>NC_087344.1:90017785-91267785 GCF_030014295.1 Loxodonta africana
ATGGTATTGATTTGGTAATTTCCTCTTCGATGTTCTTTTTGTTGATGTAGAGGAATGCAAGTGATTTTTGTATGTTTATCTTGTAACCTGAGACTCTGCCAAACTCTTCCATTAGTTTCAGTAGTTTTCTGGAGGATTCCTTAGGGTTTTCTGTGTATAAGATCATGGCATCTGCAAATAGAGAAAATTTTACTTCTTCCTTGCCAATCCAGATGCCCTTTATTTCTTTATCTAGCCTAATTGCTCTGGCTAGGACCTCTAGCACAATGTTGAATAAGAGCGGTGATAAAGGGCATCCAGGAGTCTACTTTTGAAATTCGTTGAAATTTTTGATAGCATTTTTTAAAAAATTATGCTTTAAATGAAAGCTTACAAATCAAATCAGTCTCGTATAAGAATTTATATACACCTTGCTATGTACTTCTAGTTGCTCTCCCCCTAATGAGACAGCACAGTCCATCTCTCCACCATGTATTCCTTGTGTCCATTCAGCCAGCTTCTGACCTGCTCTTCCCTCTCGTTTCCCCTCCCGACAGGAGCTGTCCACCTAGTGTCATGTGTCTTCTTGAGCCAAGAAGCTCAAGATAAAGAGCAATTTTTATCCTAATTTATCACACATATTTTCCATTTCATTTTAGCTAGCAATTTAGCTATCGCCTCTGTGTAGGGCACACTTATTATAAATTATTCATTTTCAGAGTTTTAGGTTGATCTTTGATTTTAGTTGTGTGTACCTGACCTACATTATATAGAGCAACATTCTTATTGAAAGATATATAGTGGCAGGTAATGAATAGAAATAGTTCATATACTTAGTTTCTAAAAAATCATGTCAGATTATTAAGTTTTCATAATTTAAGAATTATGGAGTCTTCAAAATTTAGGCTTTTCCTTACAAACTACAATAGTTTAGAACTAGATTTTATAACCTGTCAGATATGGGTTCCAGTCTTACAGCCTATATGACTTGGACAGTTTCTTACCCCTTTTAACCTCAGTTTACTCTTACATAAAATGAGACTGGTAATACCTACTTCGTAGGATTATTTGTGAGGATTAAATGATACAATGTGTGAATCAGAGCTCTAATTTAGTCCCATGAGTCCTGGTAAACCAGAATTACTCTGGAAGTGGAAAATGTATTTCTTGTTTACTTCTCTTTGAGTTTTGAAAGAGTTGGAAGGATCATTAATTATTTATATGGTTTACTACTGAAAAATAAAGTCAGCATGATCAGTTTTGAAGTATTAGAGATTGCTAAGTTAAAGGAACCAAGGTCTTACTTAGTAGGGTTAGAATTTTAATGGTACAGTTAGAATGTCTTGTGCTTTCTTTTTTTTTTTTAATTGTGCTTTAGTTTCTTAGTGAACAATTAGTACACATATTTTTTGTGATATTGGTTGCCAACCCTGCGACGTGTCAACACTCTCCCCTTTTTGACCTTTCTTATGCTTTCTAATTTTCAATGAATTTTATTTAATAAGGTAAATAATTTGAAATAAAATACATTGAAAATGCTATTTATATTTCCTGTTTTACTAATTATGTGAAACTTAAAATTTTTTTCTTTTGAATTATTGTAATTTACGTAATTTACGTTGTTATTGTTAGCTGCCCTTGAGTCAGCTCCAGACTCATGGTGACCTCATGCACAACTCAGCTAAATGCCGCCTGGTCCTGCACTATCCCCATGATGAGTTGCAAATCAGACCATTGTGATCCACAGGGTTTTTGTTGGCTAATTTTCAGAAATAGATCTCCACACCTTTTTTCCTAGTCTGTCTGGAAGCTCCACTGAAACTTGTTTAGGATCATAGTGATAGGATCCAGAGCAAGTAAGCAGGCCTTGCCAAATCTACATTTATATATTGGATGCGGGCCATACCCCCGAGGAAACGTTCCTTACAATTGGCTGATCACATCAGATCACATCATGGAGGATGACTACATCGTTATGTAACTGCCAAACTATATCATTACATAATTGCCAAACTACATCATTACATAACTGACAAACTACATCATTACATAAACTGCCAAACTAAGAATCATGGCCCAGCCAAACTGACACACAAGCTTAACCATTACAAAGAGGAAATCTTTCTGGATACATTGAAATCAAGAAAAAGTCATTGGATTCATATTGAGCAAGGGAAATGTATGTTGATGGGAATCTTGAAGCACTTGGGATTTTATATTACAGAGCTATTTGTAAAGATCTTAAAATTTTCTCTGTAAATTGTCTTTTAGTTTAAAATCCTTACATTTATTTACTTAAAAAAAAAACTTTTTAAATGCTTTTGTGGCCTTAGGCTTTTGGCTATCGTAATTTCTTTAGTTGGTAATTCCATAGTAATTTGCCACGTTTTCCTTCTTTCTTAATTATGATCATATATATCCTTAAGGTTATGACGATACTCTGTGTTTTGTTTTTAACTGTGCATAAGGTGAACGTTTACAGCTCAAGTTAGTTTTGCATACAAAAATTTAAGTCTGTTGAATTTTTTAAAATAGAGAATTATTAAATCCATGCCCTAGATTTTTAAAATTAATAAAACTTAAGTGGTAATTTATTAACTTTTGAGGGAAGGAGTCTTAGGAGACAAGATCTAAGCAAATGGCAAAATGAGTATAGAAATTTCCATCTCTCGTCTATGTTTGTTTTGCTGTGGTGGCTTGTATGTTGCTGTGATACTGGAAGCTGTGCTACCGGTATTTCAAATACCAGCAGGGTCATCCATGGTGGACAGGTTTCAGCAGAGTTTCCAGGCCAAGACAGATTACGAAGAAGGACCTAGCAGTTTACTTCCAAAAAAAATAGCCAGTGAAAACCGTATGAAAAGCAGCGGAACGTTGTCTGATGTAGTGCTGGAAGATGAGCCCCTCAGGTCGGAAGGCACTCAGAATACAACTGGGGAAGAGCTGCCTCCTCAAAGTGGAGTTGACTGTAATGACGTGGATGGAGTTAAGCTTTTGGGACTTGCGTTTGTTGATGTGGCACAACTTAAAATGAGAAGAAACAGTTGCAAACATCCGTTAACAATTGGAATGCAGAATGTATGAAGTATGAGTCTAGGAAGATTGGATGTTGTCAAAATTGAAATGGAACATGTAAAGATAGGTATCGTGGGCATTAATGAGATGAAATGGACTGTAATTGGCCATTTTGAGTTGGACAGTCATGTGGTCTGCTATGCCAGGAATGACAAACTGAAGACAAATGATGTTGCACTCATTGTCAAAAAGAACATTTCAAGATCTATTCTGAAGTACAACACTGTCAGTGATAGTATAATATCCATACCCCTAGAAGGAAGATCAGTTAATACAATTATTATTCAAATTTACGCACCAACCATTAATATCAAAGATGAAGAAATTGAAGATTTTTATCAACTTCTGTAGCCTAAAATTGACCAAACATGCAAGCAAGATGCATTGATAATTACTGGTGTTTAAACACAAAAGTTGGAAACAAGAAGTAGTTGGAAAGTATGGCCTCGGTGATAGAAATGATGCTGGAGATCACGTGATAGAATTTTGCAAGAGCAATGACTTCTTCATTGCAGATACCTTTTTTCAACAACATAAACAGTGACTACACACGTGGACCTCACCAGATGGAAAACACAGGAATCAAATTGACTACATCTGTGGAAAGAGATGATGATATCAGCAGTCAGAACAAGGTGGGGGCCGACTGTGGAATGGACCATCAGTTGCTCATATGCAAGTTCAAGTTGAAGCTGAAGAAAATTAGAGGAGCCAAAATACAACCTTGAGTATATCCCACTGGAACTGAGAGACCATCTCAAGAATGAAGCCCTGGTGGCACAGTGGTTAAGAGATACTGCTGCTAACCAAAACGTCAGGAGTTCGAATCCACCAGCTGCTCCTTAGAAACCCTATGAAGCAGTTCTCCTCTGTCCTATAGGGTTGCTATGAGTCAGAATCGACTTGACAGCAACAGTTTTTTTTTTTTTTTTTTCCGTCAAGAATAGATTTGATGCATTGAACAACCGAAGACCAGATGTTATAGAATGACATCAAGGACATCCTACATAAAAAAAGCAAGAGATCATTAAGAAGACAGGAAAGAAAGAAAAGACCAAGAAGAATGTCGAAAGAGACTCTAAACTTGCTCCTGAAGGAAAAGTAGCTAAAGCGAACAGAAGAAATATCCGGTAAAAGTGCTGAACAGAAGATTTCAAAGGGTGGCTAGAAAAGACAAAGTATTATAATGAAATATGCAAAGACTTGGAGTTAGAAAACCAAAAATGAAGAACATGCTTGCCATTTTTAAAACTGAAAAGACTGAAGAAAAAATTCAAGCCTTGAGTTGCAGTACTGAAGGAGTCTACTGGCAAAATATTAAATGATGCAGGAAGCATCAAAAGAAGGTGGAATAAATACACAGTCACTACCAAAAACAATTGTTCAACATTCATCCATTTTAGGAGGTAGCACATGATTAAGAACTGATGTACTGAAGAAGTCCAAGCTGCACTGAAGACATTGGTGAAAAACAAGGCTCCAGGAATTGACAGAATACCAACTGAGATGTTTCAATGAAGGAACGCAGCACTGGAGGTGCTCATTTGTCTGTGCAAAGAAACTTGGAAGACAGCTACCTGGCCAACCAACTGGAAGAGATCCATATTCGCACCCATTCCAAGGAAAGGTAATCCAGCAGAATGTGGAAATTATCGAACAATATCATTAATATTACATGCAGGTAAAATTTTGCTGAAGATAATTAAAAACAGTTGCAGGAACTGCCAGAAATTCAAGCTGGATTCAGAAGAGGGCATGAAACAAGGGATATCCATTGCTAATGTCAGGTGGATCTTGACTGAACGCAGAGAATACTAGAAAGATGTTTACTTGTGTTATATTGACTATGCAAAGGCATTAGACAGTGTGAATCATAACAAATTATGGATAACATTGTGAAGAACGGGAATTCCAGAACACTGAATTTGTGCTCATACAGAACCTGTGCATAGACCAAGAGGTAGTTGTTTGAACAGAACAAAGGGATGCTTTGTGATGTAAAGTCAGGAAAGGTGTGCATCAGGGTTGTATCATTTCACCATATTTATTCAGTCTGTATGCTGAGTGAATAATCCGAGAAGCTGGATTATATGAAGAACGGAGCATCAGGATTGGAGGCTCATTAACAACCTATGTTATGCAGGTGACACAATCCTGCTTGCTGAAAGTGGAGACTTGTACTGATGAAGATCAAAAGACTACAGCCTTCACTATGGATTGCACCTCCACATAAAGAAATAAAAATCCCCACAACTGGACCAATAGGCAACATCATGAATAAATGGAGAAAAGATTGAAGTTGTCAAGGATTTCATTTTACTTGGATCCACAATCAGTGCTCTTGGAAGCAGCAGTCAAGAAAGCAAACGATATATTGCATTGGCCGAGTGGTCTGCAAAAGACCTCTTTAAAGTGTTAAAAAGCAAAGATGTCATTTTAAGGACTAAGGTGTGCATAACCCAGCTATGATATTTTAGTTGCCTCGTGCATGCGAAAACTGGACAGTGAATAAGGAAGAACGAAGAATTGCTGCCTTTGATTTATGGTGTTGACGAAGAATATTGAATATATCATGGACAGCCAGAATAACAAACAAGTCTGTCTTGGAAGAAATACAGCCAGAGTGAGGACTTTGTCTCATGTACTTTGGACATGTTATCAGGAGGGACCAGTTCCTGGAGGAGGACATCATGCTTGGTAAAGTAGAGGGTCAGCGAGAAAGAGGAAGATCCTCAATGCGATGAATTGACACAGTAGCTGCAACAATGGGCTCAAGCATAACGATTGTGAGGATGATCAAGGACCAGGCAGTTTTTTGTTCTGTGAGTTGCTGTGAGTCTGAAAAGACTCTAGGGCACCTAATAACAAGAACAACAAAGTGTACAATTCAAGGACTTTTAGTATATTCTCAGTTGTGCAAATATTGCTACCCTTTAATTAAAAAAAAAAAAAAAATTTAATTTTATTTTAAATTTTAGAACGTTTTCATCCTTCCAAAAAGAAACCTATACCCATTAGCATTCACACTGGGTTATCTCCCTAGTCCCTTAGCTCTAGGAAACCTAATTATAATATGTGACCAACTTCTTTGATTTAGCATAATGTTTTTAAGATTCATCCATATCGTACATGTAATGTTCTTCATTCAATTTTATTGTTGAGTTATATTCCGTTGTATGGATATACCACATTTTACTTACCCATTATCAGTTCATGGAAATTTAGTTTTCACTTTTTGGCTAGTATGAATAATATTGCACGTTTCTGTGCAAGTTACTGTATACACTTATGTTTTCATTTCTCTTGGGTATTCATATGCCTAGGAGTGAAATTGTTGGGCTGTATGGCTGTGAGTCGGGATCGACTTGACAGCACTGGGTTTATGGCAACTCTGGAGCCTTGGTGGCGCAGTGGTTAAGACCTCGGCTGCTAACCAAAACGTCGGCAGTTTGAATCTACCAGCTACTCCTTGGAAACCCTATGAGGCAGTTCTACACTGTCCTATAGGATTGCTGTGACTTGGAGTCGACTTGACGGCAATGAGTTTTTTTTTTTTTTAATAATTTTTATTGTGCTTTAAGTGAAAGTTTACAAATCAAGTCAGTCTCTCACACAAGATCCCATATACACCTTGCTACACACTCCCAATTACTCTCCCCCTAATGAGACAGCCCCACTCTCTCTTTTCGTGTCCATTTCGCCAGATTCTAACCCCCTCCACCCTCTCATCTCCCCTCCAGGCAGGAGATGCCAACATAGTCTCAAGTGTCCACCTGGTCTAAGAAGCTCACTCCTCACCAGGATCCCTCTCCAACCCATTGTCTGGTCCAATCCATGTCTGAAGAGTTAGCTTCCGGAATGGTTCCTGTCCTGGGCCAACAGAAGGTCGGGGGGCCATGACCACTGGGGTCCTTGTAGTCCTAGACCCTTAAGTCTGGTCTTATGAGAATTTGGGGTCTGCATCCCACTGCTCTCCTGCTCCCTTAGGGGTTCTCTGTTGTGTTCCCTGTCAGGGCAGTCATTGGTTGTAGCCGGGCACCATCTAGTTCTTCTAGTCTCAGGATGATGTAGTCTCTGGTTCATGTGGCCCTTTTTGTCTCTTGGGCTCGTAATCGCCTTGTGTCCTTGGTGTTCTTTATTCTCCTTTGATCCAGGTGGGTCGAGACCAATTGATGCATCTTAGATGGCTGCTTTCTAGTGTTTAAGACCCGAGACACCACACTTCAAAGTGGAATGCAGAATGTTTTCTTAATAGATTTTATTATGCCAGTTCACTTAGATGTCCCCTGAAACGATGGTCCCCAGACCCCTGCCCCTGCTACTGGCCTTCGAAGCATTCAGTTTATTCAGGCAACTTCTTTGCTTTTGGTTTAGTCCAGTTGTGCTTACATCCCCTTTATTGTGTGCTGTCTTTTCCTTCACCTAAAGTAGTTCTTATCTACTATCTAATTAGTGAATGCCCCTCTCCCACCCTCCCTCCCTCCCCCCTCTCGTAACCACAAAAGAATGTTTTCTTCTCACTTTAAACTGTTTCTCAAGTGCTTATAATAGTGGTCTTACACAATATTTGTCCTTTTGCAACTGACTAATTTCACTCAGCATAATGCCTTCCGGGTTCCTGCATGTTATGAAATGTTTCACAGATTCCTCACTTTTCTTTATCGATGCGTAGTATTCCATTGTGTGAATATACCATAATTTATTTATCCATTCATCCGTTGATGGGCACCTTGGTTGCTTCCAGCTTTTTGCTGTTGTAAACAGTGCTGCAATAAACATGGGTGTGCATATATCTGTTCGTGTAAAGGCTCTTATTTCTCTACGATATATTCCAAGGAGTGGGATTGCTGGATGGTATGGTAGTTCTATTTCTAGCTTTTTAAGGAAGCGCCAAATCGATTTCCAAAGTGGTTGTACCATTTTACATTCCCACCAGCAGTGTATAAGTGTTCCAATTTTTCCATAGCCTCTCCAACATTTATTGTGTTTTTTGGATTAATGCCAGCCTTGTTGGAGTGAGATGAAATCTCATTGCAGTTTTGATCTGCATTTCTCTAATGGCTAATGATCGTGAACATTTCCTCATATATCTGTTAGCTATATGTCTACCTGAGTGTCTTCTTTAGTGAAGTGTCTATTCATATCTTTTGCGGCAGTGGGTTTTTTATGGTAACTCTGTGTGTAGCCATTTGAGGAACTGCCAGACTTTTTTACAAAGCACCTGCACCATTTTACATTCCTATCAACACAGTATGAGGATTCCTTTTTTTCTACATCCTTACCAACACTTGTTATTAACTTTTTTTTTTTAATTGCAGCCATCCTAGGGGGTTTGAAGTGGTAAAGTAAGGTTCTAATTGAGATTTATAACTTTTATTACAGTCATTAGGTAAATTGTTGAAGGTTTTATTGTAGATAAATTGCCAGATTCTTTGATGACAAGGAGCCTTTGGCTTGAAGATAAAAGAGGCTAACTTTGTAGTCTCCTGTTTAGTAAACAGTGAACTCAGTGGAACTGGTTAACCACTTTGGGTAGTGATGGGGATGGTGGTGGTACAGGGACTTCAACTGTATGAAAGGTTGTCTTCTAAGAATATTTCTTAACCAAAGTAAGCCCTAAATTTAGTAGTTTTCCTTTACCTCTGCTAAAACATTTCTAAAAATTAGTAGGAGTCCAGTTGCATACTTAGCCATTAACATTTCTGAGTGCTCTGATCTGGCTAATTTTAAGGATTGCTATTACATTTTATTACATCTCAATGATATGTAATTCTATGTAAATACAGATTAGTCATTGTTCTTTATTCTTATATGTAGAATACTCCTTTATCCTTTGTTCCCGTTCAAAATATTTAAGCTTTTCTATGAGGTTTTGTAGGACTTGGTTCAAAGTCAGCAATAATGGCTTATTTCTAAAGTTTTTTTCAAACCCGTTAGGAAATACTGCAGGGAGCCATTGTTTGCTTAAAGGAAGTACAAATTCTGGGCCTTCATCTTCACTGCAGTGGAATGCCCATAGTATTTTCCCACTTGATTAAGATCACCTTCAGAACCATTAATGCTGATTTTGAACTGAGCTGAAAGGCTTGCGCTAGTTATACAGCCTTTTAGTTGCCATAATTTCCGTATAGAGTTACAAAACAGCAGCTCTAGAGCCTTTTCGGTGGGGCTAATGAAAAGGTATACATTTCTTTTTGTAATATGTTTCTTTTCTAACCTCTCATGTTAAGGTTTGGTATTTAACTGCCAGAATTCGTTTTATTAAAACGAAGAGAGAGTGAATAATGTATGTCTTTATTATTATTTCATTGCACAATAGAGTATCTAAAAATTCTCTTTATTAAATAAGTCAAGGAAGCAGTATCAAAATTTTGTGAAAACATTCTCTCAGGGCTTATGTAAACTTTACTTTCGTCTCCATTTTTTATTATCAATTAAGCAAGCGAAACAACCCCTAAAAGGTAAGTGTAGTGTTGCCAATTTCAGAAAAACCTTAAAACTTCAAAATGCATTATGTAGGCCTTTTTATGATTCTAATGATGCAATAACTGCCCATAGATTTTTTTTATTAGTAGCTGAGATTAATTATTTTTGAAGTTATTTTGAGGCCACTCTTGGAAGTTTCTCTTCAATGCCTAAAAAACAAGGTGAGATTTCTATAACCTGGCAGGCAGCCCTTCCTGATTTGGTTCCAAACATATCTTTTCTCACTCTCATTTCTGCATGCTCTACTATTCAGTCATTCCAAGATTCCAGGTTTACAAAGCTTTCCTTGATTTCTTTTACGTTGTATTACTTATTTGTGTAATATAAAAGCTTTGCCTATAGCATGGCAGATTCCTACTGGGTGTTTTATGTATATTATTCCTAAATTTTACAGTTACCTTATAATATCCATAATCTTTGGCCTATTTTACAGCTGAGACTTGGAGAGTTTTATTGACTTTCCTAAGTCCACATACATGACTCAAACTCACATTTCTCTGACTACAAAGTCCACATTCTTTTTTAATCATGTGAACCTCCCATGTGTCTGTGTCTGTTTTATCTTGGATCTTCCATTGTGCTTTAGAAAGTATTCGTATTAGGAGAGCACAGGCTTAGTTGATTGCTTTGGTGGATGTTTGCCTCTGAAGTATACTAACATGTAGCAGTTTGTGTAAGAAGTCTGTGTGTGTGTGGGTTTTAGGAATTTCAGGCTTCCTATACTTGGTATTTTTGAATGATAAATGCCCAATTTGCTGTTATTAGAAGAATATACTAACTGATCTCTGGGTCTCAGTTCTCTGATTAGAGAACAAATGGTGAACTAAATATTAAGACCCTTCCACATTAAATGGAGCCCTAGTTGCACAGTGGTTAAGAGCTTGGCTGCTAACCAAAAAGGTTGGCAGTGTAAAATCTACCAGGCGCCCCTTGGAAATCCTATGAGGCAGTTCTACTGTGTTCTACAGGGTTGCCATGAGTCAGAATTGACTCGATGGCAGCGGGTTTGGTTTTTGTTTTTTCCACATTTAATATTCAATTCAGTATTTCTAAAGGAGAACTGAATGAGTAGATTACATGTAGACAACTCCGGGTAATGGTGATAAAATGTCATTGATGAAGTAATGGAATTGGTGGGGAGGAGGACTAAAGAAGCTGTAAACTCTGTCTGGGACTGAATAGGGAACCAAGACCAAGGGATTGTAATTTACATAAAAGTTTTCCCTGAAGAGAATATACTTCTGAGTAAGAACACTGAAACTTTGGGAATCAGCTACATGAATAATCTGTGGCTGAGGCCACTTCTTCTCTAGCTGTTGTTGGATGCCATCGAGTTGATTTTGAGTAGGACCGCTCTCTGGATTTTCTTGGCTATAATCTTTACAGAAGCAGATCGCCAGGTCTTTCTCCCAAAGAGCCACTGGGTGGGTTTGAACCGCCAGCCTTCTGGTTAGCAGCCAAGCACTTAACCATTGTGCCCTTTTTTCTGTCCTTTCTTGTGATTGCGTGTGTGTGTGTGTTTAAGAAGAACATATCTAGAAGCTATGTTGTATGAAAATATCCAGGTCACCAGTAGCATACTTGAAATAATTAAAGCTTTCATAATACCCATAAAGTGAGAACTCTGTAATTAAAATGTGGCCCCATTATTATAGATCTTCAGAGATTTTGTTTCTAAAGCAAAGGAGGGCATGCTTTGCATTCAAAAGTATGAAATACATTTTGGTGATAAAACTTTTAAATAGAGATGCTCATATTGAAATACAGATAGACAAGCAAGTTTTGACTATCTGGAAAATTGTTAACTAGCTAGAAAATTGTTATCTTTCACCTTATTAGCTTCTTCTGGAATCCTTGGATCAGTCAGTCTTGACTTGAGAGAGAAATCATCTTAGATCAGGATTTCTAAAGGATCAAGGAAGTGTTCTTTAATCATACAAGTTTCAGTTTTCTTCGGTCCTCCTTATTCATTTTCCAGCTTTTGCATGCATATGAGGCGATTGAAAATACCATGACTTTGGTCAGGTGTACCTCAGTCCTCAAAGTAGCATCTTTGCTTTTCAGCACTTTAAAGAGAGCTTTTGCACCAGATTTGTCCAATGCAATACGTTGTTTGATTTCTCGACTGTTGCTTTCACGGGCATTGACTGTGAATCCAAGTAAAATGAAATCCTTAACAACTTCAGTCTTTTCTCCGTTTATCATGATTTTGCTTATTGGTCCAGTTGTGAGGATTTTTGTTTCTTTACGTTGAAGTGTAATCCACAGAAAGGCTGTAGCCTTTGATCTTCATTAGTAAGCACTTCAAGTCCTTTTTGCTTTCAACAAGCAGGATTGTGTCATCTGTATATTGCAGGTTGTTAATGAGTGTTCCTCCAATTTTGATGCCCCATTCTTCTTCATATAGTCCAGTTTCTCAGATTATTTGCTCAGCATACAGATTGAATAAGTGTGATGAAAGCATATAATCCTGACACACACCTTTCCTTGGGCCATAATAGTTCTCATTGCGTCTTCCACCATCCAGTCTAAATTCCCTTTGCCCTCGGTTGTCATCTCTGCTGGTCTTGGTCGTTTACCTGTCAGTCTGACCCAAACCCTCATTTCTGAGAGCTCTGAGAACCATATGCTTCTCAGGCTGGAGTGGTAGCATTTGTCCATTTACATTCAAGGTTGAGCAACGGAGTATACCAAGAGATACCCAAGTGGATCATCTGAGTTGCATACGTATTCCTTCTTGCCCCATTGTGTAACAGCGGCCCTATTTGCTTCTGCTGATCAGGGTTAATTAACTTGCCAAGATGGTGACTCCTCTTCTTGTGTGCTGATGCCTGGATACAAGGAATTTCAAACACTCAGATTGCAGCTGTAGCTTGTAGTTCAGTGCGACTCTTAATGTGTTCACAAGAGTATGCCCTCCTTGAGCGCTAGGACCTCTAACTGTGAAAAGCCTGTGTTGCGGGAATGGGAAGCACAAAGTCCTCCAGTGGATCATTGGGAATGATGATAAGTGGGGGCCATTTATGCTTCTACCTCTTGGTTCCTGGACCCATATTTTCTACCTTCTGGGGACATAGTCTCTGAATCAGTGCATATACCACATCCCAGAGGATTAACACCCTGTTTTTGCCTCTAAGCTGGCACATCAGCCATGCCTTTAGGAGGCCATTGCAATATTCTGTAAAGTCGGCTGCTTTGGTATGATGCTGTTGTGTGGTATGTCCAGAGGACATATCACATGGTCCTCCTACCACAGCTCCTTCACTGTGAAGTGGTTTCCTTGGTTGGATGCCGGTATTATGTGGGATTCCATGTCTGTGGACCAGGTACTTTTTAAGCCCTTCTTTAGTGGTGCTGACTGTCTCTATGGGCAGGAAAAGCAAACCCATACTGGGAATAAGTATTCCTATGAGAATCTGTCTCTGGTCCTTATGAGGTAGAAGGACACAATGTAGTTAACTTGCCTCCTAGTGACTGATATGGTCTGCTTGAGGCATGGTGCCATATTGGGGAATCATTTTTGGTCTCTGTTGCTGACAGGTTGGATATTTAAAGGTGGCAGTAGCCTGATTAGGCCTTGATAAGTGGGAGTCCATTCTGGTGGATCTACAAATAACCTTCATTTCTGCCATAGTGACCACTTCATTCATGTCCCCATCTTGACAGTTGTGAGGTAGCTAATGTCAGTTGCCTGAGTAATTTTGTCTACTGGGTTTTTCAGTTCTCTTCTGCAATGCTTTCTGGTTGGCATTAACATGTGAGACAAAGATTTTCATGTTTCACTCCCACTCCCATATGTTTGCTTATTTGCGTCCACTCCTACTCCTTGTCTCTGTCTTCCAGTCTTTAAAGGTCTGTGACCAGCCGGCCAGTCCATTTGCCATTGCCCATGATTCTATATATTCTCATTTCAGGACTTTCTTTCTGCACAGAGTCCATGACCAGATGTACCACTTGAAGTACCATCCGTTAGGAAGATTTTCCCTTTCCACTGTCAAGGTCATCCCAAGTGTGGCTGTATAATGAAGCTGTTGTCTCTTTTCGGCTTGTACCCACACACTGAGATGACGTACTTATAAGCCAAGGTTTGACTTTTTCCTTCTCAGTTTGCCGTGTAGGAGCCACAAAAAACTACAGATGTGAGCTGAGAAAGGGATGCTGGTACAACTGTGGTGGGTGTTAGGGAGGTCTCAGCTACTTGATTTTGCAGTTTACTTATTCTTTTGGTCCTACTTGGGCTGAATTCTTGGTGTACTATTTCCATCTTACAATGGATTGTTGCTGAATCTACCAGAGTTTGACTTGGAGAGTTGTACTGAATCTGGCTCATTATGGGCAGTTCTGGACACATGGTGCCCCATAGTCAAATGTTCTCTCTCTTATCGGGGCGAATAGTACACCAGGAGCTGTTTTTCTAACAGCATGCCTTTCCTTCAGAACTCCCGGGGCCTGCATTGTAATTCTCCCACGGGGGCTTGCCATAAACTCCACACTGGGTCTTTTGCTCACCATTTATATCTCCAACACCACAGGAACTGCTCGAACTACAGCCTGGACCTAATGCAGGGTTGTTTCTCCCACTCAAATCTGGCAGCTTTCATGTTACCCAAGATAAGGACCACAGCAGTATTCCTATGTGTAGAATGTGTTGCTTCTGGAATCTGAAAAAGTCTACCAGACATTGTGCTTCCTTTTGTGTGTGTGGGGGGCGGGGGGGAAGGGGAGGCAGGGAGGGTTGGGTGCAAGATGCAACAGTTTACCTTTTGCTTTGGAGGGGATTTGTTGGCATGACCCTGACCACCAGATTCCTAAAACTTCACTAAAGTGGCAGGTCCCTGAATATTTGTAGGGTTCTTCCTCTACCCTCTGGGGCACATGTATTTTACCAAGTCCTTCAGCATGCTAATCACCTCATCGACTTTTTGCTCATCTTTTATGATCAACATGGTGCTATTGATTTAATGGATCAATGTGCTGCTCTGAGTCCAGATCTCTTCAGAGTACAGTATGTATATTATGACAGTAGGAGAGTTAACAGCCCTGAGGCAAAACTGTGAATGCGTATTCTTGTTTATTCCACATGAAAGTGTACTGTTCCTTACTCTCTTTTCTGATTGGAATAGAAAAGAAATCATTTGCACAATCAATGGCTGCATGCCATATACCTTTTTAAGGCTACATTTTTCTGCTCTAGCAAACCTACTACGTCCTGCTGGTTGTGGCTACTACTTGGTTGAACTTTTGTGTTAGTCTAATCGTTTCCCAGGATTGAAGTTCAGGGGCCAGACAGGTGAATTAAATAGACATATGGAAAGGAACACTGCTCCTGAATCTTTGAGATCCTTCAGGGTGACCCTGTGTAGTCTCTGCCGTTAACTCTCACCACTTCCCTCTATACGTTATTGTTTTTGATTTACTATCTTGGCTAGGGGATGGAGCGACAATTTCAGAAGCTTTCACTTGACCTTTCTCCCTATGATAGCTCTTATTCCACAGGCCAAGGACCCAGGGTAGGGATTAACCAACTGTCAAGTATGCCAGTCCCATTTATACATTCAGGGACTGGGGAAATGACTACTGGGTGAGTACATGGACCAGTGGACCCATTGTAAGACGGACTTTGGCCAGGATTCCCACTTACTACTTGGCACCTTTTTTCTTCTCCTGTAATAAGGCTGTGGTGATGCCCAGGTCTCTGAATGTTAATGTCAGCCGAGACCCCATGACCAATAGTCGTTGAAATGTTTGAGTATTTCCCTTTCCCCACTGTACCTGCCAGTATGATGATAACTGTGGTCCCCTAGCTTCTAGTGTTTGAAACACCACCTGGCAGCTATTGCTTCAGGGCCCCATCATCCCTATTGATATCAATGAACCAAACTCTGTGACAGCTTCCCCTTTAGAGGAGAGTCACCACTGAACTTGTCAGTGGGGCTAGTGCCCCTCTCACCAGCGTATTCCTCATGGCTTTGATGAATGGTATGTCCCATGGGCCCACTTGTGGAACATAATCCTCTGGTAGGTCTACTGATCTCACATAATATTTCAGTCTGGAATACCCACTTTCCTGAGCCTCTTAATCTCGTCCTCTACTCTGTGTCAGTTCAGGCATTTCAGCTTCACTCAGTACGGGCCATCATTTTTTCTAGGCTTGTAGGAGCCACACTGGCAGTGAGCTTGCACTATCCCCAGGTCCTTGCAATGGTGTTAATTCTTGTATCTGGAGATGTTGCCTCCCACGTCAAACTTTACCTTATTCAGTCTAATGTTCCAGCCTCCTTGATTAAGCATCATCGAAATCCAGCACCCTGGGTATTCCACCTGATCTGTTGGATAGTATATGCTGGCTAATTCTTGCAGCTCCTTTGGAGTATTGTCTCTTTTCTCCCTTATTAGGCCCAAGATGTCCTTGGCAGGGTTATGCTGTGATTTAACATTAGTTATTATCATGTCAGTAGCAGCAGAGATGGGGCAGATCCTGAGGGGAGCTCTTCTTACCTTGTAGGGGAGAGGCCTCTAAAGTGTGTTTCTGCACGTGGGGAGTGCTATCCTTGTCCCTGAAGATGCTGAGAGTTCAAAGGAGCCTGGAGAGTCAAATTCTTTGGGAGTAGCCACCTGAGATGTCCTTTTCTTATCCATCAGGCTTCCAGGTTTTCTGAACCAGGCTCCTGATCTTGACATAACAGATCTGCCCTTTGAAGCATTGCCTCTATGCTGAGTTTGGTTATTTTTCTGCTCTCCTGCTGTAGGTGATAAAGACCTCTTTGTGAGCTACTAAAGAGCCTTCACACTTAAAGTTTGAAAATCTTCATGCTTAGTTTTAAGTTTAAAGTCCTTCCCACTTAGTTTTCAATTGTTTGTTAGCTGCCTTCTCTAGGGAGCCAGTGCAAAGTAACAACCAGCCCATTTCAATTTTTTTGTATGCATTGTTTCCCTGATACTTTCCAAACATTGGAATTATTGTGTCAGTTATGGAGTTTCTCTTCAGGAATGTTCTCCCAAGTCACAATTTGTGAAAATTTTAGCACCTGAGCCACCAACTTGTGCCAGGACTTGCCCATTGCCTCATATACCACCTGGGATGAGCTCCTCATTGCCAGTCAGATGGTATGATCCAGTCTCCAAACCCTATCTTAGTTCCTGTTTTCTCAGTCCATTTCTGGTACCAATTGTGTCAATTTGAGTCCTTTGGGAAGCACGTTCTGAGTCAGAGTTAGCAGTGCAAAAGGCTTATGGGAAGGTGGGCGGAGGAGGCGTCTGTGAAAGGAAACTGGGGAGGAAGCAGAATTGGCAGGGAGAGCCTCCTCTGGATGCCATGGAGATCTGAGAGTCTCGGCCAACCCAGCGATGACTCCAGGCAAAATTTGTCCTTTAGAGGAGTCCTGCATTGGACAGAAAGGGCCAGGTATTAGTACACACATCGTGCTCAGTCATTGGCTGGGGCTGCCCAGGAAGTGTGTGGTCTCATCTTGAAAGGTGAAGATCCTGAAGCTAATACTGCCTAGCAGTTGAATGGCAGGTTCTTTCTTGAAAGAAGATACAAGTGACATACCTTATGGCTGCCATATATAATAAGTGCTAAGTAAATGTCAAGTATTATCATTGTAATAATCTTCTAATTAAATTTCCCTAAGTTATTTTTATCCTTTATAAGTAAAAATTTTTCTAGATATCTTACTTCCTTAGTTATTTCCTCTTGGATATGTTTCGCTTGTCAGTAAGTGACCTGAGTCTTGTATTTGGAACTAAAAACAGTATTTCAAAGTGTGGTCTAGGACATAGGAGGTACTCAGTGAATGTTGATGGTACAGCCTGTAGTGTGATAATTCCCACCCTTATTCGGGATGTTTCTAACAGTGCAGCTTGAGATTGGGTTAGCTTGTTTCCTGATAGTTTTTTCTGTTACAGATGGTTTAATAGTTTGAATCTTTTTGAATGTGATTGTGGTACCATGTTATCTCTATAAACACTATATTAGATAATATAGTTCATTATTCCAATTTGAGTAGATCCTTTGAATGACCTCGGGAAGGTCACTTAGCCTTTCAGGATTTGAGATTCTTTACCAATGAAGTAAGATCACTGGGGCCCACAGAATCCCTCAGAATTGCTCATTTTCAAAATGGATAAAGGGGAGATAGGGCAAATTCATGAGGTATGTGTATCTACACCTACCTTTTATCTGCTGATTTCAATGAGAGCATTTCGTTTTCTGTGTGCTGCTTTTGGAGTTGTGCTACTAATGGAAGTTTCAAAGCCGTTGGTCTAGAACCCTATGGATTCTTCCAACAGAAAAGTTTACTATTCCTGGTTCAGTTCAATACTAGTGGCCAGCATTGTTCCTAGAACATAGCAAGATGATTGAGTTTATGAGAAGAATCATTGAAGAGACATATAAATAAATAATAGCAAATTTAGTTGTCTTCTAGGCTATGCTGTCAAGTACTGGAGGGTTGGAAGAATAACTTGTTTTACCTGTCTCCTTTTCTTTGGATCCTTTTTTGCTGCTTATGCTTGTTAACTCACTCTTTTCTTCGAAATGAAAATAGTGTTCATGAAAAAAGCGGCTATTTGAGTTCCCATATCAAACAATTGTGTAGGTGCTTTCTTGAGACAGCCATCACATTTTGGTATGCAGCAGAAGTGTTTTGTGTGTACTTCCCACTTGGTAACACAGAACATTAAAAAGACATTTACTCAAAGGTTGAGATTTAATACAATTAATAATTTTTATTGTTTCATTGATCAAGTGAACCTGGCTTTTTTTTTTTTTTTTTCTGAGAGTACATGGCAGTGAAGAATGTGGCTACTAGTACAATTTGGCGTTGCTGCATTGATTTGTGCTAAGGCATCAACATTTCTACCCACCATTGCCTTTGGACCATCGCTGCAAAAGTAGCCATGTTGAAAAAGGCATACTAAAACATTATATCTTAGTATTACAGTATAATGAAAATGGTTTTGACCTCATCTACTTCCTGCAAGGGCCTTGGGGTCTATGGACCACGCTTTGAGAACCACTGGAGTAATCTAAGTAACCTAAGCTTATCCCATTTTGTGCTGGGATGCTTTCAGGCAGCCGGAACTTCACCTCTTATGATTACCTAGCCTATTTTTAAACTTTAGTAAATTCAACAACCTGGTTAGGTAAACTTCCTTGAGTGTTTAACTGACTTAATCATTTAAGAAAGCTTTAATAATATGGTGCTAATCTGTATCTTTCCTTATTTTTAGTCTGAATACTGGTTGCTCATATATATTAACTCCATCTTCAAGACATTAAAAAAAAATGGTTTTAAGGCTTTTATTCCATAGTTCCTTATTCTGAAATCTCTTTCAAAACTGTAGCAGTTGCTCTTTTGACATTTAAATCCTATGAGATTCTTAAAATAAAAAAAATTTTTTTTTTTTTTGGTTTCTCTAGCTTCTTTGGGAAAAGGCAAGTAGTTTAGGATTGGTGAAATATTTCCAGCAGGCTCTTGGAATAAAAGTGATTAGAAGTATTAGTAGCTGTAGTGTTATGTTCACTTTGTCATTACAAATATCATACAATGGTGTGATATTTGGGGCTACCTTAGGAATGAGGAGGGGACTGCTTTCCTTTAGTATAGCCCTTGCTTAAGGAAACTTAAAACCTCTCGTAAATCAAATTTGAAAATAGAAACAAATCAAGTTGGTATTACAGATTAGAGCCCTTAATAGTAAATTCTACATAGATTATCAAGATTCTTTTAGTATATTGAAATTTTGTTGTATTGAGTTTTGCTGGAAATAATTGGCAGTTGACCAGCCCTAATCTGAACTGCCACCCTCACCCCACCCCAATAAGCCTGTCTTTCCCATCTTTTACTACTCTTCCCCTCACTTAATCTCTTTGTGCTTGCAGTTCCCTGTGCTTGGAACTCTCTTCCTCCAGATTGTCACGGGGTTGTTCCCTAGCATTCAGGTCTTGACATAGTTGCCTTCTCAGTGAGGTCGTCTGTGTTGTCCTGTCTAAAATCGTGGTACTCAATCTTACCTCTCCTGTTCCTTTTTGATTTTTCTTCTTAGCATGTCTCATCATCTAGCATACTATATAAAAAAAAAAAAATACTTACCTAGTTATTACCACTCTCTACCCATTAAAATATAAGCTTCATGAGGGAGTTATGCCTGTTTTGCTTGCTACTTTATCCCCAGTGCTTAGACTTGTACCTGGAATACAGTGAGCAGTTAGCTATTTGTTGTATAAATATTTATCTCATGTAAATATGAATTACGTGGAGGTTTTTTTTTTTTAATCCCAGTTTTTTTTCCGCCCTTGGCCTTTTAAAAAAAAATTGTTCTTTAAGTGAAAGTTTACAAATCAAGTCTGTCTCTCACACAAAAACTTATACATACCTTGCTATGTACTCCTATCTGCTCTCCCCATAATGAGACAGCACACTCTCTTCTCCACCCCATATTCCCTGTGTCCATTGAGCCAGCTCCTGTCCCCCGCTGCCTTCTCATCTCACCACCAGACAGGAGCTGTCCACATAATCTCATGTGTTTACTTGAGCCAAGAAGCTCCCTCCTCACCAGTATCATTTTATGTTATATTAACTCCAGTCCAGTCTCTGTCTGAAGAATTGGATTTGGGAATGGTTCCAGTCTTGGGCTAACAGAGGGCCCAGGGACCATGACCTCCAGGGTCCCTCCAGTCTCAGTCTGACCATTAAGCCTGGTCTTTTTATGAAAATTTGAGATCTGCGTCCCACTGTTCTCCTGCTCCATCAGGGATTCTCAGTTGTATTCCCTGTCAGGGCAGTCATTGGTTATAGCCAGGTACCATCTAGTTCTTCTGGTCTCAGGCTGATGTTGCCTCTGGTTTATGTGGCCCTTTCTGTCTCTTGGGCTCATATTTGTGTCTTTGGTGCTCTTCAAATTTCCTTTGCTCCAGTGGTGTTGAAACCAATTGATGCCTCTTAGATGGCCGCTTGCTAGCATTTAAGACCCAGACGCCCCTCACCAAAGTGGGATGCAGAACGTTTTCTTAATACATTTTGCTATGCCAGTTGACCTACATGTGGAGGTTTTTATTGTAATTATGTTTATTGTGATGCGATTTGACCAAATACTTGAAAACTTGCCGCTATGAAGTCTTTGTGTCCTAGCTACCTGCTATCCTCTTGTTCCCAACTTGATCCTGGCCTACAAAGTAAGTTCAATTATATACTTAATAAATGGAATTGTCAATTAGGAAGGCTGAATTTTTTTTCTGCAGAAACCGGTTTTTATAATATGAGGTAACAATCGTATACACTAAAACAGCCTAGAATTAGTTTTGATTTTAAAGGTTTTACTTAGGAAGATTAAAAAAAAAAAAATTTCTTTCCTCGTTTTTTTTTTCTAATTCTCTCAAATCCTACTTCTCTTTTAATATTCAATTTGAAGCTTTTCCTTGAAGCATTTTCAGATAGTTCTAAGCTGCAATAATTTTTGTTTCCTCTGGGTTTTTATAACATTAATATCTGCACATTTATTGTATTTTAATATCATGTGGTATTTCTGAATTGTGACTTATATTTTGTGTTGTTACTTTCATGAGCATATGTCTACGAATCTTGCACTATATCCATAAGCTTTTTGGGACAGGAAAATGTATATTAATGTATTATTTTATATAATATAAAATATATATTATACTTCTTGGTAGCACCCAGTAAGGTATTTTACATTCATTCATTTATTTGATCGTTTAACAATAGTAATTGATCCATATACTCTAAGGCAGGACTGTGCTTAAGTGCTGGAAGTAGAGGAATGAGACATTTTTGCCATCAAGGAATTAAAGGGCTAGCTGAGAAGGCAAATTTGTAAATAAGTAAATGCACCTGCTTCAGTGAGGCTGATCAGTTTCACCTAGGGAGATCAAGGAAGCCTTTATGGAAGAGGTAATGCTTGTGTTCAGTATTGAAAAATGAGTAGGAGTTTCCCACATGGATAAAAAAGAGGGACAGTTTAACCAGAAGAAAGACTTGGCACAAAGTTGTGCAAGTATGTGAAGTAACATGTCATATTTGAGGAACTGAATATGCAGTATGGCTGTTTTTGTAGGTTGATAGAAAGTGGGGCAGGAGGTGTGGTGGAGATCTAGCCATGGGAGCCAAGTGATGAAAGGCCTCATACTATTTAAAGGAGTTTTTTTTTTTTTTTTTTTCAGTAGAATATAAGAAGCCAATGAAGAGTTTAAAATAGACTATTTGGTCATATTTGGGCTTTTAGAAAAATTATTTTGGTGTCAGCATAGCAGATGGATTGGAGGAGAACTAGAATGGATACAGGGAGACCAGTTGGGGAACTATGGAAGAAATCTAAGCCAGAGATGATAGTATGCATAAGGTAGTAACATCTGGGATCAAGAAGAAAGGATGGAGGCAAGACATATTTAAGAGTTATAATTATTAGCATTGACTGGATGTAAATGATGAAAAGAATGGTTTCTGGGTGTCTGGGTTTGGGTTACTGAGTGTATGGTGAAACTTTTGTTTAGGCGGGCATGTAGGAGATATAAATAGGCTTTAAGGAGAAGTAGTTAAAGCCACAGAGTGGATGAGACCATTCAGTGAGAATATATAGAGTGAAGAGAAAAGGTATGAGAACATGATGCTGGGCAAAAATCACATTTAAGGAACACACAGGGGAATAGTCTGCAAAAGGAGACAGGGAAGGAAAAGACAGTAGGAAAATCAGTAGGAAAAAAATCAAGTTTTGTAGAAGCAAGAGAGGAGTTTTAAAAAGGAGTAGTCAGCTGCATAGGCTAAATAAGATGAGAATTTAAAATGTCTATTTGGGAGTCTCTGATGGTGCAAAGGGCAAACTGAAAGGTTAGAGGTTTGAGTCCCCCCAAAGGTAACTTGGGAGAAAGGCCTGGCAATATACTGCCTAAAATCGCCATTGAAAACCCAATGAAGCACAGTTCTGCTTCTGACACACATGGAATTGCCACGAATTGGAATTGACTTGTTGGCAACTGGTTTTTATTGGATTTGGCAATTAGAAAGTAATTGATGACCTTGGCTGGGGCATTGTCATGGATTGAAGATAAGGTGGTTCAGATACTCAGTATGTTTTAAAGAAGACTTGGCTGTGAAGGGAAAGTAAAAAGGCAGTAACTAGAGGGAATGTGGGAACTATGGTGGCGTAGTGGTTAAGTGCTACGGCTGCTAACCAAAGGGTTGGCAGTTCGAATCTGCCAGGCGCTCCTTGGAAACTCTATGGGGCAGTTCTACTCTGTCCTGTACGGTTGCTATGAGTCGGAATTGACTCGATGGCACTGAGTTTGGTTTTTTGCTTTAGAGGGAATATAGGATTGAAAGAAAGGCTCTTATGTTTGTTTACAGACTATGGGAGGGAACGTTTGAAAAAGCAGAGGGCGTAGGCACTCAGTATATATCGAACAGTAGATTGGTTTTAAAATTAATTGATGTGTGACTTGGAAGATAAATTAATCTCCAGTTGAGTAGACAAACTATGAATATTTGGGATATGTTTTTCTTGTAGTTTACTAGAACAGCAACCACTAACATGTAGGACACACAAACTCAATTTTAGAAGTCATAGGGAACTTAGAAATTTTCTACATTAGTTCCTTCATTGGATAGCTGATGGATTTGAGACCTAGGTTGGTACTTTTGCCTTTTAATTTATTAATTTTATTTATTTAAATTTTAGAAGTCATAGGGAACTTAGAAATTTTCTAGACTAGTTCCTTCATTGGATAGTTGATGGAATTGAGACCTAGGTTGGTACTTTTGCCTTTTAATTTATTAATTTTATTTATTTAAAATTATTTCCATTAAGCTTATATTAATAGATTTTTTAATTTAAATTATGATATTCATGGATATATTAAGCTTGAATTTATTTTTTCAGACCAGACTTTTGTTACACATATGTTTGTTTACTTAAAATAACATTTGATTTTTTAATTACATATATGACTTTAAAAAATGGGCCAGGAAATCTAATTTGCTGTAGAAACTTACACTGACAACACAAGAAAATATTATTTAAAAAAAATAGGCCAAAAAATCCCCACCAATCTAGACAAGTCAACATGAGAAACTTAAAAATAATGACTTATGCAGCTTACTCAGCCCTCAGTTTCTATATGCATCTCAAATACATTTTTTGGTCTTTCCAACTACCTCTCAGTTGAATTAAATGCTGCCTCTTGGAGTATCCATCATGGATTATACTGTGACTGTGAATTTCTTGTTTTCTGAGCTCTTAGTATAGCTCTTGAGCATACATAGTAGGTGATCAGTAGATATACGCTTCAGTGATGGATGGATGAATTCATAAATTGGACAAAAAGATAAACTTTCCAAATTCTGCTCATCCATGAATTTACCAATGTCCGATGGAAAGAAACTTCTTATACCTACATATGTAACACTGTTGCTATGGATGGTGTCTTAGTTATCTAGTGCTGCTGTAACAGAAATACCACAAGTGGATGGCTTTAACAAAGAAATTTATTCTCTCACGGTCCCGGAGACTAGAAATCCGATTTCAGGATGCTAGCTCTAGGGGATTGTAAGGATGGCGCAGGACTGGGCAGTGTTTCGTTCTGTTGTGCATAGGGTTGCTGTGAGTCGGAACTGACTCGACCGCACCTAACAACAACAAAGCTCCAGGGGAAGGCTTTTTCTCTTTTGGATCGGGCAATATCCTTGTCATCAATCTTCCCCTGGTTTGGGAATTTCTCAGCGCAGAAGTCTTAGGTCCAAATGACGGGCTCTGCTCCCGGCACTGTTTTTTTGGTGGGATGAGGTCCCCTGTATTTCTGCTTGCTTCTCTTTCATATCTCAAAAGAGGTTGACCCAAGATACAACGTAGTCTTATAGACTGAGTCCTGAATCATTAACATAACTACCTCTAATTCTGTCTCATTAACATCATCAGAGGTAGGATTTACAATACATAGGAAAATCACATCAGGTGACAAAATAGCAGCCAGTCACACAATACTGGGAATCATGGCCTAGCCAAGTTCATATACCTGTTTGGGGGACACAATTCAATCCATAACAGATGGGCTTCAGTAATCTCTGAATTCGTAAGCTGTATTTTATTTTCAGTATTTAGGCATTGGGCTCTCTCCTCCTCCCCTCTCCCACTTTGAAGCCTTGTAAGCATGTGCTTATTGAGTGGTTTGCCCTCAGCCTCCAAATTTATTATGTTTTGAAGAGATAATTGGTAAACTGGTGAATATCTTCATTACCAGATATGAGTGGTCTTTATATAAAGTATTGTGAGGATTGACCAGAAAATGTGTTTGAGTTTTTGAAAATTGTGAACACACTTTCAGAATTCCTTTATTGTTAGGAGCTTTCCCTCTTCTATTGTTACTCTTTTCGAGGACTTCAATACAAAGCCAGAGGTGGAGTAGGCCTGGGAAGGACACCATGGAGTTTTATAACCTCATGCAGCTGTCAGGTGATTTTACCGTGGGAATCATACCTTTCTGGCTGGCAGCTTTAAATTAGTTCATTTCATGGCTTTAAATTAGGTCATTTCATGGTTCTATTTGTCCTTTAGTAAACACTAGTGGCGTAGTGGTTAAGTGCTATGGCTGCTAACCAAAGGGTCGGTAGTTCAAATCCACCAGGTGCTCCTTAGAAACTCTATGGGAGCAGTTCTACTCTGTCCTGTAGGGTTGCTGTAAGTTGGAATTGACTCGATGGCACTGGGTTTGGTTTTTTTTTTTTGGTATTTGTCCTTTATGGAGCCCTGGTGGCACAGTGGTTAAAGTGCTCAGCTGCTGGTGTTTCTTTAAGGACAAGTGTGGATGCCTCCCTGGCACGGTGTTCTTATTATAGTTTATTGAGGGTGGTGTTGAAGAAAGTGTTATTTTTGCTCAAATATTATTTGTAGTATTTTAAAAATAACTTTAAACAGGGCAAATGACATTTTTGTGACTTACTACTTGAAAAACTTTAAGGCAAAGAATTTTGAAGTCAGCCTTTTTCGTTATTAACCCCGTTTCATGCATTTAATACATTGGCACTAAAACAAATTCTTCTTTAACTGTCCTGGAAGGTTATCAGTAATAATGATCCTTTGTGGTGATTAGATTTAAACAGCCCCTAATGCTCAGTATTAAAGAATAGGTTAAAAAGCTTTGTAAACCCGATTAATAGTGATTGATGTTCAAAGTGACGTACAGCTTTTTGTTTGGGAGTGGAACCTTTAGATCTGTTTCCCTAGTTATCAGCCTGTCCCGCACCTTTCCTCCTCCACCCCAGGTTTATCCTCTTTTTAAAAGTGTGTGATAATTTATCTACTTTATTTCTCCAGTTGCTGTAGAGCCGGCTCTGACTTAGGGCAACCCCATGTGTGTCAGAGTAGGACTGTGCTCCCTAGTGTTTTTCAGTGGCTGATTTTTTCAGAAGTGGACCACGAGGCCTTTCTTTCTAGGCACCTCTGGGTAGACTTGAAACCTTTCTGTTAGCAGCCACGCATGGTAACCCTTTGCGCCACCAAGGTATTCCAGTCATCCAGCCTTTTCATTTAGGAAGAGGTAGTAATTGTACCTTACAGAGTGCTTTCTCTTTAGATTTTCATAGCGGTCAAATAAAGAGGATGATATTCTTATTATCTCCATTTAGGGGGAGGAAAAAACAGATAAAAAGAGGTTAAGCAACTTTTCTAAGGTCACACCACTCTAAAAGATTGTGAATTCCCACGCCTTATTCTGACAAAATTATCAATGTTTAGATAATTTTCATGATATAAAAATGAAATTATAAACCTGGGGAATGTTCAGGAATATCTGAAATTCTGTCGCTTAGCTCTGTTTGGCGGTTATAGAATATCAGTCCCTGACTAACAAACCAAATAGACATGATATGCTATTTATTGAGTTGGAAATTTTAATACAGAGCTTTGCAAAGCACTTTTAAATCTTTTGTTAAAAAAATAAAATTGCTTAGTTTCTTCAGCAGTTATCATAGTTGGTGTCTGAGACTATGATTTCATTAAAAATATGAATATGATTTCATTAAAAATAATAAATTTGAAGTTTTGTACAAAAAGATAATTGTGCGGCCCTTAAATTTATATGTTATGGAAGACTTGTTGCTATTTTTTCCATCTTATGATTATAGATTAGTTATAGTGATTTATATAGTAGGCTGATAGACCTGGCAGAAGCAGCATTTTAAGGCCAGGCAGATTAGAATTATAACTAATTCTAGCTTTAATTCTTTTTTTTAAAAACAGCTTTATTGAGATATAACGTATGTACCATAAAATTTATTCTTTTAAAGTGTACAATAAATTATTTTTAGTATGTTCACAAAGTTGTGCAACCTTCACCATTATCTAATTTTAGAACAGATTTATTAGCCCAAGAAGAAATCCAGTACCCATTGTAGTCATGGCTCATCTCCTCCCCTCAGTCCCTGGCACTCATCTACTTTCTGTCTGTATGGATTCGCCTACTCTGGACATTTCACATAAATGGACTCTGCATCTAACTGTTTTTGGCATAATGTTTTCAAGATTGATCCATTTTGTGGCATGAATTAGTGCTTTCTTTTTATCACTGAAAAATATCCCATTGTATGAATATATCACATTTTATTTATCCATTCATGAGTTGATAGGTATTTGGGTTATTTACACATTTTGGCTATTATGGATGATGCTGCTATGAACATTTGAGTACAGGTTTATATGTGGGCATATGTTTTCATTTCAGTATTTTCTTAGGAGTGAAGTTGCTGGGTCATATGGTAGTTCAGTGTTAACCTTATTGAGAAACTGCCGGACTGTTTTACAAAAGGGGTTGCACCATTTTATATTCCCTTCAGGAGTGTATGAGGGTCCCAATTCCTCCGCATCCTCACCAATTCTTGTTATTGTCTTGTCTTTTTGATTCTGTCCACCCTAGTGAGTGTCAAATGGGACCTCATTGCCATTTTGATGTGTATTTCAAATGACTAATCATGTTGAGCATCTTTTCATGTGCTCGTTTCCCATTTATATGTCTTTTTTGGAGAAATGTCTGTTCAAGTCCTTTGCCTGTTTTTGAAATTGGGTTGTTTGTCTTTTTGTTTGAATTCTTTACATATTCTGGATATTAAACCCTTATCCGATATATGATTTGCAAATATTTTCTCCAATTCTGTGGGTTGTCTTTTAACTTTCTTGATGGTGTCTGTTGATATGCAAGGTTTTAATTTTGATGAAATCCAATTTATCTGTTTTTTCTTTTGTTACTTGTGCTTTTGGTGTTATAGTTGAGAAACCATTGCCTAACCCAAGGTCACAAAGATTTGCTATGACGTTTTCTTATAAGAGGGCTAGCTCTTACATTTAGGTCTGTGATCTCTTCCAAGTTAATTGTTGTATGTGGTATGATGTAGGTCCAATTTTATTCTTTTGCACGTGAATATCCAGTTGTCCCAACATTTGTTGAAAACACAATTTTTTATCCATTGAATTGTCTTAGTGCCCTTGTCAAAAATCAATTGACATAAATATGTCAGGGTTTATTTCTGAGCTTTCAATTCTTTTCCATTCTTTGTATGCCTATCCTTATACCAGTGCCATACTGTATTGATTACTGTAGCTTTGTAGCAAGTTTTGAAATAAGCAAGTGTGAGTCCTTCAATTTTGTTCTTCGTCAAGATGTTTTTGGCTTGCATTTCCATAGGGATTTCCCTTGTGTTTCCATGTGTTTTTAGGATCAGCTTGTCACTTTCTGCACAAAAAGGCATCTGGGATTTTGATAGAGATTGTGTTGAATTCATAGGTCAGTTTGGGGAGTATTGCGGATATCAAGTTTTCCAGTTTATGAACGTGGGGTGTCTTTCCACTTATTTAGGTCTTCTTTAAATTCTTTCAGTGATGTTTTGTGGTTTTCTGTGGATAAGTCCTGCACATCTTTTGTTAAGTTTATTCCTAAGTGTTTTATTCCTTTTGATGTTATTCTGAATGGAATTATTATTGTTCATTGCTGGTATGTAGAAATACAGTCAATTTTTATATATTGATCTTATATCTTGCAACTTTGCTGAACTTGTTTATTAGTACTTACAGATTTTTTTTTGTGGATTCCTTAGGATTTTTGATTTATAACATCATGTCTTCCGTCAATAGAGAGAATTTCCCTTCTTCCTTTCTAACCTGGATGCTTTTTATTTCCTATTCTTGTCTAAATGTCCTGGCTAAAACCTCTATTACAACATTGAATGTAAGTGGCAAGAGTGCACATCTTTGTCTTATTCTGGATCTTAGAGGGAAAGGATTCAGCTTTTCACCACTAATTATGATGTAAGCTGTGGGTTTTTCATAGATGGCCTTTATCACATTGAGGAAGTTCTATTCCTAGTTTGTTGAGTGTTTTTATCATGAAAGGGTGTTGGGTTTTGTCAGATGCTTTTTCTGTGTCTATTGAGAAGATCATGTGGTTTTTGTTCCTTATTCTGTTAATTTCCTGTATTACACTGATGGATTTTTGTGCGGTACACCAGTCTTGCACACCTGGAATAAATCCCTGCTTGGTCATAGTATATGATCTTCTTTATATGTTGCTAGAATTTAATTGATTATTATTTTGTTGAGGATTTTTGCATCTATATTTATAAGGGATATTGGTCTTTAGTAGTTTTCTTGTGATGTACTAGGCTGGCTTTAATATCAGGGTGATACTGGCCTCTTAGAACGATATTGGTAGTGTTTCCTCCCCTTCTGTTTTTTGGATGAATTTGTGAAAGATTGGTATTAATTTGTCTTTATATATTTGATAGAATCCACCAGTGAAACCATTCAGACTCTGATATTTCATTGTGTGAAGTTAAAAAAGATTTTTTTATTTTATTGTAAAGTATATGGAGCATAGCATTTTCCATTCTAACAGTTTTTGTGTACATTCCAGTGGAATTAATTACGTATACAATGTTGTGCAGCCATTACCACTAATCTGTTTCTAAAACTTTCATCATTCTGAACAGAAACTCTGTACCCATTAAGCAATAACTCCTCATTCTCCCCCAAAGCTTTGTGGGAAGTATTAAAATGAATGATTTCTTTACTTGCTATATAGGTCTGTTCAAATTCTCTATTCTTGAGTCAGTTCAGGTGATTAGTGTGTTTCTAGGGATTTGTGCATTTCATCTAGGTTATCTAATTTGTTGATGTACAATTGTTATAGTATTCTTTTACATCCTTTTGATTTCTATAAAGTTAGTAGTAATGTCTCTGCTTTCATTTCTGATTTTAGGAATTTGAGTCTTTTTTCTTCTTGGCCAATATAGCTAATGGTTTGTCAATTTTGTTTGTTGACATTTTCTAAAGAACCAACTTTTGATTTTTTAAAAAATTTTCTCTATTTTATTTACTGCTACTCTGATCTTTATTATTTCCTTTCTTCTGCTGGCTTTGCATTTAGTTTGCTCTTCTATTTCTAGTTTCTTAAGGTGGAAGGTTAGGTTGTTCTGAAGTCTTTCTTTTTTAAAAAAACAGGCATTTATAGCTATAAATAATCTCCTTCTAAACATTGCTTTCACAGCATGCCATAAGTTTTGGTATGTTGCATTTTTGTTTTTATTCATCTCAAAGTATTTTCTAATTTTACTTGTGATATATTCTTTTACCCGTGGTTATTTAGGAATGTGTTGTTTAATTTCTACTTATTTGTGAATTTTCCCAAATATCCTTCTGTTACTGATTTCTAATTTCATTCCATTGTGGTTGGAGAACACACTTTATATGATTTCAGTTCTTTTAAATTTTTTTGACGATTGTTTGGGGCCTAATGTGTCCTATCTTGGTCCAGGTACATGTGAGAAGAATGTATATTCTGCTGTTATTGGGTGGAGTATTCTGTAGACGTCTGTTAGGTCTCGTTGGTTTATAATGTTCAGGTCTTTTATTTTCTTTTGATATTCTGCCTAGTTGCTCTATCAGTTATTGAAAGTAGAATACTGCAGTCTCCAACTACTGCTGTTGAATTGTCTGTTTCTCACTTCAGTTCTGTCAGTTTTTGCTTCGTGTATTTTGGGGCTCTATTTTTGGTGATCTTGCTTTGACACTGATGCATAATATTGAATTAACTTGATATACTGTTCCCATCTTCTAATGCTGTAACCAATAAGTGGAATTTGTTTTCTTATGGCTTTGTGTAAGTGGTTTTAAAATCTATTGGTAGGAAATTATCACGTCTAGATTATATAAATCAGCACACGTCTCTGAGAGGACTCTCAGCTTCGGTGGGGCCGTGGCTCATTATAAGGGTCTATGTACGTGTGAGTCACAGTGAACTGTAGCAGTTTACATAGCTGAGATAAAGTAAGTAATCACTTAGTCAATGTATAATTTTTGTTGAGATTGAAGGACAAATGATAATGTAACTTTGTTCCTAGAAGAATTTTGAGTCAGTACCCATTATTATTATTTATAGTATACAGCCAAGTCCTAAACTATATCTGGGTTAGGAAGATGAAGTAATTAGAGAAGTACCTATTATGTGCTAGGTATTCTATATATATTATCTCTTTTTAATCCTCATAGCAATCATTTGAGGTAAATGGTATTGCTCTCACTTTACAAATGAGAAAATTGAAGCCTAGAAATATACTTAATTTGCTATGGTAGCTGGTGAGTGCTCTTTTCATTTTCGTTATTCTTCAGTTATTCAACAGATATGTCAGGCTTTGGAGATGCAGCCATAACCCAGTCAGACATGGCTTCGTGAAGTGAACTATCTAGTGGTGTCCTTTCACTGATGCTTTCAGCTATATATATATATATTGTACTTTAGATGAAAGTTGGTAGAACAAACTAGCTTCTCGTTAAACAGTACATATACTGTTTTGTGACATTGGTTAACAATTTGATAACATGTCAACATTCTTCCTTCTCAACCTTGGGTTCCCTATTACCAGGTTTCCTGTCCCCTTCTGCCTTGTAGTCCCTGCCCCTGGGCTGATGTGCCCCTATAGTCTCATTTTGTTTTATGGGCCTGTCTAATCTTTGGATGAGGGGTGAACCTCAGGAGTGACTTCATTACTGAGCTAAGAGAGTATCTGGGGGCCATACTCTTGGGGTTTCTCCAATCTCTCTCAGGGTAATAAGTCTGGTCTTTTGTGTGTGTGTGTGAGTAGGAATTATTCTACACTTTTCTCCAGCTCTGTCCTGGACCCCCTATTGTGATCCCTGTCAGAGCAGTCGGTGGTGGTAGCTGGGCACCATCTAGTTGTACTGGGCTTAGTCTGGTGGAGGCCGTGGTAGTTGTGGTCCATTAGTTCTTTGGACTAATCTTTCCCTTGTATCTGTAGTTTTCTTCATTCTCCATTGCTCTCAAAGGGGTAAGACCAGTGAAGTAGAAAGTAGAACATTTTCTTTATAAACAATGCTATGCCAATTGAGTTAGATGTTCCTGGAGACCATGGTCCCCACAGCCCTCAGCCCAGGAACTTGGTCCCTCAGGGAGTTTGGAGTTTGGATGTGTCTGTGGAGCTTCCAGGACCTTGCCTTGAACAAGTTGTGTTTTCAACCATATTTTAAATAATAGTGATGTATTTGTAGAATACCCTGTAGTTTATAAAAAACTTATGCATTTTCATGTAATTTTAAATTCCTTATTACAGTCATGTGGCCCAGGTAGGTCAGATGTTATCCCCATTTGAAAACAAACAGACTTAGGAATATTACGGTCATATAGTTAGTAAATGGCTGACCAGTACTCAAACCCAGACCATCTGGTTCCAAGGATCCTGCACTTTGTTCGTTACACCGTCTTAGCTCATTGTTTCATGTGAAACTACAAATCTAGATACCAAAGAGTGATATCCTGGAAAGTAAGCAGTCTAGCAGCACTTAGCAAAGCCGAGTCCTACCATGCAGGGCATTCGGAAAGAGACAAAAGCTGAAGACCCAAATAGCTATCTAGTGTGCTGAAATGGACTCATCAGTAAATAACGTAGTGAGTAGAACCTAATGCTTTAGAGAGAAACTAAAACATGAGAAATGTTGCACACACATGGTCTCAGCAGCACCCAGATGAGCTCAGGGCACAATAATTGCCACGGGCATTTTTTCCCAGAGCAAAGACTTGAAATAGATAGTGAGCCTAAGAAGAATAGACCCAAACAACACCAGACTCTGTACAGAGCTGTCTGCAACTGCAGATCAGAATGTAATCTTTATACGAGGAGGGGATTGTTTGTTTTACCTTGGTTATCGCAGTCACTTTTATGCATGTGTAGTGATCTCGATCCATTCAGCAAAAGCATTTGAGTGTATCTTCTGTGTAAAAGCACTGTTAAGCATTGTGGGAGACACCATTCTTGCCCATAAGGAGTTTGTAACCTAGTAAGGAGATACTGCGTTCATTCAAACACCTACTCATCCAGAGTCTATTATGTGGCAGGTGTTCAGGAGACAAGAGTAGATAAGATAGAAATTGCCCCTAAACTTTTAGCTTACATGTTCCATTCCTTAGAGAGTATTTCACCACCCTTTCTCCTTAAGTCTAAGGAATTAAAAGCCTTTTAACATAGAGAGCAAGACCTGAAATACTCTTAGCCAAAATAGCGGTCAATACTTCTGGCCTTGTGACTTGGCCATATGTAGAACCTGACAGCCTATGGGCCAGAGCTCAGGTGTCATCCTAGAAAATATTTGCATCATATTTAACAGTCAGAGGGTTAATGCCTAGGAGATGTAAAGACTCACAAATCATTAAGAAAAAGACAAATATCCCAACAGGAAAAAATAGACAAAGGATTTGAACAGGAGATCACAGAATAGAAAATACAAAAGGCTATAAAGGTGAAAAGGTCTGTTCCATCTTACCAGTAATCAGGGAAATGATGATTCAGTAATGAAATGCTATTTTTACCTCTCTCACTGGCAAACATGAAAGGTTCTTAATAGCAAGTTTAAATAATAATGATAAAACTTTATTGAGTTCTTCTGTAGGCAGGTACAACAATCCTTACGATAGTCTTATGAGGTGGATACTATTATTATTCCTGTTTTATTTATAAGGGACTTGAGGTACAGGGGTAGAGTTAATTTGCCCAAGGTTAGACATGTAGAGCTTATTGAGCCCAGGTTTGAACCCAGGCATTTTGTGTCTAGGGCTGCACTCTTAATCATCAGAGCAGTGGCCTTGTCTGGGTTGGCTACCATTATACTGTATATCCTGCCTTTAGAACAGTACCTGGCACAAAGAAAACATTTAAATACTTGTCAAGTGAATGAATACAGATAATGAATTTTTAAAATTAACATCGTTTTGGAGAATAATTTGTCAGTATCAAAAAAGACATACTAATGACTCAGTAATTTAACTTAATGTTTATCTTGAGAAAAAAAAACACGTGTACAAGAAGCCAGGTACGAGGGTGTTCGTGGCAGCTTTCTTGACAGTCATGGAAAAATAGGGGAAAATGTAAATGCTCATTAATGGAAGAATAATTAAATAAACTATTGTTGTTCTTAGTTGCTACAGAGTTGACTGACTCCTGGCAGCTCATGTGTAAAAGAACTAAGCGTTGCCCGGTCTCGCACCATCAAAAATTGTTGCAGCTATTGTGTCAGTCCACCTTATGGAAGGTTTCCTTCATTTTCACGCTTTACCAAAATGATGTCTTTTCTGCTGATGGGTGCAAAGTAAGGCAGACAAAGTCTCATCATCCTCACTTCTAAGGAGCAGTCTGGCTGTACGTACTCCGAGACTGATTTGTTCGTTCTTCTGGCAATCCACGTTATACTAAATATTCTTTACCAACACTACGATTCAAATGCTTCAATTCTTTGATCTTCCTTTTTCATTGTCCAGCTTTTGCATGCAGTTGAGGTCTTTCTTGACAGCTGGTTCCATGGGCATTGATTGTGGATCTAAGTAGAATGAAATCCTAGACAGCTTCAGTTTCTTTGTCATTTATCATGATGTTATTTATAGGTCCAGTTGTGAGGATTTTTATATTATGTTCAGGTGTAATCCATAGTCTTTGACCGTCATCAATCAAGTACTTTAAGTCGTCTTCACGTTCAGCAAGCAAGGTTGTGTTATCTGTATGTTAAAGGTTATTAATGGGTCTTTCTCTAATCCTGATCATCTTTTACATATAGTTATGCTCTTCTTCATATAGTCCAGTGTCTTGGATTATTTGTTCAGCATACAGATTGAATAAGTAAGGTAAAAGGATACAATTCTCCACATGCCTTTTCTGATTTTAAACCACTCAGTATCCCTTGTTCTGTTTGAACAGTTGCCTTTTGACCTGTGTACAGGTTCTGTATGAGCACAGTTAAGTGTTCTGGTATTTCCATTCTTCATAATGTTTATCATAATTTGTATGATCAACAAATGCCATTGCATAGTTGATCTCAAACGCTGGTAAACATCTTTCTGGTATTCTCTGCTTTCAGCCATCTGACATCAGCAACGATATCCCTTGTTTCACATTCTCTTCTGAATCCAGCTTGAACTTCTGGCATTTCCCTGTTGATGTATGACCGCAGCCATTTTTTAATTATCTTCAACAAAATTTTGCTAGCATGTGATATTGATGATATTGTTTGATAATTTGCACATCTTGTTTGACTGACTTTCTTTGGAATGGACACGAATATGGATTGCCTCAGTCAGTTGACCAGTTTTTCACTTTTCCTCCAAATAAACTGTAATATGGATGTATTATAGAATTCTATATGCATGGTTAAAATAAATGATATAGTTGATCTGGAAAGATACTTAAGATATATTATTGAATGAGACAAGCAAGTTACAGAACTTTTTCTACCAAAATAGGTTCTAGATGATGAAAGAATGAAACAAAGATAAAACCATGAAAAAAGCTGAGAAAAAGTGGGTGAATATTTTTATAATGGATTGAGAAAGGATTTTCTAAGCATGATGAATTTGACTGCATAAAAATGGAAGACTTCCATGGAGTAGGGGAACCCATTATAAACAAAGAAAAAACAAACATAAACTGGGACAGAGATTCCAAGATGATATATATGAAGCTAGTTTCCTTAATATAAGAGAGCTTTTATGAATCAGTAAGATGAAGGTCTAAAAGAAAATCCAAAACAGAAATGGTCAAACAGTATTTAGAGGCAGTTTGCAGAAAGGCCAGTAAATAATATGAAGATAAAATAGATGTTCAGCTTTTACTCATAATTAAAAATACAAATTAGAAAATCAGGTCATGTTTTATACCTGTGAGATTAGCAAAGATTGATAGTACTCAACAATGGCAACAACATGAAGAAAAAACTCTTGTATACCCTTGGAGGAAATATAAGTCAGCCCAGCATTTTTGATGGCAGATTTGGCAACATTTATGAAAATTTAAAAAGGTATATTACCTTTGTCTTAAACTCCACTTTTTTTTTCATTTTTTAAAAATAATTTTTATTATTCTTTAAGTGAAAGTTTACAAATCAAGTCAGTCTCTAACACAAAAACCCATATGCACCTTGCTACACACTCCCAATTACTCTCCCCCCTAATGAGACAGTCTGCTCTCTCCCTCCACTGTCTCTTTTCGTGTCCATTTAGACAGCTTCTAACACCCTGCACCCTCTCATCTTGTTCCAGGCAGGAGATACCAGCATAGTCTCAAGTGTCCACCTGATCCAAGAAGTAGTCATCGGTTGTAGCTGGGCACCATCTAGTTCTTCTGGTCTCAGGATGATGTAGTCTCTGGTTCATGTGGCCCTTTCTGTCTCTTGGGCTCGTAATCACCTTGTGTCCTTGGTGTTCTTCATTCTCCTTTGATCCAGATGGGTTGAGACTAATTGATGCATCTTAGATGGCTGCTTTCTAGCATTTAAGACCCCAGATGCCACTCTTCAAAGCGGGATGAAGAATGTTTTCCTATTAGATTTTATTATGCCAATTGACTTAGATGTCCCCTGAAACCATGGTCCCCAGACCCCTGCCCCTGCTACGCTGGCCATCGAAGCATTCAGTTTATTCAGGAAACTTCTTTGCTTTTGGTTTAGTCCAATTGTGCCGACCTTCCATGTATTGCATGCTGTCCTTTCCCTTCACCTAAAATAGTTCTTATCTACTATCTAATTAGTGAATGCCCCTCTCCCCCCTCCCTCCCTCCTTCCCCCCTTGCGTAACCACAAAAGAATGTTTTCTTCTTAGTTTAAACTATTTCTCAAGTGCTTATAATAGTGGTCTTACACAATATTTGTCCTTTTGCAACTGACTAATTCACTCAGCATAATGCCTTCCAGGTTCCTCCATGTTATGAAATGTTTCACAGATTCCTCACTATTCTTTATCGATGTGTAGTATTCCATTGTGTGAATATACCATAATTTATTTATCCATTCATCCGTTGATGGGCACCTTGGTTGCTGCCATCTTTTTGCTATGGTAAACAGTGCTGCAATAAACACGGGTGTGCATATATCTGTTCGTGTAAAAGCTCTTATTTCTTTAGGATACATTCCAAGGAGTGGGATTGCTGGATCGTATGGTAGTTCTATTTCTAGATTTAAAAAAAAAAAAAATTTTTTTTTATTGTGCTTTAAGTGAAAGTTTACAAATCAAGTCAGTCTGTCACACATAAGCTTATATACACCTTACTCCATACTCCCACTTACTCTCCCCCTAATAAGTCAGCCCACTCCCTCTTTCCAGTCTCTCCTTTCATGATGGTTTTGCCAGTTTCTAACCCTCTCTACCCTCCCATCTCCTCTCCAGACAGGAGACGCCAACACAGGCTCAAGTGTCCACCTGATACAAGTAGCTCACTCTTCATCAGCATCTCTCTCCAACCCATTGTCCAGTCCTTTCCATGTCTGATGAGTTGTCTTCGGGAATGGTTCCTGTCCTGGGCCAACAGAAGGTTTGGGGACCATGACCGCCGGGATTCTTCTAGTCTCAGTCAGACCATTAAGTCTGGTCTTTTTATGAGAATTTGGGGTCTGCATCCCACTGATCTCCTGCTCCCTCAGGGGTTCTCTGTTGTGCTCCCTGTCAGGGCAGTCATCGGTTGTGGCCAGGCACCATCTAGTTCTTCTGGTCTCAGGATGATGTAAGTCTCTGGTTCATGTGGCCCTTTCTGTCTCTTGGGCTCATAGTTATCGTGTGACCTTGGTGTTCTTCATTCTCCTTTGATCCAGGTGGGTTGAGACCAATAAACTCCACTTTTAAGAATTTATTGCGCACTAAATTTTAAAGATAAATATGCAAGGATAGTATTGCTAATACGTATAAACATATGGAAACTGTATGTCCATTGATGGGATGAGGGTTAAAATATAGTATACATGCATATAATGGAATTCTGTTCCCCTATATAAAAAGACCCTGGCAAATCTAGATGTACATACCTGCCTCATTTGACACTGCTTTATGTGTGATGATTGATTATAGTGCTATGTTAAATAACATATGAATATATTATAATAGATATATGTATTTATTTGAAAAAAATTCATTATGGTAACCTGTTAATCTATATTTATCCCTCTGCTGTGAGTACTACTGTCTGTAGCGGGAGCATTAATAAATTCAGACATACCATGTTGTTATTGTTAGTTGCTATCAAGTTGATTCTGACTCACAGTGACCCCGTGTGTGCAGAGTAGCACTGCTCCATAGAGTTTTCAAGGCTGTGACCTTTTGGAAGGAGGTCACCAGGTGTCTTAGTCATCTAGTGCTGCTAAAACAGAAATACCACAAGTAGATGGCTTTAACAAAGAAATTTATTCTCTCACAGTCTAGTAGGCTACAGTCCAAATTCAGGACATCAGCTCCAGGGGAAGGTTTTCTTTCCCTGTCAGTTCTAGAGGTGGTCCTTGTCGTCAATCTTCCCTTGCTCTGGGAGCATCTTAGTGCAGGAACCTCAGGTCCAAAGGATGTACTCTGCTCCTGGTGCTGCTTTCTTTCTTTTTAAATTTTTATCGTGCTTTAAGTGAATGTTTACAAATCAAGTCAGTCTCTCATAAAAAAATTTATATACACCTTGCTATATACTCCTAACTGCTCTCCCCCTAATGAGACAGCCCACTCCTTCCCTTCACTCTTTTTCTGTTCCTTCTCCCAGCTTCTAACCCCCTCTGCCCTTTCATCTCCCTTCCAGATAGGAGATGCCAACATAGTCTCAAGTGTCTACTTGATCCAAGAAGCTTATTCTTCACCAGCATCTTTTTCTATCCCATTGTCCAGTCTAATCCCTGTCTGAAGAGTTGGTTTTGGGAATGGTTCCTGTCTTGGGCTAACAGAAGATCTAGGGACCGTGACTACCGGGGTCCTTCTAGTCTCAGTCAGACTATTAAGTCTGGTCCTTTTACTAGAATTTGGGGTCTGCATCCCACTGCTCTCCTGCTCCCTCACGGGTTCTCTGTTGTGTTCCCTGTCAGGGCAGTCATCAGTTGTAGCCGGGTGCCATCTAGTTCTTCTGGTCTCAGGCTGCTGTAGTCTCTGATTTATATGGCCCTTTCTGTCACTTGGGGTCGTAATTACCTTGTGTCCTTGGAGGTCTTCATTCTCCTTTGGTCCAGGTGGGTTGACACCCATTGATGCATCTTAGATGGCCGCTTGCTAGCATTTAAGACCCCAGATGCCACTCTCCAAAGTGGGATGCAGAATGTTTTCTTAATAGATTTTATTATGCCAGTTGGTTTAGCTGTCCCCTGAAACCATGGTCCCCAAACCCCCACCCCTTGCTACACTGGCCTTTGAAGCATTCAGTTTATTCAGGAAACTTCTTTGCTTTTTGTTTAGTCCAGTTGTGCTGACCTGTCCTGTATTGTGTGTTGTCTTTCCCTTCACCTAAAGTAGTTCTTATCTAGTATCTCGTGAGTACCGCTCTCTCTCCTTCCCTTCCTCCCCGCTTTGTAACCGTCAAAGAGTACTTTCTTCTCTATTTAAACTATTTCTCAAGTTCTTATAATAGTGGTCTTATACAATATTTGTCCTTTTGCAACTGACTAATTTCACTCAGCATAATGCCTTCCAGATTCCTCCATGTTATGAGATGTTTCAGAGATTCGTCACTGTTCTTTATCGATGCGTAGTATTCCATTGTGTGAATATACCACAATTTATTTACCCATTCATCCGTTGATGGACACCTTGGTTGCTTCCATCCTTTTGCTGTTGTAAACAGTGCTGCAATGAACGTGAGTATGTGTCTATCTGTTCGTGTAAAGGTTCTTATTTCTCTAGAATATATTCCAAGGAGTGGGATTGCTGGATCATATGGTAGCTCTATTTCCAGCTTTTTAAGGAAGCTCCAAATCAATTTCCAAAGTGGTTGTACCATTTGACATTCCCACCAGCAGTGTATAAGTGGTCCAGTCTGTCCACAACCTCTCCAACATTTATTATGTTGTGTTTTTTGGATTAATGCCAGCCTTGTTGGAGTGAGATGAAATCTCATTGTAGTTTTGATCTGCATTTCTCTAATGGCTAATGATCGTGAGCATTTCCTTATGTATCTGTTAGCTACCTGAATATCTTCTTTGGTGAAGTGTCTTTTCCCCATTTTTTAATTGGGTTATTTGTCCTTTTGCAGTTGAGTTTTTAGCAGTATCATGTAGATTTTAGAGATCAGGTGCTGATCGGAAATGTCGTAGCTAAAAACTTTTTCCCAGTCTGTAGGTAATCTTTTTACCCTTTTGGTGAAGTCTTTGGATGAGCGTAAGTGTTGATTTTTAGGAGCTCACAGTTATCTACTTTTTCTTCTGCGTTGTTACTAAAGTTTTGTATACTTTTTATTCCATGTATTAGGGCTCCTAACGCCCCTATTTTTTCTTCCATGATCTTTATTGTTTTAGATTTTATATTTAGGTCTTTGACCCATTTTGAGTTCATTTTTGTGCATGGTGTGAGGTGTGGGTCTTGTTTCATTTTTTTGCAGATGGATGTCCAATTATGCTAGCACCATTTGTTAAAAAGACTGTCTTTTCCCCATTTAACTGATTTGGAGCCTTTGTCAAATATCAGCTGCTCATATGTGGATGGATTTATGTCTGGATTCTCAATTCTGTTCTGTTGGTCTATGTGTCTGTTGTTGTACCAGTACCAGACTGTTTTGACGGCTGTGGTGGTATAATAGGTTCCAAAATCAGGTAGAGTGAGGCCTCCCACTTTCTTCTTCTTTTTCAGTAATGCTTTACTTATCCGGGACCTCCTTCCCTTCCATGTGTAGTTGGTGATTTGTTTCTCCATCTCATTAAAAAATGTCTTTGGAGTTTGGATCAGAATTGCATTGTATCTATAGATTGCTTTTGTTAGAATAGACGTTTTTACAATTTTAAGTCTTCCTATCCATGAGCAAGGTACGTTTTTCCACTTATATAGGCCTCTTTTGGTTTCTTGCAGAAGCGTTTTGTAGTTTTCTTTGTATAAGTCTTTTATATCTCTGGCAAGATTTATTCCTAAGTATTTTATCTTCATGGGGGCTACTATAAATGGTATTGATTTGGTGATTTCCTCTTCAATGTTTTTTTTGTTGGTTTAGAGGAATCCAACTGATTTTTGTATGGGTACCCAATTTTTGGGGTTGTAAGGGCTGGGAGGTACCAGTTATCCTTGGACCCCTGTCATGGGTGGCTGGGTGACCTGAGTGGAGCTACCAGTCCTTAGGCTCCTAGTGTAGGTAGGTGAGGATCCTGTTTAATAGGGGAAGGGGTGTCAAACATCAAACGCCCACCTCTTCACTGCACAACTGAAATAGTTGTAGTCTGCCAACAAGGGCCTATTCTCCTGAAATAGGTTCACAGAGGTCCATGCAGAGGCGAAAGGTACTCGAAGTCCACAGACTGTTTATGCCTGGACAGGAGTCACTTCTGTCCTGAGCTCCCCTGGTTAGTGGAGCTGGCAAATTATCTTTTACCCCAGTTGCGAATTTATTCCTTCTCCATGGCCTGGAGGATGGCTCTAGGTGCTCAACAGGGCCTGTCTCAGGCCCAGAGAAATCTACAGCTGCTGATGCTGGCTTGGGGGCAGAGGGCGTGGTAAAATATACACAAGTACTTAGCTTTTGCCGCGAGTGCCCTTCTTTTCTGGTTCTGGAGGTGTGAGTAGGCTGTGTGGCTGGCTGCCTCTCCCTGAGGAAACTGTGGCCGAATAGTGCCTGAGGGCTCCTGGCGATTCAAGTCTGGTAACTCCTCTCCGCTTCTGAGCCATCTCTTCCTCCCTCTGCCCCTCAGGTCGTTTTCTAACCTTGCCTTTGATGTTCAGGGCTCCTAGCTTGTCATAAATATACTCGTTTCACTTGGTTTTTCAGGTCTTTGTTGTAAAAGGGCTTGCCAGAAGTGTCTGTTCTACCATCTTGGCTCTGCCTCCTCCAGGTGCTGCTTTCTTGGTGGTATGAGGTCCCCATGTTTCTCTGCTTCTTATCTCTTTTATATCTCAAAAGAGATTGTCTTAAGACACTATCTAATCTTGTAGATCTCATCATTATAACTGCCACTACTTTATCTCACTACCTCATAGTGATAGAATTTACAACATACAGGGAAATCACATGAGATGACAAAAAATGGTAGATAGTTATACAGTACTGGGAATCATGACCTAGCTATGTTGACATTTTTGGGGAACACAGTTCAATCCATGGCTAGGCCTGTCTTCCAAGGTGGGTTTAAAACTGTTGAGTGCTTAATCTAGTGTTTATGTTTCTATTATTGTTGTTAGGTACCGTCAGGTCGGTTCCAGCTCATAGCGACCCTGTGCACAACAAAACAAAGCACTGCCCTGTCCTGCACCTTCTTCACAATTGTTGCTGTGTTTGAGCCCATTGTTGCAGCCACTGTGTCAATCCATCTCTTTGAGGGTCCTCCTCTTTTTCGTTGACCATCTGCTTTACCAAGTATGATGTCCTTCTCCAGGGACTGATCCCTCCTGATAACATGTCCAAAGTATGTGAGATGTAGTCTTGCCATCCCTGCTTCTAAGGAGCATTCTGGTTGTATTTCTTCCAAGACAGCTTTGTTCATTGTTTCGGCCTTCCATGGTTTATTCAATACCCTTTCCCAGCACTACAATTCCAAAGGTGTCAATTCTTCTTCAGTCTTCCTTATTTATTGTCCAGCTTTCACGTGCATATGAGGTGATTGAAAACACCATGGCTTGGATCAGGCACACCTTAGTCTTCAGGGTGACATCTTTGCTCTTCAACACTTTGAAGAGGTCCTTTGCAGCAGATTTGCCCAATGCAATGCATCTTTTGATTTCTTGACTGCTGCTTCCATGGGTATTAATTGTGGATCCAAGTAAAATGAAATCCTTGACAACTTCAATCCTTTCTCTGTTAATCATGGTGCCATTTATTGCCCAGTTGTGAGGATTTTTGTTTTCTTTATGTTGAGGTGTAATCCATACTGAAGGCTGTGGTGTTTGATCTTCATGTGTAAGTGCTTCAAGTCCTCTTCACTTCAGCAAGGAAGGTTGTGTCATTTGCATAACACAAGTTGGTAATGAGTCTTCCTCCAATCCAGATGCCAAGTTCTTTTTCATATAGTCCACCTTATGAGATTATTTGCTCAGCATACAGATTGAATAGGTATGGTGAAATGATACAACCCTGACGCACACCTTTCCTGACTTTAAACATGCAGTATCCCTTTGTTCTGTTCTCATGGCTGCCTGTTCATCTATGTACAGATTCCTCATGAGCACAATTAAGTGTTCTGGAATTCCCGTTCTTCGCAGTGTTATAATTTGTTACATTCCGAACAGGCGAATGTCTTAGCATAGTCAATAAAATACAGGTAAACAACTTTCTGGTATTCTCTGCTTTCAGCCAGGATCCACCAGACATCAGCAATGATATCCCTCATTCTGTGTCCTCTTATGAATCCAGATTGAATTTCTGGCAGTTCCCTGTTGATGTACTGCTGCAGCCACTTTTGAGTGATCTTTAGCAACATTTTACTTGTGTGTGATATTAATGATATTACTTGATAATTTCTGCATTTGATTGTATCATCTTTCTTTGGAATAGGCATAAATATGGATCTCTTCCAGTCAGTTGGCCAGGTAGCTGCCTCCCAATTTTTTTGCATAGACTAGTGAGCACTTCCAGCACTCCATTCATTTGCTGAAACATCTCAATTGGTGTTTCGTCAATTCCTGGAGCCTTATTTTTCACCAGTGTCTTCAGTACAGCTTGGACTTCTTCCTTCAGTACCATCAGTTCTTGATTATATGCTACCTCCTGAAGTAACTGAACGTCGACCAATTCTTTTTGGTGTAGTTACTCTGTGTATTTCTTCCATCTTTTTTTGATGCTTCCTGCATCTTTCAGTACTTTGTCCATAGAATCCTTCAGAATTGCAAACCGAGGCTTGAATTTTTCTTCAGCTCTTTCAGCTTGAGAAATGCTGAACGTGTTTTTCCTCTTTGGTTTTCTAGCTCCAGGTCTTTGCATATTTCATTATAGTACTTTACATTGTCTTCCCAAGCTGCTCTTTGAAATTTTCTGCATGGATTGGGCACTTGAATTTATAGGATTAGAACAGAGAAAAGAGGTCTGAAGTGGAGAAAAAAAATTTGGACTTGTTAATAGATGGTGTAAGAGCAATGGTAGGTGATAGGATTCCCTTGGCAATGAATAAATTGAGAAAAGATGAATGAGCATAGAACTCAGAAGAATTTCAGCTTTTAAGATTGAATGGAAGAGGTGTCAGGGCTGTAGATAAGAATGAAATGTCAAAGAAGTAGGAGAAAATCCAAATTTGTAGTGTCACAGAAGTCATGGAAGACAAGTTTTTTAAAGGAGGAGGGTGTAGTATACTAAAATTGAATGTTGCTAAGATAGCATATGAAATTAGGGAAAAAAAGTATCCATTGATTTTAACAATTTGGAATTTTTTATTGACTTGTAACAAAACTTGTGGGAGACGAAGTCAGAAAAGAACGGGGGCATGAGTGGGAGGTGAAGGGGAGATGCTGAAATTAGACAACTCTTTTGAAAAAATGTCCGTCTTGAATGTGAAGGCCTCACTCTTTGAAGTTTGAGATGTAGTGGAACATCCAGATGGAGAAGTATATCAGGCAGGTGAAGCTGTGGCATTGGAATTTAAGAGAGGAGAGGGTTAGAGAAATCTGAGAGTCATTCACGTGAAGATGCTAGTTGAAGACTTTAAAAAGAAAAGGGAACCAAAGTTAGAATGAGGAGAGCGCCTATAGTTCGAGATTTTGTTGGTTTATCATTAAAAAATAGTGTAGTCGTAGTACAAGTAATTTGTGCTTGGACTTGTTTCATCCAAATCGTTTATCTCAAGTTTTGGCTGAGATAATTTAAGTTATCCTTTTTTAAATTGACATCGTTAAAAGTAAGATACAGTATATCACATGCTCACAAAAAATTGTAGACAGGAGCATACCTGATATCTAATTTTACTGCAAGTATTAGGATATACAGTTTTTTCTAATAATTTTTACTGTGCTTTAAGTGAAAGTTTACAAATCAAGTCAGTCTCTCACATAAAAACTTATATACACCTTGCTACATACTCCCAATTATTCTCCCCCTAATGAGACAGCCCTCTTTCTCCCTCCACTCTCTCTTTTTGTGTCTATTTCGCCAGCTTCTAACCCCCTCTACCCTCTCATGTCCCCTCCAGGCAGGAAGTGCCAACATAGTCTCAAGTGTCCATCTGATCCAAGAAGCTCACTCCTCACCAGTGTCCATCTCCAACCCATTGTCCAGTCCAATCCATGTCTGAAGATTTGGCTTCAGGAATGGTTCCTGTCCTGGGCCAACAGAAGGTCTGGGGGCCATAACCACCAGGGTCCTTCCAGTCTCAGTGAGACCATTAAGTCTGGTCTTTTTATGAGAATTTGGGGTCTGCACGCCACTAGTCTCCTGCTCCCTCAGGGGTTCTCTGTTGTGTTCCCTGTCAGGGCAGTCATCAGTTGTAGCTGGGCACTGTCTAGTTCTTCTGGTCTCAGGATGATGTAGTCTTGGTTCATGTGGCACTTTCTGTCTCTTGGGTTCGTAATTACCTTGTGTCCTTGGTGTTCTTCATTCTCCTTTGAGCCAGGTGGGTTGAGACCGATTGATGCATCTTAGATGGATGCTTGCTAGCGTTTAAGACCCCAGATGCCACCCTTCAAAGTGGGATGCAGAATGTTTTCTTAATAGATTTTATTATGCCAATTGACTTAGATGTCCCCTGAAACCATGGTCCCCAGACCCCTGCCCCTGCTACACTGGCCTTCGAAGCATTCAGTTTATTCAGGAAACTTCTTTCATTTTGGTTTCGTCCAGTTGTGCTGACCTCCCCTGTATTGTGTGCTGTCTTTCCCTTCACCTAAAGTAGCTCTTATCTACCAACTAATTAGTGAATACCCCTCTCCCACCCTCTTACCCTCCCTCCTCTCATAACTACAAAATTTTTTCTTCTCAGTTTAAACTATTTCTCAAGTTCTTATAATAGTGGTCTTATACAGTATTTGTCCTTTTGCAACTGACTAATTTCACTCAGCATAATGCCTTCCAGGTTCCTCCATGTTATGAAATGTTTCACAGATTCTTCACTGTTCTTTATCGATGCGTAGTATTCCATTGTGTGAATATACCATAATTTATTTATCCATTCATCCGTTGATGGACACCTTGGTTGCTTCCATCTTTTTGCTATTGTAAACAGTGCTGCAATAAACACAGGTGCGCATATATCTGTTCGTGTAAAGGTTCTTAATTCTCTAGGATATATTCCAAGGAGTGGGATTGCTGGATCATATGGTAGTTCTATTTCTAGCTTTTTAAGGAAGCGCCAAATCAATTTCCAAAGTGGTTGTACCGTTTTACATTCCCACCAGCACTGTATAAGTGTTCCAGTCTCTCCACAACCTCTCCAACATTTACTATTTTGTGTTTTTTAGATTAATGTCAGCCTTGTTGGAGTGAGATGAAATCTCATTGTAGTTTTGATCTGCATTTCTCTAATGGCTAATGATCCTGAGCATTTTCTCATGTATCTGTTAGCTACCTGAATGTCTTCTGTAGTGAAGTGTCTATTCATATCTTTTGCCCATTTTTTTAATAGGGTTATTTGTGCATTTGAGTTCTTGCAGTATCGTGTAGATTTTGGAGATCAGATGCTGATCGGAAACATCATAGCTAGAAACTTTTTCCCAGTCTGTAGGTAGTCTTTTTACTCTTTTGGTGAAGCCTTTGGATGAGCATAGTGTTTGATTTTTAGGAGCTCCCAGTTGTTTAGTTTTCTTCCTCATTGTTAGTAATGTTTTGTATACTGTTTATGCCATGTATTAGGGCTCCTAACGTTGTCCCTATTTTTTCTTCCATGATCTTTATCGTTTTAGATTTTATATTTAGATCTTGGATCCATTTTGAGCTCATTTTTGTGTATGGAGTGAGGTATGGGTCTTGTTTCATTTTTTGCAGCTGGAGGATATACAGTTTTATGAACCTACCAATTTGGCTAATTTTCCAATATTTGGTGCTTTGTTTATGATAAATCTATCACTCGTGATGACAGGATTAGTAGTTAGTCATAGCACTATTTTATGTATACAGGCAGTCCCCAGGTAGGGAACGACATCTGTTCCTGACTGTGTCTTTAAGTCAGATTTGTAGGTAAGTTGGAACAGGAGTGTATGGTTCTTATTTAGTAGCCTTACTTTAGTGCCAGAAAAGGCTTGAGGCCTTTTCAGTTATTTAAAAGCTCCAGGTGCAGCAAGTGAAGGTGATTGTAATGAAGAATTTGATGCTAGTAGGGGTTGGTTCATTCCTTTCAAAGTGAAGGCAAATTTACATAATATCCAAGGGCAAGAAGAGTTGTCCCTAAGTTGGACTTTCTCAACCAGAGAATTTCCTGTACTGGTGTTACTACTCTTGGTGCATACAATTTGTGGTACGCATATACAAATTCTGTCTCCCTGTCAGACTGCTGCCTGGAATGACCTGAACCTTAAAGACTTTCCAAAATGAGTTTATCTCTTATTATCTATGTATGTAGATCATAGGATTTCTGAGTTAATGTCTGATCTTTGAAATGTTAGATGTGCCATTAAGACTGAAACTGTGATATCGATGTTGCCTTGATTTATGTCATACCGTTGGAATATATTTGTTAAGGCTCTTGTTGCAAGTTAAGGCAACCCACTGAAGCTAATTTAAGAAAAATAGGGAATTTTATAAGGATACTAGGATATATCTCAGAATCCAAAGGCAAGGATTGCAGCTGTATTTCAGGAATAGTGTAGAAGCATCTCTGATTCACTCAGCTTGAAATAGGATCTCACAGCAGAACAATACACTGGTTAGGTGGATAGATTTCCCCTAAACATGGCATTTTATCTTTTGATAAAAATGTATGTGTGTGTGTATGGGACAGAGGGGTGGGCATTTATATATTCTTTTGGCAAAGGTAATTCAATAGATGTTGAGTTTTTCTACTATCTAAAAGCTATTGATAGGGACTTAGGCTAATGGTTCAGTCATGGACAATCTATATGCTGCTTCAGAATAACTTCTGGCCCTATGCCATCTATATACAAGTTTGTTTATTTGCTCTTTAGTCTTTTCTTATTTCAGACATGAGAATTATACATGTTTCTTGTTTTAGTGCCAATCTCAAATAATTTGCTGTTGTAGAGATGTCAATACATACATATACAGTATTTGATAAATCTGTTATCATGCTTTCCAATATTTGTTAAGCTACTGTGCTTTTTGTGTAGTGTGTACTAGGTGAAAACAACAACCTTGTTCTTTATAGCTCTTGCCTGAGAATTCAGTGTTTGTGAAAGATGCCAGATTGATATGGAAATTGAAGCCCTGTGTGAATGTGAGGTAGTAACAATGTCACTTTCCCAGATCCTCCTCTCTTAATGCACTTTGGTCTTGATCTGCAGGATTATCTCTTTTCTTTTTTCTGCCACTATGAGTAAGAACGTTCATATTCAAAGGGTGTCTTTTAGGATCAAATGTACTTAGGCTCTTCAGAAAGTTGAACAGTCAGGTTATTTCTTTGTTGCTGTTTTTCTGTTTCATTGTTCAGACTTGATCACTTAAGACCAGTAGTCCTGATGGATTATTAATTGTGTAAGCAAACCAGTTCAGATCACACTCTGCCTTTCTTTTCTAATTCTTTCACACAACTTGCTTTTTTATGATGGATAATAATAGCTACCACTTATTAAGCACTTACATATCAGATCTTTGCAAGGCACTTTACGTAAACACATCCTTCTTTATCATTAAAAGTACTCTGTAAAGTATGGTTTTCATAGTAAAGAAACTGAAAGAGAAGTACCTTGCTCAAAACAACAATAGCTATTAAATCGTAGACCATGAATTTAAACCTCGAACTGCCAGATTCTTGTGCTTGTACTCTTCCCACCAAGCTCCAATGACTACTCTTAACAGATGTTCATTTGGATTAAACATGAAACAAGGAGGTCTGTTACATACTGGCAATGGCTGATTTGAAATTCTGATCCCAGTTTTGCCAGATATTCCATTGCTGTGTATTAATACATACTCTTGAATCTACTTTTTCTTTTTTTAAAGTTAAGTCATCAAATGAATAGGAGCTCTCTGAAGAGCTGTAATTATGGATAGAAAGGCTCAATAAAACATGGTTTCAGTTTGAACTGTTCTTCATTATGTAAATCAATAATTTTTATGTTGGCATCAATAAACTTTGAAAGAGTATATTGAAGTCTCAGCTATTTCAGCACAACTCCTGGGATCCTTTGTATGGGAAGATTTTCTAGATGAAAGTGCTTTGAAAGTTAAGTCATTTATTTATTTTAATTTATTTATATCACAGGTAGTGAGTACTTATTCTGTGTCATATACCAGAGATAAAATTATAAATAAGTCAAATGCAGCCCTTATGGTGAAATCCTTAATAACCTGTAAGGGGGAGACGAATAGTTTAAGAAAAAAAAAAATTATGAGTCACTGTAAGTGCTATGATAGGAGAAGAAAAAGGTATAAGGGAAATAAGAGTCATCTATCCCAGAGCTATGTCAGAAGGACTTTGTGGAAGAAATGATGTATAAAGTAGAATGAGAACGATAAGAGTTAATCAAGTAACAGTGGCAGGGGGGAAAGTGTTGGTGGATATTTTAAGCCTAAATAATATGTGAAGGTCTTTTAAAAGAAATGCTTTTTTTGAGATATAATTCAAATACCATAAAATTCACCCTTTTAAGTGTATGTTCAATGGTTTTTAGTATATTCACAGAATTATGCAACTGTCACCACTACCTAATTTTAGAACATTTTCATCACCCTAAAGCAGGGCTTCAAACTGGTTTGAAATGGTTCAGTAATGGCCGGTAGAAATGAGGGCAGCGTACGTGTTACATAGCAACTGAATCTCTTGCCTGTCACATTTTGACCTGAGTAGGGAACAGGCAGCGTTGCCCCACTCAAAGATGGCAGCCAACTGGACCACTTTGAATATGTGTTGCTCTCCACAGTCCTGCCAATAATCTGGCCCCACACATCAGGCTTCTCAAAGTTTCACAGTACGTCACCTGGGAGATTGGATTATTGGCAGGACTGTGAAGAACGACACACATTGACAGTGGCGCAATTAGCCACCATCTTTGAATGGGACACCACTGCCTGTTTCCTACTCAGGTCCAAATCTGACAGGTGAGAGATTTGGTTGCTATGCAACGAGTATGCTGCCCTCGTTTCCGTCGGCCCATGACCGAACTGTTTTGAACCGATTCGAAGCCCTACCCCAAAGAGAAACCCTTTATCCGTTATCCGTTAGCAGTCCTTGCCCTAACCCGTTGTATCCGCTAAGGTACTTTCTGTCTCTATGAATTTCCCTATTCTGGACATTTCATATAAATGGGACCATGTAATATTTGGCCTTCTGTCCCTGCCTTCTTTCACTTTGTATTATATATATATATATATATTTTTTTTTTTCTTTACCATGTTTTAGGTGAAAAATTACAGAATAAAATGCATTCCTGTTTAACAATTTTTGTACAGATTGTCCTGTGACATTGGTTACAGTTTTCACAATGTGTCAGCATTCTCATTATTTCCATTCTGTTTGTTCTGTTTCTGTTGATCTATCTTCCCTTTCTTGCCTTCTTATCTTTGCTTTTGGGTAAATGTTGATCGTTTGGTCTCATATAGTTGATTGTTTAAGGGAGCACACTACTCACTGGTGATATTATTTCATAAGCCAATCTATTATTTGGCAGAAAGGTGACATCCAGGAATAGCTTCAGTGCCAAGTTCAAAGGGTATCTTATCTTAGGGTGATAGTCTCAGGGTTTCCTCTAGTCTCTATTGGTCGAATAGGTCTGGCCTTTTTTTAAGAATTTGAATTTTGTTCTACATTTTTCTTCCATTCTATCGGCATGGTATTTTCCAGATTCATCCATAATGTAGCATGTATCATATGAAGACCTGTTTTGAGGAATGGAGATTGGCAAGATGGAGAATTAAAAGTTTAGTTGATCAGAATGACTAGTACGTAGAGTAGGAATTTGAGAAGAGAGAGAAAGTATAACACTAGAGATACACGCAGGAACCAAATCCAACAGAGCATTGTCAGCTATATTATGGAGGTATGGATTTTATCCTAAGGGCAGTAGGATGCCCTTGAATGGAGTTAAATAAGAAAGCGATTTAGTCAGATTTGTGTAGAAAATAGGCAAGATGGGGACAGAGTGGGACAGGGAGACTAGTTAGGATTCTTGCAAAAACCTAGGCAATGGAAAGATGGTGGTATAGGACAGGGCAGTGAGAATGGAAAGAAATGGTTGGATTTGAGAGTTTTAAAAGGTAGGATTGACAAGACTTGTTAGATTGAATATAGAGAGGGAGAAGAGAAGGTAATACATAGTGTGGCTCTCAAATTTCTGGCTTAGTGAGCCGGGTGAATAATGATGCCTAGAATCGGATTGAGAATCTATTAGCCAGGCAAGCTCTTGGGTGCCAATCTATAAGGAATACTGAAGTGCCACTGGAAAGTTAATGAGATGGGGGAAAATGCATTTACCAGAGCTCATTACTTATTAGTAGAGTACTGTATATGACTTGAAAACTTTGATAAACTACTGTAGATGGAATTAAATCCCATTCCCTTACCTAGGTACTTAAATAACATTGTTCCTAAAGTGTACACTAAGAACCCCAATGACTGTTTTATTGAGTGGGATATCAAAGTTTGGAGCCAGAGCTAAGTAACTTAATAAAGGAGAGGCTGCTATCAGTAGGCCTTCTTTTTTGTCTGTCCTTTTTATGGTTCTTACCCTTTTCTTTAAAATATTTGTATTAGATTGTTTTGAACAGTATCAAATACTAGCTTGCTGTTCCATTTATCTATTGTTGTTGTTACTAGATGCTGTCAAGTCAATTTCTGAATTTATCTATTGCTGTGTGACAAATTACACCAAAATGTAGCAGCTTAAAACAACAATCTTTTAATTATTATCTGTTATGGTTCTGAGGATTGACTGGGCTCAGATGGCTCTCACGTAAGGTCTTCATGTAGTTACAGTCAGACAGTGACTGACTAGCAGTTATCTTGAGGCTCGCTCAGTTCACATGTGTAGAGGTTCATGTGGCCTGTCCATGTGGTCCCTCGTGGTGACTGGATTCTAAGAGTGGGTGTCCCCAGAGAACCAAGCAGAAACTGTATTACCTCTTGCGATTTAGCCTTGGAAGTTATATAGTGTCTTTTCCTTTATGGTCTATTAGCTAGGCAGTCATGAAAGTCTGCCTAGGTTTGGGGGAAGGGAACATAGACTTCATCACTTGATTGGTGGCATGTCACAGTCACATTGTAAGAAGAGCATGTGTGATGGGAGACTTAGTTGCATCTATCTTCAGAAATACAATCTACCACACCTATCTTGAGGCCTCTGCCCAGACCAAGATAGGGAACCAAGAAAGTGGACTTGAGAAGATTGAATACAGTTTTGTACATACCGAATTTGAATTCCTTGTCAAAATTCCAGGTGGAAAAATTTTTAAGCGGTTTGGTTACCTGGCAGATACTGAATTCGTTCTGCGGTGAGTAGTATCAATTAGAGTCATATTTAACTGAGATGATTTTCTAGTTTATTCTCTTCCTCCCCCGCCCCCCTTTCTTTCTTGCCACCTATAGCCAGGATTTCAGAATTTGTTATCTTCATAAATCTTTTCTGTTATAAACACTTCCAAATTAAGAGATTCCTGTAAATTGCTTATGTTTTCTTTTTTAAAATATCTTAATTTTTGTCGTTTTTCTTTATTTAAGAAAAAGGACCCATTGGCGTCAAGTCAGTTCCGACTCGAAGTGACCCCATAGGTTTATTTTAAAAAATAAAATCTCGGTTTTTTCATTTTAAATGATTCACTTTCTCTTTACCCCATGTTACATTAAAATTTTTATCCCTGTCTTTCCTATTCTTTGTTTTTCAGCTTTTATAGTTGAAAGTAAAAATTTAAGTAGCTTGAGTTCTTATTAATTGAAATTCATGTATCCTCAATTTCTTGTCCCTTTGTTATCCAGATAATATATATTCATTGTAAGAAAAATTGGGACTCTAGAGACTTGAAAAATGTGTATCACCCAAACATCAAGAGATTCCCTATTATATTTTGGTATATATTTTTCAAGGCTTTTAAATTCTTCCCCCAAATGTGGCATCTTACCATTTTGTAAATTGCTTCTTTCACTTGACATTTAGGTTGCTCCCAGTTTTTTGCTATTTTAAACATTAGTCTAACAGTTACCTTATCTATATCTTTTCTACTTGTTCATTTATTTCCTTAAGATAAATTTCTAGAAGGGAAATTATTATGTGAGAGGGCATGTATCTGTATAATAATGATAGATTTTCCCAGCTACTTAAATCTTTCTCACTCTTCTCTCTCCTATTAGAATATTTCTCTGTTTTTTGTTTCTCTTTTGCGTTTGCTTATTATCCCTCTCCCCTCCAACACATATGCATATTCATAAATATTTATTTCTTAGAAAGAAATCTTTATCATGAGGTTCATTACTTAAGTATCGACCTCATTAATTTCATTCAGTTTATTTCTTTATGAAACTTTTGTTGAGCACTTTATGCTATGCCCTGGAGTACAGAGAATGAAGACTTGTAGATAGTCCTTATCTTTAGCGAACTCACCGTTCAGTGAGGGGAGATAGACAGGCATACTGACAGTGTAACTTCATTTGGTAAGAGCTACCACAATAGAGAGATGCATGATATAAGCAAAGGGTGACTCTTCTAAAGCAGCTTATGAAAAAGAAAAGAAGGCTTCTCAGATTGAGTTGAGGGTGAGTTTGAGTTGAAGCCTGGGCTAGCTATGCAAAGAAGAGTGGCAAGAGTATTCCAACATAGGCACAGCACATGCAACAACAGAGAAGCAAGATAGAGCGTCTGACAAGAACTACTGGTAGTTTGGTATGACTGGAGCTTAGGGAAGTAATATGAAAGCACGCTGGAGAAGAGGCAGAGAGCAAGCTCTGAAGGAATCTCTATGCCGTGTTAAGAAACTGTACTTAATTCTTGAGGGAAGGGAAAAGGGAAACCTGTTCAGTTAACTAGAAAAACACCATCGATCTGGATAGGAAATGTAGTGAGTTCACCGTGGCGTCCAGATGTATGTCCATTAATTAGATGAGATGGAGAGTCATTTAAGGATTGTTAGCAGAAGAATAAAATGATCTGATTTTTGTTTTAGAAAACTATTTTTAGTAAGATTATGAAGGATATATTTTATAGAGAAATGGAAGTAGTGACACTAGCTCAACCAAAAAACCAAACCCATTGCTGTCGAATCAAATCCGACTCACAGCAACCCTATAGGACAGAGTAGAACTGCCCCATAGAGTTTCCGAGGAGCGCCTGCTGGATTTGAATTGCTGACCTGTTGGTTAGCAGCCATAGCGCTTAACCACTACGCCACCAGGGTTTCCAGCACTAGTTCAGAAACAATATTGAACCAATCTTAGTGAGAACTGATGAGGACAGTTGTAGAAATGGCAGGAGGAGAATGAAATTAGAAGCTGTTTATTTGAAATCCTTGCCATGGGAGTGTGTTATATGCTACACTTAATTAACCCCACGTTTTGTTAGTACCATCTATGTGAGAAGCACTGTGCAGGATCATCAAGGTAGAAGGATGAATAAAAAGGGTTTCCTGCCTTGAGTGAGCTTAGGGTTTGTAAAGAGGGAAATTACCACATAATGTGAAAAGTGTTATAGGTATAAATTTATTGTGAAAACACAGAGAACTAAGTGATTAATTACTGATTTCACATTGAGAGGTGACATTTGAGCAGAATATTGATGGAGCTTTTTTTCTTTGTATCATGAACTGGATTTAAGGCATTTTATCCTGTGCTCTCTACCTATCCATTTACTAAACTTCTTTTGTTCCTTGCAAAAAGCAATGCTATAATGCCAAAAGACAATGAAAAGGCTGTTACCATAAGCATCCATTCTGGGTAAAAACTACTAGATTCTTTGTCTCTTATCTGAAAAGCATGTTCTCTTTGTGAGGTTGTTCAATTCCACTTTACACTACCTGTTTCTTATCTGTTTATCTTTCTTCTTTCCCTCCCTTTTTCTATTCCTCCCTCCCTCCTTCCCTTTGTTTTTCTGAACTATTTCTTAGTTTATTATGGCATTTGCAACTTTAAGTCTACTTTAAAAAAAAGAATGCAGTAATCTAGTCCATTATATGTTACTTTTAAAAGATGGAAACTTATTAGTAAACAAGAAGGATAGAACACACACACATATGTGTTTTCTTTCTTCCCTGAAACTCCACTAAAATTGTAAGAAGAATCAACAGGAGAAGAGATAATAATGGATGAGCGATTTAAAGAAATTTAAAGAGTAAAAGGTAACTGTCTTAGAACTAAAGAAGCAATAAATTACTTGTCTGCCAAGGGAGATATGATGAGAAGCTAGTAGATAGCCTACAGAACCCTGAAGAGATTGAGATACGGAGACTGTAAAACAAACAAACAAACTGATTGCCATTGAGTTGATTTGGACTCATAGGACAGGGTAAAACTACTCCATAGGGTTTCTAAGGTTGTAATCTTTATGGAATCAGACTGCCACATCTTTCTCTCAGGGAGCAGCTGCTGGGCTCCAACTGCATACCTTTTGGTTAGCAACCAAGTGCTTAACCACTGTGCCACCAAACTCTAGGGATCTCTAAAGGTTTAGGTGAGTTGTGGTGCTGAAAGCAGAGATTGGTTGGACGTCTATACAAGGAGTGGTTAGTTTTGCAGGTACTCCATCCCATTCTATGCAGTCAAGTGACTTTCCTCCTCCTCTAGCAGGAGACTATAGAGGTTTATTTTCTGGAAGAATTGAATTATAGAGGCTTTGAATTGAAGGATAGCAGGCATATGAAGGTAGGGATGGGATGTAGGGTTGAAAACACGTACTTAAAGCAAATCTGCAAGCTAAATGGTGAGGTAGCAAACCTACTTCTACCACAAACCTTCAGCCAGCTATTCCTCCTACATCTGCTGCCTGGCCAGAAAAAGGAGAATTCTCCAAGTAGAAAGTGAATAGATCTAGGAAAAAGGGCTATAGATACTACTGACTTTGAGATTCTCTAATGAAATGTCTAGGTTTCTGCCTAATCACCCTGAAGTAAAGTCCACCAGGCAGCAAGCCTTGCCTGCACACAATTAGCTTTTTAGACTCTTTACTGTTAATTACAAATGAATAGCTAGGGACTCCTAGACATTTGATAAAAGTCTTCAAAATGAAAGATAAAGCAAAACACTCAAACAGAAAAAAGATGTTTGGAGGAAACAGGGAGACATTCCAGGGTGGAAAAGAAAATGTTAAAACTAAACAAAAGTCTTGGAGAAATGAGAAAAAAAACCAAAACCTGTTGCCATTGAGTTGATTCCAACTCGTAGCAATCCTATAGGACAGAGTAGAACATGCCCCATAGGGTTTCCGAGGAGCACCTGGTGGATTTGAACTGCCAACTTCTTGTTTAGCAGCCATAGCTCTTAACCACTACACCGCCAGGGTTTCCGGAGAAATAAGAGGGTATAAAAAATGTGAAACAAGAATATGATACCATTAAAAAGGAAATAATCAGAAAATAAGAAAGAGGTCTTCTAAATTAAAAGATGATAGGCTAAATAAAAATCAACACAAGGAGTGGAAGATAAAGTTGTAATCTCCCTCAGATTGAAATGCAAAGATGAAGAGATGAAATGAATATAGGAGATGTGGTTAGATACCTAAGCAGCCCAAGGAACCCAACTGAAAAGTATCATAAAATTTAAAATAATTAATAAAGGTATATTAAAAAATTGATAGACTTTGTGTATGAGAATGCAGCGGAAGAAAAGAGTCCATATATAATAGCACACAAAAGAACCTGTTAAGGAATATGTTTAACAAGAAATGTGAATTATTTCTATGAAGAAAACCTTGAAAAGCTATTGAAGGACATGCAGAAGAGAAGAAAAACATTGGAAAGACCTACAATGTTCTTGGATGGGCTATTCAATATTATGAAAATGTTACCCTTTTCTAAATTAATCTCAATTTAATGTAATGCCAATAAAACTACCATGAGATTTTTTGATACTAAATAAACATTCTAAAGTTTTTATGGAAAAATAAATAAGTATGGTCTTAAAAAATCTGAAAACGAATATAGAGGGAGGAGCTAGAAGTAGAATACATACACAAACACAATATATGGTTAAATAGCTATAGTAATTAAAACTATATGATACAAATATTTGTGATGCAAACAGTCACAGAACAATGAAACAAAATAGAAAGTCAAAAAATACCAATTCAAATACCTACAGAAATTTAGTATATGATTACGGAGGCATTTATATTAGTGAGCAAAAGCTGGCCTTTTTAATAGTATTGAACAGTTGGGTAGCCATCTAGGAGACAATGAAGCTCAATCTATACCTCACACTTTACACCAGAATAAATTGAACTGGGCCATAGATTTAAATGTAAAAAAAGTATAGTATTTCATCAGTTCTATAATGTGCATTTTTTTTTTTTTTTTACATTTCAAAATCTTTGAAATTGGGGTGCATTTTTTAATTGATGGCATCTCACAATTGTTATTGACCAGGTGACCGTCCTGATGCCCAGATTTGGTTAAAGTTGATGTAGTGTTAGTTACTGTTATGTTTTTTGGTAATACGTATATTGTTTAAATGCCGTTTAAAAGGTCTTTTTTAAAAAATTACACTGTGATTGGCATTGAAATGAATAGTTACTTTATATACAGAAAGGCACAGAGCAGTAGGCATACATTTTATATTAGTGAAGCAGTTATCCATCTTTATAGAATTAACTACCATGCAGTGTTTTTTCCAGAAAGGAACAACCAAATACTTTATAGGACCCTAGGAAAAAAATGACTGCAAGTAAATATAGTTGTGTCAACCTTGTTACTGAGTTACCAAAGTGTTCCCTATTATAGGCCAAATCATATAACTGAAGGCAGGAGAATTAACCTCGGTTGGAATAAACTTCAAAGCTACCAGAAGGTTGGTGTTACTGATAGATGCGTATCACAGGATAGTCATTAAAGGCATAGTGCTTAATTTTGATTTTTTTTTTTAAATAAAGTAATGGTGTATCTTAACCATTCTTGATTTCTTATATTGAATGACAAAAAGTAAAATAAGAAGCAAGGTCGTCATTCATAGTAAAGCAGAGAAGTGCTTGTTGACAGTTTGATGAGAGAGAAATGGGTATCAAATAGTCATCTTTGAGAGACAAAGTAGATTGAGGAAGAAGTAGTGTGAGGTCATAAATGTGAAGTTGAGACCAGCTGTCATCTTGTGTGATTTCATTCAGCCATACTTCAGCAGCTTGGAGAGGGTGGAGTAGGTGGACAGTATTTAACTAGGGTCGAGCCTTTGCCAGCTGAGGGAGAGAGACAAAAGAATATAATTCCAGAAAAAAAACCTTTAAAGTTTGGAAATGAATGTTAGGTAACATTATTGGAATTGCCTCACACGTTAAAAAAAAAAAAAAATACTGCATTTGACTTTGAATCTATGGAGTTAATTTTATTTGTTTAAAAAAAAAAGTAGATTGCGTTAGAGGGGTGAGCCTTACTCAATTACCTCGTTCTCATTTTGACCTTGGTTCTTCTACTCTATACAGCTGTTGCATAGTTTTGATATGATTTAGTCCTTTATTTCATAGATGTAAGTCTATTTGTTAGCATTAATAGCATTTCTCATTTAGAGTATTTCATAGCTTATGCATATTTTTCAAGTGTTCAAGACAGAAAAATCTTCCACCAGTGATTTTCATTCCATAGTTTTTATTGGTCTCTGGAAACTTGAGTTTTAGATGCTTTTCTTAATCACTTATTTTTTAGTAAGCCTTTCATTTTCACATCAGATTGTTGTTGTTAAGTTTTGTCAAGTCAGTTCTGACTCATAGAGACCCTATGTACAACAGAACAGTCCTGCGCCATCCTCACAATTCTTGTATGTTTGAGCCCATTGTTGCAGCCACTGTGACAGTCCATCTCGTTGAGGGTCTTCCTCCTTTTGGCTGACTTTCGACCAAGCATGATGTCCTTTCACATGTATATGAGGGACTGAAAATATTATGGCTTGGATCAGGCATGTATTAGTGCTCAAGGTAACATAGTTGCTTTTTAACATTTTAAAGAGATCTTTTGCAGCAGATTTGCCCAGTGCAACACGACATTTGATTTCTTGACTGCTGTTTCCATGGGCATTGATTGTGGATCCAAGTAAAGTGAAATCTTAGATAACTTCAATTTTTCTCCGTTTATCACGATGTTGCTAATTGGTCCAGTTTTGAAGATTTTCGTTTTCATTATGTTGAGGTTCAATCCATACTGAAGGCTGTAGTCTTTGATCTTCATTAGTAAGTGCTTCAAGTCCTCTTCGCTTTCAGCAAGCAACGTTGTGTTTTCTGCATATCGCAGGTTAATGAGCCTTCCACCAAACCTGATACTACGTTCTTCTTCATATAGTCCAGCTTCTTGGATTATTTGCTCAGCATACAGATTGAATAAGTATGGTGAAAAGATGCAACTGTGCTACACACTTTCTGGACTTTAAACTATGCAATATCCCCTAGCCCTGTTCAAATGATTGCCTATTGGTCTATGTACAGGTTCCGCATGAGCACAATTAAGTGTTCTGGAATTCCCATTCTTCACAGTGTTATCCATAATTTGTTATAATCCACATGGTCAAATGCCTTTGCATGGTCAATAAAGCACAGGTAAACGTCTTCCTGATATTCTCTGCTTTCAGCCAAGATCCATCTGACGTCAGCAATGATATCTTTTGTTCCACATTCTCTTCCAAATCTGGCCTGAATTTCTGACAGTTTCCTGTCCATGTACTGCTGCAACCATTTTAAAATTATCTTCAGCCATATTTAACTTGCGTGTGATAGTAATATATTCCGTCAGATAATGAAAACATATTTGTAATAATATCAGAAAAAATTTTTTTGGCACCTTAGTTTATCTTTAAAATTTAGTGTTCAGTTGACCATCTCTAAGACATCATCTTGCTTTGAAAATGCTATGATTATGTGGTAGATATCTTATACAAACAATATGGGATTCTTAGTCTTAGTTTTATTGTGATTAGTTTCAACTATTAATCTTGTTTAAGACTAAATTAGACCATTAAAGGATTTCAGATTATCTCTCTCAGCAATTACAGAGTCATTTACGTTGTACTGTTATAACTTCATGGATATTGTCATATAATCAGAAGAAAGAAATAACGTTTCAAAAAGCTTTGTCTTGAGAGGCGGAGCCAAGATGGCGGACTAGGCAGACGCTACCTCGGATCCCTCTTACAACAAGGCCCCGGAAAAACAAGTGAATCGATCACATACATAACAATCTACGAACCCTGAACAACAAACACAGATTTAGAGATGGAGAACGAACTAATACGGGGAAGCAGCGATTGTTTCCAGAGCCTGGAGCCAGCGTACCAGTCAGGTACAGCACAAGCACAGAGAGCTACTCCACCCCCCTGAACTAACCCCGGGAGGGGGACCAGCCGGTTCCACGGGCGGCGTGGGACGCAGCCGGTAGGAGAAGTCCCCGGGAGGCAGTGACTGGTCTTGGAGCAGAAAGAGCAGCGTCCGAGCCGGGGAACCGTCCCGCAGGGATTTGGACTGGACGCAGGTACGGCATAAACACGGAGAGTAGCTCCACCCCCCTGAACTAACCCCGGGAAGGGGACCAGCTGGGTCGCGCGGGCGGCGTGGGACGCAGCTGGTAGGAGAAGTCCCCGGGAGGCAGCGACTGGTATTGGAGCAGGGAGAACAGCGTCCCAGCCGGGACACTCGGTCACGGCACAAGCACGGGGAGCTGCTCCACCCATCTGAACTAACCCCGGGAGGAGGCCCAACTGGCTCTCGGGTGTGGCACCGCCACGCGGCTGGAGGGACGAGAAGTCCCCGGGAGGCAGCGACTGATTTTGGAGTCGAGAGTGCATCGTCCCAGTAGGGGAGCCTTGACGCTGGGCGTGGGGCTGGAAGCGGAGGATCTGACCGTGACTCCAGCGGGCCAGACCCCCTGGGGGCAATCTCCACACAGCCAGCACACATAGGCGACGCGCCCCGCGGGAGTCTCAGATATAATAGTCATTCCAAGCAAGACAAGCAACTCTGGCTATATTCTGAGGTGCTACTCTCCTATCTCTCTGTTCCCTCCCCCACCCTCCCCAGGCGGCTTCATTAACATCTGAATAGCCTGAGCCAGAGGGAGAACTCTGATAGGGATCTGACTGCATTTTTTTTTAGCGGATTTTCTGGAAAAACTAGTTTCCCAGTGATGGCTCGGAGACAACAATCCATATCAAACCACTTAAAGAAGCAGACCATGACAGCTTCTCCAACCCCCCAAACAAAAGAATCAAAATCTTTCCCAAATGAAGATACAATCTTGGAATTATCAGATACGGAATATAAAAAACTAATTTACAGAATGCTTAATGATATCACAAATGAAATTAGGATAACTGCAGAAAAAGCCAAGGAACACACTGATAAAACTGTTGAAGAACTCAAAAAGATTATTCAAGAACATACTGGAAAAATTAATAAGTTGCAAGAATCCATAGAGAGACAACATGTAGAAATCCAAAAGATTAACAATAAAATTACAGAATTAGGCAACGCAATAGGAAGTCAGAGGAGCAGACTCGAGCAATTAGAATGCAGACTGGGACATCTGGAGGACCAGGGAATCAACACCAACATAGCTGAAAAAAAATCAGATAAAAGAATTAAAAAAAAATGAAGAAACCCTAAGAATTATGTGGGACTCTATCAAGAAGGATAACCTGCGGGTGATTGGAGTCCCAGAACAGGGAGGGGGGACAGAAAACACAGAGAAAGTAGTTGAAGAACTCCTGACAGAAAACTTCCCTGACATCATGAAAGACGAAAGGATATCTATCCAAGATGCTCATCGAACCCCATTTAAGATTGATCCAAAAAGAAAAACACCAAGACACATTATCATCAAACTCACCAAAACCAAAGATAAACAGAAAATTTTAAAAGCAGCCAGGGAGAAAAGAAAGGTTTCCTTCAAGGGAGAATCAATAAGAATATGTTCTGACTACTCAGCTGAAACCATGCAGGCAAGAAGGGAATGGGACGACATATACAGAACACTGAAGGAGAAAAACTGCCAGCCAAGGATCATATATCCAGCAAAACTCTCTCTGAAATATGAAGGCGAAATTAAGATATTTACAGACAAACACAAGTTTAGAGAATTTGCAAAAACCAAACCAAAGCTACAAGAAATACTAAAGGATATTGTTTGGTCAGAGAACCAATAATATCAGATATCAGCACAACACAAGGTCACAAAACAGAACGTCCTGATATCAACTCAAATAGGGAAAGCACAAAAACAAACAAATTAAGATTAATTAAAAAAAAAAAAATACACGTAACAGGGAATCATGGAAGTCAATAGGTAAAAGATCACAATAATCAAAAAGAGGGACTAAATACAGGAGGCATTGAACTGCCATATGGAGAGTGATACAAGGCGATATAGAACAATACAAGTTAGGTTTTTACTTAGAAAAATAGGGGTAAATAATAAGGTAACCACAAAAAGGTATAACAACTCTATAACTCAAGATAAAAACCAAGAAAAACGTAACGACTCAACTAACATAAAGTCAAGCACTATGAAAATGAGGATCTCACGATTTACTAAGAAAAACGCCTCAGCACTAAAAAGTATGTGGAAAAATGAAATTGTCAACAACACACATAAAAAGGCATCAAAATGACAGCACTAAAAACTTATTTATCTATAATTACCCTGAATGTAAATGGACTAAATGCACCAATAAAGAGACAGAGAGTCACAGACTGGATAAAGAAACACAATCCATCTATATGCTGCCTACAAGAGACACACCTTAGACTTAGAGACACAAACAAACTAAAACTCAAAGGATGGAAAAAAGTATATCAAGCAAACAATAAGCAAAAAAGAAGAGGAGTAGCAATATTAATTTCGGACAAAATAGACTTTAGACTTAAATCCACCACAAAGGATAAAGAAGGACACTATATAATGATAAAAGGGACAATTGATCAGGAAGACATAACCATATTAAATATTTATGCACCCAATGACAGGGCTGCAAGATACATAAATCAAATTTTAACAGAATTGAAAAGTGAGATAGATACCTCCACAATTATAGTAGGAGACTTCAACACACCACTTTCGGAGAAGGACAGGACATCCAATAAGAAGCTCAACAGAGACACGGAAGATCTAATTACAAGAATCAACCAACTTGACCTCATTGACTTATACAGAACTCTCCCCCCAACTGCTGCAAAATATACTTTTTTTTTCTAGCGCACATGGAACATTCTCTAGAATAGACCACATATTAGGTCATAAAACAAACCTTTGCAGAATCCAAAACATCGAAATATTACAAAGCATCTTCTCAGACCACAAGGCAATAAAACTAGAGATCAATAACAGAAAAACTAGGGAAAAGAAATCAAATACTTGGAAAATGAACAATACCCTCCTGAAAAAAGACTGGGTTATAGAAGACATCAAGGAGGGAATAAGGAAATTCATAGAAAGCAACGAGAATGAAAATACTTCCTATCAAAACCTCGGGGACACAGCAAAAGCAGTGCTCAGAGGCCAATTTATATCAATAAATGCACACATACAAAAAGAAGAAAGAGCCAAAATCAGAGAACTGTCCCGACAACTTGAACAAATAGAAACTGAGCAACAAAAGAATCCATCAGGCACCAGAAGAAAACAAATAATAAAAATTAGAGCTGAACTAAATGAATTAGAGAACAGAAAAACAATTGAAAGAATTAACAAAGCCAAAAGCTGGTTCTTTGAAAAAATTAACAAAATTGATAAACCATTGGCTAGACTGACTAAAGAAATACAGGAAAGGAAACAAATAACCCGAATAAGAAACGAGAAGGACCACATCACAACAGAACCAAATGAAATTAAAAGAATCATTTCAGATTATTATGAAAAATTGTACTCTAACAAATTTGAAAACCTAGAAGAAATGGATGAATTCCTGGAAAAACACTACCTACCTAAACTAACACATTCAGAAGTAGAACAACTAAATAGACCCATAACAAAAAAAGAGATTGAAACGGTAATCAAAAAACTCCCAACAAAAAAAAGCCCTGGCCCGGACGGCTTCACTGCAGAGTTCTACCAAACTTTCAGAGAAGAGTTAACACCACTGCTACTAAAGGTATTCCAAAGCATAGAAAATGACGGAATACTACCCAACTCATTCTATGAAGCCACCATCTCCCTGATACCAAAACCAGGTAAAGACATTACAAAAAAAGAAAATTATAGACCTATATCCCCCATGAACATTGATGCAAAAATCCTCAACAAAATTCTAGCCAATAGAATCCAACAACACATCAAAAAAATAATTCACCCTGATCAAGTGGGATTTATACCAGGTATGCAAGGCTGGTTTAATATCAGAAAAACCATTAATGTAATCCACCACATAAATAAAACAAAAGACAAAAACCACATGATCTTATCAATTGATGCAGAAAAGGCATTTGACAAAGTCCAACACCCGTTCATGATAAAAACTCTTACCAAAATAGGAATTGAAGGAAAATTCCTCAACATAATAAAGGGCATCTATGCAAAGCCAACAGCCAGTATCACTCTAAATGGAGAGAACCTGAAAGCATTTCCCTTGAGAACGGGAACCAGACAAGGATGCCCTTTATCACCGCTCTTATTCAACATCGTGTTGGAAGTCTTAGCCAGGGCAATTAGGCTAGACAAAGAAATAAAAGGTATCCGGATTGGCAAGGAAGAAGTAAAGTTATCACTATTTGCAGATGACATGATTATATACACAGAAAACCCTAAGGAATCCTCCAGAAAACTACTGAAACTAATAGAAGAGTTTGGCAGAGTCTCAGGTTATAAAATAAACATACAAAAATCACTTGGATTCCTCTACATCAACAAAAAGAACACCGAAGAGGAAATAACCAAATCAATACCATTCACAGTAGCCCCCAAGAAGATAAGATACTTAGGAATAAATCTTACCAAGGATGTAAAAGACCTATACAAAAGAAAACTACAAAGCTCTACTACAAGAAATTCAAAAGGACATACTTAAGTGGAAAAACATACCCTGCTCATGGATAGGAAGACTTAACATAGTAAAAATGTCTATTCTACCAAAAGCCATCTATACATTTAACGCACTTCCGATGCAAATTCCAATGTCATATTTTAAAGGGATAGAGAAACAAATCACTAATTTCATATGGAAGGGAAAGAAGCCCCGGATAAGCAAAGCACTACTGAAAAAGAAGAAGAAAGTGGGAGGCCTCACCTTACCTGACTTCAGAACCTACGGTACAGCCACAGTAGTCAAAACAGCCTGGTATTGGTACAACAACAGACACATAGACCAATGGAACAGAATTGAGAACCCAGACATAGATCCATCCACGTATGAGCAGCTGATATTTGACAAAGGACCAGTGTCAATTAACTGGGGAAAAGATAGCCTTTTTAACAAATGGTGCTGGCATAACTGGATATCCATTTGCAAAAAAATGAAACAGGACCCATACCTCACACCATGCACAAAAACTAACTCCAAGTGGATCAAAGACCTCAACATAAAGACTAAAACGATAAAGATCATGGAAGAAAAAATTGGGACAACCCTAGGAGCCCTAATACAAGGTATAAACAGAATAGAAAACATTACCAAAAATGATGAAGAGAAACCAGATAACTGGGAGCTCCTAAAAATCAAACACCTATGCTCATCTAGAGACTTCTCCAAAAGAGTAAAAAGACCACCTACAGACTGGGAAAGAATTTTCAGCTATGACATCTCCGACCAGCGCCTGATCTCTAAAATCTACATGATTCTGTCAAAACTCAACCACAAAAAGACAAACAACCCAATCAAGAAGTGGGCAAAGGATATGAACACACATTTCACTAAAGAAGATATTCAGGCAGCCAACAGATACATGAGAAAATGCTCTCGATCATTAGCCATTAGAGAAATGCAAATTAAAACTACGATGAGATTCCATCTCACACCAGCAAGGCTGGCATTAATCCAAAAAACACAAAATAATAAATGTTGGAGAGGCTGCGGAGAGATTGGAACTCTTATACACTGCTGGTGGGAATGTAAAATGGTACAACCACTTTGGAAATCTATCTGGCGTTATCTTAAACAGTTAGAAATAGAACTACCATACAACCCAGAAATCCCACTCCTAGGAATATACCCTAGAGATACAAGAGCCTTCATACAAACAGATATATACACACCCATGTTTATTGCAGCTCTGTTTACAATAGCAAAAAGCTGGAAGCAACCAAGGTGTCCATCAACGGATGAATGGGTAAATAAATTGTGGTATATTCACACAATGGAATACTACGCATCGATAAAGAACAGTGACGAATCTCTGAAACATTTCATAACATGGAGGAACCTGGAAGGCATTATGCTGAGCGAAATTAGTCAGAGGCAAAAGGACAAATATTGTATAAGACCACTATTATAAGATCTTGAGAAATAGTATAAACTGAGAAGAACACATACTTTTGTGGTTACGAGGGGGGGAGGGAGGGAGGGAGGGTGGGAGAGAGTTTTTTATTGATTAATCAGTAGATAAGAACTGCTTTAGGTGAAGGGAAAGACAACACTCAATACATGGAAGGTCAGCTCAATTGGACTGGACCAAAAGCAAAGAAGTTTCTGGGATAAAATGAATGCTTCAAAGGTCAGGGGAGCAAGTGCGGGGGTCTGGGGAACATGGTTTGAGGGGACTTCTAAGTCAATTGGCAAAATAATTCTATTATGAAATCATTCTGCATCCCACTTTGAAATGTGGCGTCTGGGGTCTTAAATGCTAACAAGCGGCCATCTAAGATGCATCAATTGGTCTCAACCCACCTGGAGCAAAGGAAAATGAAGAACACCAAGGCCACACGACAACTAAGAGCCCAAGAGACAGAAAGGGCCACATGAACCAGAGACCTACATCATCCTGAGACCAGAAGAACTAGTTGGTGCCCGGCCACAATCGATGACTGCCCTGACAGGGAGCACAACAGAGGACCCCTGAGGGAGCAGGAGATCAGTGGGATACAGACCCCAGATTCTCATAAAAAGACCATACTTAATGGTCTGACTGAGTCTGGAGGAATCCCGGCGGCCATGCTCCCCCGACCTTCTGTTGACACAGGACAGGAACCATCCCCGAAGACAACTCATCAGACATGAAAGGGACTGGTCAGCGGGTGGGAGAGAGACGCTGATGAAGAGTGAGCTAATTATATTAGGTGGACACTTGAGATTGTGTTGGCAACTCTTGTCTGGAGAGGGGATGGGAGGATAGAGAGAGAGGGAAGCCGGCAGAATTGTCAAGAAAGGAGAGACTGAAAGGGCTGACTCGAGGGGGAGAGCAAGTGGGAGTAGGGAATGAGATGTATGTAAACTTATATGTGACAAACTGATTGGATTTGTAAACGTTCACTTGAAGCTTAATAAAAGTTATTAAAAAAAAAAAAAAAAGCTTTGTCTTTTACATACCCCTGATAGTAAAGGTTAATATAGGGTTAATGGATCCATTGTTTCTAAGCAGTGGAGGAGGACTAGAATCATAACGGACTCCATTTGAGGGGAAAACAGTTGTTTGGCAATAAAAATCTCAGCAGGAAGCTTTTGAAACTCAATTTAAGAATTCTGTGTGTATAGAAAAAAAAAATCACACTTCCCAGTGCCGTGGAGTAGATCACACTAACAGGACATTTTTGTAAAGCAGCAGTTTTGTTAGCTTTGGAAGGCCTACTGTGATATAACATAAGTGGTGTTTTTATGAATTAACATAGTTAAAGTCATTGAGAAGAAAGTGCTTGCTGTTGATATTTTACTTTGTATCATCCACTGGAAATAAGTATATAAATATTCTTAACTGTTCATTGAAACATTTAACTTTTGACCTTCTTAGACAATAACATGTGTCTGCTATTGCATACCATGCTAGCCAGGTCTTTGAATCTGAAAGGTGTAATTGTAATTTATTATTTAAGCCCTACAGCTTTTATTTGTATGGGTATGTAAGTTTATATGAAGAAAATTAGGGCTTATTGCTCTAGCAAATATAATGGACAATGTGTTTTTTTCTTCAGGATCAAACGGAACATACTGAATCAGCAGGACTGGCTGGTGGTGCAGCAAACATCATGAGTAAGCTCAGAGAAGTCTGTTTCTTATCACGTGTGTAAAGGGAAAAAGGTAAGAAAAACATATTCGTATTTCTCTTAGAGGTTGAGCTTGAGAAAACAACTAGATCCGTAGAAAGTAATGCTGATGCCTGTATGCCGCTTGCTTCATTTATGGCCTTGCCTCTTATTAAATCGTAAGTGTAATTTTTCAAAAAGATTTTATTTAAATCTAGAGCAAAAGAATATTCTAAAATTATTGTTGAACTATGTCAGAAAGCTAATTTCCGGTGCTTGGCTCCTGCCTTCTAGAGTCAAGATACTGCTATCTTGAGCACAGGAAGGTAGTTTCAGCATGAGAAAGAACTTGGACTTGAATGATATTGTTAGGAGAAAAGAGCAGTATATCTGTCTAATTAAATTCATTTACGTTTCTTAGTCATCATGCAAGATCTAAATAATTAAAGTTAATTTTGGAATGGGGAATTGGTTAGAAATATAAATTTAATTACATTATTTTATTTTGTATTTTTGGACTAGTTGTGAAAAGCCTTAATTTAAAGTAGAAAACTGGAAGTATTTTATTCATCCTTTTAGAGCAGGAATCCTTGACTCTTTCCTGATAAGGATTTTTTTTTTCAAATTTTATAATTATTTGAAAGGTACAAAATGGCAAAGGTGGGTGGGTGGTAGATTTCAGAAGATGATTGTGCCGTTCACTAATGGAGTGTTGCATACTCTGAGTTCGATGGTTTTCCACAGACGCGAGGAAAGAGGCAAGCAAGGAAAGGCATGGCAGAGGTGTGTGGCAGGAGATTGAGCTCCTTTTCTTTTCCTTTGAGGAGGAGCAGAGGCACTTGGCAGTGTTTTCCTCACTGAAACTTCTAGGTCTTCAGTTGGCAAGCTATTTCTTGTCCCCTAGCCTTCTCACATAGGATTCCCTCTCTCTGGAGTGCCATTTGCTGCCTTCACCTGGCAAAATCTTATTCATCCTTCAGACATCGCTCTTTAGGAAGCTTTCTGCCTCCTACAGGAAAGACTCCAAAATCCATCCTTCCATTCTGTAGCTACAGCTGGATGCGGCAGTCGAGTCAGCCTCCTTTACAGCTAGATGTGGCTTTGTGACTAAGCTAACTAAAGGACTGTGAGCAGAAATGATGGTACTACTTCCATGTCTGTTCTGTTAGTGGGTTGCTCCTGTTTCCGTGAATGTTGATGGTTGATCCAAGTAGAAAGAAATTGTTTACACCTTCATTGTTTTCTTTATTTATCATGATGTTTACTGGTCCAGTTGTGAGGATTTTCATTTTTCACCTTCAGGCTAGGGCAGTGCTAATCAAAGTGTAGCCCACCAACCAGCCGTCTTTCTTGAGCTATTACTGGTCCATCCTGATAAAAGGAGTTGTGTTTAGTTCGGCTACTATTTTTTGTGGTAAGTATTTATCCATGAAGACAGTAGTGTTTTGATCTATATTCCCCTTGCAGATTGGCACTTTCGAGAAGCACTGCCGTAGGGGATGGTGGACAACCAAGGTGGAAGGAGCCTGGATCCCAGCACTACACTGAGTAGAGTTGTCTGCAGATGTGGAATACTTGATGTGGTTGTTATATGAGATATAAATGAACTTCTGTCTTATCTGAGTCACAGAAAAATTATTGGAATATTTGTTACAGTAGCCTATTGTACCCCAAATAATATCTCTGTTTTGGCTCCTTACCCCCCCCCCCACCCCGGGCACATATCAATTAATACATAGCACAGTGTTACATATTTTAAGTTTACCTGTCCATCTCCCCTGTGAGACATTGGTCTCCTTTAGCTCAGGGACATTGTCTTATTTGTCATTTTAACTTTGTGGCTAGGACAGTGCCTACTACATAACCCAATCCCACAGCCATCGAGTCGATTCCGACTCATAGCGACCCTACAGGACAGAGTAGAACTGCCCCATAGAGTTTCCAAGGAGCGCCTGGCAGACTAGATGCTAAATAATGTTTGATGCAAGAATGCATATACACATATTCAAGTAATTAATTTTTGACATAAAGAGAAGTACCAGTGAAGGAGACATAAAAGGAGCAATCAGATGAGTGCTTTAAAAGTGGGATCCCTAAGACTGAGATTCAGGAAAGGATCCAAAATTCAACAGAATAAGAAAGGAGAGAGCAAGAAGCAGAAACACAGAAAGAAGAGGTTTGCAAGGATAAACTGTACTGAACTAAGTAATTATATTCCTCTCTGAGATATACATGTTCAAATATTTAGTGTACTTCTATTTTGAATAAGAGATTGATGCTTTTATAAGAAGACAAGTGAAGAATCCTGACATAAGATTTAAATCCTCTGAGAGTTCTAGCACATGTAGTCACAAGACTGCCCGTCTCCTGGAGAATGAAACCAAAGAGGCTGAAGACTTGGAAACATCAGGCATAACAGAAATCGAGGATGAGACTCCATCCTGAACACAGGGAGATTAAGGGAAACCCCACATACTAAAAGTAGAGACCCTCCTCATGGCCCTTCCCCTACCCTTCTTTCAGAAGGTAAGGTAGCTGCCTGGAATTAACAGGAGATTATTTGATCTTCTCTGGAATCCAGAGAAAAAATGTACATATACTGACATTTGGGGGTTTCCTGATGAGTAGCTGTGTTCCCACCCAGTCATCATGCAGTAGAAGCCTCCCAAATGACAAGTCATGCCACACATGCAAAGCTTCAAAATTTTTTTTTTTAAGATTTCATTTATTGTACTTTAGATGAAGATTTACAGAGCAAATTAGTTTCTCATTAAACAATTAAAACGCATATTGTTATGTGACAGTGGTTGACCACCTCACAACATGCCAATAGTTTCCCCTTCTCGACCTTGGGTTCCCCATTACCAGCTGTCCTATCCCTTCCTGTCTTCTTGTCCTTGCCCCTGAGCTGGTGTGCCCATTTAGTCTCTTTTTGTTTTATGGGCCTGTCTAATCTTTGGCTGAAGGGTGACCAATTAATTTTTAGTACCTCATTTCTTAAATATATAGGCATTTGGCAAAACCCTCCAGTGTGAACGATAGAGATCAAAACACTTAAATAACAAAAAAGGAACTTGGAAGAAATAATATTGGTAACAGAACAAAAAACAACTGTAAATAATTGCTCCAGAAAGGTAAGAGAAGAAGTTACATTCATGAGACAAGATCAAGATGCCATAAAAAGGATCAGAAAAAGAAAGCACTCCAGAAATTAAAAATATGATAGGTTTTTTGTGTGTGTGTGCATGTAATGTTTTAATTCTAAAACAATCTCAAGCTTATAAAAAATTTGCAAGTGTAGTACAGAACTTTTTCTATGAGCTGTTTGAAAGTAAGTTGCTAGCTGTTTGTGCCACCATCTTTGAATGTGTTTTCTGCAAACAAGGACATTTATGTAACCATAATAACAGCCATCAAGATCAGGAAATGAATGCTGGTATATTACACCTATCTAATCTTCAGACCCTATTCAAATTTTGCCAGTTGTTCAGATAATACCATTTTTATCAAAGAACTTAGTTTAAAATTACATGTACTTGTCATGTCTCTTTAGTCTCCTTCAGTCTGAAACAGTCTACAGCCTTTCTTTAACTTTCTTGACCTTTTGAAGATCATGGACTAATTATTTTGTGTATGTATATATATATATATATATATATATATATATATATATATATATATATATATAAACCCATTGCTGTCAAGTCGATTCCGACTCACGGCGACTGTATAGGACAGAATAGAACTGCCCCATAGGTTTTCCAATTTGTCATATGTTTCTCCCACTAGATTCAGATTATGCATTTTTGGTGAGAATATCACAGAAGTGGTGCTGTGTTGTTTTCATTGTAGTTCTGATTGGAGCACTGGATTTTGATTTGCCCCATTAGTGATGATGTTCACTTCGATCACCTGAGCAAGGTGGTGTCTGCCAGGCTTTTCCTCTGCAGTTATTTTTTTCCATTGTAATTAATACTTTGGTGAAGAGGTGCTTTGAAACTATGTAAATATCCATTCATCATCACACTTACGATTTATTCATTCCTCTGTAAGGATTTAGGGTTTTCTTTTTTATTCAGTGGATTATACTCTGTTGCTATCACTGGGTAGTCACTAGGTAGAGTTTTCCCCCAACTCCTGGCTTCATGCAGAGAACGTAGTCTGGCCCTGTCCAATGTTGAAACTTCTACAAGTTTGCAGCCAGTAATTTCCATCTTCCTTGCTAGCTTTCAAACCCGAGGCCTGAAGGTTGCTGTCTAGTTATTTACCTCTGTGGACTGCCACTCTTTAGTTCCCACTCATTGCATTGTTTCGGTTCCTTCTTGGTTTTGGCATATGTATATTTCCCTTTTTTGCTTTTTGGACTTGACATTTGGTTGTTTAAGCTCTTAGTCTCATTGAATCTAGAATAATCTTGTTTTTCATAACTGAATTTTTGAAGAGTTCAGGTCAATTACAGGATATTTCACATTCTACACTTCACTAATTGTTTCCTCATGATTAAATTGAAGTTAAATATTTTTGGCAGGAATACTTTATAGGTGATGTTTTATACTTCTTGTTGCATCATATCAGAAGGTACATAATGTCAGCTTGTTCAACTATTGGTGAAGCTAAGTTTGATCACTTGGTTAAGGTGTTCATTGCCATATCTCTTTAGGGTAAACACACATTTTCTCCTTTATAATTAGTAAGTCATCTGTGGTATGATACGTTAAGACACTGAATATTCTCTTCCACAATAATCATTTACCTAATAGTATTAGCACCCATTGTTTATAGTTGCTTGAATCAATAATTAAAATTGAAGTTCAGTACAACTTCTGGAATGGCTGTTCATTTATTCATTACACAGGTGTTTATTGAATAGATACTATATCAGATTCTGTGCTGATCACTGGGGATATGTGGTGAACACTCTGGTGGATGCCTTTGTAGTGCCTATAATCTGGTGGGAGAAATTGATATTAATAAAAAATCACATCGAATGCATGTTTATAGATTGTGATGAATATTACAAAGGAAAAGAATGCAGGGGTGTGAATGCTTATAAGGGGAGACATCACCTTTTCTAGGGGTTCAGGGAAGACTTTCCTGTCAAAGTGATATTTGAGTTAAGTGCTGAAAGATGAAGCATTATCTGGGCAAGGAGGGTATCTTAAGTTATCTAGTGCTGCTTTAACAGAAATACCTCAAATGGATGGCTTTAACAAAGAGAAATGTATTCTCTCACAGTCTGGTAGGCTGCAAGTCCAAATTCAGGGCATCAGCTCCAAAGGAAAGCTTTCTTTCTCTGTTGGCACTGGAGGAAGGTCCTCATCATCAATCTTCCCTTGTTCTAGGGGCTTTTCTGTGCAGGAACCATTGGTCCAAAGGACGTGCTCTGCTCCCAGTGCTGCTTTCTTGGTGGTATGAGGTTCCCCTGTCTCTCTGCTGGCTTCTTTCTTTTATATCTCAAAAGAAATTGGTTTTAGACATAATCTAATCTTGTAGATTGAGTTTACCTAACTGCTGCTAATGCCATCTCATCGACATCATAGAGATAAGATTTACAACACATAGGGAAATCACATCAGATGACAGAATGGTGGACAGTTGTGTAATATTGGGAATCAAGACCTAACCAAGTGGACAGATTTTTTTTTTAGGTTCCAGTATAATTTTTTTTTAATTTTTATTGTCCTTTAAGTGAAAGTTTACAAATCAAGTCAGTCATACAAAAATTTATATACAGCTCGCTGTATACTCGTAGTTGCTCTCCACCTAATGAGACAGCACACTCCTTCTCTCCACTCTCTATTATCCGTGTCCATTCAGCTTCTGACCCCCTCTGCCTTCTCATCTCTGCTCCAGACAGGAGCTGCCCACATAGTCTCATGTGTCTTCTTGATCCAAGAAGCTTACTCCTCACCAGTATTGTTTTCTATCCTATAGTCAAGTCAATCTCTGTCTGAAGAGTTGGCTTTGGGAATGGTTCTTGTCTTGGGCTAACAGAAGGTGTGGGGACCATAACCTCTGGGGTCCTTCTAATCTCAGACCATTAAGTCTGGTCTTAAAATAGTGGTCTCATGCAATATTTGTCCTTTTGCAACTGACTAATTTCACTCAGCATAATGCCTTCCAGATTCCTTCATGTTATGAAATGTTTCATGGCTTCATCATTGTTCTTTATCAATGTGTAGTATTCTATTGTGTGAATATACCATAATTTATTTATCCATTCATCCGTTGATGGGCACCTTGGTTGCTCCCATCTTTTTGCTATGGTAAACAGTGCTGCAGCAAACATGGGTGTGCATATATCTGTTCGTGTAAAGGCTCTTAATCCTCTGGGATATATTCCAAGGAGTGGGATTCTGGATCGTATGGTAGTTCTATTTCTAGCTTTTTAAGGAAGCACCAGATCGATTTCCAAAGTGGCTGTACCATTTGACATTCCCACCAGCAGTGTAGAAGTAGTCATGTGGTACTTTATGATATATCTCTTCTGTTGCCTTCTTAAAATTATTTATTACTATTTAACTTTTTATATTTAGCATTATCATTAATTAAATTATAAGCTTCTTGATGTTGGGGATGATGTCTGAGACTCGATTATCACAGAACCCTGTGTGGAGTAGATGTACAATAAATACTTTGATTTGATTGTTTATTTACTACTTTTTTATGTTGTTGTTGTTAGGTGCCATCGAGTTGGTTCTGATTCATAGCAACCCTGTGCAAAAGAAACCGAAACACTGCTGGTCCTGCTCCGTCCTTACTATTTTTGCTATGCTTGAGCCCATTGTTGCAGCCACTGTGTTAGTCCATCTCACTGAGGGTCGTCCTCTTTTTTACTAACCATCTGCTTTACCAAGCATGATGTCCTTCTCCAGGGACTGACCCCTCCTAATACCATGTCCAAAGTATGTGAGACATAGTCTCACCATCCTTGTTTTTACGGAGCATCCTGGTTGTTCTTCTTCCAAGACAGATTTGGTCCTTCTTTTGGCAGTCCATGATATATTCGATATTCTTCACTAACACCATAATTCAAAGGTGTCAATTCTTCTTCGGTCGTCCTTGTTCATTGTCCAGATTTCACATGCATATGAGGCGTTTGAAAACGCCATGGCTTGGTCAGGTGCACCCTGTCCTCCAGGTGACATCTTTGCTTTTCAACACTTTAAAGAGGTCTTTTGCAGTCGATTTGCCCAATGCAGTGGGTCTTTTAATCTCTCAACTTCTGCTTCCGTGGGTGCTGATTGTGAATCCAAGTAAAATGAAATCCTTGACAACCTCAATCTTTTCTGCATTTGTCATGATGTTGCTTAATGGTCCTGTTTTGAGGATTTTTGTTTTATTTATGTTGAGGTGTAATTCATACTAAAGGCTGTGGTCTTTGATCTTTATCTGTAAGTGCTTCAAGTCCTCTTCACTTTCAGCAAGCAGGGTTGTGTCATCTGCATAATGTAGGTTGTTAATAAGTCTTCCTTCAATCCTGATGCTCCATTCTTCTTTATGTAGTCCATCTTCTTGGATTATTTGCTCAGTTTACAGATTGAATAGGTATGGTCAAAGGATACAACCTTGATGCATATATTTCCTGACTTTAAACTGTGCAGTATCCCCTTGTTCTGTTCGAATGACTGCCTCTTGATCCATGTACAGATTCCTCATGAGCACAATTAAGTGTTCTGGAATTCCCATTCTCTGCAGTGTTATCCATAATTTGTTATGATGCACACAGTCGAATGCCTTAGCATAGTCAATAAAACACAGGTAAACATCTTTCTGGTACTCTCTGCTTCTAGCCAGGATCCATCTGACATCAGCAATGATATCCCTTGGTTCCATGTCCTCTTCTAAATCCAGCTTGAATTTCTGGCAGTTCCCTGTTGATACACTGCTGCAGCCACTTTTGAATGATCTTCAGCAAAAATTTTGCTTACATGTGATATTAATGATATTGTGCAATAATATCCACATTCTGTTGGATCAGTTTTCTTGGGAATAGGCATAAATATGGATCTCTTCCAGTTAGCTGGCCATGTAGCTATCTTCCAAATTTCTTGTCATAGACGACTAAGCACTTCCAGTGCTGCATCTGTTTGTTGAAACATCTCAACTGGTATTCCATCAATTCCCAGAGCCTTGGTTTTTGCCAGTGCCTTCGGTGCAGCCTGAAGCTTGAACTTCTTCCTTTGGTACCATCGTTTCCTGAAATGGTTGAACGTCGATGGATTCTTTTGGTGTAGTTACTCTCTATATTCCTTCCGTTTTCTTTGTATGCTTCCTGCATCATTTAATTTTTCCCCCATAGAATCCTTCAGTATTGCAACTCAAAGCTTGAATTTTTTCTTCAGTTCTTTGAGCTTGAGAAATGCTGAGCTTTTCTTCCATTTTGATTTTCTATCTCCAGGTCTTTGCACATGTCATCCTAACACTTGTCTTCTGGAGCCACCCTTTGAAATCTTCTGTTCAGCTATTTTACGTCATCATTTTTTCCTTTTGCTTTAGCTACTCAGTGTTCAAGCTTCAGCCTCTTCTGACATACAGTTAGGTCTTTTCTTTCGCTCCTGTCTGTTTAATGACCTCTTGCTTTCTTCATGTATGATGTCCTTAGTGTCATTTCACAACTCATCTGGTTTTTTGGTCATTAGTTGTCAGTGCATCAAATCTGTTTTTGAGATGGTCTTTAAATTCAGGTAGGGTATACTGAAGGTAGTACTTTGGCTCTCATGGACTTGTTCTAATTTTCTTCAATTTCAACCTGAACTTGCATATGAGTCATTGATGGTCTGATCTGCAGTCAGCCCCTGGCCTTGTTCTGATTGATGATATTGAGCTTTTCCATCGTCTCTTTCCACAGATGTAGTTGATTTGATTCCTGTGTATTTCATCTAGTGAGGTCCATGTGTCGTCACCGTTTATGTTGTTGAAAAAAGGTATTTGCAATGAAGAAGTCGTTGGTCTTGCAAAATTCAATCATGTGATCTCCAGCATCGCTTCTGTCACTAAGGCCATATTTTCCAAATACCGATCCTTCTTCTTTGTTTCCAACTTTCATCGTCCAATCACCAGTAGTTATCAGTGTTTCCTGATTGCATGTTCAATCAATTTCAGACTGTAGAAGTTGGTAAAAATCTTCAATTTCTTAATCTTTGGCCTTAGTGCTTGGTGCGTAAATTTGAATAATAGTTATATTAACTGGTCTTCTTGTAGGCAAATGGATATTATTATCCTATCGCTGACAGCATTGTACTTCAGGATAGATCTTGAAATGTTCTTTTTGACGATGAATGCAATGCCATTCCTCTTCAATTTGTCATTTTTGGCATAGTAGATCATAAGATTGTCTGTTTCAAAATGACCAATACCAGTCCATTTCAGCTCACTAATGCCTAGGATATCGATGTAATAGGCTCCATTTCATTTTTAACAATTTCCAATTTTCGTAGATTCATACTTTGTACGTTCCAGCTTCCGATTATTAATGGATGTTTGCAGCTATTTCTTCTCATTTTTAGTCATGCCACATCAGCAAATGAAGGTTCCAAGAGCTTGACTCTATCCACATCATTAAGGTTGCCTTGACTTTGAGGGCACAGCTCTTCCCCAGTCATCTTTTGAGTGCCTTTCAACCTGAGGGGCTTATGCTCTGGCACTGTATCACGCAGTGTCTTGCTGCTGTTCTTAAGGTTTTCACTGGCTAATTCTTTTTAGAAGTAGACCGCCGGGTCCTTCTTCTTAGTTTGTCTTAGTCTGGAAGCTCAGCTGAAACCTGTCCACCATGGGTGACTCTGGTGGTATTTGAATACTAGTGGTGTAACTTCCAGCATGACAGCAAGACACAAACCCCCACGGTACGACAAACGGACAGACACGTGGGGGAATTTATGTATAATAATTGTATGTACTTCCGTTATACGTACACACATACGTGTGTGTGTATATATGTTTTATGTATAGACCCTAAAATGCTATTAAATATTGTAGGTGTATTAAATGTGCCTAATGGTGTGTTGTGAAACATTTCATTTGATTTTAACATTAGACAGTTTAAATATGTAGTTTTCATCAAAATAAACTATGTGAAAATTATTTTGAAATATAAATTGTTAGACAAAGTGAATAGATTAAAAAAAACCTTTTATAATGTAGACTATTTGTCTACCTAACTTTAAGTAATTAAGAGAAGCCAAACAATAAATAAAAGTGGATTAAATTAATATCGGGTAAGGGGGGTATTTCGATTACTTGAATAAATCAGTTAAATTTTCTGAGCTTTCTTATTTGTAAAATGAAAGAAATTATATAAACACTTTTATATGCCTCAGAAGAAGAAACGTTGTGTTTATAAGTCAAAGAAAATTCACCATTTTCTGTATTTGACTTAAAAGTTTATAATGGCAGAATATAACATTTTTATTTTTCCCTGTCTTCATTTTCTTTACTCAGACTTTTCGGGGAGTTGTAATTGGACTTCCCCTCCCATCTGCCTCCAGATATGCCAATAAGAAATCAAGCATAATTTCAGTCTGAAAAGAAAATTTTGAGAAATCAAGGAGGATAAACATAGAGGTGATAACAGAGGAGAAAATGGGATAATAGATACCGTTCATGTAACACTTACAGGGTCACTATGATTCGGAATCGACTCCACAGTAACGGTTTGTTCACCTTGGTGGTGCAGTGGTTAGGAGCTTGGCTGCTAACTAAAAGGTTGGCAGTTCGAATCTGCCCTGTGGGGCTACTCTGTCCTAGAGGGCCACTGTGAATCAGAATCAAATGGATGACATCAGATTGGGTTTTGGGGTATATGCTTTTGGCATTTCTTTTAAGCAGTTAACACACCTAGTACATATGCCCAGAGAACCCTTTCAGGTTGATTAACACTAAGGAAGGCTTAGAAATGGTGCTTGGAAAGAAGAGATTTAAAAAGAATAAGGGCTTACAGTCATCATTAACATTTTGAAACTAACATGTAAAGACTGTAACACCTCTGTGCTTGAATTTTCCTGTCATTTCTCATTTGGAAAAAAAAAGATTCTAATAAGTATAACTTTATCCCAAATAAAGTAATTCCCCTCCCAACATTTGAAATTTGTCTTTTGCAGCATGTCTTATGAAATGGTTACTGAGTCAGCCTTCTAAGTTTAGTTAAGTTTTGATGATTGTCAGTTTATAGGTTTCCAGGCTTTATTAGTTTAAAGATCTTAAAATACATCTAGTAGCATGACAGGTTTCATTGCTTACTATGTTATGGGTAGATTTATGAGAGATTTTATCCTTGTATACTTAAGATTTACAAATTTTATCTTAATAGTTGAAAGTTTAATACAAATTTATCCACTTAGGTTTAAACAAGTCTCTTGAGTGGTGTTTCCTCACTGATGGAGAATTACTTCCAAGCAGAAGCTTACAACCTGGACAAGGTGTTAGATGAATTTGAACAAAACGAAGGTGAGAATGTACATTGGTGAATCTATTTGCATGTATTGTAATTGTATAGGATAGGTATTTGGAGCTCAGGCTTTACTACTGTACTGCCTGGATTCTAATCCTACCACTTACTGGCAAGGTAGCTTTGGGGAAGTTGTTTAACTTCTCTATGCCTCTATTCTCATCTCTAAAATGGAGAAAATAGGATCTACCTTCATGGGATTGTTTTAAAGATTAAATTATATAATTCTTGTAAATGGTTTAGCATAGTATCTGGCACATAGTGCTGAAAAAGTTAGTTCTTCCTCTGTATATTATTATTATGAAGTCATTGGACTTGATTTTATTTTTTTAATATCCCACATTATAGTCAAGAAAAAAGTTTAGTATGTGTGTTTGCATTTCCTTAAGTAAGAAAAATAACTCATTTCATGATTACCCAATAAAGTAAAGATACATTTTAAACCTAATTTTTAAAGATTTAAGTTTATAAGTAACTGCCAGAATAGTTAATTACATATCTTCAAGGCTCAGCCTCAAAATGCCTACTTAAGATCACTTAATTTAAGGAAGCCTTTTCCCTAAAATCCCCTTCTCTATTTGATTTGAATGGATCATCCATATTTAAATCTCCATTGCTTATCTCACAGTACTTTCCCTGTGTTCTCTATTTTTAACAGTGAAGGGCATGAAGCATATTTACAAAGTGATATATTTCTGTCTAAAGCCCATAGTTCAGTGATGGTCTCCAAACCTCCACTATATCTAGTAATTCAGGTTGTTTTTTTGATAGCAGTTGGGAAGAGAGATTAGTTTTGATTTTGACACTTTGGGTCTATGATACAGCAAGCTTTAAATAGAATTTGGGGTCCTGGGGATAAGGAGAGAGGAAGGGTCCCTGGAATGGCCTGCTTTACTAACCCTTAGGATTATTACTGATTGTGAAATCTCATCATTCGGGATTTTATTGGATCTAGATGGACTTTGTTCATACCAAGCTGGAAGATGTATTATCCTTTGAATTTCAACCACTTAATACAAGTATTTTCTTCACCCTTTCTTTGGTTTGGAAACCCTGGTGGTGTAGTGTGGTTAAGTGCTATGGCTGCTACCCAAAAGGTCGGGAGTTTGAATCCACCAGGTGCTCCTTGGAAACTCTATGGAGCAGTTCTACTCTGTCCTATAGGGTCACTATGAGTCAGAATCGACTCAACGGCAAAGGGTTTGGTTTGTTTTGTTTTTTCTTTGATTTGGCCCTATATGTGTCACAGTTATTTAAATCATCAGATGTCTAGACAGGTACTAAACCTAATCCTGTGAATACTAAGCTTCTAGAATATCATTGACTGTAAAAAAAACTGTAAGTTCCCTACATTATTCTCATTGTGACTTCTGTAGATTCTAGTAGGTACTTTGTATATAGTTGATTTTCAATACATTTTTGTTGAACCAGTAAAAATTGTCGTTTTGGTTTAAAATGCTTACAGAAGATGTATTTGCTTACAGAAGATACATCTTTTAGAAGGAGAAGGATTTCAGAAACAAGCTTTTTGGTAGTAACTACATGGGTTATTTGTTTGAACTATTTTTTTGAATCTCAGTATAGCTGTATTAAAACTACAACATTTAGCCTGGTACTTTCGCAAGTACGCTTTAAATAAGGTACTTTCTCTTGTTGTGTTACTTTGTTTCCTTCTTTAAATTAAAATGTACCACAGACTGTGATAACACTAGGTAATTAATATTATGCCTAGGTAGTAGACGGTTGAATAAAAAATTTTAATAACCATTCCTGTTTGAGTGTTATTAAATTGAATTGAATATTATTCTAGTAAGAAGCAGTGCCTCCTTTTGCATTGCTGGGAGCCAGCTTGGAAACATGATTTCTTTTCACAATGGAAGCACTTATTACTTAACCCAAATCTTTGCCAGCCCAAATTTGGTAAAACTCAGAATTTAACACTCAGAGGATACTAAGCCCATTCTCCACAAAATCTGATTTTTTAGGGCCTTTACTAGCCTTTCTAGTGTTTTTTCACTACTTTCTTACACTAATCCTTTTCTCAACTCAAACTAATTTATGTATTGCTCTTTCAAATTGCTGTTTGGTGCTATGCTTCTCCTTGTAGCTTCTACTTTTTTTTCGTGTGCTTTAAGTAAAAGTTTACAGTTCAAGTTAGTTTCTCATGCAAAAATTTGTACACACATTGTTATGTGACCTTAGTTGCTTTCCCTGTAATGTGACAGCACACTCCTTTCCATCCCACATTTCCCATGTCTATTCAACCAGCTCCTGTCCCTTTTTGCCTTCTAATTTCGCCTCCGGACAGAAGCTGCCCGTTTACCCTGTTAGCGTAGTGGTTAAGTGCCATGTCTGCTAACCAAAGGGTCGGCAGTTCGAATCTGCCAGGCGCTCCTTGGAAACTCTATCGGGCAGGTCTACTCTGTCCTATAGGGTCACACTGAGTCGGAATCGACTCGATGGCACTGGATTTGCTTTTTTTTGGTTGTTTGTTTTTTATCTACTTGAGCTAAGAAGCACTGTCTTCACAAGTATTGTTTTATGTGCTATAAAAAAAAAAAAAATAGCCCAGTCTAATCTTTGTCTGAAGAGTTGGCTTCAGGAATGGTTTCAGTTCTGTGTAGCCCCTACTTTTGAATCCCCTCTTTTCCAAACTCATATAAAATTGTCTGAAGCCTAGCTCAGGTCCTCCTGCCTCCATGAATTTGAGCTTGCTACCTCAGTGTGGAAGATATGTTTCTTCTCTGAATTTATTTTCTACTTCTGCATAGTAGTTTTCAAATGCTTATGCTATTCTATACTGCAAATTAGAGATCATGTGTATTTTGTCTATATCTTATTGTACCAACCAGATTATATACTTCTTAGAGGCCAGAGCTATTATTTAATCTTCATGTTACTCAAGCCCAATGCTTTTACTGGGGCAGATACTCAATTTCCATATATTTGTTGTGTACCTAATACAAACCAGGCTCTATGCAAAGTGAGTGCTTACATTTATGGAAAAACATCATTTCTGCCTACAGTTTAAGTGTGAAAGAGATAGATAAGCAAAGCATTGCATTACAGTGTAGTAAGTGCTTTAATAGGGGTATGAATAAGTTGCTATGGTAGCATTGAAAATGAATTTTACTACTGATGACAAAACATACCTGCATAAGTTCAGGACCATAACTATCAGAGTTACTATAGGAAGAAAGGTAAGAAAGGCAATAAGTACATTATTTTGTATTTCTCTAATTAAACACGTATGATAGTACTATAATTCGAGAGAATAACTTAGCTGACACAATTATCTATTAAAAAGTAAATGAGCATTTTATATGAAATTATGCTTATTGATAAATATAAGTGGGTTGATTTAATGAGGTAAATGAATACTTTTTTCTAGGTGTCCTCAGGTAATAGTGTAAATATGAACCTTATTAAATTAATAATGCATTGTGACAAGGTTATGATATATTGTAGCAAACTTTTTTTCTTTACTTGTTATGGACAAATTTCAAATATATACAAAGTAAACATCATAGCATAATAAACTCCAGTGTGCCCATTGCCCAGCTTCAGCAGTGATCAACACTTTGCCATTTTTATTTCATTTATACCTCTATTTGCTCCTTACTCTCTGCTTCATGGAGCCCTGATGGCATGGTGGTTAAGAGCTTGGCTGCTAACCAAAAGGCCGAAAGTTCAAATCTACCAGCCGCTCCTTAGAAACCCTGGGGGGCAGTTCTACTATGTCCTTTAGGGTCTCTGTGAGTCAGAATTGACGGCAACAGGTTTGGTTTTTGGTTTTCTCTGATTCACTGCTGTTTATTTAAAATAATTTTTTAGGTAAAATTTATATACATTAAAATGTGCTGGTATTAACTGTGTAGTTTTGACAAATAGCTATATCCGTGTAACCTACACCCCAATCATGATATTGATTATAGAGCATTTTGTCTTCACAGAGAATTGCCTCATTTTCCTTTCCACTTGATTACTACCTCCTCATCACTGTTCTGTTTTTTTTTTTCCAACTTCAGATTAGTCCCTGCCTGGTGTTGCACCTGGGCAATCTGAAGGTGCCTTCTCCATAACTGGGTTCCAGGACAGTCTGTGGGGCTGATTTAGTTATGTTACTAGATTAAGGTAGAATTCTATTGTTTGGAATGTTTTATAATTTACCATTTGACCTTGTTTAATTTAGAGGGAAGAATCTTAAAGATATTTTCTTCTAGCCATATCTGCATAAGTTCAGGACCATTTTCTAACTGAAAATTAGAAACCTTCATATATATCCTGGGAATATTTTATTTTCAGAGCTTAATTGGAAATATAGTTTATTAACTTAGTCCTGCTAAGGTAGCTTTTCCAATGTTGCCAGCAAACTTATTGTAATTATTTATCTTTTCAGATGAAACAGTTTCTCCTGCTTTATTGGATACAAAGTGGAATAAGATTCTAGATCCCCCTTCTCACCAACTGTCATTTAACCCTGCATTGGCCAGTGTGAATGAACCCGCGGTTTCTAATGAGTCACAGCCACAACTGAAAGTCTTCTCCCTGGCTCACTCAGATCCTCTGCCCACAGAGGGAGAGGACCATTGTGCTAATGGACAGGACAGTAGTCTAAATGCAGAGATTGCCACAATGTGGATTGATGAAAATGCTGTGGCAGAAGATAAACTTATTAAGAAAAACCGTAACCGAGATGATCAGTGCAGTGCTGTTGAAGGGGGAGAGAAGAAGTGTGGAAACCTAGCTTGTCCGCCAGATGAGAAGAACGTTCTTGTTGTAGCCGTCATGCATAACTGTGATAAAAGGACATTACAAAGTGATTTACAGGATTGTAACAATTATAATAATCACTCGCTCATGGATGCTTTTAGCTGTTCACTGGATAACGAAAGCAGTCAAACTGATCAATTTAGTTTTAGTATAAATGGGTCTGCTGAAAAAGATGTTAACACAGAGAAACAAATGGATCCATTGACTAGACCAAGTACAGAAGGAAATTCTGTTAACCGTCTACGTACAACTTCATCTGATAGTCTAGCCAGCGTCTGTTCCCCTTCACAGTTAAAGAATGATGAAAACATAGCTAGGGGCCCCTCCATGTGTACGGTTAAAAGTTTAACAATCGATTCAGTGATCTCATCACATGGAACAGATGAAAGCCCTGCTGTTAAAAAGCAAGAGAATTATACACCAGATGATGTTCTCACTGGCAAAACCAGCTCTTCTAGGACAGATGTAGGTAGTCCAAACTCCTTTTCCCACTTGAGTGAGGGGATTTTGATGAAAAAGGAGTCAATAGAGGAGAGAACAACAGAAGAATTCCTCCGACCTGGTTTACCTTTGCTTCTCAGTCCAGACATGCCTAATGGATCTGGAAGTGATGATAATTGTGAACAGTTTTCAGATTGCCTTGTGCCCAGAGAAGTTAACCTTAAGGCTGATGAAAATGAAGGTTGTAGACATGAAGAAGTTCTTGACACTACAGAATTTCTTAATATGAGAGAGCATTTCTCTGAGTCTCAGGAGATGACTAATTGGAAATTGACTAAACTAAATGAGATGAATAACAACCAAGTAAATGAAGAAAAGGAGTTTCTGCCAGTGAGTCACCCTGAGGACACGTGTGATAATGGAGGAGAGTGTGATGGAATAGCAGATTTAAAAGGAACTTGCATGAATGAAAGTGAAGGATGTGATTTCTCCACTGTTAAGGATACACCAGCAGCAAATTCTCTATCTAATGGTTGTGATTCCTGTGGAATGCAGAGCCCAGTTGTTGCTTTTGTTCCAAAGACTTTACCCTCCAAAGAAGATTCAGTAACAGAAGAGAAGGAAATAGAGGAGAGCAAGTTGGAATGCTACTCAAATATTTATGAACAGAGAGGAAATGAGGCCACAGAAGGGAGTGGACTACTTTTAAACAGCACTGGTGACCTAATGAAGAAAAACTATTTACACAATTTCTGTAGTCAGGTTCCATCAGTGCTTGCGCAATCTTCCCCAAAGATGGTAGGGAACCTGCAGTCTATCAGTGCACCTTTTGGCGGTGCAAGACCCAAGCAACCTTCTAATCTTAAGCTTCAAATTCCTAAGCCATTATCAGACCATTTACAAAATGACCTTCCTTCAAACAGTGGAAATAATATTAAAAACAAAAATGATATTCTTGGGAAAGAAAAATTAGGGGAAAACTCAGCAACCAATGTATGCAATGCCTCTTTGGGAAACATCTCTGTTGCTGATACAAATGGGGAACATTTAGAAAGTTATGAGGCTGGAATCTCTAGTAGACCGTGCCTTGCATTAGCTCCAGATAGCCCAGATAATGATCTCAGAGCTGGCCAGTTTGGAGTCTCTGCCAGAAAGCCATTTACCACTCTAGGTGAGGTGGCCCCAGTATGGGTACCGGATTCTCAGGCTCCAAATTGCATGAAATGTGAAGCCAAGTTTACATTCACCAAAAGGAGGCATCACTGCAGAGCATGTGGGAAGGTAAGTTGTGTGTATCATCAGCTCAGAAACCTGGCATGCCCTTTTTGTACTGCTCAATTAGAAAATAAAAAAGGCGCAATATAAGGTGAACATACTTCTGATTGAGATGGCATCATAAGTAGTTTTTGAAAACCTTATAGAGCACAGTTTTACTCTAACACACATGGGGTCGCCATAAGTTGGAATCAACTTGACAGCAACTGGTTTTTGTCTTAGTAAATTTCTAAATAAAAAATGAACTTGCAGATTCTTTGAGTTTATGTAATTTTTGTTGATGCTACCAAGACTTCAGCTGAATCTGTTTTCATGATGAGAATTGAGGATGTGCTAGCTTTGTGGTTTCTATATTGATCAATACTTGGTTCATGGGATTGTTTGAAATAAGGAAGCTGTTCTTCCTTTGGTGAAGGAAATATTTGTAATTGACTTCATAACTTTTAATTCTTGAGAAATTGAATATTACACTTAGAATCTATCCCAATTTTTTTTCTGTAGAATTTTTGCCATTATACTAGAAATTTTGGAACTTCTATACACACACACACACACACACATTTTTTGTCTTTTCCCCCACATAACTTTGATATAAGATATTTTTGGAAGCTATAGATCCTGTGACAAGGTTGTAAGAATAATCGATGTTCCTTAGCTCTCCCCAAATTCTGTTAGTTAACACATCGACTTACTAGTTTTTTTTTTTTTTTTTTGACAAGAGGTACAAACAAGGAGGGAAGAGGATTTTGCATTTTATAGAAAGAATGTGAGGTCTACTGTCAGGTCTGGATTTGAGTCTCAGGTTTGTTACTACTAACTACATATAACTTCTCTAAGCTTTAGTTTTCTTATCTGTAAAAACAAAATAGAATGTTAATAATTTTCATATGGCCGTTGTGAGGATTAAGTGAGATTGCACATGTAATAGTAAGTGCTTCTTAATTACTGTCTACTCACTTCTTGCCTGATTTATAGTCTGTCTGTGTTAATTAGGATGCTTTCAGCTGCAAGGAACAGAGTGTCTGACCCTCAGTGACTTAGACAAAAATAACATTTATTTTATATAACAAGAAGCCTAAAGATAGAGACTCAATTTGTCTGGGTACAGAGTAAGGATCACTGAAGTTCTCTAGGTCTTCCCTTCATGGGCTCAAGATAGTGGCACAGCTGTAAACATCAGATCCAACCTGACAACTTCCCAAGTGCAGAGAAACTGGTGGAGGGCAGAGGAGCCTAGGAAAGTATCCCCAGAAACAACTTCTTTCAGCTTATTGGCCAGTTCTAGGCCATAAATCCAATCTTAGACCAATTATTGGCAAAGTGGAACAGAATTGCCAGGATCGATTAAGATTGCCTGAGGCCGAGTACAATGTTAACTGAACAAAAGTGGGATTCTGTTAACAAGGAGAAGGTGGAGAATGGCTTCTGATGGGCAATCAGCAATATTTACTACAAGGTCTAAAGAACAGAAAAAAGCCAAATGATGGGAAGCAGAAAGAAGTTAAAGCTGACACTGGGCTGTTGGTCTCTATTATTAAAACTTGAAGAAAATAATGTGTCTAATTCCTAAATATTTTGCAATCTTGTTTTTGTTAAAGGAGACCTATGGTCAGCAGCCTGAACAGTGTAGTTCTCTATTAGTGGATTAGGTTCATCATATTTATGTTGCTTTACATTTTGCTTACTGTGTTTTAACACTTTTTGAAATTTTTGCATACTTAAGCAAATAATAAAAACATTTTTGGTCAAGATCAGCATATCCATATTTTAATGAGTAAAAAGGTACCTAATGTGGATTTAGAAAGAAAATTGTGACAGAATAGAATGCACATAAATAAAAAAATTAGATGGGATTTCTGCTCATTAGATAGTATATTTTTAATAAAGAATTTTGTTATGTAAGTGACCTGAATTTATGGATTGGCAATATGAAATTCCTTCTTAATTTGTCTTTTCATCATTTACCTCAGGGATATTATAAGGATTAATGAGATAATGAATGTAAAAATCTTTGAGCCTTTCGGAAGAAAGGGGCTTATAAATACAGATATGCTTTTTCTAGGTAAAATATTACGTTAATCACTTTGTACTGGAAATATAGCTAGAAAAATACCCTAAGCAGTATGATTTTGTAAAATAATGTTGAACGTTGAAAAATTCCATTAATTAACTAATTCCATCCTAGTAGAAATGAAGCATATCCAGTAATTCCTCTACTTAATATCTATAGCTAAATTCTCTTTACTTTGACAAGTGTATAATATCTGAAAGATTCTGGGCTATGTGTTGGAGATTTAGAAGTACATAAGTTGGGATTTATGACCTCATGGAGTTTATAATTAAGGACACCAATTTGAATGATTAGAGAGAGGAAAGTCTGGATTTCCTGGAGGAGTTTTTTTTTTTTTTTTTAATTGTGAACTACTGATCTGAGGAGACAGACAGACCTCCCCAAATACAATGCATTAAGTGTCCCAGTTATGTGTGGTTTATGTTCATTCTCATTTAATCTTCATCACATTCCTGTAGAGTGAGCATTATTTTTTTCTATTTGACAAGAATATGAGGTTCAGAGAGCTCAAGGAATATGCCCAAGGTCACACAACTTGTAAGTGCCAGCCCCTGAGTTTAACACTCAGGTCCAACTTTGCAGCTAGCTTTCCTCATTCATATTGGCAGTATGAACAAAATACTTTAGAATCATTGAAGAATGGAAGGTTAATTTTGCCAAAAATGGCAGAGGGAGTCGGAAAAGAATGACACAAAAGGTGACTACTTGGAGAAAAAAAAAAAAAAAAAACTTGGAGAGGGAGATAAAAAAAAGTGGATATAATTTTTGGAACAAAGTTCTAGAGTAGGTCAGAAGAATGAGAATGTTATTAGAACACAGCTGCAGAATTAGCAGAGGAAGTAAATTCATCTTACAGAATATGTCAAGATAGAAATACAGTTGAATATAGGAGTTAATAGAAAATCATGGCAAGTTATTTAGTACACTATAGGGCCTGTGTTAAGCTGTTAATAAGTAGTAGGTATAATTGTTATAAGATTCTTGGTATACTATTTTACTCAAGTAGAATAAAAATAAGTATACTAGAATTTGTGGAACTGTTAAAATGTTGCAGTTTATCGCTATACTTCTAAAATGGGGAATCAAGACATAGAGGTTCCATTGTTGCCTTCATTGTTAGGTGGGGAGAGAAATACCTCTTAAGTGGAAAAGCATGTTACACGTGATAAAATGCTTGACAAAAGTGTTTTATGATTTTTTACATTATTAATTTAGATAATTGCTCCATGCAGTAGCATAATCCTGACTTCTCCTGTGTGATAGATGATAAATTAGAGTAGAAAGAGTACAGAGAACTACCTCCTCAAGAGGTGCCTTAAAAATTAAACTTATTTCCATTATTATATGTTGTTCTTAGGTGCTGTTGAGTCAGTTACAACAAATAGTGACCGTATGTACAACAAATAGTGATCGTATGTACAACAGAATGAAACACTGCCCAGTCCTGCAGCATACTCACAGTTTTTGTCTGTGTTTGAGCCTATTGTCACAGCCACTGTGTCAATCTGTCTGGTTGAGGATCTTCCTCTTTTTCACTAACCCTCTGCTTTACCAAGCATGTTGCCCTTCTCCAGGGATTGGTCCCTCCTGATAAAATGCCCAAAGTATGTGAGACGAAGTCTTGCAATCCTCACTTCTAAGGGTCGTTCTGGCTGTACTTCTTCTAAGACAGATTTATTCGCTCTTCTGGCAGTCCATGGAATATTCAGTATTCTTGGCTAGCACTGTAATTCAAAGGCATCATCAAGTCTTCTTCAGTTTTCCTTATTCATTGTCCAGCTTTCACATGCATGTGAAGCAATTAAAAAATACCATGGCTTTGGGTCAGGCGCATCTCAGTCCCCAAAGTGACATCTTTGCTTTTTAACACTTTAAAGAGGTCTTTTGCCCCATGATTTGACCAATGCAGCATGTCATTTGATTTCTTGACTGCTGCTTCCATGGGTATTGGTTGTAGATCCAAGTAAAGTAAAATCCTTGACAACTTCAGTCTTTTCTCCATTTATCATGATGTTGCTTATTGGTCCAATTGTGAGGATTTTGTTTTCTTTATGTTGAGGTGTAATCCATACTGAAGGCTGCAGTCTCTGATCTTCATCAGAAAGTGCTTCAAGTCTTCTTCACATTCAGCAAGCAAAGTTGTATCATCTGTATGTTGCACGTTGTTGGTTTTCCTCCAATCCTGATCCTGCATTCTTCTTCATACAGGTCACCTTCTCAGATTATTTGCTTAGCATACAGATCGAATAAGTATGGTTAAAGGATCCTGATGTACACCTTGTCAGATTTTAAACCATGTGGTACCCCTTGTTTCTGTTTGAATGACTGCCTCTTGGTCTATGTACAAATTTAGCATGTGTGCAATTAAGTGTTATGGAATTCCGGTGCTTCACAGTTTTATCCATAATTTGTTATGACCCACGCGATCAGATGCCTTTGCATAGTCAATAAAGCACAGGTAAACATCTTTCTCTTACTCTATTTTCAGCCAAGATCCACCAGACGTCAGCAGTGATATCCATCATTCCACATCCTCTTCTGAATCCAACTTGAATTTCTTGCAGTTCCCCGTTGATATACTGCTGCAGCCTTTTTTGAATTACCTTCAGCAAAATTTTACTTCCATATGATATTAATAATATTGTGTGATAATTTCTGCATTCTGTTGGATCACCTTGAGTTGGAATGGGCACAAATATGGATCTTTTCCAGTCAGTTAGCCAGGTAGTTGTCTTCCAAATTTCTTGGCACAGATGAGTGAGCACTCCAGCATTGCATGCCTTTGTTGAAACATCTCAATTGTTAATCCATCAATTCCTGGGGCCTTGTTTTTTGCCAGTGCCATTAGTGCAGCTTGAGCTTCTTCCTTCAGTACCATCGGTTCTTGATCATGTGCTACCTCCTAAAAATGGTTGGATGTCAACCTTTTTTTTTTTTTTTTTCTGGTATACTAACTCTGTGTTCCTTCCGTCTTAGTTATCAAGTGCTGCTGTAACAGAAGTAGTACAAGTTGATGGCTTTATCAAATAGAATTTTATTCTCTCACAGATTAGGAGGCTAGAAGTCTGAATTCAGGGTGCCAGCTCCCAGGGAAGGCTTTCTCTCTTTGTTCGTTCTGGGGGAAGGTCCTTGTCATCAATTTTCCCCTGGTGTAGGAGCTTCTCAGTGCAGGGACCCTGGATCTAAATCACATGCTCTGCTCCTGGCATTTCCTTCTTGGCGACATGAGGTCCCTTTCCTCTCTGCTCAATTCTCTTTTATATCTCAAAAGATTGATTGACTCAACATGCAACCTAATCTGTAGATTTAGCCCTGCCTTAAAAACATAACTGCCTCTAATCCTGCCTTATTAACATATAAAACCAAAAGCAAACCTGTTGCCTTCTAGGCTATTCCAATTCATAGCAACCCTATGGGACAGAGTAGAACTGCCCCATAAGGTTTCCAAGGAGCAGCTGGAGGAGTTGAACTGCCAACCTTTTGGTTAGTAGCTGAGCTTTTAACCACAGTGCCACCAGGGCTCTGGTTAACATCATAGGGGTAGAATTTACAGCACACAGGAAAATCACATTGGATCATAAAATGGTGGACAGTCATACAATACTGGGAATCACAGCCTAGCCAAGTTGACACACATCTTTGGGGGACACAATTCAATCCATAACACCTTCCATCTTCTTTTGATGCTTCCTCTGTTCAGTATTTTGCCTGCAGAATCCTTTACTGTTGCAACTCAAGGCTTGATTTTTTTTCTTTGGTTCTTTCAGCTTGAGAAATGATGAGTATGGTCTTCCCTTTTGATTTTCTAACTTCAGGTCTTTGCCGGTTTCATTATAATACTTTACCTTGTCTTCTCTAGCCACCCTTTGAAATCTTCAGTTCAGCGCTTTTACTTCATCATTTTTTTCCATTCGTTTTAGCTACTTGATGTTCAAGAGCAAGTTTCAGAGTCTTCTGACATGCATTTTGGTCTCCTCTTCCTTTTCTGTCTTTTTAAAGACCTTTTGCTCCTTTATGTATGATATCCTTGATGTCATTCCATAACTCATCTGGTCTTCAGTCATTAGTGTTCAGTGCATCAAATCTGTTCTTGAGATGGTCTCTGAATTCAGGTGGGATATACTCAAGGTTGTACTTTGGCTCTTGTGGACTTATTCTAATTTTCCTCAGCTTCAACTTGAACTTACATGTGAACAGTTGATGTTCCTCCGTCAGCACTTGGCCTTGTTCTGACTGATTTGATTCCTGTGTATTCCATCTTTTGAGGTCCATGTGTATAGTCTCCGTTTATGTTGTTGAAAAAAGGGATTTTTAATGAATAGGTTGTTGATCTTGCAAAATTCTATCATGTGATCTCTGCTGTCATTTCTATCACCAAGGCCTTATTTTCCAGCTACTGATCCTTCTTCTTTGTTTCCAAATTTTGCTTCTCTATCACCAGTAATTATCAATGCATCTTAACTGCATGTTTGGTCAATTTCAGACTGCAGAAGTTGGTAAAAATCTTCGATTTTCTCATCTTTGGCATTAATGGTTGATGTGTAAATTTGAATAATAGTCATATTACTTGTATTTGAAATACCAGTGGTGTAGCTTCCAACATCACAGCCAACACACAAACCACCATAGTATGACAGATTGATAGATGAGTAGTGGCCATTATTGTATATCTATATTAATTTCCTATGGAAATCATTGATTCCAGCAGACCTTGGTTATTCATCCTCTGTCAGGCTCCATTTGTCTTGAATATTTTGATCGCTTTTTATTTGATCATTTGACTTCTAAAGCCTAGGAAAGGCATTGAGTTTGGGAGTAAAAGAATTTTTCAAAAGTAGAGAAGAATTTGTTAAAAAAAAAAAAAAGGATTAATTTGAAAGGCCTTTCCACACTTTACCCGTTACCATCACTGATGTGGTTGGTTATGATTTACGAGGTGCCAGCTGGTGAATAAATCTGTTTTATATGCTTGGTAGTGAGAGACATAAAAATAGCCTTTATAAAGTAAAACTTCTTGAACTGATATTTATATCTTAGATATTTTGTATTTGGGAGGATGAGAAAGATGAAAGTACGATATTTTTGAACACTTCTATTTTATGTTAGGCTTATCTAGTCTAACATCATAATTTTCCAAGATACAGTTACAGGTGAGAAAAATGTGCCTGAGAAAGATTAAGTAACTTGCCCCAAATCTCAGAGTTTAAAAATGGGAATTCATAGATTTCAACACAAATCTGTCAGACTCCCCATGCTCTTTTTGCTTCAGTGGCCACAGTAACAAAATTTATCTATACTTGAATTGTTTGTTATACATATAAGTTTTGGGGTGAATACTAGGTTTGGGTGGTGGGTAAGGATCAGGAATTTGAGTACTTGAATTCTTAAAGAAGACAAAAATATTGAATGGTTTGTGCTAGAATAATTAGTAGGATTTCTTTAATTTACCTATCAGGCCTTGAACTACAAAGTAGGAAAAGAAGATTATAGGCATCAAATGGAAAGAGGAGAAAAATTTTTTTTTGCTGTGCTTCAAGTGAAAGTTTACAAATCAAGCTAGTCTCTCATACAAAAGGTTACACACACCTTGCTGTGTACTCCTAGCTGCACTCCTCCTAATAACACAGCACACTCCTCTCCACCCTATATTCCCCGTGTCCATTCAACCAGCTCCTGACCCTCTCTGCCTTCTCTTCTCACCTCCAGACAGGAGTTGCCCACAGAGTCTCGTGTGTCTACTTGAGCGAAGAAGAAGAAGCTCACTCCTCACCAGTATCATTTTCTATCTTTATAGTCCAGTCCAATCCCTGTCTGAAGAGTTGGCTTTGGGAATGGTTCTGGTCTTGGGCTAGCAAAGGGCTTGGGGACCATGACCTCCGGGGTCCCTCTAGTTTCAGTCAGACCATTAAGTCCAGTCTTTTTACAAGAATTTGATATCTGTATCCCACTGTTCTCCTGCACCACCAGGGATTCTTTGTTGTCTTCCCTGTCAGTGTAGTCACGGGTTGTAGCCAGGCACCATCTAGTTCTTCTGGTCTCAGGCTGATGTAGTCTCTGATTTATGTGGCCCTTTCTGTCTCTTGGGCTCATCTTTACCATATGTCTCTGGTGTTCTTCATTCTCCTTTGCTCTAGGTAGGTTGAGACCAACTGATGCCTCTTAGATGGCCACTTGCTGGCATTAAAGACCCCAGACGCCTTTCACCAAAGTGGGATGCAGAATGTTTTCTTAATACATTTTGTTATGCCAGTTGACCTAGGTGTCCCCTGAAACCATGGTCCCCAGACCCCTGTCCATGCTACTCTGGCCTTTGAAGTATTTGGTTGTACTCAGGAAACTTCGCTTTTGGTTTAGTCCAGTAGTGCTGACCTTTCCTGGATTGTGTGTGGTCTTTCACTTCTCCTAAAATAGTTCTTGTCTACTGTCTAATTAGTGACTACCCCTCTACGTCCCTCCCTCTCTACCCTTGTAATCATCAAAGAATATTTTCTTCTGTGTTTAAACTTTTTCTAGAGTTCCTATAATAAGGGTCTCATACAATATTTGTCCTTTTGCAGCTAATTTCACTCAGCACAATGCCTTCCAGATTCCTCCATGTTATGAGATGTTTTACAGATTCATCAGTATTCCATTATGTGAATGTACTATAATTTATTTATCCATTCATCTGTCGATGAGCACCTTGGTTGCTTCCATCTTTTTGCTATTGTAAACAATGCTGCATGAACATGGGTGTGCATATATCTGTTCATATGAAGGCTCTTATTTCTCCAGGATATATTGCAAGGAGTGGAATTGCTGGATCATATGGTAATTCTATTTCTAACTTTTTAAGGAAGCGCCAAATTGATTTCCAAAGTGGTTGTACCATTTTACATCCGTACCAGCAGTATATCAGTGTTTCAGTCTCTCCACACCCGTTCCAACATTTATTATTTTGTGTTTTTTGGATTAATGCTAGTTGTTGGGGTGAGATGGTATCTCGTTGTAGTTTTGATTTGCCTTACTTTAATGGCTAATAATCGTGAGCATTTCCTCATGTATCTGTTAGCTGCCTTAATGTCTTTGGTGAAGTGCCTGTTTGTGTCCTTTGCCCATTTTTAATTAGGTTATTTATCTTTTTGTTGTTGAGTTTTTACAGTATCATGTAGATTTTAGAGATCAGATGCTGATCTGATTTGTCTTAGCCAAAAAATTTTTCCCAGTCTGTAGGTAATCTTTTTACCCTTTTGATGAAGTCTTTGGATGAGCATAGGTGTTTAATTTTTAGGGGCTCCCAGTTATCTAGTTTCTCTTCTGGTGTTTGTGCTTTGTTAATAATATTTTGTATACTGTTTATGCCATGTATTAGGGCTAAGAGGAGAAATTTAACAACAGTAATGTATACTACTACCCACACTATTTTTTCCACCTTTTTTTTTTTAACCTAAAAAGTGTATTTCAAGATAGATGAAATAAAAGACACGAGCCATTCCCAAAGCCAGCTCTTCAGACAGGGATTGACTGGACTGTGGGATAGAAAATGATACTGGTGAAGAATGGGCTTCTTGGATCAAGTAGACACATGAGACCATTTTGGCATCTCCTGTCTGGAGGAGAAATGAGAGAGCAGAGGGGGTCAGAAGCTGGCCAAATGGACACAAAAATAGAATGGCAAGGGAAGGAGTGTGCTGTCCCCTTAGGGGGAGAGCAATTAGGAGTATCTAGCAAGGTGTGTATAAATTTTTGTATGGGAGACTGACTTGATTTGTAAACTTTCACTTAAAGCACAATAAAAAAATGTTTTTTAAAAGATGAAATATTACTACATTAGTGGTTAGAATAAGCAGAACAAAAAGGAGAAGTATATGAGAGATAGTGTGGAAAAGAGCAGTGGAATGGTTTTGAAAAGCTCTGTTTCTAACTTCTTGGGTGACCTAGAATAAGCCCCTTTCTTCTCTGGGCCCCTGTTTCACTTTCTATAAAAGGAAGGGATTGTATAGACTAAATTATCTTCTAGCTCCAAAAGAGCTATGTGAACCTCCGTATTTAAAAAAAGAAGATGGAAGGATTTGTGCTAGCAGTGATTTATCTCTTTAAAATTATTACTGAGGTCACTTATGTGGGAAAAGTATGCCATTAAACTTTATTTTGAAGTGTGTCAGGCTGAAAGAGTTTTTTCTGGAAGTCATCCCAGTTAGACTGGAATGCTGCTTATCAACGTATCTGTTAAGTGGGCTACACGTCGAGTTTTATTTTGAAATTACTGTTTTCTTTTGATTAGTTTTCTATACTAGCGTCTTCAGGGTCCTTTTAAGTGCTCGTGATCTTCATCACTTATAGTTCAAGAAAAAAAAGTAGCTTGGTGACATGCATAATATCAAAGTGGCGTATTGAAAAATGATTTAGTTTAATTTCTAACATCTTTTTTTTTTTTCTAACATAGTTCTAGAAAGGTTCCTCCTTTCGACATTGTAAGTAATAGGTATTTGACAGATACCGAGCATTTATTAATTTAATTGTAAAATGTTATATTTACATTGGTATAAAATGGCAAAGTGCAGTCAATTTCTAACTCTTTGTATTTAATTTGAATTTGTGTTCCAGTAAAGTCAGGGGTGATTTTTTATAAAGGTTTGTAATAGAATTATGTGGAAACCCTGGTGGCGCCGTGGTTAAGAGCTATGGCAACTAACCAAAAGGCTGGTAGTTTAATCCACCAGCTGCTACTTGGAAACCCTGTGGGGCAGTTCTGCTCTGTGCTATAGGGTCCCTATGAATCAGAATCAACTCGATGGCAATGGGGATGGTAATAAAACTATATAAAGGTATTTTCATATTTAGGTTATTATGCTACATTTTTAACTTAATTAAGTAAAAAATACTTTAGAGAATTAAGATCTTACATTGAAAGTAACTGTTCAAATTTAAAACAGAATAAAATACACTTTTTGAGATGGGGTGAAAAAGCCCAGTATTTCTTTTTTTTTTTTTTTTAACAAAATAATACGTAACCTGTTGCGATTGAGTTGATTCCAACCCATGGTGTCTCCGTGTGTTATAGAGTAGAACTGCTCCATAGGGTTTTTCCTGGCTGTCATCTTTACAGAAGACTATCTCCAGGCCTTTCTTTTGCAGGACTGCTGGATGGGTTCTAGCTGTAAACCTTTAGGTTAGTAGTCTAGTGCAAACCATTTGCACCACCCAGGGACCTAGATAATATATACATGTAGTTGAAAAGTAAATTATACTAAAAGGCTAATAATAAAAAATAGCAGCCTCCTGCCCACCTCTGCATATTTCTAAGTCCGGCTCCCTAGATATATCTACTAAAAAAAAAAAATAATAATACTATATATTTTAGAGCAGAAAAAATTGAACAGAAAGTACAGAAAATTCCCTGGGTGGTTCAGACGATTAACATGCTCTGTTGACATGTTTGGTTAATAAGCTCAATTAACCAGCTCAGCTGCTAACCAAAAGGTTGGAAGTTTGAGTCCACCCAGAGACGCCTTGGAAGAAAGCCCTGGTGATCTACTTCTAAAAAATCAGCCCCTGAAAACCCTATGCAGCACAGTTCTACACTGACGCACATGGAGTTGCCATGAGTTGGAGGCAATTTTATAGCAACTGGAAATGGAAACACATGCAAACACACATACCAAAAAACCAGTAGCCGTTAGCAACTTTCAGTTAGCAGTTAGGTGAGTTAAACCATTTGTACCACCCAGGAACTCCAAAAACAGGCCCAGTTCCCCCTATTACTAACATTTTGTGTTACTGTGGTACATTTGTTACAATTGATTACCAGTTTTTTTATTGATATATTGTTATTTACTGAAGTCCATAGTTTAGTTTATGTAAGGTTTTACTCTTTGTGTTATATAGTTCTGTGGGTTCTGATAAGTACATTATATTATGTATCCACTATTACAGTATCATGCAGAACAGTTTCACTGCCCTAAAAATCTCCTGTGCTGTACTTATTCATTTCTTCCTTCTCCCTGCATCTTTTTACTGTCTATTGTTTTGCCCTTTCCAGTATGTCATATAGTTGGGATCATAAAGCGTGTAATCTTTTCAGACTGACTAAAATGAGAAACAACAGCTGTAAATATCCATTAATAATTAAAATGTGGAATGTATGAAGTATGAATCAAAGCAAATTGGAAATTGTAAAAAAATGGAATGCTTGAGGATCAAATATTCTAGGGATTAGTGAGCTGAAATCGTCTGGCATTGGCCATTTTGAATCTACTATGCTGGGAATGACAAATTGAAGAGGAATGGTGTTGCATTTGCCATCAAAAAGAACATTTCAAGATGTACCCTGAAGTGCTGCTCTCAGTGATATGTTAATATCCGTTCACCTACAAGGAAAACCAGTTAATCAGACTGTTATTCAAACTTAGGCATGAAGCACTAATGCCAAAGATGAAGAAACTGAAGACTTTTACCAACTTCTGCAGTCTGAAACTGATCAGACATGCAGTCAAGATGCACTGATAATTAGTGGTTATTAGAATGCAAACTTTGGAAACAAAGAAGGATCAGTAGTTGGAAAATACAACCGTGGTGTGATAGGAATGATTCTGAAGACTGCGTGATATAATTCTGCAAGACCAATAACTTATTCATTGGAAATACTTTTTTTCAACAACACAAATGACTCCTATACACATGGACCTTGCCAGATGGTTTATGCAGGAATCAAATCAACTACATCTGTGGAGAGAGACAATGGAGACACTCAATATCAGCATTCAAGGCAAAGCCAGAAGCCAGCTATAGAACAGTCCATCAATTGCTCATATGCAAATTCAAATTGAAGCTGAAGAAAATCAAAGCAAGTCCACGAGAGCCAAAGTATGACCTTGAACACATCCCACTTGAATTTAGAGACTGTCTTAAGAGTAGATTTGATGCATTGAAGGCTAATGATTGAAGACTAGAAGAGTTGTGAGATGACATCAAGTACATCATGCCTAAAGAAAGTAAAAGGTCATCGAAAAGACAGGAAAGAAGAAAAGATCAAAATGGATGTCAGAAAAGACGGAAGTTTGCTGTTAAGTGCACAGTAGCTAAAGCAAATGGAAAAAAATGATGAAGTAAAAGAGCTGAACAAGATTTCAAGGGTGGCTCAAGAACACAAAGTGAAGTATTATAGTGAAATGCACAAAGACTTGGAGGAACTGAAGACAAAATTCAAGCCTCGAGTTGGCAGTATTGAAGAATTCTATGGGCAAAAAATTGAATGCCACAGAAAGCATCATTAGAAGATGAAGGGAATACACAGTCATTCTACCAAAAAGAATTGGTCAGTGTTCAACCATTTCAGGAGGTGGCATTTGGTGAAGAACTGCTGGTTCTGAAGGAAGATGTACAAGCCACACTGCAGGCACTGGCAAAAACAATGCTTTAGGAATTGATAGAATACCAATTGAGATGCTTCAACAAAGAGATGCAATACTGGAAGTGCTTACTCGTCTTTGTCAAGAAACTTGGAAGACAACTACGTGGCCAACTGACTGGAAGAGATCCATATTTGTGGCCGTTCCAAAGAAAGGTGACCCAGCAGAATGTGGAAATTATCAAACAATACCATTAATGTCACACACAAGTAAAATTTTGCTGAAGATCAGTCAAAAGCAGTTGCAGGAGTACGTCGACAGGGAACTGCCAGAAATTCAAGCCGGATTCAGAAGAGGGCATGGAATGAGAGAGATCATTGTTGATGTCAGGTGGATTCTGGCTGAAAGCAGAGAATACCAGAAAGATGTTTACCGGTGTTTTATTGACTGTGAAGGCATTCCACTGTGTGGATCATAACAAATTATGGATAACATCGCAAAGAATGGGAAAGCCAGACACTTAATTGTGCGCATGAGGAACCTGTACATAGACCAAGACGCAGTCATTCAGACAGAACAAGGGGATACTGTGTAGTTTAAAATCAGGAAATGTGTGTGTCAGGGTTGTATCCTTTTACCATAGTTATTCACTTTGTATGCTGAGTAAATAATCCAAGAAACTGGACTATAATGAAGAATGGGGCATCAGGAAGACTTATTAATGACCTGTGATATGCAGATGGCACAGCCTTGCTTGCTGAAAGTGGAGAAGACTTGGAGCACTTCCTGATGTAGATCAAAGTCTACGATCTTCAGTATGGATTACATCTCAACATAAAGAGAACAAAAATCCTCACAACTGGATCAACAAGCAACATCATGATAAATGGAGAAAAGATTGAAGTTGTCAAGGGTTTCATTTTACTTGGATCCACAATCAGTGCCCATGGAAGCAGCAGTGAAGAAATCAAATGACACATTGCATTGGGCAAATCTGCTGCAAAAGACCTCTTTAAAGTGTTCCTTCCCCCACCAAAAAAATCCATCACTGTCAGTTCCGACTCAGAGCAACCCCATATACAAGCTCGTGTTTTACAAATACTTTGTCCCAGTCAGTGGCTTATCTTTTTGTTCTCTTCAGATGTATCCCCTTCTAATTCTTTTACAAGTATCTTTGAGTGTTTAACTACATGTTTCTAAATAATATACTTCAACAGAATTATTGAGCTGTTTCTTTTATCAGTTTTAGAAATGATGGGTTAATTTTTCAATTATTATTTATGTATGTACTTGTTTATTATTTGTCTCCCCAACTAGAGTCCAAAGGTCTGTGAAAGTAAGGATCTTTCCTGTCTTGATTACTGCTGTATCCTTAGCACTCAGCAGTAGTACATAGTGGGTGCTCAGCAGCTATGTCTTGGATGAATGAAGAAATAAATGAAATAACTAATGCAGAGCCCTGATGGTGTAGTGGTTAAGAGTTCAGCTGTTAACCAAAAGGCAGACAGTTTGGATCCAAGCCGCTCCTTGGAAATCCTATGGGGCTGTTCTACTTGTCCTATAGGGTTGCTATGAGTCGGAATCAACTCAATGGCAACAGGTTTTGGTTTGGTTATCTCTTAATGCAGCATTATATTTTTTATGTAACACCTTGAGTTTTTAGAAGGTGTTATCAAATTCAGAATATTTTTCATAAGATATAATGGATGTTAGAACCTTGGAAAATACGTTAAATTAGTTGTGTATGTTTTTTCTCCAAAAGAAGTTTCTTTTTGTGGTTTCCTATTTACTTACCTACTATAACAGTAAGAAATAGATACTTTAAGTAGAATATTACATTGTATTTGCAGTTTTCCTGGTACTTTTCTTTAAAACTTGTCAGTCTTGCCTTATTATTGACCTTATGATCTGTACCATTCTGGCATGGTAAAACAGAACCAACATTGGGGTTACGCTTAGGTTCTGATGAAGCTAGGGAAGTACATCCCGTTACATACCCTCACAACTAGACAGATAAGCAACATCGTGATAAACAGAGGAAAGATAGAAGTTGTCAAGGATTTCATTTTACTTGGATCCACAATCAACACCCATGGAAGCAGCAGTTAAGAAATTTAAAAGACCCACTGCATTGAGAAAATCTGCTGCAAAAGACCTCTTTAAAGTGTTCAAAAGCAAAGATGTCACCTTGAAGACTAAGGTGGTTCTGACTCAAGCCATAGTGTTTTCAGTTGCCTCATATGCATGTGAAAGCTGGAAGTGGATAAGGAGGACTGAAGAAGAACTGATGGCCTTCGAATTATGGTGTTGATGAAGAATATTGAATATATCATGTACTGCCAAAAGAATGAACAAATCTATCTTGGAACAAGGAAAATCAGAATGCTCCTTAGAAGCAAGGGTGGCGAGACTACGTCTCAATTTGGACATGTTCTCCAGAGGGATCAGTCCCTGGAGAAGGTCACCATGCAAGGTAAAGTAGAGAGCCAGTGAAAAAGGAAGACCTTCAATGAGATGGCTTGACACATGGCTGCAGCAAGCATGGCGACTGTGAGCATGGCGCAGGACCAGGTCGTGTTTCATTCTTTTGTACAGATCTATGAGTACAGTTCTTTGTTTCATTCTATGAGTTGGAACTGACTCGATGGCACCTAACAACAACAATATACCCTCCAAAAGTCTGTGTTGACTAAAAGTGGGCCTTCCTTACAGCACATATCATACTTTGTTGTCCTTGTCCTTCTCCTGCATAGGGCTGTTAGGATCTTGAGATTGATTCTGATTTGTCTTTGCATCCCTAGAACCTAACACAGTAGGTTCCACAAAGTGTTAAATAAATGCTTGTTAATAAATAAATGAGTCCTAGATCATTAGCATGTTCAGCAAATATTGAGTGCCTGTAATTTGACTGTCACTATGCTGGACTCCGAATTTTCTCTGATGAGTAAAACATGTGATCCTTATCCTTAAGTAAAGTAAAGATGAGTGGGAAAGACTAAAAAATAAACTGTAAAAATGGCATGGTGGAGGCATCTGAGCTCCTTGTCTCATTTCACAAGGGGAAGGAGAGAGAATCATTATCAGCATCAGTTGCCCAAAAGCTGATTTCTATGAGGTGGTGGTCAGACATACCTCCTCTTTCCAGTCTTTTTACCAATTCTCACACCAGCTCTTCCTCCCACAACACTCTACTTCTCTGCTGGGTTTGATAATTTGTTGCCGTGGCCACACTGAGCTCACAGACCATACTCAAAGTTGTGGGGTTTATTAAGGATGTAGCAGGTTACAATTCAGAATACGGTTCTTCGGTCAGAACAGCCTCTTCTCAGCCATACCCACAGGCAGGGCTTTCTCCAGCCCTCAGCCTCTTGGGCCTCGGCCCTGTGGCAGGCCTCAGTCCTGCTCGGGAAAGTGGTACAAAGCTCTTTAGCTCCACCAATAAGTATATACCTAGAGGGACCCCACTCCACCGGTAAGCCTTGGCCCTGAAGGCATTCAGCTCTCTAGCTCCATGTTTCGGCAAACCTAGCTCCATGGACAAGTGCTTAGAAGCACTCCACTCCTGTCAGTAAGCCTCCTGCCCGAAGGTGCTCAGCTTTCTCGCTCTGTAAGCTGGGAAGCTCACTGTGGTCTTCTGGTTCTGCTGCCTCTGCTGCCACCATTTCCCTGCTGCAGCTTCTCCATCGTCTCTCGCCACCTCCAGTATTACACCTCTCTCTCTGTCTCCTGGGTCTAGGGGGTTCTCAACACAGGGACCCCAGGTCCAAGGATGTGTGCCACTCCCATCTCTTCTTCTTTGGTGATAGTGAGATTCCCCTCTGTCCCCCTTTGGAATGGCTCATTTTAAGATAGCGGAATGGCAAAACTGACCAATCCCCTTGTTAGTGTTCCATATACCTTATTTACATGGTCCCACACCTGCAAGGGTGCCATGCACCTTATTTGTATTATTAGCAAGCAATCCAGTCCTCTTGATGGGCCACAAGCACATTATCTAAATAGTCCCACCCAGTCTTCTGGTGGGAGTTATGAGACTATGGCTAGAAGAGCCATATTAAGCAATTCACCACACCACATAAACATATAAATTGTGATAAGGACCATGAAGGAAATAAACAAGGGGAGATAACGTTAATAAAAAGAAAAAAAGTTGAATAGTCAACCATTCGAAGAACAGAGAGAAGGATGCTTCAGGCAGATTGAACAGGATATACAAAGTCCTTAAAGTAAGAAAGCACCTATTCAAGAAACTGAAATGAACCCAGTACTCTTAAAGCATAGCGAGTGAGAGAAGAGTCACATGATAAGAGCTTGAAGAGGAAGTCAGGGAATATAGATCATGTAGGGCTTTGCAGGTTGTGTAAGGAGCACAGTGGGAAGCCATGGGAATGAATGAGAGCACCTAGGGGAGTATATGTAAGGGAAGAGAAGGGCCCAGGTCTGACCCACTGAGATCAGTGAAGGAGTAGGACCCAGCACAAATAACCAGAAGAAGTAGCCAAAGAGGTAAAAGGAAAACCAAGAGAATGTGGTTCTAGAAGTCAAAAGAGGACATGTGGTTTGTGAAAGGAGTAGTTATCACATATGTAAACTGCTGTTGAGGGATCAAATAAGATGTGGATAGGAAAGGGACTGTTGAACTTGACTACATCTGGGTCATTGAGAAAGCAGATTTTGGTGTAGTGGTGGATGCAGTGGAATGGGAATGTAAATGGAATAAGACTTTAGGCAGTAAAGAAAGGCCTTTTCAAGAAGCTTTGCCATGAGAGAGAACAGAAAAAAAAAAAAATGGAGCAATTATTAAACGGAGAGGGTGGTTATGGATGAATTTGTTAAGGATGGGAGGATATTCTATCTATTCTGTCTATATACAGGCATACCTAGTTTTATCGTGCTTCACTTTATTGCACTTCACAGATAATGTGTTGAGTCAGTCTGTCGGCACCATTTTTCCAGTAGTATGTGCTCACATTTTGGTAATTCTTACAGTATTTCAAACTTTTTCATCATTATTATATCTGTTATTGGGCTAAGTGTAGCAACAATTGTGAGGATGGCACAGGACCGGGCAATGTTTCATTCTCTTGTGCATGAGGTCGCTATGAGTTGCAATCGAGTCAACGGCACCGAACAACAACAGCACATCCGTTATTGTGATCAGTGATCAGTGATTGTCTTAGGCTGGGTTCTCTAGAGGAGCAAAACCAATAAAGCATATAAATACATATATGTTTGAAGCTAGCAGAGGTTGGCTCAAGGTTTAATAAAAGAAACCATCTTCATAACATAAAAATGCGAGGTGAAGCACCAAGTGCTGATGTAGAAGCTGCAGTAAGTTATCCAGAAGGTCTAGCTGAAGGTAACTGACGAAGGTGGTGTCTTCCTCACCTGGCTCTGCCATAACAGAAGTGTCACAAGTGGATGGCTTTAACGAAGAGAAATTTATTTCTGCACAGTGAAGTAGGCTAGAAGTCCAAATTGAGGGCCTCGGGACTTGTTCTAATTCTGACACTGCTTTCTTGGTGGTGGTATGAGGCCCCCTACTCTCGGCTTGCCTCTGTTTCCTTTTGTCTCTTGTAAGAGAAAAGGTGGTGCAGGCCACACCCCAGGTAAACACACTTTACATTGGATCAGGGATGTGACCTTAGTAAGGGTGTTACAATCCCACCCGAATCCTCTTTAACATAAAATTACATCACAAAATGGAGGACAACCACACAATGCTGGGAATCAGGGTCCAGTCAAATTGATACACACATTTTTTGGGGAACATAATTCAATCCCTGGCAAGTGGCTATACTAAACAACAGATTTTCAATGTAGACGAAACAGCCTCACACTGGAAGATGCCATCTAGGACTTTGATAGCTAGAGAGGAGAAGTCATTGCCTAGCTTCAAAGCTGTAAAGGGCAGGCTGACTCTCTTGGTGGGGGCTAATGCAGCTGGTGACTTTAAGTTGAAGCCAGTGTTCGCTTACCATTCTAAAAATCCTAGGGCCCTTAAGAATTATGCTAAACCTACTCTGCGTGTGCTCTATAAATGGAACAACAAAGCCTGGATGACACCACATCTTTTTACTACAACATGGTTTACTGAATATTTTAAGCCCACGATTGAGACCTACTGCTCAGAAAAAAAATTCCTTTCAAAATATTACTTTTCATTGACAATGCACCTGGTCACCCAAGAGCTCTGTTGGAGATTAATATCGTTTTCATGCCTGTTAACACAACATCCATTCTGCAGCTCAGAATCAAGGAGTAATTTTCACTGTCAAGTCTTACTATGGAAATACATTTTGTAAGGCTACGGCTGCCGTACATACGGATTCCTCCGATGGATCTGGGCAGAATAAATTGAAAACTTCCTGGAAAGGGTTCACCATTCTAGATGCCATTAAGAACATTTGTGATTCATAGGAGGAAGTCAAAATATCAACTTTAAGAGGAGTTTTGGAAGAAATTGATTCCAACCTTCATGGATGACTTTGAGGGGTTAAAGACTTCAGTGGAGGAAGTAACTGCAGTTGTAGTAGATATAGCAAGAGAATTAGAAGTGGAGCCTGAAGATGTGACTGAATTGCTGCAATCTCATGATAAAACGTCAACTGATGAGGAGTTGCTTCTTACGGGTAAGCAAAGAAAGTGGTTTCTTGAGATGGAATCTACTCCTGGTGAAAATGGTGATGAACATTGTTGAAATGACAACAAAGGATTTAGAACATTACATAAACTTTTTTGATAAAGCAGCAGCAGGGTTTGAGAGGATTGACTCCAATTTTGAAAGGAGTTCTGCTGTGGGCAAAATGCTGTTAAACAGCATCGCATGCTACAGAGAAATCTTTCATGAAAGGGAGGGTCAGACTTCATTGTTGTTTTATTTTAAGAAATTGGCGCAGCCACCCCAACTTTCAGCAACAATTACCCTGATCACTCAGCAGCCATCAACATCGAGGCAAGACCCTCTACCAGGAAAAAGATTACACCTTGCTGAAGGCTCAGATGATGGTTAGCATTTTTTTAACAATCGAGTTTTTTTTAATTTTTATTGTGCTTTAAGTGAAAGTTTACAAATCAAGTCAGTCTCTCAAACAAAAATTTATGTACACCTTGCTACATACTCCTAATTGCTCTGCCCCGAATGAGACAGCATACTCCTTCCCTCCACTCTCTCTTTTCATGTCCATTCTGCCAGCTTCTGACCCCCTTCGCCCTCTCATCTCCCTTCCAGATAGGAGATGCCAACATAGCCTCATGTGTCTACTTGATCCAAGAAGCTCATTCTTCACCAGCATCATTTTCTATCCCATTGTCCAGTCTAATCCCTGTCTGATGAGTTGGCTTTGGGAATGGTTCCTGTCTTGGGCTGACAGAAGGACCACCGGGGTCCTTGCAGTCTCAGACCATTAAGTCCGGTCTTTTTATGAGAATTTGGGGTCTGCATCCCACTGCTCTCCTGTTCCCTCAGGGATTCTCTGTTGTGTTTCCTGTCAGGGCAGTATTCGGTTGTAGCCGGGCACCGTCTAGTTCTTCTGCTCTTGGGCTGCTGTAGTCTCTGATTTATGTGGCCCTTTCTGTCTCTTGGGCTCATAATTACCTTGTGTGTTTGATGTTCTTCATTCTCCTTAGCTCCAGGTGGGTTGAGACCAATTGTTGCATCTTAGATGGCTGCTTGCTATCATTAAGGCCCCAGACACCACTCTCCAAAGTGCGATGCAGAATGTTTTCTTAATAGATTTTATTATGCCAATTGACTTAGACGTCCCCTGAAACCATGGTCCCGAAACCCCCGCCCCTACTACACTGGCCTTTGAAGCCTCAGTTTATTCAGGAAACTTCTTTGCTTTTCATTTAGTCCAGTTCTACCGACCTCGCCTGTATTGTGTGTTGTCTTTCTCTTCACCTAAAGTAGTTCTTTATCTAATTAGTGAATACACCTCTCCCTCCTTCCCCCCTCTCGTAACCATCACAGAATATTCTCTTCTCTATTTAAACTATTTCTCTAGTTCTTCTAATAGTGGTCTTATACAATATTTGTCCTTTCGCAGCAGACTAATTTCACTCAGCATAATGCCTTCCAGATTCCTCCATGTTGTGAAATGTCTCACAGATTCATCAGTGTTCTTTATCGATGCGTAGTATTCCATTATGTGAATATACCATGATTTATTTATCCATTCATCCGTTGATGGACACCTTGGTTGCTTCCAGCTTTTTGCTATTGTAAACAGTGCTGCAGTGAACACGAGTGTGCATCTATCTTTTCGTGTAAAGGCTCTTATTTCTCTAGGATATATTCCAAGGAGTGGGATTGCTGGATTGTATGGTAGTTCTATTTCTAGCTTTTTAAGGAAGTGCCAAATTGATTTCCAAAGTGGTTGTACCATTTTACATTCCCACCAGCAGTGTATAAGTGTCCCAGTCTGTCCACAACCTCTCCAACATTTATTACTTTGTGTTTTTTGGATTAATGCCAGCTTACTTTCTTTTGTTGGAATGAGATGGAATCTCATTATAGTTTTGATCTGCAGTTCTCTAATGGCTAATGATCCTGAGCATTTCCTCATGTATCTGTTAGCTGCCTGAATGTCTTCTTTGGTGAAATGCCTTTTCATATGTTTTGCCCATTTTTTAATTGGGTTATTTGTCTTTTTGCAGTTAAGTTTTTGCAGTATCGTGTAGATTTTAGAGATCAGGCACTGATCAGAAATGTCATAGCTAAAAACTTTTTCCCAGTCTGTAGGTAATCTTTTTACTCTTTTGGTGAAATCTTTGGATGAGCATAGGTGTTTGATTTTTAGGAGCTCCCAGTTACCTAGTTTCTCTATTGCGTTCTTAATAATGTTTTGTATATGGTTTATTCCATGTATTAGGGCTTCTAACATTGTCCCTGTTTTTTCTTCCATGATCTTTATCGTTTTAGATTTTATATTTAAAAGGTCTTTGATCCATTTTGAGCTCATTTTTGTGCATGATTTGAGGTCTTGTTTCATTTTTTTATAGACGGATATCCAGTTATGCCAGCACCATTTGTTAAAGAGACTGTCTTTTCCCCATTTAAATGATTTTGGGCCTTTGTCAAATATCAGCTGTTCATATGTGGATGGTTTTATGTCTGAATTCTCAATTCTGTTCTATTGGTGCATGTATCTGTTGTTGTACCAGTACTAGGCTGTTTTGACTGCTATGGTGGTATAATAGGTTCTAATATCAGGTACAGTGAGGCCTCCCGCTTTGTTCTTCTTTTTCAATAATGCTTTACTTATCCGGGGCCTCTTTCCCTTCCATATGAAGTTGGTGATTTGTTTTTCCATCTCATTTAAAAATGTCTTTGGAATTTGGATCGGAATTGGATTATATCTGTAGATTGCTTTTGTTAGAATAGACATTTTTACGTTAAGTCTTCCTATTCATGAGTAAGGTATGTTTTTCCACTTATGTAGGTCTCTTTTGGTTTCTTGCATAAGTGTTCTGTGGTTTTCTTTGTATAAGTCTTTTACACATCTGGTAAGATTTATTCCTAAGTATTTTATCTTCTTGGGGGCTACTATAAATGATATTGATTTGGCGATTTCCTCTTTGATGTTCTTTTTGTTGGTGTAGAGGAATCCAACTGATTTTTGTATGTTTATCTTGTATCCTGATACTCTGCTGAACTCTTATATTAGTTTCAGTAGTTTTCTGGAGGATTCCTTAGGGTTTTCGGTGTATAAGATCATGTCATCTGCAAATAGAGATACTTTTACTTCTTCCTTGCTGATCTGGATGCTGCTTATTTCTTTATCTAGCCTAACTGCTCTGGCTAGGACCTCCAGCACAATGTTGAATAAGAGCGGTGATAAAAGGCATGCTTGTCGGGTTCCTGGTCTTAGGGGGAATGCTTTCAGACTCTCTCCATTTAGGATGATGTCAGCTGTTGGCTTTGTGTAAATGTCCTTTATTATGGTGAGGAATTTTCCTTCTATTCCTATTTTGCTGAGTTTTTATCATGAATGGGTATTGAACTCTGTTAAATGCCTTTTCTGCATCAATTGATAAAATCATGTGATTCTTGTCTTTTGTTTTATTTATATGGTGGATTGCATTGTTTTTCTAATGTTGAACCATCCCGGAATACCTGGTATAGATGCCGCTTGGTCATGGTGAATTATTTTTTTGATATGTTGTCAAATTTTATTGGCTAGAATTTTGTTGAGGATTTTTGCATCTAAGTTCATGAGGGATATAGTCTGTAATTTTCTTTTTTTGTGGTGTCTACCTGGTTTTGGTATCAGGGATATTCTGGCTTTACAGAATGAGTTTGGGAGTATTCTGTTCTTTACTATGTTCTGAAATACCTTTAGTAGTAGTGGTGTTAACTCTTCTCTGAAAGTTTGGTAGAACTCTGCAGTGAAGCTGTCAGGGCCAGGGCTTTTTTTTGGGGGGGGTAGTTTTTTGATTACCTTTTCAATCTCTTCTTTTGAATGGGTCTATTTAGTTGTTCTACCTCTGTTTGTGTTAATTTAGGTAGAGAGTGTGTTCCTAGGAATTCATCCATTTCTTCTAGATTTTTAGATTTGTTAGTGTACGGCTTTTCGTAGTAATCTGTTGTTATGATTCTTTTCATTCCAGTCGAGTCTGTTGTAATATTACCCATCTTATTTCTTATTTGAGTTATTTGCTTCCTCTCCTGTTTTTCTTTTGTCAGTTTGGCCAGTGGTTTATCAGTTTTGTTAATTTTTTCTAAGAACCAGCTTTGGTCTTATTAATTCTTTCAATTGTTTTTCTGTTTTCTATTTCATTTAGTTCTGCTCTAATTTTTATTATTTGCTTTCTTCTTGTGCCTGAGGATTTCTTTTGTTGCTCTCTTTCTATTTGTTCAAATTGTAGGGATAATTCTTTGATTTTGGTCCTTCTTTTTGTATGTGTACATTTGTTTATATAAATTGACCTCTGAGCACTGGTTTTGCTGTGTCGCAAAGATTCTGATAGGAAGTGTTTTCATTCTTATTGGATTCCATGAATTTATTTTGTCTTTAGTGCCTTCTATAACCCAGTCTTTTTTGAGCAGGGTACTGTTCAGTTTTAAAGTGTTTGAATTCTTTTCCCAGCTTTTTCTGTTATTGATTTCTACTTTTATGGCCTTATGGTCAGAGAAGATGCGTTGTAATATTTCGATGTTTTGGATTCTGCTATGGCTTTCTTTATGACCTAACATGTGGTCTATTCTAGAGAGTTGTTCCATGTGCACTAGAAAAGAAAGTATACTTGGTTGCTGTTGGGTGGAGTGTTCTGTATATGTCTACGAGGTCAAGTTGGTTGATTGTGGCATTTAGATCTTCCGTGTCTTTATTGAGCTGCTTTCTGAATGTCCTATCCTTCACCGAAAGTGGTGTGTTGAAGTCTCCTACTATTATTGTGGAGCTGTCTATCTCACTTTTCAGTGCTGTTAGAGTTTGTTTTATGTACCTTGCAGCCCTGTCATTGGGTGCATAAATATTTAATATGGTTATATTCTCCTGGTATATTGTCCCTGTAATCATTATGTAGCGTCCTTCCCTATCCTTTGTGGTGGATTTAACTTCAAAGTCTGTTTTGTCAGAAATTAATATTGCCACTCCTGCTCTTTTTTGATTGTTGTTTGCTTGATATATTTTTTTCCATCCTTTGAGTTTTAGTTTGTGTCTCTAAGTCTAAGGTGTGTCTCTGATAGGCAGCATATAGACAGATTGAGTTTTTTAATCCATTCTGACACTCTGTGTCTTTATTGGTGCATTTAGTCCATTTACATTTGGCATAATTATGGATAGGTATCATTTTGATGTCTTTTTTTGTGTGTTGTTGACAGTTTCTTTTTCCCACTTAATTTTTTGTGCTGAGTAGTTTATATATTGTCTTTTCCTCATATTCATTGTTGATTTTGTTTCTGCTGAGTCTCTGTTTTTTTCTTGTGTTTTATTTTGTTGTGTTGGGTAGTTTGTCTCCTTTGTGGTTACCTTAACAGCTGTTGTATTTTTCTTAATTTAAACTTAACTTTTATTTCTTTGTACCTCCTTGTCCTCCTCTCCATATGAAAGATCTATGACTACATCTTAGTCCCTGTTTATTGTTTCAGTGTTGTGTTCTTTTACATAATAAATCAGTGTTTCTCTGTTTTGAGCATTTTTTTTAATCTTGATTCATTTTTGTGATTTCCTTGTCTGGGTTGACAGCTGACTGCTCTGTCCAGTGTTCTAGTCTTGGGTTGATACCTGATATTATTGATTTTCTAACCAAAGAACTCCTTTTAGTATTTCTTGTAGTTTTGGTTTGGTTTTTACGAATTCTCTAAACTTCTGCTTATCTGGAAATGTCCTGATTTCACCTTCATATTTGAGAGACAGTTTTGCTGGATATATGATTCTTGGCTGGCAGTTTTTTTCTTTCAGTACTTTATATAAGTCAGCCCATTGCCTTCTTGCTTGAATGGTTTCTGCTGAGTAGTCTGAGCTTATTCTTATTGACTCTACTTTGTAGGTGACTTCCTTTGTCCTATGAGTCAGAATTGGCTCAACGGCAGTGGGTTTTTGTTTGGTTCCTTTGTCCCTAACTGCATTTAAAATTTTCTCTTTATCTTTGGTTTTGGCAAGTTTGATTATAATATGTCTTGGTGACTTTCTTTTAACATCTACCTTATGTGGAGTTCAATGAGCATCTTTGATAGATACCATCTCATCTTTCACGGTATCAGGGAAGTTTTCTGTCAAGAAATCTTCAACAATTCTCCTTGTATTTTCTGATATCCCTTCTCGTTCTGGTACTTCAGTCGCTCGTAGGTTATTTCTCTTGATAGTGTCCCTCGTGATACTTAGGGTTTCTTCATTTTTTTTTAATTCTTTTATCTGATTTTTCTTCAAATATATTGGTGCCAAGTGCTTTATCCTCAGCTTCACAAATTCTGCCTTCCACTTGCTCAATTCTGCTCCTCTGACTTTCTGTTGAGTTGTCTGATTCTGTAATTTTATTGTTAATCTTCTGAATTGCTGATTGCGCTCTCCCTATGGATTCTTACAGCTTAGTAAATTTTTCATTATGTTCTTGTATAACCTTTTTAATTTCTTCGACTGTTTTATCTGTTCCTTGCCTTTTTCTGCATATTGGGTGATCTCCTTCCTAATTTCATTCCTGATGTCTTGAAGAGTTCTGTATATTAATCTTTCGAATCCTGCATCCAGTTGTTCCAGGAAGGCACCTTCACCCAGAAGATTCATTGATTCTTTGTTTTGAAAGCTTTTTGAGGCGGTCATGGTCTGTTTCTTTATGTGACTTGGAATTGACTTGTCTCTGAGCCATCTACAGGTTATTATATTAGTTTATTTTATGTTTTCTTACTGTATCCTAGCTTCCTGCTTTTCATTTGATATGCTGAAATGGGTTGCTTGAGTGAGCTAGCTTGATTATTTTCTCCTTTAGAGCTCTGATGTCCTGTCACCAGATGGCTGGAGCTGTTATCAGGTGCATCAGTCTAGGAGTCCATTCAGTTTTCTTGTATGAATTCAGCTCAGATGTCCAGGTAGGTGATCATCAAGTGTGTGGTTCAGGCTCTGTCCTACAGTCTTAGAGGGGCAGGGGTGATTGGTGTAGGTACCGGTATCAGGTTGCAGGAGGGGGTCATGCTCTGAACAAGGCAGGAGCTGAGAATTGTCCCCCGCATGTCTCTGAGGAAAGCACGTCCCTCTTCCCTAGAGTGCACAGGTGGTTAGGTTCTATAGGCGGACCATGGGCACCCAGTGTTTTTGGTTGTAAGGACTGGGAGGTAACAGTCATTGTTGGGCCCCTTTCATGGGTGACTGGGTGACCTGAGTGGAGCCACCAGTCCTTAGACCCCTGATGTGGGTAGGTGAGGACCCTGTTTAATAGGCAGAGTGGTGTCAAACATCAAACACCCACCTCTTCACCACACAGCTGAAACCATTGTAGTCTGCCAGCAAGGGCCTGTTCTCCTGAAGTAGGCCCACACAGGTCCGTGCAGTGGGGAAAGGTATTCAAAGTCTGTGGACTGTTTATCCCTGGACAGGAGCCACTTCTGTCCTGAGCTGCCCCGGTTAGTGGAGCGGCAAAGTATCTTTTCCCCCAATTGCGAATTTATTCCTTCTGCAAGGCCAGGAGGATGGCTCCAGGCACCCAACAGGGCCTATCTCAGGCCCAGGGAAATAAACAGCCACTGAAGCTGGTTAGGGGGCAGGAGGCGTCGTAAAATATATGCAAGTACTTACATTTGCTGAGAGTGCCGTTATTGTCTGGTTCTGGAGGTGTGAGTAGGCTGTACAGCTGGCTGCTTCTCCCTGTGGAAACTGCGGCTGAACGCTACTACCAGTCTGCTGCATCTGTTCCTGGGAATGGTGCCAGAGGGATCCCGGTGATTCAGGTCTGGCAACCCCTCTCCGTTTCTGAACCGTCTCTCCCCCTGCCACTCAGTTTGTTTTCTAACTTTGCTTTTGTTGTTCAAGGCTCCTAGATTGTCATAAATATAATTGTTTCACTTGTTTTTTCGGGTCTTTGTTGTAAGAGGCTTCATAGGAAGCATTTGGCTATTCCACCATCTTGGCCTCACCTCCCAAAAATCCAGTATTTTTTAATTATGGTATGTATACTGTTCATTTAGACATAATGCTGTTACACACTTAATAGGCCACGGTACAGAATAAACATAACTTTTATATGCACTGGGAAACCAAAAAATTTGTGTGACTTGCTTTATTGCGATATTCGCTTTATTGCAGTGGTCTGGAACCGAACTGGCAGTATCTCTGAGGTATGCCTATAATGTCCTAAAGGATCCTGTAGAAGGAAGTTTTAGGAGAAAGCTAGGGTTGGGGGTGGGGAGGTATTGATCAAAGGAGAGAAGAATGCTTGAGTAGGCCCAAGGGCCTAGATGTATGCACATGTTGAGGGCTGGGCCTTATAGGTGGGGACAGACAGAGGTAGGTTTATGGATTTAGTGGTGGAAACTTGAAGAAATTTAAGTCTGATTGGCTCATATAGAAGACATAAATATTGTGAAGAATAAGACTGGAATAGAGGAAGAAAGTTTGAGGAAAGAGAGATAGTTACCTTGGAGTGGGAAAGTAAAGCCTAGTACCCACCAAACCAAACCCATTTAAACCCATTGCCATCGAGTCGATTCCAACTAATAGCGACCCTATAGGACTGAGTAGAACTGCCCCATAGGGTTTCCAAGGAACATCTGGTGGATTCAAACTGCCGACCTTTTGGTTAACAGCTGTAGCTCTTAACTAGTATGCCACCAAATTTCAGAGCCCTTGAGATCAAACCTTTACTCCACAGTTTATACTAGATCAGTCCTGACTTCATGGGATGAGGTCAGTATTTGTACTTGGAGTCATGATAAGCTTGTTATATGATCTTTAAAATAAATTTTTCATCGTGATAAAAATATATATAACGAAATATTTGCCAATTCCATTCTTGCATGTATAGTTCAGTGACAGTGATTATGTTCATCATGTCATGCAACCATCGCCACTGTCCTTTACCAAATTATTCCACCACCACTAACAGAAACTCAGTGTTCCCAAAACAATGACTCCCCATTTTCCCCTCCCCTCCACCCTGGTAATCATTAACAAACTTTGGTTTCTATATGTTTGCCTATTTCACATAAGCAGCATCATATAATATTTGTCCTTCTGTGACCGACTTATTTCACTCAGCATAATGTTTTCAAGGTTCATCCATATCGTAGCATGTATCAGAACTTCCTTCTCTTTACGGCTGAGTAATATTCCATTGTATGCATTTACCACATTTTGTTTATCAATTCCTCTGTTCCTGGTCATTTAAGTTTCTACCTTTTGACTATTGCGAATTATGCTGCATCGAACATTGGTGTACAAGTCTCTGTTTACTTTCTCGTTTTCAGTTATTTTGGATATACTCAGGATTGGTATTGCTGGATCATATGGTAGTTCTATATTTAACTTTTTGAGGAACCACCAAACTGTTTTCCATAATGGCTGTACCATTTTGCATTCTTACCAGCAATGGATGAGGGTTCCATTTTCTCCACATCATTGGTGCCTGTTACTTTTCTTTAATCATAGCCATTCTTGTGGCACGAGCCCTTGGATGACACAAATAGTTAAGCACTTAATAACTGGCTGAATGGTTGTCGATTTGAACTTACCTTGAGGTGCCTCAGAAGACAGACCTGGCAATCTGCTTCCCAAAGGTCACAACCTTGAAAACCCTGTGGGCAGTACTACTCTGCACACATGGAGTTGCCATGAGTTGGAATTGATTCAACAGCAACAAGCAACAAACAGCAAATACAGTGACGGTAAAGTACTATCTCATTGTGGTTTTGATTTGCAACTCCCTAATGACTAACGGGGAGACCTGGTGGCACAGTGGTTAAGAGCTATAGTTACTAACGAAAAGGTCAGCAGTTTGAATCCACCAGCCACTCCTTCAAAACCCTATAGGGCAGTTCTACTTTGTTCTGTAGGGTCGCCGTGAGTTGGAATTGGCTCAGTGCCACACAACAATGACTAACAGAAGCTCTGTTGGTGCAGCACTTAAGCGCTCAGCTGCTAACCAAATGGTCAGTGGTTCAAACCCACCAGGGAGTCCATGGCAGAAAGATGTGGCAGTCAGCTTCTGGAAAGTTTACAGCCTTGGAAACCTTACGGGCAGTTCTACTCCATACGATAGGGTCTCTATGAGTCACAGTCACCTTGAAGGCAACAAGTAATGACTAATGAAAGGAGCCTTGGTGGTGCAATGGTTAAGTACTCAGCTGCTAATCAAAAGGTTGGCTCTTGGAACACAGAAAAGACCTGGTGATCTGCTCCTGTAAAGATAGTTGTTGTTCTTAGATGTCATTGAGTTGGTTCCAACTTATAGCAACCCTGTGTACAACAAAACAAAACACTGCCTGGTCCTCTGCCATCCTTATAATAGTTGCTGTGTTTGAGCCCATTGTCGCAGCCACTGTATCAATCCATCTCATTGAGAGTCTTCCTCTTTTTTGCTCACCATCTACTTTACCAAGCATGATGTCCTTCTCCAGGTACTTGTCCCTCCTGAAAACATGTCCAAAGTAAGTGAGAAGTCTAGCCATCCTCACTTCTAAGGAGCATTTTGGCTGAACTTCCTCCAAGACAGATTTGTTCATTCTTTTGGCAGTCCATGGTATATTCGGTATTCTTTGCTAACACCATAATTCAAAGGCATCAATTCTTTGGTCTTCCTTAATCATTGACCAGCTTTTGTATGGATATGAGTTGATTTGAAAACACTATGGGTTGGGTCAGGCACATCTTAGTCCTCAGGGTAACATCTTTACTTTTTAACACTTTAAAGAGATTTTTGTCACACGTTTGCCCAATGCAATACGTCATTTGATTTCTTGACTGCTGCTTCCATGGGCTTTGATTGTGGATCCAAGTAAAGTGAAGTCCTTGACAACTTCAATCTTTTCTCCATTTATCTTGATGTTGCTTATTGGTCCAGTTTTGTGGATTTTTGTTTGCTTTATGTTGAGGTGTAATCCATACTGAAGGCTGTGGTCTTTGATCTTCAGTAAGTGCTTCAAGTCCTCTTCACTTTCAGCCAGCAAGGTTGTGTCATCTGCATATCGCAGCTGGTTAATGAGTCTTCCTCCAATCCCAATGCCCTGCTCTTCTTCATATAGTCCAGCTTCTTGGATTATTTGCTCAGCATAGAGATCAAATAAGTATGATGAAAGGATACAACTCTGATGCACACCTTTCCTGATTTTAAACCATGCTGTACCCCCTTGTTTTGTTTGGATGACTGTCCATTGATCTATGTACAGATTCCACAAGAACACAATTAAGTATTCTGGAATTCCCATTCTTCAAAATGTTATCAATAATTTGTTATGATCCATACAGTTGAAGGTCTTCGCATAGTCAATACAGGTAAACATTTTTCTTATATTCTCTGCTTTCTGTCAGGATCCATCTGATATCAGCAATGATATCCCTCGTTTCACATCCTCTTCTAAATCCAGCTTGAATTTCTGGCAGTTCCCTGTTGATGTATTGCTGCAACTGTTTTTGAATTATCTTCAGCAAAATTTTACTTGAGTGTAACATTAATGATCAAAAAAAAAAAAAAAAAACCAGTTAATGATATTGTTCCTCATTCTGTTGATCAGCGTTTCTTTGGAATGGGCACAAATATGAATCTCTTGCAGTCTGTTGGCCAGGTAGCTGTCTTCCAAATTTCTTGGCATAGATGAGCATATACTTGCAGCGTTGCATCCGTTTGTTGAAACATCTCAACTGGTATTCTGTCAATTCCTGGAGGCTTGTTTTTCACCAGTGCCTTCAGCACGGCTTGAACTTCTTCCTTTGGTACCGTCGGTTCTTGATCACATGCTACCTCCTGAAATGGGTTGAACACCGACGAATTCTTTTTGGTGTATGTGACTCTGTGTATTCCTTACATCTTTTTTTGATGCTTCCTGTGTCATTCAGTATTTTGCCCATAGAATCCTTCAGTGTTGCAACTGATAGCTTTAACTTTTTCTTCATTTCTTTAAGCTTGAGAAATGCCGAGTGCGTTCTTCCATTTTGGTTTTCTAACTCCGAGTCTTTGCACATTTCATTATAATATTTTACTTTGTCTTTTCAAGGGGCCCTTTGACATCTTCTGTTCACCCCTTTTACTTCGTCATTTCTTCCTTTCACTTCAGCTATTCTGTTTTCAAGAGTATGTTTCAGAGTCTCTTCGGACATCCATTTTGGTATTTTCTTTCTTTCCTGCCTTTATCACCTGTATGATGTCCTTGATGTCACCCCACAACTTGTCTGTCTTCTGTCATTAGTGTTCATCACTTCAAATCTATTCTTAAGGTAGTCGCAGAAGTCAGGTGGGATATACTTGAGGTTGTTCTTTTGGCTCTCATGGACTTGTTTTAATTTTCTTCAGCTTCAGCTTGAACTTGCATATGAGCAATTGATGGTCTGTTCCACAGTTGGCCCCTGGCCTTGTTCTGGCTGATGATATCGAGCTTCTCCATTTCCTTTTCCACAGGTGTAGTCAATTCGATTGCTGTGCATTCCATCTGGGGAGGTCTGTGTGTATAGTCGCAGTTTTTGTTGTTGAAAAAGGTATTTGCAGTGAAGAAGTGGATGGTCTTACCAAATTCTGTCATGCAGTCTCCGCCATCATTTCTGTCACCTAGACCTTATTTCCTAACTACTAATCCTTCTTTTTTGTTTCCATCTTTCACATTCCAATCACCAATAATTATCAATACATCTTCCTTGCATGCTTGATCAATTTCATACTGCAAAAGTGCATGAAAATCTTCAATCTCTTCATTAGTGTTTGGTGCATAAATTTGAATAATAGTTGTATTAACTGGTCTTTCTTGTAGATATATGGATATTATTCTATCACTGACAGAGTTGTACTTCAGGACAGATCTTGAAATGTACTTTTTGATGATGAATGTGACACTGTTCTCTTCAATTTGTCATTCCTGGCATAGTAGCCCGTATCATTGTCTGATTTAGAATGGCCAATACCAGTCCACTTTAGCTCGCTAATGCTTAGGATATCGATCAAGTGTTCCATTTCATTTTTGACAACTTCTGATTTTCCTAGATTCACATTTTGTATATTCCATATTCCAATTGCTAATGGATGTTTTCAGCTGTTCTTCTCATTTTCAGTCATGCCACATCAGCAAATGAAGGTCCCAAAAGCTTTACTCCATCCACGTCATTAAAGTTGACTCTACTTTGAGGAGGTAGCTCTTTCCCAGTTTTATTTTGAGTTTTTCCAACCTGAGAGGCTCATCTTTCAGTACTGTATCAGACAATGTTCTACTGTTATCCCTAAGGTTTTCACTGGCCTTTTTTCAGATATAGATCACCATGTCCTTCTTTCTACTTTGTCTTAGTCTTGAAGCTCCACTGAAACCTGCCAGCACGAGTGACTCTTCTGGCATTTGAAATACTGGCTGCATAGCTTCCAGTGTCATAATAACACTCAAGCTCCACAGTATGACAAACTGACAGATGATTAGTGGCCTGTAAAGATTACAGCCTAGGAAACCCTATGGGGCAGTTCTACTCTGTGCTACAGGGTTGCTATGAGTAGAAGTCCACTCGATGTTACAGAACAACAACAAATGACTACGTTAAGCATCTTCTCATGTCCTTGTTGGCCATTTGTGTATCTTCTTTGGAGAAATGTCTGTTTAAGTTCTTTGTCCATTTTTTGTTTGGGTGTTGGTCTTTTTGTTGTTCAGTTGTAGGAATTCATTATATGTTCCAGATATTAAACTCTTACCAGACCTGTGGTTCCCATGATTTTTATATTATCTTTGCAATACAAGCAATTTGGACTGGCAAAGCCAGGAAAGTTCTAAAGAGGCAATCTATGCTGCCATGTACCCATCTGTCTCAGCTTATTAATCTCTTCCTTTACGCATTCTTTCATTTATCCAGTGAGCATTTACCTATTGCTTATCATTTTTTCACTAAAGAGATGCAAAGAAAAGTAAAAAATATAGCTACTCTGTTAGAAGAAATATGCTGTTCATGTTCCTGCAGATGAAAAGACTTAGATATGTAAATAAGTAATGAACACTTATAAAGCTACAAATGCTTAGCAGTTGCAATAGATAGTTTATGATGGTGGCGATGGTGGTGAGGAAGATTCAATAGTTAGTATTGATTGAGTGCTTACCTATATTACCTTATTTAATACACAAAACAACCCTATGAAATAAATAAATGAATAAATAAATAAATAACTGCTGTTATAATCCACATTTTACAAGTGATGACATAGGCCAAGAAAGATTAAATAACTTGTTCAAAGTCATATAGCTAATTAGGTGAAATTAGGATTCAAACTCAGGCATTCTGAGAGTAGAGTCCACAGTCCTAACAAGTATAGTGTGGTCTCCAGAAGACAGTTGAATAAGGAAGTGATAGAATTCTGAGGGCCTTAGTAAGTAAGAGCCACTTCTCTAGCAACACCTGGGCAGCCAGGTAAGAGGGAAAGAGAAAGGAGAGCTAACATTTGTTTAGTACGTAATGCTTTTATTATTATATAATTTAAGCTTCCTAGTAAAAGTATTGGCACCCTGGTAGCGCAGTGGTTAAAGAGCTATGGCTACTAACCACAAGGTCAGCATTTCGAATCCACCAGCTGCTCCTTGGAAACTCATTGGGGGTAGTTCTGCTCTGTCCTGTATGTCACTAAGAGTCGGAGTTGACTCAACGGCAGCAGGTTTGGTGTTTTGGTTTTAGTAAATATATTAGATAAGTGGTATTATCCATGTTTTACAGTTGAAGAAACTGATGAGGTAGAAGTAGGAGCCAACCAAGGTTTTGCTGGCTTGCTACATGACTCATGCTCTTTTCTGGTGAATAAAGTTGAGTTAGGATAAAAATAAAATAACTCAATAAGTTTCTTCATGGTGATTTTCATGTTAATATCTTCCCATTTCTGAGAGGACTATCTGCATTCATACCATGCAATGGAAAGTAAATTTTATAAATACTTATTTCAAAAATTAAAGATGAAATAAGACCTTGTAGTTATTTTATTTTATTAGATGGCTGTTTCTTATTTTAAGTATAGTTACATGTTAAATTAGGTGTAATTTATTTTTGGACAACTTAAGTTACAGTCAATTTTACAGTTAGCTCATGAAAATTACATTTGAAAATTTTGCTGGTGAATACCGAATAACCTTCATAAGACCCTGGACTGGTAGTGCATTAAGATAGGTAATCTTTTGATTTATAACTTCAGAGATCAGTTTTCTCAAGGTATGTTTTTGTCCTCTTGTATTAAAACATGGCCCCTGGATATGCTTCATGGGAAGCAGGGTGATAGTAATTTATCACACTGAAAGTTGATTGAAATGTGGTGCTAACAGCATTGTAAAGACCAAAAGAGATCAATATTTCTCAAAGCTGAGAACACATACTAATTACTCAGCATTAAGCTTTATGTGGAAATAGCTTGAGTGTTTGAAACCTAGGTTCAGAATACTTGATGATTTTGGGCAAAGCACTTTCATTATCTGTAAAATGGAGGTGATAGTATGTAATTTCTACAATTAGATATAATCAGGATCTGTTGGAAGAATGAATTATGAGGATCAGAACTAATATATTTGTTAGGATTGAATTGTGTCACCCCAAAATGTGTGTCAATTTGGCTAAGCCATGATTCCTAGTATTGTGTTGTTGTGTACCATTTTGTGATCTGATGTGATTTTCCTATGTGTTGTAAATCCTACCTCTATAATATTAATGAGGCAGGATTAGAGGCAGTTATGTTAATGCGGCAGGACTCAATCTACAGAATTTGGTTGTATTTTGAGTCTATCTCTTCAGAAATATAAAAGAGAGAAGTGAGCATAGAGGACAAGGACCTCATTCCACGAAGAAAGATGTGCGGTGAGTGGAGCTTGTCCTTTGGACCCAGGATCCCTGTGCTGAGAAGCTCCTAGACCAGGAGAAGATTGATGGCAAGGACCTTTCCCCAGAGCTGACAGAGAAAGAAAGCCTTTCCCTGGAGCTGGCAACCTGAATTCGGAAGTCTAGCCTCCTAGACTGTGAGAGAATAAATTTTAGTTTGTTAAAGCCATCTACTTGAGGTATTTCTATTATAACAGTGCTAGATAACAAAGACAGTATGAAAGTTACCTAGTGGTGTACCTAGTGAATTATCATTAAATATCTTTTTAGAAAATTGATAGTAGTTTCTTTATAAAGTGGTATTTGTAACTTCCTTTAAAATGTAAGTCTAGTTGAGTAGCTTTGTAATTCGCATGCAGCCCAGTACTGGATTATAGTTATTAGCTATGGTTTCAGTAGTCAAGATCTACTTTTTAATTTACCTTAAAAAGGAAAAATTTAGGGGAGGTTGCTGAGGGAAGTAGATTATAGAAAAATGAAATAATTGTATAGTAATTATAATAAATGCATTATAGAATAATAATACGATAATTTGTAATTGGGTACATTAAAGACAAGAAGTTCTGAAAGCCTTCTTACTCGTAGAAACCAGTTCTTCATGGAATGTGAATGGAGAACTGCATATAGCGAATCTCTTTGAATTTTCTGTGACCTAAGAAGTTAATGTTTGTCACCTAATTTCTAATTTTTTAAACTCCAGGTGACTTCTTTCCCCCTTCCCTAAGTGATTTATTTTTAGTAACTTTTACTTCAATAAATACTTAAATTGTTTTTAAAAATTTGACTAATAACCATCATCACATAGTTACTAGGAAGATATATACATTCAGTAGAAAAAATAAACATTATATCTTGGGTTCTCATGAGTTTTTAATCAGATAAACTATGTGAAGGTGCTTTTCCAAGTGGAGAGGGCTATAAAAATAATGTAAGGGAAGCAGCCAATAAGATAAAATAAATTTCAGATGGCCTTATGATTAAAACAAAATAATACTTTTATCCATATACCGTGGGATTTAGAATCTACCTAATAAATACTTAGGTCTGTGGACAAGACTGCCTTCCTTACTTTCCCGCTTGGCTGGGACTAATGAATACTTAATACTACTAAGCACTCAACAAGGCTGACACTTGTTCTCCTCCTCCCAAGGTCTTATGGGATTTTAAGTCACTTGATGTTTTTTTCTCTTTTAGGTGTATTACTCTGCATATGAATCTATTGATTTATCAGTAGTTTTTCTTCCTGATTACAAGCAAAACTCAGACATACTACATAGCCACATTGCCTTCAGGTATATAGGAGGCACTGTTGCTCATATTAGGGTGATCTAACAGTAGCCAGAAGTCCCTGGGTGGTGTAAAGGGTTAAATCCTGGGCTATTAACTGAAAGGTTCCTGGTTCGAACCCACCTAAAGGCACTTTGGAAGAAAGGCCTGGTGATCTACTTCTAAAAGGTCACAACCATGAAAACCCTATGGAAGGCAGTTCTATTCTGAAACACATACGTCTTCATGAGTTGTAATTCACTCCATGGCAACTGGTTTGGGTTTTTTGTTTGTTTATCGGAGCCAAGATAGCTCTTTTCTGGTTTTGAGAACTCCTTACTGCTGAGTATAACAAGGAAAAGAAGTAAAGTTGTAGTATTGAGTACCAAATATTCTTAGCAGATAGAGTAACTGAGGTGCAAAGAGGTTTAAAATGGTATAAAAAACACATAGCTAAAAAAACATTGGCCCTAAGCTGTGTCAACTCCACGCCCATACTGTTTTTTTCATTAAATTACCGTACTCCTCACTGGTAGCCATTTGCCTATCTACTTCACAATGTCTGGTCTACTGATGCTCTCTGAATACTGGTCATTATTTTTTCAAAACTGGAAGAAAAGTCTTTGTAAAATACAGAGTAGGATATTGAGTCCTATAATCAGTGCTTCCTCTGACTAATAAAACAAATCAGAAATTGGTTACAGAATATAAACTGGCAAAGTGTCTTTGCTATATGAAGCATCTATACAAATTGTTAAAACCATCATATTTTCAGTATATTAATGGGCAAAAAGATGTTTAAGTGTGTTAGTAAACTGGAGAAATAGTTCCATTTATTAGTTAATAAGAGGTAAAAATTAAGACTTTATGCCTATTAAACTACCAAAAATTAAAAAATGTTGATAATACTCAACACGTGAGGTAACATGAAACTAAAATATTCATATTTTTTTAAAAGCTATATGTATCAATTTTTAGCTAGTAAATCCTTTTCAGGGAAATAATTCTCAAAAAACAAGAGCTGTAAACACAAAACAGTTAATTTTCTTGTTACTCAGAATACCAAATATATTTTAAATAATTTAAGTGTCCAGAGTTGGATAATGGTAAGTTAAATATGATACATAAATTTGATTGACTATTATTTGGTCATTAAAAAGAATCATTATAAGGCAGTATGGAAAATACTTCTAAGAATAAAATAGAAGGCAAAATTATAGTTATACTTTGTTTACAACTATAAAAGTTATTCTTGTGCATATGAACAAGTATGCCTGAAGGGAATATGGAAAATCAAGAATACGTAATTTAATTGGTAGAATTCAGGATGATTGTTTTCTGCATTTTTTATTCTTTAATGGGTCTTAATGGTGACTGAATTAAAAACAATTCAGAACCTATGGAATAAAAACCAAAAACCAAACCTGAATCAATTCCAACTCATAGCGACCCTATATGACAGAGTAGAACTGCCCTGTAGAGTTTCCAAGCGACGTCTGGTGGATTCTAGCTGTGGACCTTTTGGTTAGAAGCTGTAGCTCTAAACCACTACGCCACCAGGGCTTGCCAAAAAAACTCAAGCTCAAATATTTTCAAATTTCTAGATCTAACAATCATAGGAAACACAGAGAGAAGCACTTTAAAAACACCTCAGGGAAGTCAATAACAGAAAAATCAAGGAAAAGAAATCAAACTCTTGGAAACTGAACAATACCCTGCTCAGAAAAGACTGGATTATAGAACACATTAAGGATGGAATAAAGAAATTCATAGAATCCAATAAGAATGAAAACACTTCCTGTCAGAACCATTGGGACACAGCGAAAGCATTGGTCAGAGGTCAGTTTGTATCAATAAATGCACACGTCCAAAAAGTAGAAAGGGCCAAAATCAAAGAATTATCCCTACAACTTGAACAAATAGAAAGAGAGCAACAAAAGAAACCCTCAGGCACCAGAAGAAAACAAATAATAAAAATTAGAGCTGAACTAAATGAAATAGAAAATAGGAAAACAATTGAAAGAATTAACAAGACCAAAAGCTGGTTCTTTGAAAAAATCAACAAAATTGATAAACCACTGGCTAAACTGACAAAAGAAAAACAGGAGAGGAAGCAAATAACCCAAATAAGAAATGAGATGGTCGATATTACAACAGACCCAACTGAAATGAAAAGAACCATATCAGATTGCTATGAAAAATCGTAGTTTAACAAATTTGAAAACCTAGAAGAAATGGAAGAATTCCTAGAAACACACTATTTACCTAAACTAACACAAACAGAGGTAGAACAACTAAATAGACCCATATCAAAAGAAGAGATTGAAAAGGTAATCAAAAAACTCCCCCAAAAAAAAAAGCTCCGGCCCAGACGGCTTCACTGCAGAGTTCTACCAAACTTTCAGAGAAGAGTTAACATCGCTACCACTAAAGGTATTTCAGAGCATAGAAAAGGACAGAACACTACCAAACTCATTCTCTGAAGGTAGTATATCCCTGATACCAAAACTAGGTAAAAACACCACAAAAAAAGAAAATTACAGACCTATATTCTTCAAGAACGTAGATGTAAAAATCCTCAACAAAATTCTAGCCAATAAAATTTGACAACATATCAAAAAAATAATTCACCATGACCAAGTGGGCTTCATACCAGGTGTGCAGGGATGGTTCAACATTAGAAAAACAATTAATGTAATTCATCACATAAATAAAACAAAAGACAAGAATCACATGATTTTATCAATTGATGCAGAAAAGGCATTTAACAGAGTTCAATACCCATTCATGACAAAAAAAAAAAAACTCAGCAAAATAGGAATAGAAGGAGAATTCCTCACCACAATAATGGGCTTTTATACAAAGCCAACAGCCAACGTCATCCTAAATGGAGAGAGCCTGAAATCATTCCCCTTGAGAACGGGAACCCGACAAGGATGCCCTTTATCACCTCTTATTCAACATTGTGCGGGAGGTCCTAGCCATAGCAATTAGGCTAGACAAAGAAATAAAGGGCATCCAGATTGGAAAGGAAGAAGTAAAAGTATCTCTATTTGCAGATGACGTGATCTTATACACAGAAAACCCTCAGGAATCCTCAAGAAAACTACTGAAACTAACAGAAGAGTTCAGCAGAGTATCAGGATACAAGATAAACATACAAAAATCAGTTGGATTCCTCTACACCAACAAAAAGAACGTTGAAGAGGAAATCACCAAATCAATACCATTTATAGTAGCCCCGAGAAGATAAAATACTTAGGAATAAATCTTACCAGAAGTGTAAAAGACTTATACAAAGAAAACTGCAATACACTTCTGCAAGAAACCAAAAGAGACCTACATAAGTGGAAAGACATACTTTGCTCATGGATAGGAAGACTTAACATTATAAAAATGTCTATTCTACCAGAAGCGATCTATACATTTAATACAATTCTGATCCAAATTCCAACAACATTCTTTAATGAGATGGAGAAACAAATCACCAACTTCATATGGAAGGGAAAGAGGCCCTGGATAAGTAAAGCATTACTGAAAAGGAAGAACAAAGTGGGAGGCCTTACTCTACCTGATTTTAGAACCTATTATACCGCCACCGTAGTCAAAACAGCCTGGTACTGGTACAACAATAGATACATAGACCAATGGAACAGAATTGAGAATCCAGACATAAATCCATCCACATATGAGTAACTGGTATTTCACAAAGGCTCCAAAACAGTTAAATGGGAAGGACAGTCTTTTTTAACAAATGGTGCTGGCATAACATATCCATCTGCAAAAAAATGAAACAAGACCCATACCTCACTCCATGCACAAAAACGAGCTCAAAATGGATCAAAGACCTAAATATAAAATCTAAAACGATAAAGATCATGGAGGAAAAAATAGGGACAACATTAACAGCCCTAATATATGGCATAAACAGTATACAAAACGTTACTAACAATGCAGAAGAAAAACTAGATAACTGGGAGTTCCTAAAAATCAAACACCTACGCTCACCCAAAGACTTCACCAAAAGAGTAAAAAGATTACCTCCAGACTGGGAAAAAGCTTTTAGCTATGACATTTGTGATCAGTGCCTGATCTCTAAAATCTACGTGATACTGCAAAAACTCAACTACAAAAAGACAACCCAATTAAAAAATGGGCAGAAGACACCTCACTAAAGAAGACATTCAGGTAGCTAACAGATACATAAGGAAATGCTCACGATCATTAGCCATTAGAGAAATGCAGATCAAAACTACAATGAGATTCCATCTCACTCCAACAAGGCTGGCATTAATCCAAAAAACACAAAATAATAAATGTTGGAGAGGCTGTGGAGAGATTGGAACACTTGTACACTGCTGGTGGAATGTAAAATGGTTCAACCTGTTTGGAAATCGATTTGGCGCTTCCTTAAAAAGCTAGAAATAGAACTACCATAGGATGCAGCAATCCCACTCCTTGGAATATATCCTAGAGAAATAAGAGCCTTTACACGAACAGATAGATGCACACCCATGTTCATTGCAGCACTGTTTACAAAAGCAAAAAGATGGAAGCAACCAAGGTGCCCATCAGCAGATGAATGGATAAGTAAATTATGGTATATTCACACAATGGAATACTACACATCCATAAAGAACAATGACGAATCTGTGAAACATTTCATAACATAGAGGAACCTGGAAGGCATTAGGCTGAGTAAAATTAGTTAGCTGTAAAAGGACAAATCCTGTATAAGACCACTATTATAAGAACTCAAGAAATAGTTTAAACAGAGAAGAAAATATTCTTTGAGGGTTACGAGAGGAGGGAGGGAGGGAGGGTGGGAGAAGCGTATTCACTAATTAGATAGTAGATAAGTACTACTTTAGGTGATGGAAAAGACAACACACAATATAGGCGAGGTCAGCACAACTGGACTAAACCAAAAGCAAAGTAGTTTCTGGAATAAACTGAATGCTTCAAAGGCCAGCGTAGCAGGGGCGGGGGTCTGGGGACCATGGTTTCAGGGGATATCTAAGTCAATTGGCATAATAAAATCTATTAAGAAAACATCCTGCATCCCACTTTGGACAGTGGCATCTGGGATCTTAAACGCTAGCAAGCGGCCATCTAACACGAGTGAATTGGTCTCAGCCCACCTGGATCAAAGGAGAATGAAGAACACCAAGGAGACAAGGTAATTACGAGCCCAAGAGACGGAAAGGGCCCCGTGAACCAGAAACTACAGCATCCTGAGACCAGAAGAACTAGATGGTACCCGGCTACAACCGATGACTACCCTGACAGGGAATACAACAGAGAAGCCTTGAGGGAGGGGGAGAGCAGTGGTTTGCAGACCCCAAATTCTTGTAAAAAGACCAGACTTAATGGTCTGACTGAGACTAGAAGAACCCCAGTGGTCATGGCTCCCAGACCTTCTGTTGGCCCAGGACTGGAACCATTCCCAAAGCCAACTCTTCAGACAGGGATTGGACTGGACAATGGGTTGGAGAAGGATGCTGGTGAAGAGTGAGCTTCTTGGATCAGGTGATCACTTGAGACTATGTTGGCATCTCCTGCCTGGAGGGGAGATGGGAGGGTAGAGGGGGTTAGAAGTTGGCGAAATGGGCATTAAAAGAGAGAGTGGAGGGAGGGAGCAGGCTGTCTCATTAGGGGGAGAGCAATTAGGAGTATGTAGCAAGGTGTATATGTTTTTGTGTTAGAGACTGACTTGATTTGTAAATTTTCACTTAAAGCACATTAAAAAAAAAAAAAAAACTCTCAGGGAGGCAGTCAACAAAATCCAGATTGTGAGAAAACCCCAAACCAACAAACCCATTGTCATCAAGTTGATTCCGATTCATAGCAACCATATAGAACAGAATAGAACTGCCCCGTAGAGTTTCAGAGAAGTGGCTGGTGGATTCAAACTGCCATCCTTTTGGTTAACAGCCAAACACCTAACTGCTGTGCCAACAGGGCTCCTAGAACAAATGACCCAGTTTCTTCTATAAAATATTTTTGGAGGAGAAACGGCATAATAAAAGAGCCCTGGGACATGTTAAGTAATCACAGTGTATGGAACTAATTTGAATTCTGGTTCAAGGATAACATTCAAAAATAAAGTGAAATAAAAATATACATAAAAATTTTTAATAATATAAATATATATGTATGTATATTATAAGACAATTGAGAATGTGAACACTGCCTGGATATTTGATATTGCGGCACTATTGTTAAATTTTTTAAGGTGTGATATTGGTATTATGTTTAAGAAATAGTCCGTATGTTTTAGAGATATGTTCTAAAATATTGAAGATGAAATGATACCTGAGATTTATTCCAAATTGATTCAAATAGGGGAGAAGTAGGTGAAGGTATAAAAAAAAAAAAACCCACTGCTGTCGAGTCAATTCTGACTCATAGCGACCCTATAGGACAGAGTAGAACGGCCCCACGGTGAAGGTGTAGATGAAATAAAATGGCTTTGATAACGTTGAAGCTCTGTGATGGGTCTAGGGTGTTAATTATACAGTTATATCTACTTTTATGTGGTTGAGTTTTCTATAATAAAAAGTTTAGGAAGTGAAGAATGTCTAAAAACGTAGTTACAAAAATAAGGGTTATATTTTAATTATTTGCCTTTTACAAATTAGTAGTTTTTAACCCACACAAAAAACTTTAAATATAATATAGCATACTTATATTGATAAGTATGCTATTTACAAGATTGTTAGAAGATATATAAAAATTAATTTAGAGTATGTTAATGGTAGCGATGTCTGATAACTGCAAACAAGTATGAAGTTCTCTGATGAATCTTGTTTTCTTCTAGTTATGCTATTTTATCTTTCTGTTTGTATAACTTCACTTGGAAATATTGTCTAAAGTTTAGAGACCCTTTGTAGCCTTTTCCCATGGTAGACTTTTAAAGTGATAATTCTGTTGCTTATGTTAAAAACAGTAAAGGTGGAATAGGTGTTTAGGTAGAAGAGGTGTTGCAGCAGGGTCTGGGTCTGACTGAACTGCTTCTGCTCATTTTTGGTATTTGCCAATAAGTGGGGTAAAGTGCTCTTCTGCACTTCAGAATTTTCACACGTCATCATTGTCACTGGTCTTTATGAACAGCTGGATGTTGGTCAGTTATCAGCGTTCCTCTCCTACTGTTTTTTGTTCTTGCATGGCGATTATTTTTGGTATAATTACAGGACTTTTTGAAGGCCTGGGACATCATTTTTCTACATTCTAATTTGGAAAGCAACAAGTGAGCATTTGATGATTTCAGGAATTGCAAAGGAATGTTATTCCCACCGTTTGAAAAAAAAGACAAAGAAAATTAGTTGCCATTGAGTGTGTTTCAGAGTAGAATAGTGCTCCATAGGGTATTCAATGACTGACCTTTCAGGAAGTAAATTGCCAGGCCTTTCTTCTGAGGCACCTTGGTGGATTCAAACCTCTAACCTTTCAGTTAGTAGCCAAGCACTTAACCGTTTGTACCACCCAGGGACTCTGTTCCCTCTGTAAGGGGGTATAAATTGTCATAAAGTGGTACTTGAGTAAAAAGCCTGTTCATAAATTTGGCAGTAACATTTGTTATGTGGAAAGCCATGAGTGTGAAATTTAAAAAGGAAAATAGGGACACCAACATATTATCTGTACCTACTATGTTGTACATTTTACATGCATTGTCTCATTTAATTATCATAAAAGCCTTATGAGGAGAATATTAACATTTCCATTTTCCGTATGAGAAAAACAGGCTCAGAGAGTTTAAATTATTTTACTAAAGCAATTTGGCTAGTGAATAATAAAGCTGAGATTGAATCTCTGAAATGGGACATCAAAGACAGTTACATGTAAACACACAAATGGAACATTTTAACCAATGTTTTTAGCAGGAACATTTGTATAAGAATGTATATTATAAATCGTAGTTTATCTTATTATGTTAGGCATGTCTACTGATCCTGTCATTTAAAGTCATTCATAACCATTAGGCCTATAAACTTTGAAGTAGCTCTTACTACATGCTGCTTAAATTGTGTTTGACTGTCTTTATTCAAGTTGAATGATCTTAAATTATTTTGTGAATTTGGGTATAAATGACATAACCCTTTCCAGATAAGTACACTTTAATGTTTGTTTCTCCATTCATATATTCATTTATGCAATAATTTTATTTTATCAAGGAAGTAAATAAACATTTATTTATTATTATGTTTTAGGCACTATGATAGCATTGGAAATACCAGTGTTGTAAGTACTTTAGTCCATAGCTTGAAGGAGTTTACATCTTAGTTGGGGAAACTGAGAATATAGTAAATAAATGATAACAAAGGTATATGTGCTAATAATGGCATATGTATGATATTTCAGCAGTATAGTAATTCAAATTTAGGTATGAAAATATGGAATTCTCTTTATTTCTAGAATTTACTTTTTGACTCTGACCCTCTAGCTCAGTGAACTGGGGAAGTGCTTAAAGGATATTTGGAGTATGTGCAGTGGGTATTTTTGGTTGTCACAATGACTGGGGTTGCTACAGGCATTTAGTAGACCAGGACCAGGACTGTTAAACATCCTGCAATGTACAGGACAGAGCTTCTCAATTAAGAATTGGCCCACCCAAAATGTCAGGAGTGCCCCTGTTGAGAAACACTGACTAACCTGGCTTATGGCAGACAGCTTCATCTTGACCTTTTCAGGCAAATTCGGGATTATTAACCCAGCCCTAGCCTGGTTCAGATCTCTTAGATTCAACCCGTTTAAGTATCTTTTCCGCGGTACTAATTTTAGTGAAATGAGGATCTTACTACATCAGTCTTTCTGAGAATGAGGGCCAGTGTTAACAGGTTTCTGTCTCCTATTTTATATTGTAGTACACTGTCTCAGTCACAGGCACTGTCCCGTGCTAGTTTTGTGGTATATGTTTCATTCTGTGTTGTTCTCTGGCACAGGTGGTCCCACAGAAATGCATCCTTTTGCCTGTCTTCTGTTTTCTTTGCCATTTTAAGGAGCCTCTTAGCAAGTCATCTACATTTTTAGCTAACTTCTGTGCCATTTTCTAATCCCACTGGAAACAAAGGTTCTACACTCTCCTTTCACCCATGGGATATGTATAGTAAAAAGAGAAAGAAAGACCCCACGCCCATTTTACTCTTACCCTACAACTTGCCTATTTTACTTTTTCTTTCCATGTCAGTCAGTACTTATAGAACTATCCTGTTGTTTTTACAGGCTAAACAGTGTTCCATTTTATGAATATACTGCAGTTCGATTAACCATTCCTCTGCTGATGAACATTTCGGTTGTTTATAGGTTTGGGTTATTACAAAAGAGATAATTATTGTATACATCTCTTTGCACATATGGATGTTTTCTGTAGGGTAATTTTTAAGAACTGCTTGTGCAGAGTCAAAGGGAATAAATACTTAAAAAATTTAGAGATACTGTCAAATTAACCTACCAATTTATTCAGCCAACAACAAGACATGAGAGAAAGCTCGTCTTTTCTCCATACCTCCATTGGATATTATCAGTTGTTTTTTGGGTTGCTTTTTTTGATTTTTTTTTTTAATCTTTGGCAGTCTCATAGAAAAGGAATGATATCTCATTGTTTTGATTTTTATTTCATCATCAGTGATATTTAGTATGTTGTTACTTATTGGGTATTTTATTTATTTTTCTGTGAGTTTACCTATGTGAGTCCTTTGCCCACTTTTCCTTCAAGATATTTGTATTTTTCTGTTGGTCTGTTGAAACTCTTAATGTATATTATGGATCTCATTCCTTTGTTATAATATTTATATATAATACAGATATTTTCTCCAGTCTGTTATTTATCTTTTAACTTCGCTTACTGAATCTTTCACTATGTAGAAATTGAAAAATATTTATGTAATCATATTTTGATTATAAATATTTTTATAATTGCAGTGGCTCATTAACTGGTTTCCAATATTCATTCTTGCTCCCCTTCATTAACCCCCCAGATTTAGGCATGCAAATCTGATCATTATTTTTCCTTTGCTTAAAATGCTTAAGTGATTTCCCATTGCTCTATAATAAAGGCTAAAGTTATTATTACAACCCTCAGAGCCTTTGTTTAGTCTGGCCTCATCTCATTCCATGTATCCCTGAACTTTTGGGGTTTTTTTGCCACACTAGCTTTCTTTTAATTCCTTGGTCAAGCCATTCTTCTTCCACTTACAGGCCCTATGCATATACTGTTTCCTCTGCTTATTATTCCCTCCCTCCTTAGTTCCTCTTTATGCTAGAAAACTCTTACACACCAATGATGAAGCAGAAGGAAAAGTCAGTTCCAAAAATTAAAATGAAATATGTAGATTATTATGAGGCAGTATTACATAGGTGGTTAAGAACATAGCCTTTGGAGTCATAGAAACTTATTGTGTAACTTAGTAGATGAGTAATCCTGACCACTTTTACTTAATATTTCTGTTAATGATAAATGAGGGTCTTTATAAAATTTTTGAGGTTAAATGAGATAATACATGTGAAGTACCTAGGGTTCATAATTTGCTGTGAACTTGAACAAGTCATTGAATCACCCAAACCTGGTGTCCTCAGATAGAAAATAAGGACAATATGTTCCATTCTCCCTACATCACAGAGTTGTTTTGGTAATTGAAGCCCTCAGAAAACTATAAATTGGTAATCATAGTAGCTGGATATATTAATTATAATTGGTAGGAAGGGAGATGATCTATTTCACTTTGTCTTTAATATGGCTTCATTCCTTGGTTCAGCTTTGGAAGGTAGGATACTTCTTGGCCGTAAAAGGCAGAGAAGTAGAATTTACCCTACTGCGAACAGTGGTCTGCCTGTGTGAAGTTTGGTGTGATAAGTGCCTGGTGAGTCCTCAAGAAAATAAATCTTAATAGGAACCTAAGGAGATTCTTGTTGCCTGATATGGATGTGAGATTATCAGGAACGAAGCCCAGAAGGTAGAAATGAGGCAGACACTGGCATGACCAATTTTGGTTGCTTGCTCAGGTTTCCTGTAGCTGGGGTTGTGCTTATTTTTATGATTGAACTGTATATTTTGACTTATCCTTCCTGAGCCATGGTAGCAAACCAGTTAAAACAGTTGGTATGGTTTAAGGATAGTAAAAGAACAAGTTAGAACCCAGAAATCCCAGTCTTGTTTATTTCATCCTGCTGTATTGCTTTTCCAAACAGGAATAACAGCTGTAAATGATTTTTAAGCGCCAATGTCGTGTGATACTGTGTAAGGGAATTTTACCTAAGGGCAGCACCAGTGTTTTTCCCCTGCTCTGCTGTGTGTTTGGGATGTGATCTTGAGTTCAAGATTTTTATTTTCTGCCAACAGTTTCACTTTCCTTATTGGTGACAGATTTGTAATGTCACACTTGCTTTTGAATTGGGTCTTATGCCCAACTTCCTGAGCTGCATTTCTTTCAGAGTTTTTAGGAGTTTCCTGTCAGTTAGTACTGGTCAAAATGTTTTACTGCCCTTGCACTGTGATCCTAAGTAAATTAGTATGCTCTTCTTCCTGCAGGTCTTCTGCGCTTCCTGCTGTAGCCTGAAATGTAAGCTGTTATACATGGACAGAAAGGAGGCTAGAGTGTGTGTAATCTGCCATTCAGTGCTAATGAATGGTAAGTATTAACACAGGTTGATTTCAGTTATTGAGGCAGAACAGGAGAATTCCTATGGAAAGGCTACTGTTTTTTCCTACCCTTTCACTACAAGTTGCTCACTTTCTCATATGTCGTAACTGTAACTGAAACTGTTGAGCTGAATTTCAACATTTTTAAAATGCCTTAGGATTTCGAAATTCTTGTGCCTAATTTAATGAAAAAATGCTAACGCCAGGTAAGTTTGGCAGGAAAAGTGGAAGTTCTTGTGTAAATCTGGTGCTGTGTAGCTGTTAATAATGTTCTTGACAGGGAAGAAAGGGTTGAGGGGGGTAGTTACTGACCACCTAGATGATGAGATAATAAAATTGGGCTGAGGTTTTCCTTTCAAGAGGAACTGTCTCTTTCTACAGCTTAAGAATATATTTTTTAATAACACCTTGTTAAATTCGTCTTGTTAAAAATAAATATTTTAGCATCTAGGATCAAGTAGAAAACTTCATTTTTCTATCAGCTTCCTCCATAATGCTACTTGTATTTGTTATAGGGATAATGCTTTTGAATGTAGCTGTTATGTGGTAGAAGAATGTGGCCGTATAAATATAACATATCCAGTGTTCACCTTTTGTGGGACTGGAAATAAATCCAAGGGCATTTAAATTTAAAAAATGAGTATTCTTTATAAAGAAATATAATAAAATTTATCAGGCTATAGTATTTTCTCTTTGAATGCATCTTTGTACAGTTGCCAGAACTATTACTAAAACCCATTGCCGTTGCTATGAACTGTTACTAAAAGACATAAAATGTTGAACTTTGACACCACTGCTGCCTGTGTCAGAAAGCGTGCCTCCTGGAGGCAGAAACTTACCTGCTCCGAGATCCCTCCTGCTCTGTCTGTCTGCATTGCTCATGGTAATGTTTTCCTGTTGCTGGCTTATTAACCTATTGCATGTCAGTTAATCTGATCTGTTCTAATCTCCTATGATCCACTCAATTTCCTCCCATTTCTGAATTCTTAAAATTTTGATCAAATATGAATGATTTTCTCTACTCTTAAGAGTCACTTTTTAGATGGTGGTTATCTCACTGGTTGCTCAATTGATGATTTTATTCCACGCCTTTCATTTTCTGAAACATCACAGACAAGAGCATGCTGCTTAATTATAGTACCCAATGCCTCCTTTATTTGTTGAGGTCTTCCAACTTGATAGCTATTTTTTACTACTTGGTGCGTAGCTAAAGATGAAGGAAATGGCAGAGGATTCATATGGAATACTTACTTTTTATTATGTGAAGGAGACCCTTAACAGGGAATCCTTAAGGTAATCTACATTTCCTGGTTTTTCCAGCATCTTTCCTCTCGCATGGCTTAGTCCGGTCTTTTTCTAAACATTTAATTTGATGCTTTTCAGTGTTCCCTCTCGCTTTGTCCCTTTCTCGTTTTCTCTTCCTCCCCTCTCTTCCTGCCAGTGCTTTCAGAGGAACCTGTATAGCTTTTGTTACCAGCCTTGTCTTGCATTTGGAGTCGATAAATATTCAGAATCTTATGGATCATTCTTTGACACTGAATGAAGTTTTTGAAAAGATGTGCAAAAAAAACTTGATGATTTCTGTTGCTAGGCATGGCATATTATCTGAATCTAGAAGATAAAATTTAATAGCTTTCATTTAGTACCTTTCATCCGACTTACTTGAAAGACAGTAGTAGATATGTCAGAATTTAGTAAAATTTTAGGGTATACACAATCTTAACATATTTTTAATCATTCATATTGTTTGATCACACATATAATAATGGCACATTTTCATGTTCAAATGGGTCCTGTGCTTTTGAGACACAGTAAAGATGTGAAATGATTGTTATTGCTAGACACTTTTACACAGGGTGATGATTGCATAAAAGGAGAATTCACAAAAATGGTGAAATGTGGTCTCCTGATCTTTAGGCTTCAGGATTTTTCAAGTGAGATTTTACCTAAGAAGACCCTAAAAGTCTAGAAATGAAATAAAAATCATACAATTGAGTTATGTTATTTTAGCCCCTGGTTTTGGTTTTTGATAGAACTGTGTAAAAGACCTTGAATATTAAAACAACAGCAAAAAATGATTAAGTGCTATCCCAGATGTAATCCTTAATAAGTTTAAAGTTGTTTTACTTCCTCTTAAGGAAATGTTGTGGTCTCCTTTAAAGAACTCCTAGTCTTTAACCTCAGACTGATCGGTAAATCCTAGTTTCAGAAATGTCACATAATTCCTACTTGTTCCGGCCCAATGGTTACTTAGCTGAATGGTCTCCTTTATTGAATAAAATCACCTACCTCTTTAAGACCTTCATGAGCTGGCAGAGAGACATGCTATGTGTATTAGCGAGGTGGAGCCGCATTATTTACCCAATATTGTGGAGGTCTTGATGTCCAGATTTTGCAATCCATTCACATTGATTGTGTCTGTATTTGCTTTAGCTCAAGCCTGGGAGAACATGATGAGTGCCTCAAGCCAGAGCCCTAACCCTAACAATCCTGCTGAGTACTGTTCTACTATCCCTCCCTTGCAGCAAGCTCAGGCCTCAGGAGCTCTGAGCTCTCCACCTCCCACTGTGATGGTACCTGTGGGAGTTTTAAAGCACCCTGGAGCAGAAGGTAGGGGATCATGTGCTATTCTCTCTCTTTTTCCTCACCAAGTTCCTCTGAAAAGGTGCTGAAATGACTTTGCAGCACAACCCTTTAGAACACTGCAGATAAGTCCCGTTGGGTGGTTATTAAAGTGGAAGAACAAGGTGAGAAATGTGTTGAGACTATTTCTGTGCAAGTAAAGAAGAATATCATGTTGCCTAATATTTTGGAGACACCTCTGAAAATATGCCAATCCCCTCTCCAGCTTAAGAATGGAATAATCACACTGCCTATACTTGAAAAGAGGTACAGAATTCAAAGTCGGCCTGTAAAATTCTAGCTTCATGCCTACCTTAATGTTCTTTGTAGGAGCTTAGAAAGTAATAAAAATGAGAATTCCTCCTCCTAACTGGCCTATGACCAGCCCATTCCAGTATTGTTTTTTAAAAGATATACATTCCCATTTTCTCCTTTCATTTTTAATCTATGCATATAGAAATATAAAATTATTGTGTTAGGCACATAGACCTTTATAAAACCCAAAACTTTCATTCTGATTATATCATGTGGCAGGTGGAAAATTGTAGGCATTCAAGTTAGTTTGGTTTATTTTGTCTTTATGGTTATGATATTGTCAGATGAAAGGCACTTTGTAAATTCTGGGAGTAGTTATGAATAGAAAAATTAACACATATATTTTCTTAAAATGATCTTGTTAAGAAGTTTCCCTTGATAATGAAAATCAGTCTTCCTTCATTAATTCATTATTTTCTTCTAGTAATAGTCCCTTCCCTGGCTAAATAGCCTTTCTCCCCTTTTGAAGATCAAAGAATTTTATTGACATCATACTCTTTCCCTATTTTCCCTTCCTTTTGGATCATCTTTTAGTCCTACTCCTTGTATTTTTATGAGTTCAGGTTTTCTTTCTTAAAACCTTTTTTCTCTTTACTTCATTTGTTGTTTTTGTTGTTCCTCCTTAGTCTCTCTTTGTTTTGGTCGTTTGAATTGATTTCCAAAACTGGATTTAAAGAGATCATTTTATTAGACTCAGTTTTCCACCTTTTCCCTGTCTTTGTATTAAAATGCAAACTACTTTGCACTGCCAGATCTGTCTTTTTCTTCTTCAGTTTCACTTTAGCCAAAGGTCTGGTCAGTTTGCTTATAATTCTTACATGTCTGTGCCAATTCTTCTTTTAGTAATTAATAAGAATTCTTCAACATTCTTCAGGGCATCTTTTGCCCTTTAAAAATACCATATCACGTTTCCAGGCATTTGAGTCCTGAGGAAACCTCTTACTTTTAGATGTGGAGTCAACTGGTAGGGTTGTTTTTTGTTTTCTGTGCTATTAATTTATTTCCTAAACACTTAGAAAACCTTCCTTAGTTTCTTTGCAGTGATGTGGAGCAAAGTACATGACAATCATTGATGTATGTAAGAGCTCTTAATATTTTAAAGCAAAGTGTTGTAAATCTTTGCATATAAGTGATAGAACTAAAATATATTTAAATGTATATTTCTATTAATTTATAACCACTTTCATACACAGTTCCGAAGATTGTAATTGTAAGATGCTAAATAGTGATTTCTTTGTACATCTGGAATTGGTGACCTTCTCGTCTTTGATGTCAGATACCTTAACAATGTCACATTGATATCTGTTTTATTTTTCTGGCCCCTCAAGTGGCTCAGCCCAGAGAGCAGAGGCGAGTTTGGTTTGCTGATGGGATCTTGCCCAATGGAGAAGTTGCTGATGCGGCCAAATTAACAATGAACGGAACTTCCTCTGCAGGAACCCTAGCTGTGTCGCATGACCCAGTCAAGACAGTAACTACCAGTCCTTTACCAGCAGAGGTAAGAAAACAAAACAGCAACCAGGGGAGTACCTGCTTTACCTAGCATTGTGCTGCCTCTGTCTTGCCTTTTTCTAGGTTAAGTGACCTTTCTATGGAGCCCAGTAGGCTTTGGATACAATTTCGCACAGACAGATCCCTAATTACATGGGTAGAAAGCACACACGATAAAGCGTTTCTTATGTAGATGTGTTTATAAATACACTCTAGGAATATTGAAATCTCATTTAGAACATTACACACCACATTCCATGTCTCTATCCCAACTTCTTCCATCCTTTCTTCCTCAGACCCAGGTTACCCAAGGCCTCACAGCTGTTCAGTGTCTCCCACATCTTATCTTTGCTTGCGCTCTGGGAAGTGTCCTATACTCTGTTGTTCCCCATTAACATTCTCATTTCCCTAGCTCTTAGTTTTCTTATTAAAGATCAATATTCCTTAGGAAAGGGTTTAGCTATTCCATCTAGCACTTGGATTATATTGCTTTCAGTGAAAATCTTTTTATGGAAGTGTAACATAATTCACTAGTATTTGATTTTTTTTTTTTTTTTAAGAAAGCATGTTAAGCAAAATGAATTTATATATATATATATGGAAACCCTGGTGGCATAGTAGCTAAGTCCTACGGCTGCTAAACAAACGGTCGGCAGTTCAAATCTGCCAGGCGCTCCTTGGAAACTCTATGGGGCAGTTCTACTCTGTCCTATAGGGTCACTATGAGTTGGAATCAACTCGACAGCGCTGGGTTTGGTTTTATATATATGTATGCAATTTCTTTCAAGTTTTTGGAAAAGGAAGAACCCAAGACTTACCTCAACTCAGGCCTTCCCTTCCTCTATAACCCACTAGTTTTTCCAGTATGTGTGACATGAGCTGTTCTTGTTTACTGTACATTTGGAAGATTTTCAGGAAACAGATTCTTAGGAAGGTTGTTCTCAGGTAAGGTCAGGCTAGAGAGAACCCCAGCCCTTATACATTATTTTATATATTGGCCCCTTGAACATGGTTTTCAAACCACGTTCCCCAGTTCTGTGGTGGCCTCTTATGAGTGCTGTGGTGGGAAAGCGTGGAGCAATATGAAGGTAGTTGAGGAATGCCTCTGTTTCTCTCTTTCTTCAGAGCATCTCTACTTTTTTCAGCTTTAGCTATTGTGTTCCATTTAAGATTTTAAAAAAGGATTCCAAAGCTTAAAAATAAGTTGAAGACCACTGGCTTAATGGATGGAAGACTTTATCTAAGAAAACTAACTCGTACTGTCCTCTCACCCCTACCTTGTCTCTGTAGGAAGTCCTGGTCACAATTTTGAGGGGTAATGGGAATTTCTTCCCTTGGGGCCTAATTTTCAAAAAGGGGACAGCTATCAACTACTTTTTCTTGGAGTAAGCGAGAGAATAGAGCCACTTAGAACCAAAATTAGAAAATATACACATAGGATCCTTTTATACAATGAACCCCTTTCTGTTCCTGGTTGCCCCCTTCAGTTTGGTGGTCAAGGTTATAATAAGGCCATTAATTCCATTTAATGTGTTTAAAAAGGGGCCCTGGTAACACAGTGGTTAAGCGCCTGAATGCTAACCGAAAGCTGGTGGTTTGAACCCACAAGCGTGTTCTGTGGAAGAAAGATGTAACAGTCTGTTTCCATAAAGATTACAGCCTTGGAAACCCTATGGGATAGTTCTGCTCTGTCCTGTGGGTTGCTATGAATTGGAATCAACTCAACAGCAGCAGGTTATATATGTTAACTTTAAAAAAATAAAATAATAGAATCTCCAGCCAGGAGATACCAACATAGTCTCATGTGTCTACTTGATCCAAGAAGGTCGTTCTTCACCAGTATCATTTTCCAGCCTGTATTCCAGTCCAATCCCTGTTTGAAGAGTTGGCTTTGGGAATGGTTCCTGTCTTGGGCTAACAGAAGGTCTGGGGACCATGGCCCCCGGGGTCCTTCTAGTCCCAGTCTGACCATTAAGCCTGCTCTTTTTACGAGAATTTGGGGTCTGCATCCCACTACTCACCTGTTCCCTCAGGGATTCCCTGTTGAGTTCCCTATCTGGGCAGTCATTGGTTGTAGCCAGGCACCATCTAGTTCTTCTGGTCTCAGGCTGATGTAGTCTCTGGTTTATGTGGTCCTTTCTATCTCTTAGGCTCATAATTACCTTGTATCTTTGGTGTTCTTCATTCTTTGCTTCAGGTGGGTTGAGATCAATTGATGCATCTTAGATGGCTGCTTGCTAGTGTTTAAGACACCAGATGCCACTTTCCAAAGTGGGATGCAGAATGTTTTCTTAATAGATTTTATTATGCCAATTGACTTAGATGTCCCCTGAAACCATGGTCCTCAAACCCCTGCCCCTGCTATGCTGGCCTTTGAAGTGTTCAGTTTGTTCAGGAAACTTCTTTGCTTTTGGTTTAGTCCAGTTGTATTGACCTCTTGTATCGTGTATTGTCTTTAACTTCACCTTCACCTAAATTAAAACTTATTTTACTATCTAATAAGTGAATATCCCTTTTCCTCCCTCCCTCCCTCCCACCCGCCCCGGAACTCTCAAAGAATATTTTCTTCTCTATTTAAACTATTTCTCCAGTTCTTATAATAGTGGTCTTGTACAATATTTGTCCTTTTGCCACTGATTAATTTCACTTAGCGTAATGTCTTCTAGATTTCTCCATGTTATGAAATGTTCCATGGATTCATCATTATTCTTTATCAATGCGTAGTATTCCATTGTGTGAATATACCATAATTTATTTATCCATTCATCCATTGATGGACACCTTGGTTGCTTCCAACTTTTTGCTGTTGTAAAAAGTGGTGCAGTGAACATGGGTGTGCATATATCTATTCATGTAAAGGCTCTTATTTCTCTAGGATATTCCAAGGAGTGGGATTGCTAGATCATATGGTAGTTCTATTTCTAGTTTTTTAAGGAAGAGCCAAATCGATTTCCAAAGTGGTTGTACCATTTTATATTCCCACCAGCAGTGTATAAGTGTTCCACTCTCTCCACAACCTCTCCAACATTTATTATTATGTGTTTTTTTGGATTAATGCCAGCCTTGTTTCTTTTTTCAGAATTTTTATTATCCCAAACAGAAACTCTACCCACTAATCAATAACTTCCTATTACCCCTTCTTCCCAGCCCTTGGTAACCTCTAATCTACTGTCTGTCTCTGTGAATTTGCCTATTCTAACTATTTCATAGAAGTTGAATCATAAATATGTGTCCTTTTGTGGCTAGCTTATTTTACTGGGCATACCATATATTTACACAAATAACACATACCTCCTACGTTTGTCTGTCACCCATGCCCTCCTTCCTCGAGGTATTTTCGTAAGCACACTATGCCAGTTTTTTACAGTAACATGTAAAAAATAATTGGCATAGCAGTGTTTACGAATATACCTCATGGAGGGAGGGCGTGGTTGGCAAACAAATGTATGAAGGTGCATGTTATTTGTGTCAACACATGGTAATGTTTCCAAGATGCATTCATGGTGTAGTATGTACCAGAACATCATTCTTTTTTATGGCTGAATAATATTCGTGTGTGTGTGTGTGTGTGTGTGTGTGTGTGTGCATGTCTATACAGAATTTTGTTTATTGTTTTTCAAAAGAATTGATGGACACTAGGGTAGTTTCTACCTTTTGACTCTTGTGAATAATGCTACAGTGAATATTGGTTTACAGGTTTCTGTTTGTGTTCCTGGCTTCACTTCTTTTGGGTATAGACCTACAATTGGGATTTCTGGGTATTATGGTACACAAATGGAATGCATAAACATCGATATCCAAGGTATTAGTGAGCTGAAATGGACTGGTATTGGCCATTTTGAATCAGACAATCATATGGTCTACTGTGCAAAGAATAACAATTTGAAGAGCAGTGACATTGCATTCATTGTCAAAAAGACCATTTCAAGGTCTCTCCTGAAGTACAGTGCTATCAGTTGTGGGATAATATCCATACACCTGCAAGGAAGACCAGTTGACAAGACTGTTATTCAACTTTACGCACTACGACGGCCAAAGATGAAGAAATTGAAGATTTTTACCAACCTGTGCAGCCTGAAATGCATGTACTTGGGATGCATTGATAATTACTGGTGATGAGAAGGCAAAAATTGGAAACAAGGAAGAAGGATCAGTAATTGGAAAATATGGCTTTGGTGATAGAAACGATGCTGGAGATCATATGATAGAATTTTGCAAGACCAATGACTTCAATGCAAATACTGTTTTTCACCAATATAAACGGTGACTATACATGTCGACCTCACAAGATGGAACACACAGGAATCAAATCGACTATATCTGTGGAAGGAGATGATGGAGAAGCTCAAAACCATCAGTAAGAAGAAGGCGAGGGGCCGACTGCAGAACAGACCATATGTTGCTCATTCGCAAGTTTAGGTTGAAACTGAATAAAATTAGAACAAGTCCATGAGAGCCAAAGTACGACCATGAGTAGATCCCACCTGAATTTAGAGACCATCTCAAGAATACATTTGACGCATTGAACATTAATGACTGAAGACCAGATGAGTTATGGAATGACATCAAGGGCATCATACATGAAGGAAGCAAGAGGTCATAAAAAGACAGGAAAGGAAGAAAAGACCAAAATGAATGTCAGAAGAGACTCTGAAACTTGCTCTTGAACATTGAGTAGCTAAAGCAAAAGGAAAAAATGATGAAGTAAAAGAGCTAAATAGAGATTTCAAAAGGTGTCTCAAGTGGACAAAATAAAGATTATAATACCATGGGCAAAGACCTGGAGATAGAAAACTAAAAGGGAAGAACACATTCAGTGTTACTCAAGCTGAAAGAACTGAAGACAAAATTCAAGCCTTGAGTTGGAATATTGAAGGATTCTATGGGGAAAATATTAAATGACGTAGGAAGCATCAAAGGAGGATGGAAGGTATACACAGAGCCACTATACCAAAAAGAATTGGTTGATGCTCAACCATTTCAGGAGGTGGCATATGGTCAGGAATTGATAGTACTGAAGGAAGAAGTCCACGTTTCACTGAAAGCATTGGTGAAAAACAGGAATTGACAGAATACCAGTTGAGATGTTTCAACAAATGGATGTAACGCTGGACGTACTCACTTGTTTATGCCAAGAAATTGAAAGACGGTTACCTGGCCAACTGACTGGAAAAGATCCGTATTTATGCCTATTCCCAAGAAACGTTATCCCACTGGATGCAGAAATTATCGAACAATATCACATGCAAATAAAATTTTGCTGAAGATAATTCAAAAGTGACTGCAGCAGTATATCAACAGGGGACTGCCAGAAATTCAAGCTGGATTCAGACGCGGAACCAGGGATACCTTTGGGATTTCAGATGGGTCCTAACTGAAAGCAGAGGCTATCAGAAAGATGTTTACCTCTGTCTTATTGACTATGCAAAGGCATTTGACTGTGTGGATCATAACAAATTATGAATAACTTTGGGAAAAATGGAAGTTCCAGAACTTAATTGTGCTCATGAGGAACCTCTACATAGATCAAGAGGCAATCGTTTGAACAGAAAAAAGGGGATACTTCATGATTTAAAGTCAGTAAAGGTGTGTGTCAGGGTTGTATTCTTTCACCATACCTATTCAATCTGTATGCTAAACAAATAATCTGAGAAGCTGGAGTATATGAAGAAGAACAGGGCATCAGGACTGGAGGAAGACTCAATAACAACCTATGTTACGCTGATGAAAGAAAGTCGTTTGCTGAAAGTGAAGAGGACTTGAAGCACTTGCAAATGAAGATCAAGGACCACAGCCTTCAGTATGGATTACACCTTAACATAAAGAAAACAGAATCCTCACAACTGGGCCAATGAGTAACATCATGATAAAAAGAGAAAAGATTGAAGTTGTCGGAAAAAAAAAAAAAACCAAAACCAAACCCATTGCTGTCAAGTCAGTCCTGACTCATAGTGACTATAAAGGACGAGGTAGAACTGCCCCATAGGGTTTCCAAAGAATACCTGGTGGCTTCAAACTGCTCACCTTTTGGTTAGCAGCCATAGCTCTTAACCAGTATGCCACCAGGGTTTCCGAAGTTGTCAAGGATTTCATCTTACTTGGATTCATAATCAACACCCATGGAAGCAGTTAAGAAATTAAATGAGGTGGGGCAAGATGGTGGAGCATTCAGACATCTTCTGTGGTCCCTCTTACAACTAAAACTGAAAAAACAAGTGAATCGATTATATATGACAGGCTAGGAGCCCTGGACATCAAAAGCAAAGCTGAGGAATCAGTCTGAGTGGCAGGGGGAGGGAGGAATGGTTGAGAAGCAGCGAGGAGTTAACAGACCTGACGCGGTGGGAACTGGCACCCCACAGGCTGATTCCACTGGTGAGAGCGCAGTAAGGCAAGCAGTGGCGTTTGAGACGTGTTTTCCACATTGGGAGAGAACATGCAGCAGAGAGTCTGCTCAACCCTCTAGAACAAGCGAGAAGCAGCCCTCAACAGGCAAAAGATCAGTACCTGCATTTAACCTACTGCATGAATCCAAAAATACTGCTTCGTGAAAAAGCTCTCTCCCACTTACCTGCTCCCTTTCCGCTCTGCACTAGGTCTCAGCCGGCTGCATCCCCTGGGATGGAAGAAGGACCCTGTGTTCACTCTGAGCCATTTTTCTGGACCAGGAGGTGGAACAAATTAACAAACGGAAAAAATAATCTACCGGCCCCTCCAAGCTGGGAACTGAGGGCAGAGACAGCTCCTTTGCTTAGGCATAGGCATAAAGGTTCCACAGATTTTGAATGCCTTTCACCCCAGTATAGACCTGTGTAGGCCCATTTCAACAACATAGGCCTTCGTGAGCATGGTACAACTGGGTGCATATCTGAAGTCTAGCTTCAGCTGTCTCACCTACATGGTGGAGAGGCAGGTTTGTGACATTTGACACTGCTCTGCCTATTAAACAGGGTCCTCATCTACCAACATCAGGGGCCTGAGAACTGGCGGCTCCACTAATGACACCTAGCCACTTGTGACAGGGGTCCAAAAATAAGTGGTGCCTCCCAGTCCTTATAGCCAACAGCATTGGGTGCCCATAGTCTGGCTGCAAAACCCACCCACTTATGCACCCTAGGCAACAGGGACACACTTTCCTCATAGATACTTAGAGGCAGTTTTTAGCCCCCTGCCTTGCTCAGTGCGAGACCCCCTACTGCATCCAGATACCTGTGCCTACACCAATCACCCCTGTTCATCTAGGACTGTAGACAAGAGTCTGCACCACACACATTTGGTGACTGACTACCTGGACACCTGAACTGAATCCATACAAGAAAAGTAAAGGGACTGCTGGGCTCACATATGTAGTAACAGCTCTAACCACCTGGTAACAGGACGTTAGAACTTCAAAAGTGCCAATAATCAAATTAGCTCACTCAGGCAGGCTATTTGGGCATATCAAAACAAAACAAGAAGTGAGGACAGAGTAACCAAACATAAAATAAGTAAATATAATAACTTACTGATGGCTCAGAGACAACAGTCAATATCAAATCACATAAAAAGGCAGACCATTATGGCTTCAGCAAACTCCCAAAACACAGAATCAAGAAATATTACAGATGAAGAGAACTTCCTGAAATTACCTGAGGTAATATACAGAAGATTAACATACAGAACTCTTGAAGAGATCTGAAAGGAGGCCAGGTAAAGTACAGAACAAGCCAAGCAGCACACAGACAAAGCTTTAGAGAAACTTAAGAGATTAGACAAGAGCATAATAACAAATTAATTAGGCTGCAAGAATTCATAGAGAGACAGCAAACAAATTCAGAAGAGTAACAATAAAATTTCAGAATTAGACAATTCAATAGAAAGTCATAAGAGCAGAATTGAGGCAATGGAAGTCAGAATTAGTACGACTGGAGATAAAGCACTTGACACTAACATATTTGAGGAAAAATCAGATAAAAGAATTAAAAAAAATGAAGAAACCCTAAGAATTATGTGGGACTGTATCAAGAGGAAAGACTTACGAGTGATTGGAGTGTCAGAACAGGGAAGATAACAGAAAATACAGAGAAAATTGTTGAAGATTTGTTGGCAGAAAACTTCCCTGGTATCATGAAAGAAGGGAAGATATCTATCCAAGATGCTCATTGAACACCACACAAGGTAGATCCCAAAAGAAAGTCACAAGGACATATTATAATCAAACTTGCTAAAACCAGTGATAAAGAGAGAATTTTAAGAGCAGCTAGTGATAAACAAAAAGCCACCTACAAAGGAGAGTCAATAGGACTAAGCTCAGACTACTTAGCAGAAACCATGCAGGCAAGAAGGCAGTGGGATGACATATATAAAGCCTTGAAGGAAAAAAATTGCCAGACAAGAATTATATATCTAGGAAAACTCTCTCTCAAATATGATGGTGAAATTAGGACATTTCCAGACAAACAGAAGTTTAGGGAATTTGCAAAAACCAAGCCAAAATTACAAGAAATATTAAAGGGAGTCCTCTGGTTAGAAAGTAACATCAGATAACAACCCAAAATTAGAACACAGGACAGAGCAACCAGATATCAACCCAGATAGGGAAATCACAAAAGTAAAGCTAAAGCATTCAAAACAGGGAAACAGAGACATTATTGTGTAAAAGATGACAGCATTAAAACAAAAAAGAGGAACAAAAAATGTAGTTATAGATCTTTCCTGTGGAGAAGAAGTCAAGGCAGTAAAAGAAATAAAAGATTGTTTTAAACTTCGGAAAATAGGGGTAAATACTAAGATAATCACAAAGGAAACTAACAATCCTGCCCATCAAAATAAAAAAAAAAGAAAAACATAAAGACTCAGCAAATACAAAATAAACAACAATGACAAAGAGGAAAAGAAAATATATAAAAACAGAAAAGTAAGTGGAACAAAGAAACTGTCAACAACATACAAAAAAAGACATCAAAATGATAGCATTAAACTCATCAATAATTACGTTGACTGTAAATGGATTAAATGCACCAATAAAGAGGCAGAATGGATAAAAAACCATGATCCATCTAAATGCTGCCTACAAGGGACACAAATTAGACTTAAAGACACAAACTAAAATGTAAAGGATGGAAAAAAATATATCAAGCAGATAACAATCAAAAAAAAAGCAGGAGCGCCAATATTAATTTCTGACAAAATAGACTTTAAAGTTAAATCCACCACAAAGGAAAAGGAAAGACACTATATAATCATTAAAGGGTCAATACACCCGGAGGACATAAACTAATGAATATTTATACACCCAACGACAGGGCTCCAAAATACATAAAACAAACTGTATCAGCATTGAAAAGAGAGATAGACAGCTCCACAGTAATAGTAGAAGACTTCAACACACCACTTTCAGTGAAGGACAGAACACCCAGAAAGAAGCTCAATAAAGACAGAGGAGATCTAAATGCCAAAACCAACCAACTTGACCTCATAGACATATACAGAACACCCCACCCAACAGCAGCCAAGTATACTTTCTTTTCCGGTGTACTTGGAACATTCTCCAGAACAGACCACATATTAGGCCATAAAGCAAGCCTTAACAGAATCCAAAACATCAAAATATTACAAAGCATCTTTTCTGACCATAAAGCCATAAAAGTAGAAATCAACAGCAGAAAAAACAAGGGGAAAAAAATCAAACACATGGAAACTGAACAACACCTTGCTCAAAAACCACTGGGTTGTAGAAGAAATTAAAGGTGGAATAAAGACATTCATAGATTCAAATGAGAGTGAAAATACATCCTACCAGAACCTTTGGGACACAACAAAAGCAGTGCTCAGAGGTCAATTTATAGCAATAAACGGACACACCCAAAAAGAAGGGCCGAAATCAAAGAATTAACCCTACAACTTGCACAAATAGAGGACAGCAAAAGAAGCCCTTGAGCACCAGAAGAAAGCAAATAATAAAAATTAGAGCAGAATTAAATGAAATAGAAAAACAATCAAAAGAGTTAATAAGACGAAAAGCTGGTTCTTTGAAAACATCAGTAGAGAAACCCTTGGCCAAACTGACAAAAGAGAAACAGAAGAGTAAGCAAATAGCCCGAGTAAGAAATGAGATGGGCAATATCACAACAGACTCAACTGGAATTAAAAGAATTATAACAGAACACTATGAAACACTGTACTCTAACAAATTGAAATCCTAGAGGAAATGGACAAATTTCTAGAAACACACTACTTACCTAAACTAACACAAACAGAGGTAGAACAACTAAATAAACCTATAGCAAAAGAAGAGATTTAACAGGTAATTAAAAAACTCCCAACAACAACAACAAAAAGCCTTGGCCTTGACAGCTTCACTAGAGGATTCTACCAAACCTTCAGAGAAGAGTTAACACCACTACTACCAAAGGTATTTTAGAGTGTAGAAAAGGAAGGAATACCCCCAAACTCATTCTATGAAGCCAGCATATCCCTGATACCAAAACCAGGTAAAGGCACCACAAAAAAAAAAAAAAGAAAAGAAAATTACAGACCAATATCCCTCATGAACTTAGATACAAATATCCTCAACAAAATTCTAACCAATAGTATTCAACAACAATCAAAAAAATAATTCACCATGACCAAGTAGGATTCATACCATGTATGCAGGGATGGGGTCAACATTAGAAAAACAGTCAGTGTAATCAGTCACATAAATAAAACAAAAGATAAGAACCCCATGATCTTGGCAATTGATTCAAAAAGGCATTTTACAAAGTGCAACATCCATTCATGATAAAAACTCACAGCAAAATAGAAGTAGACGGGCAGTTCTTCAACATAATGAAGGGCATTTATAACAAAGCCAACAGCCAACGTCATCCTAAATGGAGAGAGACTGAAAGCATTCCCCTTGAAAACAGGAACCAGACAAAGATGCCCTTTATCACCATTTTTATTCAACATTGTGCTGGAGGTCCTAGCCAGAGCAATTAGGCTAGAAAAAGAAAGAAAGGACATCCAAATTGGTAAGGAGGAAGTAAAAGTATCTCTATTTGCAGATGATATGGTCTTAAACACAAAAAACCCTAAAGAATCCACAAGAAAACTACTGAAACTAATAGAAGAGTTCAGCAGAGTATCGTGATACAAGATAAACATACGAAAATCAGTTGGATTCCTTTACACCAACAAAGAGAATGTCGAAGAGGAAACCACCAAATCAATACCATTTACAGTAGCCCCCAGGAGGATAAAATACTTAGGAATAAATCTAACCAGAGACGTAAAAGACCTGTACAAAGAAAACTACGTGACACTACTGCAAGAAGCCAAAAGAGACCTACACAGTGGAAAAACATACCTTGCTTATGGGTAGGAAGACTCAACATTGTGAAAATGTCTATTATACCCTAAGCGATCTATAGATACAGTACAATCCCCATTTGAATTTCAATGACATTTTTTAATAAGATGGAGAAACAAATCACCAACTTCATATGGAAAGGGAAGAGGGCCCAGATAAGTAAAGCATTACTAAAAAGGAAGAACGAAGTAGGATGCCTCACACTACCTGATTTTAGAACCTGTTATACTGTTGCAGTAGTCAAAACAGCATCATAACAAATACATAGACCAGTGGAACAGAATTGAGAGTCCAGATGTAAATTCATCCACCTATGAGCAGCTGACATTTGAACAAGGCCCAAAGTCCATTAAACGGGGAAAAGACAGTCTCTTTTAACAAATGGTGCTGTCATAACTGGATAAGACCCATATCTCATAGCATGCAGAAAAACTAACTCAAAATGGATCAAAGACCTAAATATAAAATCTAAAATGAAAAAGATCATGGAAGAAAAAATAGGGACAACACTAGGAGCCCTAATACATGGCATAAATGGTGTACAAAACATTAGTGACAGTGCACAGACACCAGAAGAGAAACTAGATAACTGGGAGATCTTAAAAATCAAACACTTATCCTCATCCAAAGACTTCACCGAAAGAGTAACAACGCAACCTACAGACTGGGAAAAAGTTATTGGTTACGACAAATCCGATCAGCGTCTGATCTGTAAAATCTACAATATACTACAAAACCTCAACAAAAAGACAAATAACCCAATTAAAAAATGAGCAAAGAATATAAACAGGAACTTCACCAAAGAAGACACTCAGGCGGCTAACATACATGAGGAAATGCTCACGATCATAAGCTATTAAAGAGAAACGCAAATCAAAACCACAATGAGATACCGTCTCACCACAGCAAAGTTAGCATTAATCAAAAAAAAACACAAAATAATAAATGTTGGACAGGTTGTGGAGAGACTGGAGCACTTATACACTGCTGGTTGTTGTTGTTAGGTGCCGTCGAGTCGGTTCCGACTCATCGCAACCCTACGCACAACAGAATGAAACACTGCCCGGTCCTGCACTATCCTCACAATTGTTGTTATGCTTGAGCTCATTGTTGCAGCCATGGTGTCAGTCCACCTCATTAAGGGTCTTCCTCTTTTCCGCTGACTCTTTACTCTGCCAAGCATGGTGTCCTCCTCCAGGGACTGATCCCTCCTGACAACATGTCCAAAGTATGTAAGACTCACTCTTGCCATCCTTGCCTCTAAGGAGCATTCTGGCCACACTTCTTCCAAGACAGATTTGTTCATTCTTTTGGCAGTCCATGGTATATTCAGTATCCTCCACCAACACCACAATTCAAAGGCATCAACTCTTCTTCAGTCTTCCTTATTCATTGTCCAGTTTTCACATGCATATGACGTGACTGAAAATACCACGGCTTGGATCGGGCACACCTTAGTCTTCAGGGTGACATCTTTGCTCTTCAACACTTTGAAGAGGTCTTTTGCAGCAGATTTGCCCAATGCAATGCATCTTTTGATTCTTGACTGCTGCTTCCATGGCTGTTGATTGTGGATCCAAGTAAAATTAAATCCTTGACAACTTCAATCTTTTCTCCGTTTATCATGATGTTGCTCATTGGTCCAGTTGTGAGGGTTTTTCTTTTCTTTCTGTTGAGGTGCAATCCATACTGAAGGCTGTGGTCTTTGATCTTCATTAGTAAGTGCTTCAAGTCCTCTTCACTTTCAGCAAGCAAGGTTGTGTCATCTGCATAACACAGGTTGTTAATGTGTCTTCCTCCAATCCTGATGCCCCTTTCTTCTTCATATAGTTCAGCTTCTCGTATTATTGCTTCAGCATACAAATTAAATAGGTATGGTGAAGGAATACAACCCTGACGCACACCTTTCCTGACTTTAAGCCAATCAGTATTCCCTTGTTCTGTCCGAACAGCTGCCTCTTGATCTATGTAAAGGTTCCTCATGAGCACAATTAAGTGTTCTGGAATTCCCATTCTTCGCAATGTTTTCCATAGTTTGTTATGATCCACACAGTCGAATGCATTTGCATAATCAATAAAACACAGGTAAACGTTCTTCTGGTATTCTCTGCTTTCAGCTGGGATCCATATGACATCAGCAATGATGTCCCTCGTTCCACGTCATCTTCTGAAACCAGCCTGAATTTCTGGCAGTTCCCTGTCGATATACTACTGCAGCCATTTTTGAATGATCTTCAGCAAAATTTTGCTTGCGTGTGATATTAATGATATTGTTCTATAATTTCCACATTTGGTTGGATCGCCTTTCTTGGGAATAGGCATAAATATGGATCTTTTCCAGTCAGTTGGCCAGGAACCTGTCTTCTGTGTTTCTTGGCATAGACGAGTGAACACATCCAGCGCTGCATCTGTTTGTTGAAACACCTCAGCTGATATTCCGTCAATTCCTGGAGCCTTGTTTTTCGTCAGTGCCTTCAGAGCAGCTTGGACTTCTTTCTTCAGTACCATAGGTTCCTGAGCATATGCCACCTCTTGAAATGGTTGAATATCAACTAATTCTTTTTGGTATAATGACTCTGTGTATTCCTTACATCTTCTTTTGATGCTTCCTGCATTGTTTAATATTTTCCCCATGGAATCCGTCACTGTTGTAACTCGAGTCTTGAGTTTTTTCTTCAGTTCTTTCAGTTTGAGAAATGCCGAGCGTGTTCTTCCCTTTTGGTTTTGCATCTCCAGCTCTTTGCACATGTCATTATAATACTTTGTCTTCTTGAGAAGCCCTTTGAAATCTTCTGTTCAGTTCTTTTACTTCATCAATTCTTCCTTTTGCTTTAGCTGCTTGATGCTCAAGAGCAAGTTTCAGAGTCTCCTCTGACATCCATCTTGGTCTTTTCTTTCTTTCCTGTCTTTTCAGTGACCTCTTGCTTTCTTCATGGATGATGTCCTTGATGTCATTCCACAACTCGTCTGGTCTGCATTCACTAGTGTTCAGTGCATCAAATGTATTCTTCAGATGGTCTCTAAATTCAGGTGGGATATACTCGAGGTCATACTTTGTGTCTCGTGGACTTGCTCTGATTTTCTTCAGTTTCAGCTTGAACTTGCATATGAGCAATTGATGGTCTGTTTCACAGTCGGCCCCTGGCCTTGTTCTGACTGATAATATTGAGCTTTTCCATTGTCTCTTTCCACAGATGTAGTCAATTTGATTTCTGTGTGTTCCATCTGGTGAGGTCCATGTGTATAGTCGCTGTTTATTTTGGTGAAAGAAGGTATTTGCAATGAAGAAGTCGTTGGTCTTGCAAAATTCTATCATTCGATCTCCAGCATTGTTTCTATCACCAAGGCCATATTTTCCAACTACTGATCCTTCTTCTTTGTTTCCAACTTTTGCATTCCAATCACCAGTAATTATCAATGCATCTTGATTGCATGTTCGATAAATTTCAGACTGTAGCAGCTGATAAAAATCTTCTATTTCTTCATCTTTGGCTCTAGTGGTTGGTGCGTAAATTTGAATAATAGTCGTATTAACTGGTCTTCCTTGTAGGCATATGGATATTATCCTATCACTGACAGTGTTGTACTTCAGGATAGATCTTGATATGTTCTTTTTGACGATGAATGCAACACCATTCCTCTTCAAGTTGTCATTCCCAGCAGGGTAGACTATATAATTGTCCGATTCAAAATGGCCAATACCAGTCCACTTCAGCTCACTAATGCCTAGGGTATTGATGTTTATGCTTTCCATTTCATTTTTGACGCTTTCCAATTTTCCTAGATTCATACTTTGTTCATTCCAGGTTCCGATTATTAATGGATGTTTGCAGCTGTTTCTCCTCATTTTGAGTCATGCCACATCAGCAAATGAAGGTCCCGAAAGCTTTACTCCATCCATGTCATTAAGGTCGACTCTACTTTGAGGAGGCAGCTCTTCCCCAGTCATCTTTTGAGTGCTTTCCAACCTGGGGGGCTCATCTTCCAGCACGATATCAGACAATGTTCTGCTGCTATTCATTAGGCCAATGCTTTTCAGAAGTAAACTGCCAGGTCCTTCTTCCTAGTCTGTCTTAGTCTGGAAGCTCAGCTGAAACCTGTCCTCCATGACCCTGCTGGTATCTGAATACCGGTGGCATAGCTTCCAGCATCACAGCAACACATAAGTCCCCACAGTACAACAAACTGACAGACACGTGGGGAACACTGCTGGTAGGAATGTTTAACAGTACAAACGCTTTGGAGATTGAATTGGCGCCTCCTTAAAAAGCTAGAAATAGAGTAGCACATGATCCAGCAATCCCACTCCTTCTAATATATCCTAGAGAAATAAGAGCCCTCACGTGAATAGATACATGCACAACCGTGTTCATTCTATCACTGTTTATAATAGCAAAAAAAGATTGAGACAACCAAGGTGCCCATCAACAGATGAATAGAAAAACAAATTATGGCCTTGTCACATAATGGAATAGTATGCAACTGTAAAGAACATCGTTGAATCCTTGAAACATCTCATAACTTGGAGGAATCAGGAAGACATTATGCTGAGTGAATTAGTCAGCTGCAAAAGGACAAATACTGTGTGAGACTGTTATTATAAAAACTCAAGAAAAGATTTAAACGCAGAAGAAAACATTTTTTGATGGTTACAGGGATGGGGAGGGAGAGAGAGGGGAATTCACTAATTAGATAGTAGACAAGAATTATTTTAGGTATAGGGAAGGACAACACACAGTACAGGGGAAGTCACAACTGGACTAATCCAAAAACTAAGAAATTTCCCAGATACAACCCAACACTTCAAGGGACAGAGTAACAGGGGCAGGGGTCTAGGGACCATTGTTTCAGGGGTCATCTAGGTCAATTGGCATAACAAACTATATTAAGAAAATGTTCTGCATCCCAATTTGGTGAGTGGCATCTGGGGTCTTAAAAGCTAGCAAGCGGCATTCTGAGATGCATCAGTTGGTCCCAACCCACCTGGACCAAAGGAGAGTGAAGAACACCAAAGACACAAGGAAAATATGAGCCCAAGAGACAGGGCCACATAAAGCAAAGAATCCATCAGCCTGAGACTGGAAGAAGTAGATGGTGCCTGGCTACCACCGATGACTGCCCTGACAGGGAACACAACAGAGAATCCCTTATGGAGCAGAAGAAAAGTGGGACGCAGACCTCAAATTCTAGTAAAGAGACCAGACTTAATTGTCTGACTGAGACTGGAGGGGCCTCAGAGGTCACGGCCCCTGGACTCTGCTAGCCCCAAACTAAAACTATTCCCAAAGCCAACTCTTCAGACAAAGATTAGACTGGACTATAAGATGTAAAATGATACTGGTGAGGAGTGTGCTTCTTAGGTCAGGTAGACACATGAGACTATGTGGGCAACTCCTGTCTGGAGACGAGATGAGAAGGCAGAGGGGGACAGGAGCTAGTTGAATGGACACCGGAAATGCAGGGTGGAGAAAAGGAGTGTGCTGTCACATAGTAGTGAGAGCAACTAGGGTCACAGTTTTTTGTACGAGAAACTGACTTGAATTTTGAACTTTCACTTAAAGCACAATAAAAAAGAAAAATCAGATGACGCATTGCCCTGGGCAAATCTGCTGAAAAGACCTCTTTGAAGTGTTCGAAAGCAAGATGTCACTTTAACGACTAAGGTACCCCTAACCCAAGCCATGGTGTTTTTAGTTGCCTCGTATGTGTGTGAAACTGAATGATGAATACGGAATACCAAAGAAGAATTGACGCCTTGTCAATTTTAGTGCTGGAGAAGAATATTGAATATACCATGGGCTGCCAGAAGAACGAACAATTCTGTCTTGGAAGAAATACAACCAGAATGCTCCTTAGAAGCAAAGATGGCAAGACTATGTCTCACATACTTTGGATATGTTATCAGGAGGGATCAGTCCCTGGAGAAGGACATCATGGTTGGCAAAGTAGAGGATCAGCAAAACAGAGGAAGACCCTCCACCAGATGGATTGACACAGTGGGTTAAAGCATAACAATGATTATGAGAATGGCACCAGACTGGGCAGCGTTTCATTCTTTTGTACTTGGGGTAGCTATGAGTCTGAACCAACTTGATGGCACCTAACAACACCATGGTAGTACTATGTTCAGGTCTTTGAGGAACCACCAAACAGTTTTTGCAGAGTGGCTGTACCATTTTACATTTTCACCAGTGATGAATGAGGGTTCCATTTTCTTCACAACCCTGCCAACACCTGTTGTTTTCTTTTTTGTTGTTGTTTGTTTGTTTGTTTTAATCATTGTTGTTAGGTGCTGTCGAGTCAGTTCCAACTCATTGCAACCCTATGTACAACAGAACGAAACACTGCCCGGTTCTGTGCCATGCCCTCAATTTTTGTTATGCTCGAGCCCATTGTTGCTGCCAACGTGCCAGTCCATTTTGTTGAGGGTCTTCCTCTTTTTCACTGACCCTCTGCTTTACCAAGCATGATGTCCTTCTCCAAAGATTGATCTCTCCTGACAACACATCCAAGATATGTAAAAGACGTAGTTTCTCCATCCTTGTTCCTAAGGAGCATTCCGGTTGTACTTCCTCCAAGACAGATTTGTTCGTTCCTTTGGCAGTCCATGGTATATTCAATATTCTTCGCCAACACCATAATTCAAAGGCGTCAGTTCTTCTTCTGTCTTCCTTATTTATTGTCCAGCTTTCACATGCATAGAATGCAATTGAAAATACTATGGCTTGGGTCAGGTGCACCTTAGTCTTCAATGCGACATCTTTTTTTTTAAACCCTTTAAAGAGGTCTTTTGCAGCAAATTTGCCCAATACAATGTGTCTTTTGATTTCTTGACTGCCGCTTCCCTGAGTGTTGATGGTGGATCCAAATAAAATTAAGTCCTTGACAACTTCAATCTTTTCTCCATTTATCACAATGTTGCTTGTTAGTCCAGTTGAGAGGATTTTTGTTTTCTTTATGTTGAGGTGTAATCCCTACTGAAGGGTGTGGTCTTTTATCTCATCAACAAGTGCTTCAAGTCCTCTTTACTTTCAGCAGGCAAGGTTGTGTCACCTGCATAATGCGGGTTATTAATGAGTTTAAGTAGATCCAAAGGCATTAAAGGTTCAGGACTTAAGAAATCATATCGAAATTTTGTTTCTGTTGTCATTACAGCTTAAATTTTTTAAAATTTTATTTGCAAAAGAAGCCTGGGTACAAAGAGAGCTAAACTAGGCTGTAAGTTTGCCATGATTTGATGATGCCAGAAGGAGAAGTTATACATTGGAAAATATTTTCATAGTACAAACTCAGACCTTTCAGAAACCACAGGTTAATTAGTAGTATCTTATGCTATCTTTCAAAAATGTGAATTTCAAATTTTTCACTTAAATTCCTATTTAGTATTCTTAACTATATTCTGGCAAAGTCTTTGACTCCCTGTAATGCTCACTTTGCTGATATTTTCCTAGACGGATATGTCTCTATTCTCTGGGAATATAACTCAGGTTGGAAGTCCTGTTGGAAGTGCAATGAACCTTATTCCTGAAGATGGCCTTCCTCCCATTCTCATCTCTACTGGTGTAAAAGGAGGTATGTAGACTTACATATTTAAACAATGTTAGTTATATATGCCAAATGTTACATTTTAATTAAGGGACAGAGACAGGATTTAAACAATAACCACCATTCTCTCCAAAAAGAAAAGCAGCTACTCCAGTTGCCATGAAAACATCTGTTGCCATTACTGATTGTTTTAGAGTAGGCTTTAATGTTTTTATATTATAATGTCATTTTCATTGTTTGGAAGGATGTATTATTATTTTTAACTATAATATAAATGTAGTTTATTGGAAGCTTTTTTTTTTTAATATTTCAAAACACATCATACTCTGAGAGTTGCTTATGGTTCTAGGATTGACTCACCCTGGTATACTCCCTACATTAATTTAACTTTTTTTTCTTAAGTATAATACACCCACTGCTCACTTATTGACATGATTAAGGTTCCAAAGACCAGGATGTTATCCAAAAATTGGCATTACTTGAAAACGGAGGATGGACACATCAGATCACGAAATGGAGGATGACTACATCATTACATAATGGCCAAATTACATCATTACATAGCTGCCAAATTATATCATTACATAATTGCCAAATTATGCCATTACTTATGTGCCAAATTACATCATTATGTAACTGCCAAACCTCTGAGAATCATGACCTAGCCAAATTGACAAATAACTTTAACCATCACTGTCAGTGTTACTCTTGCCTCACGTCTCGGCGTTCATCACTGCCAGACGTACATTGTGAATTTACAAAATAGTCAAATAATAGATTTTTTACTGTTGCCGTAAATGCAAAATGTCAGATAACGAGGTAGTCGATAAGTGAGGAGTAGATGTATACATTCAGAAAGGCACATGTATAATAAGTGGAGAGCACTGAACTTAAATAGGAATTTTACTGTTAAGCAGATATTTTAAGGAGTCCTGGTAAGAAGTAAAAACATTATCCGATCAAAAAAGAGTGCTTAACTTTTTGTGAAAGTTCATTATTGATATATCTGGGCCAGCATCCAGTCAGTACATTTTCAGGAGATGCTTTATTACTAATCTGTCTTCACTTTTGTACTAGTCTTTTACCTAATCTCCTTGCCTTCAGTCTTTCTCTCTTTAATTTATCCTTCACACTGTTGGCAATTATCTTTTTAAGCATAGATTTTGTCATATATTATTATTCTTAGAAATATATGGATTCCCAATACCTTCAGTATAAATGACTTACCTTGGCATATAAGGTTCTTCACAAGCTAGTCTCAACTTTTCTTTCTAAGTTTATTTTCAGGTTGTATTATATTGTATTATGTTAATATAATACCCAAACAGCTTACAGGCATACTACAGATTGTTTGCTTTTTTCTAAACATTTGCTTTTCGTTCTTCCATGCCTTTTCTTTTGCTGTGGGGTAGTGGAAAGAAAATGGGCTTTAGAGTCAGACAAACATGAGTTTTTAAATCCCAGTACTGCTCCATTCTAGCTGTTATCCAGTGGGCAAATCATTTATCCTCTCTGCATTTATGTTCATAGCAAGAAAGTATCTGGTGCATAGTAGCATGAAATTAATACTTTCCTTTCCTCTGCATGAAATACCCTTCTAAACTCTAAACTCCGTGAAGAACTCCTCAGCCTTTGAAAATCCAGCTTAATGGATAATTCTTCTCTGAATACTTACTTAGGCTGACTGTACAACCATGTTTTGCTTCCTCATCTCTGTTGTAATAGCATTTCTTATAGATTGTTACTGCATTAAGACTTACTTCATAGTAATTCAGGTATTTTATAGGTGTGATTCTCATACTTAGGTCATGAGTTCCTTCAGTCTTAATTCATCTTTGTGTATTCTACTCCTGGCGTGGTGCTGGACTCATAGTAGGCTCGCAGCAAATGTAGGCTGAATGCATTGAACTGTCAAATGGAGCTGTGTCCCAGATAGTTCTACAATGGATAAGTATAAATTTAAGTGTCCTTTTGTTTGGGAATGCATTTACTTGTTTTCCAGGACCCCTAAAAATACTCTTTTGTTAGTAAAATTGCTTAGGTTTCAAATTTTAATCATTTTTAATAAGTCTTAAATGAATAAAGAATTCATTTGGCCTACTCAATTATTAAAATAAGTCATATTTCATTCCCACAGAAGTCACACCCATTAAATCTTATTGTCATAATCTCTCCCACCAAGAAAGGAAAACTAGTTACCATTATTCACTTAATCAAACCATGAAACTTCAACGAACCCTGGTGGTGCAACAGTTAAGTGTTTGATTGCTAACTGAAAGATCGGTGGTTCGAACCCACCCAGTGACTCTGCAGGAGAAAGACCTGGTGATCTGCTCCCATAAAGATAACAGTTCTACTCTGTTACGTGGGTTGCTATGAGTTGAAGTTGCCTCAGCACCTAACAGGAACAACACTTTGTCTTCAGAAGAGTTTTGCACATTTGTATTCCAATGGGATAATTTCATTAAAAGTTTTTCAAGTCACTTAGTATTCTCTTTCCAATAAATATTTTCATTGATAGATGGTTGGACATTTTCTATTTCGTCCGAAAAATACAGGTTTTTTTTGGTCTTCATTGGTCAGTGGGAAATGGTGTTTGTTCCACTTGGCTGCCTGTTGCTTTTAGGTTTTCAATTCCTTTCCCATATCTTTAGATTCCACATGATTATTCCACATGATTTTGCCGTAGAGATGACCACCATTGTTCAGCCTGAGGTGGCTGACTATTACATACTGTGCTCCTAGGGATTAAACGAGAATGGGGTCTTTAAGTATCGCGCATGTACAGAATCCGAGGCATGATTTACCAGTGATGTTGGTGATAAATCCCTGGTTAGAGAGACAGCCCTGGTGGCACAGTGGTTAAGGGCTCAACTGCTAACCAAAAGGTCAGCAGTTCGAACCTACCAGCCACTCCTCGTAAGCCCTATGGGACAGTTTTATTTTGTCCTATAGGGTTGCTGTGAGTTAGAATGCACTAGACAGCAACGGGTTTTGGTTTTTATGATACTTTATTTTCTGGGTGCATTTTTTAAACTTTAAATTTTTAATGCCTAAAAAAAAAAATCTCAAACGGTACAAAAAAGTATGGAGTAAATGTGGGACTCCTCCCTACCTTAGCCTTTAAATCCCCTTTCCAGGGGTAGCTAGTATTCTCTTGTTATAGGTTATTTTAAATATTGGTCTTAGAACTTATAATATGTGAAATTTTGTTATGACGGACAGTAGGAGAATTTTTATTAAATAAAATGGTTGTCTTTAGATTATGTCACGTACCATTTTGGGAAGTGGGAGAGGCCTATATAAATAGGATAACCATACTGTCATCCAAGTTGGGTCACTTTTGAGAGTGAAAGGGGACACTGTTAGCATGACTTTGGGATAGCAGGCATGAAGCAGGACCTGTAAATCAATTGCTGTCTCTTTCCTATGAGTACCAGCCCATTCCGCCATTAGGTTTCTCTCTTGATTTGATGTTTTTTACTAATCTATTATATTGTTTTCTCCCCTTAGACTATGCTGTGGAAGAGAGACCATCACAGATTTCAGTAATGCAGCAATTGGAGGATGGTGGCCCTGACCCACTTGTGTTTGTTTTAAACGCAAATTTGTTGTCAATGGTTAAAATTGTAAACTGTAAGTTAGAATTTTTTTTTTAATTAAAGTGAGATAATTTCCTGACTCAAAAATAGTAAATAAAGCTTTCAAATTAATTATGCACAAGTATTTTTTATATATTGGTTTATATAAAATAATATATCCCAGAGGACAGCTTTGGAACTAACTGACTCTTTAGCCAGTGAGGTAGGTGAATGCTCCGTGGAGGAAAGCCAAGCAAAATTTGAACTGATCTAAGTTAGGTCATTCCTGAAATAGGTGTGTTAAATCACAACTCACCACCAGAATAACTGGTGGTCGGTAAATTATCCAGGAGGGTCAAACAATTACATGCTAATTAGTTAGCTAACGCATGGTAAAACTTCAGTATATCATAAGTTAAAATGAAGAAGGAACTTCTCAGTTCTGGGTGCAGATAGTTTCTTAGGTATCAGAATGAGAAAGAGGACAGTAATCTAAAATCTTGATTCCACTTTGTAATATGGTATGGGAAAATGGATGTTTTTATCCTGGGTGAGTATTAGTAGGTAGAGTTTTGGAAGGGAGGAGGAAGCTCTGAGGAACAGTCTTCCAGTTTCCACTGTATTCTTGTTTTAAGTTGACGATAGAAACCAGAAACATCTATATACCACTTACTTAGAAGTTCTACAATGATAAAATATAGGTCTCTGGTTTATTTTTAAGTCACATCCAATTATTAATGTTTGCCACCTTTCCTTCTAGACCCAGATTCAAAAATAATTTGCTCAAAATTTTAATGTACCATATCTAGTTTCCAAGTTATACTTAGAAAATATGCTTTCTTTCTAGGATCAGATTCAAAAAATAATTTGCTCAAAAATTCTATGTACCATATCTAGTTTATAAGATATACTTAGAAAAAAGCTAACCTTGGATTCCTTTTTAGAAAGAGTACATCTTAACATAGTTGGAATGGACACTTTCTGTTTAGGTACATAAATTGATATTTCTCAAAGTGAAAGAGATTTTTTAGCTTAGATGTCCATGGTGGTATCTATAATTTTATTTGAATCCTTTTTTTATTTCCTTTGATGATCCCATTGTGTTGGGGGTACAAATGATAAAAATGTCAAGAATTGAACATTATTTTTTAATAATTATGTGGCTTGTGCTATTGTGGCTCTATCTAGCCTTAAAGTGAAGGAGTGGAAGAAGTCCAGAAAAGTCATCCTTTTCACCCGTTTTTACACCACGAAGCCAAGTAAAGTCATACCGCTGATTCTCTAGAATTTTCAAACAGAAAGGACCGTAATTAAAATAGCTAGAGTCTGTCAGTCTTATAGATTAAATTTAATAATTATATATGAAAGCGTGTTTTCTTTAGGTTACAACCTAAGGCCAAAGGGATAATGTTGGGGTTTTGTGTGTGTGTGTGTATGTGTATGGTTGCTTGTGGTCTTAAATAAGTATTTCCCTTGGGAAAGTGATTTTTTTTAAATAAAGATGGCACTATATCCTTTAATCATTATAGCCTAGAATACATAGTTTCATTTTATTTTATTAATAGAATATTGTTTCTTTTAATAATTATACCTTTGAATACTAGTTAAAAGTTTTAAATGCATTTTCTTTCACTATTAAGTCTTTTATTTCCCTCCCAGTTGTTTTTCTAAGTGTTTGCTTAGAGCCAGTAGCATTGGCATGTTTTATTTTCTATGATAGTTTTTGAAGCAATGCGATGACAGTTGACAGTTGATTTATACAGACTCAGTATGATCTATATTATTCTTTACTGTTTTGCACCACAGGTTTTTGTGCCTCTTTTTTAAGAGTAAAGATTGAAAGAATGTCTTTATTTTTATATTTTTATTTCATCTCTAGATGTGAACAGAAAGTGCTGGTGTTTCACAACCAAGGGAATGCATGCAGTGGGTCAGTCTGAAATAGTCATTCTCCTACAGTGTCTACCGGATGAGAAGTGTTTGCCAAAGGACATCTTTAATCACTTTGTGCAGCTTTATCGGGATGCCCTAGCAGGTGGGAATGCTTTATGACTTAGTCTGTTTGGCTTTGCGCTATTTATAGATGGTAAAAATTTTTTTTGGACTCAGATACAAAATCCCATTAACTCCGCTGCTGTCGAGTCAGTTCCGACTCATAGTGACCCTAAGGGTTGCGGGTGGTACAGTGGTTACATGCTTGGCTGCCAGACAGAAGGTGGGCAGTGGAATCCACCAGCCACTGTGCTGTAGAAAGACCTGGTGATCTGCTTCCATAAAAATTACAGTCTTGGAAAACCTATAGGGCAATTCTGCTCTGTCCTATAAGGTCGCTATGAGGTACAAAATATTAGTCTTAAATTTGGAAGCATAGCATTGGACTTTGATAATTAGTGGCATATTAGAAATTGCCATGGTTTGAGGAAATTATAAATTTTAGTTCTTTACCTCTGGCTGTTGTTATTTTACAAAGGATGGAATAAAAGTTGTAAGAGAAGCCTTTGACCTTGGTATAAGAATATTTTCTTTTGGGTGGCTTAGGATTCATGACATTGGTACCTGTTAGAAGAAAACAACTTATTCCTTGACTATTCAGTTAATATTTATATAATCACAATGTAAGCATTCCTTGCTGATTTTTCAATTTTAAAAAATAACTAACATGGCAGACTCCATTGTGATTTCAGACTGAATTATAAATGTTATAACTGTTATGCTATAAAAGTAAAGGTATAGCGACAGAAGTTGGGGAAGACTGGGGTTACTGACGTAAAGAGATCACTGTCAAAAGTTGAGAGAGAAGGAAATGCAGTTGATCAGTTGACTCTCCTCATTCACAGTAGTTATTTGTTACAAAGTTCCCACGAACTCTGAATTTCTTAGACGTAGCTGGTAATTTTTTGCTGCTCTGCATGTCTGCAAAAGCACTGCAAATATGTTTATTGAATAGGTGATTTATGAATAATGAAGATCAACTGTATATATTTAAGTGTATTATTTGACATTACAGTTAGCCTTCCCATGATGTAACAGAGGAGTTAAGAGAGGTATAGTTAAGCTAAGTTCTCATTTATTATGATAGGAAGCCTATAAATAATACCTACGTTTGTTTTATAGTTGATAAATAGGGAAAGAGTAGTTTATATATAGGAACTAAAACAAGTGACTACTAAAGAGATTGAGAAACAAGAGTTAGAAGGGGTGGTGAGGATGGTCAAGGGATTAAAACTATTTTCATGTATTATTAGATATTATTTTATAAAAATATTAAAACAAATTATTCATACCTTCCTAATGCAATCACTTCCCTTGTGGGATTCTATCCCAAAGAAATTATCCAAAATATACACTTTTGTACATGGAAGCATTCATTGCGGCAGTATCTAAATTTAACACAGAAATTTAGAAGTAACCTAAATGTCTAGCTGTAGGTGAAAAGTTTAACTGTGTTATATTTATTAGATATATGTGTCTCTACTAGAATGTGTTTTAGCCATTAAAGGTAACATTTATGAAAAGAATGTAATAATATGGAAATGCTCTTGAAATAATAAGTACACAGCAAGATACAAAATTACATTTTAATGTGATTATAGCTCATGCATAAAAAGATTATGCCTGTACGTCTTACTTAGACTCTGTGATAATTTAGGCATAATCTTACATAAAGGCAAAGTGACACACAGGAAATGGACCACACTGTACTCTTCAGCGTTTACTGTGTCATCCAGAGCCTCCAGGCCATATAACTGGGCCTGAACTTAGTTCCAGAAATGACCTGAAACATTGTCTTTTCACTTCAATTTGAATGTATTCACATGTAAAAACTCTTAACTAGACAAATGACATTGTGTGATTGCATGTTCATGTGGGATTTGAGAGGGTATCAGGGACTAGGGCGTGGAAGGTTCATGAATAGAAGTTGGTCTTTTCCTTTGTAGACAATGGGGAACCATTAAAAGAATTTAAGAAGATAATTGACATAATCAGATTTGCATTTTAGAAAGATGACTCTAAAAGCAGTAAAAATGAATCAAAGTCTATGAGTTTGAAGGTAGGGAGACCAGTTAAGACGCTATTGCAGTGGATAAGAAAATTGGGTGTACTGAGACACTAAAATACTGCTTAAGAATAAAAAACGAACAAACTGTTAATGTACACAACAACATGGATGAATCTCATGGTTATTATGCTGAGCAAAAGAAGCCAAGCAGAGAGAAGTACATACTGCATGATCCCATTTATATTAGTCTCTGGGACAGGCAGAATGAATCTGTAGTGAAAAAAATGAGATCACTGCCTGCCTGGGGCCCAGGGGAACTTTCTGGGATGAGGTACATGTTCTATATCTTAACTGGGATAGTGGTTACATGGGTGTTTGTATTTGTCAAAACTCATTGAATCATTCACTAAAAATCTGTGGATTTTATTGCATTTAAATTCCACTTTAATAAAATAGATATTTAAAAATGCTATTATTGTAGGAATCCAGCAAGAAATTAAGAAATTGCCAGGGTTTAAATTAAGGTAATGGCAGTGAGAATAAACAGTGCTGGAGAGCTCTGAAAGACAGTGATAAGTTACATCTCAATAGGAGCCGGTAACTACTTGGATGCGGGCGAGAGGGTACAGGTAAAGTTGACTTAGATTTCTGGGTTGGGCGCCTCAGTGAGATGGGATATAGAAACGCAGCAGATTTGGCGGAGTAGTGGGAGCTGAGTTCTTTGTTCACTGGGCCGAATTTGAAGTAACTGGACATCAGAAGGAGGTGTGTAAGTGACAGATGAATATATGGATATGAATCTCAGGCGGTAGATCCTCTGTGTATCTATTAATAGTACAGCAGTTCTTTTAAAATTATACAGCAGTTGTGCATAATATCTGTGTGCTGTGTATATTTTATCAAGAATCCTGTTTTTAGACAGTCAAGGTAGTAGCTTGATACAATTCATTATGATTTTTTTATAAGTGGAAAATATTTTAGGTGCTCTAAAATGGTTCTAATTCATTATTTTTCTCCTTTGTGTAGCACATTCTGTAGGGTCAACAAATTGTATCATAAATTTCTGAGTGTGAAGTCTTTGAATATTCTATCACTTACTTCTTGTAGTTGTTGTTAGGTGCTGTCAAGTCAATTCCGACTCATAGTGACCCATGTGACAGAGTAGAACTTCCCCATAGGATTTTCTTGGCTATAATCTTTACAGAAGCTGATCGCCAGGTCTTTCGCCCAGGTTCCAGACACCAATGTTTCAGTTAGCAGTTGAGCACTTAACCAGGGCTCCTTCTATCACTTGCTTAGTGGTTTAAAAAAAAAAAAAAACAAAACTTGCCATCAAGTTGATTCTGACTCACAGTGACCCTATAGGACAGTGTAGAACTGCCCCCATAGGATTTTCACAGCCATAATCTTTATGGAGGCAGACTGCCACATCTTTCTCCCATGGAGCAGCTGGTGGGTTCAAACCGCCAACCTTTCGGTTAGCAGCTGAGCACTTAACCCCTGCACCACCAGGACTCTGCCATAAATTACTCAGAAAACTTGAGGAGCCCTTGAATGAACTTTCTTTATAATTTCCTATGGATTTTTAAAATCTAGAATACATGTGTTTAATAGTAATGTATGTGGGTGTGTAGTTCTTATTTAGTATACATTATTATTATTAGTCATAACGTAATTGCTTCTGCTTTCTACAGTGAGGAGAAAGATTGTAATTTGTGAGAAGTGTCATTCTAGAGAGTTTCTAGATTGTACACTGTTTTTCACCATTCTCCTTCCCTTCCTCCATGGTTTATACCTGTATTTTGCAAACATACATTGTAAACACAGATTTGAACGAAATGAGACTTGTATCTACCAGATTATTTTTTCTGGGCTTAGTCTCTGGTTATTTCCCTCTGTTATTCAAAAACTTTTATTGGTTTTGTACTGCCTTTATAAATTCTGTGCTACCAACATTCAGTACTCTGTATGATCTGATCCTGTATTTTCAGTCTCATTTCCCACTGGTAGTCTCCTATACTTCCACTGTAGCCAAACTAAGCATTTCTTGGTTCTTTATATATCCTCATGATTTCCCCCTTCATTACCCATTACCCTTCATTACCCTCAGTCCCAACCATCCCAACTCTCTGAATCCTTTCAGTTCTCTGAAGTCTTACTCAAAAGCCACTTTCTCCATGAATTCTTCCCTGATGATCTTCCCAGTCAGAAATAATGTCTCCTTCTGAACTCCTTTAATACTTTACCTTTAAAAAATTATTTGGTATGTATAAAGGAACATATGTAATATTTATATGCGCTGTGAAACCTATAAGGTGGGTGTGTGCGTGTTTCTTTCCTCAGATTATTGTCAGTTGCCATCAGGTCAACTCTGACTCTGAATGTAATAGTTTTATTATGCAACCCCGTGTACAAGTAGACTGAAACGTTACCTGGTCCTGTACCATCTTCATGATCATTAGTGTACCTGAGTCCATTGTAGAAGCCACTGGAAACTACCAAGTTTCCAGGAAGTTATACATAAGAATCATCTGGGGATCTTGTTAAAATGGAGATTCAGTGTATCTGGGGTGGAAATGCAAATTCTCAGCAGAGAACTTGTTAGAAGTGCAAATTATCAGTAGGGGTTCGGACAGGAACAAACTGGTTTGAAGTCCTGCACAGTACAACAAACTGACAGATGGGAGTGTGTTATCTCCTCCAGTATACACTTTAAATACCCTGTCTCACACCAACTGCAAATGCAGTTGTTTTCTTACTAACCTAAGCACCAGAGCTAGTTTAGATCTTACAAGTTAAAGAACACAGTCCTCCACGCTGCCAAGTCGTCCCGGGACTGCAGACACCAGCCACGAGCTGCAAGCTTGGGGTTCCTCACAACACCCTCACTTCTGACCTGTTGACTATAAATTTGGCAGTTCTCACTACCCCTTCAGGATGCCAGCTGTAAGCTCAGGATCCCTAGGCCCTTCTCACTTCTGGCCTGCTGGCTACAAATTCAGAGGTTCACATCACCACCTTGGGTTTGATAATTCACTAGAATAACTCACAGAACTCAGGGAAGCACTATACTTACCATTAGTTTTATTATAGTAAAACTATAGGTACATTATAGTAAAAAGGATACAAACGAAGAGACACATAGGACAGGGTCTGGGAGGATCCTCTAAATAGAGCTTACATATCCCAAGGGATGCATGAATGTCTTTTAACAACCAGCATGCTCACCCAAGCTTCAGTGCTGTGAGTTTTTATCAGGGTTTCATTCATAGGATGATTGGTTGAATTGCCGCCGATGTAGTTGAATTCAACCTCCCAGCCCCACTTTCCTGAGGTCAGGCTGATATCACATGGTGGGGCCGGCAGCCAAACAGTCACCATTTTAGCATAAAAAATATTCCAATCGCTTGGGAAATTCCAAGGGTTTAGAGGTTATCTCTCAGGAAAAAAAGGACAGAGATCGAATTCTTTAGGTAAAGTTAATTGTACACCCCACAACGGAATAACAAAATAACTACTCATAAACAAAATACCCAACTTGGAAATAAAAAATTACTAATCCATTGAAGCTTTCTGTTCACTTTCCTAATTACATCCTGCCAAACTTCCCATCCCCAACTCCTGGCTAATGATTATCTTCAATCTTGTGTTGCACTTTTCTTTATAATTTTCTCACAAATGTTTGCATCTCCAAGCTGTATATCATTATTTTGCATGTTTTTAAACTTTATATAAACGGTTTCACACTGTATATATCTTAGGTGTTTTTTTTTTTTTTTAATTTTTATTGTGCTTTAAGTGAAAGTTTACAAATCAAGTCAGTCTCACATAAAAACTTATGTACACCTTGCTACATACTCCCAATTACTCTCTCCCTAATGAGACAGCCCGCTCTCTCCTTCCACTCTCTCTTTTTGTGTCCGTTTCGCCAGCTTCTAACCCCCTCTACCCTCTCATCTCCCCTCCAGGCAGGAGATGCCAACATAGTCTCAAGTGTCCGCCTGATCCAAGAAGCTCACTCCTCACCGGCATCCTGCTCCAACCCATTGTCCAGTCCAATCCATGTCTAAAGAGTTGGCTTCAGGAATGGTTCCTGTCCTGGGCCAGCAGAAGGTCTGGGGGCCATGACCACCAGGGTCCTTCCAGTTTCAGTCAGACCATTCAGTCTGGTCTTTTTATGAGAATTTGGGGTCTGCATCCCACTGCTCTCCTGCTCCCTCAGGGGTTCTCTGTTGTACTCCCTGTAAGGGCAGTCATCGGTTGTAGCTGGGCACCATCTAGTTCTTCTGGTCTCAGGATGCTGTAGTCTCTGGTTCATGGGGCCCTTTCCGTCTCTTGGGCTCGTGATTACCTTGTGTCCTTGGTGTTCTTCATTCTCCTTTGATCCAGGTGTGGTTTTCTTTTTTCATTCCACTTTATGTTTATGACATTAATAAATAGCTTTGGTAGCTCTAGTTCATTCATTTTTAGGCTACTATTTTATATTCACAACACAGATATACTGAGATTTATTACCATATTTTATGCAGATAACGTGCACTTTCTACTTTGTCAACCACACCCTCCCCCCTTAGGTATTTTTATAAGCATGCTATGCTAATTTTTTATAGCAATATGCAAAAAAATTGGCCTAGAGGTGCTTGAGAAAATACTCTGTGGGGGCAGGATGAACAAACGTAGAAAGTGTGCATTATTTGTGTAAAAATGTGTTAATTCTCTTTCTGATAGTTTACTGCCCTTGCCGGTTTATTGTTGTTCTTACAGTGCTCTTCAAAATTCTTATACTTGTACACTTAGCACTAGAATTGCTGGCTTGTAGGGTGTGGACATCTTCAACTTCATTAGATAATGTCAAATTATTTTCCAGAATGGTTTATCAGTTTATACCTATCCACCCTCATCCCCAGTGTATAAGAGTTGCCAACATTTGATATACAGAATTTTCATTTTTGCCCGTCTGGTGGGTATAAAATGGTATCTCATTTTGATTTACATGTAACTGATTATTGTGACTGAGCATATATTCATGTATTTATTGGCATTGCATTTTTGTCTTCTATGAAATCCCTAGTTATGTCCTTCATCCATTTTGCTATTAGTATTGGGAATTCTTTTAATTTTTTAAACATTCATGCTTGACTGTGACCTTCAAACAGTTGTTTTTGTGTTAGTTTTCTATGTACATATGTTAAATACATTTGTTTATTGTGAGACAATAAATTGCTATTCTTTAAAGCTGTCTACCTTGTGGTATTTTGTTGTGGCAGCCGGAAGAAATAATGAGTGCATTGGTAGTTCCTTCACAGAATTCTTGCCCTCCACGTGGGAGACTCAGATTTGATGCCTGGCCAGTGCGCCGCATGCAAGTCACCACCCACTTGTCTGTCATTGGCAGCTTGCATGTTACTATGATGCTGAACAAGTTTCAGCAGAGCTTCCAGAATAAGATGAACTAGGAAGAAAGGCCTGGCTATCTGCTTTTAAAACTCAGCCAGTGGAAACCCTGTGGGTCATATAGTCCAGTCATGGGCATGGCACATGAATAGGCAGCATTTCGCTCCATTGTACCTGGGGTCACTGTGAGTCAGGGGCGGACTCAGTGGCAGCTAACAACAACATTAGTTTTTGATCACTGCATACCAAATTACCACAGGATTAGAGGCTTAAAACAACAGAGATTTTTTTATCTCACGGTTGCTGTGGGTCAGGTACGGCTAGGCTGGATCCTCCTCTCTGGGTGTCTCAAGGCTGCAATCAAAACTTCAGCTGTGCTTTGGTGGTTCTCGTTTGGAGCTTGGGGTCCTCTTCTAAGTTCGTTTAGGTTATTAGAAGAATTTAGTTTCCTACAGTCCCATTTTTTGCTACTTCTCAGGTGGAGACTGCTCTCAGCTCCTAGAGGAGCTTGAAGTTCTTGCCCTTATAGGCACTTTGCAGCATCGATGGCTGCTTTTTTCCAGGCCAGCAGGAATATGCCTCTCTCTGCTTTCAATCTCTGACTACCTATCTCTCTGACCTCTAGACCTAGATTTAAAGGGCTTATAGAACCAGGTCAGCCCTAAGGTAATCTCTCTTTTGATTAACTCAGGTCAGCAGATTAGTAACCTAATCATGGGAATGATAATCCCATCATATTCATAGGTGCTGCCCACTCAGTGGAAGGGAATTAGACAAGGCACAGAATATCAGGCAGTGGGAATCTTGGAGGCCATCTTAGAATTCCATCTAGAACCATCAAGTTGATTCCAATTCACAATGACCCTATAGGACAGAACAGAAATGCCTCTTAAGGATTTCCAAGGCTGTAAATCTTTAGGGACGCAGACTGCCACATCTTTCTCCCTCGGAGCGGCTGGTGGGTTCGAACCTCTGACCTTTTTGTTAGCAGCTGAGTGCTTAACCACTGTGCCATGGGGCTCCTTTAGAATTCTACCTACTACACAGTATTTCCCCAACCATGACACAGACCTTAGCATACTCATTTAATACCCTCTTACTGTTGTTTGTTGTTAATCTTTGTAAAAGAAAAAAATTAGTTTTGTTTATATTCAGATATTAACTAAATTTACCAGCCTATTTTCCTCTATAGCTGAACTCGCTATTGTTTTAGTATCCTATGTTTCCTTTTAGGTTTGCTTTTCTTGCTGAGATACATCATTTTATTAATTCTATGGCTGGTAAATTTCCTTAGTCTTTGTATGTCTAAAATTTTTTATTTTGCTATCACTCTTGAAGGATAATTTAGTTATAAAATTCCAAGTTAACAGAGTTCTGTCTGTCTGTCCTTTCATCCTTTTTTCCTTTAGCAATATTAGTTTATCATCTTCTGGTATCTGCTGCGATCTAATTGTTTTTCCTTTATAGGTAGTTATTTGTCTTTTTTCTTTTGTGGCGCTTAGGATTGTCTCTTTAACCTTGATTTTCTGGAAACCCACTACTAAGGTTCTGTCTGAATTTTATTTTTGGTCAGATTTACTGAGGTATAATTTATAAAAAAAAAAAATTATATCAGTGAAATTCCCCTTTTTTAGGTATATAGTTCAGTGAGTTTAGGTAAACACATATAGTCATGTAACTACCAAAATCAAGATAAAAAATATTTTCCTCACCTCCAAACCTTCCCTCATGTCCCTTTATGTTCAACCCTCTCCCCTGACCCGTAGTCCTTGGCAACTATTCCTCTGATTACCTTCCCTGTACTTTTACCTTTTCTAGAATGTTGTATAGATGGAATCATCCTTTTGTGTTTGGTTTATTTCACTTAGTGTAATGCTTTTTAGATTCATCCATATGGTTGCACATATCAGTAGTTCCATCTTTTTATTGCTGAGTGGTATTCCATTGTATGAATGGTTGTACTGCAATTTGCTTTTCCACTCATCAGTAGTGTATTAAAAGTTCCAATTGTTCTAGATTTTTACCAGCACCTGCTACTGCCAATTTTTGTTATTTTGTTTTTTGCTTTTCTGGTAGATGTGTAGTGATATCTCATTGTGGCTTTAATTTGTATTTCCCTAATGACTAATGATATTTAGCATCTTTCCATATGCTTATTTGCCAGCTGTATCTCTTCTTCGGCTCATTTTAAAAATCGGGTTATTTGTTTTCTTAATTGAGTTTTAGGAGGTCTTTATAGATTTTAGGTACAAGTTAATTTTCAGATATGTGTTATGCAAATGTTCCAGTCCATGGCTTGTCTTTTTATTTTCTTCACTGTGTGTGTCTTTCGAAAAGTAGAAGTTGTAAATTTTGATGAAATCCAGTGTGTCAGTTTTTTCTTTTATGGTTTATGCTTTCAGTTTCCTGTCTAAAAAGTCTTTATTTCACCCAAGGTCACAAAGATTGTCTTCTGCTTTTTTTCTGGAAGTTTTCTAGTTGTACCTCTCATGCATCGGTCTGTGACCCATTATGCGTTCATTTTTGTACGGGGAGCAAAGTATGGTTCGAAGTTCTTTTTTTTCTTAATTGTATTACCTTGGCACTGATTTTGAATATCAGTATATATGTGGATTTATTTTTATTTTTCTTGCTACTACTCAAAGTAGACTTCTGATCTGAAGAGCACATTTCTTTCTTAATTATATGGAAAATTTTTAGTTATCTTTTTGAATATTTCATTTCCTCCATTGTCATCTTTTGGAACTCCTTTTTGATGCTGGAGTCTCTGAAATCCTTGGGAGCTCTTAACTGTTCTTTCGTATTATGTATCTCTTTGTTTTTCTGTGCTGCTTCCTCGGGTACATTTCTCGGTGTTGTCTTTCAATTTAATATTTCTCTCCTCAAGAAAATTATTAATTCAAGAGAAATATTAGTCTGAATTGATTAATATTTACATGGGCATAATAAGATTGGTACTCTTATTGATTTAAACTTTTAAATTTATCCTCTAAACAAAGCAGGAAGACAATTATAAACACAGAATGTAAATATCATTGACCTTGCAGGTTAAATCATTTTACATTTGAAAACTCTGCTTATTGTCCCCATTCAGTCATCTGCAATTCTATGTATGCAGACCTATTTGTCTTTCCTCCACTATTCCTCAGGTGTCCTAGCCCTAATCTTTGAGAATTGAGAGCACATTTATATAGCATAGTGATAGATAGAATTGCAGAGTTGAAACTGTCTTAAACCAAGCAGTAGCTTCCCACTGCAATTAGAATAAAATCCAAACTCCTTACTTTGGACTTCAAGATCCTTCATAATCTAGCTAGTGAAGATCTCTTTGACCGTAACTGTTACTACTATATAGTTTGCTTTAGCTGCATTGGTCGTCTTTGTGACCTTTGAACCTATCAGACTCATTTCCTTGCACTTACTGTTCTATGACCTGAAATGGTCTTCTTCCAGATCTTTACTTGGCTGGCTTCTCTTTATTTAGGTCTATACTTAAATGTTTCCTCCTCAGTGAGATTTTCTCACCTCCCCCTATCAGTCTGTCACATGACTGTGTTTTGTTTTCTTCAAAGCTTTTATCACTAACTTGACTAACAAATCATTTGTCTCTCCCCATTAGAACGTAGTACAAGGTTTTTTATCTGTCTGGCTCAAATCTGTGTACCAGCACCACAGCAGTCCAGCATATTGGAAAGTCTTTAATAAAAACTGTTGATTGAAGGAATGAATGAGTTGATTTCATGTCACTGAGTAACATTTTCTGTCATTTAGTGGAAAAGCACCAGAAAGAAAGGAGTCCTGAGAGAATACTTTGGGTGTTGAAATGTTGTGCTAATTATTCCTGACATCTTGGCTCCCATTGTGACTTGGAGATATGGTAAAATACTATTTAGATGAACCTAAAAATGTTTCTGAAACTTAGTGTCTTTTGTCCCCAGAGAAAGAAAGAAATGCCTTGTGTTACTCAAGCAGGTCACTTCTTATTATCTCTCTTTTTTGTCACCTACTCTCATTCTAAAGTTTTTCTTATCTTGTGTTTTTAAATTGTGGCCAATTGAGTTAACCCAAATGAACTCTTGGTTGACTTTAAATTTCTTTCTTAAGTAGATTTATCAAAAGGCTTTGTAAACTTACAAGGCACTGTATAACTTCGTATATTATTAGTAAGTTACATTCATCTTTTTTTATTTTTATTGATAACTTCATAACTCTTGCTAGTAAAATTATGCCTTAATTGTATGTGATCTTAATTTTTTAATGTTTAATGTTATCTCATTCTCAGAATATACTCACTTTAACTTAGGAAAAAAAAAAAACTATTTTAAGTATTTTTTAAACTACCATCTCTTGCTCATTCCGTATCCCCACAAGTATTTAGAAGAAAAACTATAAGTGAATTACGGGAATAAAAATACCAGAGAATTTTTAAAAAGTAGTCATTAGAAGAATGTGACTCATCAACACAAAAGATTCATTTAGAAAGTTTATAAAAACATGAAAAACCAAAGAAAAAAACATCAAACCTGTTGCCGTAAAGTTGATTCGGACTCATAGCGACCCTATAGGATGGGGTAGAACTGCCCCACAGGATTTCCAAGGAGCACCTGGTAAATTCAAACTGCCAGCCTTTTGGTTAGCAACCATAGCTCTTAACCACTACACCACCAGGGTTCCTTTTAATTTTTATACACATATATATTGCTTTTTTTGGATTGGTATCTGGGTGATGCATGCAAATGGTTAAGCACTGGTCTACTAACCAAAACATTGGCAGCTCATATCCACCCATAGGCACCTCAGAAAACGGGTCTGGTAATCTGCTTCTGAAAGGTCGCAGCCGTAAAAAACCCCGTGGAGCAGTTCTCCTCTGCACATGTGGGGTCACCACGGGTAAGAACCAGCTTGATGGCAACTAACAACAATACTGCTTATTTAGAATTGGCATCTAGCAGTGCGTGCATATGGTAGATGCTTGATCAACTGATATTCAAGTAATTGTTTCAGATCTTAATAGCTTGCTGTTATTTCTCAGGGACACAAAAATTACACTGCTTATAATCTTTAGAATTTCTGAAGCATGTCACTTTTTCATCAGTAAAATAAGAAAAAAAAGGTTTGCCAACCAACATGTCTCCCGGGAAAAGAGGAATCTCATCAGTATTTTTACAGTCATTAGCAATTTTCTTGTATTGTTTTTCTAGTTGAAGAATGTTATTTCATTGTTAAGAGTATTGTTTTTCATTTTATTGTGAACCTTTTTTTAGTAAATTAAATTCATTTTGTATTGTTCTTTAAGAGTCATGATACTGCTTTACAAAGTGATTTTTCAACTGATGACTGAAGCTATGTGGAATTATTTATGATCACTCGCTACATGATAGGCAGTGCATTCATTGCTTTATGTGCACTGTTTTTTTCTTCTTAACTACACCTCTGAGATTCTTACTGTTGTTTTCATTTACACAAGAACATGAGAGGTGCTGAGGGCAGAAATAACTTGCCCAAGATCACACACAGCTGGTAAGTGGCTGACCCCAGGCTTAAACTCAGCTGTGTTATCTCTAAATCCTGTTTTGAACCATAAGAAGCCATGTGCTGCCTCTTGAGTTTTTTGAAGTTACATGCTAAACTCACAGATGCCCTGAGCCAAGGGAATGACATTTTACAAAGCCCTTATGCTTAACTGTGGCTTATTGTAGTACAGAGAACTCTAAGGAATTATCTGAATTCTTTTGATGGCTCGAGGTTTAGTTATATTAATATTTGGAAATATTAGTATTTCTTGAAATAAGTGAACCATTGACTGGTACTTGGAAACTGTTCTGGGTTGGTGTAAAGATTGTTAAATATGCTTTGAAACCAAAAGGAAGCTGTTGTCACATAGATATTTAAGTTGTATTTCAAGTGAACTTAAAGATGGCTCTTTGTAATACCTCTAAAGTGTAAATTCCAAATTTGAGATGGAAAATTGCCATTGAGTCAGTCTGGACTCATAGCACCCCTGTGTACAACAGAATGAAAAACTGCCTGGTCCTGTGCCATCTTCACAGTTGTTGCTATGTTTGAGCCCATTTTTGCAGCCATTGTGTCGATCCATCCTGTTGAGGGTCTTCTTTTTCGCTGACCCTCTACCAAGCATGATGCCTTCTCCAGGGATTGGTCCTTCCTGATAACATATCCAAAGTCAGTAAAATGAAGTCTTATCGTGCTCCCTTCTAAGGAGCATTCTGGTTGTACTTCTTCCAAGACAGATTTGTTTGTTCTTCTGGCAGTTCATGGTATACTCAATATTCTTCACCAACACTGTAATGCAAAGACATCAGTTCTTCTTTGGTCTTCCTTATTCATTGTCCAGCTTTCACATACATATAATGGGATTGAAAATACTGTCTGTGGCTTGGGTCAGGTGCATCTTAGTTCTCAAAGTGACATCTTTGCTTTTTAACAGGTCTTTTGCAGCACATTTGCCCAGTCCAATACGTTGTTTGATTTCTTGGTTGCTGCTTCCATGGGTGTTGATTGTGTGCTCAAGTAAAATAAAATCCTTGACAAGTTCAGTCTTTTCTCCATTTATCATGATGTTGCTTATTGGCCTAGTTGTGAGGACTTTTGTTTTCTTTATGTTGAGTTGTAATCCATCCTGAAGGCTGTAGTCTTTGATCTTCATCAGTGCTTCAAGTCCTCTTCACTTTCAGGAAGCAAGGTTGTCATCTGCATATCACAGGTTGTTAATGAGCCTTCCTCCAATCCTGATGCTGCGTTCTACTTCATATAGTACAGCTTCTTGGATTATTTGCTCAGTGTAAAATAGACCTGCAAAATTCAGGATACTGGCACCTGCCTTGTTAACCAAGTAGCACTGGACTGTTGGTCACCTAATTAACGCCATGTAATTTTTTTTAAATCTATTGATAAAAAGCATTTGACATCCTTGCTAGCCTGTTAAAGCTCAGAAGCAAGATTTGGCATCTGTTTTAGTTATATGGATTCTTCAGTGGTCTTGGAAAATACAGGATTAATTCAGTTGGTTAGCTTGGCTTTAAAGCCTTTTTAATTGAGGGGATTTAAATCTAAAATTTATTTGATGTAGTCTAAAGAGAATTTTAAGATCACTGTTTGGTACTGTAGAATGCACAGTTATATTTATTGTTTCCATAGAGAACTACCTGTAAGTTCCTATATAATAGACTTCATGAGTTCAAGAGCCCTAGATGTCTTCAAATGGAAGCTTTTCTTTGTCAAGTCCTTATACCTAGTGTTTTATTTTTGCCAGTATCTACGCTTGTGGAACATTATTTGTTTATAGATGAGGTGGTAAATGACAGTCTAAACTAAATCACTAATTAGGAGTAATGAAGACCTACTTCTTTCTTTTAAAGAATTTAAGTTTTTAAAGAATAAAAGATATGATCATGCGCAGGGACATGATGAAGAATCTGAGTGTGATTAGGATGTGGGGGAGGCAGGTGGTAGGTGGTGGAGGCAGAAGGGAGATCAGCGTCTGTGGAGAAATGGGTCAGTAATAGATTCTAGGGCCTAATATGGAAATCCCAGAGGAGTAATGAATGAATTCCTTGGGTACCAAGCCAACATATTTTTCACCTCTGAGCTGTATGCACTACGACAATCTTGTTTTACATATACATTATTCTGTCGTTAGAGTTTTGGAGGAATGCTACCATGCAGCTTATATTGTGGGGGAAAACCTTCTATCTCTTTTATCTCCCATTGTCTCCCTACTTCACACATACCCAGGGAAAATTTCTGTGAGAACACACTGTGCCAGGTGCTACTAGACATTTTATATAGATTCTGTTTCTTATTCTTCACAACAGGGTTGGAATTTAGTATAATTCCCCCATTTGACATGGATGTTGAGGCTCAGCAAAGTTAAATAACTTGTCCCAAATCACAGAATAGTGAGGTTCAAGCTAGTATTTAAACCTGTATCTTTGGTTCCTAAAATCAGCAATTTTTTCAGAATGCCATCTCCTTCTTCGATACGGGCATTTTTTTGTTTTTGTAGATCTAGTCCAGCAGCCTAACTGGATAGCCAGCTTTGATTGATCTGGGACAGTAGTACTACCTGTAAATGCATTGCAGTCAATGATGTTCAGGTGAACATGGTTCTCAGCCACGAAGCTTCTCTGAGTTTTGAGGCTAGGTGTTTCCTTCACTTGTGAACCCTCCTATCGACATACCTTCCCACTTTACTCATGGAGTCTATGACTGATAACTGCTCCGTGAGCAAATGTTAGTTTTTGAAGAGAGTAACCATTAACTTCTATTTTAGAGATTTATTTGGTGTTATTTCTTTCACAGGTATCAAGGGAAGCTTGTACGTGTCTAATGAACATATCTACTGTCTTAATTATGTTCATGAATTGACTTGGTTCATCCAATGAGATTGTAAGCTCTATAGAGCAGGTACCTAACCTTAACATTTTTTTTCATGAGCTTTGAGGCAATAATTTTTATCCTGAGACCTCTCAAGTGATTCATACAGTAAAACTGTACAATTTAACTAAAGAAAGCATCAATATTTTTTACTTTTAGCTGGATACACATCTACAATGTGCTAATACAAGTTATTTCATGCTTATCAGAAGCCCTGATACAATTGGAAAATACATCTGCGTTCCATAAGTGCCATTTACTTAAGAAAAACTTCCTAACGTAGGTTCTTCATGGTGAACAATTGGAAATTAGTGTTTGGTAGTCTCTGGCCCATCTCTGGATGGTGTAAAGAGTTAATGTGTTAGGCTGCTAACCAAAAGGTTTATGGTTTGAGTCTACCCAGAGGTGCCTTGGAAGATAAGACCAGTGATCTACTTCAAAAAAATCAGCCATTGAAAATCCTATGGAGCTAGTGTTTCTGTTCTACCTCCTAGTTGATTGTATAGTGCCTGGGGTCTTAAAAGCTTGCAAGTGGCAATCGAAGGTGCAACAATTGGTCTCTACTCACCTGGAGCAGCAGTAGAAAAAGGAGAATCAGGAATATGAGGAGGAAATAGAATGTGTGACTGATTGACTCTGTGAACAACTGCACCCTCTGCCACAAGACCAGAAGAACTAAATGGTGCCCAGCTACCATTACCGAACATTTTGATCAAAAATTCTGTATAAAAATCTTTATCAAAAGGGGGGAAATCTAGAACAGAATTTCAAAATCTTATGGAATCCAGATTTTCTGGAGCCACAGAGGCTGGATGAACTCCTGAAACTCTTGCCCTGAGATAATCTTTAAACCTTAAGCCAAAAATATTCCCTGAAATCTTCTTAAAACCAAACAGTAGTTTAGTAAAGAATGCCTTTCTTGAGCATTGTGCTCTTTTAAGATCTATCTATATGGGACGAAATGGACCACAGAAACTCAAAAGAATAGATAGAAAATTTAGGGGGCAGTGAGTTTATCTTAATGGAGGAAGAACAGCGTAGAATCGGAGGATGAGAATGGTTGCACAACTTCAGTATCATCAGTGTCACTGAATTATACATGTAGAAGTTGAATTGGTGTATGTTCTGCTATGTATATTCTTAACAACAGCAACAGAAATAAAATAAATTATATATAAAAAAGAAAACCCTATGGAGCACAGTACTCTCACACCCAGGGGGTTTCCATGAGTCAGAATTGACTAGATGGCAACTAGTTGTTTTTTGTTTTGTTTTGTTTTAAGTATCTTGCCCAGTGCTGAGTAATAATGATTATTGAAAAATATTGATTTATTGATTGAAAGTAAAATAATGAATTTTTTTGTTTCAGGGAATGTTGTGAGCAACTTGGGACATTCCTTCTTCAGCCAAAGCTTTCTTGGCAGCAAAGAACATGGTGGGTTCTTGTATGTGACATCTACCTATCAGTCACTGCAAGACCTAGTACTTCCGACTCCACCTTACTTGTTTGGGATTCTCATCCAGAAATGGGAAACTCCTTGGGCTAAAGTGTTTCCCATCCGACTAATGTTGAGACTCGGAGCTGAATATCGACGTAAGTAGTAAAATACTTTCTTCTAAGTCATATGACCAAGGCATAATAAATAAGGTCTAAAATATTCAGAGCCCCTCAGTTTGGTGATAAAACCCAGCAGAAGTAGTTCTTTCGGGGGGAAAAAAAAAAAGATACCCACTGCCGTCAAGTCGATTCCAACTCATAGTGATCCTATAGGACAGAGTAGAACTGCCCCATAGAGTTTCCAAGGAGTGCCTCTTTTGAAATAGCTAAGTTTGCCCAATGTCCCTTCTTATTTTGGCTGTAATGGAAAGGACTTAAGAATATCAAATGAGGAAATTGGTAATTATGTTACCCTGCAAACTTATTATTTTTATAGTTCACTGATAAACATATGATTATCTTCAGAAAAATAAATTTGAACTTAACAAGTAACTTTATTTTTGTGTAATGTCTACATATGGAAAACCTGGTAGCGTAGTGTTTAAGACCTACAGCTGCTAACCAAAAGGTCAGCAATTCGAATCCACCAGGTGCTCCTTGGAAACCCTGTGGGGCAGTTCTACTCTGTCCTGTAGGGTCACTGAGTCAGAATTGACTCGACGGCAACAGGTTCGGTTTTTGGTTTTTGGTCTACATATGGTGAATGTATTCTTTGTCACTTGGTTGGGGAGTAGTTATGACAAATAATGTTTCAATGTAACATATACTGGAAGCTAGTGGTATGGAGGCCTCTCTCACTTGGTAAGGTAACCTGCTGGAGAAGAGCTTCCTTGCCTATCGTAGCACTGCTACTAGGTTGTAGTTTTTTTTAAAGACATTAAAGACTAAATGTAAGCTTTATTATAAACTTTTTATCAGCCTTAGTTTCCTAGTGCTGCTGTAACAGAAATACCACAGGTAAGTGGCTTTAAAGAACAGAAATTTATTTTCTCACAGTTCAGAGTCCAAATTCAGGGCATCAGCTCTAGGGGATGGCTCGTTCTCTCTGTTAGCTCTGAAGAAAGACTGTTTTGTCTTTCAGCTTCTGTATCCCTGGCTTTTTAAAGTTCCTTGGTGACCCACAGCAAGCTATGGCTGCTAACCAAAAGGTTAGCAGTTGAAATCCACCAGCCACTCCGTAGAAACCCTGTGGGGCAGTTCTGCTCTGTACCATAGGGTCACTATAAGTCGGAATCAACTCGACGGCAATAAGTTGTTTTTTGGGGTTTTTTTTTTTTTTTTGGTTTTGATGATCTTCATGTGGCATTTTTCTTCCCATTTGTGCTTGCCTCTGTGTCTAATCTGCTTTTTTAATAACTAAGAAGTTATTAGGTTTAGGATATACCCTACATTGCTATGGCCCCGTTAACTTAACAAAGAAAACCCTATTTTCAAATGGAATAGGTATAGGGCTTACGATTCGAGCACATAGTTTTGTGGGACACAACTTCTCTAAATTCTTAGTTTCTTCTGTAAACTGGAGATAATAACGCTTGTCTTTTATAGTATCCGGGATTATTAAAAGTATCAAATGAGATAATAAATGAAAAAGTATTTTGTAAACTGTAAAACACTATACTGTGTGTTCTCAGCAAGTCAGCTTTATTCTTTCACTCATTTATTAATTCACTTAATGAAAGCATACCATGTGTCATGGTTATAGGTATTTAAGGAGTCAGGCAGAAATCATGATTATAGTATATTGTGTTAAAACATATGATCAAGGTTAGCAAAGTTCTTTGGAAGCTCCAGAGTGGGCTCTAACTTGACCAAGAATGAATGAGTTGGACCAGAAACACTTCTTGGATGAAGTGGCCTCTGGACTGGACTCTGAAGGAGGCATATAAATCAACCCAATGACGTAGGGGAAAGGAAGGAATGTATGCAGAGGAAACAATGTGTACATCTTCCTGCCTTGTACAGTTATTTCAAACCATAAAGTTCAAAGGGCGAGCCAGCCAATAGAATCACTGGGTATTTGTTGTCTGGCCCTCCTTGGAGCTAAGGAGGACCCCAATTGGCAGGAATAGAAGAGTAAACTCTTTTAAACTTCTTGAGCACAGAGGAATCAGGAGATATTTGTTTCCTGGATCATATCAATCCTATTTGAAGAAGAGTGCTTCCTAAGATCTTGTGGGTCGTTTTTCAAACAGCTACATCAAAAGGACTTACTGTGGTATGTAGTTTGTAGGAGGCTCATTATTGGTGCTACCATGCTAAATATTTTTTGAACTCTATATTTCGTATGCTGTAATGGCTATTAAAATTACATTTTGAAAACTGAACCAGCCATTATGTCCCTTTTACTGAAAATTTTAGCTGCCAGACTTAGTCTGATCATTTCTCATTTCCATAGTTTATCCATGCCCACTGTTCAGTGTCAGATTTCGGAAGCCATTATTTGGAGAGACGGGGCATACCATCATGAATCTTCTTGCAGTAAGTTGGAAGTTTTATTTTCTTTACTGGGGTTTGTATAGGAGAAGGAAGACAAGGATCTTATTATTTTATTGGTAGCCATGCCCCTGATGCTTTAGGCAGGTAAAGGTTTATGTTGGAGGAAAAATAAAGAACATATATGTATCCTTTGGAAAGCTTTATGGAGTCCTGGAGTGAAATAGTTCATGATTCCAGCCCTGATCATATACTTGTTATGCAAGTGACCTTGCAGGATTATTGTGAGGACTAAGGTAATGTATATTTAAAATACCTGCATTTTGTCTTGTTTTTATTTTAAGCCTGGCATCCTAGAGGTATCCCCTATGTTTGCATAGCTTACTGTACAGCCAAAGATTGGTCAGAGGTTGTACTCAAATACCTCAAGCCAGTAAGGCTCCCAGTTCTGCCGATGGATCTGTATATAGGCTGGGATTCAAATTCCATGCATTTCCTTCCTGCTGGGCTCTTCTCGTGTCTCCTCTGTGCAGGTATAGGCTCTGACTCTGTTGGTTAAGAGCATGTGGTTGGCTTGGGCCCACTAGAGACTCTGCCGCACATAGATGCACAAACTAAGGTCCATCTTGGATATTCGAGAGTATATGAAGCCTTCTATGGCTGCCTTACTTCCCAGAACTGCTTGTTAAATCGTTGGCTAGTCTGACTGTTCATTGCTTGTTCCAAACAGGCCAGCAGCCTAAGGGTAACATTGCTAGTGGCCCTTCTCATTTGCTAGCCGCTGAGATTGCCACTTTAACTGATAATGCTCTAAACCAAGAGCTCCTTCAGGTAGCAAATCTCTCCTGGTTTAACTACCCAGTGAACAGAGCCTCGGGGGCATCCCCAGGCAAGAACATCAGACTCAACTCTACTGTTCTTAACCTGAAGTTCAGTAGTTTCATGAATAAACTCTTGGTGGTGTGTTGTACGCCTTTGGTCTAATTCCTGAATACCGATATGATTTTTTTTTTTAAATCATTTTGCCTAGGTTTCTAGTTGTTTTGGGGAGTGGGTTTATCGATTTCCTCACTCCATCATGTGAGAAGTTGTAGCTCCAGTTATCTTTTAAAGTTATTCAAAAAGAAAGAAAAAAATCTTGTAGATTTACCCATGCAGTTATTTCTGGTGTTTTTCATTTGCTTGTATATATCCATGTTTCTATCTTGTGTCATTTTCCTTCTGCTTTAAAGAATTTCCTGTAACCTTTCTTGTAGTATGGGTCTGTTGGTGATGAATTCTTTCAGCTTTTGTATTTCTAACATCTTTATTTCACCTTTGTATTTCAAAAATATTTTTACCGGGAAGAAAATTCTAGATTGACAGTTTTTTTGGGTATTTTAAAGATGTTGCTCCACTGTCTTCTGACTTGCATTATTTCAAGCAAAAAAAATATATATATATGATTTTACTCTTGTCTTTGTTCTTCTGTACTTAATGTTTCTTTTTTTCTCTGATTAAATTTTTTTCTTTTTATCATTGCCTTTGAGCAATTTGATTATAATGTGCCTTGGTATAGTTTTATTTGTTTCTTGTGCTTGGGATTTGTTGAGCTTCTTTGATCTTTGGGTTTATAGTTTTCATGAAATATTTTTTTCTGTCTACCGCCTTACCCTCCTTCAGGGACTCCAATTCCATGTATATTATTAGGCTGCTTGAAATTGTTTCATAGCTCACTAATGCTCTTTTTATTTCTTTTTCAGTATTTTTTCTTGCTGTGATTTTGGATGACTTTTACTGCTGTGTCTTCAAGTTCACTGATCTTTTTTTCTGCATTGTCTAGCCTGCTGTTAATTTCATCCAGTGTGGGTTTTTATCTCAGATGAAATTGTAGTTTTCATCTCTAGAAGTTTGATTTGGGTCTTTTTTTTTTTTTTTTAAATATGTTCTATGTCTCTACTTTTGAACATTTAGAGTACTGTTATAACAAATAATGTCCTTGTTTGGTAACTCTAATATTTGTATCACTTCTCGCTCACTTTTGATTGACTTTTTTTTTCCCTTAATTTGAGTCATGTTTTCCTGCTTCTTTGGATGACTGACTGATCATTGATCATTTTTTTTATTGGATGCCAGACATTGTGATTTTACCTTGTTAGGTGTGAGATGTTTTTGTGTTCCTATAAATACTCTTGAGCTCTGGTGCAAGTAATGCAGTTAGGATACTTGATTTCAAGTTTTACTTTAAGGTTTGTAAGGTGGGACTAGAGTCAGGTTTACTATGAAGTTAATTATTCCCCACTACTAAGGCAGGACCCCTCTCAGTACTTTCATTACCCACCACCCCGGAATTATGAGGTTTTCCTGTCTGGCTATGGGAATTACCTGGCAGAGCTACCTGCAGTCTTTCCTGATTCGTAAAACATTTTTATTACCCTAGATGACTGTTTGTACATTATTTCTTCTCAAACCTCCAGTGCTTCCTATTCTTGCCTCCCTTTCAGCTGATGACCTAGCCTCTATTTCCCTGAGAAATGGAAGCAATCAAAAGACTATTTTTACACAGTTCTATCTAACAACTTACTAATATTTATGATTTTCTTCTCTTGGCTTTTAGGGCACCATTCCTTCTTGGTTCTTCTATAGTGATTTGCCACCTTCCTCTCCTCATATTCTACAATTCAGTGAATGGCAGTTCTCTTCTTCTAGTATCCCAGGCCATAAAATTTAGAACCATCTTTGACTCTTTTTATTCACATTCTACATCCAATGCAGTAACAAATACTGTGTTCTGCCTTCAGAATATATCTAGGATCTGACAGCTTTTCACCACCTTTTGTACCACTAACATGCTGGTCCAAGTTATCACTACCCCTTGCCTGGATTATTTTCATTGTGTCTATCTGATCTCCCTTCTTTTAGCGTTGCTCCCTAAAACTCTTCTTTATAGAGAAGTGAGATCTGTTGAAATACGCCAAAACCCTCCTCAGAAAAAAGTTAAAGGCTTTACTGTGCCTCCAAGTCCTTAAGAGATCTAGCCCAATGCTATCACTTTGACCTCAGCACCTACCACCCTTGCTCATTTTGCTTCATCCACACTGGATACGTCCTGTGTGTGCGTGTGTGTTTTCCTCTATAAATATTCATTGAGTGCCTGTGATGTTCCAGGGGCTTTGGGATATAGCAAGAACAAAACAAGTAAGAGTTCCTGTCCTTTTGGAGCTTATCTTAAAGGAGGAGGCAGGCAGTGAACAAATAGATATAGAAAATGTTAAGTGGTGATAAGTGCCACAGAGAAAAATAAAACAGCAGAGGCATTCAAATATGTGTTTAATATTGGTTTGGTCTACTTCCTTATAAAGCGTACAATCTAATTGGAAAGCTGGAAAAATATAGTTGGGTTTTCATTACATTTTCTTACTATTTAAATAAACAGGATTTTTCAGTGTTGACATTCTTTCCATTTGCACTAATATTATTATAAATTTATAAATCAAATCCTGCCTTTGATGAACATCTTTATTCCACTTCGATCTGCTTTTGCCCAGGACTTCAGAAATTACCAGTACACATTACCTGTAGTTCAAGGTTTGGTGGTTGATATGGAAGTTCGAAAAACCAGCATCAAAATTCCCAGCAACAGATACAATGAGGTAAGATTTATCATGAAGGCATTTTATAGTTGAGTACATGAATAACAGTGAAAAATACATGATTATATGTAAATTTCAATTTTAATTAATTGACAGTGAAATCAGTTCACAATATTGTATGGCTTAGTTCAGTGTTGGGAAATTTCATTTCAGGAAGAGCAGATGTTGAATTTGCGATTTATTCAATCACTGCTTATGTCATTGTACTTTTGACCTTTTGATGCTCTCATGATCAGTGGTCGATTTGTGCTTTCATTAAGGTGTAAAATTAACTTTATGTCTGTAATATTAATGGTGGATTTTTAGATTTTTTTTCTTTTTAATGTAAGTGTTATCTTTGTTCTTAATGTTTAAGCACAGCCTGCAGTTCACTTCTGTCCTGAAATGGCTTTTAAGTAAGGTTCCAAAAGCAAATGGTTGCATCTGACTTAAGCTGTAATTTGTGTCTAAAATGACATAAACACACATATTAACAGAATTATATAAACAGTGCTCTTTGCTTATTTGCCATTTGAAATGTTACTTGAATTCAGAATGTTCTTAAAATCTGTTCTAAAATGTCTCATGGTAATCATTAGGGTTTTCAAGAGCAACTTAAAAAAAAAAACTTAGTTTGGTATAATAGTGGTTATAATTTGTTGTTTTATTGGATAAGGTGGTAACTCCTTGAACATTCCTTCCACTGTTTTCTTAGTGTAAAATAATTATTTTCTTCCCTTTATTCCTTTTTGTCTTTCTCTTTTCACATCCAGTTATTTATTCTCTGACTCATTCATTTGTTTATTCCATAAACATTTTGTACTAGGTTTTTTTTTTTTTTTTAATGCACTTAGAATCACACAGATGTCTTGCTGGAATCCCAAGCTCAGGGCTCAGCACTGTTATGAGAATGACCTAAGTGAAGAAAGCACTTACCCATGGCATTCTCTGTGATGGCTTTTTTCAAGACATTAGAAAATAGTAGCTAGAATGTATGTTTAATTTTTTCTGGAGGAAAAAAAAAATCAGTTTTTAGCTGTTACTTAAGTAACAAACTTTGTAACCCACTGACTTAGAATACTTACTCGTCACTCCCTGAACATATTCTGATGTTTCCACTTCCATGCCACCTGCAGTCTGTTTGCTTCTGCCTGGAATATCTTTTCCATATTTCTCTTGTCCATCCCTCAAAAGTCACATCAGATGTACCTAATCCTAGAAGAACTCCCTAATGCCTTAGCTTCAATTATGTGTTCTCTTAGCACTGGTTTACCTTGCAGAATTGTTACAAGGATTGAATGAAATGGCTACTGTTGCCTGCCACATAATTGGTACATAGTAAATATTAGTTCTCAGCTCCTTTCTCAGAGGGCCACATTTTAAGTGGCACAGGGCAACTAAGTCTACAGAAGGGAACCCGGAATAGTTAAGACTCTGGAAATCATTGAAGAGAGAAAATATTAAAGTTGACTATAGGTACTTAATTTGAGGAAGAAAAGACTGAAAAATAAGGGCGCAGAACTTACCAAGAAGTCTGCTTAGGCCCTGTTATACGTTCATGTTCATAAGGTTATATGATTACAGGTCATACTTGATCCTGAGGGTGCTCATAAGGGTATAGAACATGGACTATAATTAGCTGGCAGTACCATGTCAGGTATTTGTCTTCTGTCACAGTCCTTGAAGCAGTCCATGTAGCAGTTCACATAGCTAAGTGGCAGTCATCTTTCTGGAACCCCTCCAGCCCCACCCCACAGATGACTCAGATTCAAGGACACAAGAGTCATATCAAACAAGTATAGGAGCTGTCTTGGGTTAGAAGCCTTATTTTCAATAGGAACCAGGGTCTCTTGTAATAACTTCGTAGGGATCGATTCCAGGGTGATTGTAGGGGACATGCTCAGTTGCAAATGTGACTGCATTCAGGGAAGCCCAAATTTATGTCTGTCAGGCATTTATAGTTCTCACAGTTCAAATGGAATATATCAACTTTTGCATTCAGCAATGATGTAATAATAGGGACCAATCCACCTTAATAACTAAATAAGGATATAAAATATATTTGAAAAAATGGACAAAACAGCAGTATAGGATCCTTGAGAGAAGGTGAGCACTGTGATTACCCCACCTTACTGCCTAGAGTTTCCAGACCATAGCACAGGGAGGTGGGACCAAAACCGAGCTCAGTGGTCTCTTAAGTTGAGGAGACAGAGTTGAGAATATATGAAGGCCAAGATGACTAGTCAAAGTCGTCAGTGATTTCATTCTATTTGGGTTAACATTCAGTCCCCACAGAAGCAGCAGTCAAGGAATCAAACAATGTATTGCATTGGGCAAATCTTCTGCAAAAGCCCTTTGTAAAGTGTTAGAAAGCAAAGATGTCGCTTTGATGACTAAGGTGTGCCTGACCCAAGCCATGGTCTTTTCAGTCACCTCATGCATGTGAAAGCTGGACAATGAAAAAAAAGTCACAAGAAGAATCGATGCATTTTAATTGTATTGATGAAGAATATTAAGTATACCATGGACTGCCAGAAGAATGAACAAATCAGTCTTAGAAGAAGTGTAACCCAAATGCTCCTTAGAAGGGAGGATGATGAGACTTCATCTTGCTTACTTTGAACCTGTCATCAGGAAAGACCAATCGCTAGAGAAGGATATCATGTTTGGTAGAGGGTCAGCAAAAATAAGGAAAACTTACAGTTAGATGAATTAACACAATAGCATTAACAGTGGCTCAAATATGTCAAAGATAGAGATGGTACAGGACCGAGCAATGTTTCATTCTGTTATGCATAAGGTTGCCATGAGTCAGAGTCAGCTGAACTGCAGCTAACAACCTCAACAACATGATGATGACTACCATTTGCCGGGGAAATTACTGGAAAAGAAGAGAGCTCTGAAGATTCAAGAAGGTTCCCATCAAGTTTTGAGCTGACAACTAATCAGTGCATGTGTGTGAGGAAAGTACTGGAGAGAAAAGGTAGAACAATTTTCACACAGAGTGAGAAATAATTTGTGTTTTTACTAGCCAAAGTGAAAAAAAATTTTGTAATATAGAAACCACATTATCCCTACTGGTCCAAGTTATTAATAGATTCAGACTGCTCAGGTCTCGCCTAACAAAGCTTAACCAGGAAGCCCTTAAAGGATCCAACTGTTTCCAAGTAACTTTATACTAGTCCTCGAACATAGCTGAAAAATATTTAAAGGGACATAAAAACATCCAACACCCAGCAAGGTAAAATTAGCAATGTGGCATTTAATAAAAAATGGTAAGACATAAGGGTAGGAGGCAGGGCAAAAAGAGGAGAGTGGTTATTGCTTATGGAACACTGGCTTTCAGTTTACCTCGATGGAAAAATAGCATTGATGAAGAGTAGGATTGCACAGTTGATTAATGTAATTGCTGTTACTAAGTTGTGTTGTTGTTGTTAGGTGCCATTCAGTTGGTTCTGGCACATAGTGACCCTAGGTACAACAGAATGAAACACTGCCCAGTACTGTACCATCCTCACAATCATTGTTATACTTGAGCCCCTTGTTCCAGCCACTGTGTCAGTCCATCTTGTTGAGGGTCTTCCTTTTTTTTTGCTGACCCTTACTTTACCAAGCATGATGTCCTTCTCCAGGAACTGGCCCCTCCTGATAACATGTCCAAAGTACATGAGATAAAGTCTCACCATCCTTGCTTCCAGGGCCACCCTGGCTGTATTTCACCCAAGATAGACTTGTTTGTTCTTCTGGCAGTCCATGCTGTATTCAGTATCCTTTGGCAACGCAGTATTCTTTGGTCTTCCTTATTCATTATCCAGCTTTCAGATGCATGCCAGGCCATTGAAAATATCATGGCTTGGGTCAGTTGTACCTTAGTTTTCAAAGTAACATCTTCACTTTTTAACACTTTATAGAGGTCTTTTGCAGCAGATTTGCCCAATGCAATATGTTGTTTGATTTCCTATCTGCTGCTTCCGTGGGCGTTGATTGTGGATCCAAGTAAAATGAAATCCTTGACAACTTCAGTCTTTTCTCCATTTATCATGATGTTGCTTATTGGTCTAGTTGTGAGGATTTTTGTTTTCTTTATGTTGAGGTGTAATCCATACTGAAGGCTGAAGGCTGTAGTCTTTGATCTTCATCAGTAAGTGCTTCAAGTCCTCTTCACTTTCACCAAGCAAGATTGTGTCATCTGCATATTGCAAGTTGTTAATGAGTCTTCCTCCAGTGCTGATGCTGTGTTCTTCATATAGTCCAGCTTCTTGGATTATTTGCTCAGCATACAGATTGAATATGTATGGTGAAATGATACAACCCTGTTGCACACCTTCCCTGATTTTAAAACACACAGTATCCTCTTGTTCTGTTTGAAAGATGGCCTCTTGATCTGTGTACAGGTTCCTCATGAGCACAATTAAGTGTTCTGAAATGCTCATTCTTCACAGTGTTATCCATAATTTGTTTATGACTCACACAGTCGAATGCCTTTGCATAGTCATTAATACACAGGTAAACATCCTTCTGGTATGCTCTGCTTTCAGCCAGGATCCATCTGACATATCAGCAGTGATATCCCTCATTTCACATCCTCTTCTGAATCTGGCTTGAACTTCTAGCAGTTCCCTATTGATGTACTGCTGCAACCGCTTTTGAATCATGTTCAACAGAATTTACTTGCATGTGATATTAATGATATCATTCGATAATTTCCACATTCTTTTGGATCACATTTCTTTGGAATGGACACAAATATGGATCTCTTCCAGTCAGTTGACCAAGTAGCTGTCTTCCAAATTTCTTGACATAGGGAAGCGTGCACCCCCAGCCCTGCATTCCTTTGTTGAAACATCTCAATTGTTATTCTGTCAATTCTTGGCGCCTTGTTGCTTGCCACTGCCTGCAGTGCAGCTTGGACATTTTCCTTCAATACCATCAATTCTTGATCATATGCTACCTCCTGAAATGGTTGAACATCAACCAATTCTTTTTGGTGCAATGATTTTGTGTTTTCCTTCCGTCTGCTTTTGATGCTTCCTGCATCATTCAATATATTGCCCACAGAATCCTTCAAAATTGCACCTTGAATTTTTTCTTCTGTTCTTTTATCTTGAGAAATGCCAAGTGTGTTCTTCCCTGTTGGTTTTCTAACTTCAGGTCTTAGCACATTTCAATATAATATTTTACTTTGTCTTCTCAAGCTTCCCTTTGAAATCTTCTATTGAGCTCTTCATCATTTCTTTTGTTAACTGCTCTGTGTTCAAGAGCAAATTTCAGAGTCTCTTCTGACATCCATATTGGTCTTTTCTTTCCTGTCTTTTTAACGACCCATTGCTCTCCATGTGTGATGTCCTTGATGTTATTCCACAACTCTTCAGGTCTTCAGTCATTATTGTTCAGTGGGTCAAGTCTCTTCTTGAGATGGTCTCCAACTTTGTATGGGATATACTCAAGGTTGTATTTTGGTTCTAATAGACTTGTTTAAATTTTCTTCAACTGCAACTTGAACTTGCATATGAGCAATTGATGGTCTGTTCTGCAGTCTGCTCCTGGCCTTATTCCAATAGATGATATTAAGCTCTCTATTGTGAGCACTTTATCGTCTCTCTCCACACTTGTAGTCAGTTTGATTCCTGTGTCTTCCATCTGGTGAGGTCCACATGCATAGTCGTCACTCATGTTGTTGAAAAATGTATTTGCGTTATATGTCATTGGTCTTGAGAAATTCTGTCATGCAATCTCCACCACCGTTTCTGTCACCAAGGCCATATTTTCAAAGTACTGATCCTTCTTCATTTCCAACATTTGCACTCCAATTACCAGCAATTATCACTGCATCTTGATTGCATGTTTGATCAATTTCAGACTACAGAACTTGGTAAAAATCTTCAATTTCTTCATCTTTGGCTTTAGTGGTTGGGGGGTAAATTTGAATAATAGTCATATTAACTAGTCTTCCTTAGATGTATGGCTATTAGCCTATCACAGACAGTGTTATATTTCAGGATAGATCTTGAAATGTTCTTTTTGACAATGAACGTGTTGCCATTCCTCTTTGTCAGTCCCAGCAGAGTAGACCATATGATTTTCAGATTCAGAATGGCCAATACCAGTCCATTTCAGCTCACTTTGGAAACCCTAGTGGTGTAGTGGTTAAGTGCTACACCTCCTGACCAAAAGTCGGCAGTTCAAATCCAGCAGGTGCTCCTTGGAAACTCTACGGGGCAGTTCTACTCTGTCCTATAGGGTTGCTATGAGTCAGAATTGACTCAACGGCAGTGGGTTTAACACCTAGGATATCGATGTTTATGTGTTCCATTTCATTTTTGAGGACTTGCAATTTTCCTAAATTCATAATTTGTACATTCCAAATTCTAGTTGCTAATGGATGCTTTCAGCTGCTTTTTCTTATTTTGAGTCGTGCCATATCAGCAAATGAAGGTCCTGAAAGCTTGACTCCATCCATGTCATTAAGGTCAGCTCTACTTTGAGGAGGCGGCTCTTCCCCAGTTGCATTTCCACTGCCTTACAACCTGATGGGTTCAACTTCCAGCAGAATATCAGACAGTGTTCCACTGCTATTCATAAGGTTTTCACTGGCCAGCCTTTTCAGAAGTAGACTGTCAAGTTCTTCTTCCTAGTCTATACATCTATAAAAAGTTGAATTGGCAAAAATTGTGTGATAGATATATTTACAACAACAATAAAAGAAAGCAGCTGCAGAGGCTACTTATGTACAACCAAACACCTCTTGGGATTTGGTTTGGAGGTTTAGGGTCATGGTTTCATGGGACATCTCAGTTAATTGGCCTGATTGTGTTTAGTGCTTCTGTTCTATCTTCTAGATCAGTGCATAGTGTCTGGGGTCTTAAAACCTTTTAGTTGGCCATCCAAGGTACAGTAGTGGGTCTCTAGACACCTGGAATAATGGGAACTATAGGAAGAAGTGGAATGTGTGGCTCTTTGCCTCTATGAACAACTGCACTCTCTGCTATAAGACCAGAAGACCTGGATGGTGCCCTGCTACCATTACTGAATGTTGTGATGAAAAATTCTTCAGAAGAATCCTGATCAAAAGGAAGAACGGAATTTCAGAATTTCATGGACTCCAGATTTGCTGGAGCCATGGAGGCTGGATATAATCTTTAAACCTTAAACCAAAAATATCCCTTGAAGTATTCTTAAAATGAAACAGTAGTTTATCTTAATTAGTAAAGAAGATCTGCCTTGAGCATTATGCTGTTTTAAGATCTATCTATATGGGATCAAATTGACAACAGCAGCTCATAAATTTAAATAAGAAACTTAGGGGACAGTGAATTTATGTTAATGAAGGAGAAACAATTCAGAAAAGGAGGGTAAGAATGGTTGCACAACTTGAAGAATGGAATCAGTGTCCCTGATTTGTACATGTGGAAATTGTTGAATTAGTGTATGTTCTGCTGTGTATATTCTCAAGAACAACAAAAAATAAATTATATAAGAAAATGACAAGAATTCCCAAGAAGACACTATGTCCTATAATGAGAAGGAAAAAAAAAAAAAAACCCAGAAATGACACAGATGTAGAATTAGTAGTAGAATTAGTAGACAAGAGCATTAGAACAGTTGTTGTAGATTTATTTTGTATGTTCATGAAGGTAGAGGAGGGCATAAGCATGCTAGGGGGAGATATGGAAGATATTTTTTGTAAAAGACCCAAATCAAACTTAAAGAAATGAAAACTCCAGTGACTGGGATGAAAAATACACCAGGTGAGATCAATAGCTGAATGATACTACTGAAAAAAAGATTCATAAACTTGAAAACATAGCAATAGAAACTATTCAAGATAAAACACAAAGACAAAAAAGTGCAAAAATAATAAATGAACAGAGCATTACTGAACTGTGGAAAACTTCAAGCAGCCTAATTGTCCTAACTGTGTAATGCAAATACTCAAAGGAGAGAAGGGGAGTGGAAAATATTTGATGTAACAAAGGTGGAAATTTTTCCAAGTTGGATGAGAACTGTAAACCCGTAGACTCAAGAAGTTCAATGCACCCCAGTCACAAGAAACATGAGGAAGACTACATTAAGGAACATCACATTCAAATTACTTAAAACCAGAGATAAAGAGAAGAATCTTAAAAGCATCTAGGAAAAAAAAAAAAGAATAACAGCAGACTTCTCATCGAACAAGGCAGTGCAGCAACATTCAAACTACTAGAAGAAAAAAACCTATCAATCTGTATTATATATATGGTGAAAATATCTTTCAAAATGAAGGCAGACTACTTTTTCAGGCATATAAAAGCTAAAAGAGTTTATCACTAACAGATCTTCACTTCAGGAAGAATACCAAATGGTGAAAATCGGGATCTACACAAAGGAACGAAGAACACTAGGGATGGTAAATATATGGGTAAATATAAAATCTCTTTAAAAGGTAATTGATTAATAAAAGCCACAATAATTGCAATGTACTGTGGGATTTATAACATATAGAAATAAAATGTATGACAAAATTAGCACAAACACTAGGGAAGGGGAGATGAAAGTATACAGATATGTTTCTTGTGTGACACATGATGTGGTATAGTATTTTTTGAAGTAAATTGATAAGTTTAAGATGCATAATATAAATCCCAGAGCAGCCACTAAAAAAAAAATAAAATAAAATTGAAGAGGTATAGCTAATAAAAAAATAAGCCAATAAAGAAGATAAACCAGAATCATAAGTAGGCCAAAAAAGAGAACAAAGAAGAGATGGGACAAATAGAAAATAAATAGCAAGATGGTTGATTTAAATCCAACTCTGTCAGTAATCATGTTAACCATAAACGGCCTAACTGCCTCAAAAGACAGAAATGTCAGATTGGAGAAATAAGCAAGATTGAACTACATGTTGTATATACGAAACCCACTTGAAATAGAAGGATGGGAAAAGATATACCATGAGACTAATCAAAAGAAAGAGTGGCTGGTTAATATCAGACAAAGGTGTCAATTCATCCAAAGGATATAAGAATCTTAAGTACAAGTGTGTCTAATAGCAGAGCTTCAAAATTCATGAAGCAAGAACTGATAGAATTCTAAGGAGAAATAGACAAATCTACGATTATATTTGGAGATTTCAAGAACCCTGTCTCAATAATTATTAGAAAAGGTAGACAGAAAACCAGCAAGGATATAGAAAACTTGAACAAACAGTGAATCAGTTTGACTTAATATTGTGGAATATTCCACTCAACAGAAGCAGAATGTGTGTTCTTTTCCAGTGCACACAAAACATTAACAAATAGACTACAATCTGTGGTATAATAGAAGTCTCAGTAAATTTTTTAGAAGTTTAAATTATGCTGTTGTGTTCTCTGACCATAATAGCATTAAACTAAAATTCAATAAAAGAAAGAGCTCTAGAAAATGCCCAAATATTTCGAAACAAAACATACACTTCTCAATAACCTATGAGTCAAAGAAGAAACCAAAAGGGAAATTTGAAAATATTTTGAACTGAATGAAAATTTGGGGGATGTTCTACTTTAAGAAATTAGGAAAAGAAAAGCAAATGAAACAATATAAAATGAAGAGAGAAATAATAAAGATTAGCAATCCATAAACTAGAAAACAAAAACAAGAGAGAAAAAAAGAAAAGTTTTTTTTTTTTTTTTTTTTTAAGATCAGTAAAATTGATAAACCTCTAATGAGACTGATTAGGTAACTAAAAGCAAGAAAACACAAACTACATGATATAGAAAGAAGGACATCACTTCAGATCTTACAGACAGTAAAAGGACAAGTTCATGCCAATATGTATTCTCCTGAAACAAAAGGGAAAAATTCGTTCACTGCTCCCTTAAGAAGAAATAGATAACCTGAATAGCCGTATATCTATTAAAAGAATTGAATTTGTTGTTAAAAAATCTTTCCACCAAGAAAAGTCCAGCTCCAGACGGCTCCAGTGGTGATTTTTACCAAACAATGAAGGAGGAAATAATACCGATGCTACACAGACGCTTCCAGAAAACAGAAGAGAATATTCCCTGATGCGTCCTGTGAGACAAGCACTACGCTAAAACAAAACCAGAAAATGACTTCACAAGAAGTGAAAACTACAGATCAGTATACCTTATGAACACAGTCACATAAATAACAAATTTTTAATAATCCAATCCAGCAATATTTAAAAAAATGCACATCATGACTAAGAGGGGTCTACTCCAAGAACACAAAGTTGATTTAACATTTGAAAATTAACCTATAATTTACCATATTAACTAGAATAAAAAGGGAAAACTATAGGATCATCTCAATAAAAGCAGAAAGTGCATTTGACAAAGCCCTGCTTCCATTCATTACGTGCACCCACACTTACTCACTTGGCAAACGAAGAATAGAAGGTAACTTCCTCAACCTAATAAAGAGCATCTAAGAAAAACCTACACTTGACATATTTAATGGTGAAAGACTAAATGCTTCTCCCTTAAGTTTGGGAAAAAGGAAAGGATGTTTACTCTTACTTCTATTCAACATTGTAATGGAAGTTAAGAGGAACAAAGAATGGAAAAAGATAGTAAAATTATCTTTATTCACAGACAACATGAAAATCTATGCAGAAAATCCTAAGGAACCTACAAAATGACCACTAGAATTAATAAATGAATTTAGCAAGGCCATAAGATATAGATCATTTTGCAAAAATCAATTGTATTTCTAATTGTATTTTTCAAAAATCAATTGTAGCAATGAACAGTAAGTTGAAATTTAAAAACAATACTGTAACATAAAAATATAACATATTTAATGATAAATTTGGCCAGAGATTTGCAATATGTATACACTAAGAACTACAAAACATTGCTAAGTTAAAGACCCAGATAAATGGAGAGATATGCTATGTATATGGATCAGAAGAACTCAATATTATTAAGATGTCAGTTCTTCCCAAAATGATCTATAGATTCAACACAATTCTAATCAAAATACGAGGTTTTTTTTTTCTTTGTAGAAATTGAGAAACTGCTTCCAAAATTCATATGGAGATGCAGAGAACCTAGAATAGTCAAAATAACTTTGAAAAAGAAGAACATAATTTGAAGACTTACATTACCTGATCTTAACACTTACTTTAAAAGTAGGGTAATATACATATACTATATACACACACACATATACACACACATATCCCTCCCTCCCCTCCAGTGGAAGAGCATACAGAATAGTGTCGAGAAATGGACCCACATGTGGATGCTCAATTGATTTTCTATAAAGGTGCTAAGACAGTTGAATAGGAAAAAGAGTCTTTTCAACAAAAATGGTACTGCTATAATTAAACAGTCAAATGTAAAAAAAAAATGAGCCTTTGCCCTTACCTTACACCATGTGCAAAATCAAGTCAAAATCGTTCATAGATTTAAAGAGTTAAAACTATAAAACTTCTAAAAGAATACATAAGATAAAAATAAAGATAGAAGGAACCTTGGGTTTGGGGAAGGGGTATGAGGGGAGAAAGGGACTCAAGGAAACTTTGGGGCTGATTGCAAGTGCTGTTTTTATGGGTATATACATATGTCAAAATTCATCAAATAAAAACCAAACCCATTGCTGTGGAGTCATTTCTGACACATAGCAATCCTCTGTGCAATTTGCCCATTATTCTCAATGCAACTGTAAAAAATAAAGCAATTTTTTTCCTAGTAATGTAGGAGATTTTCAAACTTTTATCAGGTCACAGTGGGAATAGAGCAAAACAGCCTAATGTCAAAGTGTTATACAAAAAGGAACAAGGTTTTCATAACCTTTTACTCTTAACCTGAGATATGGAAATAGGGAAGTTTATGTTGGTTGTGATACAGTACAAGAATCCGTGAAATGGTATATTTTTTACAATTTTCCATCTTGTATACTTTAGGCTGAAAGATAGGCTGAATGGCCTCTTGAGATCCTTTCCCACTCTAAGATTCTAGAATAGGAGTTTTAGTTTATTTTAATTCAAAGCTACACATATTCTTCAGAGAAGTGTGAAGTGAACAAAACTTAATTTGAAGAGTTCATTGTAGCACTAGGAAAATAGATGGCTTCAAAATCTGTTTGAGGAATGTTTGATTTCCTGGCCTTCAGGGAATAAATTTCTTTTGTCTTAGGGGAGAAGGAGCTGACAGTCCTCTTTTCGAAGGAATAAAAAGATCCGGTGAATAGCACAGAAGAGGGAAGTGACGGTCCATTGATTATTGGTATAGCTATTTCAAGTGTTAAAGGCAGAAGACTATGTCACCATATGTATAAACTCAAAAACATCCCCACCATACCTGTGTAGACCTCTATACCAGCTGACCTCTCATACGGTGGCGCCACTAGGGAACCGTGGTGGGTGCGGACTCTGCTGGGTGACACTGTCAGAGGGGTGACACTAAAATGATGGGCTATAAAATTTTTGTGCATGGTTTCAGCAGAAATTATTTTTTTAACTAATTTTTTATTTTTAGTGAAAATATACACAACAAATCACACACCCATTCAACAATTTTTACATATATGGTTCACTGACAGTGGTTGCAGACTTCACGTTGTGTCATCATTCTCCCTACCTCTGCCCATATTTTTTGACTGTTGTTAACTTAGACTCTCTGCCCCTTAAAGTTCTCATCTGTGTTTTAGAGTTACTGTTGTCCATTTGATTTCATATAGATAATTCTTTAGAAGAGCCCACTGCTCAAGGCAAACATTCTTTACTGAATGAGCTAAATTGTTGCTTAGTTTAATGATGACTTCATGGGATAGTTTCAGTTCAAGACTTCAGAGGTGTTTCCAAGCAATAGATTCAGGGTTTTCCCCAGTCTCAATGGACCTAGTAAGTCTGGTTTCCAATAAGAACTTGAAGTTCTCTTCCACACTTTTCCTCCTTTTGATTAAGATCCATCTATTGGGTCCCTGATCAAAACATTCAGCAATAGCAGACAGGGACCATCCAGTTCTGGTCTCATAGCGAAGGAGACAGTAGTTCATAGAGCCAATAGACCTGCAGTCCATTTCCTTCCCTGATTCCTGGGTCTCCTTCTTCCTCTGTTGTTCAAGGTGAAAAGAGACCAATTGTTGTATCTTGGGTGGCCGCTGGCAAGCTTTTTTACTTTTTTTAATTGTGCTTTAGGTGAAAGTTCACAGCTCAAGTTAGTTTCTTATACAAAAATTTATATACAGGTTGTTATGTGACACTAGTTGCAATCCCTGTAATGTGACCCCTTTCCACCCTGGTTTCCCATGTTCATCCAAACAACTCCAGTCCCTTTCTGCCTTCTCATCCTGCTTCCGGACAGGAGCTGCCCATTTAGTCTCATGTAGTTGCTTGAACTAAAAAAGCACAGTCTTCATGAGCATTATAGTTTATAGTCCAGTCTAATAGAAATGTATTATTTTTTATAAAAATATCCCTGTAGTTAGCTAAAACAAAGCCATTTTTTGTAAGCCCAGCTTAAATGTATCAGTATACCTACAAGGCTAAAACTCTTTGCTGACTTACTTTTTGAACCTTCTAATGTGCTCCGGTCAGAGCTGTCATTATTACCCGATTACAATGACACATCAAATCATGTGATTTCATCTGTTGCTTTCATTTCAGCCAGTGTTTTTACAGTCGTTGATTTTGTAAAAATTTCTGGTGTTTTAACTATAATATTGTAGTTAACATGGGGAGCGGGTAACACCATGAGCTACCACCCTGGGTGACACCAGCCCTAGCGATGCCACTGCTCTTGTACCCAGAATAAGACTGTGCCTTTCCCATGTCTCTACATGCCCATTGACAGGAGTGAACAAGTGGCTCCAGGCCTCTGTGCTAAAGCTAAACTAAACCTCTAGCTTTCCTTATCTCCCAGCATTCACAACCTTGCTGCCACTTTTGATCTCGAGACCCTCAGCTCTAATCTCATTTATATCAAGCACCACAAGAAGCCCTGGGCTCCTAGGATATCCGTCATCTCCCACAGTCTAACTTATCTCTCTATATGTCCTTTCTGACCCCATTTCTCACCCATTTTGAAGAAAACCCTAGGGCTCAGTCCTTGTAAGTCTTCTTTGTCTCTATCCATTTCCTTGGTGATCTTATCTAGTCTTACGGGCTTAAATATTATCTCTATGGTGATTTCTCCTGTTTGCCTGTGGCTGGAGCCTCTCCCCTGTTTTGTAGACTTGAGTGTCTTACTGACCAGTTGACATTTCTACTCGCATAGGCATCTCAAGGTTGACAAGTCCAACTCTGACCTCCTGATCATTCCTCAAAACCTGCTCTTCTTGCAGTTTTCCCCATATCAGTTAATAGCGATGACATCCATCCGTTACCCAGGTCCAAAATTTTGGAGTCATCTTTAAATTTTCTTTCATACCCCACGTCCAATCCACCAGGAAATTATGTTGACTCTGCCTTCCAAATAGATCTAGAATCCAACCACTCCTCAGTCCCTGGACCAGTCTTGGTCTAAATTAACATCATCTCTGACCTGAATTTATGCAGTAACCTTCTAACTGTCTTCCTGTTGGTACCCTTGTCCTGTCAGTCTGTTCTCAGTACAGCAGCCTGAGTGATCCTGTTAAAACTTGAGTCAAATCGTGTCACTCCTCTGCTCAAAATCCCCCAAAGGCATTTCATCCCAATCAGAATAAAAACTAAAGCCCTCTCTACTATTTGTATCCCTTAACTCATTACCTTTCTGATCTCATTTCTTACACCTCTTCCTCTCCTGTCACTCAGCTGCAACCTCACTGTCCTCCTTGATGTCTCCTGAGCCTGCCACCATGCCACCACCTCAGGGCCTTTTTGCACAAGCTGTTCTGAGTGCCCATGATGCTCTTCCTTAGCTATCCCTGTGGCTTTTCCCTCAGTTCTTTCAGTAAGGCCCCCCCAGGCTCTCCTATTTAAAATGGCACCTGCCAGTATTCCCAGTCACCTTTCCAGGCTTTATTTTTCTGCATAGCACTTATTATCTCACATTTTATGTATTTTATTTATCTATTTATTTATTTGGGTTTATTTATTTATTTGTTTTGTTTATTGTCTCTTCTCCTTACATACCGAGAATATAAGCTCTGTGCTGAAGTAGGGATTAGTTTTGTTCACTACTGAATAAACCAAGCACTGTTTAAAACAGTGCCTGACACATTAGATGCCCAGTAAATATCTGCTAAATGAATGAATGAAGGCCCACAGATGGTGATATGTGGACCCATGGAACTGGAAGGTGGGTTCTAGACTCTAGATGCTAGTGAATTCCAGCTGACGTGGGAGGATATGTATTTACATCTTCCCTAAAAACCTCCAAGAAGGTATATTCTTTCACTGGTTTCACCCTTACTCCTCTCTGTGTTATTTCACAGTTCTGTTTCGGTGCCTTTGCTCATGCTGTGCCCTTTATTCATAAGGTTCTTTCTCTGTACCTAATGGCAAAGCCCATTTAATGGCACAGCCTTTAGGAACCTTCCTAGAATTCTTAGTCCATCAGACAGGATCAGTCTATTTCCCCACTGTACTTATTCATGAACCACATATAGCTTGCTGGGTATGAGTCCCTTCCACTCTGACTGCAAGCCCCTTAGGGAAGCAGGTGTGTTTTTCTTTCTTCACCATATCCATGGTGCAGTGGATCATTTTCGTAGATTTTCCACACCTCTGCAGTAGCTCTTCCTACTGAAAGCCTTTGTTAATTGCTTGATAAATATTTATAGAATGGAATCATTAAAACTTATTAGATAACTAATCTATGTGACACTACAATTACAAGGGAACCAAGATTTTTTTTTTTTTAATTTCACTGACAACAGTTACTTTCAGTATAACTCTAGGAAGAAGACAAATTCTCTAAATCCATTTCTACTCACCCTTTTTACTAATTAATTTATTGAATGCCTTCCACGAGCAAAGCCCTGTGCTAAACCTGACACATCATACAAATTTTACCTGTTCCTCAAGCCCTTAAACTTCTTCTCCACAGGTTTCCACTTCAAATAAAAAAGTTAAATAAACTAATTTTTTAAAAAAACTTTAGCTGTCAGGAAATTGAAGGATATGGTGTGGTTTTTGGTTTTTTGCTGTGTTATTCAGAGATGGATTAGATATCATTTAACTCCTCACTCACCTGTCCCTCCAGCACCATCATTACTAGAGCTATATTTTTTTAATTGGCTCTCGTAATTTTTGTGGCTGGCTAGACTCAAGGGATGGGAAACACAGAGAGATACAGCTCACGTGCTGCTTCACGTGATGTCTTAAATGGTTCATTTGAGATAATACCCATGTCCATTTAGCTCCGTTCCTGGCTCAAGGTTAATAGCACTCTATAAATGTCTGCTGTGTCACACACAGTTGTCACAGTGGTTGCTTCCCTGTCTCTTGTCAGCATGTCGTTCTCACTAATTTGTGAGCTCTTAGCAAGGAAGGGTCTGAGTTCCATCATCTCATAGGAGGTACCCAGTTTGTTGACTGATGTGCTGCTGATTTTAAGGTTGCTTTAAGATTTTGTAGAGAGAAGAGAGGCATACAAATTTTATTTAACAAGCAGTCACTGCTTATTATGTACCTGGTGCTATTCTGAGTGCTTTATAAATATTAACTTGTTTAATCCTCATAACTCTTCAGAAATAGTTATTTTTTTTATTAACTTTTATTGAGCTTCAAGTGAACGTTTACAAATCAAGTCAGACTGTCACATATAAGTTTATATACACCTTACTCCCTACTCCCACTTGCTGTCCCCCTAATGAGTCAGCCCTTCCAGTCTCTCCTTCCGTGACAATTTTGCCAGCTTCCAACTCTCTCTATCCTCCCATCCCCCCTCCAGACAGGAGATACCAACACAGTCTCAAGTGTCCACCTGATACAAATAGCTCACTCTTCATCAGCATCTGTCTCCTACCCACTGCCCAGTCCCTTTCATGTCTGATGAGTTGTCTTCGAGAATGGCTCCTGTCCTGGGCCAACAGAAGCTTTGGGGACCATGACCTCCGGGATTCCTGTAGTCTCAGTCAGACCATCAAGTATGGTCTTTTTGTGAGAATTTGGGGTCTGCATCCCACTGTTCTCCTGCTCCCTCAGGGGTTCTCTGTTGTGCTCCCTGTCAGGGCAGTCATCGGTTGTGGCCAGGCACCAACTAGTTCTTCTGGTCTCAGGATGATGTAGGTCTCTGGTTCATGTGGCCCTTTCTGTCTCTTGGGCTCTTAGTTATCGTGTGACCTTGGTGTTCTTCATTCTCCTTTGATCCAGGTGGGTTGAGACCAATTGATGCATCTTAGATGGCCGCTTGTTAGCATTTAAGACCCCAGACGCCACATTTCAAAGTGGGATGCAGAATGTTTTCATAATAGAATTATTTTGCCAATTGACTTAGAAGTCCCCTTAAACCATGGTCCCTAAACCCCCGTCCTTGCTCCGCTGACCTTTGAAGCATTCATTTTATCCCAGAAACTTCTTTGCTTTTGGTCCAGTCCAGTTGAGCTGACCTTCCATGTATTGAGTATTGTCCTTCCCTTAACCTAAAGCAGTTCTTATCTACTAACTAATCAGTAAAAAACTCTCTCCCACCCTCTCTCCCTCCCCCCCTTGTAACCACAAAAGTATGTGTTCTTCTCAGTTTATACTGTTTCTCAAGATCTTATAATAGTGGTCTTATACAATATTTGTCCTTTTGCCTCTAATTTCGCTCAGCATAATGCCTTCCAGGTTCCTCCATGTTATGAAATATTTCACAGATTCATCACTGTCCTTTATCAATGCGTAGTATTCCATTGTGTTAATATACCACAGTTTATTTATCCATTCATCCGTTGATGGACACCTTCATTCCAGCTTTTTGCTATTGTAAACAGAGCTGCAATAAACATGGGTATGCATATATCTGTTTGTGTGAAGGCTCTTATTTCTCTAGGGTGTATTCCGAGGAGTGGGATTTCTGGGTTGTATGGTAGTTCTATTTCTAACTTTTTAAGAAAACGCCAGATAGATTTCCAAAGTGGTTGTACCATTTCACATTCCCACCAGCAGTGTATAAGAGTTCCAATCTCTCCGCAGCCTCTCCAACATTTATTATTTTGTGTTTTTTGGATTAATGCCAGCCTTGTTGGAGTGAGATGGAATCTCATCGTAGTTTTAATTTGCATTTCTCTAATGGCTAATGATCGAGAGCATTTTCTCATGTATCTTTTAGCTGCCCGAATATCTTCTTTAGTGAAGTGTGTGTTCATATCCTTTGCCCACTTCTTGATTGGCTTGTCTTTTTGTGATTGAGTTTTGACAGAATCATATAGATTTTAGAGATCAGGCGCTGGTCGGAGACATCATAGCTGAAAATTCTTTCCCAGTCTGTAGGTGGTCTTTTTACTCTTTTGGTGAAGTCTTTAGATGAGCATAAATGTTTGATTTTTAGGAGCTCCCAGTTATCTGGTTTCTCTTCGTCATTTTTGGTAATGTTTTGTATTCTGTTTATGCCTTGTATTAGGGCTCCTAAGGTTGTCCCTATTTTTTCTTCCATGATCTTTATCGTTTTAGTCTTTATGTTTAGGTCTTTGATCCACTTGGAGTTAGTTTTTGTGCATGGTGTGAGGTATGGGTCCTGTTTCATTTTTTTGCAAATGGATATCCAGTTATGCCAGCACCATTTGTTAAAAAGACTGTCTTTTCCCCAATTAACTGACACTGGGCCTTTGTCAAATATCAGCTGCTCATATGTGGATGGATTTATATCTGGGTTCTCAATTCTGTTCCGTTGGTCTATGTGTCTGTTGTTGTACCAGTACCAGGCTGTTTTGACTACTGTGGCTGTATAATAGGTTCTGAAATCAGGTAGAGTGAGGCCTCCCACTTTCTTCTTCTTTTTCAGTAATGCTTTGCTTATCCGAGGCTTCTTTCCCTTCCATATGAAGTTGGTGATTTGTTTCTCTATCACATTAAAAGATGACATTGGAATTTGGATCGGAAGTTAAGAAATAGTTATTTTTGTTATCCCATTTTGCCGAGGAGGAAACTGGGAAACAGAGAAGTCAAGTAGCTTGTGCAAGGGTACACCGCTACTTAGTAGCAAAGCTGGGATTCAAACACAGGAGTCTGGCCCAGAGTCCTTGGTATTAATCACAATCCAAGGCTGAATGTGGATGATGCCATGTGAGAAATACAAAGAATGTGCTTTGGCAGTTCAGAAGGGGCGGGGGGGGGGGGGCGGGCGGGCATTGGCATATTATGTCTGATTTGGGGCTAAAGAAGGTTACATGCAAGAATTGGTATTTTTTCTAAGCCTTGATTTGGGGGCTAGCTCTTTTCAGGTGCCTGAATTTGGAAGAAGAAACCCTGTTGCTGTTGAGTCAATTCTGACTCATAGCGACCCTCTAGGACAGAGTAGAACTGCCCCATAGAGTTTCCAAGGAGCATCTGGTGGATTCAAACTGCTGACCTTTTGGTTAGCAGCTGTAGCTCTTAACCACCCTGCCACCAGGGTTTCAGTGGAAGAAGAAAAGGGAGGCTAAATAATAGCATGTTCAAAGACTCAAAGATAGGAAATGTTAGGGCAGCAGGAAGAGAAGCAAGACAGGAAAGCAGGTTTGGGGGTAGAGCATAGTAAGCTTGTGATGTTGAGTGAAGGCCAAGGTGGAGAAGCTGTAACTGGATCACCACTGTGCTTTGGTAAGTATGGAAACAGTGTATGGAATGAATTGGAGCCAATGAGACTAACTATAGGAAAACCAGGTAGAAGGGTATTGTATCCAGATAAGAGGTAAGTAGGCCTTGAACTATGGTGAAGGTAGGGATAGATGTGAAAGATATTACAGAAGTTGAATTGATAGAGCAGAGAAATAGCACAACTAAGATGGAGCATTTAGTATTTTTATCATCATATAATAAGCATAAGTTTATTTTATGGGCAATAAGGTCCTTTGAATACCTGGGAAACGGTCTTCTTCATGTAAATGCAGATTATTTTAAGAGAAAGAAAAATCTGTTCATTCATCACTAAAGAAATATGAAGTTTGTTTATCTCATTGGGCTTGAAATTGACACCCAGGGAAATGATTTCCTTAGAGGCCACCTAATTTATTCAGAATGTCTGAATTGAAAATATTTCTTAATCCCTTTAGTGTAGACAGAATTAGAAACCACTTTAACCTAATGATTTAGAAGCAATGATGGATACAGTGTTCTTTAAAATTGCTACATGTGATCATCTCAGTTCCTTTCATGTGATACAAATATAAATTGCAAATGAGGGCCTAAATTAGTCTTATCAGTTGACTTTGCTAAGCAGGAAATCTTCTAGCTGACTCATCCTGTTTGCAGAAGACTTACTTAAAAGTAACCTTTGGAAAACCCTGATGGAAGTGGTTTGGTTTAGTGAGGTTGATAAACTCAGTGTTAGAGGAGTATCCAGTTATTGTTTGGGTGCCTCTGGTGATAATAGTAATCTACTAAAATGTTCACTTTGCAAGGATCATAAAGTAAAGCCAGGAGATGATACTTTACAAGTTTATTGATGCAGGCCTGTAAAAGGTGTCGAGACACTTGCCTGGTATTTTTCACACTGTGGTTCTCCAGTTTACAATGTAGGAGGAAAAAGAGAATAAAACAAAATAATAATTTTGGGTTATAGTTTCAAAGGATGGAAGCCATTTAAAAGGATTGGAACAGAAAGTTGGTCAAATGGGATGGCATTATGAGAAAAATGGGAAAAAATTATCATGCCTGTTTTAGCCAGAGGTCAGAATTTTGTAGGAAGATAATATAAATTTAGATTCCTGTGAGTTTTTGTCTGGGTAGATTGAGAATTGTCATCTTAAATCTTTTGATAAGAACAAAACAAAATATTAGTAATTGATTTTATTGTATGTGTCTAGCTTAAGTTAGTAAAACTAAGAAACAATGTAGTTCATGTATTTCTACAGGAGACCCCTTGCTCTTTTATGTGTATGTGGAAAAAGAAGGCAGATACACTTAAATATGAGACATTCTTTTAAACTTAGAATTTGTGTATATATTCCCAGAGAACCCAGTGGATGGGAGAAAATACTGCAATTAACTAAACTAATTTTGGTTACTTCAGTTCAGTGCAGCAATAAGAAGAAAAAAATTGAGTACAGAATGTATTAAGTACTTAGATTATAACACCAGATCACCTATAAACTGTACAGGGAATTTTGATATATGTTGATTATTTTTTTCCCCCTTACTAATGGTGACTTTCAGATTTGATTTCTTTGTGTTCCATCTGGCGAGGTCTGTGTGTTTAGTCGCCGTTTATGTTGGTGAAAGAAGATATTTGCAATGAAGAAGTCGTTGGTCTTGCAAAATTCTATCATTCGATGTCCAGCATTGTTTCTATCACCAAAGCCATATTTTTCAACTACTGATCCTTCTTTTTTGTTTCCAACTTCCCCATTCCAGTTGCCAGTAATTATCAATGCATCTTGATTTCTTCATCTTTGGCCCCAGTGGTTGGTGTGTAAATTTGAATAATAGTCGTATTAACTGGTCTTCCTTGTAGGTGTATGGATATTGTCCTATCACTGACAGCGTTGTACTTCAGGATAGAACTTCAAACGTTGTTTTTGACGATGAATGCAACACCATTCCTCTTCGAGTTGTCATTCCCAACATAGTAGACTATATGATTGTCTGATTCAAAATGGCCAATACCAGTCCATTTCAGCTCACTAATGCCTAGGATATCGATGTTTATGCATTCCATTTCATTTTTGATGATTTCCAATTTTCCTAGATTCATACTTCGTACATTCCAGGTTCCGGACGTTTGCACCTGTTTCTTCTCATTTTCAGTCATGCCACATCAGCGAATGAAGGTCCCAAAAGCTTTACTCCATCCACGTCATTAAGGTCGACTCCACTTTGAGGCTCCAGGAATTGATGGAATATCAATTGAGATGTTTCAACAAACAGATGCAGCCCTGGAGATGCTCACTCGTCTATGCCAAGAAATATGGAAGACAGCTTCCTGGCCAACTGACTGGAAGAGATCCATATTTATGCCTATTCCCAAGAAAGGTGATCCAACCAAATGTGGAAATTATAGAACAATATCATTAATATCACACGCAAGCAAAATTCTGCTGAAGATCATTCAAAAGCAGCTGCAGCACCATATTGATAGGGAACTGCCAGAAATTCAGGCCAGTTTTAAAAGAGGATGTGGAACCAGGTATATCATTTCTGATGTCAGATGGATCCTGGCTGAAAGCAGAGAACACCAAAGGATGTTTACCTGTGTTTTATTGACTATGCAAAGGCATTCGACTGTGTGGATCATAACAAACTATGGATAACACTGCGAAGAATGGGAATTCCAGAGCACTTAATTGTGCTCATGAGGAACCTTTACATAGATCAAGAGGCAGTTGTTCGGACAGAACAAGGGAATACTGATTGGTTTAAAGTCAGGAAAGGTGTGCATCAGGGTTGTATTCTTTCACCATACCTATTCAATCTGTATGCTGAGCAAATAATCCAAGAAGCTGGACTATATGAAGAGGAACAGGGTATCAGGGTTGGAGGAAGACTCATTAACAGCCTGTGTTATGCAGATGACACAACTTGCTTGCTGAAAGTGAAGAGGACTTGAAGCACTTACTAATGAAGATCAAAGACCACAGCCTTCAGTATGGATTGCACCTCAACAGAAAGAAAACAAAAATGCTCACAACTGGACCAATGAGCAACATCATGATAAACAGAGAAAAGATTGAAGTTGTCAAGGATTTCATTTTACTTGGATCCACAATCAATAGCCATGGCAGCAGCAGTCAGGAAATCAAAAGACACGTTGCATTGGGTACATCTGCTGCAAAGGACCTCTTTAAAGTGTTGAAGAGCAAAGATGTCACCTTGAAGACTAAGGTGCGCCTGACCCAAGCCATGGTATTTTCAGTCACATCATATGCATGTGAAAGCTGGACAATGAATAAGGAAGACCGAAGAAGAATTGATGCCTTTGAATTGTTGTGTTGGCAAGGAATATTGAATATACCATGGACTGCCCAAAGAACTAACACGTGTCTTAGAAGAAGTACAACCAGAATGCTCCTTAGAAGCAAGGATGGCGAGACTGCATCTTACATACTTTGGACATGTTGTCAGAAGGGATCAGTCCCTGGAGAAGGACATCATGCTTGGGAGAGTACAGGGTCAGTGGAAAAGAGGAAGACCCTGAACAAGTTGGACTGACACTGTGGCTGCAACAATGAGTTCAAGTGTAGCAATGATTGTAAGGATGGCCCAGGACTGGGCAGTGTTTCGTTTTGTTGTGCATAGGGTCACCATGAGTCAGAACCAACTTGACAGCATCTGACAACAACAATAACAATGGTGACTGTGACTTGTTACTTTGTTTTCATTATTTGGTAGCCCCTTTGCCACTTTAATAAGTAATATTATTTTATTTATTTTGTCTTTGAGAAGGTGAAGGAGTTGTACCATGTCAGACAGAAGAATGCCTGTCCTTGGCAGAATAAGAAGGTTAACCCTTTCCTTTGATTACAGATGATGAAAGCCATGAACAAGTCCAATGAGCATGTCCTGGCAGGAGGTGCCTGCTTCAATGAGAAGGCAGACTCCCATCTTGTGTGTGTACAGAATGATGACGGAAACTATCAGACCCAGGCTATCAGTATTCACAATCAGCCTAGAAAGGGTGAGCACTTGATCTGCTTGACATTATGATAATGGAAGTTCATACTGGACTTGGAGAGTCGAGTATTTCGGCTCCATAACTATCGCGTTCTAGATAGGTGACCGCAAACAAGTTAATTAACCTGTTCAGGTGTATGATCCAGGATAATATATATACTCCCCAAGTAACCAGACTCAGAGTTACAAATGGTGCCCATATTGATATTGAGGGACACATTTTGAAATTACTACCTCATCATATTGATAGCATCAGCATTGGTATTTGAAGGTTAGGAGACTAGGCCCCATAGTGAGAGTATGCTTAGGTAGAATTGGAGCATGTTGAATGATCATAGCCAAAGAGTGTTCACTCATAGATTGACAGGAGTCTGAAGGAAGGCCTCCAGGTTAAGTGCTATTCAGAATCTGGTCTCATCACTTAGGAGACTGCTAGGAATGAAGAATTTATACACCAGGTCTGCTAAATCACAATTTGCATTTTAACAACTTTCCTGGGTGATTCAAATGCACATTAGAGTTTGAGAAGCACTTCTGTAAGTGGCATTTCCCAAAATGTTTTCTCGAGTTATATAAAAAATTTAAAAAAAAAATTTTTTCTTAATAAGATTCCAGAAACCCTGGGTTAAACAAATTGAAACAGGTTTATTTACTTGTCATGTTTACAGGACTTTTCAGAGCCTTATCAAACTGAAATGTATTGTGATACATATCCAAGAGGAGGCGAGTGCTCAGCCCTTCCCAAATTTATTTCACCATGAATCTTTTTTTTTTTCTGAGAGTATCTCCTGAACTAGCTGTCTTTAGTATGCTTTGTTGAACACTTGTCTAGTAGGCATGCTGTCTCTGTTTTCAATATTAGATGTTTGGTGAAACATAAAGGGAATGTTTCAAAATAAGATAGGTGATATATATCTACAGTGCTCCCTTTAGCCAAATTGTATCTAGAAGATTGCAGTAAGTTCTGAATATCATTAATGTAAGTACATTGATAAAATTGGAGGATCTCCAGAGGACGATTCAAGGCCTGTGAGCAGTATGAAAACTAGGCCATAGGAAGACTTCTTTAACAAATTATAAGTGTTTAAACTAGGAAAGTATAGATTGGAAGACAGGGGCAAGAGCTCTATTTTTAAAATTATCTATGATGTAGAATTAAGATTCAGTTTATTCTCTGTAGTTACAAAAAGCCAGAAACAGCACCAATGGGTGAAAGCTACAGGGAGCCAGAGTTTGGCTCAGTGTTAGAGCACGCTCTAACACTGAATGGACTGCCTTGTTTTCACTAGAAGTCTCTGACAAAGGCTGGAGGTAAGAGATACTATAGGGAAGATGGGTGGGAAGTTGGATTAGCTCCAACTTCTCATGAACAGGCCTTGAACCAAGCAGTCAATTTAAGATATGGAAATTCAGGAAAATTAGGACAGTGTAGTGCAGTTTTCATAAAACTAAACGTAATTAAATATCCTTTCTTTTATGAAGAGAGAGTGATAATAATTGGCAATCATATCTCTATCTTCAAAATATATCTGATCTGCTCTGACTGGGATCACAACAGAGGGTTTCAAACAGAGCAGGAAAAAAATTGTAGAACAAAAAATCAAATTCACGAAAAGACCAGATTTACTGGTCTGACAGAGACTGGAGAACCCTCAAGACTGTGGCCCTAAGATGCCCTTCTGAACTGGAACTGAAGCCGTTCCCAGAGACCACCTTTCCAAAGCATAGACAGGCCCATGAAATAAATAATAACACCCAAAAAGGATGTGCTCCTTAGAACAATCAATTATAAGAGATCAAAGCAGGCAACATTTGCCCAAAAGAAGAGAAGGCAAGAAGGGGTAGAGAATCAGGGCGAAAGGAAATGGGGAGAGCGCTGACACATTGTGGGGCATGAAACCAATGTCTCAGAACACTTTATGTGCAAATTACAAATTAACAAATGGGAAACTAATTTGCTCTGTAAACTTTTACCTAGTGCATAGTAAATAATGATCAGTAATCCAAAATATATATATAGATATGGATATATAGATTTTTTTTTTTCATCCAAAAAATCCAGAAACCAATGGATTAGATCAGGGCTTGGCAGACTTTCTGTGGAGGGCCAGATAATAAATACTTTAGGTTTTATGGGCACTATGGTATTTGTGGAAACCCTGGTGGCATAGTGGTTAAGTGCTACGGCTGCTAACCAAAGGGTCGGCACTTCGAATCCACCAGGTGCTCCTTGGAAACTCTGTGAGGCAGTTCTACTCTGTCCTATAGGGTCGCTATGAGTCGGAATCTACTCAACGGCACTGGATTTGGTTTTGGTTTTGACGGTATTTGTCACCAACTACTCAACTTTGCCATTGTAGTTGGAAAACCACCATAGATAAGATGTAAATGAATGGGCATGGCTGTGTTCCAGTAAAATTTTATTTGCAAAAACAGGCCACGAACCAAGCAGGCTGTACTTTGTCAACCCCTGGATTCAATGACTACTAAGATTTCTTTCCTTCTAAGATTCTTTGATTCTTGACTAGAGGAAGACAAAAACAAAACAGGGGAGTGTATCTTAAAATCTCATTCCCAAAGCGATGATCAACATCAGAATTACCTGTTATTTGTATGTTGCAGGGCTGGTATTTTTTTCTCCGTATAATGATGGTGGTTGGAGCCCCCAACTACTGAGTATGTCGTTATTGTTCCAAACCCATCCATCTTGGGCAGGGTGGGGGTGGGGCGGGGGAGGCAGTGGGCTGTTGGGAGATGTCTGTCTTCACCAAACTGTTTCTATTGTGATTTTAGTGACCGGTGCCAGTTTCTTTGTGTTCAGTGGGGCTCTGAAATCCTCTTCAGGATACCTTGCCAAGTCCAGTATTGTGGAAGGTAAAGAATGAGTTGCTTACTGCCATGTACGTTAAAAAAAAAAAAAAAAAACCCATTGCCGTCAAGTTGACTTCAACTCATAGCAACCCTATAAGACAGAGTAGTAGTTTCCAGGGAGCACCCAGTGGATTCAAACTGCTGACCTTTTGGTTAGCAGCTGTAGCACTTAACCACTACGCCACCAGGGTTTCCACGTGTACGTTAGTTCAGTCCTAATTATGCAGGTGAAAAGCTAGGGACATAAGGGAAGCCTTGATACTTATGGTTTAGACATCTGACTCCTATTATTTATTCAGTAGCGTCTCCCTCTTCAGTAAATTAAAACTGCCATGAGGGTGTCTAGGTCTCCAAAAAAGGGATTAAGTGGTAGAGATGCTATGGGATAGTGAGATAAAATTTAAGAGGTGGCCTTTCAGAGCTCTGGGATAAAGTTTGTAAGTGGACATCGGCTAAGTTCAAATATACCCTTGGGCACAAATCTCTAAATATGTAGATAAAGTTCAGTCCCTCCTACCCACAAGAATGCTGTAATTATCACTTACAGACACAGAATGGGAAATGCTTGCCGCTGGTTTGCTGTAATTAGACAAGACACATAACCCGACAAAAGTTAATTAAATTAAATGAAAGGCTAGTGAGCACACTGTTTATTTTTTAGTTATTCTTCACTGTTTTGTGATCTGGTTAGTCTTGTTGCATAACAAATTACCCCAAAACTTAATGACTTAAAACAAGTGTTTTATCATGCTCACTGACTCTCTGGGTCAGGAATCTGGAACGGGCAATGCAGGGATGACTTGACCCTGCCCCATGATGTATGGAACCTCAGCTGGGAAGACTTAAAGGCTGAGGGTTGGTTACTTGATAGCTGGGAGCTGGAGTCATCTGAAGGTTTTTCATGCACATGTCTGTTGGTTGGCCTGGGCGATTTAAAGACTAGAAGTAAGGACTGGCGCACTTACACATGGACTCTGTAGGATGGCATGGCAGCCTTATAATAGACTTCTTACATAGTGGCTCAGGGCTCCAAGCACAAGCGCTCCGACAACTAGGCAGAAGCTGCGTTTGCATTGCCTTTTATGACCCAGCTTTGAAATCACACAGGGTCACTTCTGCTGTATTCCAGTGGTCAAAGTAGTCATAAGCCTGCCCAGACTCAAGAGGAAGGGAATTAGATTCCACTTCTTGTTGGGGGAGTGAGAAGGTAGCATTGTAGAAAAGCATGTGAAATGGGAGATAGTGTGGCCATCTTTGGAAAACACAGTCTGCCACACGTAATGACAGGTTTTCATTTCCAGAATAGCTCACTTCAAGACCCTATCTAAAAGCATTCCTTTCTGAGGCCTGGATTCCTGTGTGTTGATTGAAATGCATAGATAATCTTATGTACATTTATAAATATTAGCTTTGATCTCCTTTATCGGTAAACTTAATAACACAGTAAGTAAAGAGCAAAGTACTTTTTTACAACTAAATTTCATAACTCTGACTACAAAGCTGAAACAGGCTAATAAGTCATTTTTAAGAGAAATCTAGGAGTTAAACGGTCAGTTGGTCTAAAGCAACCAGTTAATGCCTGTATGAACACATGCTGAGTACAGTTGAAATGGTATCTTTACAAGGTGATTAAAAACACCCTAAATGTTGTTGAGATGATCAAGTGAACTGACACAGGTTCTTACAAATGAAAAGCAGTGTGTTTAAAAGTTCTATGTTTATGTCTCTGGGCTGTGAATTTCTTAGGTCTTACATTTCACTGTGTGTACCTGCAGAGCCATTGGCTGCCTGTTCATGAAATTCTGATTGAGGTTCTGTTGGAGATCATTTCAGCAGATGAAATTTTGTGTCAGTGAAACAGGGTCATTGCTTAGCATGTGACAGCTCTCACTCACAGTTTCAGTGTTTGCCTTTGACACAGGTAGCTAGCAACTGAAAAGTAGTTACCATCTGTTGACTGTGTGGTAGCCCATATGAACAGATGTGGTAGGTTTGCCTTATTTCTAGCCAGTAACTGGTTTTACTCCCGAGCCCATGACTGTAGTTGATCCAATGATTGATTTAAGAAACATTTCCTGGGCATGCAGTCTTACATCAGGCAGTCATAGCAAGTAGTGAGAGAGACAGATGTGAGCAAATAAGTATGGTCAGAGCATGATAAACACAAAAGTAGAAATAGGAAAAAAATGCTCTGAGTGCAAAAGAGAGGGATATGACCGTGTGGGCCATGAGTCAGTTTTCCCTTTGAGTAGTCTTAGGACAGACTCTTAGTTGTGTCTGGAGTGAATTCCACGGGTAAGTGTCCTAAGCAGAACCCATCTTGGTGTTTGTGCCTTACGGTACTTTCGAAAAGTTAACAGGTTCAGCTCAAAGAACAAAGCCTCTTTGTATCTGCCGACTTTAGAGAGCAGAGGGAAGTTTTACATTTAACCTCAGAGGGATTTACCAGGTGCCGGGTACTGTTCCATCTGTCCCTCTCCCTGGCTTTGCATTGTCTCCATCTATGTTATCTTGGTGCTGATTCTCAGATGGCGTTATGGTCCAGATCACTGCCGAGAACATGGATTCGCTGAGGCAGGCGCTGCGAGAGATGAAGGACTTCAGCATCACCTGTGGGAAGGCAGATGCAGAGGATCCCCAGGAGCACATCCACATCCAGTGGGTGGATGACGACAAGAACGTCAACAAGGGGTAAGTGCACACATTAACCCCCTTGGGCATTAGTTACTTCGGGGCTAGGCCCCAGGTTGCGTCGCTGCCTACCCTGGTGTTTTATAGCTTTCTTGAAAGCCCTGCCTAAGAGAAACAACTGCTTTGTATGCACGACATTATACATTTAAAGTTCTGGTTTCTTAACTTAGTTTCTGATGTAGTTTTTATGCATATTTTTCAAGAGAAGATGGAAGAAGGTTTGATGAAACAGCATTCTAATTAAAGACTTAACAATTATTGAGATAATAGTAATACTTAAACCTCTTGTGATTTCACAGAGCACTTTTGCTAACATTGTTTCTTTGAGTATAATAGCCCTTTCAGATGGGCATTGTTATTCCCATTTTACAGATGAGTAAACAAGCACCAAGAGGCTAAATAACTTGTCAGATCCACAAAGGTAGGAAATGACAGACTAGAACCCAAAACCACTTCCTGGGGCTTTAAATCCTATACTCTTTCCCAGTATATGGCAACTTTTTTCTAATGGTTGGAGCCATCTTTGACACACGTCTTTCTCTCACATCCCACAACTCATCCAACAGTAAATCCTGTTTGCTGTACTACAGAATACATCTGGAATCATACTACTCACGACCTCTGCTGCCACCATCCTAATTAAGGCACCATCATCTGGGCTGGATTATTGCAGTAGCCTCCTAACTGGTTTCCTTATTTCTAATCTTGGCTCCCTCCTTTCCCTCACCCCAGTCTGCTTCTAATACAACAGCCAGAGTAATGTCGCTTTTCTGCTCAAAACCCACCAACGGCTTCCCGTATCATTTAGGGTAAAAGCCAAAGTCTTTCATGACGTCTAAGTCTTTCAGCAGCCTGCACATCCCTTCTCCTACCCTGTTCCCTTTCAAAAACAATGCTGGCTTTCTTGCTTGGACATATTGAGCCAAGCACACCCCTGCTCCAGGGCCTTTGCATTCACTGTTCTCTCAGCTCATACTCTTCCCCTAAATAGCTAAATGAGTCACTCTCACAACCTTCAAGTCTTTTCCCAAATGTCACTTTCTCAGTAAGGCCTTCCCTAGTCAACCTATCTAAATTGTAACCCTCTCATACACATCATCTTCCTCCCTGCCTCAATACTTCCTGTCTACCTTCTTTGAGTTATATTTATCAATATAACTTTTCACTCTCTAATTTACAGTATAATTTTCCTTATTTATTATATTTTCCCTGGAATGTAAGCTCTGTGAGGGAAGGGATTTTTGTCTGGTGTATTTACTTGTGTATCACCAGCACCTAGAACAGTGTTTGGCACTTAGTAGGTGCTTTAAAAATACTGATGAATTGAATGAATGTACTATACTTCATTGTACTAATCTTTCTCCCATTCATTCATCCATCCAGCAGTAAATTCTATTACATATACCAAAAACCTAAACCCCTTGCCATCCAGTCGATTTCTGACTCATGGTGACCCTATAGGACAGGGTAGAACTGCCCCATAGGGTTTCCAAGGATTTGAACTGCCAACCTTTTGGTTAGCAACTGAGCTTTTAACCATTGCGCCACCAAGGCTCCTCTACTATATATGGGGCTTTGGAAATACAAAGATGACTTCCTCATGGTCTCCTCTGACAAGTTGATCCGTCTAGTTTCAAGACAGTTAAATTAAGCACACCGAAGTGTAGAAGATGCTAATAGGTAATGAGATAGGATACAGTGAAGAGGAAGTTTGGTAGAGGTGGTAGGAGTATTCAGGAAAGACTTCATATGGAAATGACTGACGCTTGAGCTGACTCTGGTAAGATTTGCCACGTAGCTGTGGCAGAGAGGGCATTCCAATCAGAGGGAGTAGCAGGAGCAAAGGCAGACAGAGGGCATTTAGAACGTGACATACCAGATTTTTTAAAAAGAGATTTAAAAACGTTTATAGTTGAACAAAAAAAGAAGCGCATTCAAATCAGTGGGCACATTTACCTATTTTACAAATAATCCTTTATCTTTCTGTTCTTCACTGGAAAATTTAATTTCAAGATGACTTTGTCTATTAGAAATGGACATGGTTATTAGGACCAAAAAATGTGTAATGTAAAAATCTGATGCCGTGACGTATCGGTAACTAACAAGCAGACTGCCCTTTCCTAAAGCAAGTGCCAGTGGCAGCATCTTAGGAAACAGGACAAAAACTAGCCAGGGAAGACTCTCAAACTCAGGAGTTTAGTGTATAGTGTGTAACTTGAATGTTCTCCAGCTTGTCCCCAAGTGAATGGACAATCCTCCCTTAAAGAAGGGGCCCTTTTTTGATATCGTTGGCTGAGGAGTTAGGAATTAAACTTACATTGCCAAAATAGTTTTATTTTGAATGAATAAAGTGAATGCCTGATATTGAAGTTTAAGTTGAGTTTGACCTTTAATTCATAGAGAATCAAAAACAGTTGTGAAAGTTGTTGGGAGGAATCTGGAATTTTTGTGCCAATCGTTTTGAATCCTCATTCATCAGAATGAGTATTTATGTGTATCTCCATGTATTTATACTTGCAGTATTTCAGGCAGAAATAGCTTTTAAAAAGTGGCCTTTCTATTCAGTATCTAAGATTGATAATTTAGCAGTGAAGGCAATTTGTTATGATAGATTTACAGATACACGTTCATCTGTTTACACCAAACCAAAACCAAAAACCAAACCCATTGCTGTCAAGTCGATTCCGACTTATAGTGACCCTACAGGACGGAGTAGAACTACCCCATAGGGTTTCCAAGGAGTGCCTGGTGGATTTGAACTGCTGACCTTTTGATTAGCAGCCAAGCTCTTAACCACTGCACCACCAGGGCTCCCAGTTCACACCAGCACTGACATAATTAACAAACTTGTTCAAATAATTCTTTTAATAACAGACGTTTATTTAATGCCTAAGAACCAAATAAAATGGGTCAGTACTGGGTTGTCATATTCCCTGCCCTTCAGAAGTTCATTTGTCCGGCAATTATGCAAACATGAAAAGTGTAATGTGATGAGTGTTGTTTTAGAGCCAGAAGCAAAGTGATGCAACAGAGCGGATGGGAGAGCAAGTCTGGTGGGCAGCTGAGCATTCGCTAAAGTAAGGAGTGCTGGGGAGGCGCAGGTTTGATGAAACAGTTTCTTTACAATAAGAACCAGCTCCTGGAAAAAAAAAAAATTTTTTTTTTAAATATGTGTTCTTTGAATTATTACAGTACATAAGCCCTTTCCATGATATTTCCATAATGTTTCATGTGCATTTCTGTACAGTGGTTTCTTCCTACAGTGATGTGTTGCACAGCTGTGTTAGCAAGACACCCCATGTAATTAGGTCAGACCTGGCATTTGCAGCAAGACTTGATGAGGAAAATGGTTCCCCTAACTTCAAGAGCTCCTTCTGTCTCTCTCCTCTGCCTCCAATTTAGTGTCATAAGTCCTATCGATGGGAAGTCCATGGAGTCTATAACTAGTGTGAAGATATTCCATGGGTCAGAGTATAAAGCAAATGGAAAAGTCATCAGGTGGACAGAGGTAAGGAAATGAAATCTGGCATCCTTGACCCACTTCCAGCACTTCTTGGTAGGCCAAGAGCCATAGATGTTGGGAGAATAAGACTAAATCTCTCTGTTTACCTTCTGTTCTCCAACTCTTTTGGGTCTGTCTTAGCTCCCAGGGACAGAATGCCACCAAGTGCATCCTGCAGCAATCTGATGTATCCTCATTCCTGTGGACTAGCTTTTAGAGATTTGTTTGCATTGGAGTTTAAGAAGGATGCATCCTTGAATAGTGCATACCACCTTCACTGTTCTGCAGAAAGCCTGGTCAGTTTTGCTGCAGTTAGGATCTGTATTGGGTCCCTGCCATACAGTTGAAACTATGTGAGATAACTTGGTCTTTAAAAAAAAAAAACCTTATTTTACCAATAAGAAAACTAAAGCTCAGAGACTGAGTACCTTGCCTAAGATTACAAAGCAAGTAAGTAATGGTCAAGTTCTGATTCAGACCCAGATCTGACCAACTGCTAAGCTCTTTTCCATTATATTAGGTTGCTCCTTAACTTGAAAGCCATTTACAACAAAAAATGGGAAGCTGTATTAGTAGGTCACCTGGGAATGGGAGGGGCTCGGTAGAGACCCTGTTTGTGTGTATATATTATACATATAACAGAAAGTTTATTCTTCAAGACTGGCACATAGCTGGAAGTCAAATAGGTCTTAGGTCTCTTAATTTCTTTTGCACCTCATTTATACTCATCTGTAAAGGGTTGAATTATAAGATCTCTAGGATTCCTTTCAGCTTTAGAAGTCTTTTAATTTTTTTTAACTCTGTGACATTTAGCTTTTCCATTTTATTCACAAGGAAAAGAGGCCAAGAGAGGTTAAGTGACTTACCCAAGTTGACACAGCTGGCCCCTGATAGCACAGAGCAGGTAGAACCTGGCTCTTCAGTTTGTGCCAAGTGATTCATCCCTCATACCAGGCTCAGTGTTTTCATTTGCAGCTGATTTTAATTGCTTGCTTTGTAATGATTGTCCCTTTGACACATTTTGAGTAGTGCACAGAGTCTGGAACATGTAAAACTCTTTATAGCTTACAAAGATGTTTGATCTCCGTTTCCTCATTTTTGCTGCACAGTGACTCAGTGAGGTAGGCAGGCTACACATCCCATTATGCAAATAAGAAAACAGGCTCAGAGAGGTCATGTGGCTTTGTGACTTGCCAAATGCTGGTTACTAGCAGAGCAGGGGCCAGGCTGGGTCTCATTACTCCCGGCAGAGCTCTTTTCGTCATTTCATGCCACCACTCTCACTACTGCATCCAGGCACAGGGGTTCAGACTTGCCCTTTGTTGAAAAGTAAGCTAAGAGTTGGTATTTATAAACATTATGTATTTGTATACCTGTCTTCTATATTTTGTTTTTATACTGTTTACAGTAACCAGGGAGGACAGGTGTTTTCCATTTCACAGAGGCAGATTGGACATGGAGAAGTCAAGGGACCTGCTCGTGACCCCTTCTCTGTGTGACAAGGACTGAGGTCTCTCACTTCCTAGTTTGCTGTGCTTCTGCGCGTACACAGTGCAGTGCTTGGCTTTGTACAAAGAAACCAACACAGCTCTGGCCATGCGCTGGGAAAAGCTCTGTCTGTGATAGAGGCAGAAGACTCGAATTCTGGACTTGGCTTTGCCTCTAAATAGTTCTGTGCAGTTCAGCAAGTCATTTCCCTTCTGTGAGTAATCTGGAAGATGAAGGATTACGTTGGATCATGTAATCTATAAAGCCTTTTCTCTTGGGATTCTAAGATCCTTCCTTAAGAAAATCATGCACATAGAGATTGCCTTTTAGAGATGCACAATGTAAGATGTAGGCCTTTTCTGGTTCTGAGTACTAGGCGTCAGTATGACCATGGCCAAGGCTTTCACGGAGTTCGGTAGGTGGCTACTGCAATTTGTAGACACAGAGACTAAGGCACAGACATTGTTTCTTAGATGTAAGACATTAGTCCCTACTTTCCTTGGTCTGAGGACTTTATGGTGTCCTATTCCTATTCGGTCTTACACATCTCAGGGAATCATGGTGCTCATACACAGCAAAATGATCCACTTGTTTCTTTGAGAATCTCCTGAACACAAGATTAAAAGTCTCTTTTGTTTGGGAACAGGTTTTTTTCCTAGAAAATGATGACCAGCACAATTGCCTAAGTGATCCTGCAGACCATAGCAGACTTACCGAGCATGTTGCCAAGGCTTTTTGCCTTGCTCTCTGCCCCCACCTGAAGCTTCTGAAGGAAGATGGAATGACTAAGCTGGGACTGCGTGTGACACTTGACTCAGATCAGGTAAGAAGGGTTGTAGGTGGCTTTTGAAGCTGGCCTTGGGCAGTGTCCCTATTTTAAGACGTGAGTTTTCGTGCATCTACCCAGAGAGCTTACTTCTCCTGACCTGGCCTGACCGGATGTAGCATTCTGGCCCTCCTTCTAATCGTAATCTACCCTGACATGCTGCTTGGTCAGACTCTCTCTGATCCATTTGAACCTTGACTTCCTCACCTGAATGTCTTCCAAGGAGTTAGTTTTCTTCTTAGTGTGGGATAAGGAGGAGCGTATGTGAGGACCTGCCACCCCTGTGTGAATGGCATCTATGCTGCCCTTTGAAACTCTCAGTCCCACCAATCAGGAATCGTTCAGAACTGCCTCAGAGGCCAGGTCCCAAGCTGTCCATTCTCCTCTAGTTCTCTTAATCTGACTAGAGCAGGCTGCTGGTGACATCTCTGCAGCTGCCTGCTCCTAAGTAAGGTTTTTCTTACTTTGGCATTTTCATGCTAGTTAGTGAATAGGACTTGAGCTCTTTCCCCACTGATTTTCCTATCAGCTTGGGTTTCCTACTGCCAGGCTTCCCTGGTTGTTCCCTCCTCTGATTTCTTGTTCCAGTGTCTCTCTTCTTGACGTAGCACTCTAATATCTACATATTTCTTTTGGATTTTGGATGCCTGTGGCATGTCCAGGAGCCCTAGTGGCACAGTGGTTAAGTGCTCGGCTGCTAACTGAAAGATCGGCAGTTTGAACCCACTAGCCAGTCCTTAGGAGAAAGATGTGACAGTATGTTTCCATAAAGATTACAGCCTAGGATACCCTACGGGGTAGTTCTACTCTGTCCTGCAGGGTCGCTGTGAGTTGGAATCGACTAGGTGGCAATGTTTTTTGTTTGGTTACTAATTGCTAGACCCCACTTCTCCCCTCAGCCCTTTAGCTTTGAGTCATTTAGAAAATGGGCGTGGACTCCCAGCTTGATCACCTGTAATCCTGTCTAAACTGCTGCTGCCTTGAGTGCTTCTGGGGAGAAACTGGTTCCTCAGCGCAGTCCTGCCATTATCAGAGAAAATGGTGAAGGATTATGTGTTTGGCTGTTTCCTGACTAATCATCAATGAACAAGTATTTATTTTCTATTTACAGTCTTGCCCAATGCTGTACTAAGCATACCAGGGTAATACAAATGAATATCTTGGTCCTTTCTTGAATGGTACTGATAATCTGGCCGGAGAGAGAATTACTTTACATAAAACAAAACAAACATTTTTGTACTAAATGTGTGAGCTCCTTGTGGGCAGGGGCCCTGTTTCATTCATCTTTGGATCCCTGTGTTTGTAGATGGTCAGACATGGATGGAAGAACATTCACTCATTTCCTGCTATATCAGGGAGCTGTGCATACACAGTATTTCTCATTTTAATTTTCATAACCAAAGGTTTAGGTATTATTTCTGACACTCTACTCTCTATGCAGTTCCCTCAGAAACAAAGACTTTAACAGGTTAAGTGACTTGCCCAAGGTCTCCCAGCTACCAAGTGGCAGGGTCAGGGTAAATGACAGGAGGATAAATGATAGTACAGGGAAGGGAGGAATCTGTATTCACAGCCATGTGTCTACCTTTCCTGCTCAGCCTCCATGGCCCTCAGCCCTCTGGAGAAATCTTCTCTCCCTAGTAACCTGCCATCCCCTTCTCTCTGTGGTGTAGGTTGGCTACCAAGCAGGGAGCAATGGACAGCCCCTTCCCTCGCAGTACATGAATGATCTAGACAGCGCCTTGGTGCCCGTGATCCATGGAGGGGCCTGCCAGCTCAGCGAGGGCCCTGTCGTCATGGAACTCATCTTTTATATTCTGGAAAACATCGCATAGACAGAAAGGACTTCATTTTTTTTCTGTTAAGACCTGTTGCGACAGCAGTCATACCCAAATCATTTGCACTTTAAAACTGGAAGATTAAGCTTTTGTTAACACTATTAATGGGTGGTGGGTGGGAGTGGGGGTTTGCGGGGCAGGGGGTGGGAAAGGGTGGTTGGGGGACAGATGTTCCGTAATTTTAAGTCTTCTATGCATTGTCCACCAAGAGGATCTGGGCAGCTTCTGTTACTGCACAACAGTTATGCTATCTTTGCAGCTAATCCCCTTCTGTTACTGTTTAGACAAGAATTCCGCTCCACTTTAAAGACTTACTTATGGTCATGTGCTCAGAAATGCTCAAATGGGTACAGCCATCACCAAGGGTGGGGTGGGAGGGCAGAGGGGAAATAAAAAATGAAGCATCAGTCTTGCACTCTTTGTATAGAACTGATATAGAAAGGAGAATCCCACACGGATCTCCCAGTTACAGCACAGCTGTTTATTAAGTAGAAGTCACACTTCCATTTTCTGTTTTTACCAGATTATTGGCTGAAGTGAGCACTCAGCTGCTAACTGAAAGGTCAGCAGTTCGAACCCACCAGCTGCTCCACAGGGGAAAGATGTGGCCGCCTGCTTCTGTAAAGCTTACAGCCTTTGGAAACCCTATGGGGCAGTTCTACTGTGTCCTGTGGGGTTGCTATGAGTCAAAGTTGACTCAAGGGCAACAGGTTTGACCAAGGAAGGACAACTCACTGAAAATGAGTTCACTTGGATAGCAGAGCAATTTCAGGATCGGTAGAGATTTATTTGCTCCAGGGAATGGCTGATGTCGAATTTGGCCTTTCTGTGAAGGCCGACAGAACACACCTAAAACCTTTTAAGTTATAATATGCTAGAGGCCTGTGTTTTTAAGTATTTCATCAGGAAATAATTAAAACTTCCAGGAAAGTTGCAAGTACAAAGAACACTCATAAACAATTGACCCAGTTTCGCCTATTGTTAACATATAAACATTCTGCCCAATTTGCTTGATCAGTGCTTTCTCCCTCTCTCCATAAAACATTTTGAGGCTTTTGAGAGAAAGTTGCATACATCATAGCCCTTTATCCCTAAGTACTTTAATGCTTATTTCCTAAGAATAAGGATATTCTCTTATATAACCAAGGAGCCCTGGTGATGCAGTGGTCAAGTGCTCAGCTACTTAACTGTGGTTCAAACCCACCAGCTGCTCTGTGGGAGAAAGATGATGGTAGTCTGCTTCCTTAAAGATTTACAGCCTTGGAAACCCTGTGGGGCAGTTTTATGCTATCCTATTTGGAAATACTGGTGGCGTAGTGGTTAAGAGCAATGGTTGCTAACCAACAGGTCAGCAGTTCGAATCCACCAGGCACTCCTTGGAAACTGTACGGGGCTGTTTTCCTCTATCCTGTAGGGTCACCTTGAGTTGGAATTGACTCGATGACTGGGTTTTTTGGTTTTTTTTTTTCGGTTTATAGGGTTGCTATGAGTCGGAATTGATTTGATGGCAGTGGGCTTGGCTTGGGCTTATATAACCAACCGCAAGACAGCTAATCAGCTTCAGTCAATTTAACACTGATATACTTTCTCTCTTCCAGTAGTCAAATGATCCAACAACATCCCTCAGAGAATTTCCTCCTCCAGTAAAGCTTCCAGTGTCGGATCAGACGTGGCATGCAGCTGTCATGACACTTCAGTCTCCTTTAATCTGAAAGGTTTTCATTGACTTTATCTTCCATGTCACTGATATTTTTGGTGAGCAGAGCTTCCCAGTCCATTTCTTAGTAGAAAAGACCTCATTTTGAGTTTGATGTTTCCTCATGATGATTCTGACTCAGCGGCCCCATGTGACACAGTAGAATTGTCCCATAGGGTTTCCAAGGCTGTAATCTTTACGGAAGCAGACTGCCACATCTTTCTCCCGGGAAGTAGCTGGTGGGTTTGAACAGCCAACCTTTCAGTTAGCAGCCAAGTGCTTTAACCACTGTGCCACCAGGGCTTACATTCCTCATGATTGGCACGTTCACTGTGCCTTCTTGGCCGGACCCCTACCTACGTGATGATGTTTCCTTTTCAGGACATCACATCTGGGGCACTTGATACTCATCTGCCCCTCACTGATGGTAAATTTTGATCGTCTGGTCAAGATGCTGCCTGATTTCTCCACTGTATGACTTTTCCCCTTGTAACTAATAAGCAGTATGTGAGGAGACATTTTCAGACCATGTAATTTTGCTTATCAGAATTTCATTTTAGATGAAGTATCCACTGATGTTTCTTACCTAATCTTTTACTGTGATGGTTGCAAATAGTGGTCTTCCAGTTCCATCACTCCCTCCACCCTTCACAGCTGGCACTTGATGATCTACTTTAAGCAAAAGCCCTTCTTTTTCCCCTATTCATTAAATTTTCGCTATGGACTGACACATTATTTTTTCAGTAGTTTCATTATTTTAGTGCTCATACGGTCTGTTTTGGCCAGTGGGAGCCCCCTCAGGCTGGCTTCTATGTTTTTGTGTCTGTCTCCATGACTTTTTTGAGCACTTCCTTTTCTGGCCTAAGGTACTCCAGGCTCATCTTGTACTTGCTCTCCCCCAGCCCCAGAATCGGACATTTCTCCAAGGAGCTCTTTTTTTCCCCAGTGGACACAAGTATTAGAAATCAAGATCTGGTTTGTCCATGATATATGTGACTGGTCATTTTCTCGTTGATTAAAAATTTATTTTGGCCACAGATCAAATGGATTTCACAACTAAGTTTGAAGAACACTGCTTTAGGGCAACTCACGCCTTGTGTGGCTGTCATCACTAAAAGCCCAGGCCAGGCTGGAGTCAGTCCCTCCGCAGTAAAAGCGCACAGCTCCATGGATCCCCTGGGAGCTAACACAGGCCTCTGGGACAGTGAGAACCTGTTCCCCATCGCTGAAGCTGGATCCAGGACTTGGCAACCATTGAGGCTGTGGAGCTTAGGGTAGCAGCTGTTTTTCAAACAGAGCCCCAAAGACCTGGCCTGGGAAGCGTGTCTAGGCAGGTTCATCTCTCTCCATGTGGTAGGAGGTCACATCCTACATCTGCCTCTCCATAGGTCTTGCTGATGATGGCTGCTGAGAACTGTGATTTGTAGCCTTTCTCTCAGACTCGAGTACTTGGAGTTCTAAAGGAGAGGAAAGTAAGTGCTCCTTAGTGCAGAGCTCAGCTAGTAAGGACTGAGCCTTGGGATCACCAACCCCCAAACCTGACAGAACAAGAAGCACTTGTTATAACAGGGTCAGGTATTTTCGGTGTAACATCCAGCTTGTTCTAAATATACCTCAGAAGTTTGGAGCGTCTACAGAGGTCAGCAGTTCACAAGGCCAGTGACTTTGCTAATGCCAACTGCAGAGTTTCTCTTCCTGATTTGTCTGCGCCTCCTGCCTCCCCCGCCATAACTGTGTGTGAAGGTCTGGTTTGATGCACTGTGTGCTGGTCCTGTTTTCCTATAGAAGTTTATCTTCCTTGCTACTTGGTTAAATAGGTCTTGCCATTGTATGTATTTTTTCTGGATCAGTGCAGGCTTTTTAACTCTCGCTCCAAGGACATACCCTGGCCCTGTACAATCAGGTATACTGTCAACTGCATAAAATGTCCTTTAGTACAACCATCTTGTGGAATTGGGCATAAAACAATGGAGGCTGTTTTTTTTCTTTGCTTTTTATATAATGTATATTGTAAGGATTACATAAGGCGAAGATCTGAAACGTCACATTTTTAAATAAGGCAAACTTTTCTGGAATGTAAACCTGAAGATTGCTGTAGAGATCCTTATAAACTGAGGAGTGGAACTGCCATTCTGGTAATTTAGTAATAAATATTTTAAAATTATTGAATCTCTACCATATTCTAGGCAATGTAGTTTCTCCATCTGTTTTTATCAGCATTTTCTGAGCACCTACTGGGCTCTAGGGTTAGAGACACGTGACTTTACCCTGTGACGTTCTTATCTTCCTCAGCCACAGCGGTTCCTGAACAGGTTTCAAGTGTCCTCTCTCAGGAACGTGGTAGATGGTGGGCCCAAAACTCCCAACCGAACTTACCTCTTATCACATAACTGGTTAAAAAAAAATTTTTTTTTTTTTTTTAAATAACTGGTTAGCTGGGAATAATTTATGCATTTCAAACAACAATCAAGCAGTCTTTACTGAACATTGTTTCTGTAGTCACTTTGTATCAGTAGTTTCTATTTTAATAATGCTAGGGACTTTCAGGGCCTGTATATGTCGAAGGAGCTGGGGTAGAGCAGGGATGATACTGCTCATTTTAGAGCTCAGGAAGGCGAGGCCCAGAGAAGGGAAGAATCCATCTGTGACGGAGCTGGACACAGACCAGGTACCCAGCTCTCTGGCTCCTGAAAGCCGCTGCCCTAAGGGGCAGGATCTTTGAGGGGCTGCCCACACGTTTGGAAATCAAGCCTTCAAAATTTGGAAGCCCCATCATAGGTGTCAGAATGGTGCTGTAAGAAAGAGTAATGCTGAATTTGCCCTTTAATTGTGAGCAAGACATCCTGACTCTCATCTTCTTCCATTTCTTATTCAGTCCACTAATTCAGAACAAAGTGTGCGTTGCACTAGGTGAAAGGCAGAATATAAAACTGTAAAAACTGTTTCAGTTGTGGCTGGTTCGCATTTGCCCACAAGTCACTAACCTGCAGTGCTTGGTTACTGCACTCCGACAAATCTTAGGACAAGGCTGGGGCAGGCTCCTCCCATTCCCTGACCCCCGCATGCCTCGGCTGCAACAAAGGCCTTTTAAGAACCTCAGTCTCCAAGTCCAGTGGGTGGCTTTGTCTTGCCTCCCTCAGCGTAAAGGTTGTTTTTCAAAAAGCAAAGAGCAGTGAAGCCAACTGAAGTTGAATGGGTTTTGCAAAGGGAAATCTTTGAGGCCATAGAAAATTTCCTATCGAAATAGGCATTTCCATAAGAGGCCTAAATTCAGAAATTCCTAGGGCTGGTGGAAACTTAGAGGTGAACCACTGCTGTCATGTTTGCCCTCTTGGTAAGCGCTGGGTTGGGTACAAACCCTAGAAACTTCCTGGCCACCCCCTCTGCTCTGAAGTCTGCCAGTTCTCCCCTTCATTCTAGATCACTGCTTGTTTGCCACGCTTATGTGACTGCAATTAAGTGTTAAATCTCCCATCTGTGGAAATTTTGGTAGTTCACTTCTGATAGGTAAGGCTGACCAGAAAGCTCTAGGAAAAAGTCCTTTGCAGTTCCTGCTGTTGCTGAGTGAAAGCTCTGCTCTTAAGGGCAGAGAAGCATGCCCTGGCCCCGTCCCTGAAAGAGACACAAAAGCTCATCTCTGAGCTGTGCTTATGCAATGCTGTAGTCATCAGTACACGCAATGTACCTGCTTCAGTTACAGCCTTTCAAAAATGATCTTGAGGAATGCTTTTAACTGAATGCTTAAAAAAGAAAAAACACTGGGGTGTTAAAGTTTATTTCTAAGAACATGTGGTTTTGAATATTAAATCTGTTGCAACTACAAATCCCTCCCTTGTCTCCATCCATTCAGAAAAACAAACCCAAAGGGGAATTTCTTGGGAAATGACTACGGGATTTCTCCAGGTGATCAACTGGAGAGTAAAAGCCTCCCCTGCCCCCCAAACGTTCCTGCTACTCTGGCTTTTTAAAAGTGACAGGGAAAAGACTGGTTAAACAGCACATTTTTTTGTGATATGTATTTTACCACTTTAAAAAAAATGACAGGCAGCAGGGCTTGAGTTTACAACTTTGGTAGTTACTCAATGTGTGTGTGTTTAGAGTGTAAAACCCCAATAATGAATTAGAGCTAGTTTTCTTAAATAAAAATGGCTACATAAAATTACATATATATATAATTTTTTTTTTCCAGTTAACAGTCTTTTTAGTCTTAGGTGCATGGACCAGACCCGAGATACGACCTTCCCTTTACTTCCCACTAAATAGTATTGGAAATAGTTCCTCCTCCGCTCTCTCCTTTAGGAAGCAGGAAGGCTAATGCAGCAGCTGTCAGGAACGAAGGCACAAGGCACAGGCAAAGCTGGGTAAATTAAGTCATATGGGATAGGCTGTCATTGGACCCTGCCCCCACCCCAAGCAGGGAAGGTCCCAGATCACCCGTGAGTTCTCCCATCCCTCGGTTTTATCTTTTAAAGGCACATCCAGAAATGGTGCAACTGGGGGCTGGGGTAAGCTGCACACAGTTGCTACGCAAGGGTGAATAGGTGAGGCTGCAAGTCTCCACAGCACATAGCGATGAGGGTACCCTTGCCTTCTCCCACACTGAGGGAGAGTGGGGGTGCCCAGAACCCCTCTTGCTTCTGTGGAGGCCTGGGGAGGGGCTGGCAACAGGCAAGACCAGGGCTGTGGTCAGTAGTGCAAGTATTTAACAAGTCTTTGGTACTTGTGGGAGCATCTCCCTTATGTACACACGCTCTTGTACCCTGCAAAGCAAGGACAAGCAAGCCCCTGTACACCACCATTGCTGGCCTGGCTCCTCAGCACGGACCATCTGCTGCACTGGGGCACAAAGCATGTTAAGTCTAAACTGTTGTGGAAAATACAAACAGATTTTAGAAAGGATTTTCTGGAGACAAACCTCGGAAGGTGAACTTCCCTCCCCAGTTCTACTGAAGAACAAAAGAAACTCCTAGGCTTTCTTCCCAGAGAGTAAAGGATGGGGGCCTGTGGGGCCCTGGCAGAAGGGAGAGGTTCTGAAGGTCCAGAAAGCTGCCCACCTCACAGGCCCCTGGGCTCCAGGACCAACCAGTTCTCGGTGACTATCTGCATGTCTTGACCGCTCAGAGGCTCCCGCAGCCTCACCTTCACCTCCAGCTTCCCCCCCGTGGGTTTCCTTCCATCCAGGACCTGTGAGGACAGTAAAGAGGGAGAGGTAACGGGGTGGGGGTGGAGCTTCACTGTCCTCACAGGAATGGAGGAAGAGGCGCTAAGGCACCTACAGTGTTAACAAAGGTGTCTGCTACATGACAGCCCCTGCCCTCCTGCCATTTGGTGGTAGTTTTTAGGTAAGTCTCATAAAAAGACGTAACATAAAAATGCAGAGGGGCGGCAATGTTCCAACTGAAGTGGAAATGGGAAACCTATAACTCTGCCTACCCAGTGTCCCCCTCAGTCCTCATGGCAGCTCCTGGAAGAAACACTGGCTTCAAGGAGCAGCCTGAAAACTACTTAGCCCAACTTCGCTTCAGAGGTGGCCCAGAGAAGTGATTTAAAGTTACACAGCCACTGCATGGCAAAGCTAGGACTAGGACCCAGGCCAAGGTTCCTGCCAACCCACCATGCTGGCTCTCTCCTCTCATCAGGAGAGGCGGCAGCTAGAGTGCTAAGCAGTGCCAACAGGCCTGAGAAGTCTGATCACCCTCAAGGGGACCAATACAGACCAGGCTGCACTAGGGAACAAGGTCCTCCAAGACCCCCCCCACACTTGAGAAGGCATCAGCAAGGGTCTATACTCTCTCTGCCAGGAACACACTATATGAGCTTATGTAACACCCTTCCTGCTGGGCCTTACCTTCCTCGTCTGTCAGAGACAAACTCTGCCTGCAAAATCCCATGGAAGCTTAAAGAGCTGTCTGGGGGCTGATGCCTAAGCATAGGTTAGCTACATTCTGTTGGATCCCTACTCCAGAAACACCTTATCGGCATTATGTCAGGAGCCTGTTCCACTTCATATGTTGCCAGACAGTTGTCCCAACCATAACTCTGCCTTCAGAAGCCTAGGAATCTGCGTGTGCCAAGCTGACAGCAGTAATCAGACCCCTTAAGGGCCCTCTCTCTAACCTACTTTCCCCAGAACTTGACGGGGGACAGAACATTCTAGAAAGAGTATGTCCACTCCTATCTGTGTGTGTCTGTGTAGGTTTCTCAGATCCTCTGAATCTCTTTGTGTGAAATGGGGATACCACCTACTATACTGGACACTTACGGATATTTTAAATTAAACACTGGGCATAAAAAACCTTCAATAGGGACTGGCGTCCAAAAAATGTTGGTTTTTCTCTTCCAAGTCCTCTGGTATCCCCACCACCCCTGAGCCCTACCTCCACAATCTCTCTGATCTCACACTCATTCTCCAGCCGCTCCAGCTTCAGATGTGCTGTGCCGACCAGCTTGTCGCTTCTGAAAAAGGACCTGGGAACCAAGAGGCAGCAGAGAACTGAACTGGCTGAGGCCAGTGCAGAAAACAAATGAACAATAACAGCAACAGCAGCAAGTAACTGCCCAGCCCACCTCAGCAGTGTAACTGTAAGGGGCCTTACCCTTTGTGGAAGATTTCAAACTTGATTCCTTTGCTTTGGATCACCCTCCTGAAGCCCCGGTGGTTTCGGTTGATGTTTAGTTTGAAGAGTTGATCAAATTCTGCAACAGGGGAAGAAGGTAAGGAGGGGCTTGGCTCCCAGGGATTTCCTGAGAAAGCGGAATACAGAGGCCCAGGGCTGGCCTTCCTTCTGGATCTCTCTGCCTGCATTTCAGAGTGATTGCCACCAGAGGGTGATACAGAGTCTAAAATGCTGGCCTTAAGAGTGTTTGTGCTTATAGTTAACAGGCGCTCAAGTACTAGCCTAAAAGTTGGAGGTCTGAACCCATTCAGAGGTGCCTTGGAAGATGGGCCTGGCGATCTGCTTCTGAAAGGCCACAACCTTGAAAACACTATGGAGCAGTTCTACTCTGCACACATGGGTCACCAGGAGTCAGAATGAACTCAATAACAACCAACAACAGTTGATGCAGATTATAGCAAAGAGGGAAGGACTTGGAATTTGGAGTCAAGATTCCTGGGTTCAAGTCCCATTTCCACCGCCTCCTTGCTATGAGACCCAAGGCAAGTCTCTACCCCTCTGAGCTTCAGTTTCCCCAAGTACGTAAGAGGACTGGTGATAATAACTATCACTCAAGTTAACAGGAACAAGTAAAACAACAGATGTGCAAACACTCTAGAAATACAAGTGCTGCACACACGTCAGAGAGAGAAAGGAGGAGGGTCCTCATGGAGAGCCTCACCTGGAGAGTTTGTGTTCTTCACCACAGCTGTTTTGTTTTTTTGAGCCTGGTCCTAAGAGCAGTGAACAGGGAGAATTCAGGACAGCTTAGGTAAAAAAAAGAGACAAACAGGGCCAGGGACTCTGGGCTACATGAGTGTCAAAGAAAGGGGCCCCTGTAGGGAATGGACCTAAGGGTCCTCAAACCCCTTTCTACAACAGACCTGGCCAGGGATGGGGAGAAATGGAGCACAGGGTCCTAGAATGGAAGATGGGGACTCAGAGCATCCTGCCTCCACCTGAGCCTCACCGAGTTAGGGTAGTGGAACTCAAACCGCACAAAAGCATCCAAGTCATCAGGGGTCACCCCTATGAGGGAGAAACAGAGTCAGAGGGAGTGGCCAGGAGCTCAGTTCTTGATGTGGAGGGACAGCCAGTGTGTCCACACTGGCTGGAGGCGGAGTGTCTGGGCAAGAGTCTCTCGGAGTAAGGGTGGCCCTGGGTTACCTGGAGGAGCTGGGAGGTTCATTCCCCGGACAATGATCAGATGCATTTCTGTGCTGTTGAGATCTGAGAAGATCCTACAGCCAACAAGAAAGGAGGAAAAGCCCAAGTGAAGGAGAGTGGTGGAACAAGGTTCCTGTTCCCATGCCTGCCAGTCGTGGCCAGGAGGAGGGTGTGCCCAGGGGGAAAGGCTTGCCTCAGCTAGAAGTGGCTGTGCTGGTACTCAAGTCTCAGTTTCCAACTCCCAGTCCAGAGATCTTTGCACACAACTGGACCAGCTCTGAGCAAATCACAGGCAGTCCCCACATGCTGCTACTCGCCACCCACAGTGCCTACGGCAAGGCCAAGCCTTGGGAAGCTACACAAAAGGCTTCAGGCTCCAGGCCTGGCTCCCAGCCTCTGGCCCCGTCCCTATACAGGCCTCCACCCAAGAGCCGCTCGCTCGCTCAGGCTTTCACACCTTACAGTCTGGAACGTCTTCAACTCAAAGTGGTGGCTGGGAGGGTCGAGGCCCTGGGCCCGGGCCAGCTGCAGGATCTCAAGCTGCTTTTTGCGGTCCTGAGCAAGCTTTTCAAACCTGGCAGGGAGGGGTGTGCAGATTAGCATGGCAGGGCTCGTTTTTTGCTGCCCATCCCACAAGGCTACCTTAGCCCCAGCCCTTGCACTTACCGGGTGGTCTCAGCTACATTGCCCTGGTGCATGAACTGCTTGGAGAATAGCAGGCACTTCTGAAAACAAGGGCCCAGCATGACAACAGAGCTCAGAGCAGGACCTGCCAACAGAGCTCAGAGCAGGACCTGCCTAGGTTGGCATTCAAAGGCCCATCTTCTTAAAGCTTCGACCTTCCTCTGTAGCCTTCTCCTTTCCTTCCCCAAACTCGTATCCCAAGGGCACCGTTCCCAAGTCCTATCACCTTTTTCTGCCTAAGTTTTGCTATTTCCAAAATTCACATGGCAACCTCCTATTCATTCTACAAAACACAATTCAAACATCACCTCAGAAGGCTTTCCAGAAGAGTAAGCAGCAGTTCATTTACCTATATACACCTACTCCTCACTTATCGACTATCTCATTATCTGACATTCTGCATTTACAACAACAGTAAAAAATCTATTTTGTACATTAACGATGTACATCTAGCAGTAACGAACACAGATGCAAGACCAGAGTAACGCTGGCTGTAATGGTTATGTGTCAACTTAGCTAGGTCATGATTCTCAGTGGTTTGGCAGTTATGTAATGATGTGGTCATCCTCCATTTTGTGATCTGATGTGGTCATCTTTTTCACATTAACACCAATTTTTGCATAATGATCTGGTCTTTGGAACATAACCATGTCGGCACATGTGTATACATAAATACATATGTTTATACACATATACCTACATATACATTTCTACGTGGATATATATATATAGTTATGTGCCGCATAACAACCATCTAGGCAACGTCCAATCATATATACATCTCTGGTTCCACAGGGAACGGGAAAACAGGATGTAGCGGATTTAGGCGTGCTGCACTCGACAATCACAATGATCCTCAAAAACAAAGAAAAAATTCTCCAAGCTATTAAAGGATCAGCTTCAGTGAAAGCTATAAAGCTAACAAAAATGAGAGAGGGACCAATATCACACACGGAGAAAATTGTTAATGACGCGGATTAAGGATCCAACACAAAAGTGAATCCCTCTGAACATGTGACTATCACTGCTAAGGCACAAAGCTTGTTTGAGATGCTTAAAGAAAAAGCAGGACCAGACTATGACATCGAGTTTAGTGCTAGCTCTGGATGGTTTGAGCGCTTCAAACGATGTTTTTTGCTGCATAACGCGACGGTTAATGGTGAGTCTGTGAGTGCTGATGCGAAGGCAGCAGCAGAATTTGTAGAAACCTTCGGTAAACTACTTGCAGAGGGAGGTTATTTGCCCCAGCAAATTTTTAACGCCGACAAACCCTCCTTATTCTGGAAGCAGAAGCCTGAAAGGACCTTCACCCATAATATGGTGTTCGCAGAACATCCCAATCACATGACATATTTCACAGAACATATCATGACATTCAACGACACATGACTGCATTATCTCTCAACATTTCCTGCTCCCATCTGCAAAATACGTTACCCTCCACTCTGTTATGTGAACTTTGTAACCACCCTGAAAGGGGCATTATCATCCCATTTTGCAGATGAGGAAGGGTAAGTGCCTTACCCAAGCTAAAATTTGAAACCAGGCCTATCTGGTCTGAGCCCTTTCCCCAGAACAGGCTGTGGGCACCGAAAGGGGGAACACAGACAAGAGACCTACTGACCTCATGTTGCTCCAGAAGCATTTTTTGTAGCTGGGCGTACACCTCCTCAGCCTTCTGGGAGAGTCGCAGGTCCTCATGGTGGATGAGGATGAAGTCACCCTCCTCATCCGTCAAAGGTGAAGGCACCTGCCCAGGTCACAAGGCCCCTCAGGGGCCCCAAGAGTCAGATTAATCCTCTACTGAGCCCAGCAAAGGCAGGAATCTCATCTAAATGTTCTTCAGCTTCTACTAAACTCCATTAACGGAAGCTCACTGCCTTCCATTCTACCCCAGGCTGCTAGAACACTCTATCCCCCTGGCCGCTAGAACACTCTATCCCCCTGGCCTTGTCACCTCTAACCACAGACCGCCCTCCTGCCCTTCCCTGGCCTCTCTTGGGGCCATGGGGTAGACTCCTTGCCAGGCTGCCCACACAGCCTGTCCAAATCCTGCCTCATCCAAGAAGTGGTCCCAGTTTAGTCCTCTGCCTCCCACTGCATGTCCACCTCCTCTGCTTACCCAGCTGGGACTCACCTTGGAGAGGCTGACAGGGCGACCAGCTCGGGCCTGGAGGATCTGGGCCTCGAGGCCTTTGACCACCCGCAGATGGGCCTTGGCCTGCTCCAGGTCCTGGCCACGCTTGGCCTGCAGGGCTGCCCGCTGGTACTGCAGTTTCCGCGCCTCTAGCAGCACCAGCTGCTCCCGCACTAAAGGGAGAAGGACGCTGGCTGGAGCCACGCCTGCCCCTCACTAGACCCTTCATTCCTTCATTCCTCGTCTCAACTCACCAGATGGACTCAGTGACTCCTTAGAACTTGAGGCCTTGGGCTCAGGCAGTGGCTGGGATGAAGGGACCAGAGGCTGTGCCGGCTTCTTTGCCACTGGGGCCTGGGCTGGGGGCTCATCCTGCAGGTCCCAGAAGGCTGTTACAGAGAGATCTGTTCCCCACCCCAACCACAGCAGCTCCCAGACTTGAGCTCTCTTCCTAACATAGTAGTAATTTCCTGTGTGACCCAAGATGAGTGGCCTTCCCTCTCTGGGCCCTAGAGAATCTCAGGGCTAGAAGAAGCTTTAAAAGCTCTCTGGTCTAAACTCCCCAGAGAGAAAACAGCAGGGTAATCAAACCTGGGTTCTGGAGTCTGAAAGACCTTGGTTTGAATCCTAGCTCTGCTAAGTCCTAGCTGGACACCCTTGGTCAAGATTTTCTCAAAGAATACCTACCTCACTGGGCTCGTTAGTACGGATAATGTCAAGCACTGGGTCTGGGTTTACCCTGTTTCCTCCACCAGCCCCTGGGTCTTGGGCTCTGAGCCAAACCTCATCCTCCTCATCTTCCTCTGCTGGGGCTGTATCCTCTGACGTGGCCAGTTTCTGGGCAGCTGCAAGAGTAGCTGCCATTGCATCCTCCGCAGTGCCCGCAGTGGGCTCCAGGCCAGGGATTGGAGGGAAGCCTGTGGAAGAGAGAGACAAAACTGGGAGGAGTGGAATAGCCTCAGGGAAGCACCAAGCTGCTGAGGGCCCTTGTCTGGGTCTTCCCTGGGCATGGCTGGGGGGGGTGGCTTTCACAGGGTTTAGGCAGATATGTGAGGAATCACTTCCCTCTCCTTCCCTTCTTGCACACAGACCTCCTCATAGAGCCCCTAGACCAACCCCCACTCACCTGGTGGAACAGGCAACTCAGCAAAGTCAACTTTCCGTCCCGCTCGGTGCGCCCGAATGGCATCCTGATATTGCTACAAGGGAGGGATGGGAGGGGCGGAGGGTGAGCAGCAGTTGGCAGGCTCCATGCCCACCAGACACAGAGACAAGGAGAGGAAGGCCAATGGAAAGACAGCTCTGGAGGGAAAAAGGCCCCTGAGGCAACAAGAGTTCAGCGAGATGGACAGACACACCAAGACAGACTCAGAGAAGACCAGGGCCCGTCAGGGGAGCAGAGAGACGGCAACCAGCCAGGGAGAGCCCAGCAGAACAAGGACCGCACGGCTGCTGCCCACCTTGGCGATGCGCTCGTGCATCCGGGCCTTGCGCTCATCCCCACTGCCCCGGGCCTGGATGCCCGCCTCCCGGTACTTGTTGAGCCTCTGCTGCAGGGCATCCAGCACCGTCTGTGGCTCCGCAGGGGCCGCTTGAATCGGGGAGGGAGACGGCATCAGCTCTGCCTGCCCCTCCCCAGCCCCACCCAATGGTCCCTCCATCCTGCCCTACCTGGGGTTGCTGGGGCATCAGCGGCCATCACTGGCTGTACTCGCTCCACTGCCGGGGGTATGACTGAGGGTGCTGTGGGGGCCTTGGAAGCCTGTGGCTTCACATCTGAGGGACCCAGAGCAGAGATGTAGGTGGGGGGCCCTGGCCAGCCCCAGCCCTGATACTCCTTCCCAACCTCAACCCAACAGACTGCCCCACCACTACCATACTGACCCTCAGGTGCTGGGGGCATGGCACTCAGGTCCACGGGCTGCCCCCTCTCCAAAGCCTCCAGGACAGCACCAAATCTCTACAGTAGGAAGAAAGGCAGGTGTCATTGTAAGCTAGGATCCCCGAGAGTCCGGCTGAAAGCAATGCCCCCTCAGGCCAATCTCACTCAAGTCTGGTCTACCTGTGTGACCTATCTCTCCCAGAGCCTCTGTTTACCCATCTGTGAAACGAGGGGTGGGACACAGGGCCTCTGAGCCAGATGCCCTACCTTCCCAATCCTCATGAGCTCTCGGGCACGATCCAGATCTCCAGCCCGCTTGGCACTGAGTGCAGCCACCTTGTACTCCCGCTGTCGGGCCAACAGCAGAGCCCTTGGGTCTGGGTCTGAATCCAATGGGGCAGAAATGCCAGGACTTTCCAGAGGGCTTGTCTCAGGCTGGGAAGAGGTGTCTATGGGGAAACAAAAAGCCCAGAGAAAGGGCATAAGGGCCAAAGAAGGTGCACACCTTGGGTTCCAGTGCCTACATGCCTGGTCAGCCTGAAGACCTCTCAGTGAAGCGGCAATAAGGGCGAGGGACGGTGGTGTGAGGGGAGGCAGGCCATGGGTCCTGGCCCTGGGAACCACGACAGGATTTGAGTGTCTCCAGATACCTGGTTCCACAGCCGGGAGTAGTGGGGGCTCTGCCACAGGGCTCCTCCTGACTGCTTCCTGGGAGGCTGGAGGCCTCTTGCCCAAGGCGACTGGAGGAGGGATTTCATCTTCATTGATCTTCCTGCCTTTCATCAGAGCAGCCAGCTGAGACTCCAGAGTCTGAGGGAGAGGAACTAGTCCAGAAACCCAGCCAGCCATCTCAGCCTGGATCCTGTTCCAAGACAGGCCAGGGATCCATCGCCTCCACGGGGCTGGTGGGAAAGCCTTCGTTCCATTGGCCCAACCTTTTTCAGCTGCCTCACCCACTGCCCTCAGCCCCACAGCCCAGCCCTGCTCCTCGGCGGGGCTCACCCACCTTCAAGCCACGCTCACAGCGCCTCGCCTTGGCTGCTTCCCCTGCCTCCTTGGCACTGGCCACTGCTGCCCGATAGTTGTGGATCCGCTCCTCCAGCAGGGCCTGCAGCCCCTCAGGCCTTTCAGCCTGCAGACACTTCACTCAGGGCTAGCTAGGCCCTTGCTGCTCCCTCCCTGCCAGGAAACTGCCCCAGAAGATGGAGCTCTGGGAGTCAGGGAGAAGGCCTAAAAGCCTCAAGGTGGGAGGCCATGTCAGAGGCCATGTCAGAGACAAACACAGAGGCCCAGACAACTGGTGGAGACAGGAAATGGCTCAGGTGGGTGGTCTCAGAAAACAGAGGGGCCCTTGAGGCCAGCCAGCCACCAAGGAGTTTTTCTTGTTGGGTTTCGGCTTGGGGCAGCTGCTGGAGGGGGCCCTGGGGTGGGGGGATACTCTAGCCTGGATATGCAGGCTATGCTCCGTGCATGCTCCACATGTACAGTGAGGGGCACCAGAGGCACACGGGACCCCATGGACGGTGAGGGGCACCAGAGGCACACGGGACCCCATGGACAGTGAGGGGCACCAGAGGCACACGGGACCCCATGTACAGTGAGGGGCACCAGAGGCACACAGCACCCCATGGACAGTGAGGGGCACCAGAGGCACACAGGACCCTGTGGACAGTGAGGGACATCAGAGGCACACAAAATCCTCCAGAGCCTACCTGAGCTGCTGGAGCTGGCGCTGTTAGGAGAGCTGTCTGCACTGGGGGGTCAACATTCTCCTGCCCCTTCTCCTCCTCAGGGCCACCCGGGCTGGCTGCCTCGTCACCATCCAGGGCCCTGGCCTCCTTCTCCTCCTCTGCACCCAGCACCTCCCGCAGCTCAGTCTGGGGAGACAAGTCCCAGGACCTTGGGGGCCTCATGGCCACACCCACAACAGACTCTGAGACTAAAGGGCTCTCCCCCAGCAATACTTCCCAGCATCAGCCACTGCGCCTGAGAGTTGCCCTACCAAAAAAAAACCAAACGCCCCTTTAATCTGACCAAGGACAGCCTGGAAAACTGTGATGACTCCAAATCTGAGACTCCCCACTGCTGAGCTCAGACCAGCGGTCAAAGGAGACCAGTCTCACACCGTTCAGTTAGGAAAACTGTGGCCTGGGAAGGACAGGGCACTCACTCCAAGTCCAAGCACATAGAGGGACAAACCCCAGCCTTTTCTCCACACCCTTCTCCTCCACCAGGCCCGAGTCTGACCACAGGAACCCCTGGCTACCAGCATGGCAGCACGCACCAGCAGGTCTGCATCCTCCTCCATCCCTTCCTCCTCCTCCTCCTCCACATCCTGCATACAGTCAGCCGCCAACTTCTCGATTTGGGCCATGGGCAGGGGGGCTGGGGGAAGAGGGTCACAGCAGGTCAGGGCAACACAGGAAAGGTCCAGGATGAGTAAAGGAGGGTCTTCAATCCACTGGGCTGGGTACACATACCCAGAAGAAATCCCCTTTCACTCCCACAACCCAAGTCCTGCCTGGAAAACTCTGGCTCATTCATTACGACCCAGCTCAAAAGACCCCCACCAGGGAAACCTTCCTGCTCTGTTCCCCTCTTTGCATTTTTGCCTGTAGTATTATTCATAGACATACCCATCCATTCACCCCAACCACACCTCTCACATCTGTAAAGACCTTAAAAATCATTTGAACTTCACAACAATTCTGCAAGATAGGTACTATTATCCCCATTTCGTATATGAGTAAACTGAAAACTACTAACGTTAATTTTATTAACATCACAATTTGTGTAAGGGGTAGAGCCAGGATCCAAACCCATGCTCGTCTAACACCAAACCAGGGTTGGACTGAGAGAGAGGGGAGGGCCCAGTAGTTCTCCCAGACCAGAGAGCCCTTTCCAGGTCCTCCCATTATCCTCAGCTCAGAGCCACAGGAGATGGGGGTGGTTCTCTCTGGGGGGTTCCTGGGAGAAGTGAGGAAGATCTAGGCCCCCTGATGCTTCCACTTGCCCATTCATTCAACAGTTTTTGTGCACTCACTATGTACCCAATTCAGTCCTTGCTGAGAGCCCTCAATAGCAGGCCCAGGTTAGGACAAGCAGGGAGTCATCAGTTAGTCTCTCCAAGAGTCAGATATGTCCCCAGTCGGGGGGGGGGTGGGCAGCGCAGGGAGGGAGTGTGCAAGCAGGGCCAGATGCCCTCGGGGTGGGAGTGCTGCAGGGGGGCCACGGGCATCAGAAGGACCAGGTGACCTGGCTGGTTCCTCCACCGAGCCCGGCCCAGTGGCACAAACTCACCCTGCCCCTTGGGCACTGGCTTCCTGCCTGGGGTCCCTGCCTCTCCAGTGAGGGCCAGCAGCTCGGCCTCTAGGTCCCCGTCATCTTCGGCCTCTTCTGTTCCCAGTAGCATGTCCTCAGGGTTGAACTCCACAAAGAGGCCCAGCTGAGTGCAGACAGGGGTTCTTAGGAAGCACACAATGAGGCAGAGGCCGGGCCCAGCCCCAGGACCTGAGTCAGGGCTCCTGAGGCGGAAGGAGTCAGGCCTCTTTCACTGTCCGTGAGGCCCATGTGCAGAAAGGGAAACTGAGGTCTGAGATACTACCCCTCAGGACACTTATCTCCTGAGACCCCACAAAGAACCGGATAACTACTGTTATTACAACTAATAACAGTAGCAATGGCTGCCAGGCATTTACTCAGCATTCTACGTGGTCATCTTAGTTAATTCTCAACACCTGCGAGCGGCAGGTCCTATTTTCACCTCCATGTACAGATGAAACTGAGACAGCCTGGTAAGTGACAGAGCCAGAATTTAAAATAAGGCCTTTGTGACTTGAGTTCAAGCCCTTCACACTACCACTTCCCTTATCTGCCTCCTTTAAGACAATAAAAACAGACTCAGAAGGCCGAGGGCTTGGGCCCAGGAGAACTAAAGGGAGAAAATGAGAGGACAGACCAGCTCAGTCTCCCACTTGGGCCATGTCTGTCCCTAGCCCCTGGCCACAGCCCTTAAGTCCTGGCATCCTTGCTGGCATGCAAAACTGTGGTTCTAAATGAAAAACCCATAAAGCACTGAGGCCCCATGAGAATGCCCTGGACTTCGGTGACTCCTGAGCCCTCCAAGTCACTCTTACGGAGATCGTCAGTGCAGGAGGAGGCCTGTGAGTTCAGGCCTCACCTCACATCTATGAGTGGTAGCAGTTACTCAGAAAGTCTCTTAATGGCTCTGCCAACTCCAGGAGACAGAACTCAAAGTATCCTGACTAATGGGAGAACCACCCTGGCGCTCCGGCTTGCCCAAGCTCTGTCTAGAAACCCCTCTCCCTCAAATGGCCCAAGGGTGAAGGAAGCTAGAGCCATACCTGCCTGGCAGCTGCCACACCCTGACCACTGGCCTGAGGACCCTTCCGAGGTCTTGGGCCTGGCATCTCTTCGCAGCTTAGATGCTTATCTGGTAGGAGTGGAAGACTGACTCAGACTGGAACAGCTTTCAAACCTGCCAACAGAGCTACTGTGGTAAGGTGTGACTGGTGAGCTCCCAACTCCAGAGAGAGGACAATGCTTAAAACCAGGGGATGGAATACTAATGTTGGAATTATAGCACCAAACGTGTATGAGGAGCTAGAGAGGGATGGGGACTGTCTGGTAATGGGTTTACATTGGGATGGGAGTGAACACATGATATGTTTCTGAACTAATTGAGGAACATGGATCAGACCTAAAGAAGTTGGGTGGGGAGCAGCTAGGAAGGCAGACTCAAGAGAAGTAACTGTAGGAACAGGATGGACAGAAGCCTGAGTAAGATTCCGCAACGGTCTAGAGCAGCACTGTCCAGCATGGTAGCCACATGTGCTATTTAAGTTTAAATTTCAATTAATTATAATTACAGTTAAAAGATCTAGTTCCTCAGTCACCCTAGACATTTCCAGCACCCAAGAGTCAAGTATGGCTCCTGCACATACATTTTTATCATCACAGGAAGTCCTATTGGATAGCACTGCTCTAGAGAAACCTGACTCAGCAGTCTTACCCCCACAGAGATCTCACAACCATTCCTAGGACCTACTATGTGTCAGACTCTGGGCTGGGAGTGCAGAAATGAGCCTGACATGTGCTCAGCCCTCAAGGAACACGTGTGCAATGGAGGCAGACTCAGGAACCACCACGCGGGGTTGTTCCAGGGCTATGGAAAAGGCTTCTTGGAGGGAGGACGTGATGCCTGTGTTGAGTCATGAAGAAGCTGGGGGGCGAGGAAGGGATATAGGATTCCAAGCAGAGAGAACAACTTGATAAAGGTTCTGAGGTGAGAGGGCTTGGCCTGCACAAAAGAAAAAAAAAGGAAGACAAACTTGGTGTTTCAAGGATAAAATAAGAAATGGTACAAGTGAAGCTGGAAACGTGAGCAGGAAGGTAAAACAAACAAGAACAATCTTTAAGCCGAAAGGAGTTTGGACAGCACTCTGAGAGCAATGGGGTGAAAAGTGACAAGATCAGACTGCCGATTCAGAAGCATCCCTCTAGCTGCACAAGGGAAGGTGCACAGGGCGGAGCGGGGATCACGAAGCCCGGGAGCTGCCCCCGTATTGAGCATTCCGCAACAGTCCAGGCGACAGAGGCAAGCTGATGGAGCGCGGGGATGGCGGTGGGAACGGAGTAAAGTAGCTGATTCCAGAGTTAAAAGGTCAAATCAACAGAGCTCAGAGCTTAACGGATGTGGGTGTTCGGAAAGGGGCGCCCAGGATGAGTCCAGGTGTCAGACTTGGGTGAATGGCGGGGTAGTCAACAGAGATGGGACACGGGAGTGGCAGGACTCAGGGCAAGGACGAGGTCAGAATCAGACACGCCAAGTCTGAGGCGCGGGGGAGCACTGGGCTGTGGACATCGGTGCCGGACCGAGGCCCGGGCTCTGGAGGGAGGTGGGCAGCGGAGTCCGCAGGTGGGGAGAAGCCGGGCCCGCACCCCCTTGCGGCTGGACCCCCCGCCCCACCCCCGGCCTGCCCCCGGCTGCCTCCATCTTCCCCGCCGTCCCCAGATCTCCCCTCGCCGGGGAGCGGGTACGCGGCATACCTCGCGGCAGATCCGGAACCGAAATCGGGCCTTCTGCGGCCGTGCACCGCCCTGGGCTCCCGCGGGCCCGGGGCGGCAGCGGAGGTAGGAAGCGCCTGCCTGGAGACTGCTCACGGCCTAACACGTGACTCCGAGCCAGGCAGCACACAGTGCGCATGCGCAAACGAAGTGGGCGGGGCGTCCCGACAGGTGATCCAAAGGGTGGGGTCCCCAGTGCGCAAGCTCCTCCAAGCAGGTAGCGCAAGCTTCCGGAGAAGAGCTACCGGCCGCTCCTTCGGGACGTCCACCTGCTCAGGCAAATACTGTAGGCGGTTCTGCTTCCCGCCCCCTACCCCTTTTTCATTTATAACTTCCCCCGCTCCCTTCTTCCCAGCCCGGCTCTTCTGGCCAAGTGCACGCCCGGCCTATCACTATCTTGGCCGGGGGCGGGGCCAGGTCAGACTCCGCCCTACCACTGTCTTCCTCCCCCTCCTTCCTCACCTCTGTGCATTTTACAGGTGAGTCTTCCTAGCTAACCTTATTTTTCTTAATCATTCAACATTTAAATGTACCTCTTTTCCATTCAGAAGGAGGGTTGAAATGGGCACCATTCCCATTTCACGGAAGAGGAAACAGAGGCTCAGAGAAATTGTTACTTGCCCAGGAAAATACAAAGCTAAGCTCTGTACCATCAGTAAAAATGCTGTACCCTAGTGACTTCCATCTAAAACAAACCTTGCCACTTCACTTACTCTTTCTGCCTGTATCCTATCTTCACACTTGTAAAACCATTACTATATTATGTTAGTAATTTCAAAGATCTTTTAGTTTCTTTGGACAAAACTTTTCAATTTCCATGCATTTAGGTGATTTCCTAGACAAAGGACTTTGCCATTTTAAAAATAAGTCTCACTCCCATTTTTTGTTTGTTTATTTCTTCTAAAATTATTGTAAAACTGTATTTTGGTGAAATATATTAAAAAGTTTGTCAGTTGAACCAATTTTTAAATGTACAATTCAGTAATGTTAATTATATTCACCATGTTGTGCAAGCATCACAGCTATTTCCAAAACCTTTTCATCATCCCAAATAGAAACTTGGTACCTGTTAGTGGCTGCAACAAAGGGCTCAAGCACAGCAATGATCACGAATGAGGATGGCGCAGGACTGGGCAGTGTTTTGTTCTGTTGTACACAGGTCACTCTGAGTAGAAACCGACTTCACAGCACCTAACACCACCACCAACTGTCCATTCCCTCCTTCCCCAGCCCCTGATAGCCACTAATAAACTTTTATTTCTATGCACTTGCCTATTCTAGATATTTCATATAAGTGGGATCATACAACATTTGTCCTTTTGTGTGTGGCTTACTTCACTTAGCATATTTTCAAGGTTTATCAATGTTGTAGCATGTACCTAATTTCATTTCTCTTTATGGCTAAATAATATTCAGGTGTATAGGCATACCACATTTTGTTTATCCTTTCATCTGTTGATGGCCACTTGGGTTGTTTACACCTTTTGGCTGTTGAAAATAATGCTGCAGTGAATATTGATGTATTGAGTTCCAGCTTTCAGGTCTCTTGGGTAAGAGTGGAATTAATGGGTCACGTGGTAACTGGTTAACTATTTGAGGAACAGCCAAACTTATTTTCCATGCTGTTATTGTTGTTAGGTGCCATCGAGTTGGTTCCTACTCATAGCGACCCTGTGCACAACAGAACGAAACACTGCCCGGTCCTGAGCCATCCTTACAATCATTGTTACACTTGAGCTCATTGTTGCAGCCACTGTGTCAATCCACCTCGTTGAGGGTCTTCCTCTTTTCCGCTGACCCTGTACTCTGCCAAGCGTGATATCCTTCTCCAGAGACTGATCTCTCCTGATAACATGTCCAAACTATGTAAGACGCAGTCTCACCATCCTTGCCTCTAAGGAGCATGCTGGCCGCACTTCTTTCAAGACAGATTTGTTCGTTCTTTTGGCAGTCCGTGGCATATTCAATATTCTTCGCCAACACCACAATTCAAAGGCATCAACTCTTCTTCAGTCTTCCTTATTCATTGTCCAGCTTTCACATGCATATGATGCCGTTGAAAACACCATGGCGTGGGTCAGGCACACCTTAGTCTTCAGGGTGACATCTTTGCACTTCAACACTTTAAAGAGGTCCTTTGCAGCAGATTTGCCCAATGCAACGCGTCTTTTGATTTCCTGACTGCTGCTTCCATGGCTATTGATTGTGGATCCAAGTAAAATGAAATCGTTGACAACTTCAATCTTTTCTCTGTTTATCATGATGTTGCTCATTGGTCCAGTTGTGAGCATTTTTGTTTTCTTTATGTTGAGGTGTAATCCATAATGAAGGCTATGTTCTTTGATCTTCATCATTAAGTGCTTCGAGTCCTCTTCATTTTCAGCAAGCAAGGTTGTGTTATCTGCATAACGCAGGTTGTTGATGAGTCTTCCTCCAATCCTGATGCCCCGTTTCTCTGTATATAGTCCAGCTTTTCAGATTATTTGTTCAGCATACAGATGGAATAGGTATGGTGAAAGAATACAACCCTGATGCACACCTTTCCTGACTTTAAACCAATCAGTATCCCCTTGTTCTGTCCGAACAACCGCCTCTTGATCTATGTAAAGGTTCCTCATGAGCACAATTAAGTGTTCTGGAATTCCCATTCTTCGCAGTGCTATCCATAGTTTGTTATGATCCACACAGTTGAATGCCTTTGCATCGTCAATAAAACACAGGTAAACATCCTTCTGGTATTCTCTGCTTTCAGCCAGGATCCATCTGACATCAGCAATGATATCCCTGGTTCCACGTCCTCTTCTGAAACCGGCCTGAATTTCTGGCAGTTCCCTGTTGATATACTGCTGCAGCCATTTTTGAATGGTCTTCAGCAAAATTTTGCTTGCGTGTGATATTAATGATATTGTTCTATAATTTCCACATTTGGTTGGATCACCTTTCTTGAAAATAGGCATAAATATGGATCTCTTCCAGTCAGTTGGCCAGGAAGCTGTCTTCCATATTTCTTGGTACAGACGAGTGAGCACCTCCAGCCTTGCATGTTTGTTGAAACATCTCAATTGATATTCCATCAATTCCTGGAGCCTTGTTTTTCGCCAATGCCTTCAGAGCAGCTTGGACTTCTTCCTTCAGTACCATCAGTTCCTGATCATATGCCACCTCTTGAAATGGTTGATTATCGACTAATTCTTTTTGGTATAATGACTCTGTGTATTCCTTCCATCTTCTTTTGATGCTTCCTGCGTCGTTTTTCCCCATAGAATCCTTCACTATTGCAACTTGAGGCTTGAATTTTTTCTTCAGTTCTTTCAGCTTGAGAAACACTGAGCATGTTCTTCCCTTTTGGTTTTCCATCTCCAGCTCTTTGCACATGTCATTATAATACTTTACTTTGTCTTCTCGAGAGGCCCTTTGAAATCTTCTATTCAGTTCTTTTACTTCATCAATTCTTCCTTTTGGTTTAGCTGCTCGACGCTCAAGAGCAAGTTTCAGAGTCTCCTCTGATATCCACCTTGGTCTTTTCTTTCTTTTCAGTGACCTCTTGCTTTCTTTGTGGATGATGTCCTCGATGTCATTCCACAACTCGTCTGGTCTGCGGTCACTAGTGTTCAATGCATCAAATCTATTCTTGAGATGGTCTCTAAATTCAGGTGGGATATACTCCAGGTCATATTTTGGCTCTCGTGGACTAGCTCTGACTTTCTTCAGTTTCAGCTTGAACTTGCATATGAGCAATTGATGGTCTGTTCCACAGTGGGCCCCTGGCCTTGTTCTGACTGATAATATTGAGCTTTTCCATTGTCTCTTTCCACAGATGTAGTTAATTTGATTTCTGTGTGTTCATCTGGCGAGGTCCATGTGTATAGTTGCCATTTATGTTGGTGAAAGAAGGTATTTGCAATGAAGAAGTCATTGGTCTTGCAAAATTCTATCATTCCATCTCCAGCATTGTTTCTATCACCAAGGCCATATTTTCCAACTACTGATCCTTCTTCTTTGTTTCCAACTTTGCATTCCGATTGGCAGTAATTATCAATGCATCTTGATTGCATGTTCAATCAATTTCAGACTGTAGCAGCTGATAAAAATCTTCTATTTCTTCATCTTTGGCTGTAATGGTTGGTGCGTAAATTTGAATAATAGTCATATTAACTGGTCTTCCTCATAAACTAGTGCCATCGAGTCTTCCTCGTAGGCATATGAATATTATCCTATCACTGACAGTGCTGTACTTCAGGGTAGTTCTTGAAATGTTCTTTTGACGATGAATGCGACACAATTCCTCTTCAAGTTGTCATTCCCAACATAGTAGATTATATGATTGTCCGATTCAAAATGGCCAATACCAGTCCATTTTAGCTCACTAATGCCTGGGATATCAATGTTTATGCATTCCGTTTCATTTTTGATGATTTCCAATTTCCCTAGATTCATACTTCGTACATTCCAGGTTCTGATTATTAAAGGACGTTTGCAGCTGTTTCTTCTCATTTTGAGTCGTGCCACATCAGCAGATGAAGGTCCCGAAAGCTTTACTCCAGCCACGTTATTAAGGTCGACTCCACTTTGAGGAGGCAGCTCTTCCCCAGTCATATTTTGAGTGCCTTCCAACCTGAGGGGCTCATCTTCCAGCACTGTACCAGTCAATGTTCCACTGCTATTCATAAGGTTTTCACTGGCTAATGCTTTTCAGAAGTAGACTGCCGGGTCCTTCTTCCTAGTCTGTCTTAGTCTGGAAGCTCAGCTGAAACCTGTCCTCCATAGGTGACCCTGCTGGTATCTGAATACCGGTGGCATGGCTTCCAGCATCACCGCAACACACAAGCCCCCACAGCACGACAAACTGGCATAGTGGTTGCCATTTTATATTCCCATCAGTAATGCATGATTCCAATTTCTCCACATTCTTGCCAATACATGTGAAATTTTTCTGAATGTAGCCATCCTAGTGGGTGTGACAGGAGCCCCAGTGGTGCAGTGGTTAAGCACTCAGCTGCTAATCAAAAGGTCAGTGGTTCAAACCCACTAGCCACTCTGCAGAAGAAAGATGTGACAGCTTCCATAAAGATTTACAGGCTTGGAAACTCTATGGGGTTAGTTCTGCTGTCCTGTAGGGCCTGATAGCAACTGGTTTGTTTTTTTTTGTTTAGTAGGTGTGAAGGAGCCCTGGTGGTGCAATGGTTAAGTGCTCAACTGCTAACTAAAATGTTGGCACTTGGAACCCACTCAGCAGCTCTTATGGGGCAGTTCTACTCTGACTCAATAGGGTCTTGACAGCAATGATTTTTGTGTTTTTGGTTTAGTGGATGTGAAGGACCCCTAGTGGTGCAATGGTTAAGTGCTCAGCTGCTAGCTGAAGGACTGGTGGTTCAAACCACTCAGCGGCTCCATGGGAGAAAGACTTGGTAATCTGCTCTCATAAAGATTACAGCCTAGAAAACTCTACTGAGTCGAAAATGACTTGACAGCTAATAACAAGGACTAATGACATCAAATATCCCTTTATGCGCTCAGTGCTATTTGTATATCTTCTCTGGAGAAATGTCTGCTCAAGTCCTTTGCCCATTTTTTAACGATGTTTTCTTTTTGTTGTTGAGTTATATATTTTTAAATTTTTATAATGTAATATTTAGGAGGTACACAAAGATATGCAATATTTCTCATTTATTAGGATGTAAACTCCATGAGGGCAGAAATGTTTTTTCTCTAATGTATCTCCAGTGTCTAGAGCAGCGCATAGTACATAGTGTTGTTGTTAGGTGCCCTCAAGTCAATTCCAACTCAGAGACCCTGTGTACAACATAACAAAACACTGCCTGGTACATAGTAGGCACTCAACATTTCCTATTTCTTGTATCAATTAATAAATACATGGACACCTACCACCAAATTTATGAAAAAACACTATAACACAGTTGAAGCCACCTGTAGACCCTCCATATTACAAAACTTCCCTTTCACAAAGAAGTACTGACTATCCTGAATCTGGTGTTTAGTATTCCTGAGCGTTTCTGTTAATTTCTACAAGATATGTATGTATCCTTAAGCAATACATAGTATTTTTTGCAAGTTTTTAAACATTATGTCATTGGTATCATACTGCATATATCCTTCAGCTTCTTTTCCCACTTAGCCTTGTTTGTAAGCTTCATCCATATTGATACGTATAGTTTGGAGTTATTTTCACCTCTGTGTGATATTTCATAGTATGAAAATACACAATTCACTTTTCCAGTGGTTTGCCATTACAAACAGTACTGTGAACATTCTTGGATATGATTTCTTATGTATTATCATTATTTTTTTTTGTCTAGAGCATATCCTTAGGGATGGAACTGCTGGCTCATAGAATTTCTACATTTTTCAAATTAAATATTGCCAAATTATTTCCAGTGAAGCCCTGGTGGTGCAGTGGTTAAGCATTCAGCTGCTAACCAAAAAGTCAGCAATTCAAATCCACCAGCCTATCCTTGGCAACCCTATGGGGCAGTTCTGCTCTGCCCCGTAGGTTCCCCATTAGTCACAATCGACTAGACGGCAATAGTTTTTTTTTTTTTTTAATTATTATTAATTGTGGAGATCTTTATAACTTTGAACCTCTGTCCATTATATGCAGTTATAAATATACGTACGTGTGTGTGTATATATATTTTTTTCTTTTGCTGAATTATTTGAGAAATTTGTTGAAGACTGTATTAGTCTCCTAGGATTGCCATTAAAAATTACCATAAATTTTGTAGCTTAAAACAACAGAAATTTATTCTCTTACTGTTCTGGAGGCCAGAAGTCTGAAATCAAGGTGTCCGCAGGGCCACGCTCCCTGCAAAGTCTCCGGAGAAAGATCCGTCATTGCCTCTTCCAGCTCCTGGTGTTCCTTAGCTTGTGACAGCATCACTTCAGTCTCTGTCTTCACATAGCTTTCTTCTCTGTGTGTTTGTGTCCAGACTTCCCTTTCCTTTCTCTTATAAAGATACTAGTCATTGAATTTAGGGCCCACTCGAAATCCTGGACTTCATCTCGAGATTCTTAACTAGTTCCATCTACAAAGACCCTATTTCCAAATAAGGTCTCATTCTGAGGTTCTGGGAGGATATGGATTTCTGGGAGACCCATTACACAGGCCATCTGAACTTTCACCCCCAAATATTTCAGCATGAATCCCTAAGAACAAGGGCATTCCATATAACCACAATATTTTACCACCCTCGTGGAATTTAACACTTACATAATACTATTATTTAATATGAATTTACTCCATATGGGTATCTACAACTTTTTTTTTTTTTTAATCTAGGATAGATTTTTAAAATCTGAACAGAAGATTTCAAAGGGCAGCTGGAGAAGACAAAGTATTATGATGACATGTGCAAAGACCTGGAGATAGAAAACCAGAAGGGAAGAACACGCTCAGCATTTCTCAAGCTGAAAGAACTGAAGAAAAAATTCAAGTCTCGAGTTGTAATACGGAACGATTCTATGGGGAAAATATTAAACAACATAGGAAGCATCAAAAGATGGAAGGAAAAGACAGAGTCACTATACCAAAAAGAATTTGTCGACATTCAACCGTTTCAGGAGGTAGCATATGATCAGGAACCAATGGTACTGAAGGAAGAGGTCCAAGCTGCACTGAAGGCATTGGTGAAAAACAAGCCTCCAGGAATTGACGGAATACCAGTTGAGATATTTCAACAAACGGATACAGCACTGAAAGTGCTCACTCATCTATGCCAAGAAATTTGGAAGACAGCTACCTGGCCAAGTAACTGATTGGAAGAGATCCATATTTATGCCTATTCCCAAGAAAGGTGATCCAACAGAATGTGGAAATTATCCAACAATATCATTAATATCATATGCAAGCAAAATTTTGCTGAAGATCATTCAGAAGTGGCTGCGTTAGTAAGTATATTAACATGGAACTGTCAGAAATTCAAGCCGGATTTAGAAGAGGACATAGAACCACGGGTATCATTGCTGATGTCAGATGGACCCTGGCTGAAAGCAGAGAATACCAGAAGGATGTTTACCTGTGTTTTATTGACGATGCGAAGGCATTTGAGTATATGGATCAAATTATGGATAATATTGTGGGGAACAGGAATTCCAGAACACTTAATTGTGCTCATGAGGAATCTGTACATGGATCAAAAGGCAGTTGTTCAAACAGAACAAGGGAATACTGCATGGTTTAAAGTTAGGAAAGATGTGTATCAGGATTGTATCCTTTCACCATACCTATTCAATCTGTATGCTGAACAAATAATACGAGAAGCTGGACTATATGAAGAACAGGGCATCAGGATTGGAGGAAGACTCATTAACAACCTGTTTTATACAGGTGACACAATCTTGCTTGCTGACCACTGGGACTTGAAGCACTTACTAATGATCAAAGACCACAGCCTTCATTATGGATTACACCTCAACATAAAGAAAACAAAAATCCTCACAACTGGACCAGTAAGCAACATCATGATAAATGGAGAAGATTGAGGTTGTCAAGGATTTCATTTTGCTTGGATCTACAACGAACACCCATGGAAGCAGCAGTCAGGAAATCAAAAGATGCATTGCATTGGGCAAATTGGCTGCAAGAGACCTCTTTAAAGGGTTAAAAAGGAAAGACATCACCTTGTGGGCTAAGGTGTGCCTGACCCAAGCCATGGTGTTTTCAACCACCTCATATGCATTCGAAAGCTGGCCAATAAGGAAGACAGAAGAACTGATGCCTCTGAATTGTGGTGTTGGTGAAGAATATTGAATATACCGTGGACTGCCAAAAGAATGAACCAATTTGTCATGGAAGAAGTACAACCAGAATGCTCCTTGGAAGCAAGGATGGCGAGACTGCATCCCACATACTTTGGACATGCTGTCGGGAGGGATCAGTCCCTGGAGAAAGACATCATGCTTGGTAGAATAGAGGGTTAGCGAAAAAGTGAAAGATCCTCAGTGAGATGGAATGACACAATGGCTACAACAAAGGGCTCGAGTGTAGCAACAATTCTGAGGATGGTGCAGGACCGGGCAGTATTTCGTTCTGTTGTGCACAGGGTCACTATGAGTCGGAACTGACTCCACAGCACCTAACAACAAGGACTCAATAAAGGTTCATGCGGTACATTTAGTTGTCATCATGTCTATTCTTTCAAGATCCTCCATGTTTGGTCTTTTGTGATATTGACATTTTTAGAGCATAACTAGCTGCTTTGCAGAATTCTCTCCTTCAGTTTGAATTTGTCTGATAATTTTCTCATCAATAGCTTTAGTTTAAACATTTTTGGCAGGCCTGTTACATGGGTGGTAACGTGTTTCTCAGGGCCTCAGAGGCAATTTGAGATGCCAGTTAAACCCATTGTTGGTTTCCACACACATATTAGAATTAGTCTGCAAAGTTATACAAGAAACTCTGCAAGATCTTGATTGGAATTGATTTATAAATAAGAGATTAATTATAGCTCGCTATTAGATTTATTCCTAGTACCACATATTTTCTGTGCCACGTATCTTTTTTAAAACTTCTTGTGATAAATGGTTACCTTTTAAAAATTACATTTTCTAGCTATTTGTTGCTAGGGATTACATATTACTGATATTATTCCCAGCAGTTCTTTTTTATAAACTAAATTTTGTTACATTCACATGGTTCAAAATTTAAGGCACATAATGACACAGTGAAAAGTCCTCCTACCACCCCTTATCCTAGTCATTCAGTTCTCTTTTCCAGAGGTAACCAATGTAATCAATTCCTTATATCTTCTCCCAGAACGATTATATAGATACAAGTATATTGTGTGCATACGCTCATATATGGTATGTTGCCATTAAATCAACGGTAGGGCTGATAACAGACATAAACTCAGACGAAGGGCCTATTGTGGGAAGTGCAGTTTGGTTTTATAATCTGATGTTTGTAAAGACTGTGTCAGGGCAGTGTTGATTCAGTGACAGAATTTTTGCCTTCCATGTGGGAGACCCATAATCGCTTCTGATCCAGTGCACCTCACATGCAGCAACAGCTTGTCTGTCAGTAGAGGCTTCTGTGTTGCTGTGATGATGAACAGGTTTCAGCAGAGCTTCCAGACGAGTGACTAGGAAGAAAGGCCTGGTGATCTACTTCTGAAAATCAGCCAGTGAGAACCCTACGGATCACAAGAGTCCAATCCACAGCTGATTGTGGGGATGGTTGGGCAGCATTTTGTTCCACTGTGTGCCGGGTTGCCATGAGTTGGGGGCTAACACCACGATAGCTAGGAACAACACAATGATTGTAGACTTCCCAAACCCTCTGGAAAAAGCCATTTACTGAAAATTTCAAAATAGATGACACAGCCATTCCCATTCAGTATACTTCTCTACAACAATTCCATGTGTTTAGGAAAAGAAAACCAGACTTTAAAAAACAGCAGAGCGGAGTCCTTCCTTGTCGAAGCCCCTCACTCTTCTTTCAGTGCGTACAGCACGTCATCCTGGCTGACGTTGAGCCGCACACGAAGGAGCAGGTCGTTCCTGCTGGGCTCCACGAGGAGCAGGCGACAGGAGCCCAGGCGTGAGCACACGGCCATAGTCTCGGACATGGTGGGGTAGGGCAGTCCCTCCATCCTGCACAGAACCACGTGCTGACTGTACACCTGCACGCAAGAAGCAAAGCCGAGGTGAGCTGCTGCAGGGTTCAGAGGCAAGGTATGACTGGGTCTGATCATTTTATTTCTTCTTTTGGGAAAATGAGACACTTGGTGTCCAGGATATGAAATACCTCAGAAATCGTCAATGGATACCTGATGATATACAAATGCAGAGGCGGAATGCAATGCTGGCCTTGAAATCGAACACCAGATCTGAATCCCGGTTCTACCATCTACCTAGGTGCGCAACCCTGGGCAGTGACACTTCACTTTCTGAGCTTCAGTTTCATCTATAAAATGTGCTGCCACCACCCTCGTGAATTAATGGATATAAACACACAGCAATTGTCACTGTTACAGACAGTCCTGGTCTCCAGGGGCTGAGAGTCTACAATTGAGACTGTCATAATCCAGTCAAGTTTTGCTACAAGGGCATTTTCCTTAGCTGATACGGTGAGCAGGTGCCACAGCACGACTCTTGGAAAAGCACAAAGGCCCAGAGAGAATACTGAATAAGGGGAGGGAGGAAGAGAACTAGAACCCCATCACAAAGCCCCCCACTGGGTCAGGTGAGTCTGTGCCACTTCCTGGTAATTGTTTGAGTTTATCCCCATCACCAAAGTAAGAGCTTATTAGAAGCAGAGATATTCGCTGATTCAGCTCAGTGTCTCTGGTGCCCACCACAGTTAGTGACACACTACAGGTATTCAGGAGATGTTTACAAACTAGATTGCATCACTCTTTGCAGAAGAGCTGTGTGGGACTCTTAGAAGGGGAACAGTAAAGGTCAAAACATGACCATCAACTAAGTTTTTAATAAACAATGTACCAACCCCGCAAAAAGCAAACCAGCTGATTCCAACTCATAGTGACCCTATAGGAGAGTAGAACTGCCCCGTAGGGTTTTCAGGGAGCAGCTGGTGGATTCAAATGGACAACCCTTTGGTTAGCAGCCAAGCTCTTAACCACTGCACCACCAGGGCCCCTTAGACAATGTACCAACAACCCATTAAAAAAGTAGCCAAAAGGAAAACATTTCCCTGACCTATGTTAATTAAATAAAGATGTCAACAACATGCACCACAGACATAATGCACACTCTCAGGTACACACACACATCTTTAACAATTCATTTTCCAAAGCAGCTCCTGACCTACCAACAGCAGTCTTAGATTGGACCCTTAAGGAACGTGCTCTAACGATTCCTTTTATGCAACCTCAAATAGCATTCAGAGTCTGATCTTTGTGATTGTTTACACGTGGTCTCATTCTGGAATCCTTGCCCCACTACAAAATAAGCTATAGTAGGACGGTAACTTCTGTCTTGTTCATCTTTGAAGCTCCTACTCCTAGAACAACCTCTGGCACAGAGTAGGCCTTCCATCTAACGTGCGGAAACCACCTCCTAAAGGTCTCTATTAATTAAAATAGGTGCTGGCCCGATGTTCTTTAGCATAATCAGGGTGGAACAAAATAGACAAACTGATATACACTGATAGGAATTCCCATGTATTCTAAAGGTACCAGAACAAAACCCAGAGGGAGACTGATCACCTGTTGAAATGTTGCTTCCTCCAGGCCTGTTCGACGGAACTCTGCAAGGATGGCTCTCAGGAAGCCCTGTTCCAGAACCGAGGAATTTCTTAAAAGAAATGAGGAGATGTGAGTGCTCCCAAGTGGCTGGACCACCGGCCCAGAGGAAAAGTCAAATAGTTTCTCTGTGTCTTTAGAAAAGAGAAAGAACTAGGAAATGTGTTCCCCTGTATTACTCAGCAAGGTTAGCCTTTATGCCTAAAGTCTTGAACTGTTACGGAAAATGTAAGGGAACATACCAGCACCCTCATTCATGAGCTGAGTATATCACTGGCTGTTTCCTGTTCCTTACCCCCATAATGCATGTATTCCACTAAGCCCCACATTACAGCGAACTACAGTACAGCTCAACAAATGGTGACTACCTGAGGTTTACCGGTCTGTCTCCCTGACTAGACTACACCCCTTAAGAAAAAGAACGTCTTTAGTAAATTCAGGCTCAGTGACTAAAAACTGAGACAAAGGAACACATTGCCATGGCCTTCCCAGACTCTGGACCTCTCCAGCAAGGCCCGGGTTAAATAAGAGGAAGCATCTTACTTGATGGCAGTGATGTATGATGATGAAAACATCTCGTCCACAGCTTCCATCAAGTGGGCCACAGTGACCAGGCCAGGGGAGTCAGGCTTCTGGGGGGACAACTCACAGATCTCGGTGGCACGCCTGCAAATGTCTAGGCAGCGTCGTGCATCTCCAGAGAGGGCTGCTACCTGCAAGAAGGACACTTTATTTTAATCACATAAGGTCCCCCTGCCATTTCAGCCCAGATCTATGCAATACTGGCCTTGCAATCACAATGCCAGGTCTGACTCCTGGTTCTGCCATTTACCTAGATGTCCAACCCTGGGCAAATGACCTTCTGAGCTTCAATATTATCTGTAAACCATACTGTCACATTAATTCTGTGTTCCACTGAAAAAGGAAGGTGGTGCTGGCAAGTTAAGTCCCTACTCCTGGCTGGGAGCCTGTGGACACATAGGAAGTAAACTATTGTGCTCTGCCTGGGACTCTACTCACTGAGTCCAAACCCTTGTCTTGGTTTTACGGGTAACTCCACAACGGAAAGGGCAGACAATCTCAGCTTTGATTAATATTAAGAAAGCCAAAGTCTAGAAGAAGACACCCTTAGCCCAATATCATTACTGATCCTTCTAGAACAGGAGCTTTCTTGTTCTTTGCAGGAATAGAGCAGTGTGACCCCACAAGCAGCCAGCCAAGGCCAGGAGGTAGCGGGAGAGCCTATGTAGAGATAAAGCCACAGCCTGGGCCTCCCTTGTAGCCCGTGGTGAATTTGGGGGACTGCCTAGTCAATGGCTAAGACAACATCAGTTGGGAATGGGGAAAAGAAACCACAGACCCTGAAGACACAGAAGAATCAGACCAACCCACAACAGCTCTGCTGCTGCTCCTTCCTTTCCGTGTACACTGAGGCTGAGGGGCTCCTGGGCTCCCTCCCCAGGGAATCTTCTACCTTTTCCCAAGCTGACGTAGAAGGCCACTGGCATTTTAAGTTTCAACAAAGGAATTCTTTTTTAAAACAATTTATTGTATTTTTGTTGTTAAGAATATACTCAGCAGAACATATGCCAATTCAACAATTACTACATGTATAATTTAGTGACACTGATTACAGTCTTCAAGTTGTACAATAATTCCTACCCTCCTTTTCCAAATTGTTCCTCCCCAATTAACATAAAGTCACTGCCTCCTAAGGTTCTTATCTAATCTTTCGAATTGCTGTTGTCCATTTGATCCCACACAGATAGATCCTAAAAGAGCACAATGCTCAAGGCAGATATTCCTTACTAGTTCAGCTAAGTTGTTTGGTTTTAAAAAGATTTCAGGGGGTATTTTTGGTTTAAGTTTTTCTCAGGGCAATAGTTTCCAACCTCCATGGCTCCAGAAAGTCTAGATTCCATGAGAAATTTAAAAATCTGTTCTATATTTTCCCCCTTTTGATCAGGATTCTGCTGTAGAATCTTTGATCAAAATGGTTAGTAATGGTAGCTGGGCACCATCCAGTTCTTCTGGTCTCATAGTAAAAAGGCATCACTGAGGGAATTCTTGGACTCCCTACAGCCTGCAAGGACTTCGCAGTTTCTGTTATTCCTGGAACTTGCCAAGAATCTCCAAATCTCTACCACTCACCTGATGACCATCATACCTAGCCTGGCGACATCCCCAAAATGATTATTTCCTTCCAAAATTTATGGTATAGTAAGTTTAAAAACCAAACTGAACAGGCATATGAATACACACACACACATTTCTGTTTTCAGAATTCAAATATAGTACAAGAGACCAAAACACCAACATACAAAAGCATCTCAGAGGAAAAAGAGAGACAACAACCTGAAATATATAGAATGACACACAAAAAAAGGACTATTCAGAGAAAAATAAGAACTCCTAGAAACTTAATGATAGCAGATAGCAGAAGCAAAAAAAAAAAAAAAAAACCGCTCCTGAATAGAAGGGTTAGACGGTAACTTCGAGGGTCTCTCCTAGGAACTATCTCCTAGAGGGCAAAGTCTGAAGACGGGCACCATATCTGGCTCACCTCCAACCCCGAACCTAGTACAGTATCCAGCTCCAAGCAGGTGTTACAGATGTGTGCTGCTGCTGTAAGTGTTCAGAGTTCAGATCGTTTGGAACAAGAAGAAACTAGAAATAAGTTTATAATTCTTTTCAGTGCCGAAATATTTGTGAATTTGTGGTTTCTTTCTTTCATCTTGAAGCAGATATTTAACCCATTTTGTTCCTCAGCTGGCTCAAAGACTGGTCTGTAGGGTAGACTCTTTCTCCTAGTGAGCTTGGAAGACATAGGTACCCAAAATCCCATATCTAGCATGGAATGTGTACCTTGCTAGGTAGGTTATAGACATGACCTCAATTAACTCTCAAAAGGACCCTATGAGGTAGCTATTATTATTCCCATTTTTCAGAGAAGAAAACTGAGGCTCAGCGATGTTTTAAGTAACTCTCTTATACCTTCCCACCTGACTAGTAAACGTTAGAGCCAGAATTCAAACCAGGTGGGGTCTATCCGACTCCAATTATACTGCCCTCTTCATTATATAAAGCTGTTTGTTCCCCCAAATTAATTAATGTTAACTTGTATATAACCCACCCACCCACTGCCGTCGAGTCGATTCTGACTCATATAAGCCTACCATATTCACGGCCTTCTAATTGATTATTCAATGAGAAGGTTATGGAATTTTCCAATTTTGTTTCTATTTTTTGGTATTTGTTTTTATAGGACTTCCTCAACTTCAGCCTCGAAGCACACAGCACAGGGTCTCACTGGAAGGTGCCCACGACTGTGACTGCTTTGTAGGTACAGCTAGGAGCTCCCCGAAGGCAACTTACCTTCCTGGCTACCAACTGGATAGCATCATCCTCAAAGACCTTCACGTGTTTGAGTCGGGACATTAGGATCTGCTGCAGTTGGCTGTGAGTATAGGGTTGAAAGGACATCCTGGTGAGACCCTGGGAGCCAAGACAACAGAGAAACAAGGTCACTGAATGCCCACTCCGATCGTCCAGGTGGAAGGCAAATGCACAGGTCCCAAGCCTGATTTCCAAGTGCCATGCAACAATCCACACAACACTTCATCCCAGGACTGCTTTCAGCTCCTTTTGTTGCTGACAGTGGCCAGTGGGTCCTGTAGGGGAGTAGCTCTATAGCTATTTGTTCATTTAGTTTAAGAACCTTTTATTGTAACAGAATTGTTAAAAGTAGGTGAAGCAGAGGTGCTTTATTCAAAGTGGGTGGGAAGATCTTATGATCTACTACAATATGCACAGCCATAGCCCCTGGCTTCCCTCATCCTGCTTATAAATATATCTTTGATGTTGTACTTCCTGTTCCACGAGGGCAGAAACCACATCTGCCTTGTTCACTGCTATACTCCAAGCATCTAACACTGCCTGGCACATTATAAGTGCTTAAATACTTTTTAAAATAATTAAGCCTCCATGGCTTGTGCAATTTAGAAGTGCACTAGCAGAAGAACACCAAGAAGCTGTGATGCTTGCAGAAAATCATGCAATGGTGACACGACATAGGGAAATCACTCTTCTTAATTTTTTCCATTTATGTTAGTTTCCTGGGTATTCATTTTTGCGGAAGAACTTCTTGTTCCAGCTTATGGGGCTGTTAAGAACAGCTCGAGAATTGCCCTAGGACCTACCAGTCGGCTCGCCACCCGGTTCATCATGATTCGCTCTGGCAGGTCCATTGTGTTGGCAATGGTCAGGACCACTAGCCGGGCCTCCTTGTGAGTGGGCCAGTCAAAGAGGTTGTACATGACGTCCTGTTTCTGAGTCCACAGGAGGTCGAGCTGTCAGGGAAATGGTGAGAGGTGCAGGGTCAGCCCCAGAGTGTTACCATTGTTTTGGCTGCATGTGTTTCCCGGGTTACACCACCAGAGCAGCAAAGGGGAGGTCAAAAGGGTCATTCTCTAAGTTGGGACACACCCCTCTCACCACCTGGGAATGGACTGATTCATGAAGGACAGAGCCAGGACCTCCTTCCTGCCCAGTAATTGCTCTTGAAGCATTAGTCAAGTATGGTCCCATTTCTCCTCCAGTCCCCTGTGGGTACCTTCTCACCTCATCCACAAGCAGCACAGTGGTTTCCTGAGGGGAGCCTCGTGTGCAGAATCGCTTTGCCAGCAGTTGTGCCGCGTGGTTGGCTGTTGCCTTTTGGCCTGTCAGCTTCTGCATTGGGGAAAAACACCTTAAGCTGTGGTAAACTCTAAGGGTTTAACTCCTCTGGGCTTAAAGCTAAATCTGGAAGCAGAGTAAGCTTTTTAGCCTGAGGACTTCAGTATCACTCTAGCCTCAACCTTAACCTGGAAGGACAAGAGAAGACACCATATGAGAAGATTAAAAAAGGAAGAAAATCTGTGTTTGAAGTTCAAACAAGTCACAAACTGTTCCCAGAAGCCCTTCCAAAATTACTATCACATGACCAATAAGCCCCAACAGCTTTGCTTACCTGTAAGATCTGTACATAGACCTGGTGGGGCTCTGTCAGCTTCATGCCATTGACCTCAACGTATTGAAAGGGCGGAACATCATTTGCTTGGGCTGCCTGCTGCAGACAGCGTGTCACCTCGTGCACAGTGGCAGTCTTCCCTGTCCCAGGGACCCCGGAGATGTACATGCACCTAGGGTAAGAAAGGAAGACCCACAGGCTGGGTCTGGGCCAGCCTCCTCACACGGTAATTAGCCAGGAGTGTAGGAATGTGTCCTGAGGGAAGGACTGAGACCCCTGAAATGTGGAGGTGAAAGCAGTAAGAGCCATCCTTGGAAGATGGTCACAGTAGGACCTTGTCAGAGATTGAATTATGTCCCCCACAAAATGTGTGTATCAATTTGACTGGGTCATGATTCCTGGTATTGTGTGACTGTCCACCATTTTGTCATCTGATGTGATTTTCCTGTATGTTGTAAATCCTGCCTCTGTGATGTTAATGAGGGTGGTTGGGCAGCAGTTGTTAGTGAGGTAGGGCTCAATCTACAACATTGGACTGTGTCTTGAGGCAATCTCTTTTTTTTTTTTTTTTATAATAACTTTTATTAAGCTTCAAGTGAACGTTTACAAATCCAATCAGTCTGTCACATATAAGTTTACATACATCTCACTCCCTACTCCCACTTACTCTCCCCGTCTTGAGTCAGCCCTTTCAGTTTCTCCTTTCTTGACAATTTTGCCGGCTTCCCTCTCTCTCTATCCTCCCATCCCCCCTCCAGACAAGAGTTGCCAACACAATCTCAAGTGTCCACCTGATATAATTAGCTCACTCTTCATCAGCATCTCTCTCCCACCCGCTGACCAGTCCCTTTCATTTCTGATGAGTTGTCTTCGGGGATGGTTCCTGTCCTGTGTCAACTGAAGGTCTGGGGAGCATGGCCGCCGGGATTCCTCCAGTCTCAGTCAGACCATTAAGTTTGGTCTTCTTATGAGAATTTGGGGTCTGCATCCCACTGATCTCCTGCTCCCTCAGGGGTCCTCTGCTGAGCTCCCTGTCAGGGCAGTCATCAGTTGTGGCCGGGCACCAACTAGTTCTTCTGGTCTCAGGATGATGTAGGTCTCTGGTTCATGCGGCCCTTTCTGTCTCTTGGGCTCTTAGTTGTCATGTGGGCTTGGTGTTCTTCATTTTTCTTTGCTCCAGGTGGGTTGAGACCAATTGCTGCATCTTAGATGGCTGCTTGTTAGCATTTAAGACCCCAGACGCCACATTTCAAAGTGGGATGCAGAATGATTTCATAATAGAATTATTTTGCCAATTGACTTAGAAGTCCCCGCAAACCATGCTCCCCAGACCCCCGCGCTTGCTCCGCTGACCTTTGAAGCATTCATTTTATCCCGGAAACTTCTTTGCTTTTGGTCCAGTCCAATTGAGCTGACCTTCCATGTATTGAGTGTTGTCTTTCCCTTCACCTAAAGCAGTTCTTATCTACTGATTAATCAATAAAAAAACCCTCTCCCACCCTCCCTCCCTCCCCCCCTCGTAACCACAAAAGTATGTGTTCTTCTCAGGTTTACTGTTTCTCAAGATCTTATAATAGTGGTCTTATACAATATTTGTCCTTTGAGGCAATCTCTTTTGAGACATAAGAGAAGCAAGCAGAGAGACATGGGGACCTCATACCACCTAGAAAGCAGTGCCAGGAGCAGAGAGTGCCCTTTGGACCCAGGGTCCCTGCATGGAAAAGCTCCTAGTCTGGGGGAAGATTGATGAGAAGGCTGACAGAGAGAGAAAGCCTTCCCTGAAACTGACGCCCTGAATCTGGACCTTTAGCCTACTTGACTGTGAAGAAATAAACTTCTCTTTGTTAAAGCCATTCCCTTCTGGTCTTTCTGTTATAGCTGCATTAGATGACAAAGACAGACCTATTTATAGCTAACCATCTACTCCATAAGCAATGCTGTATGCAAACTGCCTACCGAAGCAAGGCCAGTTTCATTCTTTCTGAAAAGCAGAATTTCTATTCCTATAAAATTACTTTGGTAACAGCTGCTTCATAAGCTTTAGGCTTAAGCAGTGATTTTGCCTATTCTCCTCACACTGAGGAAAGACCAAGAGGTGGCATGCTGTCAGGGTCCTTCCCCTCAAACCATCCTGCCTGCCTCAGCATGACTCACCCTCCAGTGCGGTCAAGGAGCTTGCTTTCCACAAAGTTGTAGATGTCCTGGAATTCCCGTTCCCGACAGGGGAGAGACTCAGGAACAGCAGAAACATGCAGCCTACAGTTATGGTAAATGTGCAAAAAGAGGACTTTAGAAGCATTTCACCACCTCCTCAATAAATTCTACGTCAAACCTCAACCACACATTCAAGGGAATGCATTCATTCTTCATTTTCTCCATTTGGCCTATAACCCTTGGCCTCCCTCTCTCCACCTAAATCACCCAACTCAGTGGTTCTTAACCAAGGACAGGTGTCACCCAGAGAGCTCGCCCAAGTCACATGGGTGAACATTATCCCAAGAGACTGGCTTTGTTGATTTCTGGCAGGATCTAGGCTTATGTGTTTCAGAAAAGGCCCCACATGGTTCTTTAGAGTACTATAACTGCAAAGCTGAGTCCTGACTACCCATCCTCCAGCCTTGAGAGAATGACAGCAGCCAATTGGCTGGTCGACGCCCCCAGAGCCCCTGAGCTCACCCAGATGCACCTGACAAAGGCTTCTTTTAAAACATGTTAGTGGACTCTAGAGGCTGAAGACACCCAATTATTAGTACTCCACCAGGTACCAGGCCACTCCCAGTCACCTCCCCACCCACCATGTCACTCACTTCCTCGAAGTTGTTTTTCAGGGCCTTGGGAAAGCCCTGGAAGAGTCCAGATCTAACTGGCTCATGTGCAGCAAAGCACAATGACCGACAAATGACCCTAGGCTGCCATGCATGCTCAATAATGCAAGAGAACTTATGTCAAAGAACCAAAAGACTCATGCCAAGGAACCAAAATCACTGGAAATGCATCATCGACAACAAAAAAAACCAAGCCGTTGCCACTGAGTCAATTCCGACTCATAGCGACCCTGCAGGAGAGAGTAGAACTGCCCCGTAGAGTTTCCAAGGATCACTTGGTAGATTCGGCCTGCTGACTTCTTGGTTAGCAGCTATAACACTTAACCACTACACCACCAGGGTTATATCTGAGCCCATTTCAAAAGCGTTTCTTCCGTTGGCCACTTCCGCCACCTCATAATAAAAAAATCAGTAGAAACTATGAATAGGTAAAACCTCTGATCCTGCCTACTGTTCCCCTCCACCCTTAAATGCACAGGTATAAGTATAACTTGTACACTGCTCATGCAGATCAGGGAACTCAATCTGAGGCCAATACCTCTGCGTTCCCACTTGTTAGCCTTTCTCTCAAAACCAGCATCTGACAGTTTGGCTTCTTGCACTCTGGGCATAGACCCACTGGTCCAGTTTCAAACACACACGTTCATTTCACTCTACCTTTGTCAGGTACGTGAACGACTGTGGATTACCCCCACTTTATGGGAATGAAGCAGAGGTCCATCTCCCTTACCTAAGCCGGGCCTCCTCCAGCGCACTGGCTGGCTCCTGGGCAGCCAAGCTTCGGCTGCGGATCTGGGGCGTGACCTGACACGGAGTTCTACGCTTAGGCTGTATTCAAAAAGGAGAACACATTTCAGACGGGGAAAAAACCAAACAAACCCCAAACACCATCTAGGTCACCTGATAAAAGGAAGAGAGGTGGTGAAATCTTAGTTCCTTCGTATAAAGCACCAGGATCCTCCCTCTTTCACCTTAAAATTACACACGCATTTTGTTCAGAGCCCAAACACGTTTTCTTTTTTCTAGTTCACATACAGCATCAGGATTTGAGAACAGTGTCAACATGAGGAAGGAATAAATAAAATATGGATTAAAAATTGTTTAAAACTAAAATATCATCTTGAAAGAGAGACAAGAAATTATTAAGAAACCCTGTCTGTGTTACCCAATACAAGGCAGAGTAGGAAGCTTGAGCCATTTTCTAGATTAGTTTGAAAAGGTGACACAGCTTTAACTCCAAAACCAAAAAACCAAGCCCACTGCTGTGGAGTCAATTCCGACTCATAGCGACCCTATAGGACAGAGTAGAACTGCCTCATAGAGTTTCCGTGGAGTGCCTGGTAGATTTGAACTGCAGACCTTTTGGTTAGCAGTCGAAGCTCTTAACCACTACACCACCAGGGTTTCCAGCTTTAACTCAGATCTTCCATATTCCACAATAATGTTCGTGAGGAAGTCTCACAGGATTTTTCCACTCCAAACCCTAGGATCACTGCTTAGACTTGGGAAACAACCCTGTTTTCTCTTCTTCCTTGCTACTGAGCTCCTTGCAGGTTCTTGGGTGGTGCTCAAACTACTAACTTAAAGGTTGGCAATTCAAAACCACCCAGTGGCACCAAAGAAGAAAGGCCTGGTGATCTGCTTTTGTGTAGTACCAGTCCTATTCTGTAACACGCTGGGTCACCAAGAGTCAGAATCGACTCCATGGCAACTGTTTTGTTTTCACTGGGTTCCTTAGAGCAGGCCTGCTAACTCCATCTCCACTGGGATAGTTTCTGCAAAGTACTTCAACCCCCTACCCTCTGGGCTGTAGAGTGATGATAATCTCTCTACCTTTTCCTCAGGCAGAAGTCTCTCAGACCCTTGGGTTTAAAACCTTTCATGACCTTTGGCATAAACAGTATGCTAGCCACTTTTTCTGCCTCTGGACTTCAGGCATCTCCATTCTAATTTAGCCTCAAGGTGGGTCCCTTCTGAAATGTGTGAAGCTCAGCAGACTGGAGTTGGAGTCTCATTGTTGTATAGGTTAAGCATTCCATCAGGTGATGCCTCCTGGATGTGTTAATTTTATAAAGTTTTGCATTTTTCCCTTTATTTCTGTGAGATAAGGCTTGCAAGCATAATTAGAGCTTTCCTGTGTAACAGAGAGACCCAGAGGAGTTTGTTTTGGTTTTTCTGTGTCATATTTGAAAAACCAGTTTCCCCATGTAACTAATTGAAAGGCTCCAGCAATAAATTATCTACCTAGTTCTCAGTGACATACTGTGATGGCACAGATCGGTGGTGCCAAAGTGCCACTGGCCTCAGTGGTAGATTGTATTGCCAGACTGTATTTCTAAAAATCCATATTACCAACCAAAAACTTAAACACACTTAGTAAGCATGCATTCCAATACTAAAAACACATGCCGTCAAAAATTAAAAATAAAAACTTGGTAACAAAAAGGGCTTTATACCAGTTAACAAAATCTGAAAATAGCTGAGAAAGTATCAAGAAGCCAGGTGAACATTTTAAGACAGAGGGGCCCCCAAATCTGCAATTCATACAAACAAGTTAAAGTAACAAACTAACAGGAAATGGGCCAGGGTGCAGAAACAAAACCATTCCCCAGAACTGTGGGGCAGGATATCAAAAAACAGCCCACAAACTTCTTTAGCTGTCTTTCAGAAGCAGCCACATGAAACCAGCCCCAGGGACATGCGCAGAACATCCACCTGTGATGGCTGTGTGACCTTCCACCAGGGGCAGTGAGGGGCTGCAGCTGCAGCTGGGGAATTGAACTCGGGGAACAGGCGACTGTGCAGGTGCAACACCCCATAATAAGCCCTGTTACAGATCTCAGCAGCCTCTGGGACAGGAACCATCTTAAAAAGCTGCTGCATGCACACCTCAGTTAACCTATGGCTGCCCAAAACGGGCCACTTGCCAGAAAACTCCCCCTATGCCTCTGAATAAACATGACTTAACACCCGTCCAAAAAAAAAAACTTTAAAAACCCATATAAATCCTTTGTCCTGGGAGATGGAGCAGGGGGTGGGGGGGTGGTGTGGTGGTGTGTGTGTTTAAGTGTTGCCTAGGCCCTCCTTGTCTCCACTTGCAAGCCTCTGTAATAAAGCTTTGCTCGTGTGGAAAATTCTCCATTCCTTACCTGTTCATTCTTGACCCGTGAGAGGCAAGAACCTTATTCAATAAAAGGCGTAGAGGTGCTGGCAACAATTTGACCTTCATTTTTATTGTGCTGAAGGTGTTTCCACACCCTAAATTCCTCTTCCTGGAAGAGGCAGTCGAAAAATAAAATGACATACTGCATTGGGCAAATCTACTGCAAAAGACCTCTTTAAATGCAATCCCTATCCAAATGCCAACAGAATTCTTTAAAGAGATGGAAAAACTAATCATTAACTTTATATGGAAAGGGATGAGGCCCTGCGTAAGTAGAGCACTATTGAAGAAGAAGAATCAAGTAAGAGGGCTCGTACTACCTGACCTCAGAACCTACTATACAGCTACAGTAGTCAAATCAGCCTGGTACTGGTACAAGGACAGATACATTGACCAATGGAACAGAATTGAGAACCCAGGTGTAAACCCATCCACCTATGGTCACCTGATCTTCAACAAGTGCCCAAAGTCCATCAAATGGGGAAAAGACAGTCTTTTTAACAAATGGTGCTGGCAAAATAGGACGTCCATCTGCAAAAAAACAAAATAGGACCCATACTTCACGCCATATACAAAAACTAATTAAAAATGGATCAAAGGCCTAAATATAAAGCTAAAAACTATGAAGTTCATAGAAGAAAAAACAGGATCAACACTAGATGTCCTAATACACAGCATTAACAAGATACAAACCACAACCAACAACACATAAACTCCAGAAGATAAGCTAGATAACTAGGATCTTCTAAAAAGCAAACACTATGCTCATCAAAAGACTTCACCAAAATAGTAAAAAGAACCTACAGACTGGGAAAAACTTCGGCTGTGACAAGTCCAACAAAGGTCTAATCTCTAAAATCTACAGGAAAATCCAAAACCTCTACAACAAAAAGACAAATAATCCAATTAAAAAATGGGCAAAGGAAATGAACAGGCATTTCACTAAAGACATTCAAGTGGGTAACAGACACATGAGGAAATGCTCGAGGTCATTAGCCATTAGAAAAATGTGAATCAAAACCACAATGAGATACCATCTCATCCCAACATTACTGGCACAATCAAAGAAAAAACAGAAAATAGCAAGTACTGGAGAGGCTTTGAGGAGATTTTGAAAACCCCAGTCAACATTCCTTCCCCCCTTTCTTTGTTTTGCTAACCACAAGCTTGTTTTGAACATTTTTCAAGAAGTCGCAGCAGGTAGTGGCTCCATCCACTGAACTGGCCCAAGGTACACCTTGAAGCATGCACAGATTAAAAAAATCACATCCTTCAACCGACCCCCGCCCCTTCCCAGACTGATTGTCACCGCAAAGAACGATATTTCCCAGTCCATGATTTTACCCAATTCCATTTTAAAAGTGAGAGGTCCCACTACACGTACATCCGGCAAAAGATGATTTAATAGCCAACCCCCCAAATATGGGCATGGGAGGGGTAAGGGCGGAAAGTTCCGGGTACTGAACCCAACCCCCAATGCCATTAGAAACAAAAAGCTCCCCAGCCCCCTTAGAGAGCGAGCACGTGGCCTTATGGTTATTAGACCCCACGCACTCCTTGCATGCACAGACACTAAACTTGCCACTTTGTTTCCCTTGTGATCAGCGTCCCTCTTATTTCAATTGGCTGATAAGACAGGACAAGGACCCGAGTGGTGACTCTGCCGGGATGGCTGACTGTGAAACCCAGGCGGTGAATATCTGGACCCCTGACAGCCCTTAAGGCATGCCCCAATCTCATTTGATTGGTAAGGAGTCTTGGGCAGCTACCACAATTCCCACTGGGGACAAAGTCCACTGCGTACCCACCTCAGCTCCGGAACAGAAACTGGATGGGACAGACCTCTAACTTCAGGTAAGCACGCTCTGCCAGGTTGTTCCACTGGTCTCGGGAAATTTGGCACGAAGAGGGTGGCCAAGTGCAGTCCTAAGACCAAACCCCGCAACAAGGAGGGAAATAGGGGTTGTGGCCGACTGGGACCCACTCTTGCCTAATTAAGGGACCCTCGCCCCGTTGGTGACCTGAGGGGTTCCAGTCCCTCTGCAGGTTTTTTGGAACACTCTTCTCTCCTTTCTCATCTTAGTATCCACTCTGCTGTCTTTTCACTCTCCATCTTTTATTTTCTCTCCACGTAGAAAAGGGTGGATTTTTCCTTTTTTTTCTTCTCACCCCTGGGAAGACTATAATCCCCAAAATTACCAACCCTGGGTATGGGTTGGAGACGTAGGTCTTGGTTTGGGACTAGCCCAAGAAGTTAAGCTTGAAAGTCCCTCTGTAGCCTTAAAAAAAAAATTTTTTTTCTGTCTCTTTTTCCCTCTTTAAAAAAAAAAAAAAGAAAAAAATATTTTTAACCTCATTTGAGTCAGGGGCTGTGATGTCTGACCCCTAATTAAATACAAGAGATGGAAACCTAATAGTGATAAATATCTAAATGGGAAATAAAAGTTCAATACCTTGTGACTCCCCCTTAGGATGTGTCTTAAAGCATTGGGATTTTTTTCAAATCTGAGGGAATGAAGAAAAAGAATTAACTTTCTTTTGTAATGTAGCTTAGCCCCAGAACCAACCAGGGAACTAAGAAGAATGGCCAATTGGGGGTTCTATAGCTTACAACACAATTTTAGAGCTAGATTTATTTTGTGTAAAAAAAAAAAAATAAAAAAAAGCGGGATAAGATCCTTTATGTACAGACTTTTATGGCCCTCTATAGTATAACAAGGATCTACAAAAAGTGTAAAATAATGGTTTAAAAAGGAGAAAGACAAAAGCCTAAAGAAAAGCAGGGGACTCCCATCCTTGCACAATCGGAGGAGGATCTTGTTCTTGGCCCCTCCCCCATATCAACCCACCTACCCCCAGATTCCCCAAACAGCCCCCGCCAACCCAGTACCAGGGGCTAGAGTGTTGGGGAGTGGCACTCAGGCCACAGGCAAGCTCCAGTCGGGAGCACTGCAGACGGTCAACCACAGGGATATACTCTCATCCACGTACCTTTTACCACCTTGGACCTGTTTAATTGGAAAAACAATTTACCCGCCTATAGAGAGGACCCCCTAAAGATGTATGATATGTTCTCCATTTTCAACACCCACCAGCCCACATGGGCAGGTTGCCAAGCTCTAATGGAGGTCCTCCTTATAGCAGAAGAAAAGAGAATGATACTAAAAAAAGCTAGGCGACAGGCAGAGCGAGAACATACTGAGAACCTACAGGACCCAGTTAAACAAGAGGCATCTTTACCTATACCAGGGCAAGACGCCAACTGGGATCCCAATCAGGAGCCACGACAGAACAGTCTGAGGCACTACTGACGCTGTCTACTAACTGGTCTAAAAGAGGGGGCTCAAAAACAAAAAAACAACCTCTCTAAAATATATGAAGTAGTACAAAACCTAAAGAAAATCCTTCTGAGTTTCTTGAAAGAATCTTTCAGGCCTTCCGACAACACACGGACCTGAACCCAGAAGCACAAGAGAATCAGTGGATGATTAACGTGCTCTTCATTGGACACAGCGCTCCGGACATCAAGAAAAAGCTCCAAAAGGTAGGTGGGGGGGGGGGGGAAGGGTGGGTATGCCAATATCTCAGTTAGTAAAAATTTCTTCTCGAGTTTTTAACAACAGAGACCAGGACACTGAACAAAAAGCTCAGAAAATGAGATGACAGGCCGCCCTCCTGGCAGTGGCCCTGACCCAACCAGCACCTACAAGCCAGAACCAAGTTTCCCAACACCAAGAGAGAGAGCCAAGAGCCCACTCAGAGAAGCCCAGGGAGCTGAGAGGCCACCCCGCTTTGAGCCCAAACCAGTGCGCATACTGCAAACAGGAGGGCCACTGGCAATGAGAATGACCCCGAAGAAGAAGGTATGAAGAGAATGTAAAAAGATGGTGAGTCAAGACCCAAGTTCACAGTGATGAGGCCCGGAAAATACAACCGACCCCCTTAAGGGGTCAGTTAAAATCTCCCCCTAAAGCCCTGGGTAACCCTGCAAGTGGAGAGAAAAGAAGTCGAGTTCTTACTGGACACTGGGGCCACCCACTCACTCTTGAACCAGGCCCCTGCCCCTCTATCTAAAAAAACAACTCAAGTTGTAAGAGTCACAGGGCAACCAGAAAAACAGAATTTCTTAAAACCCCTCACCTGCAAAACAGGGGCCCACCAATCGGTGCATAGCTTCCTGTATATCCCAGAATGCCCTATCCCCCTGCTTGGCCAAGATATCCTAACCAAATTACAGGCCCAGGTCACGCTCGCCTCACCAGCAGTTGAGGTAAGCATACCCCCAGAACAAGCATGGGCCTTACAGGCATTCCCCACTGATACCCAAAGGTGTCATGCCCCGTATATGGGCTGACAGACTCCCAGGACGGGCAGTCTCTGCCCAACCTGTTAGAATCTGGCTCAAAGAAGGGGCTCCCATCCCCTGTCTGAGACAGTATCCCATCAGGAAAGAAGCAAAAGACGGACTCCAGGAGGTGGTAGGCATGTTCCTGAAACATAGATTGATCTGGCCTTGCCAATCTCCCTACAACACCCGATCTTCCTGGTGAAGAAACCAACTAGAGAATAACAGTTTATACAAGATCTGAGAGCCATCAACCGAATCGTAAGTGACATACACCCTGTGGTCTCCAACCCATACACCCTATTATCTGCACTCCCAGGAGACAGACTGTTTTAGACTTAAAAGATGCCTTCTACTGCACCCCCTTGAAAGAGATTCTCAAGAAATCTTTGCTTTTGAGTGGGAGGACAAAAGTGGGCGAAGATCCAAGTATTGTTGGACAGTGCTGCCCCAAGGGTTCAAAAACAGCCCCACTATTTTTAGAAAAATCCTGGGGAGAGATCTCCAAAAGTTACAGTTAGAAAAGGGGGTCCTTCTTCAATATGTTGACGACCTGCTGATTGTCAGCACCAATAAAGAGGCCTCAGACAAAAATACAATTAAAACCCTGAATCACCTGGCAGCCTTAGGCTATAAAGTCTAAAGAGAAAAGGACCAAGTTACTTGCCAAGAGGTTCAATACCTAGGCTTTTCCTTTACAGACAAACAAAGAACTCTCCTCCCAGCCCGTAAAGAGCCTATTTGCCAAACTCATTTCCCCTCGACAAAGAGACAACTCTGAGGGATTTGGGGGATGGCAGGATTCTGCCGAATTTAAATCCCCAACTTTGGACTCATCGCAAAACCTCTATACGAGGCCACAAAGAGAGCAGATAGTGATCTTTTTATGGACACCCCAGTGCCAACAGGCATTTCAAGAACTAAAAGCCTACCTCATGAGGGCCCCCACCCTTGGCCTCCCAAATCTAACCAAGCCTTTTAAGTTCTACATAAATGAGAGGCAAAGAGTTGCTCTTGGGGTCCTCACACAAATGCTAGGGCTCCTGAAGAGACAGGTAGGGTATTTTTCAAAACAGACTCTGTAGCCCAGGGCTGGCCTGCCTGCCTTAGGGCAGTGGCAGCCACTTGTAATCTAATCCTAGAAGCTGAAAAATTGACTATGCAACAGCTTATAGTAAAATACACCCCTCATGCAGTTTTGACCCTGCTAGAACAAAAGGGCGGACTCTGGTTAACTACCGGTCAGATGGGAAGGTACCAGGCTATTTTACTAGGCAACCCCTTGATCACCCCGAAGGTATGCACCACCTTGAACCCAGCCACCCTCCTCCCCACACGATCACTGGATGGGGACCAACGACACGATTGTGACGAGACAATAGAAGAGGTCTTCTCGAGTTGTCCAGACCTGTGAGACCAGCCCCTAGAGGCTCCAGACCTAGAGCTGTTCACTGACGGCAGCAGCTTTGTAAAAGGGTGTATGTGACACGCAGGATATGCAGTTGTCACCATCAAACCCACTCCAGAGGTGATCAAAGCTGAACCCCTACCCACTGGGACATCGGCTCAAAAGGCAGAAATAATAGCCTTAACCAGGGCATTCCATCTAGCCACAGGTAAAAGGGTCACGGTTTAGACTGACTCACGTTATTCCTTCTCTGTGGTACACGCCCACAGCGCCATCTGGCGAGAGAGGGGAATGTTAACAGCTAACAATAAAAAAATTAAACATGGAAAACAAATACAAGAAGTCTTGAAAGCTGTACTCCTACCCACTGAAACAGCAGTTGTGTATTGTCCTGGACACCAGAAGGGGACATCTCCAGAGGCCCAGGGTAACAACTTTGCTGACCAAGCCACCAAACAAGCAGCACGACAGGTAAGCTCGCCCTAAACCGAGCCAGCCCAGGCGTGTCCCCTTATTCTCATAGACCCCCTAAGGGACCTTCAGCTCATTTATACCCTCAAAGACAAAAAAAAAGAGAGAAGAGTGGGGGTTCACTGAAAAAGAGGGACACTGGTATAAAAACCCTGAGGGCAAGGTATATATACCTGAGGGACAATTGTGGATGATCCTCAAAACTCTCTACGAAGGTACCCATTGGGAAGTAAAGGCTACTCAAAACTGGGCTAGACCTGTAATAGCAGGACCTCAAATGACCCGTGTTATCTGAGAAATAGTTCACAGATGCAAAATTTGTGCACAGAACAACCCACGACACACACGGCTATCCCCCATTCAAGGAACACAATATAGAAGACAATACCCAAGAGAAGACTGGCAGGTAGACTTTACTGTCATGCCCCCTACCCGCAGAGGCCTGACATACCTCCTAGTCTTGGTAGATACCTTAACAAATTGGGTTGAAGCTTGCCCCTGCAAGACAGAAAAAGCTATAGAAGTGACAAAGGCCTTGTTAGAACAAATCATCCCGCGGTTTGGGCCCCCAACCTCCATCCAATCAGACAATGGGCCAGCCTTCGTGGATGAAGTCACACACTCCATCTCCTCTGCGTTGGGAGTTAAGTAGAAATTACATGTGGCTTGGACGCCCCAATCCTCAGGAAAAGTAGAACAGATGAACAACACCTTAAAAAAAACTACTGCCAAACTATGTCAAAAAACCCACCTACCTTGGGTAAAGGCTCTGCCCACTGGCTCTCTTGAAGATAAGGGTTTTTCCTAAAAGTAGGCTTAAACTATGCCCTTTTGAAATGTTATATGGGCAGGCCTTCCTAAGGCAGGCGGGTTGGGACCCTCACTTGGAACAAAAGGCCTTGATCTGAGCTTACCTACAAGCCTTGCAGGCAGCTCAGTCATCAATAACTCAATACTCTGAAGAAGCTCTGTCCTTCTGACACCCCTCTCTATTCTTTCCAACCTGGCAACTGGGTTCTCCTTAAACACTGGGAGACAGATGACAGCCTACAGGAAGTGTGGGGGAGACCCTATCTTGTTTTATTAACCATCCTCTCTTCTGTAGAACTAGAGAGAGTGAGGCCTTGAGTCCATTACACTCGGATAAAGAAGGCTCCGCCTGTCGCTGAGACCAGAACTTCTAGAGACACAAAAACATTTCACTGTGACTCCCCGGCAAAGCAGGACAGGAGACCTCAGGTGGCTGTTCACGAAAAATAACCCTTAAGAGATAAGAAACGGGTTTTTTTTTTTTTTTTTTTGCCTGAGATGCTCTCTTTCAAACACCCCCATCGACCTTCCATATAACCTGTTTAATAGTTATTTCTAACCACCTCTACTACTCTTAGAGGTATGATGCTCAGCCTAACCCTCACCTTTGTCTTGGCCTGGAGTGGGAGACCTGTCGCTGCCTCCCCTAACACCCGCTGCCTCCCCTAACAACCGACTCAAAACCCTCCTTTCCCCATGGGGTAAGAATACTGTTATTCAAATTTCTCTGGCTGCGGCCACTGAGGGCAATCTCAAAGATTGTCAGGTTTGTAATCAGCATCCCCAGAGTGAGGGGTGTGGCCTACCCACTGCTGTCCTTGTAATCAATTTGTCAAATGTCCAAGCAGTCCAGGGAGAGAGATCCTCAATATATACCCTTACCCCAATTTTCATTGCAACCCTCCTTAACACACACCACAACAATATCTTTGTTTTAATGTAACTGATTTTTATAACTACACCCAAGAAAACCAGTCTACTTGTGAGAACACTAAAAACCTAATTTAAAATCATACTCTCCCAGCTTACTGATCCCTTCACCTTTACTGATAAGACCTGGGAAGGGCATCAGGCTGAAACTCTGTATCATGTTCCCCAAATACAACTCATGCTTGTCTTAACGACAGTAAAAATGTTTGTAAAAATGACTCTAAACCAATGCCTTATAAATACTTAATACAAGGGCCGTGTCCTTGGGCCTTAGTACCTCAATATCTCAGAAACTGGGCCCAGCTGTCTCAGGCTTGTGCTAATAAGACCCTCCAGAAACTATGGGAGACTACATGTCAGCTAAGAACAACTTAGAGACCCCCAGGCCTCCTACCAGGGTGTGTAAGTACTGATTCCTGGTACACCCAAACAAATATCACCCTAAATACACATCAAACTTGTGCCCCACCTAGGTACGTCTTCATTTGTGGGAAATGCTCACTTCCCCAATTGTATATTTCTAGGCAAGATGACCTCTGAGTTGTAGCTACTCACTGTCTAAACCCCCTCCTCACAAACCGACAGTGTGCGCTAGCCCACATACGACCAATCACAACTGTCTTTAACAACAGCAGAGAGGTCATAAAAATCTCTCTGTCAAAAATGAAAAATTTTAGATAGCACTATCTTTTGGGCAATGAAGTCATTCAACCTGGCAGTGCCCAGGACAAGCATTTTAAATCATGAGCTCATGCCGGCCATTCTCACTTACACCCTAGAGCGCATTGCTAATGAAACAGGAACTTCCATCAAGCTTCAACAACAATCCCTAGATTCCCTCGTTAACATGGTCGTTGACAACCGTATGGTGCTGGACTTCTAACTCCCTAAAGGAGGAAGAGTGTGTGCCGTGGCTAATACCTCCTGCTGTACTTATATTAATATCACAGCCAGAGTAGAGGTCAATATTCAACACATTCTTGAACAAGCATCTTGGTTAAAAAGGCTACAAACCACCCTCTTATCTGCCAGTAATCTGCCTGGCATTACCAGTGACTAAAAGGGAGGGTGTTCTCACAACTGTTTAGCTGGTTATGGCCCCTAGTTCCCCCTATCTGCATGATCCTCGCCCTTCCATTTGGCCCTTGCATTTTTAATTGTCTCGTAAAGTTTGTTTCTTCCAGACTTGGAAAGCTACATTTCCAAATGGTAGCAGTTTAAGGGTTCCAGCTGATCCCCTGAGAAAAAACAATACAGAGGTTCCATCAAGGCCCCTAACATCGCCCCTTTTCAGCAAAAAAAAGTTAGAAAAGATGAGACCTCCATCCCAAGCCGCCTTTCTTTTTTTTTCTTTTTAAGATTACAAAGAACCTATTAGAGGAGGGATTGAAAACCCCAGTCAACACTCTTTCCCCCCTTTCTTTGTCTTGCTAACCACAGCCTGTTCTGAACATCTCGTGGCCTTAGTGGCCTTATGGTTACTAGACCCCACGCGCTCCGCAGACAATAAACTTGCCACTTTGTTTCCCTTGCGATCAGTGTCCGTCTTATTTCAATCGGCTAATAAGACAAAACAAGAATCTGAGTGGCGTTCAGTTCAATTTGAATTCTTATGCACTGCTGGTGGGAATGCAAAATGGTACAACCATTTTGGAAAATGATATGGTGCTTCCTTAGAAAGCTAAAAGAGAAATACCATATGATTCAGCAATCCCACTCCTAGGAATATATGCTAGAGAAATAAAAGCTGTCATACGAATAGACATATCCACACCCATGTTCATTGCAGCATTGTTCACAATAGCAAAAAGATGGAAACAACCTAGATGCCCATCAACAGATGAATGGATAAACAAACTGTGGTACATACACACAATGGAGTACTATGCAACGATAAAGAACAATGATGAATCTGCAAAGCATTTCACAACATGGACAGCATTGTGCTGAGTGAATCAAATCAATCACAAAAGGAAAAATATTGTATGAGACTATTACTATAAAAACTCATTAAAGGGTAACACATAAAAGAAACAATCTTTGGTGGTTACAAGGGAGGGAAGGGATGAGGATAGAAAAACACTAGACAATAGATAAGTGGTTAACTTTGGTGAAGGGTAAGACAGTACACAATACTGGGAAAGCCAGCACAACTTGTCCAAGGCAAGGTCACAGAAGCTCCACAGGCAATCCAAACTCCTTGAGGGACCAAATTACTGGGCTGAGGGATGTGGGGACCGTGGTCTCAGGGGAACATCTAGCTCAACCAGCATAACATAATTCACAAAGAAAATGTTCTACATTCTACTTTGGTGAGTAGCATCTAGGGTCTCAAAAGCTTGTGAGCAGCCATCTAAGATTTAGATATCCACTGGTCTCACCCAGTCTGGATCAAGGGAGAATGAAGAAAACCCAAGACACAAGGGAAAGATTAGCCTAAAGGACTAATGGACCACAACTGCCACAGCCTCTATCAGACTGAGTCCAGCACAACTAGGTGGTACCCGGCTACTACCTACCAGTGACTGCTCTGACAGGGATCACAATAGAGGATCCCAGACAGAGCTGGAGAAAAATGTAGAACAAAATTCTAACTCACACACACACACAAAAAAACCAGACTTACTGGCCTGACAGAGACTGGAGAAAACCCGAGGGTATGGCCCCGGGACACCCTTTTAGCTCAATAATGAAGTCACTACTGAGGTTTGCCCTTCAGCCAATGATGAGACAGGCTCATAAAACAAAACAAAACTAAAGGGGCACACCAGCCCAGGGGCAAGGATTAGATCGCAGGAGGGGACAGGAAAGCTGATAATAGGGAACCCAAAGTCAAGAAGGGAGAGTGGTGACATGTCATGTTGGTAACCAATATCACAAAACAATATGTGTACTAACTGTTTAATGAGAAGCTAGTTTGTTTTGTAAACCTTCATCTAAAGTATAATAATTAAAAAAAAAAAAAGATGTCTTTAAAGTTTTAAAAAGCAAAGATGTCACTTTGAGAACTAAGGTGCACCTGACCAAAGCCATGATATTTTCAATCATTTCATATGCATGTAAAAGCTAGACAATGAATAAGGAAGACTGAAGAAGGATGCTTTTGAATTATGGTATTGGCACAGAATATTGAATATACCATGGACTGCCAGAAGAATGAACAGATCTTGAAAGAAGTACAGCCAGAATGCTCCTTAGAAGCGAGGATGGTGAGATTTCTTCTCAGGTACTTTGGACATGTTATTGGGAAGAACCAGTCCCTCGAGGAGGACATCATGCTTGGTAAAGTAGAGGGTCAGTGAAAAAAGGAGGACCCTCAACAAGATGGATTGATACAGTGGTTGCAACAGTGGGCTCAAGCATAGCAACAACTGTGAGGGTGGTGCAGGACCAGGCAGTGTTTCTTTCTGTTGTACACAGGGTCAGTATGAGTCAGAGATGACTGGACGGCACTGCTACAGATTGAACTGTGTCTCTCAAAAAAATGTATGTGAACTTCGCTAGGCCATGATTCCCAGCATTGTGTGGTTGTCCACCATTTCGTCTTCTGATGTGATTTTCCTGTGTGTTGTAAATCCTACCTCTACGACATTAATGAGGCAGGATTAGAGGCAGTTACATTACATGGGTCAGGACTCAATCTACAAGATTAGGTTGTGCCTTGAGTCAATGTCCTTTGAGATGTAAAAGAGAGAAGTAGGCAGAGGGATGAGGGACCTCCTACCACCAAGAATGAAGAATCAGGAGGGGACTCTGCATTGAGAAGTTCCTAGACCAGGGGAAGGCTGATGACAAGGACAAGGGCCTCCCAGAGCCAAAAGAGAGAGAAAGTTTTCCCCTGGAGCTGGCACCCTGAATTTGAACTTCCAGCCTCTTAAACTGTGAGAATAAATTTCTCTTTGTTAAACCCATCCACTTGTGGTATTTGTTATAGTAACATTAGATAACTAAGACAGGCACCTCACAACAACAATAGCAACAAAAACAAGCATTTCCCCCACCACTTGTCTCTCAGTTTGTCCTCCTGTGGTGGCTTGTGTGTTGCTGTGATGCTGGAAGCTATGCCATTGGTATTTCAAATACCAGCAGGGTCACCCGTGGTGGACAGGTTTCGGCTTCCACACTAAGACAGATTAGGAAGAAGGACCTGATGATCTACTTCTGAAAAAATTGGTCAGTGAAAACCTTATGGATAGCAGGCGAACATTGTCTCATAGAACAACAACAACAAAAAAAGCCCGTTACCATTGAGTTGATTCTGAATCATAGCGACCCTACAGGACAGAGTAGAACTGCCCCATAGTTTCCAAGGACCACCTGGTGGATTCAAACTGCCGACCTCTGGGTTAGCAGCCATAGCACTTAAGCACTACGCCACCAGGGTTTCCCAGAAATCAATCAAAATGCTCCTTATAAGTGAGGATAACCCACCAACCACTGCCGTCTTGGGACGTATTAGCACGAGGGACCATTCCCTGGAGAAGAATATTGGGCTTGTTAAAGTACAGGGTCATCAAAAAAAAAAAAGTAAGACCATCAATAAGATGGACTGACACAGTGGCTGCAATAATGGGCTCAAACATAGTCATAATTGTGAGGATGGTGCAGAACTGGGCGGTGTTTTGTTCTGTCATACACAGAGTCGCTATGAGTTGGAACCAACTCGATGGCACATAACAACAGCAAGCATTTCCCCAAGGAGTCCCTGGGTGGTGTGCAAAGAGTTAAGAGCTGCATTACTAGCCCAAAGGTTGGTGGTTTTGAACACCTAGAGGTGCCTCTAAAGAGAGGCCGGGCTATCTGTTTCCAAAAGGTCACAGCCTTGAAAACCCTATGGAGGGCAGTTCTCCAGGGCAACTAACAATAACAAAGCATTTCCTAACTGTGCTCCAAAGGACATGATGCTCCATGAAAAAATCAGAGATTGGGAAACTCATACACTAATGTGACTAAGGTCACAATGAACATTAATAAATGCATGGCCCTGAGAAGTCATATGATAAAGAAACTAACTTTGTTTAACCCAAACATTTCTCAAACATCTTTGAACACCAGAGAACTCTTTTTTCTTAATAGTTTTCACTGTTTCTCATGTGTACTCAGAGACAACACAATCAACAACAGGGCTCAGTAGCCATGATTCAATATCTACCGAGCACCAATTATATACAAAGCGCTTTGTTACGTTTTGAGAGAAATGCAAAGGTGAGGAGACAGTTCTTATTCTTTCTTCAGGAGGTTCACCTCTTGGCCATTTGGTTCTGCATCTTAAAAGGAATTGGTCTCAAAAATCACTGTCTACTGGTTCATTTCCAGTCCTAGGGTTCACTTAGGTCCTTACTAGGTTCATTTTCAGTCCTAGGGTTCACTTAGGTCCTTTCCTCCATGAATATTCCAAGTGGAATAGCTTTGAAATAGGACAGACCTGTGCTCAGAATCCAGCCGTGTGTTGACACTGGCCATCATAGCTTTTAAATTACAAGAGGGAAGCTTCACCAAAAGAGCCTTACGGTTTTCTTTGGTGTCTTGGAGGGAGTCTGAAAGGATGACTTCATGGAAGAGCATCGGCTCCTGGGTACACTGCTGTGTGCTCTTGAGAAGGGTGGCGTGGAGACCTCTTCCTCCTCCCTGCTAGAGTCTGAAATCTCTGCTGCTGGTAGAAACTCTTCCTCTTCTTGCTCATTTTTGTTATTACCTAAAAACCTGGATGTTGAGAATATTATTTTCTTATATGCAGTGTTCAAAGTCTAAATAAGACAAGCTTCATGACAGGTCAGTGTGGAATAAAGGTACTGTCACTTCTCCCCTAACATCAGGTAATACAGGATTTCTCCACTTCTTCGGCACTTACTACTGACACACTCTGCTAAGTGCATTATTACATTATCTCACTGAACCCCTTAACTTCATCAGCTGTGTATTATTAATCTCATTTTACTGCTGGGGAAATTGAGACTTAGGTTAAATAACCTTCCCCCATCCAGGTCTATCAGAATCAAAGCTCATGCTCTTAGGCACCCACGACAGGGCTTCCCACCACCAGTCTTGCAGAAAATGAGATTACGGGGCTCTGGAAGCCACCAAAGCCCAGGGCAGTGTTTTTTTCCCCTTCCTAACTATGACATTTATGTAAATTTAAGGTACTTACGGACAAACTAAGTGAAAGGTAAATTTCAGTGGATTAGCAAATAACAGTATAAGAGACTTTAAGGGAAAAGATAATAGATATCATAGATGGCAGCTATACATGATTTTCTGCCTGTCAAGAAGCAGACTTACTGAAGCTGCTGCCTAATCCGATTCAAAGCCAAGGTAGAACTCTTTCTGTTGACACGATGGGGAGTAGACGTGGCTTCATTCTGAGCTTCTGGTTCTTCTACCTTCCTGTAAGATATCACAGCAGAGTTATGGAAAGCAATTCTGGGCACGAAGGATCAGCAGCAGGTACTAAAGTTAGCTGGACTGACTGGCTCCTACTCTTTTCAGAACTACTTTGGAAGAACTAATGACATTTTGCTAAAAAAAAAAAAAAAAAAAAAATTCATACTTGAAGCTTGAATCAAACACAGAGGGAAAAGTTGGCCTGAAGCTTATCATTTAAATCAGAACCACATCCACATCTCCCCACCGCCCAGGAGAAACCAGAATACACTAATCCCAGGCAGCTCCTTGTCCTGTTTTGTTTACTGTCCACCCAGTTCAAGGTTAGCAGAAATGCAGGTATAATTCAATATAAAACATTTACTGAGCAACTAATTATATGCCAGAAACCCTGGTGGCGTAGCGGTTAAGAGCTATGGTTGCTAACTTTTAAAAGGTCAGCAGTTCAAATCCACCAGGCGCCCATTAGAAACCACACGGGGCAGTTCTGCTCTGTCCTATAGGGTTGCTATGAGTCAGAATTGACTGGATGGCAACAGGTTTTACAGGATTATATCCCAGGTATTAAGAGTTTCTGCACAGGAAACATAAATATGTAATTTCTGGTTTGTCCCATTTTGTATGTATAGCTTATCTGCAAACACTATCTAATGTCAAACTGCAAAGTTTGTTCTAGAAGCATTATCGTTTTATACCAGATATATTTGAGAATGATTTTTCAGTTTAAAAGAAAAACAAAAACTAAGAAAATGACTTAAAATGAAATCCAGGACTGTGAAGCAATTCAGGTTTGGAAAATTATTCCCAAGAACTGTAATCCCCAAATGATAACTAGGTGTATCAGAATCATCCAAAGAACGTTTTGGAAATATAGATTCCCGGGCCGCATGCCTGAAGATTGATCTGCTAGGTCTGGGAAGAGGCTCATAAATCTGTATTTCAGAAAAGTTCCCCAGTGATTCCGTGACAATCAGGTTTGCAACCCACTGCTCTAATTTTTTCCACAGTGGCCCACACCTTTCACATCATGTACAGGATCTTGATTTGCTCTATGGGAGGCAGGGTAATGTCCCCAGTTACCTCTTTTTGATATTTTCTGGTTTCAGGACCACATCAGACACCACCAAGGATTTCCGTCCCCCGCTGATAGGGGAAAGTGTTTTATGCTCAGTAATCTCTGTGGCTTTCAAAACTGGGACTCGGGTTCTCAGGGTCATGTGACATTCAGGTGAACACTTCTTGTTGTCCTTGGTACAAGGGGATTTCAGAGCTGGAGACGAGGTCTGAAGTTCATCAGGCTGAGGCCTCTTACAAGGTGAGGTGACCTCAGAGAAGGCCACCTTCCGCTTAGTTCTTCCTGGAGAACCCAAAGAGGCACAGGCATTCTGCCGGGAAGTGCTAGAGTCTGGTGTCCTCGGGAGACCTAAGCCCAAGAGAAATCACCACGGACATGGTGTAAATTTTATAATTAGCACTATTCACACCCCTAATCTCATTAACTAAATTCATCTAATAAGGTTGTACAGAGACATGATTTCTCCTTATTTTGGATTATTCCATGCTTTCTTTTCCCATGCAGGTAACTTTAATCATTTTTGGTCTTTTAAATTTCATGAGTGATTTTCCTAGTTAGAACCACAAGTCAACTGTTAAGCTAGCTTTTGTAGATAAATGTTCAGCAATCAGGTTTAAATCCCAACGTAATCTATGACAGTGGTTCTCAGTGTGGGAGGTCCCTGGGTGGTACACACCGTTTGTGCTTGGCTACTAACTGAAAGGTTGGCAGTTCAAACCCACCCAGTGGTACCATGGAAGAAAGGCCTCATGATTTGCTTCTGTAAAGATTACAACCAAGAAAATCCTATGGAGCGCAGTTACTCTGTAACGCTCACTGATTCAATGGCAATGGTTTGGTCTCAGCGGAGGGTCATGGGGTCATGCACCCTCCCACTCCACTCCAAGGCATCTGAAAATATTTATACTAATTAAAAATGCACTAGTGCCCCTATTGAGTAACCCTAAGTTCTAGATTTTTCTTAATCCAGATTTTATTTACCAATAAATGACAGATTCCTGGGGGTAATCAACTGGGGATAGGAATGGCTATTAATACCCAGGACCACATGGGTCTGCTCCTCCCTCACCATGACCACAGGTGCCAAGGGCCCCAGTCATTCTCCACAGATATCAACTGAGCTGTTAAGACAGGAAGGTATGTGCCAGGTGCTAGGAAGAAACAAAAGCTGGATGAGACTCAATCCTGGTCCCTATCCAAGACACTCAAGTCCAATAAGGAAGACGGACTTTAATGTCTGTAATATCAAGTAAAGTAAGTGTCCTGCAATACATAAGCACTAATAAAGATGGCTTTTGAGATAGGCCTTGAGAGGAAGATAAAATTTCAACAGAGTAGAAATGGGAAGGTGAAAGGATGTATCAGGAGATACAGGAGGTATCGATGTAAGCTAAGGAAACAAGGCAGGAAAGCACTGAGCACAGGAAGTTTACTTTAGTCACATGCATCAAATGTGGGGCATAGTTACAGGTTAGGGTAGAAGAGCTATGTAGTATCTGTACATGGATGCTTATGGCAGCTTTAGTCAGTCACCAAAATCTAGAAACAACCCAAATGTCCTTACACTGGGACTGGATAAACTGTGGTACATCGATGCAATGGCATACTACTCAGCAATAAAAAAGGTACAGATGTGGATGAATGCAACAACATGGATGAATCTCAAATGCATCAGGCTAAGTCAAAGAAGCCAGACTCCAAAGGCTACGTGATTCCATTTATATAACATTCTGGACAGGCAAAACCAGAGACAGAAATCAGATCACTGTGAAATAGGTGATGCGAAGGGTTAACTACAAAGGGGCCCAAGGAAATTTTGGAGTGTTTGAACTATTCTGTATCTTGGTTATAATGGCAGTTACACAAATATATGTGTTAGTCAAAACTTACAAAACCATACACTAAAAAGGGAAATTTTACTGTATGTAAATTACATCTCGATAAACCTGACTTTGTAAAAGTTATCTAGAGCCAGATCTTAGAGGTCTTTGAATGTGAAGCTACAATTATTCAGTTCGTAGATATGAAGGTGACTGTTGTCCAGACTGCTATAAAATGTCCCAGACCTCTATTAATTTCACATCTTTTTGTCAAAACAATTCACCCAAAATATTCTCACCATATTCTCCCTCCTCCAAGTACGTAACTGTGTCAAGTCTAAATTCTCCAGCCTAACTTTCAAGGTCTTGCATAATCAACAACCAAAAACTACTACAATAATTTCTAAATGCTAGTATTACAGATGATTCCTTTAGTAGTTTTGTATCTTCCAAATGTTTTATGTATTTATATTCAGCCCACAAAACCCATACTGTACTAAGGAGCTATTAGGTATACAAATAACTTAAACCAAACCCGTTGCTGTCAAGTGGATTCTGACCTATAGCGACCTTATAGGACAGAGTAGAACTGCCCCATAGGTTTCTAAGGCTGTAATCTTTCTGGAAGCAGACTGCCACATCTTTTTCCCATGGAGCAGCTGGGGGGTTCCAAGCGCTGACCTTTCGGTTAACAGCCAAACGCTTTAACTCCTGCACCACCAGGGCTCCTCACAAATAACTTACACCCAAATAATTTGGCCCTGACACTAAACATTCGAAAGGACTAGTGACATATAACAGGATGAGGACCATCTCTTAGAACTTCCAGGGAGTGACTTTCAAATACATTATTAAGTGAGAAAAACAAGGTAGAAGAGAACATAGCCACCAGCTATCGTACCGGGTTGAGAGAGAACGAGAAATAAGAATGTTTGTGCATCTGCTGAGTTTTGCAAAACAGAACACAGGAAAGACAAACCAGAAAGTAATAAAATCGGTTACATACAGAAGATGGGGGAGAAACGGGAGGAGGATAAGGAAAGGAATGGGGCTTCTCTGAGTATACTTGTTTTAAATAGTTTCAGCTCCTTAACTGTATTACTGTTTCACATGTTTAAACTTGAATGAGAACTGTTTAATAGATCAAAGATTGGCAGGCTTTTTTCTGTAAAAGGGCCATATGGTAAATATTTTAGGTTTTGTGAGCTACTTCCAAGCCTTTTTCACATTTTTGTTTTGTTTTTTAAAAAATCCTTTAAAAATGTAAAAAACCATTCTCAGGTTGAAAGTTGTACAAAAACAGGTAGGCTGGATTTGGCTCATGTGCTGTAGTTTATCAACCCTGTATTAGATAATAATATTGTATCAATGTTAAATTTCTTGTGTGATAATTCTATTGCAGTTATATAAGAGAATGCCCTTGTTCTTAGGAGACACATGCATGTGTGTATATATCACATACATACGTATATATATACATACATGTGTACACACACATATACATATCTACCTATACACACACAGGGAGAGAGAGAGAAGAGAGATAACAGATGGAGCACAATGTTCAAAACTGGTGAATCTAGGTGAAGAATGCAGCCCTGGTGGCAGAGCAGCCACCAGCCACTCCTTAGAAACTCTATGAGGACTATTCTACTCTGTCCTATAGGGCCACTATGCATCAGAATTGATTCCATGGCAATGGGTTTGATTTTTTTTTTAGGTAAAGAATATATGAGTGTTTATTGTATGATTCTTGCAATTTCTGTATAGGTTTTAAGTTTCTGCAAAACACTTGGGCAGGAGGAAAGGGGAGATAAAGTGACCTCTGTGGGCTACAGGATAGGTAGGATTCATAGTCAAGTGTAAAGCAGGGGGAAGGAAAGAGCAGTGAAAATCGTTCCAGGCAGGAAGAATGCTGAATGAGGGTCTGAAGGCAAAAAGTGTCCCAAATTCCGGAAATGGAAGAGATGAGACCAGCCCAGACGAGTTCACAGAGAACATGGTAAAACAAGGATGAATAGTTGTGGCCAGATTTCCAAGGGTCTTGCCCAAGGTCTTCTAACTTCAAACCCTGTATCCTTTCCCTTTATAACAGTCTGCCAAGAAAGTCTAAAATTTCTCATTTATTATCAAAGGAGGACCCTAGGAAGTTTTCTGGGCAAGGAAGTAACCAAAAAAAAAGTAGTGTTTCGGAAAGTTCATCCTAATTCTCAAACCTTATTTTCTACCACTTCTCAAAGCATTCTCACTTTAGCCAAGTCTCACACGTATACCACACTCATTCTTGCCTAAATATTGTTCATTCAGGCTACACCTGTCCCCTAGTCCATTAAATCCTAAACACTTCTCATGGCTCCACTTTAATAGCACACGCTAGAGATAAGAAGCCTTACTCTAGTATCATTTTAGCATCTACTTGCTCTGAAATTGTTTGAGATTTTATCTCCTTACATGATAAGCCCCTTAAGTTCAGAAGCACAGGGGCCATCCTAGATTTCTTCTTCTCCCTCATTCTTCTAGACCTGCACCTTGGTATTAGTTAGAGGCTCCTCTATGCTTCCAAAGGACCTTGAATATTCTCAATACTAGAAGATATAAAAGACCATTGTGACTGCTGATTTTTATGACTCCCCCAATGAAAATGTACAGATGGGTCTTTGTGTCCCAAGGCCTAGCACATTGACAGTACTTAAAATTTATCGATGCAAAAAAAAGGGTTTTTGTGTTTATCTTTGTGTGTTTAGTATGACACTAGACAACAAGAGGGATCAATCTCAGGGTGAAGAGAACCATAAGGGTCACCTGGCCAGCCACCCAGCCAAGGAATGAAAATTTCACCATATGTCCAATCAGTACCTGGCCCAGTGCTGTACTAACTCAACACTGTCACTGGAATTAATGCTTTTAACCATATTCCTTTAGCCTCAACATTGCCCACTGTGACCCATTTGCACTTACTGTTGAGCTCCAGCCGCTTCCTTGCCCTTGGAGTAACGGAATGGGTAGGAGTTTGGCAAGATTTGGAGGCGGAGTGCCTTGATTCAATACTTCTGACCACTTGCTCTGCTGTGGTCCAAGGAAGGCTTTCTATACTCCTAGTCTTGGTTCCCACGGGCTTCTGGCACCTGGGACTGCTTTCTCGTAGCTTATCTAAATTTGCAAGTAGTTCTGGGGACAGTGGTCTGAACTTCTTTTCGTTCCAGGATAGTTTCATAAAGAGTGTCTTTTCATTTTTCAAATCCACAGGTATCGCTTCATCTGGAGCTAAAGCTACTACCTGAATTTAGGAAGTAATGGGAGGGAAGAAGACATCAGGACCAAAAAAGCCAAGGAACGCTCCACCAGAGCTATAACTGAAAAACATTTAAGTCCAAATCTGTGCCTGAGACATTACTTTTTTGTCTAAAGAAGCAAAGACATGGCATAGCATATTGATAGAGAAAACCATGAGAATAGTTAATACTTACTGAGCATTTACTCATTTAATCACTAATGGCGTTAAATGTGTCAATGAAATATTCAGAGTAAATTATTCCTGTTTCCCTTTTGAAATGTTTATTGGCTTCACCTCTTGACTACCACTCCCACCCTAGTTCAAGTACACATCATCTCGCTCCTCCATTACTTCCACAGACTCCTCCCTAACTGATATCCATACCCAACAATGCTTTTGTTTTTCCAGTCTATTCTATTCACCTATGACAAATTTTCCCACAAAAGCTTTCCTAAGCTCAAGAGTCTTTCCTTGTCTCACTAGTCTATAATGGCTCTCAACTGTAGCAAGATCAGATTGCTCATCGATTCTGCCTCATGGTGACCCCATGTGACAGAGCAGAACTGCTCTATAGGGTTTCAAGGCCATGACCTGCTGGAAGCAGACTACTAGGCCTGTCTTCCGAGGCAACTCTTAGCCAACCTTAGCTATTTGTGCCATTGAGGGAGCCAAGATCAGATTACTGGTTTACAATACCTTCTAAAATCTAGTTCAATCTCACCCACTGAATGCTCAAAAAAAAAAAAAAAAAACCAAACCCATTGCCATCAAGCCAATTCCGACTCATAGTGAACCTACAGAATAGAACTGCCCCATAGGGTTTCCAAGGAGTGGCTGATGGATCTTAAACTGCCAACCTTTTGGTTAAGCCAAGCTCTTAACCATTGAGCCATCAGGGCTCAGTACTCCTCAAAATGGCCTTCCATCACTGGTCAAGCTGGGCTTGTCAGGGTTCTGTACTATCCCATCATCTACTCCTGCCTAAAGTATCCCTTCCCTCTCCTCTGCCTTTCCAAATCTACCTAACCTGCTGTTTCAACTTCCACACCTGCCTTTCATTACTTCAGCTTTCTCTCTTCCGTTGATTTTCCTCAGAGATAACACTATCTTATAGCATATATTACGTGGGCCCACAGACTGGAAAAATCTGAACACAGCCCTGCCAGGCCAAAGCCTCTCTGCTCTACCATTAAACTAACGCTCTAAATCACCATACAACCACAGTTCACATAATGATCTAATCCTACCTTTGAGACCTGAAATAGCTCCAGGAATAATCAATATCTTCAGAATTCAAAGAGGAGACCTGGTGGCACAGTGGTTAAAGTGCTCAGCTGTGAACCAAAAGGCCAGCAGTTTGAAACCATCAGCCTCTTTGCAGGAGAAAGATGTGGCAGTCTGCTTCTGTAAAGATTTACAGCCTTGGAAACCCTATAGGGCAATTCTACTCTGTCCTATAGGGTCACTATGAGTCAGAATCAACTTGACCACAGTGGGTTTTGTTTAGTTTTCAAGCTGGTGTCTCAGATTCAGCCTACAAACCAGCAGCTCATTCACACTCATTTATCATAAAATCCTGTAACACAAATTTGCTAGCAGCAACTAGCACGCTACTGATTTACTCAAGGTGAAGTCCTCATTTAAGCAATCATATTTAGCTTCACAATGCTTGATGCCTGCCACAATCACAGCTAAATATAGTTTCCCACTGAGATACATTTGCTAATTCCTGCTCATCCCTTAGGTCACAACCTAAATGTCACTTCCTCTAGGAGGCTCCTAACACATGGTTAAGTGCTCTCAATAAATATTTGTTGAGATTAAGCAGGCAGGCAAGTAGAGAAGTCAGGTGAAAATTCATTTCCTATGGGGTAAATCACAGCCAGTAATATCTTTGAGGTCATGCAGTTTAGGAGACAGACAAAAATAAGTTTCACAACAGAACTGAAGACCAAGGCACCACCTACCCGCACAGGGCCAATGATGGCCTCAGCATTAATGTTGCCGTCACAGGCAGGGTAATCATACCAGAATATCTCCTGTGCTGCAGGCTTCCGGCCCAACAAATGCTGTTTACGCACAGGGACTTCGCAGAATCGGACACACCACTGTACTCGAGCACGTTTCTTGGAATAAGGTTCAGAATCTATGAGAGAGGTTAGGTGTAAAGAGGAAGAATAAGAATATTTGCAAACACACCTACTAAAATAAACTTATTGACTACTTCCTATGTGCCAGATCTTGTTGTAAACACTTGACATGCATCGTCCTCATAATAACCCTACAAGGTAGGTGCTATGGCTATCCCCCTTTTACAAGTGAAATGAAGTTCCAGGACCATAAATAATTTGTCATAGGTCCCAAGCCCAACCAGTAGTAATCTGACTCCACCCATGCTCTTCCCACTTTGTGCCACTTCTTAATGGTGCTATCATCCAACAAAGGGATTAGAAAAGGTGTTTGAGAGGAGCTACTCAATGGTAATGAAACAAAGCTGGGCTGCTAACCAAAGTAGCTGGAACCCACCAGCCATTCTGCGAGAGAAACCAAACCAAATCCAGTGTCGTCAAGTTGATTCCAATTCATAGCAATCTCATAGGGTTTCCAAGGCTGTAAATCTTTATGGAAGCAGACTGCCCCATCTTTCTCCCACAGAGCAGGTGGTGGGTTCAAACTGCCATCCTTTCTGTTAGCAGCCAAGTGCTTTAACTACTGCACCACCAGGGCTCAAAGACCTGTCAATCTGCTCACGTAAAGATTGTTGTTGTGTGCTGTCGTGTCAATTCTAACTTATACCAACCCTTTAAGACAGTAGAACTATGCTATAGGGTTTCCCAGGCTGTAATATTTATAGAGCAGATCATCAGGTCTCTTTTCCCAGAGTGGCTGACCTTTTTGGTCAGTCAGCAGCTGAGCTCTTAACCAGACCTCATCAGTAATTATAAAGAAGCCATCAAAAAGCTGCAAAGTGAAAATCTGGGCAAGGACTGGCCCATCGGCCACTGAGACTGAGATGACGTCTCGTAAACGTATGCTTACATCTTCAGCTGTAACATCGTGATACACAGCTGATATCACTCCACAGCAGCATCAGCTCCCAGGGAAAGGACACACACTCTCGAGTGCCACCATCATGCCCCTTCTCTTCCTCAGCTCGCTTGAGAGGCTGAAGCCCTCCTACGGAGCAGCACACAATGATCCTAAAATCTACGCTCCAAAGACCAAACTTCTGCTCATGTGCTTCCCACCACGGACATTACTTTGATGCAGATTTTCTCTGTGCCTTGCAAATACCCCTCCGATCTGTGTAATGTAAAACATCTTTACCCATCACGCCATCGGTTCCTTCTTTTAGGCAGACAAACCACCTACCAGACTACCTAACTGCCACAATCTTCCCTCTCCTGGCTCTGGGAAGATGCAGTTTTACATAGCTTCAAATTACCATCTTTCTTCTTAATCTTACTTTTGGAGTCCCATCCCATTCCCACCTTCCTGTGCTCTCTGGTTTTGCAGAAGGACAGAAGCTTGGAAATCCAGTTGAGGCTGTGAACGTGGGCTCATAGGCTCTGGTTAACACTATCTTTCCTCTTACTCCTCCAGCAGTAGTGGTTTCCTGCACTTACTGATCTCAGGGCAACATTATCCTCCCCCTTTTGTTCCCCCAGCCTTTTCAACAATTGTAATCAAAGCCCTCTGAGTAAAACACCTGAAGTGTTTTTATTTTCCTGATTGAACACCAACTGGTACACCTTCCCTATCTGATTTATCTCCTGTCTTGTAAAGAAGGGAACCCTGGTGGCGTAGTGGTTAAGCGCTACGGCTGCTAACCAAAGGGTTGGCAGATTGAATCTGCCAGGCACTCCTTGGAGAACTCTATGGGGCAATTCTACTCTGTCCTATAGGGTCGCTATGAGTCAGAATCCACTTGACAGCACTGGGTTTGTTTTTTGTTTTCTTTTGAAGAGGCTAAAGGCCTGGTGATGTAGTGGTTAAGAGTTTGGCTACTTATCAAAAGATTGGCAGTTCCAATCCACCAGGTGCTCCTTGGAAACCCTGTGGGGCAGTTCTACTCTGTCTCAGAGGGTCGCTATGAGTCAGAATTGACTCAACGGCATGGTTTTGGTTTTTGTAAAGAGGTTTCACTTGCAAAATTCATTACTGACTTCCACATGCCAAAATTGTAGGACACATCTCTATAGCAGTGCAAAGCACCTATTTTTTTTCCATTTGTCCTTTCCCCAAATTCCAAAAATTTGGAAATTCCAAATTTGGAATTCTGAAAATTTCAAAAACATTCCTAAAAACAACAGTAAATCTAAATTCTTTATCCCTCTAATCCCATTTTACCCAATGCTGTGGTAAGTGCAAAAGTTCACTACATGGAAAAATATTGTTGTTGTCATGTGCCGTCGAGTCCGTTCTGACTCATAGCAATCCTACGCACAACAGAGCAAAACACTGCCCGGTCCTGTGCCATTCTTACGATCATTGTTATGCTTGAGCCCACTGTTGCAGCCACTGTGTCAATCCATCTCATTGAGGGCCTTCCTCTTTTTTGCTGATCCTCTATCAAGCATGATGCCCTTCTCCAGGGACTGGTCCTTCCTGATAACATGTCCAAAGTATGTGAGACAAAGTCTCACCATCCTTGCTTCTAAGGAGCACTCTGGTTGTGCGTCTTCCAAAACAGATTTGTTCATTCTTTTGGCAGTCCATGGTATATCCAATACTCTTCACCAACACCATAATTCAAAGGTGTCAATTCTTCTTCGGTCTTCCTTATTCATTGGAATGCTTTCGCATGCATATGAAGTGACTGAAAACACCATGGCTTGGATCAGGTGCACCTTAGTCTTCAAGGTGACATCTTTGCTTTGGAAGAAGGTACAACTAGTGTTTAAGCGACCCCACCTCAGACTCAAAGGTACCCTGTATGCTACTGTGAACACAAGAATCATCAACTTCCCTTCTTCCCCACCAATTAGCACTTTCAAACTATTCATGTCAAGAAACAGTTTTCACTGCAGCCCCAAACTCACCATCTTCAAACAATTCAATCAATTTAGCAACATACGGATATTGTTCACAATCGCCTGCAATCAGCACGAACTGTCCAACTTGGATGTGAATCTGAGTTGAACAACCTTCTATTTTCACACACATTTCACTGGAAAGTAACAGAGAAGCATGCAAGGAAATCACTTAGGGCAGGTCAAGATCTTCAGACTCTCTGGGCAGAGGAAAATGCTCTCAGCTGGAAAATTCCCTAGTTTCTCTCTGCTGACCACTCTCCTACTAGGAAACCAATTTACCTACTTACATGCAAGACTAGAGGAAATGGGTTGGATGAATTGTTTTGAACAAGAGAAGGATCCAGAGGCTTTAATACGAACTCCAACTTCTCTCAGTAATTGACACAGAACAACAAAGACTTCCCAGACACAGAACAACAAAGACTTCCCAAGGCTCGAAAGGTGCCCAATAACCATATTAAATTGTTCAGAGAGCTCAACGGCTGGGGAGGACATAGTACTAAATCTAACTCTACCCTGTTATCCTGCAGAATTACAGAGAGCCCCCCTTAAATTTATATGACATTATCATACATTAAAAATTTTATTAACCTGTCCTAACAATTTCTTCCCCCATCACAAACTGCTATATTTATGCTACCATAAGACAGAACCCCCCCTTACAATCAGTTCTTATCTATTGCCCCTCAATCCTCAATCTGTAGTCACTAGAACACTCTGGATATAACAGGCTGGAAGGGAAGGGACAGGAAGAAGTTATACTTGCAAAATTCGTTACTGACTTCCACATTGCCAAAATTATAGGACACATCTCTATCATAGTGCAAAGCACTTATTTTCTACCTTCCCTTTTCCCTTCCCTCCCCTCCATTTCTAGGACAACCCCACCACTCACTTGTAGGTTTGGTAGTGTAGTTTTCGATCCAACAATGGTCTGCCAACCCATGAGTAAGTTTGTCTGGTCTTCAGTCTGGTGGTGTAGGATGCCATGGCTCCTGTGTAAAAGTCACTGAGTTACATGACAGTGCTCTGATGGATTCTAGGGCATAGTCCCTGCCTTCAGTGAGTTCAGCCTTCTTTTCTACCCTGCTAGAAAAGCCCACACATTTTAGACTTAAAATTTCCTATGAAGGAAAAAGTCAATCTCTAATCAAGATCAAACACAGGCAATTTAGTGTCATCTGTGTCTGTCTTGGAGCCCTGGTGGCACAATGGTTAAGAGCTCAGCTGCTAACCAAAAGGTTGGCAGTTTGAATCCACCAGCACCTCCTTGGAAACCCTATGGGGCAGTTCTACTCTGTCCTATAGGGTCGCTGTGAGTCAGAATCCATTCAACAGCAATCGGTTTTTTTTGTTTTTGGTATCTGTCTTGTACTTTGCTGTTCACCTCAACCCACCCAGGGATACAGGGAGGGAGAGTTAATACATAAGAAAAGAAATATAAAACTTTAGAAGTACTTACTAGGTAAGGGACACAATGTTAGGTGTGAAATACATACAATATGGAACTAATGACAGTGATACAGTGATTTTAAGTATCTTCACAACACTTATAATCTAGATAGAGATCAAACATAAATGCCCTAAAGCAATGTTTCCTTGCTCTGTTCTACAAGGCAATTAAAACAACAGCAAAAACAAAGGACGACCTACAGTAAGAACTGAAAGAAGGTTAAGTATTAGTGGAAGTTAGAGGTCAGGTCTTGTGGGTGGGGAGGAAGGGCTGAATACTGAATAACGAGTAGGTGCAATGAAATGAGGGATTCCAAGAAATGGAAACAAAAACACGTAAGCTGCTTTTGGGAGAATGACAATGGATTTTATCAAGTGTATCTTCCCACTTATATTTAAAAAAAAAAAAAAAATCAGGGTCACTAACCTGTACTGCTCTGGCAGTTGGACAGTATTTTCATTTGCAGCTGACAGGTTCTGGATATGAGTATTGTAAACAGCTGAAACGAAATACTTGCATTAAAGTATATGGAAAAAAGGACATTTTTAGTGTTAAAAACAGAAACGTGAATGAAAACCTATCGGATAATCATCTTTATAATTTGGAAACTGAAATCTACTAGATCTAATAATAATTCTGGCCCATTATCTTAAGCTTAAATAAGTAAAAAAAAACAAAAAACCTTTCCTCTGAATTCAGTGTTTTTCTTATGGAGCTAAAATCTGGCAAAACTGGGGTTGAAAAAAAAAACTCAAAGAATTATTCTGAATTCCTATAGAAAGTCCATTAACACCAGTCTGTGTTGAAAACGACAGAGTTAGAACAGCCTATCAACATCCTAACTAAACAAGCTGGTTTCCTAAAGTTCAGTGGCATTATGTCTCACATTATTTTTGAGAACCTTGACTCACAGAAGATGTACGAACGATTGTTATTATGTACATTTATGTACAGTATAATTACAACACACTTCTATTAAAACCAAGCTAATTTTAATTAAGTACACTGTAGAAATAACTGATTGATGAGTAAAAACAGAATACTTGTGCTCAAGTAACAAATGAATTTGGATGCATAATATCCAATAATCTTTTGGTAACAATTAGTAAAAGTACTTGAATCTGAATAATTGTTCAAGGAAATACATAACTTATAGGGTCACTATGAGTTGGAATCGACTCAACGGCAATGGGTTTGGTTTAATGGATCATGTAACATGGAACGATCAGAAGTAAACTGGAACTCTTCACCTTTTCCACAGTGAAATCAAGCCAAATATGCTACGAGACACAAACGATTCAAGTAAATTGCAGTACCCACTAAGATCTCTCGTTAAAATGGGAAAATCGGAGAGTGTTTTGTAGCAAATTAGTATTTCCCACCAAACTTTCTACAATTCTTAAATAATCTAATTGTAGGACAGTCTGATTTCACTGTCACAGTGATCTTATTTCAAACCAACAAACGGGCATACAGAAAGCTTGTCTCCATACCTATACCAAAAAAAAAAAAAAAAAAACCCAGTGCTGTTGAGTCGATTCCGACTCATAGCGACCCTATAGGACAGAGTACAACTGCCCCATAGAGTTTCCAAGGAACACCTGGCGGATTTGAACTGCTGACCCTTTGGTTAGCAGCTGTAGCACTTAACCACTACACCACCAGGGTTTCCTCCATACTTATAAAGTACTCAAATTCATGTTCTCAACTGTTTTAAATCCAGGTTATATTGCAGTTTACCACAGCAGGTGTCCTCTTCCAAAAACTAAGGCAATATTCATTTTCTAGTAGACCATGGGCTGTGTGCAATGAGACCAGCCAGTATATGGGTGTATGTGTGAAAGGGTGGGTGATTGTCCCTAGGCTGAGCAGGTGACGAAGGGAGGCTAACTGGACTGTAGAACCTGCCTCCACCTCTGCCTGTCACTCAGCTTCAGGTCTCCTTTCCAAACCTCAAAAAGACCAAGGTTGTTACTCCTCTCAGATTTCTGCAGTTGCTATCATCTCTTCCTACACGTCTTTGCAGGGATGGCTCAAGTTTCAGCTCCAATGTCACTTCCTCAGAGAGGTCTTTGCTGACACCCGATCGAATGTTACGCACTGCCCCTCTTTATGCTATCCCCCGGGGATCATGTTCCATTATACAACCTTATTTTACTTTTCATCAAAGCAATAACCATTATGCTATTTTCTCTGCTTCCCACATTAGAATGTAACTTCCAAAGGAGCAGAGACCCTATCTTAAGTCATGACTGCATTCCCAGGGCCTAGGTCAGGACCTGGCACGTAGTAGGTAAAAGACTGACTGAATGAAATGAACTGGTTTTTAAAATCATCAGGAGGCCAAGCATCAGGAATGAAGGACACAGAGCAGCCGGAACTCTCATGCCCTGCTGGAAGAAGTGGGTATTGGTACAATCACTTTGGAAACTAGCAGCATCTACTAAAGCTGAACATACGCATCACCTGCGATTCAGCTGTTCCATTCCAAGGGATATACCCAACAAGAATACACACATATCATCAAAAGGCATAGACAAGAATATTCCTAGCAGCATTATACAGCCATGAAATTGAAGCAACTACAACTCCATGCAACTATGTGGGGGAAACCTCGGGAAATATAGTTGAGCTTAAGAAATAAGACACGAAAAGAATACAAACTATATTGGTTTTGTTTACGTAAAGCACAAAAACAGACAAAAGTCATCTGTGTTGTTAGAAGTGAGAAGAGAGGATAACCTAGGTAACTGAAAGGAGACATGGCAAGGTGACTTCTGGGATGCTGGTAATGTCGTTGCTTGATCTGGATGTTGGATCCGTGGGTATATTCTCTTTGAGAAAATACATTACCCTCTACATTTATGATTTGTGCACTTCCCCGAATATATGTTATTCTTCAGTGAAAAGCTCAAACGTTAGTAGTTCTTCTGAAGAAGCAGCATAAGGAAATCAGAGCCTCTTGTACCCCACTCTTAGACCAATCCAGCATTTCATCTCAGTACAGACACTCCCCAAGAGGGATGGTGGATGGAGTAGGAAGACAGGCCTGACTTGGCCATGCAAAAGGCTTTGGCTTCTAGAAGATAACCCACTACAGGCTCTGGATGTCACAGATACTGGAAATCTGGAAGACACACACCACTCAGTCCAGAGGCCACACCCAAGAAAAACAGATCATTGAGTTGCAGTAAAAACAATGATACCTAAAACCAAACCCATTGCCCCGTTGAGTCAGATCTAACTCATAGCAACCCTCTGCACAACAGAACGAAGCACTGCCAGTCCTGTGCCATCTCACAATCGTTGCTATGCTTGAGCTCACGGTTGCAGCCATTGTGTCAATCCATCTCCTCGAGGGGTCTCCCTTTTTTTCTATAACTCTCTACTTTAGGACAGAGTAGAACTGCCCCATAGGGTTTCCAAGGAGCAGCTGGTGGATTTGAACTACCCACCTTTTGTTTAGCAGCCAAGCTCTTAACCACTGCGCCACCAGGGCTCCAAAAAACAATGATAGCAGATATTTATTTCACCAATATGACAGAAGGCTGGGCCAAAGCTCTTGACACACTTATCTCATTTAATCCTCACAATAACCCTAGAACAATGCTGGTACACAGTAAGTGCACTGTTGGTGCTCAATAATAAATATTTGCTGAATGAAAGGTAGCTGCTATTATCACTTCCAAGGTATCCAATGTTATACAGAATGACAGAGCCTTAACTGACACTCTGAACATCCAGATTCCAGTGACTATGCTCTTAACCACTTCTCCTTACTGAGAAACTGCATAATGTCAACAACACATGCCAATGAGAGCTCACTTTTGGTATGTTTATTATAATAAGTTAGGTTTCCTAACCCATCGAGTGGCCAACTGAATCTCAGTTTCTTTACCCACAAAATGAGGATAAATTTTTAAACACCCACTGTGTGCCAGGAACTATTCTACGATTGTTGAAGATTAAGTGAGAAAAATGCATAATGATAAATTCACTCCCCCACTCCCTTAATCCCCCTTCCATTTATTTGTAAGAGGCAATGGTTTTTTTTTTTGTTTTAATAATATCATGAGTGTTACAGAACTCACAAACAGTTAACACAAAATTTTGCATTCCATTTAAGGGGATTCATAAACCTTTTAAAGTCCCCATACTGTCCTCTGTTACAGTTAAAAGCTGTTGCAGAGGGGTTTGGCTAACTATGCTCGCACATCCAAAACCTCCACTGGCACTCACAAGCACCCAACAAAACAAACAAAAGTCATTTTTTTTACAGACAAGATAAAATTAACATATCCAATCACTGCGTTTCACAGATAGTAGCCCAGAAGAAAACAATGCTTTTTTTCCATCTGACGCGTTTTGCCCTCTATTCCGGGATCAGCCTAGAATAATTGGGAAAAGCGCCATTAAAATTTTCTTCTGGAAAAAAAAAATGTGAATTAGAGCCCAGCAGTAAAGAGCAACTAATCCAGAAAAGACCTGGGTACTAAAAGCGACCTAGACTTAAAAATGTTTTTGTCTGGGCAAAATCGCTACATCCATAAAATGGGGTAATAACTTTTGCTGTTCCGCCTTCCCTGTAGTGCAACACTGAGGCTCAAAGCAGGAAACAGATGCGAGTGCATCACAAGGGGCAACATAGACGGAAGGAACAGTTCCGAGCATTGCTGAGAGTCCGAGGGCGCTGCTGTAGGCTTCCGGCTTCCCCAGTGCCAATTCTCAGTCCCTGGCGGAGCAGGAAGCATTTTAGGAGTTGGGATGGGGAAAAAGACGCCTTTTGCCGGGGTTAGAAAGGTGCCTGGCACTTAACGGGGGCTTAGTAAATGTCTGCTGAATGAATTAGTGAATATGTGAGTCTGTAGAGAACACCCTCAGTTCTAGCGGCTCAGGTCTGCCTCCAGCCCGCAGACTCACCCGGAGACCGAAGCTTCCTCAGGCTGGGCGCAAGCCCTCTGCTTCCCCCCGCCTCCGCTTCAGGAGCTCCTGGTGCTGCAGCAACTCTAAATTGCCCCAGCTGGACGCCTCTTCTTACAGCCACGAGGATCACGACCAAGCCGAACGCCACCGGCAAAGCCGATGCCTCGCTAAGGACGGCAAGAAGAAGGTGGAGAAAAGAGAATTTCGCGCCAAACGACGTAGTCCCGCCCCCAGGCTGTCTCCGTGTTACGTCACCAACCAGCTCTCCCGTCCCGCCTACGTAGATTGGGCGCATGACGTACGTCTGCCGACGTGCAGCAGCCATCATTGGTTTGGGCGGGGTTTCTGTTCACGGAAGTTAGTTCCTTCCACATCAGAGTTTCCGGTTTCAAAATGGTCGCCTCGGAGAGTTAGTGATTTTTCCATCCCCATCGAGTTTTGTTTTTTTTTTTTTTTTAACCTGGATGTGACGTATTAAAGGACCCGACGGAAATAGAGCTGAAGGCTTTTTAAGATGGCGAACCGTACGGTGAAGGATGCACACAGCATCCACGGCACCAACCCTCAATATCTTGTGGAGAAGATCATTCGGACGCGAATTTATGAGTCCAAGTACTGGAAAGAGGAATGTTTTGGACTTACAGGTGAGCGGGAGCGCGCGCACCGCCTCGGCTGCTTGTGGCCCACCCCCCCTGGCTGGGCGCTGAATGGGATTGGCCCCTGGGGGCAAGACTGGCTCAGTGTTGGTGGGTAGGATTGGAGAGGAGTGTGTCATGAAAAGGAACCCTGGTGGAGCAATGGTTAAGCGACAAGTTCGAACCCATCAGCCGCTCAGCGGGAGAAAAGATCTGGCGATCTGCTCCGTAAAGATTTCAGCCTAGGAAACCCTATGAGGGGCAGTTCTACTCTGCCCTATAGGGTTGTTATGAGTCAGAATCGACTTGACGGCCACGGAGCTTTTTTTTTTTTTAACCATTAACGAGCTATCGCTTAAGAAATCAGACTGCAAGTTCTTTAGGATAAATTCTGTATTAATATATTCAGCATTATAGCTAAACAATTTATAGCTAGGCACTGTGCTGAGTACTAGAGATACAGGTATATGGATGAACAAGACAGACACAGTCAATACTATTAATGAGTTTATAACTTAGCAAGGCAGGAAGTATGAAAAACGAAAGTATGATGAGTAGTTTGAAAGAAGCAGCAGAACGCAATAGAAATGTACGACAAGGGAACCTAACCTAGCGTTGGGAAGGAAAAAAACCCACTGCCATCCAGTCAATTCTGACTCATAGCGACCCTAGGACAGAGTAGAACTGCCCCATAGGGTTTCCAAGGCTGTAAATTTTATGGAAGCAGACTGTCACATCTTTGGCCTGCCGAACGGCTGCTGGGTTTGAACCGTTAAACCTTTTGGTTAACCACTGCGCCACTAGGGCTCTGTTGGGAAGGGAAGTGGTTATGCTTTTCAGAAAAATCGGTCTTTTTGTTAGGAGCTGAGCTGCCTCACGTAGGTACTTAGCGTTTTATGTATATTATCGCATTCAATCCTCACTACAACCCAGTTGAGCTGACAGACTCAAAGAGAGATAAAATGACTGGCCTAAGATCACACCGCTATTGTTTGAGTATTGGCAACAGTGTTGGGAGGTTATTATTGCCATTCTGTGGGAGAGACTTACTCGAGGTTGTGTAGCTATTGAGTTTTTTTTTTTTTTTTAATTTTTAATCCAGCAATTTTTTCCCTAGCATGATGGTGATGAGCGTGGACTCTGAAGTTAGACCGCTTAGATTTAAATCCAGGCCCTGTAACTTTTTGGCTCTGGGCCTGGAGCAAGTCACTTAACCTTTCTTAGGCCTGAGTTTCCTTATCTAAAAGTAGAGAACAATGCTAGAACTTAGGTCATGGTTTGCTGTGAAGATTAAATGAGATAATATGAAATGCTTAGCAGAGCACTGGGCATATAGTAAGCCCTCAATTAGATGCTACTATTGTTATTTTTATGGAGCTCTGGTGGCACAGTGGTTAACAGCTATGGCTGCTAACCAAAAAGTCAGCAGTTAGAAGCCACCAGCTGCTCCTTGGAAACCCTGTGGGGCAGTTCTGCTCTGTTCTGTAGAATCGCTATGAGTCGGAATTGACTCAGCGGCACCAGGTTTAGTTTGGTTTTGGTGTTATTATTGTTATTAATATGCACTTGCTCTCCTAATACTAAACTGTTGGTGAGTGTTCTGGAGCACCAACACGTGAACTAACTTCTTTCCACTTCACACCAGGATAAGCTTAACCCTAAAGTATCTGAGATGGCACTTGATTTGTTTTTGTTTTTCTTTTTTTAGCTGAACTTGTAGTTGATAAAGCCATGGAGTTAAGGTTTGTGGGTGGCGTTTATGGCGGCAACATAAAGCCAACTCCCTTTCTGTGTTTGACCTTGAAGATGCTGCAGATTCAACCCGAGAAGGATATCATTGTAGAGTTTATCAAAAATGAAGATTTCAAGTGAGTGTGATGTTGACTGGCTAATACAAAAGCATCGTTTTGGACATCCCAGAATTGGACTTTGGTTAAGAGGAATGAACATAGTATCTCTCATTTCCACAGAGACTTCCGCTCCAGGGTTTTGCTCTTGAGTCCTTGGGTTTGTGTTTTGCCTGTTCTGATTGAATTGATATTCTCCTTTACTTTCTTAATCTTGGTAACTTCTCCCCCAAAAAAGAGGATTTCTTTACCAATTCACTGAACATACATTAAGCAGCAGTGAGCATCTAATGTGTTGGTAGGCACTGGATACTTTAGGGTGAAGAAAACAACATAGTATGGTAGATAAGAGGGAAAACCATGGTGTTAGACAGGTCTGAATTTTTATCTAGACTTTATCTCTAATTAACTGTGACCTCAAAGAAGTTACATAATTTTCTAAGCTTTATTTTCTTTGGAAACCCTGGTGGCGTAGTGGTTAAGTGCTACGGCTGCTAACCAAAGGGTCAGCAGTTCGAATCTGCCAGGCGCTCCTTGAAAACTCTATGGGGCAGTTCTACTCTGTCCTATGGGGTCGCTATGAGTCGGAATCGACTCGACAGCACTGGGTTTGGTTTGGTTTTGGTTTTATTTTCTTTATCTGTAAAATTCGGATAACAATACCTACTTGTAAGATTGATTTTAAAGAAGATAATGCATGTAAACCACTCAACACAGCATCTCTTACGGGATAAACACCCAGGAAATGTCAGCTGCTGTAATTGTTTATCATTCATCATCAAGGAGCTTACAGACTACTATATGAGACAGAAATCATAGCTTATTACATGCCATCCTCTAAGGGCTTTTACCCTCACAACATATAATAATAATTCATTTAGCCCTCACAACAGCCCTGTCAATAAATGTTATCCCTATTTTACAGATGAGGAAACTGAGGCACAGAGAGTTTAAGTAATATACCCAAGGCCAAACAGCTAGTAAGTGGCAAAGTTGCTTCAGAGTCTGTGTCTTTTGCTGTATTATTCTGCTTATTGAAGAAACAAATGGAATACAGCGTGTTAAGTATTTTTATAAGTGTATATAATATGCTATAAAAGAAGGAATGTGGGGAGAGGGGAGCATCTAAATCAGCCTGGGGTTTGGGATTCTCAGAGAAAGAAAGTGATTCATAAACTGAGTTTTGGAGGAGGAAGTGTAGAGTGATAAAGTTGGAGGCACAGAGGCGTGAAGAATACCATGTACCTCAGCTACAAGTAGTCCTGCGTGTTTTAATTAAGTCAAGTTGGCGTGTAGGATAGTAGCAAAGTCAATAGTGAGATTGAAGGATGGGCCCCAGGTTATAAGTGATTTTTTTTATACAAAGCTAATGGTTTGGCCTTTATCTGGAACTATGGCAAGTTATGAAAAGAACTGAAATAGAAGGAGTTATTATTGTGTTTTCAGATGGTTGCCTCTGGCAGCAGTGTGAACAGTAAACCAGAGACTGGCCAGACAGAAGCAGCAGAGAGGAGGCTAGTGTAGTCAGCCAGCTACAGCTGATGAGGGTCTGGATCAATGTGGCAACAGGGGACACAGAGAGGTGACACTTGAAAGATGTAAAAGTGGAAGAACAGAATTTGATGATTGATTTGATGTGGAAGGATGAGGAAGGCACCAAAGGTGATTACTACATTGCTCGCTGGGACAATCGGATGGATGGATAATGGTGGCATCCACCATAGATGGAGAGCAGAAGAGACCAGAACGTTAGATGGGTATCCTCCAGGATGTGACCTGAACTTGTTCTGCGTGACGGAACTTGGGGAAAAGAAAGCCTTCCTCTAGCCATGTTCCTTCTCTCAGTAAGGGGATAGCAACTTCTGACAAGCGAGAAACTAAGGAATCATCCTTCATTCTTTTGTATACAATCACTAATATCTGTAAATTCCATCTTCTAAATATATCTTTTCTGCTGATTATAAAATAAAGATACGCATTGTTGAAAATTTACAAAGTACAGATAGGTATTAAAAAGTAGGGAGGAAAAAATCCATAATCTTATCTCACAGAAGTAACCACTATTAATAGTTCGGCATATTTGTTTTCAGTGTTTTTAAAATATAATTCACTGCTCCCTCCCACCGTCTCATAGGTAGTTGAGATGATCATAGCTATCTTTTTAATTTGTCCTCTCCTCTCCTTCCATTTCTTAATTCAAGCTTTGTCACTGCTCACCTTGTAGCCACTTAGTGGTTTCTCTGATTCTAGTCTCATTCCTCTCAAAGCTAGGATCGTCTTTCTGAAATCTTACCTGACACCCAAAGGTAAGAAATACCAGAAGAAGAGCATGTCTAGCCTAGGAAATTCATTGTTTCAGATGTGTTCAGTTTGAACAATTTGTACAACATCCAACTAGGAATTTTTAGGAAAAGAAGACTCTGGATTTGGGAATGAATGAATACAGGTAGTAGTTAAAACTTCAAAAGAAGAATGAGATTTCTTTGTAGCAAAAATAAAAAAACTAATTTACTCTTTGAATACATACTACGTTCATATGATTTAGAATTCAAAACTATAAAAATACATTCACCGAAATGTCTGCCTTCCATCGCTGTCCTCAGGCTATCCAGTTTTCTTCTGTGGAGGAATCCAGTATTATCAGTTTCTTATGTTTCCTCCCAGAAATTTCATGCATATGTTAGCAAAGAGATAGCTATATTTTATTTTTCCATTTTTGTACACAAAATTATAGCATCTCCCCCTTGCTTTTTTATTTAATAGTAGATTTTGGAGATTCTTCCATATTGGTACTCATAGTCTTTCTCATTCTTTTTAATGCATGTATAATATTCCGTTATAGGGACAGCATAGTAAGAGCTAATACTATTATATCCCAGGCACTGTTTTAAGTACTTTATGTATGATAGATTATTTAATCCTGACAATAATTATATGAGGTAGGTAGTTCTTATCGTTCCTATGTTAAAAGATTAAAATGACAGCACTGAGGCACAAGAGCCATTAAGTAACTTCCCCAGGATCACATAGTTGGTAAGTTCCAGAGCCAGGATGTAAATCTGGACAGTCTGGCTCTAGAGTCCATGCTCTTAACCATTATGTGAAACTGTCCCTCATAGTGCTACTATTGTCCCCATTTTACAGAAGAGGACACCAGGGCAGAGGTAGGATTTGAATCCAGGCAGTTTGACTCCAAAAAAATTTTTTTTTTCACAATTACAGATGTACCATAATGAATATTTCTGTTGCTTCCAATCTTTTGCAATAATGAATAACCATGTACTTAGTCATTTTGTGTTAGATTGTTTGTAAGATGGTCAGAAAATGACTTTTGAGCAGAACCCTAAAAGTGAGGGAGCCAATCCTTCCAGACCTGGCAGATAAGTGTCTTAAGCAGTGGGAACAACAGGTGCAAAGGCCAGGAGTAGTGATGAGCTTGGCATGTTGGGGAACAGCCAGCCGGCGTGACTGGAGTGCAGGGGGCTGGAAATGAGGGAAGCAGGGCAACATCATTAGAACCTTGAGGCTGTGGTAAAGTCTGTGGATTTATTCTCAGTATAATGGGAGACCATTGGACTGTTGATATTCAGGGGATGATGCGATCTGACTTACATTTTAGAAGAATCTCTGGTTGTTGTATTGAGAAAAGACTGGGTGGGGTTGGAGAAGTGTGCAGGAGTGAAAGGGATACCAGTTAGGAGGCCGTTGTAATCCAGACAGGAGTTAATGTGGCTGGAACGAGGGTGGTAGCAGTGAAGGTGATGACAAGTGGCCAGATTATGGTATATTTTGAAGGAAGGGCTGGCAAGGCTTGCGGTAGATTGCATGTAGGATGTAAAGGGGGAAGAAAAGGACGAAAGGATGACTATGATTTTATCAGCTTGAGCATGGATAATGGTGGTGTATACTATAATGAGGAACACTAGAGCTATATACAGTAATGAGGAGCACCAGAGCAGGGAAATTAAGAGCTTGGTTTTGGAACTATTGAGTTTCAGATGCCTACTAGTTATCCAAGTGGAGATTCGAGTAGTAGTTGGATATAGAAGGAATTGTTAACTACAGATTATTAACAGCTGCAAAGTAGCTAACTTTTATTAGACACTTACTATGTGTTATATGCTGTGTTTGACACTTTACATACATGTCTCATTTAATATTCACACCAAGCCTATAAATGAGGTACCATCCTCTCTGTTTTACAAGAATTGAGAGAGCAAGAAACTTGTCAAGTGTCACAAAGTTAGTAATAGAATCGGAATATGAACCCAGATGACCAACTTTTTTCCAGAGCCAGCATTCTGCTGCCTAGCAACAATTTATATATCCAGGTCCATGTGTACTAGTACTGATATTGTTATTTAATCTTACACCTTCTTTTGTTACACTCAGGATCTCATATGATTCCTACAATAATCCTGTGAGGTAAATATGTTTTATACCAGTTTATACAGATGATATAATGAACTCTGAAAATTTAGCAAGTTCCCACAGTTGTTGGTAGGGTGGGAGCCTAAATCTCAGTCTTCATATTTTAGCTGTCTTGCTGCCACCCTTTCCAAAGGGAAAAAATAACTTGTTGATCCACTACTGTCGTAAGAAAAGCCAGTGGTAAAACTCAGGAATTTCTCAGGATGGTCTGTTGTCTCACTGTCATGAATATTTTAGGTATGTCCGCATGTTGGGGGCACTTTACATGAGGCTGACAGGCACTGCAATTGATTGCTACAAGTACTTGGAGCCTCTGTACAATGACTATCGGAAAATCAAGAGCCAAAACCGAAATGGGGGTAAGTTTGGTGTCAAGTCTCTAGACCTTCATCCCTGAGCCAGTTTTTATTTCACTAATATCTCTGTCCTCACATGGTCACTTACACTGTGAGTGCTCCTCTCCATTCACATTGCTCTCTCTCCAGGCCCTCCATCTCTCTCATGGGGAGTACTCCAGGTGACTACTAACGTTCTGTTGGCCTTACCCAGTCTTCCCCATCTGCCTGTCTTTCTCACTGCATCGTGGTATTCCCTGACTTGCATCATGAGCAACTTCTATGCTAATCTCACTCTTCATTGAACTTGCCTTGTTCCTTTCATGCCTTTGTTAGTGCTCTGCAAATTACTACTCATACCACTGGATCTAGCTCCAGAATTACCTTCTCCATAAAAGCATTCCCCAGCCCTCCCAGACAAATTCAGCTTTCCATATTTCATTTTGCAGTATACAGACTAAGTACACTCATATGGGAGTTGCACTGAAAAGTAACAAGTATATTCAAGAGGGGCAGCTCTGTACTTTTTACAGAGATACCTTCTCTGGTAAAGCAGGATTCAGGGAGGTGCAATCAAAACCTTTTCTCTCCTCATCACTTAGTGTCCTAACAAAGGATTTGCCTTTCCCTTCTGTGTATCGTTGAATGGTAGGCAGCTAAGAATTTGTAATTATACTTTTATTAACTTACCGATTCATTCATTGAATGTAAATTAAGTGCTAGTGAATTGCCAGGCACTGTGCTATATACTGAAGATACCATGGTCAACAAGATGATCATGGCCCTCAAGGAGCTACTTATTAATTTGTAATTATATTATGTTAAGCTATCACAGGGTTTCTCAACCTCTTGACATTTTGGGCCAGATAATTCTTGGTTACAGAGAGCTGTCCTGTGCATTGTAGGATGTTAAGCAGCATCCTTGGCCTCTACCCACCAGATGTCAGTAGCACCCCCCCAATTGGGGGGGCAAAATTGCCCCTGCTTGAGAACCACCAAACTAAGGTAATATTTGCTGCGGAAACTCTGCAGAGCTGTTACTCCACGTGCCATATAAGATCCACAGTGAGTTCACATGGGAAATTGCACTTGAGTTATATGATGTATTTAAGAATATGACTTCTACGTAATTCAGGATTGTTTGTGGTTACCTTTGTGTTTGTCTCTCCTGCTGCTGAGGACAGCTCATCCGTCCCTTTCTCCCTAGCTCTTAAAAGAGGCCTAGCGCAAAGATGGCCTCAGTGAAGGTGGGTTGAATGAATGAAGATAGGTGAGGATGACAAGGCAAGAAGGGCTTTAGTTTGAACCCAGGTTTGACAGTAGTGTCTTCTATGTAATTCCCAAAAACCCATTGCCATCAAGTCGATTCCTACTCATAGCGACCCTACAGGATTGTAGAACTGCCCCATAGAGTTTCCAAGGAGCACCTGGTGGATTCGAACTGCTGACCTTTTGGTTAGCAACTGTAGCCCTTAACCACTGTGCCACTAGGGATTCTGTGTAATTAGCACGCTGCAGTAGCTTTACTAGTGAATGTGCAGGGGAAGGGAAAGCAGCAGAGAATTCAATACTTTCTATACCGAGCACTCTGTTAGATATTTTGCATGAAGAGTCTTACATATCTTTACCTCTTGGCCATCTAAATCTGTTATTTCAAAGTTGTTTGAGCTAATGATTTTTCTTTCAGAGTTTGAACTGATGCATGTGGATGAATTTATTGATGAGCTACTGCATAGTGAGAGAGTCTGTGACATTATTCTGCCCCGACTACAGGTAAGAGATAAAGATCTCTTATCAGAGTTACCCTTACCTCCAAAAGTCTCTTATCAGAGTTACCCTTATCTCCAACACAGCCAGGTAAAACAGTGAGGCCATGGATCTCGTGGGTACTCTTAATAAGTAGTCTTCATGACTATGAGAAGATGTAGGATTGGAGAGGAAAGCACATGGAGTATATGAAGGCTAGGGCTTTAAAAGTGAATAATTAACACAGGAAAGCCTTCTTCTGTAAGATGTTAGATCAAGGAAATGTAGCTTAGAGTCATGGTTTTTAAACTTTGTGAGCAGTTTTCCAATTGATCTTCATATAAAAATCCAGGATATAAAAAAAAAAAGGAGAGTTGATCCTAGTGGGAGGCTGCGAGTAGGAGACTGAGCCCTTACCTCCTTAAACCTTACTTTAATCATCCTACCTCCCTTCCCCAGTGATAAATGATGGTCTGTGAAGCACCTTCTAGTAATGGGTTTTACAGAGTCTGATTTGAAAATTACTGTTGGAAAATACAAAGGGAAAACAGATGTGGTAGATAGCCTTAAGAGAAAGGGGATGGGCTATAATGCAGAGATGACTGAATGGAGAAATAAATTTCCGTATTGTGGCACAGCTGACTAGTTGTAGGACCAGGTTTCATTTTGCCCCTATAAAATGCTTGATGAGGTAGAGGGTCAGCAGAAAAGAGGAAGACCCTTGATGAGATGGATTGACACAGTGGCTACAACAATGGGTTCAAACATAGCAACCATTGTGAGAATGGAGCAGGAACGGGCAGTGTTTTGTTCTGTTGTACATGAGGTCTCTGAGTTGGAACCAACTCGACAGCGCCTAGTAAGAATAAAATAAAATGGTGAAATTAGACTACCTCAGTGGTCTTTAAACTGCCCTGTGGGACTGTTACGACTACTGAGAGAAAAAAGAGGAGACAGCCCCACAGATTCCAACCAGGTTATATATCGGGCCTCAGCTAGTGAGATTTCATTTGAACAAAGCCTTTTGTTTGTTTTTTAATGGTCTTATTGAGGTATAATTGACAGACAATAAACTACCCATATTTAAAGTGTTGAGTTTGATAAGTTTTGACATGTGTACACTCGTGAAACCATCACCACAGTGAACATAGGCAGCCCCTTCAGAAGTTTCCTTCTTTCCTCTTAATGTAATCCTTCTGTCCCAGCCCTCCTCCTCGCCCCCAAGAACCACTGATGTGCTGTCACAACAGATTAGTTCGCACTGGAATTATAGAGTAGGTACTCTTTTTTTTGCCTGTCTTTTTTCACTCAGCATAATTATTCATCCATTTTGTTGCATCTATCAATAGTTTATTTTTATTGCTGGATAATATTACATTGTATGAATATACCACAGTTTATCTGTTCATCTGTTTATGCAAAATTGTGGGATACAAGGTCAGTATATAAAAATCCCTTGTATTTCTACAAACTAGCAATGAACGGTCAGAACTTGAAATTTTATTTAAAAATACTATTTGCAATAGCATCAAAAATATAAAATAATAAAGGATAGTTTTGCCAAAAGATGCACAAGACCTATACACTTAAAACTAGAAAACATGGCATTACTGAGAAAAATTAAAGAAGTCCTAAATAAGTGGAGAGATATACCATGTTCATGAGTCAGATGACTTAACATTGCTAAAATATCAATTCTCCCCAAGTTTATCTATAGATTCAGTGCAAATCTCAATCAAAATCCCAGTAGGCTTTTGATGTGCTTGACAAGATGATTCTAAAATTTATATGAAAGTACAAAGTACCTAGGATATCCAAAATAACTTTGAAAAGGAACAAAGCAGGATAAACACTACATGATTTCAAGACTTGTTATATAAAGCTACAGTCACCAAGATGGTGTTGTATTGGCATAAAAACCAAACCCACCAAATCCAGTGACCCAGTGCTGAGTCAATTCTGACTCATAGCGACCCTATAGGACAGAGTAGAACTGCCCCATAGAGTTTCCAAGGTGCACCTGGCAGATTCAAACTGCCGACCCTTTGGTTAGCAGCTATAGCACTTAACCACTGCGCCACCAGGGTTTCCGTATTGGCATAAGGATAGACAAATATATGAATGGAACAAAATAAAGGAAGCAGAAATAAACCCACATTTATATGGTCAGTTGATTTTCTACAGAGATGTCAGGGCAATTCCATTGAGAAAGCATAATCTTTTCTATAAAATTGGATAGCCGTATACACACTAATAAATTTCTACCCTTAGCTCACACCTTATATAAAAATCAACTTGGAGAGGATAATAGACTTAAATATAAAAGCTAAGACCATAAAACTTCTAAAATAAAAACTAAGGGGAAAATCTTAGTGACCTTGGGTTTGGCAAAAACTTCATAATGGGACACAAAAAGCATAATTTTTCTTTTAATAAATTGGCTGTTATAAAAACTTATTTTTCGAAAGACATTCTTACAAAAACAAACAGGCAAGCCACAGAGAGGAAGACTATAGTTGCATAACATCTGACAATGGCCTTGAATCTAGAAGGGCCTTACAGCTTAATAATAAGACCAAGCCAATGGAACAAATGAGCAAAAGATTCTAACATGCTTTACCAGAGAAGATGTATAGCTGGTCATTAAGCACATTAAAAAACCACTCAACATTATTAATCATTAGGAAAATCCAAATTAAAATTATGATGGTATACTACATACCTATTAGAACGTCTAAAAGGAAAAAGACTGAGCATACCAAATGTTGGTGAGGTTGTGGAGGAACTGAACTCTCATACACTGCTGGTGGCAATTTAAAATAACAACGTTGGAAAAGTATTGGTGGTTTCCTAAAAAGTTAACCATACAACCTAGCCATTTCACTCCTAGGTATTTACTCAAGAGGAGTGAAGGCACATCTCCACAAGAAGACTTACACATGAATGTCCCTAACTGCTGTATTTGTAGTGGTCAGAAATTGGAAAGAATGAAATGTCCATAACAAGTGAATGGATAAACAACTTGGGGTGTATCCATACAATGGAAAATGGCTTGTTAGTAAAAGTGAAGGAACAATTGATACATGCAATCAGCATGGATGAAAAATAATTATGCTGAGTGAAAGAAGACAAAAAAAGTACATACTGTATAATTCCATTCATATAAAATTTTAGAAAATGTAGACACATTGGTGTTTGCCTGGGGACAGGGTATAGTTGTCTATAATACATGTCAACACTCATCAATTGGAATGTTTTTTAAATGTACTATTTATCTTATATTAATTATACCTCAAACTGTAAAAAAAATTCTGCCAAAAAATCACTGGAATAGATGCCTACTAAGGACCTTTGGTTTTTCCAGCACTATTGTTCTCTAATTGGTACGTCTATGTGTGTTAAAATTGCCAGCATTAACTAAAAGGTCTTAGAGGCAGTATTGTAAATGGGGAATGGAAGCAGATTCTTATGCGTTGTAAGCAATCACAGGAACTTCAGCTGGGAGCATGTACTGCTTCACGTTTCCTTGTTGATGCTACTGCAGTTCAGTAATTCTGAAGCCATTTGCTATATCCCACCTGCTAGGTGCTTCCTTTCTTGCTAGTTATAAAACAAAAAGGGACCATTTAAAGATCAAAGGGATCAGAAAAACTTAAATTTCAAAGTAGAGAATTGAATGGATTACAGATACCCGATGAGTGGGTGCAATGAATTTGCATGAGGCAGCAAAACAGTTGGATAAAAGTAATTGATAGATAACTGCCTATGCTAAAATGCAACGAATCGACTCTTCTGTTACACTGGCTCAGTTACAATCCTATAAAATAAAAATCTTGAAAATGAGTGTGGTGTAATTCTTGTTTCATGGTGGCTACCATAGTGTACTCCCACATGTCTGTCAGTTTCTCATACTCTGGGGGCTTGCGTGTTGCTGTGATGCTGGAAGCTATGCCCCGGTATTCAGATACCAGCAGGGTCACCCATGGAGGACAGGTTTCAGCTGAGCTTCCAAACTAAGAGTAGGAAGAAGGGCCTGGCAGTCTACTTCTGAAAAGAATTAGCCAGTGAAAACCTTATGTATAGCAGCAGAACATTGTCTGATACAGTGCTGGAAAATGAGCCCCCCAGGTTGGAAGGCACTCAAAAGACCACTGGGGAAGAGCTGCCTCCTTAAAGTAGAGTCGACCTTAATGATGTGGATGGAGTCAAGCTTTTGGGACCTTCATCTGCTGATGTGGAACGACTCAAAATGACAAGAAACAGCTGCAAACACCCATTAATAATTGGAACCTGGAATGTGCGAAGTATGAATCTAGGAAAATTGGAAATTTTCAAAAATGAAATGGAACGCATAAACATTGATATCCTAGGCGTTAGTGAACTGAAATGGACTGGTATTGGCCATTTTGAATTGGACAGTCATATAGTCTGCTATGCTGGGAATGACAACTTGAAGAGGAATGGTGTCGCATTCATCATCAAAAAGAACATTTCAAGATCTATCCTGAAGTACAACGCTGTCAGTGATAGGATAATATCCATATGCCTACAAGAAAGACCAGTTAATACAACTATTATTCAAATTACGCACCAACCATTACAGCCAAAGATGAAGAAATAGAAGATTTTTATCAGCTGCTGCAGTATGAAATTGATCGAACATGCAATCAGGATGCATTGATAATTACTGGTGATTAGAATGTGAAAGTCGGAAACAAAGACAAAGGATCGGTAGTTGGAAAATATGGCCTTGGTGATAGAAACAATGCCAGAGATTGAATGATAGAATTTGGCAAGACCAGTGACTTCTTCATTGCAGATACCTTCTTTCACCAACGTAAACACCGGCTGTACACATGGACCTCGCCAGATGGAACACACAGCGATCAAATCAACTACATCTGTGGAAAGAGATGATGGAAAAGGTCAAAATCATCAGTCAAAACAAGGCCAGGGGCCGACTGTGGAACAGACCATCAATTGCTCATATGCAAGTTCAAGCTGAAACCGAAGAAAATCAGAGCAAGTCCATGAGAGCCAAAAAATATGACTTTGAGTATATCCCACCTGAATTTAGAGACCATCTCAAGAATAGATTTGACACATTGGACACTAGTGACCAAAGACCAGATGAGTTGTGGAATGACATCAAGGACATCATGCATGAAGAATGAGAGGTCACTGAAAAGACAGGAAAGAGAGAAAAGACCAAGATGGATGTCAGAGGAGACTCTGAAACTTGCTCACAAACATAGAGCTGCTAAAGCAAAAGGAAGAAATGATGAAAGAAAAGAACTGAAGATTTCAAAGGACGACTCCAGAAGACAAAGTAATTATAATGACATGTGCAAAGAGCTGGAGATAGAAAACCAAAAGGGAAGAACACTCAGCGTTTCTCAAGCTGAAGGAATTGAAGAAAAAATTCAAGCTTCAAGTTGCAATAGTGAAGGATTCTATGGGGAAAATATTAAATGACGCGGGAAGCATCAAAAGAAGATGGAAGGAATACACAGAGTCATTATACCAAAAAGAATTAGTCGGTGTTCCACCATTTCAAGAGGTGGCATACAATCAGGAACTGGTGGTACTGAAGGAAGAGGTCCAAGCTGCACTGAAGGCATTGGTGAAAAACAAGGCTCCAGGAATTGACAGAATGTCAATTTAGATGTTTCAACAAACAGATGCAGCGCTGGAGGTGCTTGCTCGTCTGTGCTGAGAGATATGGAAGACAGCTTTCTGGCCAACTGACTGGAAGAGATCCATATTTATGCCTATTCCCAAGAAAGGTGATCCAACCAAATGTGGAAATTATAGAACAATATCATTAATATCACACGCAAGCAAAATTTTGCTGAAGATCATTCAAAAAGCGCTGCAGCAGTATATCAACAGGGAACTGCCAGAAATTCAGGCCGGTTTCAGAAGAAGACGTGGAACCAGGGATATCATTGCTGATGTCAGATGGATCCTGGCTGAAAGCAGAGAATACCAGAAGGATGTTTACCTGTTTTATTGACTATGCAAAGGCATTCGACTGTGTGGATCATAACAAATTATGGATAACATTGCAACGAACGGGAATTCCAGAACACTTAAGCGTGCTCATGAGGAACCTTTACATAGGTCAAGAGGCAGTTGTTCGGAAAGAACAAGGGGATACTGAGTGGTTTAAAGTTAGGAAAGGTGTGCATCAGGGTTGTATCCTTTCACCATACATATTCAATCTGTATGGTGAGCACATAAACCAAGAAGCTGGACTATATGAAGAAGAACGGGGCATCAGGATTGGAGGAAGACTCATTAACAATCTGCATTATGCAGATGACACAACCTTCCTTGCTAAAGTGAAGAGGACTTGAAGCACTTAACTGATGAAGATCAAAGACCACAGCCTTCAGTATGGATTGCACCTCAACATAAAGAAAACAAAAATCCTCACAACCGGACCAATGAGCAACATATGATAAACGGAGAAAAGATTGAAGTTGTCAAGGATTTCATTTTACTTGGATCCACAATCAACAGCCATGGAAGCAGTAGTCAAGAAATCAGACGACACATTGCTTTAGGCAGATCTGTTGCAAAGGACCTCTTTAAAGTGTTGAAAAGCAAAGATGTCACCTTGAAGACTAAGGTGCGCTTGACCGCATGGTATTTTTAGTCACATCATATGTGTGTGAAAGGTGGACAACGAATAAGGAAGACCGAAGAAGAATTGATGCTTTTGAATTGTGGTGTTGGTAAAGAATATTGAATATGCCATGGACTGCCAAAAGAACAAACAAATCTGTCTTAGAACAAGTACACAGAATGCTCCTTAGAAGCAAGGATGGCAAGATTGCGTCTTACACACTTTGGACATGTTGTCAGGATGGATGAGTCCCTGGAGAAGGACATCATACTTGGCAAAGTAGGGTCAGTGGAAAAGAGGAAGACCCTCAACAAGGTGGATTGACACAGTAGCTGCAACAGTGAGCTCAAGCGTAACGATTGTAAGGATGGCACAGGGCCGGGCAGTGTTTTGTTCTGTTGTGCATCGGGTCACTGTAAGTCGGAACTGACTCGATGGCACCTAACAACAGCAACACCATAGTGTATATAATGAAGAGGAGTTCTTACACTAGCTCATTGTGGGTTACATTAGCTATTTTATTATTATCTTTAGCTAATTTTTTATAACCTTTAGAAATACCGTAAGAAATGGAAAACTTCCATGTGCATTCAGACTGTAGCTGAATTCTAAAGCCCAGTCAACTCTAAGCAAGCCTGTTAATGCAAGTGGGGTGGTCCGTGTGGATTCTAGAAGGAAAGAGCACAAAAAAATTTTTTTTTGCTACTCTTTATTAAGCCCTTGACTACTAACCTAGGGGTTGGTGGTTCGAACCCACTCAGTGCCTCCAGGGAAGAAAGGCCTGCTAATCTGTTTCTATAAAGATTGCAGCCAAGAAAACCCTATGGAGCAGTTCTATGCTGTAACAGATGGTATTGCCATAATTTGTAATTGACTGGACAGCAACGGGTTTGGTTTTTTTTGTTTGTTTTTTGCCAAAGTGAGAGAAATTGAAATCTGACTGTGACTAATGTTTTTAGATCACTGAGAGGTGTGCTGTGGTGTCCACCTCTATGTGTTCTGGGTGAAGTGACCCATAAGACTACCTTTTGTTTTGATTCTGTTCTTACTAAGCAACTTTCAGGTCAGCAGTTTAGCTTCTGATGTACTCTGGAATAATTTCATTCATTAAACACATTGACATCAGTCTCTTCTGAGTCCAGTGGGCATGAGGGACTCTGATGCCCTGTTTGATTCAGTTCCAAATCCCAAACTGGTGATCCTGGAGAGCCCTTTTCCTTTGCCAGCTGACTTCACTAAGGGGCCTCTCTGTCTCATTTTTCCCATCCATCATAGGATTTTGATGAGGGGTGAGAGAGAGCTTAGTAGTATACAAATGATATAGGGCTTTCCATCTACGTCATCCAGCATTATGTCTTTGGCAAAGGAAAATGGTAAGGGATCTTCTGACCCAGCCAGTCCGCTTTTCCAGTTTTGAACTCACTTTTGCTTCTCAGGTCTTCAGTTAATAAGTACTGCTAAGCCACATCCAAGAAGAAAATGGAAACAGGAGATGAGTTGAATTGTTTACTTCCTGTGCCAGTCTGAAATACATGAATTCTGACAGCTTCTGGATCCTAAGTCTAGTGGAGGGTTGGCACTGCTCTGTAGTAGGACCCAAGGATTCTTGAACCTCCAAACTGGGCTGAACCCCAGTGGATCTCTTAGAGTAGATTCTGGCCTGGGCCTCTTATGGAGGAGCTACCAGCCAAAACAGTCTCAGCCATGAACTTATTGGCCCTTCAATTTCCTGTGTGTATAAAGCTCAGAATTTTGGTTCTAGGCTGCACCTGTACTGATTGATATTCCCATGGCCTTAAAGTATAAGATCACAGGGAATAGAGCCAGTAGAAAATGAAGATTTGCCCTTTAGCTTTGTATTATCTGTTCACAGGGAAGTTTAATTGAAAGAGTGTATAGATGCCAGGTATGTTAAAATCCTTAGGATTTGCCCCAGCTATTGCACTACAGTTTTCCATCAGTCCCAGAAGACTAATGTTGGGGCTTTAGGACTTAAGAGGAAATGGCAAAAACCCCTAACTCTAACTGCATTCTCTGTAGAAACGCTATGTGCTAGAGGAAGCTGAGCAATTGGAGCCTCGAGTTAGTGCCCTAGAAGAAGACATGGATGACGTGGAGTCCAGTGAAGAGGAGGAAGAGGAAGATGAGAAGGTCAGGCCTCGGGGAGCTTAAGGGTTGACAGGGGAGTATTGTAGGGGCTGGGAATGGTACTTTTTTGTTTGGGTTTTCAGACTTTAATTTTTAACTTTCTTTAATCAAAATAACAATATTTAGTCATTAAGACTATGAGTTTGAGAGTCAAATAGATCTGGATTCATAGCTCTACCATTTTATGGCGGTATAATCTTTTGCAAATTACTTAATCTCAGTTTTCTCTGCCGTAAAGTAGTAATAATGATACCTTTTCTCTTAGGACGTTGTACTAAATGAGATGATATACACACAGCCCTTAGCAGAGTATTGGCACGTTATAATTGTTTACTATATAGTAGCTATTAAAATAAATACTTGAGGGGAAAAAACACTTTTCATAACTGCATACTCTAAAGAATAATAAGCCTTTAGAAAAATAAAATGCCTGCTGCATGGTCATGTCCTTTCAATATTTGTTCCAATGCTGAAAAACTGAAAACAATCCAGATGCCCAGCTGTTAAAGAACAGGTAAATCATTCTAGCAACTCAACAAACTATTAGGCAGCCATTAAAACTGTTAGGAAAAGTAATATGATAATGTGGAAAAGGCTGAAGTTAAAAAAGCAGGAACTAAAACATTTGTGATTAAAATTATAGTAAAAAATATATGCATAAAAACCTAGAAGGAAATACAAGAAATGTTAGCCTTGAATATATTTGGATAATTAGGACTATAAATAATCTTCCTTTTTACTTCTCTGTTTTTGTTTAATGCCGCGTATCACTTTTCTATGGAAAAATACTAGTATTCTATCTTTAGATACATTTAGTTTTTTCTTTCAATGTATTATCTTTTTAAATATATCACTTGATACAGTCAAAAGACTGTAAGTTAAAATGTGAGGTATTAAGTATAATGTAATGAAAACCTCTGGATCTACCAGCAACTCAAGAATTAGAGTATTAACAGTAATTTGCATCTACCTATGTGTTCCTTCCCTATCTCTTGCTCCTGCCTCTGTCTCAGAGGTCATTTTTCTGAGGTAATTTAGTCACATATGCAGAGCTGGCACCTGAGGCCCTGTAGATAGTGCACCGCATCAGGCCGTACCATTCACATCCTAATCTCTGTGGATGCGCCCTCTGGAGTTATGCAGTTTAGGGTCTCTGCACATGTATCTCTGTCAAAATGTTAAGTTTTGTTTTTGAGCTTTATAAAAGTGGCATCACACCATAGCGTAGTCTTCTAGGACTAGGATTTGCTTTTTTCACCCAGTACGTTTCCAGTATTCAATTATGTTGTAGGTAAAACTGTAGTTCAGTCATTTTCACAACTTTGTAATAAATTGTGTAAATATATTCTTTTCTATCAAAGGGTATTGTGTCTTCTACTTTTTATTAAAAACATTCCTGGCTCTTGGTACACACGTGTAAGAGTTTCTCTTAGCTATATACACCCGTGATTGGGATTGTTGAGTTGTAGACATACATAATTTTGAGGTCTTGAGATGTTGTCAGATTGTTTCCCAGTGTGAGTGTATCGATTTACGTTTCCACTGGCAGCAAATAAGAGTTCCTGTTGCTCCAAACCTTCTCCACACTTGTTTTGTCAATCTTTATGAGTTCATTGGCTGTGAACTATTAGTTTTCGTTTGCATTCTGATCACTAATGAAGCTGAACATCTTTTTATGTTATTTGCCATAACTATTTACTGTTCTATGAACTATCTGCTCATATATTTTGCTCATTTTTCAACTGAGTTCTCTGTGTTTGTGATGTGTTGCAGATACCTATGCCTAACTCTTTGGAAGTACTTTTGATGAACAAAAAAGTTAATTTTATTGTACTCAAACTTACCAATGTTCCTTTTAAAGTTAGTATTTTTATGTGTCTTAATTAAGAAATTCTTCAGAATATCAGCCCATACTTCTGTTATCTTCTTTCTTCTGGAAGTCCTTAGTAAATTCTATTCATCGATAAATGACTATTTCATTCTTATTTTTGAAAGGCTTTTTTTTTTTTTTTTGAGTATACAATTATAGACATACAGCACTTAAAAAAACTAGTCTTCTGCCACCCACAGTCACTGTAAGAAGTCTGCTGTCATTCTATTTCTTTGTAAGTGGTCTATGATTTTTCTGTGGGGGGGGGGTGTTTTTCAATTCTATAATGTCTCTAGGCCTGGGTTTTGGTATACATTTTGCATCTTGAATGTTTTCCCTTAGCTCTGGACAATTGAGAGCCATTGCCTTGTCTATAATTGCTCTATTCTCTCTTAAAGGGATTCCATTTAGATTGTATATAAGGTTCTATCAGTCTATACAGAGTCCCTGGGTGGTGCAAACAATTAACACGCGCTGCTGTTAATTGAAAGCTTGGACGTTCAAGTCCTCCTAGACGTACCTCAAAAGAAAGGCCTGGCAATCTCTTTTGGAAAAATCAGCCATCAGAAACCCTATGGAACACAGTTCTGCCTTGACACACAGGGAGTCACCATGAGTTGGACTTGACTGAATGGCAACTGTTTTTTCTTTTTTTTTTACTGGATCATTCTATCCACCATATTTCTATTTCTTTTGTGCTTTCTGTCTTGTCACTTTGTCCTGCATTGCCAGTAATTTCTTCATATGTCTTCTAAGTCACTTGCACTTTGTCTCATCTGCTTTTTCATCCACCTGTTTTGAGTTGTTTGTCACCAATTGTGTGTTTCTCTCTTAGATGTTCCCTTTTTTTTTTTTTAATCTGTTGTTTCCTAAAGGTCTCTTATTGGTTGGTCATTTTTTGATTGTGTCCTTTATTCCTTTAAACATTTCACAAGTATATTTTCTTACAGTTCAGTGTCCATCCTGAAGGTATCTAAATCTGTTGCTTCTTGCTACTGCTGACTCTCAATCATGGTGTTTTGCCTACTCATGTGTTTGATGATTTCTATTTTAAGCTTATTGCTTAAATTTGGTAGATTTCTGTGGCCCTAAGTTGAAGACTCATGCAGTTTTCCTCCAAAAAGGATTAATTTGTTTCTGCTAGTACCTAGAGATACTACTAACTGGGACCTCTTCAGCTTTTTTTGAGAATTTTGGTTCAGCACATGAGCCCTAGGCTCCTCTTCTATGCCTTGAGGTTTGTACAAGGCTCTCCTTTCCTAAAGCATTGCAGATCTTGGCACTTCTGTTCAAACCCAGCCCTTCTTGGATTCTTGCTGCTCTGCCCCAGCTTCTCATTGCACAGGCACTCACTCACTGTTCTGTTTTTTTTTTTGTTGTTGTTGGTTTGGTTTGTTCTTGAAGTGGGTGGATACCTGAAGACCTCCCCTAATTCTTGTGAGACCACCACATGTCCTACCACCTGACTTAGTTCTGCACTGAGAGGATCCCTGTAAGATTTGGTCAGCCAAATGGCACAAGTCCTACATTAGATTTCTTTTACCATTTTACTAAAGTTAAATATTTTGTTCTGCAGATGTACCCACATTCATTGCTACTGGGGTTGGTCAGTGTTTCTAGGCCTTTTCAGCTGGCAGAGCTAGGGGGAAAATTTTTTTTAAGGTAAAATAAAACTGTGAGTTTATATTTATTAGTCTGGCATCCATCTCTTAAGTTCTTTGGAACTTAAGGAGATGCACATAATCAGGTTGGAAATCCAATCCTGTAAGTAAATGAGCATAATAACATGTATAACTCCCACATTACTCACACACAGTTCCAGAATAACTATACCAATGCTAGAACAGTTAGATTGGAAAGTTTTTTTTTTCTTTTTTTGGGGGTAGTTCTATCCTTAGAGTTATCCTTTCATATGTAGTTAAATTACTATGTTGTAAAGTCATTTAGAGGGGGACTTTGGGACAGAATATGGGTGTAAGCGGTGTTCCTACATGGCTCTCTCAAGCCTGTGTCCCATCTCTGACCTTTCCCTCCCATTTCCAGTTGGAGAGAGTGCCATCACCTGATCACCGCCGGAGAAGCTACAGAGACTTGGACAAGCCACGTCGCTCTCCCACACTGCGCTACAGGAGGAGTAGGAGCAGGTCTCCTAGACGGTCAGGCCCTAGTCATTGTCCTCTTCAGGGAGAGTTTGCACACTGTAGCCCAGAAGTTTAGCCTTCAGGGAAGGAAAGATGCCCTGCCTATGGAAAGTGTTTCTTTGCCCAGTGGGTTAGTTATCTACCATCACAGAACAGTGACCCACAAAAACCTCAATGCAGACAAAAATAACCATTTATTAGCTTATAAGTCTATGGTCAGCTGAGCTTGGCTGGGCAGTTTTTGAGTAAAGCTAGGTTCAGTCACATGCCTTGCGATCAGCTGTTGGCTGATACAGGATGGCCTTCGCTGGGATGTCTGGGGCAACTCATCTCTTGTCCATACATCTCCTCATCCTATAGGTATGTTCTCATGGCACTGGCAGAGTTTGAGAGCAAACAAGCCCAGTCATGCTAGTGTTTTTCCATCATCTACTTGCATCACAGTTGCAGATATCCCATTGACGAAACCAAGTCAAATGGCCAATCCCAGAGTTAGCGCGGGAGGGTGCTACAAAGTTCTCTTGCAAAGGACATGGACACAGAGATAAGGAAGAATTGGGGACATTTTGTAATCTATAACATCCAGTGCATCCACTAAGCTCTCTCTCTCCTGTTGTTTCTTTCCCTATAGGCGGAGTCGGTCTCCCAAAAGGAGGAGGTAGGCTTTCAGTCATTTGTGATGAAAGATAGGGGTTGGGGCTGTGTGTTGTCTGTTGTAGTGTATATATTGCACATTATCAGGGGGTCTGACCAGTCTTTTCCACAGCCCCTCCCCTCGCCGAGAAAGGCATAGGAGCAAGAGCCCGAGACGTCACCGCAGTAGGTCCCGAGATCGACGGCACAGATCCCGCTCTAAGTCCCCAGGTATAGCATTTGGGCCTTTTGCCGTTGGTTGTCTTAACAAAGAAACCTAAGAAGAGCCGGTAGCTTCCTACAGTGTGAGTGTGGCCTGACTATATTATTGCCTAGCAGAAAAGGAACCGAACTAGGAATTTGGAACCTTACTAGCTTTGCTGATACGATGTTGGGCTTCAGTTTCTTCATCTGAAATTATAGGAATAAATCCCACAGAGTAATGGTAAAACCCAACATGATACCCATAAAGCCCTTCACGCATATGAAGTGGTTTCATTACTACTTCCCTCATCGTCAGTTCACTTACAAGAGGTAGTATACCCAGAGCAGGCCAAGAAAATACTAAGTCAGTGGAAGGGAGTGTGGGGTAGGTGAGAATGATAGTGGATGAGGGCAAGAGTAGAATCTCACTCATCCAATGGACTTTTCTTCCCCAGGTCATCACCGTAGTCACAGACACAGGAGCCACTCAAAGTCCCCTGAAAGGTATGTAATGGCCTCTGTTTCATGTTAAGAACTTCACTCTTAATTTAGAAATTAAAATCCCAATCACAATCAAGTTGAACATACAAATTTTGTTTTAAAAGATTCTTCTTCATTTCAGGACAAAACTGTCTTACAGCCCTGAGAATTTTTTTTCTTATGAGACTGCAACTTTGAATGGTGGAAAGGGCATGAGCTTTGTTTTCAGAAGAGAACAAAGGGTCTAAGTCCCAACTTGGAAAGTCACTTTCTTTCAATAGGCTTTCCTTAGAAACCTCTATATACCATACACTGTTAGGTACACTTTTAACCTCTCAGAGGCCATTTCCTCAGTGGTAAATTTTAGATAGCAATGCCCTGACGCACAGGGTTGCTCTGAGACATAAAGAACACCGGGTGTATTTATTGAATATTCAGTGTCATCCTCATCATGTCTTGTAGTCTTTGCCCAGCTCCTTGAACAGCTGCTTAATCAAATGATTTCTATGTGTTACCATTTCAGGTCTAAGAAAAGCCACAAGAAGAGCCGGAGAGGGAATGAATAATGGACTCAGTTTGATTTTAGTCCAGATGGCCTCCTGTGGCTAGGAGAGTATCTATGTGGAAGGATTAAGATTTGTTCCCTAGGCAGCTATGAGAATATTTTTAATTTTTTCTTACCCAGATTTTCCACCCCCCCTTTTTTTTTTAAAAAAAAAAAAAAGGAAAGAGGTGCTGATGTTGTGAAGAGAGTCCTTTTTGAATCCTAACTCACATGTTTGGGAGATAATGCTTCCTGAGGGCTGCTTTTGACCTATTATGTACACCCAGCCTTAACTGTAGCCAGATAGATTTATGAAGATAGGAATAATATTGGGGGGGGGTATATGGATGACAGGGAAAGGATGTGGCAATCTGGCGACCCTTTTTTTGTTATTAAACCTGACACACCTATTTCCCATTTTTCTGTAGTTTATTCTTTAGTTTGCTTTGTGATGGAACTGCTTTGAGACTCCTGGGATTTGTGCTGCTGCTGTTATTCAAAGATCAAATCAGTAAAACATATTAACTCCTAACTAACTCACAGCAGCAAGTGGTAATGACCATGTAAACTGACTATTTAGCAGCAGCTTTGCAGGAGCAAAATGCAATCAAACGTAAGGCTCCTTCTGAATCACTTAGTCCAGTTTCACTGAACAGCACAACAGTAACACTAAACATCCTTTATATAGCACAGTATTGTTCTTCCCTACGAGCCTTGAATTCCAGGTTAAGGAGCTCACCTTTTATCCTACAAGTGTTGACTTCATCCAAGCCTAATCAGTAATACTAGGGCAACAGAACTGAAAAAGGTTTGATAGAGAGGGAAGGGTGTAATGCTAACATAGTTTTGACTTAAATAGATGGACAGTGGTGTGATTCACAACTTCAGAAAATACATCAGGAAGAGACTAAGTTTAGAAGGGACACAGAATCAAGAAAGGTGGTGGTGAAAATGATACATTTGGTTTAGTAAGTTTAATTTGAGACATCAATGGTAAATCTGGAGTCCCTGGGTGGTACAAACGATTAATGTGCTTGGCTGCTAACGGAAAGGTTGGCAGTTTTGAGTCTACCCAGGGGCGTCTCAGGAGAAATAACTGGTGATCTGTTTCTGAAAAAAGCCATTAAAAACCCTTTGGAATACAGTTCTACTCTTGACACACATGGGTTGCTGTGAGAATCAACTCAAAGGTGGCTAGTTTTTAGTATGGCATATCTAGATAAAGTCCAGACAGCTGGAAATACATACTGGAGTTCAGCATAGTGATCTAAGATGGAATTGACAAATTTTAGGTAATTGTGGAAGGTGTGTAATTCGATGAGATTGTCCAGGGAGTGTGCGTGAACAGCAAAACTGTGGGCAGCACCAACACTGGTTTAAGGAGGAAAAGCAGCCACCAATCGAAAAGTGAAATGAACCATTCAGCAAGGTAGGAGAGTAGGTCAGACAAGCCAAGGGTCTAAGCAAAGTAAGCACTGAGAAGTATCCATGAGCATCAATAATCAAAAGAGGGTATAATTTTTACTATATCAGTTACTTCTATTTATACTTATCATCTCCTTCGAAAAGGAAAAAGTTATTCTTTCAACACTAGTCCCAGCAGGAAACGTTAAGACCAGCTGCCTCACCGGATTGTTTCTTGGGAAGTCATCAGATCACAGAGTAAACATTCTATTATTTGCTACTGAGCTGAAGAAACTTAGTAGACACAAATCCTTCACAGCAGTATTACAGAATTTTTGGGTCACATTAGAGCTCTCATATTCTTCTGTGATTCCCTCATGATACTACCTGAGTTGGCAAAGGTTGTCCATAAGAGCTATTACATGTTTGTAATGTAGCTATATATATAGGGGACTACCTTTAAAAATTAGATAAAAGCATATCTATTTAAGTCTAATAGAGTACTAGCAGTTATTTATCAAAGTGATTTGGGTGGAAAGAAATTCCTTCTGGAGGAATGATCCATGGTCCAACCAAATTTACTACATGTCATCATTCAGTACCTTCATAAAAAATTTAAAAAGTCACCAAAAAATTTTTAATAGAGAAATAAACCTCCCTAAAACAAACCTGAAAGCACACTTTAGACATATGGTTAAATCTGGACCAAAACTGAGGCACCATAGCCAACCTGTAGCAGGCAGCAGATCATCCATATTCTCTAATTAGAACAAAGAGGTTAAAAGTTGGTGGGACATGTTGAACATCTCTCTAGAAACCATTTTGATAAATTATAGTTACATTTTGCATATTATGTGCTGAAATTTCATGAAGTAATTCTTATCCCTTATGCAAAGTACGTTCTTGACATTTCCTATTCAATTTCAGTTTTTTTAATATTAGGTGCAAACCACTAAATTGATTTCATTTCCCACTGTCTGAAAAACACCGCTTTTTAAAGAGGTTTGCCATGAGGCATGATGCTGGGAAATGTGTTCCAGAAGCAGAGGGAATAATGGATTTGGTGAGAAGGCATCAATACAACAACCCAAATTAATAATTTCCTTAGCCCCTTCCCATTATTCTTCAGTAGCTAGACCTCATTAAAATTAAGCATTAATCAGAAAAGAATGATCATAAAATGCCACTCCCCCCCCCACCCAAAAAACAAACCAAACCCATTGCCGTCCAGTCGATTCTGACTCATAGCGACCCTACAGGACAACGGAGTAGAACTGCCTGACAGGGTTTCCAAGGAGTGGCTGGTGGATTCAAACTGCCAACCTTTTGGTTAGCAGCCTGAGCTCTTAACCACTGCACCACCAGGGCCCCAGAAGTTAAAGGAATATGAAGTAAATTCTGTACAGACTCAGAAAAAGATACAGCAGACAGCATAAGCTGTTAAAAAATTTCAAGTACATGGATTTAAAGAAGAGATTAAAAGATAAGACAAAATAAACTGGTGCAACTTGAAGATTTTTAAAATTGCAGAAATGAAAGCCTTATCAGAAGCTACAAAATACAAAGGCACAGAGAAGATGGGCAGGAAGAAATAAGAAATGGAAAAGAATAAAGTGATAAAAGCTAGAGAAATAATGTAGAAAATACCTGAAAGAAAACCCAGCATATGCAAAGTAATCTTATAAAAAATTATCCTGAATTTAAAGGATAAATTAGGTGAGCACCCAAGCAGAGAAATCGTCTGTGTGATGGGGAAATAAGATGGCCTCACATTTTATAGCAAACCTGCTACTTCTCCAAGAGCTGGAAGGAGATGATAAACATGAAATTTAAAATCTTGAATGCTCCAAGTCGTATTTTAACAAAAGCATAAGCTGGGCCAGGTATCTCATTAAGAAAGCAAATAAGCTGACTTTAAATGTAGTAGCATCCTAAGGGATGCTGAAGTTATAATGCTTTAATATAAAAGCTAACAGTAAATATACCTAGTTGTAGCATTTAATAAATGCCTTTTCAGGCTCAGGCAATGAAAACCCTCAATTTCCCACAATAGACTTAAAGCTTTGTCTCTGTTAGAAAACACGGCAGAATCCCAGGTACTCTAAGCAACACATATCCCAGGAAGCAGGACAAAGAAAATACAATCACTATCCTTCAAATACATTTTCTTATTCTGTACATTTCCAAATACATCTGTAGTATAATTTAGCCTAAAATTCCTGGCAACTCTGTTTAACAGATTAGACAAAATAACCTAAGTGTTATCTGCCAACAACAGCAGAAGTCTAAATTCCAACAATTCTGTAGTTACTGATTATACAAGCAGTATTGGTAACCAGTTGGCATCCTACCAGATTTGTTTTCCAGGTGGTAGTACAGGATTCGGAATGGGTATACAGTCTGACACATCATGTTGTTAGGTGCCATCCACTTGGTTCCAACTCATAGCGACCCTGTGTGCAACAGAACACCGCCTGTCCTGTGCCATTCTCACAATCGTTATACTTGAACCCACTGTTGAAACCACTGTGTCCATCCATCTCATTAAGGGTCTTCCCTTTTTCTGCTGACCCTTTCTACAAAGTATGACATCCTTCTCCAGGGACTGATCTCTCCTGACAACATGTCCATAGTGTATGTAAGAGGAAGTCTTGCCATCCTCCCTTCTAAGGAGCATTCTGGCTGTATTTCTTCCAAGACAGATTTGTTCGTTCTTCTGGCAGTCCGTGGTACATTCAGTATTCTTCACCAACACCCTAATTCAAAGGCATCAATTCTTCAGTCTTCCTTATTCATTGTCCAGCTTTCCCATACATATGAGGCAACTGAAAATATCATGGCTTGGGTCAGGAGCACTTTAGTCCTCAAAGTGACATCTTTGTTTTTTAACGCTTTAAAGAGATCTTTTGCCACAGATTTGGCCAATGCAACGTGTTGTCTGATTTTCTGCCTGCTGCTTCCGTGGGCGTTAATTGTGGATCCAAGTAAAATGAAATCCTTGACAACTGCAATCTTTTCTCCGTTTATCAACATGTGGCTTATTGGTCCTGCTGTGAAGATTTTTCTTTATGTTGAGGTGTAATCCGTACTGAAGGCTGCAGTCTTTGATCTTCATCAGTAAGTGCTTCAAGTCCTCTTCACTTTCAGCAAGCAAGGTATGGTCATGCATATTACAGGGTGTTAATGTGTCGTCCTCTAATCCTGATGCAGTGTTGTTCATATAGCTTAGCTTCTCGGAATATTTGCTCAGCATACAGATTGAATAAGTATGTTGAAAGGATACAACCCTGATGCACACTTTCCTGATTTTAAACCATGCAGTATCCCCTTGTTCTGTTGGAACGATTGCCTCTTGACCTATGTACAGGTTCCCCATGAGCACAATTAAGTGTTCTGGAATTCCCATCCTTTGCAATGTTATCCATAATTTGTTATGATCCACACAGTCAAATGGCACATATTAGGTCCTTAATAAGTAAGTATATGGAAGAATGAACAAATGTGTCTTGGAGGAAGTACTGCCAGAATGCTCATTACAAGCGAGGATGGCAAGAATTTATCTCATGTACTTTGGACATGTTATCAGGAGGGACCAGTCCCTGGAGAAGGACATCATGCTTGGTAGAGGGTCAGTGAAAAAGAGGAAGACCCTCAACGAGATGGACTGGCACACTGGCTGCAACAGTGGGCTCAAACAGCAATTGATTGTGAGGATAGCATAGAACCAGGCGGTGTTTTGTTCTGTTGTACACAGGGTCACTATGAGTCGGAACCAACTTGACGGCACCGAACAACATTCTCTTCCTTCCACTCTATTAGCATTAGTCTCAATGTTTAAAAACGCTACTTCAAAAGACCTTTGTTTCAAATCTATTTCCACCTGTAAGTGTGCTACCTTTGGAAGTCACTCCACTGTTTTGCTCCTTAGTTTTCGCAATGATAAAATGGAGAAAAGTTATCTGCTTCTGTCTACCTCATATATTTGTTAGAGTCCAGTAAAATAAAGGTCATGAAAAGGTCCTTGAGCCTCTAAGTGTGATTTAGAATACTTATATCCGCTGAGAAGGAAACTAATCTCTGAATTGTTATATTTCTGTCACCTAAACAACCAGATGAACTAACCAAATTATTTTCAAAAAAATATATTACCTTAAAATAGAGTTACTTCAAATACAGACAAGCAACTTTCAAGTGTGAATATTTTCAGTATATAAGTATGTAAAAGAAGAAGAAAATCTGGATTTGTGTTGTACTTTTATTATTTTTATTTTTTTTTTACCTTTTAAAAAGTTTTTTGGCACTACAAGGTTCTGTAAAGAATAGAAGTGACAAATTTAAAACACATGAAATTCTTTCCTAATTCTTAAGAACAATATATATAAAGTCTGAAGCAACCGAAGTATGAATACAGCTAATAGAAAATAAAGAATGTACTTTTTAAAATTCTCTCTTTATACAATTCATCAAGGTTAAACAAAACATAAAATTCCCTTAAAAATAGGGTAATAAAATAGATGAAATTTGTATCACTCAATTTGGTGATACTGGTAAAAACTATAGTTCATATTTATATACAAATAATACAGTCTTTAAAAACAGTCTTAGAATTTAAATAATCTATCTAAACGTGTTAAAATTTTGAATCAGGACCTGATTTGTTTTGCTTTCCATTAAATGTCACTTTTTCTGCTGAATGTAACTGACACTGAGGTACGGATACCCTTGAGACAGCAGGATTGGCTGGTTGCTGTGCATCGGTAGACCAGCTGAAAGAAAATGGACTCGCATTACTCCGACACGTTTCCTCTTGGTGGGTGGGGACAACGCTCTCTACACCGACGGTTGGCACATCTGTCTGTTGGATACAACACAGACAGGAAACTGAAAGGCTTGTGCCTATTTATCTGACAACCCCTTAGAATTAACTTGTAGCTAGCTCTCTTTTTCTCTATTTACAGAGTAAGAGGAGATGAAGCACATCAAAACATTTTCGTGGGGAACAGGGAGAGCTGGGAGATGTGGGTACTGAAAGAAAGGAGAGAAGAGGCAAAAGAGAGATGGAGGGGAGGAATTAAGAGAAAGAAACCCACCAGGGAAAACCTTTAGACTCTCTCCTCTGAAAAAGGCTTATATGACCATTAATCACTTCCCTCAACCCTAGTTCTTTCCTCAGAAGAAACCAACCATAGTTAAGGTTCTACTGCTCTTTATAATACAGAGCTGCCCCAGCAGTACATGGATAGTTCAGGGAGGCTTAAATGTATCAAGCCTAAAACTTATATACCAGGGGCCTGAACAATCTCCGTTTAAAGTTATCATTTCATTCAGCCAACATTTCCTGAGTAGCTTTAATTTCTTGAACTCCTAGTTTAATTGTAGTTACCCTGACTCTAGTTTTTTTAACCTCTAAGTTGACTGATCTCCCAGCCAGACACAGTCCCTATTAGCACTGAAGTACCTTTGAGGCAAGTAGGCTAGATAAGATGCTACAAGTTCCTTGGAATTCTCTTTAGTTTGTAATATTCATTACCTAGGTCAAAGCCGTTATTGGTACATCAGCACAAGAAGAATATAATGAATTCTAATGTTATTCAAGTCCTAGCTTTACTAAACAAATCTAATCATGTATATTTGATTCAAAAACTTATTAGATCCCCACTACTTACTAAATGGAGCCCTGGTGGTACATTAAGTTTAAGAGCTTGGGTGCTAATCAAACAGTTGGCAGTTGGAATCCACCAGCCGCTCCTTGAAAACCCTATGGGGCAGTTCTAGAATTGACTTGATGGCAATGATTTTCAGGTTAGCTTACTAAATGAAGCCCAAACTCTTATAATATGGCCTCAGCCTACCCTCTCTAGCCTCATCACCTATATACCTCTTTCTTATATACCTCGTGCTCTAGCTTTACTTTCCTTCTTCATTATGCCAGGCAAAACTCAGTGACTTTGCATATATTAATCCCTCAACTAAGAACACCCTCCCCTCTAAATCCTCAGAAAATCTCTAGAAAAAAGTTCCTTTTCAATATCTAGTTCAAATGCCAAAATCCATGAATTTCTCATATCCATATCCTGCCCTCCTGACCCCCTCCTACTAGGGCAAATTTAACTGATCACCCTAAGCTTCTACGTTTGCCTATTTTACATGTCAGGCTCTCCTAATAAAATGTGCATTATGTGTGGGGATATTATTTTATTCACGTTGAACAACAAACATCTAGCACAGTCTGACATAAAGTATGCTCTCCATATATGCTCAGTCAATGCATGAATTTTAATTCCCATGTCCTGGCCTTCACTGAAGCTCCCTGCCCCGAAACAAAACCCACCCAACCTGTTAACTAATTTGTGAGTAACGGTACCTTGAGTATAGAAAGGTTTGTTGGGCTGAAATCTGGCATTTCCCTGATGCATGAAGTTTTGATGCAAACCATAAGGCCACGAAGCTGGGACAAGGGGGAAATGGGGACGTGGTGCATGTTCCCAAGGAATTGGAGGATTTAGTCCTGGAAAGCCTGGCTCTGCATTTCAACGAGAAAGGAAAAACACATTTTTAAAACATCAGTTTGTCCATTCAAACGTTCTTCCATTCCACAAAGATTTACTCAGTACCTACCACTGACCAAGACCTATGCTAAATGCAGAGGATACCAAAAAAATTTTATAAAGAATCTAACACACTGTAATTGTGCACAAAATATTCATAAAAGAGACATACAAGTAAGGAGACAGACAATAATACGTGATAACTGCTGTAACAGATACACAGAAGGTGCTCTAAAGAGGAGCTAAACCAGTCTTTAAAAAGGTTAAAGGAGGTTTTCCTGAGATGACCAAGCTGAATTTGAAGAACAAGGAACAAATTAGGAAAAATTGAGAAGACAGGGCATTTCTGACAGAAGGAATGGCATGTACAAAAGCTTGGATACAAGGAGCTGCAAAAAAAAAAAAAAAAAATTGGTATTAACAGAGATAGCAGTAAAGGGAAGTGGTGAGAGAAAAAGTCAGACAGGTAGGTGGGATCCCCATTTCAAGGAAACTTAGTACATCATGCTAAGTAGCTTATATTTTATCCCAAAGACATTTCTAACTATCCCAGAATCAATTATATCTCGACCTGGAGCTTCAGGCACTGTGATATAATGATTGAGAACCTGGGCTTTGAAGCCAAACAGGTCTAAGTTCAAATCCCAGTTCCAAAGATAACTACAATTTTGAACCTCAGATTATTATGAGGATTAAATCAGATAGAAAGTGGTTGACATAAGTTCTGGCATATAAGTAGGAACTCAAAGAGTATGAGTCCTATTCTTTCTATAGCTAATCACCCCACAAATCCGTCTCTCCCTTTAAGTACATCTTTCAAAGTGCAGTGTTCCCTGCATTTTCTGGATTGTTTCTGGTAGCTTCTTACATGCAGGGTTGCAATGTGCTAGGGAATAATCTGAAAGACGCTGCTTTTCCTCACTAAATGATCTAGCAGGAACTCAAATTCAGGCAGGAACTCAAATTCAGAGGAAGACGATGGGTAGGAGTAGGGAGCAAAGAAACAAATCCAAATCCATACGAGTCACACTACAACCTCAGTTTCTCAGGAGGTAACCAGAAAACAAAACAGCTGCCTTTAGCTGCAAGTTCATAAAGCCAAGTTACAATTAGGGGCTGAGCTAAAGAGCTCGGGGGTAGTGATCAATTGAGAAATGCAGTTTTAACATAAAAGGGTATTTTTTAGGATATATCCCATTTTTCACAGCCAAATATCTTAGTACTGTAACTCTTTAAAGGACAATTCTTTAAATGCAAGGAAAAACTTGCAGAATCTCTTAATCTAACACAACCACCATACTCATTTTAATGTACTGTCATCAGTCTTTCCGTTCTTAACATAATAAAATAGTTATACTATCAGCTTTAGGCTATTACTAAAATAATTATTTTAGCCATAATATTATGAGTTGTACATCCATCCAACAAATATTTATTGAATAATTATACACTGTATTTTTACGCAAACAAGATGTGTCTCTTACATTTTGCCAACCACACCCTCCCCACCACAATGTATTTTCCTAAGTGCCACTATGCCAGTTTTTTTTCACATGCTGCTGTAAAAAACCTTAGCACAGCATGCTAACAAAATACTTCATGGGGGGAGGGAGTGGTTAGCAAATGAATCTGGAAGGCGCTAAAATATGGAAATAATGTATAATATGAATAAAGTATCTACCATATGTCAGGTATTTTTTTATATACTAGGGATACGATGACAGACAAGGCACAATTTTTAGCCTCTAGAGTGTTTTTTTTAGAGTTCATTCTACTGAGTTACGCAGACAAACAATTTCAACACAAGTGGTATGATATGAATGTTAAGGAGACACGAAGGAGAGAAAGGATACCTAATACAATTGGAGGACAGATGAGTAAGGATTAAGGAAGGCTTCCTAAAGAAAGTGATCTCAATTAAAAAGTGGAGAAATGAGTTGGTCAAACTTTGGGGCAAGACAGAAAGAGGTAAAAATGAGCAGCAGAAGTTAATGCAGAGGACATTCCAAGCAGAGGGAACAACTTAGATAAACAAGTAGGCTAGGGGTAAGAGACAGCATGGTATATTTACAGGATGTTAATTAGTTGAGTATGGCTGAAACACAGATCAACTAGTGGCAGGGGAAGAGGAGATTTAAAACTGTAAAAACTGAGCCAATATATCAAAAGGCACACAGAAACCATATCTATCTTCATGGTTATAAAACTCAGTGCCTATCATGGTATGTGTCATGCCATATATTCAATAAATATTTGTTGAGTGAGATAAGCAGAAACCACATTAAGAGAACCATGAATGCCATATATCCTTTGATCTTAGAAATCTAAATAGTTGCCTCATTCTAGCACTTCAGTTCAGAAAATTTACTATCTGCGTTGTTCCAAAAGAGGTCGGAGGGACAGCTTACATTGGTGTTCTAAGGAATGGTATACTTTTGTTTAAAATTATCACTAAACTTGTTCTTTTGAAAATTGATAAAGTTTTTATTCTACATTTCAGGGTAACTGTGAGAGTTAATGTTATGTGTCAGCTTGGCTAGCCTCCTAAACTGAGCAAAAAAATGTTTGTTAAGGCCACCTACTTATGATATTTCTGTTATAGCAGCACTAGGAAAGTAAGACAGTAACTAAGTAGCTAATAAGGAAAACTCTTCTTTATGGAAGATCACCAGATATAAATAGAAAATCACCATTTAAAAACCCATAATGAAATAATGGATCTAGACAATTGTCAATGGTAGCTTTGACCACTAAGTAAAAATTAATGAAGAAATTTATAATGGATGGATAGAAAGGGCTACCAGTACCTGAATTCCCTGATCAATCTTAAAATCACTAAAAAAGGAAAAACCAGATATCAAGTTCCTTCTGAAGTGAGGAACAGAAAGTACACAGCACCAACCAAAGAGTATTCTTGCAAAAAAAAAAGAAATTGAATCTAATTGAGCCTTTTAACTCTAATTACCAGCTTATAGGTAATACAGGGACAGAGGTACATGTTAAAGGATACCACAAGGATATAATCAGCCAGCTCCAGAAGGCAGGAAATTCTAAAGGACTACTAACCTAGTTTCTTCAATAAATACTTGGCATGGGGAAAAAATACTGGAGAACTTTTATAAATTAAAAAAGACTTATGAGATATAACAACCACATGTGATTCATGTGCTCTGTCTGAATCCTGATTCAAATAAATCAGTAAGAACACTATTCAGAGAAATGGGGAAGACTAAATAAAAACTATGTGTTAGATGATACTGGGTATGGTAATAGTATTGTGATTTCTTTTTAAAAGATATAAACTGAAGTTTACAGGCAAATTTGATACAATGACTAGGATGTGATTAAATACTCAAACCAAAAATTATAAAAAATGAGAAAGAGGGGCAACAAGTAAAAGAATAGCAAATATTGATAACTGTTAAAGCCAAGTAATGAGTACATGGGGGTCCAACGTATTTTACTCTCTCCTTTTAGGTATGTTTTTTAAGTTTCCATAATAAAGCATTTTAAAAGTAAAAATATAAAATCACTAAGAAGCTAGGTATAAAACTAGATTTATATGTATACCAACTATTTTTAAAATATGCAAGTATACAAAAAAATGACTGGATGGTAATATACCAAAATATTACTTAGTAGTTATCACTGAGAATTGAGATTATGGACGATTTTTTTGTTTTTATTTTTCAAATGTTCTATAATAAACATGTATTGCTTAATTAGGAAAAAAAGACAGGCAGGTAAAGAGAAGAGATGGAAGGGTTACCGGAATTCCTGACTGCACCGTTGTTCACCAGGGAATTTGGAGCCACAGTACGAGGCCAGTGTCCATCATGAGAGGAGCTAGGGATCGCCACAGGTCTGGCAGCAGGCTGTGCAAAGATGATGCTGGGATCGTTCAGGCCAATACTGCTGGGGGCACTGCCTGGTGCAGAATGCATCACTGGGCCATGGATGGGCCAGGATGGAGCAGGGATTTGGAGAGGATGCATTGGCAATAACCCCATATTGTGCATGGGAGAATACTGAGCTGGTGGTGATTGGGGGAAGTTATACATAGACATCTGGACCTGATGTGGGGGCTGGGCTCCCTGCTGAGGTGGGCCAAGCTTCGGTTGGGATCCTGGCTGTGATGGAGGCTGAGTAATAGCAGCTGATTGGGAAGAGTTCTGTGGAAATGGCTGAGGCTGAGGGGAATAAGATGGTGAATCAGACTGCAAAGAAAAAAGATACATTTTCAAATTAACAAACATCTTAAATTTCATAAAAGAACACAGATTATCAAAATATAAAATTATGGATTTATTTCATTAGGACATTATAAATAGAACTCTAAAATGTGTGTAACAACAAATAATCAGGGCCACAAGAGATGGAGTTTGAGAAAATGGGAGAAAAATGTGGAACAGAACCTCAATTTACATTTAAAAAAAAAAAAAAGATCTACTGAACTGGTTGAGACTGCAGGACTCCTACAGACTACTGCCCTGAGATACTCTTAAAACCTTGAACCGAAACTAACTCCTGAGGTCCCCTTGTAGCTAAATGACAAACTGGCTCAAAATAAAATGAGTATCACAAGTATTGTGCTCCTTTAAAAAGTCACCTATGTGAGACCAAACGCTCAACAATTACTTTAAAAACAAAGATGAGAATGTAAGGGGGCAGGGAAACTAGATTAACGGAAACACAACCAGAACAAAAATATTGAAAATGTTCATGCATTGTGAAGAATGTAACCAATGTTACTGAAAAATGGAAGCCTCAAGTGCTGGGGTAAACCTTCACTGAAAACACAATATTAATATAATTTCTGAAGTCATAAAGTCTCATTTTGCATGCAGGTAGAACTTTTCCCAAGGTATTCACACCATCTCTCAGATGGACTTTTCTTCATATACCTTTTTATTACCCAAGGAAAAGAAGTCCAGATAATACTCCCATCATGACATGCATACTCCCAAGTGTGAACTAGAAACTTACATCTAAATATTTTACAGTCTGTTTAATTCAGTCCCTCAGCAAGTATTTATTGACTGTTAATTATGTACTGGGCATTGTTCCAGGTGCTAATAATTACAATATTAGCATGCATACTCTCATACAGCTGAAAGTTTATGGGGACCAAGGAGAGGAGCAGGTAAAGATTACATAACAAATAAAAGTAAAGAATAATAATTAATTACTATGATGATGAAGATGGTGTAATATAAAGAAATCACAGAGGAAGAACACCTAGCCCACTTTGAAAGGAGGAGAGAAGAAAAGATCAACGAAAGTTTCTCAGATGAAGTGATCCTCAAGCTGAGTCTCAACAGTAAGTAGAAACCAACCTGATGAGGGTGAGGATAATGGGAAAGGAAGAATTTTCTAGGTAGAGAGAACAACATGATTGAAATTCCACAGGCATGGAAAAGCATGGCTTTTTAAAATAAGAATCTGGAAAATTTTCGATATGACTGAAATACAAGGGCAGAGGAATGGCAGATCTGAGGTTGAAGAGCTACACAGGGAAAACATAATGTCTTGTAAGCCTCATAAAGGAGTTTAGACCTTATCCTGAGAGCAGTGGAAAGCCACTGAAGGTTCTGAAACACATCTAAAACACAATGAATTTATATCTCAGAAAAACTACTCTCCCAAAAGAAAAATTAAAAGGGCATAATAATAATCATAATAAAGACTGATGTGACTGGTTAGGAGTTTACTATATTATAGTAGTCCTGAGATGATGGCAGTCTGGGCTAGAGAAATACAATAGGGAATAGAGGGAAGCAAAAGAGCCAATTTTAAAAGGCAGAAAGAACAGGACTTTGTGACAGGATGTGGGGGTTGAGGGTAACGTAGAAAGTTTGGAAACTGGATAGACAGTGGTATTATTCACTGAGATGGAGAACACAGAGCCAAGTCTGAAGGTTGCAGAGAAGTATGAGTTATGTTATAGACATATTGAGGTTGGGGTGCCTTGTTAACCATCCGAATAAAAATGTCTAGTAGACAAACATCCTTTAAAAGCTAAGGTGAGAAAAAAGTGAGGCAGCATAGGAAAACAGTTAGAGCACAGGTTTTGAAGTCAGAGAAGCCTACGGTTCAAGTTCTGTGAACTCAAGCAAGAAACTTAAATCTCAGTATCTTCATAAAACTATTACAGAACCTACCTCATAGGCTGTTGTAAAAATTAACTGAAGAATGCATGTGGAAAATATAAACACCAAATTCAAGACAGTAGTTATCTTTTAGAAGCCAGAGAAGGAGGATAAGAAAATATAAGGAATGGGATCCACCAACAGGGGTTTCAACAGGAATGGGACGAACAAGGGTTTTCAACTGTGGGTGTATTTTTAATACCTCAAAAATAACAAAATGATAAGAACTGTTAAAGTATGGCGGTGGTACATGAATTTTTTCTTAAATACTTTTTTGTAATCTTGAAATATTTTATAATAAGAAATAATGCGTGTATACAGCACATCCAAAACCCAAACCCACTGCTGTCGAGTCGATTCCGACTCATAGTGACCCTATAGGACAGAGAAGAACTGCCCCATAGAGTTTCCAAGGAGTGCCTGGTGAATTCGAACTGCCAGCCTCTCGGTTAGCAGCTGTAGCACTTAACAACTACGCCACCAGGGTTTCTGTATAGCACACAGCACTTGAGAAATGCTGGCTAATTTTATTGTTGTTGTTATGTAACATTTATGAAAGTGTTAAGCACATGTAGGTATTAAAATGGGAGGAAAGAGCTCCCTGTTTTTCCCATTTTAAGTCTTTATTATTGCTCTTCAAATATTTTAAGAATTTTTCTTTCTAAAACACAGATCACATTGGATTTAGCATACATGTAAGAATTAAGAGCTTTGATGCTAGACAGACCTGGGTTTGAATCTTTTTATTTCGCTTACTCTCAAGTTGCCCAATTTGTAAAATTTGATCATGTTAATACCTATTACTTCACATGGCACTCTAAGGATTAAATTTGTTATAAATAAATGTGAAACCCACAACTAACATCATGAATCAATGGAAAAAGACTAAAAGCTTTCTCATTACAATCAGGAACAAGACACGATGCCCACTCTCACTACTGCTATTCAATACCTACTCAGAGCAATTAGGCTAGGGGGGGATAAAAAGGTATCCAAACTGGGAAGGAGGAATAAAACAATCCTTTCACAGATGACATGATCTTATACATAGGAAACCCTAAAGAACCCACAAGAAAACTACTGGAACTAATAAATGAATTCAGCAAGATGGTAGGGTATAAGTTCAACATGCAAAACTCAGCAGGGTTTCTATATATTAGCAATGAGCAAGCGGAAAAGGAAATTAAGGAAAATTACCATTTAAAATAGCATCCTAAAGAATAAAGTACCTAGGAATAAATTTAACCAGAAAGGTGAAACGCTTGTACACAGAAAAATAAACCATTTTTTAAAGAAAGACCATCAACAAAACCAAAAGTTGATTCTTTGAAAAGATCAATAACAGTAACAGACTGTTAGCTAAACTGACAAAAAATGTGAAAGGAAGCAATTAACCAAATAAATTAAACGGGATACATACTACAGATACAAGTGAAATAAAAAAAGGATTTTAACAGAATACTATGAAAAGTTGTACTCCAACAAATTTGAAAACTTAAGATGAAATAGACTAACTCCTAGAAACACACAGTCTACCTAATCTAACACAAAACAAGGTAGAAAATCTCAACAGCCCCATTACAAGAGAAAAGATTGAATTATTAATCAAAAACCTCCCAGCAACAATAAAAAAGTCCTGGACCAGACAGCTCTGCTGGGGAATTTTACCAAACAGGCAGAGAAGAACTGACACCAACCCTCCTCAAACTCTTGCAAAACATAGAAAAGGAAGAAATACTAACTCATTCTATAAACCCAGCATTACCTTGATACCAAAGCCAGACAAAGACATAACAAGAAAACTACAGACCTATATCTCTTATGAATATAGATGCAAAAAATCTCAACAAAATACAAGCAAACAGAATCCAACGATACATTAAAAAAATTATACACCATGAACAAGTGGAATTTATTCTAGAAATTTAAGGATGGTTCAACATTAGAAAATCTATCAATGTAATACACCACATTAATAGAACAAAAGAAAAGAAACACATTATTATCTCAATAGATGAAAAAAGGCATTTGATAAAATCTAACATCCTTTTCTGATAAAAACTCCCAATCAGACAGAAACAGAAGGGAAGTTCTTCAGCCAGATTAAGAGCATCTATAAAAAACCAAAAGCCAACATTATACTCGATAGAGAAAGACTGACAGCCTTCCAATGGGAACAAGACAACGATAACTGCTTTCACCAGTTCTATTCAATATTATACTGGAAGTCCTACTCAGAGCAAAAAGACAAGAAATAAATCCAAATTGGAAAGAAAGAAATAGAACTATCTCTATTTGTAAATGATATGATCCCATATATAAAAAATCCATAAGAAAGAATCCAAAGAATCCATAAGAAAGCAACTAGAACTAATAAAAGAATTCAGCAGAGCTGCAGGGTACAAGATCAACACACAGAAATTATTTGGGTTTCTATACACCACAAAAAGATATCTGAAAAGGAAATCAAGAAAATTTCATTTACGATAGCATCTAAAAGAATAAAATACCTAGGACTAAGCCTAAACAGGTATGTAAAGGACTAATACAATGACAATTATAAAACCCTGCCACAAAAGACTAAACAGACCTAAATAAACGGAAAGACATCCCATGCTCGTAGACTGAAAGACTTAATACTGTGAATATGTCAATACTATCCAAAATGATCTATAAATTCAATGCAATCTAAGTCAAAATTCCAACAGGGTTTTTAACAGAAATGGAAAAACTAATTCTCAACTTCATATGGACAGGCAAGAGGCCCCAACAGGACCAAAGCAATTTTGAAGAAGAAGAACAAAGCAGGAGGCCTCACACTTCCTGATTTTAAAACACACAGCTACGTTAATCAAAACAGTCTGCTACTGGTTTGATGATAGACATGCAGACCAACGGAACAGAACTGAGCACCCAGAAATAAAACCATGTATCTATGGGTCAACTGATTTTCTACAAGGGTGCTAAGTCAATTTAATGTGGAAGGAACAGTCTCTTCAACAAATGGTGCTGGAAAAATTGGATTTCCACATGCAGAAAACTGAAGTGTGATCCATACCTCATACCTTATACAAAAAGTAATTCCAAATGGATCAATGACCTAAATGTTAAACCTAAAACCATAAAATTTTTGGAAGAAAATATACAGACAAAGCTACAGGACCAAGTTCTTTAAATGATATAAAATACAACAAATCCATGAACAATACAATACAAAATAGATCATTGGGACCTCATAAAAATTAAATACTTAGTTCATCAAAGGACTTTATCAAATGAGGAAAAAGACAACCTACAGACTGGGAAAAAATCTTTAGGAACCATATATCCAAGAATGGTCTAATATCCAAAGTATATATAAAACGGCTACAACTTAACAACAAAAAGAAAAATAACCCAATCAAAAAATGGGCAAATGACATGAACAGACATTTCACAAAAGAGGATATCCAAGTGGACAACAAACATATGAAAAGATGCTCAATGTCATTAGCCATTAACAAAAAAACCCAATGCCATCGAGTCGACTCCAACTCATAGCGACCCTGTAGGAGGGACACAGTAGAACTGCCCCATAGAGTTTCCAAGGAGCGCCTGGCGGATTCAAACTGCTGACCCTGAGAGCTGCAAATCAAAACTACAACTAGATACCAACTCACCCCTACTAAAATGGCAAGAATAAAAAAAAAAAAAACCCAAAGACAGAAAACAACAAGTGTTGGTGAGGATGTGGGGGAGATCAGAACCCTTATCCATTGCTGGTGGGAATGGAAAACCATATAACTGTTGTGGAAAACAGCATTTTGATTCCTCAAAATTTTTAAAATAGAACTATCATATGAGTCAGCAATTCCACTCATAGGTATATACCCTAAAAAAGCAAAAACCATTGCTGTCGAGTTGGAATCAATTCTGACTCATAGCAACCCTGTAACTATATACCCTACAAAAAAAAAAAAAAAAAAAAAAAACCATTGCCATCTAGTCGATTCTGACTCATAGCGACCTAAAACTAGTGACATGAGCAAGCATATGAACACCTATATTCATAGCAGTACTATACACAAAAAGGTGGAAACAACCTAAGTGCCCATCAACAGGCGAATGTATAAAAAACATGTGATATATACATACAATGGAATACTACTTTGTCATAAAGAGAAAAGAAGTCCTTATGCATGCTACGACATGGATAAACCTCAAAGATATTGTGCTGAATGAAATAAGGCAATCACAAAAGGACAAATACTGTATGATCTCACTTTTATGAAATGACAAGAATAGGTAAATATATACAGACAGGTTATTAGTGGTTACCTTGGGCAGGAGGGGGAGGGGAAGAGGAAATTATTCTCTAAGAAGTAGTGAGCTTATATCAATAGTTATGGGAATACTGGCAAATGAAATCCTATCACGTGTTGCCTTAACAGCACTAAACATATAATACATCTCAATTTTATGTTTCTTAATGATGACATTTTTCCACTAAGCAAAGGCTAAAATCTCAAAGTCATTATTTTAATCTAACCAATTACCTTATTAGGCAGTTGTTATCTTATTTTACAAATAAGGAAGCAGGCTCATGAAAGTACAGAGAGTCCAGGAGGCGGGGCCAAGAAGGCGGAATAACCAGATGCTTCCAGCGATCCCTCTTACAACAAAGACTCGAAAAATCAAGTGAAATGATTATATTTATGACAAGCTAGGAGTCCTGAACATCAAAGGCAAAGTTAGAAAACAGACTAAGTGGCAGGGGGAGAGTGAGCCCATTCAGAAGCAGAGAGGAGCTGCTGGACCCTGAATCTCTGAGATCCCTCCGGTACCATTCCCGGAAGCAGCTGCAGCAGGCTGGTGGTAGTGTTCAGCTGCAGTTTGCTCAGGGAGAAGTAGCCAGCCACACAGCCTACTCACACCTCCAGAACCACAGAGCAACGGCACTCTAGGCAAAAGCTAAGTACTTGCGTTACCGAGCCCCCACCCCCAAGCTGGCTTCATTGACTGTTGATTTCCCTGGGCCTGAAACAGGCCCATGTGAGCACCCTGAGCCATGCTCCCTGACTTGTAGAAGGAATAAATTCACCACAGGGGGAAAAGACACTTTGCCAGCTCCACTAACCAGGGAAGCTCGGGACAGAGGCGGCTCCTGTCCAGGCACATAAACGGTCCATGGACTTTGAATACCTTCCCCCCTGCATGGACCTATGTGGGCCTATTCCAGGTGAATAGGCTCTTGCTGGCAGACTGCGACTGGTTAAGCTGTGCAGTGGAGAGGTGAGTGTTTGATATTTGACATGGCTTTGCCTAGTAAGCAGGGTCCTCACCTACCCACATCAGGGGCCTATGGACTGGTGGCTCCTCTCAGGTCACCCAGCCACCCGCGACAGGGGTCCAAAGGTAACTGGTACCTCCCAGTCCTTATGACCAAAAGCACTGAGTGCCTATGGTCCATCTGCAGAACCCACCCACCTGCACGCTGTAGGGAAGAGGGACGTGCTTTCCTCAGTTCTCAGCCTCCTGCCTTGTTCACAACGTGACCCCCTGCTGCAAGCAGATACCGGTACCTACACCAAACACCCTGACGCTCTAAGACTGTACAACAGAGCCTGTACCACACACTTGATGACCAGCTACCTGGACACTTGAGCTGAATCCATAAAAGAAAAGTGAATGGACTCATAAGCTCATATACCTGGTAACAACTCTAGCCATCTGGGGACAGGACATCAGTGCCCCAAAGGCGAAAATAATCAAGCTAGATCACTCAAGCAATCCATTTGGGCCTATCAAAACAAAACAAAGCAAGAAACAGGATACAGTAAGCAAACATAAAATAAACTAATAACTTATAGATGGCTCAGAGACAACAGTCAATATCAAACCACATAAAGAAACAGACCATGATTGCTTCAGCAAGCTCTCAAAACCGAGAATCAAAGGGTCTTCTGAATGAAGGTGCCTTCCTGGAATTACCAGATGCAAAATTCAAAACATTAATATACAGAACTCTTCAAGACATAGGGAAGGAGATCAGGCAATATGCAGAACAAGCCAAGGAACACACAGATAAAACACCTGAAGAAATTAAAAAGGTTCTTCAAGAACAAAATGAAAAATTTAATAAGCTGCAAAAATCCATAGAGAGACACCAGTTGGAAATTCAAAAGATTAATAATAAAATTACAGAATCAGACAATTCAACAGAAAGTCAGAGGAGCAAAATCGAGCAAGTGGAAGGCAGAATTGGGGACCCTGAACATAAATCACTTGGCACCAATATATTTGAAGAAAAATCAGGTAAAAGAATTTAAAAAAATGAAGAAACCTTAAGGATCATGTGGGACTCTATCAAGAAATAACCTACGAGTGATTGGAGTACCAGAACAGGGAGGGATAACAGAAAATAGAGAGACAATTGTTGAAGATTTGTTGGCAGAAAACTTCCTTGATATCATGAAAGATGAGAACATATCTATCCAAGATGCTCATCGAACTCCACATAAGGTAGATTTTAAAAGAAAGTCACTAAGACATATTACAATCAAACTTGCCAGAACCAAAGATAAACAGAATTTTAAGAGCAGCGAGGGAAAAACGAAAAGTCACCTACAAAGGACAGGCAGTAAGAGTAAGCTTGGACTACTCGGCAGAAACCATGCAGTCAAGAAGTCAATGTATAAAGTTTTGAAGGAAAAAAATTGCCACCCAAGAATCACATATCCAGCAAAACTGTCTCTCAAATATGAAGGTGAAATTAAGACATTTCCAGATAAACAGTAGTTTAGGAATTTCATAAAACCAAACCAAAACGACAAGAAATGCAAAAGGGAGTCCTTTGGTTAGAAAATCAATAATATCAGGTATTAACCCAAGACTAGAACACTGGACAGAGCAATCAGCTGTCAACCCAGACAGGGAAATCACAAAACAAACCAAGATAAAAAAACGCTCAAAACGGAAACAGCAATGTCATTATGTAAAAGAAGACCACATTAAAATAATAAAGAGGGACTAAGAAATGTACTCATAGATCTTTCATATGGGGAGGAAGACAAAGCGATATAAATAAAGGTTAGTTTTAAACTTGGGAAAATATCAAGTTAACCACAAAGTAGACTAACTATCCTACTCATCAAAATAAAATACAAGAAAGAAATAGACTCAACAGAAACAAAATCGACAACAGTAAGAGGAAAAGACAATATATAAACTAGTCAGCACGAAATATTAAGCAGGAAAAAAACTCTCAACAATACGTAAAAAAGACATCAAAATGACAGCACTAAACTCATACCTATCCATAATTACGCTGAATGTTAATGGACTAAATGCATCAATAAAGAGACAGAGAGTGCCAGAATGGATAAAAAACATGATCCATCTATATGCTGCCTAAAAGAGACACAGCTGAGACTTAGAGACACAAACTAAAACTCAAAGGATAGAAAAAAATGTATCAAGTAAACAACAATCAAAAAAGAACAGGAGTGGCAATATCAATTTCTGACAAAATACACTTTAAAGTCAAATCCACCACAAAGGATATGGAAGGATACTATATATTGATTAAAAGGACAATACACCAGAAAAATATAACCACATTAAATATTTATGCACCAATGACAGGCTGCAAGATATATAATACGAACTCTAACAGCATTGAAAATTGAGATAGACAGCTCCACAATAATAGTAGGAGACTTCAACACACCACTTTCGGTGAAGGACAGGACATCCAGAAAGAAACTCAATAAAGACACACAAGATCTAAATGCCACAATCAACCAACTCAACCTTATAGACATATACAGATCACTCCACCCAACAGCAACCAAGTATACTTCCTTTCCTAGTGCACATGGAACATTCTCTAGAATAGACCACATATTAGGTCCTAAAGCTAGCCTAAGCAGAATCCCAAACATCGAAATATTACAAAGCATCTTCTCTGACCATAAGGCCATAAAAGTAGAAATTAATAACAGAAAAAGCAGGGAAAAGAAATCAAACACTTGGAAACTGAACAATACCCTGCTCAAAAAAGACTAGGTTATAGAAGACACTAAGGATGGAATGAAGAAATTCAGAGAACCCAATGAGAATGAAAACACTTCCTATCACAACCTTTGGGACACAGCGAAAGCAGTTCTCAGAGGTCCATTTATATCAATAAATGCACACATCCAAAAAGAAGAAAGGGCCAAAATCAAAGAATTATCCCTACAACTTCAACAAATACAAAGAGAGCAACAAGAGAAACCTTCAGGCACTAGAAGAAAGGAAATAACAAAAATTAGAGCAGAAATAAATGAAATAGAAAACAGAAGAACAATTGAAAGAGTTAACAAGACCAAAAGCTGGTTCTTTGAAAAAATTAACAAAATTGATAAACCACTGGCCAAACTGACAAAAGAAAAATAGGAGAGGAAGCAAATAACCTGAATAAGAAATGAGACAGGTGATATTACCACAAACCCAACTGAAATTAAAAGAATCATATCAGATCACCACAAAAAATTGTACTCTAACAAATTTGAAAACCTAGAAGAAATGGATGAATTCTTAGAAACACACTACCTACCTAAACTAACACAAACAGAGGTAGAACAACTAAATAGACCCATAACAAAAGAAGAGATTGAAGAGGTAATCAAAACACTCCCAACAAAAAAAAAAACACAGGCCCAGATGGCTTCACTGCAGAGTTCTACAAAACTTTCAGGGAAGAGTTAATACCACTAATACTAAAGGTATTTCAGAGCATAGAAAAGGATGGAATACTCCCAAAATCATTCTATGAAGCCAGCATATACCTGATGCCAAAACCAGGTTAAAAAAAAAAAAGACACCACAAAAAAATAGAAAATTATAGATCTATATCCCTCAAGAACTTAGATGCAAAAGTCCTCAAAAAAATTCTAGCCAATAGAATTAAAGAACATATCAAAAAAATAATTCACCATGATCAAGTGGGTTTTATACCAGGTATGCAGGGATGGTTGAACCTTAGAAAAACAATCAATGTAATCCATCATATAAATAAAACAAAAGACAACAACCACACGATTTTATCAATCGATGCGGATAAGGCATTTGACAAAGTTCAACACCCATTCATCATAAAAACTCTCAGCAAAATAGGAATGGAAGGAAAATTCCTCACCATAATAAAGGGCATTTATACAAAGCCAACAGCCAACATCATCATAAATGGAGAGTCTAAACACATTCCCCTTGAGATTGGGAACCAGAAAAGGATGCCCTTTATCAACCACTCTTACTCAACACCGTGCTGCAGGTCCTAGCCAGAGCAATTAGATAAAGAACTAAAGGGCATCCAAACTGGCAAGGAAGAAGTAAAAGTATCTCTATTTGCAGATGACATGATCTTATACAAGAAAACCCTAAAGAATCCTCAAGAAAACTACTGAAACTAACAAAAGAGTTCAGCAGAGTATCAGGATACAAGATAAACCACAAAAATCAGTTGGATTCCTCTACACCAACAAAGAATATCAAAGAGGAAATCACCAAATCAATACCATTTACAGTAGCCCCAAGAAAATAAAATACTTAGGAATAAATCTTACCAGAGATGTAAAAGACCTATTAAAAGAAAACTACAAGACACTACGGCAAGAAACTAAAAGAGACCTACATAAGTGGAAAAACATACCTTGCTCATGGATAGGAAGGCTTAACATTGAAAAAATGTCTATTCTACCAAAAGCCACCTATAGATACAATGTAATTCCAATCCAAATTCCAATGACATTTTTCAATGTGATGGAGAAACAAATCACCAACTTCATATGGAAGGGAAAGAGGCCCTGGATAAGTAAAGCATTACTGAAAAAGAAGAGCAACGTGGGAGGCCTCACTCTATCTGATTTTAGAATCTATTATACTGCCACTGTAGTCAAAACAGCCTGGTACTGGTACAACAACAGACACATAGACCAATGGGACAGAATTGAGAATCCAGACGTAAATCCATCCACATATGAGTAGCTGGTATTTGACAAAGGCCTAAAGTCAGTTAAATGGGAAACGACAGTGTTTTTAACAAATGGTGCTGGCATAACTGGATACCCATCTGCAAAAAAATGAAACAAGACCCATACCTCACAAAAATGCACAAAAATGAACTGAAAATGTATCAAAGACTTAAATATAAAATCTAAAATGATAAAAACCATGGAAGAAAAAACAGGGACAACGTTAGGACCCCTAATACATAGCATAAACAGTGCACAAAACACTACTAACAATGTAGAAGAGAAACCAGATAACTGGGAGCTCCTAAAAAGCAAACACCTATGCTCATCCAAAGACTTCACCAAAAGAGTAAAAAGATTACCTACAGACTGGGAAAAAGTTTTTAGCTATGACATTTCTGTTCAGAGCCTGATCTCTGAATCTGCACAATACTGCAAAAACTAAACTACAAGAAGACAACCCAATTAAAAAATGGGCAAAGGATATGAACAGACACTTCACTAAAGAAGGCATTCAGGTAGCTAACAGATACATAAGGAAATACGATCATTAGGCATTGGAGAAATGCAAATCAAAACTACAATGAGATTCCATCTCACTCCAACAAGGCTGGCATTAATCCAAAAAACACAAAAGAATAAATCTTGAAGAGGCTGTGGAGAGACTGGAACACTTATACACTGCTGGTGGGAATGTAAAATGGTACAACCACTTTGGAAATCGATTTGGCACTTCCTTAAAAAGTTAGAAATAGAACTACCGTATGATCCAGCAATCCCACTCCTCGGAATATATCCCAGAGAAGTAAGAGCCTTTACACGAACAGGTATATGCACACCCACGTTTATTGCAGCACTGTTTACAAAAGCAAAAAGATGGAAGCAAGCAAGGTGCCCATCAACGTATGAATGGATATATAAATTATGGTATATTCACACAAGGGCATACCACACATCGATAAAGAACAGTGAGGAATCTGTGAAACATTTCATAACATGGAGGAACCTGGAAGGCATGATGCAAAAGGACAAATATTGTATAAGACCACTATTATAAGAACTTGAGAAATAGTTTAAACTGAGAAGAAAACATTCTTTTGTGGTTACAAGAGGAGGGAGAGTGAGAGGGTGGGAGAGGAGTATTCACTAATTAGTTGGCAGATAAGAACTACTTTAGGTGAAGGGAAAGACAGCACACAATACAGGGATGTCAGCACAATTGGACTACACCAAAAGCAAAGAAGTTTCCTGAATAAACTGAATGTTTCGAAGGCCAGTGTAGCAGAGGCAGCAGTTTGGGGACCCTGGTTTCAGGGAACATGTAAGTCAATTGGCATAATAAAATCTATTAAGAAAACATTCTGCAACCCACTTCGGCGAGTGGCGTCTGGAGTCTTAAATGCTAGCAAGCGGCCATCTAAGATGCATCAATTGGTCTCAACCCACCTAGAGCAAAGGAGAATGAAGAACACCAAAGCCACAGGGTAATGATGAGCCCAAGCGACAGAAAGGGCCACATAAGCCAGAGACCTACATCATCCTGAGACCAGAAGAACTAGATGGTGCCCGGCTACAACCAATGACTGTCCTGACAGGGAACACAACAGAACTCCTGAGGCACCAGGAGAGCAGTGAGACGCAGACCCCAAATTCTCATAAAAAGACCAGACTTAATGGTCTGACTGAGACTAGAATGACCTCAGACGTCATGGTCCGCAGACTTTCTGTAAGCCCAAGGCAGGAACCATTCCTAAAGCTAACTCTTCAGACAGGGATTGGACTAGATTATGGAATAGGCAACGATACTGGTGAAGAATGAGCTTCTTGGATCAAGTAGACACATGAGGCTATGTTGGCATCTCCTGTCTGAAGGGGAGATGAGAGGGTAGAGAGGGTCAGAAGCTGGCTGAATGGACTTGAGAAGAAATGTAAGAGGGAAGGAGTATGCTGTCTCATTAGGGAGAGAGCAGTTAGGAGAATATAGCAAGGTGTCTATAAATTTTTGTATGAGAGTCCAACTTGATTTGTAAACTTTCACTTAAAGCACAATTTAAAAAAAAAAAAAGCAGATTGTCCACAGAATAATCCCAGATTTACCTTACTCCAACACAATGTTCATTCAACCTCATGTGCCTAGAAAAGGTGCCTCTACAAGGCATTATGTAATCTGCAGGATTTTATTTGCCAGTCTGAGAGAGAAATCCATTATCACTCACCAAAGATAGGGCTATCTTCCTGTCAAGACTAACCCACTGAAAGGTACTTACACACTCTGAGGACTGTCTAGTCCTTATAGGCTGATCCCCCTGTTGCTGAGTTGAACCGGCCACTTGCTGGGCATTTACAAGGTTTCGGACCAGCTGGGCTGCTAAGAGAAGACATCACAACAAATATCAGCAGACAAGGTAGGAGAGAAATGATTTTTTTTTTTAATCTCCATTCTTATGTAAAAGAGTCTCAAATCTGAGATTTTATAAATTTGGATTATTAATCTATGCTAGTAAAGAATTTCTAACAACTTTTTTTCGAAGCCATTTTGCAATCCTCTAAATGCATCAAAAATGCACTGGTTTTGGAACTAAGATCAAATACCTTGCTATTTTTTTTTAAAGGAGACAACATATTTATTTAAGCAAATACACTGTGCAATAAGAATCTGAATAACTAGAAATCATTACTTCTAAAATAATTTAATGTTTTTCCAAAACACTCTTATTTGGGAGTTTATTTTACTACATGATTCTTAAAATTCCTATGAAATACACCAAGAACAGACCCCTCTTTCTCACAGTAGTACTGGGGGGAACTATAATTTCTCATACATGTTCCCATGAAAGAACCTCTGATAAAGAATTTTAACATTTAAGAGCAAGAAAAATAGTCTGACGCAAATCCAAAGAAGGAGTTGACTACCACAGAATGTTGAGACCTCTACAGTGAGTATATAAAAAAAAAAAAAAAACCAGTTGGGTTAAGTAGACTCTGACTCATGGAGATCCCATATATGTCACAGTAGAACTGTGCTCCATAGGTTTTTCAATAACTGACTTTTCAGAAGCACATGGCCAGGTCTTTCTTCCGAGGTACCTCTGGGTAGACTCAAACCTCCAACCTTTCAGTTAGCAGCCGAGGGTATTGACCATTTTGCACCACCCGGAGACTCTGAACATATCCAAATACTGTTCAAACTAAGAGCCTCATTGAATAATTTTTATCTCTTTAAGAAATTATAAGGCCCGAAATCATATGACAAGATTTGGAGTACAGAGAAATCAGTCCCTTGGCATGCAATCAGTACAAATGACTTTATTCCCACTAGAAACAGTTTTTGGCTTTTTCTGTTTACCTGCCACACTGCTATTCCTTTGACGGGCCAGCTTGACCTCTGGGCACTCCCTTCGTACATGTCCTGCATCTCCACAAATAAAACATCTGAGGTCTCTGGGGTCTCTATAGTCTCGATTGTCGTGGAGGTCTCGGGGGTCAAGAAGATCTCGGGAGTCTTTATCTTCTTCATTCCCTTCCTTCTCTTCTTCACTGTCTTTCTTCTTTAGTCTAAACAGTAAACTGCTGATACCAATAATGTGGGGCTAGGGACTTGTAAGCTGAGTGAGTCATAGACCAAACTAAACTATGTAAGAGTCCCACAATCACAAAGGGCCTAACACGCCTATTGTTTCATGCACCATGTTTTTGAAGTCAAAGGAACTCACATTTATAGCACACCTACTCATACAACAGAAACTGGGCATTATAGTATTTTTACAATATCAAAAATAAAAAATATTTAATGTAGAATCTCAATCCTACGACAATCCTTAAAGGCTGGTATTTATTAACTTGTTTTTACAGAGTAAGAAGCTAAGAACCAGAGAAGTATCTTGCCCAAATTTATGTCAATAAAATAGCAGTGACGAAAAATAGTATTTTGTCTGAAAAATTATAAGCTCATTATATTAGGCCAGACTTGATAATTAAAGAAGGGATTTTCTTGCCCTGTTAAACACAATATATAGAACCTGTGTTGGGGGAGGGTGCGGTGCAAGTATGTTTCATAGATATCTTTTGAGGGAGTGTGCAGGATACATATTTCTCAAGGTACATAGTATACAGGTATACCTTACACCATATACCTCAAGGATTCATGTATTATATTTTAATTAATGGCTTGTATGACTCTGAGGTCCCCAGCAAGAAACCCGTATCTTGGTCATCTTTTTTTCCTTGGTGCCTAGCAAAGTTCCCAACACATAGTATGTGTCAATAAATGTTTCTTCAATAAACAAAACACAACAACCCTGAATGAATGAATAAATGAACAAATGAATGGTATGAGATATCATCATATGACTAAGTCTCACCCCATTACAAAATGTACATTTAGCTACATATGTTCTAATCTGAAACCCTTAATTTTCTCACATAAGCATTTCTGAACACAGTTATAGCTATAAATTGACCTAACATTTATTTTTCCTGTAATGTTGATATATAATCATTTGCCAACCTTCTCCTCTTAGGGCAGTCTTTCATGTAGTGCCCTATTTTCCCACACACGCGGCAACATCGATCATTGGGAGCCAGTTCTCCATCTGTTAATACTCTGGAATCAAAGAAGTACTCCTAGAAAGAAAATGCAATTTTACTAGAAAAAAAAATCTCTGTAAAGCTTATGGAACCAAATGGAAAGAAAACCAAGCTGTAAAAGTAGTTTCAAAAAAAAAAAAAGGGAAGAAGAAAAGAAATATCAACAAATATTCCTCTGTAAAACAAGATACAAAAATAAGATTTGGAATCATTAACATCACAGTTTCTAACAGTGCTAACCACTTCACCTCCATAATCACTTTCTCATTCAATCCCTGCAGCACCTCAATAAAGCAGACACTATTTTCATCCTAATTTTACAGATAAGGAAACTGAGGTTCAGAGTTCAAGTCAAATGCCCATATGTAAAAAAGCTGGTAAGAAGCGGATAAAAAAGATTTAGACCTAAGTCTGACTACAAAGCTCATGCTTTCTGCTGCAACAGGCAGTTTCTGCAAGAAATTATTTCCTTCACAAAAAAGTTTCTCCTCATCAGTCCTCTGGTTTATTTAAAATATGATTTGATTTACATACAACTTTCATGAACATGTAACATCTATCATATACAGTGAGATGTACCGAAGGAGATGGTAGGAAACTAATAAGCACAAACAATTTTTCAAGTCTTAAAAGAACTAAGCTCATTTTTGCTTTACCCTAGGCTCCTTGCTTATCCTTCTAAACGTTAGCTCGGTTGTGCACTGTCATAAAGGCTATGTGGTCCTAACTGTATCCATACTTCTGGAAGGCAAGAGAACATGTTTATATAGCTCACTATAAATCCATCTAAAGTCAGGGATAAAAGTTTAAGAGACACATCCTTTACAATGGCAATAATCGGAATGACAGACAATAACAAGTGTTGGTGAGGACGTGAAGAAACTGGAACCCACGTACACTGCTGATGGAAATGTAAAATGGTGCAGCTACTTTGGAAAACAGTTTGGCAGGTCCTCGAAAAGTTAAACACTAATTTATCAAAATGACCCAGCAATTACATAGCTAGGTATATGCCCAAGAGAAATGAAAACATATTCACACGAAAATGTGTACACAAATGCTCATAGCAGCATTACTCAGAATAGCCAAAATGTGGAAACAATCTATTCAACAACTGATGAATAGATAAATGTACCATATCCATACAATGAAATATCATTTGGTCATAAAAAGGAATGAAGTTTTGGTACATGCTACAACATGGATGGAAGCCCTGGTGGCGTAGTGGTTAAGTGCTACGGCTGCTAACCAAGAGGTCGGCAGTTCGAATCCGCCAGGTGCTCCTTGGAAACTCTATGGGGCAGTTCTACTCTATTCTATAGGGTCGCTATGAGTCGGAATCAACTCGACAGCAGTGGGTTTGGTTTAGTTGGTTTTACAACATGGATGAACTCTGACAACATCTGGTAAGTGAAAGACAAACACAAAAGGACACACATTGTATGATTCCATTTACATGGAATGTCCAGAACAAGCAAATTTATAGGGGCAGTAAGTAGTTATTTAAAGCTGGGAAAGGGATGAGAAAGGGTAAGAGGATTGATATCTAATAGGTAAAGGGATTTCCTTTAGAGAGGATGAAAATGTGCTAAGATTAGACTGTGGTGATGGTTGTACAATCCAGTGTACTAAAAAACACTCTACACTTTAACTGGGTGAGTTATATAGTATGTGAATTATATCTCAATAAAGCTGTGTTTTAAAAAAATGGCAAGAGAAACATTCGTGCTGATGAAACTAATATAGCTAATTAGTATCTTCATCATCACATTTTCTGCCAGGATGAAATGAAGCCATTTCTCAATTCAACCAGCTGCTTAAGGCAGAAACATAGACATCATCCTGAACTTGTTCTCCTTCACCCATCACCTCCAATCAATCACCAAGTTCTAATCCATTCTACTCTCAAATACCTCTTGAACTTCTTTACTCTATCCCACCACTCCAGTCAAGATGGCCTAGACATGGAGTTGACAAAATTTCTCCGTAAAGGCTAGACAGTATTTTGGGTGTTGCAGTAAAATTAAAGATGCTATGTGGGCATTTATAAAAGAACAAATTTCAACAAAAAATGTTACTGGAGAAATTAAAAATATGCCAATAATGAGTTCTATTTTTTTTATTAACTTTTATTGAGCCTCAAGTGAACGTTTACAAATCAAGTCAGACTGTCACATATAAGTTTATATACACCTTACTCAGTACTCCCACTTGCTCTCCCCCTAATGAGTCAGTCCTTCCAGTCTCTCCTTTCGTGACAATTTTGTCAGCTTCCAACTCTCTCTATCCTCCCATCCCCCCCTCCAGACAGGAGATGCCAACAGTCTCAAGTGTCCACCTGATATAATTAGCTCACTCTTCTTCAGCATCTCTCTCCTACCCACTGTCCAGTCCCTTTCATGTCTGATGAGTTGTCTTCGGGGATGGTTCCTGTCCTGGGCCAACAGAAGGTTTGGGGACCATGCCCGCTGGGATTCCTCTAGTCTCAGTCAGACCATTAAGTATGGTCTTTTTATGAGAATTTGGGGTCTGCATCCCACTGATCTCCTGCTCCCTCAGGGGTTCTCTGTTGTGCTCCCTGTCAGGGCAGTCATCGATTGTGCCCGGGCACCAACTAGTTCTTCCGGTCTCAGGATGATGTAGGTCTCTGGTTCATGAGGCCCTTTCTGTCTCTTGGGCTCTTAGTTGTCGTGTGACCTTGGTGTTCTTCATTCTCCTTCGATCCAGGTGGGTTGAGACCAATTGATGCATCTTAGATGGCCGCTTGTTAGCACTTAAGACCCCAGACGCCACATTTCAAAGTGGGATGCAGAATGTTTTCATAATAGAATTATCTTGCCAGTTGACTTAGAAGTCCCCTTAAACCATGGTCCCCAAACCCCCGCTCTTGCTCCACTGACCTTTGAAGCATTCAGTTTACCCCGGGAACTTCTTTGCTTTTGGTCCAGTCCAGCTGAGCTGACCTTGAGTTCTGTTTTTTTATAATACAAGTTTGCTAAAAAGAGGAACAGAATTCCTTTTTGGGAAGACAACATTTCACTTAAGTGAGATTCAGTACCTGGAGAATGACATGTTGGTAAAGTACAGGGTCATCGAAAAACAGGAATACCCTCAACGAGACAGAATGACACAGTGGCTGCAACAAAGGGCTCAAGCATAATCATGATTGTGAGGATGGTGCAGGACTGGGCAGTGTTTTGTTCTGTTGTGCCATAGGGATAGGGTCACTATGAGTCGGCACCAACTAGACAGCACCTGATAACAACTGTAAACAAGCGTCCTATTCGAAGTCTATTTAGTGCCATGTTTTTTGCATTTCTGTGGTTTTTGCATGTGTGTGATTTCACTGTTCAAAACGACCCCCAAGTGTATTGCTGAAGTGTTGTCTTTTATTCTTAAGGACAAGAAGACTGTGATATACCTCTTAGAGAAAATATGTATGTTAGATAAGCGTTGTTCATGCATGAGTTATAGTGCCGCTGGCCATGAGTTCAATGTTAATGAATCAACAATATATACTTAATAAGCTGTCTTTAAACAGAAACACAAATAAAACAAGACTGTGTGTTGATCAGCTGATGAAAATGTTGTGACCAGAGCTGGCAGGAATCTAACCCTATATTTCCCCCAGGAACAATGGTTCAGTTTTTGCTAATTCATGTCCACAGCAATTTTATAGACCATAACTCTACAAACATTGAGGCTCAACTGTGATATATATTGACTATATATAAACAGACTTTTAAAAGAGAATAAACTAGATCAAGATACGGTTTGCAGACTCATAGGCCTCTTTTGATAGGTCCCAAACTGAAGTTTGGCTTTTACACCAAATGACATTCAAGTCCAAAGACTTCAATATCTATATGCAATTGAGAACTACTTATTAACAAAATCCTAAGTTATAAAGACTTTATATTCATAAACTAAAAGTAGCATATTTCTAGCTTACTGAGGGCTCTTAATTTAGCCTAAGTGCATGCAACATTGCTAGGTTGCTACCGAACAGATACACACACAAATAGTTGGGATTCCCATAATTTTCAGATAAAATATTTTAACAATGCATTGTCAGATCTGTTTTGATTTGGCTGTGGTTTTCTTTTATTGGTATTTTAATTAACATGTTAGTAAAATTACTGGGTTTTTTTTTGTTGCTGTTATTTTGTTCTTGTGTGAATCTTATGTTGTTTCAACTCTCACTGTTTTTTTAATCTCTCTCCATTGTAATTATTATCACCACCTGAAAGTCTGGACAATCAAAAATGTCTGAGTGCTTGTCATGGACTCAACTGTGTCCCCCAAAAAAATCTGTGTATCAACTTGGTTAGGTCATGATTCCCAGTATTGTGTGGTTGTCCTCCATTTTGTGATTGTCATTTTATGTTGAGAGGATTAAGGTGGGATTTTAACACCACACTTAACTGAGGTCACCTCCCTGATCCAAGGTAAAGGGAGTTTCCCTGGGTTGTGGCCTGCATCACCTTTTATCTCTGAAGAGATAAGAGGAAAGGAAAGCGAGCCGAGAGCTGGGGACCTCATACCACCAAGAAAGCCAGTGCCGGGAGCAGAGTGCATCCTTTGGACACGGGGTCCCTGTCTGCACCTGAGAAGCTCCTCGACCAGGACAAGATTGAGGATAAGGACCTTCCTCCAAAGCTGACAGTGAGAGACAGCCTTCCCCTGGAGCCAACTCCCTGAATTTGAACTTGTAACCTACTAGACTGTGAGAAAATAAATTTCTCTTTGTTAAAGCCATCCACTTGTGGTATTTCTATTATGGCAGCACTAGATGACTAAGACAGTGCTCTAAGGAAAAAAAGCTCCAGGCTTTTCTCCACTTTTCTCACCCCTTTTCTCACTCTACTCCCAAGAAAGAACAGACCCTGTCTTAGTCATCTAGTGCCGCTATAACAGAAATACAAATGGATGGATGGCTTTAACAAACAGAAATTAATATTCTCACAGTTTAGGAGGCCAGAAGTCTGAATTCAGGGCATCAGTTCTTGGGCAAGGCTTTCTCTCTGTTGGATCCAAGGGAAAGTCCTTATTCCTTGGCTCCTTGGTGACCTGCATGACGTCTATCCTTTCCCAACTCTGTTGCTTGTTTAACCTCTTTTTATATCTCCAAAGAGACTGATTCAAGAATATCCTATACTAATCCTATCTTATTAATGGAACAAAGACAACACATTCCCAAATGGGATTACAGTCACAAGCCTAGAGGTTAGGATTTATAACATGTATTTTTGGGGGACACAATTCAATCCATAACAGACCCCAATAACCATAGGGTCATGGTTTCTTTTGAGACTTCTTCTCTTGGAACTCTCTCTCTGTGAAACTGGGACTTCCTCTCACTTGGAAAGAAGAACCCTCTCCACCCATTAGAAAGCAAGCAAAAATCAGAGTGAGATCAAAGAGAGTGGGGAACATTATCCCATCAAGTCTAGGCAAAAGAAATCCTCTCAGTTCTATGTCATCTAGTCAGTTTCCCAGTGCTACAGCACAATTAGAGCAGAAGCCGCAGCAAATAACAAAGTGTTTCTTTGGTACTGCCCTGTCTGTATATTTTCATCATGATTTCTAAAGATGGAAGAGGAGCGGTGGGCTGCAACTCAAATTCACAATTCAAGGTTCCTGAATCTTGGCTATCTACCCTTATTGACTCAGCAAATGCTTATTTGGTACACCCTATGTGCAAGCCAGGAGCCCTGGTTGCACAATAGTTAAGCGCTCAGCTACTAACCAAAAGGTAGACAGTTCAAATCCGACCAGCCGCTGCATAGAAAAGACCTGGCTATCTGTTCCAGTAAAGATTACAGCCTAGGAAACCCTATGGGGCAGTTCTACTCTGTCCTACAGGGTCGCTATGAGTCAGAATCGACTTGACGGCATACAACAACAAATGTGCAAGCCATGCCCCTGAGTGGTGCAAACAGTTTGCACTCAACTACTAACTAAAAGGCTGGCATTTCAAACCCACCTAGCAGCTGGTGATCTGCTTCTATCAAGCCTACAGCCAAGAAAACCCTATGGAACTCAATTCTACTCTGTAACACATGGGGCGCCATGAGTTGGAACTGACTCAATGGCAACAAGTTTAGTTTGAGTTTATGTGCCAAACACTAAGATTAGCACTGGAGGTATAATGGTGAACCTTACAGACAAGGACCCTACCCTCATGGAGCTTACAGTCTAGTGTGGGAGAAAGAATTTAACAAGTAGATTAGATGACTGACAGACAGAGAGACAGACAGACAGGTATCATAAAACACATTTTATATACACATAAAACACACATTTTATTTATATGTATGTGTGTATATCTATACAAACACACAGGCATGTTTGTGTGTGTGTATAAAGCATCTGTCATTATGGACTACAATAAGTTCAGTAAGAAAAAATACAGGGAGCTCTGATTATCTTTTTCCTATTCCTATCACCAATTTGGAAACAGGATTAGGTTTCCTGTTCTTACAAAAAAAATTTCTACTAAAAAAGAAAACATTAAGAATTAAAACTATGTAAACTTACAGCTTCTCTGCCAATGAGGGGATAAAATGGGGTACCAAAAAGTTTCCTTCCGTTGATAAATGCCTTCATGATGAAATTGGTCACTATTGAAAAAAGAAGAAAACAATGAAGATGTAGATATTAATGTGTCAGAGCTTTACACTTAAGCAAGAAATCTACTTTTTAAAACTTACTTTTTCTAGAAACTCCAGCACCGAGGTTATGATTCAAGTCAAAAGGGTCTAGAAAAGAAATATTTGAATTTTTTTTTATTAAGAATTATGTTCACTGGTTGCTGAGTTGGAATCGACTTAAGAGCAGTAAGTTTTAATGGTAACATAAAATATACGTAACGGTCATGTTGTTGTGGATGTTAGGTGCCATAGAGTTGAGTCACAACTAGAGTCTAACACTACATATACTCAAACCAGGGGCCGATTAACCAGTAAGCAAAGTACACACAGGCTTAATTGCGTTTACTTACTAACCTGTAGTGCACAATTTCACATGGGTCAGGTACAATTGTGCACTACAGATTACTAAGTAAGCACAAGTAAGCCCATGCATACCTTGCTTAATGGGTAATCCATCCCTGACTCAGACCAAGTCGGCAAATTATTCTTTTAAAATTATAGATTAAGGGATGGAAACTGATAAACATTAAATGGAAGAATCGTCCAAATCCTAATGTGTTTCAGTTCCCCTCCCAATTTCCTTGGTCAAATGACCCTCTGGTTTTTTGTCTCGTGCCTGAATTACTATCAGCTGAATAATTACCTTCAATTGCAATGCATTTGGATGTCCACTGCTTCTCAAAAGTTGTCAACAGCTTTTTCTGCCGAATGCTAATTACATATTCCTTGAAATCAAACTCTTCAGTATAGAAGCGAAGCAGTCCCAACCAAAGCTCTCCTAATGTTTCTGTGTTCTTTCCAAGTGAAGGTAAACGCTTTTTCTAAATGTAAGCAAGAGAAAATGAAATAGACAAAAATGTCCATAGCTATCCAAAGTATGAACAGCAAATTTAAGTAAAATTATTAAATTATGCAAATCAATGAGTGTTCTATAACAAAGACTATATTACCAGTTCTTCTGTTTTATCAAAGAAAAAGGCATTCCATCCATCAACCATTCTCTGTGGAATCTGTTTTCCATCAAAGATCTGCAAAAAAAAATTTTATTATCAGATTTCAAAGTCAGCCAATCCAAAGGACTAAATAATCTTGTATCATTTTAGAATCTACCTGTAACAGACATACTGAAATATTTCTATCAAAAAGAACATGCCATGATGGTGTAGTAAGTTGATGCCAAGTAGTTAATGAATAAAAAGTATATCTGAAAGACTAAAACGGGCAAGGGATATCTTAACAGCATTAGACTTTCCAAATGACACATTTACTATTATCCATCTGGCCTATCAAAACATACCCAGTCCAAAATTAATGAGGCAAAACAAAGAAAATGAAAATGGCACTTTCATCAACAAATAATAGGTACGGAAATATACAATAAATAATACTTAATGATCCTGTACCCAAATGAAATCAATAGTATTATTACTATTATTTTTGGAAGAAGGGTCTAGCACCTTTAGTCAGTTATCTGTATCAGATGAGGCTAAGAAGCACCTAGACACTGACCTTTTTAAATGGACTATCAGGCAACTTTCCTGACATCTTAATAAAGACTACAAAATGTTCATTATTAATTATAAATAGTAATTCACTACCCTAAAGAAGGAGTGACAGGAAAAAGGAATGCTATTTTAAAAGAAAAGTAACTCATAGGGTCGTAGTATAGGCGCAGCTGACCTCCACAAGCAATTTGGACAACTTTTATTCTAACAGGAGAGATGCAATGAAGTGCAAAGTGCAAAAGGCTCAAAGTTAACAGACATCATTTCTATCTAGTCTTGGTCCTGCCAAAGAGTGACTCTGGACAGGACAATTATCCCCCTACGTCCTCATTTTTCCAATGAAAACAAGAGAAGACTAAACAGATCCTTCCTTGGAAGGTCAATACGTAAAACAGATAAAATCAGAAGTACTCCAATAAATGCCTGAGTGGAGAAAACACCTATTCCTTATCCGGCCCACACACACTAATGGGGCTCTTTTAAGGGCTCCGTGGGACCTCTAATGCTTACCAGAATACAGTTTAAAACAACGAGATAAAGTAGTTCCTATGTCTCTTCAATTCTAGATAGGCAGTGATTTATAAAATTAACCACATGTCTGGCCCCTTCAATCTCACTCTCAGGTTTAAGTTCCTTCTAGATAGCGACTAGCTTATCTCTGGAGCCCAAAACCCTACCATCCCTAAGCCTGCCATGCAGTGAATGCTTACTATGTTTGTTTAACAAATGTATTTACTCTGTAAGCATGTTTTCATAAGTATTCAAGTTTCCAGGGACTTAAGCTAATGACAAGTTTTTATTTACACATAAACAGTTATCAAGAATCGTCTACCGTAAGTCTGACACTTCATAAAACAAAAAAGGAAGAGCCTGAAGATTACAGATATTAATATCTGAAACAAAAGACATGGGATCTCGCCCTCAAGAAAAAAGTTTTAAAAGAGGCTGAAGTATAATATTTTACTCTTGTAGATTAAGATGCTATTACAGATACTACATGCTTTGTATAGTTTTATTCATTTACCAGACATTGAAATAATACAAGCTACTTAAGACTTTGATTCTTTTAAAGAGAATTCTTAGTTTTGAGTAACAACCATGATCCAAATTCAACCATGTTGGCTGATAACACAGCAGAGGAGACCTGTGATACTTTGGAGAATGATTAAATTCTCATTTTTCTTGTTCTTCACAACTCTGATGTTTCATGGTGTTTAATTCTCTACTCTGTTTCACTGTTTTAGCCCTTAAAAGCACTAGTGCTATCGTCTTGTTCCCCTACACGTACCATACACACACAGAGAAATGCTTTCCCTTTTGCTCTCTCCTCCCATCCTCCCCCCTTCTCCTCTTTATCTCACTCCCATCAACCATCCTTCACTCAGCACCCAACAACCTTCCCTCTCAAACTTCACCAAAAAATCTAGCATATTTGTGCAAGGGAAACCCTGTACATCTCCTTATTTGTTATTTCAATGTAATATTTTAATGTCTACATCTATGTTTAAATTATAATTTTAAGCTGATATAAACTAAGAAAACGAAGAAGTTTATAATATTAAGTGTGAACAACACTCCTATATCCTCTTTAAGTATTAAATTTTATATGAAAATTTGCTTTTATTTATGATGATATGCTAGAATACAGCAAAATCTCTCTTAGGAAAGCTCCTTTTGACCTAAAGAACATTATATTGTTGACGACCAAAAAAACCACTCTTAGCTAAGTCTTTAATACCCACCCACTTAAAGTCTAAATTTAATTACAAACGGAGCCAGAGATCATCAGCTTCATTAAACATATCCTTACCCTTAAAAGTTGATCGATGCCAATGACCAATACTTAAATGATGCCAGAGCAATGGACAATGGGGTCCCATATGACAAGCAAAAAAGGCCAGAAGCAAAAATCCATACATCATCAGTCCATATGTATCACAAAGCCCCCCACAATCAGAGCTCATTATGATGGAAAACATCCCATGGACTGTCATTTCATCAATCACTGTCTGTTAAGCAGATAATGGGAAAGTTCTTGAAAGTTGACTATGGCAATCCTACCTAAATTTTTCCAATAATAATGTTAATAATGCTGCTAATAATAATAACAATTAAAACAGTAAAAATAATAGTAAAAGTAACCACCATTTATGAATGCCTACTTTGGTATCTACTACATGCAAAGGCATTTGCTGTCTGTTTCTTATATAAACACTGAAAAATCAATACTACTATTATTACATTTTGACTGCTGATGAAACTCAGCCTTCTGGAGGTTAGGCAGCTTGCTGAAGGTAACACTCTCAAAATTAAGAAGACCAGTTCTCCTTGGCTCCAAATATAATACCCTGCTCTTTCCATATACCATACTGTCTCAATGGCTCTTGAACCATGGGTGATAAAATGAGAGAACATAAGACAAACCAGCATGAAAATAAAATTTGTGGCTTAATTTTTATTGACCACAGTATTGTGTCAAAAGTGATAAATGGCTGCTATGATATTACTAAGGCCATCATGCATAAGATCTTCCAATTTAAAGCCTAAACAATTAGACTAATACAGAGAGTGATCCATTCTAGGTAGGCCTAATTTAATTCATGTTAAATTTTAAATATCTTATAGTGAACAACCTTGTTACAAACATATCACCCAACATAAACGCAGCAACTTAAAACTTTCTGCTAGGAAAAGATATTTTAAATTTTTATTTCTCTTCCACTGTTTTGTTTAAAAGAGGGAAGAAAATGCTGGTAAAACCACATGGTATTCATCAGAACTTTTTAAAACTTACTAAGGCCATGTGACATAATCACATGGCTTACTATTTTGTGGTTTCCTTCTTTGTCATGACTATCAATGTTTATGTGAAATCAGAATATGGGATTTTTACAATTACCTCAGAATTGTTCCATCAAAATAACCACTCTTCTAAGAAATTAGAACTGGATCCTCCTTAATGCTGGCAAATCCACTTTGTGCCAAGAATCAGAAGGAACAGATGGATGATTAAGAACTCCTTTGTGCCTATTCAGCTACAAAACGGGACTCTATGAGTCACCAATTTTGAGCGAATGAGTATAATCTGCTTCTTTCACTGTACATTATTAAGCTTGATGCGATTAACATGACTTTACAAAGATCATGAAAAATTTCCTTGGGTTTGCTCTCAATAAAAATTCAGAAGGTTAAATAAAGTATGTTGTTGTTAGGTGCTGTCAAGTCAATTTTTGACTCATAACATCCCCATGTGATAGAGGAGAGCTGCCCCAAAGGGTTTTCTAGGCAGTAATCTTTACGAGAGCACCCTCGTGGCACAGTGCATAAGTGCTCAGCTGCTAACTATAAGGTCAGTGGTTTGAATCCATCAGCCACTCTGTAGGAGAAAGATGTGGCAGTCTGCTTCCATAAAGACCGACAAGCCTTGGAAACCCCATGAGGCAGTTCTACTCTGTCCTATAGGGCCACAATGAGTCGAGACTGACTCGATGGCAAGAGATTTTTTTCATCTTTATGACATCAGATTGCCTGGTCTTTCTCCCACAGGTTAGGCTCAAACCACCAATCTTTCAGTTAGCAGCCGAGCGCTTAACCACTTTGCCATCAGGGCTCCTTGAACAAAGTACATACAGGAATAAAACAAACTTCATTGCTAGGGCAGTGATCATATTCTGGAGACATGAAGGTTATGTATTTGCATCTGAGAAACTGAAACATATACAAGTTCAAAAATACATATGAGTTAATGGTTGGCTACAAAAATTCCGTAATGATCTGCAGCATTGTAAGACTGAAATACAAAAAGGTCACAAAAGATATTCAGTGGTTCTGTTCACGTAATATTTTTTGATAGTCTGTATTCTCCCATATAATAAAAATTTTTGTAAGATTCATCATATTTGATTATATAATTAATGGAAGAAAAAAACTTAGGATGTTCATGATGGGAAAACCCATTATATAATAAAGCGAGCAAGATATACTTCTTAGATCTATTGTTTGCACAAGAAAACTCCTTTATAGTTTTCTTAAAGACCTACCTCTTGTAGAACTGGGATAACAGGTGGTTTTCTCTGCTGCAGAAAGTACAGCACCATGAGGATATACGCATACGAAGATAAACTTCCCCTGGAAGCATCTCCAATGTCACATCGCTAAAGAAACATAAAATAATGATTGAAAATAAAATCTGAGATTTTCATTAAATGCAGAAGTACTGACTAATCTGAGATATATTTTTTAAAGCCATTAAGTTAGCTAATATCCAAAAGTTCAATGACAAACTATCATAGATGGTGTGAGGACACAGCACTGTCATACATTACAGTTGAGAGTATACCGTATTTTTACACAAATAATGCACTCCTTCTCTGTTTGCTGGCCATGCACTCCCCCCGTGAGTATTTCTGTAACTGCACTATGTGAATTTTTTTACAACAACATGTGGAAGAGAATTGGCATGGTGGCACTTGTGAGGGTGCCTCACAGGGGGCAGGGGAACACAGCCAGCAAACAAATGCAGAAGGTATGCGTTATTTGTCTAAAAATACAGTAAATTTGCACAAACCCTATCAAGAATAGTTTGATAATATCAAAATTAGAAAAGCACATGTCCTTTAACCTAATTCTGTTCTAAGAATTTATACTGCAAATATACCAGAAAATGTGTGAAATGACTAAATAACCAACTTTTCACTGCAGCATTTTTGTTACAGCAAAAACCCAGGCACAAGGTTCATCTGTAATGCAATGGTTTAAAAAACTGTGGCGTATACACCTAACAGAATAACATGCAGCCATGAAAAAAAAAAAGATTAGGGAAGCTCTTTGTATACTAAAAATCTACTGCTGAGTGGAAAAAGCGAAGTGGAGAATGTTTATACTGCATTTACACTAGTATTAAAAATGGGGGACAGGATTTATGTACTTGCATATTGTAGTATATTTTAGGAAGATACAGAGGAACTTTTAACTTTGGCTAGGAGACAGGTGTACATGGTAGATTTTTCACCATAAACCCCTTTAGACCTTATGAATTCTAAACCACACGAATATGTCAGCTACTGAAAAAAATTTTTAATTAAAAGCAAAAAACAAACAAAATCCTAGAAGAATCCTCAGAGACTTTGACTAAAGGTACAGCTGTTATCTGCATATAAAGAGAGGAATAATTTTCTTATATGAACCACCTGGTTTCATTACTAAAACTGCATGTACAAAGCCACCACGTTGAGTTATTTTTGTGAAATAGATCTAGAAAAGTAGTCATCTCAAGTCTGATTTGTGGTATGTGCCTGAATTAATTTTTTTCCTTAAGACGCCCTCTGTCCATAGAGATGTATAAGAATGTCTGATCAAGTATGCCTCCCTGTCGGAAGACGGAGCTTTTTGAAATGAAAATCTGATAGCAGTGCAATGGATCGATTTTCTTTTTTGCAATGGCCCTTCTTGTCATGGTCTTCTATGTTTTTCTTGGTTTTTATTTTGAGTTATGGAGTTGTTGTACTTCTTTGTGGTTATCTTAATATTTACCCCTATTTTTCTAAATAAAAACCTATCTTGTATTGTCCTATACTGCCTTGTTTCCCTCTCCATATGGCAGTTCTATGCCTCCTCTATTTAGTCCCTGTTTTTGATTATGTGATCTTTTACATATTGAATTCAATGATTCCCTGTTTTGAGCATTTTTTTCCTTTTTAAAATTAATCTTAATTTGTTTTTATGATTTCTCTATTTGAGTTGACATCAGGATGTTCTGTTCTGGGACCTTGTGTTGTGCCAGTATCTGATATTATTGATTTTCTGACCAATTTCCTTTAGTATTTCTTGTAGCTTTGGTTTGTTTTTTGCGAATCCTTTAAGCTGGTGTTTATCTGTAAATGTTTTAATTTTGCCTTCATATTTGAGAGAGAGTTTTGCTGGATATATGATCCTTGGCTGGCAGTTTTTCTCCTTCAGTGTTCTGTATATGTCATCCCATTGCCTTCTTGACTGCATGGTTTCTGCTGAGTAGTCTGAACTTATTGATTCCCCTTTGTAGGAGACCTTTCTTTTCTCCCTGGCTGCTTTTAAAATTTTCTCTTTATCTTTGGTTTTGGCAAGTTTGATGATAATATGCCTTGGTGATTTTCTTTTTGGATCAATCTTATATGGGGTTCAATAAGCATCTTGGATAGATATCCTTTCGTCTTTCATGGTGTCAGGGAAGTTTTCTGCCAACAGATCTTCAACTATTCTCTCTGTATTTTCTGTTATCCCTCCCTGTTCTGGAACTCCAATCACACGCAAGTTATTCTTCTCGATAGAGTCCCACTTGATTCTTAGGGTTTCTTCATTTTTTTAAATTCTTTTATCTGATTTTTTTTCAGCTATATCGGTGTCAATTCCCTTATCCTCCGGATCCCCCACCCTGCATTCCAACTGCTCGATTCCGTTCCTCTGACTTCCTATTGAGTTGTCTAATTCTGTAATTTTACTGTTAATCTTTTGGATTTCTGAATGCTGTCTCTCTATGGATTCTTGCAGCTTATTCATTTTTCCACTATGTTCTTGAATAATCTTTTTGGTTTCTTCAACTGCTTTATCAGTGTGTTCCTTAGCTTTTTCTGTAGATTGCCTCATTTCATTTCTGAGGTCATCCCTGATGTCTTAAAGCATTCTGTAAATTAGTTTTTTATAGTCTGCATCTGGCAATTCCAGGATTGCATCTTCATTTGGGAAAGATTTTGATTCTTTAGTTTGGGGAGTTGTAGAAGCAATCATGGTCTGCTTCTTTATGTGGTTTGATATCGACTGCTGTCTCCGAGTTGTCTATAAGATATTGTAATGATTTATTTTATATTTGCTCACTGAGTCTTACCTTGTTTTGTTTTCTTTCAATATACATAGATGGGCTACTAGATTGCACCGTCTTGGTTGTTGTAGCCCTTGAATCACTTATGTCCTATTACCAGCTGGTTTGGGCTGTTACCAGATACATAAGCCAAGCCTAAGAGTCCATTCACTATTCTTGAGTAGAATCTGATTTTGGGTCACCAAGTGTGTGGTGCAGACTGTCACCTATCCACCTACAGGAGTAGTGGTGATAGTTGTGTGCACCAGATTCTAGTAGCAGCAGGAGGTCACACTCCAGGGGGGGCAGGATGCTGACAGGTTTCCCCTAAGTGCCAGTGAGGTAGGTGTGTCTCTGTTTCTAAAGCACTTTGGTGGGTGGGCTCTGCAGCTGTACCTTAGGCACCCAATGCAAGTACCTCTACAGATTGGTAGGTGTCACCATCCTCAGACCCCTAAGGCAGGAGGCTAGGTGGTCTGGGGGGAGTTTCAGCCCTCAGTTCCCCATTGTGGGTCAGTGAGGGCTCTGTTTAATACGCAGAGATATCAGACCTGGGAAACTTGTCTTTCCAGTAATCCACTAAAACAATTACAGTCAGATCCCTATCAAAATTGCCTTTGCATTGTAATAGCCACCTTGTTCCCTGTAGGGATGAAAGCCTAAGACTGTGGATCTCATATGCTTGGCTGGAACTGGTTCTATATTTTTAGTCCAATTTTGGGAAGTCAGGGAAGGATTTTCGGTCCCTGGATTTTTTGTAGCTGCTTCTCTCAGGCCAGGAGAATGGGTTAGGAAAAGACCAAAAAAAAAACAAAACCGCAGAGCACTTCACTCTCTGGCTCAGGAAATTCCAATGTTAATGAAGCCGCCTGGGAAGGGGAGGGGAGGGATCAGAGAGATATGAGAGAGAAGCACCCCGGAATATAGACAAAGTTACTTATCTTGCTTGGTGATGACTGTTTTATCTGAGATTCCTGAGGGGTGTGTAATCTGTGTGCATTGGCTGGGTCAAGATTGCCCCGAGGGTCAGGCCCGCATTGTGTGCTTGTGCTGTCTCAGAAGCCATGGTCAGTTCCTCCCTCCCAGTCCAAAGCCCAGCGCCAAGGTTCCCCAGCTGGGACACTGCACTCCAGGCTCCAAAACCAGTCGCTGCCTCCCCGTGACTTCTCCTCCTGTCAGCCAAGTCACTGCGCTGCCTGCGTGCACTGGCTGGGCTTCCCCCGAGGTCACTTCTGGGGGCTAGAGCTGCGTCCCGTGTTTGCACCGTCTCAGGATGCCGTGCTCAGCTCCCCTGTGCCCAGTCCAAAGCCCGGTGCCAAGGTTTTCTGACCGGGACGCTGGCTCCAGGGTCCAAAAGCAGTCATTGCTTCCCCGTGGTTGCTCATTCTCAGTCTCTGTCATTCAGGTCAACTCTTTAGATCTGTATTTGATGGTCAGGGTTCATAGATTGTCATGTATGTGATCGATTCACTTGTTTTTCTGAGTCTTTGTTGCAAGAGGGATCCGAGGTAGCTTTTAACCTAGTCAGCCATCTTGGCTCCGCCTCTCTCTGCCATGGTCTTTTAATTCCCAACCAAGTAACTGGGCAGGACTGCACAGATAGGATAAATGTGGCCCACCAAAAGGATTGGTCAGTTTTGTCATCCCACTGGCCTTGAAATGAGCCATGCCAGAGGCAGGAAAGAGAGGATCCCACCACCACCAACGAAGAACAGCCAGAAGCAGAGAGCATAACCTTTGGACCTGGGATCCCCGTGCTGAGAGGCTCTTGGATCCAGGAGACAGAGGGCTGAAACACCGAAGACAGCAAGAAGCAGTGGCAGAGAAACAGCAGCAGGAGGCACCAGAAGGAGACAAGACAGTGGGCTTCCCAGTCCATGGAGCAAGAAAGCTGAGTGCCTTTGGGCCAAGGCTTAATGGTGGAGTAGGGTGCCTCTGGGCACTTACCGACAGAGCTAAAACAGCTTTGTAACACTTGCCTGAGCACGGTAGAGGCTGTCCTGATGGAAGAACTGTATCCTGAGTGTTCCTCAGTCTGAACTGTAACCTGTTACTTCTCTAATAAACCCCATAATCGTATCGTCTGTGAGTTCTGTGTGGCCACTGTAACGAATCATTGAACCCAACAAAGAAGTAGAGAGTGACATGAGAGGGATGGCTGGTGTCAGCATTGGTAAAGATAGGGGAGAGAGGAGGCATATCTGACCTCTGCCTCATAGGAATCTGCCTTGGGCTGTTGATCTTGATTCTCCTCCCCACTTCTGAAATTAAACGAGGTCAGACTCCACTCATTTTTACAGAGTCACTTCACTGTTAAAATTCTTCCACTAACACATTCATTGAACAAATATTTACTGAGCAGCTACCATAAACCAGGCACTGCCCTGAACCAGTGATACAAAGGTCCCTGCCTTCATGAAGTTCACACATTTAGCAAAAAAAGAAACAATAAAATGCAGTGTGATAAGTATGACAACTCAAGAAGCATCCGTTTTATTGATATGGTTTTGTCTTTGTCTCCTTGGCCAGAAATATTTACCACTAAACCCAAAGACCAGACTTTGTAACCCAGAGATTCTTAACTAGGACGACAGGTCAACCCCCATCCCTGGGGTTCAAAATCATTACTGCATTAAGAAACTTCACCACTGAGAAATTTACTAGTGTGTTGCACATATGAATAGAGCACATATAGGAAAAAGACGAAAAACTACCCTAATTTGTATAAATCCAACCCTTATAATATTGAGCACCTTTTTTTTTTTTTTTTAAAGCTCAGGTAAACAAACAGACATTTTTCACAAATCTGACAGCAGCATGTTTCATTTTAACTATCCATGGATATTTTATAACAAAACAAATCATAAAGTTCTTCGTAAATACCTTAGCGAACACTTTCATAGTATATCCCAAGTACTGCACTCTAGGATCAATAGCTGCATAAGTAGCTAGCATTCTTGTGTTATGCTGAGCCTAAAAAAGAATTCATATATTTCAAATTTAAATTCACAAATCATATAAAAAGATACAATACATGCCAAACAGAATACATAAATATAAAACTTAAAATACCTGTAAACAGGTCAAACAAAAACTAATCTTCAATTTGAAAAAAACATCAAGACGGTTGATATTTTTTTCTTAGTTCCAATCATATTTGAAAGTTTTAAATATAAAGGTACAGTCAGTTACACGTAAACACTTAAAATGACAAGCATAACCATACCTGGCCTACTCAGAAAGAGAAACTTACCAATGTATTATATAAACTGATATCACCTTCTAACCCACTTCGTCTGTGCTCAAATTTTACTATAGGCACTTTGGCAGTAGTTATAGGCAAAATGTTTCTTAAACCTGATTTAAAAAAAAATACTTCAGTAGGTTAAATAATTTTCACAATGCTAAGATATATTTTCTTTTGTTTTAAACTATAATTAAAAATTCATACCTGGATGTCTCTTAAGAATTTTTGCCAAATTTTCAATTATTTCCTTACAATTTAATTTCTAAAAAATAAAAGAAATTAATAAATTATTTGTCTGAAATAAATAATCATCATTTGTCTGACTCAACCTGGCCTTGTACAAAATGCACTTCAGGCATTTAATAGCAGCATTTACAACTTCCAACCATAAGGCTCTACTACCTTGCCACTTCAAGGATGTAGTTCATAGACCCATAGTATCAGCATCATCTGGAAACTTGACATAACTGCAGAACCTCAAGTCTCACCCCAGTCTACTGAATCATCATCTACCTTTAACAAGATCCTCAGGAAATTTACATACACATTAAAGTCTGAGAAGCACACAAAGAGAAGAATAATTTTCACTGTGTGAATAAACAAGTAGAGATGGGTCTGGTGACGGCAAAATACTACAGTGATTAAGAACAAAGGCTCTGAATTTAGACAAATCTGGATTCAAATCTTGAACTAAGCATTAACTAGCTGTGTAACTCTAAAGAAATTCTTAATCCCTCTGAGCCTCACTACTTTTCTATAAAATCACAATAATCATAAACTCTTGCCCTACACAGTTGTTAGGAAGATTACATGAGACAAATAATATAAAGCATTCAGCAGCATGCCTGGCACAAAGTAAGAACTTAAAATCTGTGAGCTATTTATTATTACCCTATTGATGAGAAAAACATAGATAATCCTATTATTACCAGCACTTAAGTCTTTAAAGAAATTCTTACCTCTGCAAATGTGTTACTTTTTAAAAATCACCACAGAAACAGCAGAGTTGGTATGGTAATGACAATCATAATACAGTGGACAGGGAGAATAATGGCATTATAAACTAGCTGGATTAAGGTGAAGGGTATACACATCGGATCCCCATAGTTACTATGAAAATCACTTTTGTGTATCCCCAACATACTCTTTCTAGCTACAAGAAAGCAATAGCCATTGGAGCATAAACTGGGGATTTCAAGGCATACGATTTCTGCTAAATTTTAAATTTCATTTATGAATAATACAAAAGAAAGTAATGTATTCTTTTTTACCGTTTAAACGCTGAATGTGAATGACACAGATTATAATATACAAACCTTTAGTGATTAAAAGTCTGATTATTAAATTTTACAAAGAAGATATATAAAACTATAACCTCCTCCCTGGGTAAAAATCATTTCCTATTCTCTCAATTCTTGCTCTTCAAAATGGAGAGAGGGCAACCTCTTTCCAGTAGGTGGCACTAAGCAGAAGTTAGTTAAGGAGAACAAAGAAAATATTTGCAATTTTTCAGTTTCTTTAAAGAACAAGAAGATGTTGATAGAAACCAGAAACAATTTCTTAGAGCCAGAAATAAGACTCTACCAGACATCACTGTCATCTTTACTCCAGGTCTAACAATTTAAAAACCTTTTAAAGAACTATTTCAGAAATGCACAGGTACACTAATCTGCTGAATTCTTTTATAATGCAAGAGGCTATACTGACACCACTACAGATGCCAGAAGCTTGGCCTCACCCCCATCTTGCAAGCAGACCCTAATTTTGAAACATAAATACCAACAGCTATGCTGGAAAAGGACTGAGCAATTATAGGGACCCCCTCCTTTTCTACTTGCTGCTAGGAAGGTCTGGGACACTACATTCCTGTCCAATCAGTTCCTTTCTCTACTGGAGCTTGGGCAATCTTACTCACACTGTAGAGACCTGGTACACAAACGAGGAATCCATACGTTCCCATTCTCACTGTTGACTGCACTAGGGGTAGGTCTGCTCCTGGCATCTCACAGTGGAACTCAGAAAATTTTCAGTTTCAGAAAGTAGTGGTTAGGTTCTACAGTACTATTAGTACTATTACAGCTACATATGGGTTAAATAAATTATAGAGAGGCAGTGAGCTATATTGGAAAAAGCATGGATTCTGGAGTCAGACAGACCTGGGTACGAGTCCCGGCTCCAACACCTAATAGCTGTGTGAACTTGGGCAAGTCAGTTTATCTCTCAAAGCCTCAGTTTCCTCATCTGTAAAATGGGGGAAATAATACCTACCTCGAAGGTGGTTGTAAGAATGAAGTGAGATAATGTATGTAAAAGTATACACTGGGGACTCAATAAATGTTAGCTCCCCTCCCTGCCCAAAATGAGCTTCTAAAAGCAAGCTCTTAGAAATCTATACAACATTGTAATTTCTTTTAGAATACAACCTATTTACAAATTAGTGCCCACCTGCATTTTCTACCTATAGTTATACAAAGATACCATTTAATGGAAGAGGTATCAAAAGACACAGTACGAGAGATCAGCGTTCACTATCAAACTGAAGCATCAACATCTCGTTGGTTCTAATGAAAAAATTCTAACTCAAATATAGCAACTTCTTTCCCCAAATTCATTATAAAGCATCTGTAACTCTCAGTGACATGGGTTTTACGTTACAAAATCATCGAAACAGTAAGCTCACTTATTTTAACACTTCAATGTCTTCTAGATTGACAATGGTAATGCTTTTACATTTCAAACACTGCTCTTGCTAGTATGTCGATATATAGAATGACATCATGTATTTTACCAGTATTACATAAGAAACTGAAAATAGATTCATCACTGGAATAAAATAAACATTCACAGCCCTCTCCAAACACTCTTACCTCTGCATTTTCATGGCCTTCCAGAGTCATACAAATATCCAGATCACTATCACGAAATCCAAATCCATTCTTAGAAGAGCCAAATAAGCACAATCTTGCCTTTTCTAAGCAAAGGAAAACAAAAGTCTTACAATTGGTAGAAAAGAGAAGTCTTCTATTATCTACTAATGCCCTAACCCAAGGTGATCTTGTCCATTTCTATGGTTTAAATTACCTACCATTGGCAGATAAACTGAGAAATTCCAAAACACCCATCTCAAGCTTAGATCTTTTGCCCATATTCTCATACCCATGTTATCTAACTGCTTTTTTCCACTTTTCCATATGCATCATAAATTCGACCGTGCCAAAAACTAAACTCATCAACTTCACCCCAAACCTATGAGGAGTCTCTGGGTGGCACAAATGGTTAAACGCCCAACTACTAACTGAAAAGCTGGTGGCTGACACCCAACAGAGATGCCTTGGAAGGCTTGGCAATCTGCTTCCAAAAGGTCACAGCCATGAAAACCCTATGGAATGCTGTTCTACTCTACACACCTTGGGTTGCCCTAAGGCGGAATCAACTTGAGGACAACTGTTTGTTCTTTGTTTTTAATTCTCAATTTAGTACCATCATCTACTCGGTTGCTCAAGTCAGAAATATGGATGCTGTCCTTAACTCCTCTCTCTCTCAACCTTCACATACAAATAGTCACCAAGTCCTTTAGGCCCTTCAACTTAACTATCTCTTAAATCGACCTAAGGAGCCCTGGTGGTGCAGTAATTAAGAACTTGGCTGTTAATGGAAAGGACAGTGGTTCCAACCAACCAACCACTCCATGGGAGAAAGATGTGGCAGTCTGCTTTCATAAAGATTACAGCCTTGGAAACCCTATGAGGCAGTTCTACTGTGTCCTACAGGGTTGCTATTAGTCAGAAACGACTTGACGGCAATGGATTTGTTTGTTTTTTTAAAAATCAAAATCTGCTTTTTCTCACTATCACTACGAATAGTTAAGATCAACATTTGAGGATTAAATAAATATACTAGTTCTTTCAGGGCACAATTCAAGTAATTATACAAACATCACCTTAGTATACACGATTAATTCTTCTTCCAAAAGAGAGGGATCAGGAGCCCTAGTGGCACAATGGTTAAGTTCTCAGATACTAAATGAAAGGTCGGCACTTCAAACCCACCCAGTGGCTCCGCAGAAGAAAAGACATGGTGATCTGCTCCTGTAAAGGTTACAGCCCAGGAAACCCTATGCGGCAGTTCTACTCTACTCTACAGGGTCACTACGAGTCAGACTGAGTTGACAACAACAAACTCAATAAAAAATTTTTTTCAAGTGAGCATTCTATCCACTTGAATAAATTATGACAGAGTTATCCCTTCATAAGACTATTATCTAAATTTACACACCATCTACTAATGCCAAAGATAAAGAAATTGAGGATTTATACCAACTTCTGCAGTCTGAAATTGATCAAACATGCAATCAAGATGCACTGATAATTACCGGTGATCAGAATGCAAAAGTTGGAAACAAAGAAGGATCGGTAGTTGGAAAATATGGTCTTGGTGATAGAAGTGACGCCGGAGATCGCATGACAGAATTTTGCAAGACCAACAACTTCTTTCATTGCAAATACTGTCTTTTTCAACAACATAAACAGCGACCATACACGTGGACTTCGCCAGATGGAATACACACGAATCAAATTGACTACATCTGTGGAAAGAGACGATGCAGAAGCTCAATATCATCAGTTAAGAATCAACTTCAGAACAGACCATCAATTGCTCATATGCAAGTCTGGGACGAAGCCTAAGCAAATTAAAACAAGTCCACAACTGCCAAACAACGACTTGAGTATCTCCCACCTGACTTTTAGAGACCACTTTAAGAACAGATTTGATGCACTTAACACTAATGACCAAAGACCAGATGAGCTATGAATGACATCAAAGACGTTATACATGAAGGAAGAAAAAGGTCATTAAAAAGACAGGAAAGAAAGAAAAGACCAAAATGGATGTCAGGAGAAACTCTGAAACTTGTTCTTCAATGTAGAGTAGCTAAAACGAACAGAAGAAATGATGAAGTAAAAGAGCTGAACAAAAGATTTCAAAGGGCGGCTAGAGAACACAAAGTAAAGTACTGTAATGAAATGTGCAAAGACCTGGAGTTAGAAAACCAAAAAGAAAGAACATACTTGGCATTTCTCAAGCTAAAACAACTGAAGAAAAAATTCAAGCCTCAAGTTGCAATACTAAAGGATTCTATGGGCAAAATATTGGACGACACAGGAAGCATCCAAAGATGGAAGGAATGCACAGAGTCACAATACCAAAAAGAACTGGTCAGTGTTCAGCCATTTCAGGAGGTAACATATGATCAGGAACCAATGGTACTGAGGAAAGAAGTCCAAGCTGCACTGAAGGCACAGGCAAAAAACAAGGCTCCAGGAATTGATGGAACACCCATCGAGATGTTTCAATAAAGGGATGCAATGCTGAAAGTGCTCACTCATCTATGCCAAGAAATTTAGAAGACAGCTACCTGGCCAACTAACTGGAATAGACCCATATTTGTACCCATTCCAAAGAAAGGTGATCCAACAGAATGTGGTAACTATCTAACAATATCATTAATATCACACTGAAGTAAAATTTTGCTGAAGATCATTCAAAAACTGTTGCAGCAATACATCAACAGGGAACTGCCAGAAATTCAAGCCTGATTCAGAAGAGGATGTAGAACAAGGGACATCATTGCTGATGTCAGATGGATCTCAACTGAAAGCAGAGAATACTAGAAAGATTTTTACCTGTGTTTTATTGACTATGCAAAGGCTTCGACTGTGTGGAACATAACAAATTACGGATAACACTGTGAAGAATGGGAATTCCAGAACACGTAATTGTGCTCATGAGGAACCTGAACATAGACCAAAAAGCAGTTGTTCGAACAACTGAACAGAGGGATACTGAACGGTTTAAAATTAGGAAATGTGTGCATCAGGGTTGTATCCTTTCACCATATTTACTCAATCTGTACACTGAGCAAATAATCTGAGAAGCCGGACTATATGAAGAAAAACGCAGTATCAGGACAGGGGGAAGACTCGTTAACAACCTGTGTTATGCAAATGATACAACTTTGCTTGATGAAAGCGAAGAGGACTTGAAGCACTGACTGATAAAAATCAAAGGCTACAGCCTTAAGGATGGATTGCACCTCAACATAAAGAAAACAAAAATACTCACAAGTGTACCAGTAAGCAACATCATGATAAACTGAGAAAAGACTGAATTTGTCAAGGATTTCATTTTACTTGGAAGTAATCAATCAATGCCCATGGAAGCAGCAGTCAAGAAATCAAATGCTATAATGCACTGGGCAAATGTGCTGCAAAAGACCTCTCTGTAAGTGTTAAAATGCAAAGATATGTCACTTGGAGGAGGAAGGTGCACCTGACCCAAGCCATGGTGTTTTCAATCGCCTCATATGCATGTGAAAGCTGGACAATGAATAAGGAAGACCAAAGAACTGATGCCTTTGGATTATGGCATTGGTGAAGAACATTTAATAAACCATGGACTGCCATAAGAAGGAACAAATCTGTCATGGAAGTACAGCTAGAATGGTCCTCAAATGTGAGGATCACAAGACTTTATCTCACATACTTCAGACATGCTATCGGGAGGGACTAGTCCCTAGAGAAGGGCATTATGCTTGGTAAAGTAGAGGGTCACAGAAAAAGAGGAAGACCCTCAATGAGAAAGACTGACACAGTGGATGCAACAATGAGCTCACACTTACTAATGATTGTGAGGATGGCGCAGGGCCAGGCAATGTTTTGTTCCGTGGTACACACAGTCACTATGAGTCAGAACCAACTGGACAGCACCTAACAACAAATCCCTTCATGCTCAGTGTCATTCAGTAACAGCTTCAAACAAGCTATGCCTAAAAGAATTGGATTTCCTCTATTAATTCTTAAGTAGACTACACACTTAGATAACAAATTCTGTATTTTCAAAATTTAATCCTTCTATCCAACTTCGTAAACCCTGGTGGCATAGTGGTTAAGTGCTATGACTGCTAACCTAAAGGTCAGCAGTTCAAATCCACCAGGCGCTCCTTGGAAACTCTATGGGACAGTTCTACTCCGTCCTATAGGGTCGCTATGAGTCAGAATCGACTCGATGGCAATGATTTAATGGGATCCAATTTCCACGAAAACTGAGAAGCATAAAAGAAGCTATGTTCACCAGTAAATAAAAATGACTGAGTCTAATAAAATAAGGACTTAGATTTGGTCAATACTTTACATAGTAACAAAATTTAATTTTTAATAAATAGAAATTTTAGCACATAACACATCATCTTTTAAAAGCAGAAGTTCGTTCTGATTATATATCAACTGTTTATCCTTTTCTAAAATTATGTGGTCACAGAACTACTGATTCTTCACTGCCATGCCCCAAACCTACTCCTCCTTCTACTATCTTTGCTACCTTAGTTAGCAGCATCACTCGACTACTGAGGTTAAAAACTTTGAAACCATCCTTACTCCTTTCTTTCTCCCACATCTTACATGTGATGTATTAGCAAATTCTGCTGGTTCTACATAAAAAATATATCACAAATCTGGCCGTTTCTCGTATACGCCTCCAAAACTACTCTAGTCCAAATTACTATAATATCTCATCTGACCTTATGCAAGTTTCCTAAATGTTCTGCTTGCTTCTACTCTTATGGCCCTATACTTTATTCTCTCAAATCATGTCACTTATCTGCAAAAGAAACCTATAAAAGCCTCTCATTAGACACTAAGAATAAAATCCAAAGCCTTTATACCATCATCCATAAAGCCCTAGTGATTTAATCCAAACCTCTCTGCCTTCATCTTTCTACTACTCTCCCTCCCTCACTCCACTCCGGCCACACTGAACTCTTGGCTGTTCTTCAAACATGGAAAGGATAATCCAGTCTTGGGGTCTTTATCATTGCTATTCTTTCTCAGTAGAATGTTCTTCTACTGGATATTCACATAACTTGTTCCATCATGTCATTCAGGGCTCTGCTCAAATGTGCCCTTATCAGAGAGACCTGCCCTACACCCTTCCACTTCTGTCATCTTATCTCATACTTTTCTTCTTAACATTTATTATTTCCTGACATTACATTATATGCTTATATTAGTCGACTGCCTCCCCCTTTAGAATGTAAACTCCATGAGAAGAGGATTCACCTCTCTTATTAGCACTGTATCCCCAGCACCAAGAATTGTAGCTAACACATAACATTTAACAAACATTTTTAAATAAATTAATGAAACTCAAGACCAAGGGACTGTAATAACCATAGCAATCAATTTTTAACCTATGACATACCATCATATTCTTTTTGAATAAACTTTTCCAAACCAATTAAAATCTGCTCTCTGTTGTGTTGTTCAGAGAAAGGTGGTGATAACTCATCTAAGTAAAAAAGAAAAAATAGTAAGAAAAATAGAATCTGAAAACATTTTCAATTTTTTACCCTAAAAATTTTACTTACAGTTTCGTCATTATTTGTTGACTTCTCTGATTTTAAAACCATGAATGTTACTGGGGAAGGGATGGGGAACAGCACAAAATAATTTGTAAATAACAACATACATTTCATATGATCATTTTCCCTATGAATATCAACAACATATATTTTACTTCAACTGTTTTATTCAGACATTCCACTCTCCTCCACAGTCTTGATGGTTTATTCCTCCTGTTAAGACTATATTTGCATTTTCACATTAGGCACCTGACCCATTCAAATCTTGTACTTCCCTCAAATGCCTGGTCCAGATTCACATCTTACCTATAAACTGCTTTGCCTAACCACAGCCTTCAATAAGCTTTCCTTAACTGAATTTCTTTAGTCCTCCGAACTGCTCTAGCCATGGTCTAGCACCTGACTTTATACCTTTTCATTTTCCAGTTTTTTCATTTATATTAAACTTCTTTTGCCAAATATAACTATATAGTCCTTAAGAACAAAAGACTTTTCTTCTCCAGAGTTAATACTATAATGGGAACAAAGCTGTAATTTACTAAGAATCTGCTGTAATGAATTAATATTTACCTTTAAAAAAACAAATGTAGTATCAGTGTTTGCCAGAGGCTCAGGGGGATGAGGGAGGGCTGAATAAATGAAGCACAGGGGATTTTTTTTAAGGCAGTAAACTTATTTTGTATGATACTATAATGGTAGATACGTAATACAACGCCCTTGTCAAAACCGAAAGTACATTGTAGCCTTAATATAAATTTTTAAAAAAATCATTTATGAGTTTGGAGATGTGAGGATAGAATGCACACTGTGACAAAAGAATCTAACTGTATTACAAATGTATGAAACAACTTCACCCAAGGAAGTAGGCGAAAGGATGCCATCCTAAGCAACTCTGGAAATGAATGGGAGTGTAAGACTAAAGGCAAAAGACACTGCATATAAGCACAATACCCTAGTTGATAAAATTTGATTCTCATGGGGATAAAGGCTAATAATTCTGATACTACTATACATGTATGCTGGAATCAAATCTTATGTGCCAGAAAGTAAGAAACTGCTAGAACACCACCACGCTGATGGGAGTATGTCAAAAAGACATAAGAACGAACTAAAAGAGCTCCGAATGGCCAAAGCTGGAATAATTTGAAAAACAAAGTAATTTTGGATTATAATCCAAAGGATAAATTAAATATCCATAAGTCCATAGTGAGATAAATGACTGAATAATTAAAAACAAATGTAGAGAATTACATCTCAATAAAGCCGCTAAAAAAAAAAATTGTTCCATGACCTAGCCATTCTCCACAAGAGTAATGAAAGCAGATGCCCATGCCCAGACTTGTACACAATTTGCAGGGCAGATTTATTGCCAACAGCCAAAATCTGTCACAACCCAAATATTCACCAACAAATAAACAGGTAAACTGTGGGACATCAACACAACGGAATACTACTCAAAAATAAAAAGGAACAAACCACTGGCACACACAACATGGATGAATCTCAAAAAAATGCTGAGTGAAAGTGAGACAAAAAACGAGTACATTCCATGTGAATCTATTTATATAAAACTCTACAGAGGATGAAGTAATCTGTAGTGAAAGAAAGCACATCAGTGGTTTCCTGGGGGAGCGGCAGGAGAAGAAGATTACAGCGAGGCACTAAATATAATGGATAGTCCAAGTTTTACCTTACCTGAGACACAAGGTAATTCATAAATGTTTTCTGAGTGAAGCTATATCCCAGGGTATTCCATTGTGTTTGGTGAATAAAGACATTCAAGGCTTTCCCTAAAATATCTTTATAGGCTATCTCCCTCTATTGCCTTTTTTATAACCTACAAAATCAAAGGTAATTCTTTTCCCAAATTATGCAGTCTATGCTTTCACTCATAATCTTCTATATTTAAAACTGCAGTTCAGAGTCCACTTCAAATACCTCACCATTAATCCCAATTCCTGTGATCCATCCCAGTTAAAACTGTTTGCACTGTATTTCATTTACTACTATTATAGGATGTAAAACATTCTGCTTTCAATTATCACAATTTACACACGTGTCTTGTATATCCATCTAGAGCAGCGATATCCAAGAACACCGCAAGGACAGAAATGCTCTGTATCTGGACTGTTCAATACAGCAGCCACTAGCCAGATGTAGCTATTGAGTACTTGAGATGTGACTAGGTGAGGAACTTAATTTTTAATTTAATTTGAATTAATTTGAATTTAAATAGCCAAATAGGGCTAGTGGCCATTGTAGTATATAGCACAGATCCAGAGTCAAAATTCCTTCAAAGCAATACATATGGACACTGTGAAATCCCTGGCTGCTGCAAACAGTTAACATACTTGGTTATTAACTGAAAGACTGGAGGTTCAAGTCCACCCAGAGTCACCTTTGAAAAAGGCCTGGTGATCTACTTCAGAAAAATCGGCCACTGAAAACCCCATGGAGCACAGTTCTACTCTGATATACATGGGGTCCCCATAAGTTGAAATCAACTCGATGGCAACCAGAATGGACTCTGTATTCCCCCTGGTATTTACCACAGTGCCCTGTATATGGTAGGCATTTAGTAAATATCTATGGCTGAGCTTCTAAGCTTTTTGAAAAATCTCTACCAAAATGAAATGTAAAAAAACTGTTTTTAAATTAGAAAATAAATAGATCTAAAATTGAATGTAGTCCCAGTAGTTCTGGTAATAAAAAAACTTACCAAAACACCTCTTACATACTAAATCAAGTATTTCCCGAAACCGGTTTGTCATCGGTGGTAGAGGTTTTAGATCAATTTTCCTGAAATCCTCTGGGCAATCATTTTTTGAATGGCCATCCTTTTTGCAGATGCTGCATACTATTGTTGGCGGCTATGCAAAGGTAAAAAAAAGAATCCATATTTATAAAAATAAAAGTTAAACTTCTGAGGGACTTCATTATCATTCACAAAGTAGGTCCAAAGAAATCTTTCATATAACTCAGTTCCGATAGCCTGTGCTTACAGAAGTTAAGGAAAGCATGCCAATGAAATGCAGGGTTAAAATACAAATGCCTGGTTAAATGTAAAAAATTCATTTTAGTCACCTCACTAAAATTAAGTTATCTAGGATTAAATTTACCTAGGATGTAAGGTACAGGAAATATCAGGAAATCCAAAAGGTTATGGATTAATTCAAACAGCTTGATCAAATCCTAAATAATTACATTAACTATTCAGCTAAAATATAAGAGAAATATATGCATTATATTTTCAATTTACTGAGATATAGCAAAATAGTTTATAAAGAAATTTCAAGTGGTGTCTTTCTCATTTCACCCCAAACATCTTCTATCTTCAGAGTTAATCAACTACAGAAACCCAGCCTGGCTAGCTGGTTCAATTTATTACATTAGCATGATACTCAAGAGACCAAACTACGGAACTGAGCTCTAAAACCAACATGGTTTCATATAAAGGACAATTCTTATCAATAGCCACAAAATGAACTCCAAACCCCATATCACCATTTGAAATACAAGTCAACGGACCACAAACTAAGTGGCTAAAAATTATCCAAAGTAAAAATGTAACTCACTTACTTAAAACACATGTTACAGAACAATACTATTCTCTTTATTGTAATATGCCTATATCCTCTTCCTCCAACGTTAGCCTGGACATTTGCCCAGTCATGCGCTCTGTCTCAACTTGGATGCAGAAGCCTCCGTTTTCTAAGAATTCTGTACTGTGGGCTAATTAATAGAATCCAGAATCTAGACAGCATGGCCAATACCCAGAGTCTGGCGGGCAGGGCCACTGCCTAGAGGGTCTCAGAGAACAGAGGATTATTTTCAAGTCTTGAGAGCTCACATAAACTGTTCTGCTGGGTTTTTTATTTGCTTAAAAAATAAAAAAAATTATTTGCTTGGTGGCCATTAATTCTTCTCTCCCTCCAATTTCTCCCATATTTACTGGAAATGTCTACCTTGTGCCTATTCCATCACTGTACTTTAAAGCAGATAACCTGTACTGTAGATTTCACAGGTTCACAGATGAAGAGGAATTTTGCCCCAGGATGGAAATTTAGATTTGGAATTGATTTAAGACTTTTGACATGATATGATGGGCTGAAAGTGTTTTACATGTGGCAAAGACATGAATTTTGGGGGGCCAAAGGGTAGATTTAAAGGGTAGAATGTCATGGATTAAATAGTGTCCCACAAAAAATATGTGTCAAGTTGGCTCGGCCATTATTCTCAGTGGTCTGGCAATTATGTAATGATTTAATTTGGCAGCTACAAAATGATGTAATCATCTTCCATAATGTGATCCCATGTAATCTGCCGATCAGTTATAAGGGGGTTAGGATGGGATAAAACACCCTTACTCAGGTCACAGCCGTGATGAGATGTAAGGGGAGTTTCCCTGGAGTGTGGGCTGCTTCACCTTTTATCTTACAAGAGATAAAGAGAGAGAGAAGTCAGCAGAGAGACAGGGACCTCCTAACATCAAGAAAGAAGAGTTGAGAGCAAAGCATGTCCTTTGGACCTGGGGTTCTTGTGCTGAGAAACTCCTAGACCCAGGGAAAGGTTGATGACAAGGGGGACATTCCCCCAAAGCTGACAGAGAAAAAAGGCCTTTCCCTGGACCTGGAGCCCTGAATTCAGACTTCCAGCCTCCTACACTGTGACAGGATAAATTTCTGTGTATTAACGCCATCTACTTGTGGCATTTGTTACAGCAGCATTAGATAACTAAGACAGAAATTCTTAGAACAACCAAACTTTTTCTCTCACAGTTTAGTAGGCTAGAAGTTTGCACTCAGGGCACCAACTCCAGGGGAAGGCCTTCTCTCTATGTTGGCTCTGGGGAAAAGGTCCTTGTCTCCTTTCAACACCTGTTTGCCTCGTGTTACTTTGAGATCTAAATGTGTCTTGGCATCAATATGCCCCTGGGTCTAGGGGGTTCTCAGCACATGGACCCCAGGTCCAAAGGGTATGCTCCAGTCCGGTCTCTTCTTTCTTGATGGTAGTCAGGTCTCTGAAAGCGAAAAGGACTTGAAGCACTTACTGACAAAGATCAAAGACCACAGCCTTCAGTATGGATTACAGCTCAACATAAAAAAAACAAAAATACTCACAGCTGAACCAATAAGCAACATCATGATAACTGGACAAAAGACTGACATTGTCAAGGATTTCATTTTACCTGGGTCCACAATCAACACCCATGGAAGCAGCAGTCAAGAAATCAAAGAATGTATTGCACTGGGCAAATCTGCTGCAAAAGACCTCTTTAAAGTGTTAAAATGAAAAGATGTCACTTTGAGGACTAAGGTGCACCTGACCCAAACCAAACTATGGTATTTTCAATTACCACATATGCATGCAAAAGGTGCACGACTAGTAAGGAAGACCAAAGAAGAACTGATGTCTTCGAATTATGATGTTGGTGAAGAATACTGAATACACCACTGACTGCCAGAAGAACAAACTAGTCTGTCTTGGAAGAAGTACACCCAGAATGCTCCTCAGAAGCGAGGATGGTGAGACTTTGTCTCACATACTATGGACATGTTATCAGGAGGGATAAGTTTCTGGAAAACGACATTATGCTTGGTAAAGTAGAGGATCAGCAAAAAAGAGGAAGACCCTCAATGATATGGACTGATACCGTGGCTGCAACAATGGGCTCAAACATAGCAACAACTGTGAGGATGGCACACAACCAGGCAGTGTTTTGTTCTGTTATGCATATGGTCACTCTAAGTCAGGCCAATAGCACCTAACAACAACTACCACAAATCATTTTTTTTTTTTAATGACACAGTAATCAAGAAATTCTAAACCATGTTGACTGGATGACTAGAAACAATAAAAATCAAGAAAATAGTTACCCTAAGCCAAGTTTCCAGGATAAAAGTATAAAGTATAAAAAAAGTAAATTGCAATTATATAGTTAAAGAATTTTTTTCTAAGGATCTGCCATTTATTTCATTCTTCCAACAGTCCAGCTTCCCTAAATACTGCAACCTAAATAAAATGATACAGATGTAGCCTTATATAAAATGCAAAAATACTACTAACGCTTAGGTTAAAAGTTTTAAAGCATGTCAATAAGAATGATGACTTTAATACTCTACATAGTTTATTTACACATATCTGTATCAGCATTTTTAAATTCTGGATTCTGATAATAATATTTTCATTATGTGCACTACACTTAAAACAACATAATGGAGCCAAAACTTTCTTCTGTGAACAAAGCAGTTATTGCTTGTTTTCCATTCATTGGGGTATTTTATTTTATACAATTTTGAAGGTTAAGGTTCAGACAATCTCACTTCAAGGCAGAAAAGTTAGGACTGCTACACATGTATAAGGTACATGCCAAAATCCAGAGAGAAACTCATTGCAGAGACAGAATTTAGACTCTTCTGCATTCTTTTGGTTCCTAATCTTATTTCTCCCTCAACGACTTTTTATTTGTTTAGAGCTTCTAAAAAAAAATCTTTAAAATAGAATACTATGAGAATTTACAAACTGTATTTTCCCTTTCGGAAGAAAAATATCACAAGTATAAAAAATGAGCAAACTTTAAAATATATGCTGCTTCTACCAAACTAATTTTAATAAAATATGTGATGAATCCTTTGTTATATGGAAAAACAGCAAAAAAAAAAAAAAAAAAATGTAATAGAGTGCTGAAATGTTTTGGGGCTTTACATATATTCTTTAAAGGCAACTATAGGCATAATGCAAAAAGTAAAAGACAAACATATACTGAAATGGCATTTCAAAACAATACAGTCTATCATCACAGACATTATTTTCACATTTCTGAATCTACAAATTCTAGAGAGAGATCAGAGAGTCATATAACAACCACAAAATATTACAGATTATTTACAAACTGTATCCTACCTTGCCAGAGGTTAAAATAAACTTATCAAACACATAATATAATTCCTCGGTGAGGAGGTTATCATCATTAAGGTCAAAAGAATCTTCTGTAGCTTTGCAGTTGCAAGAGGTAGCAGACTTGTCAGTGCACACAATCTGATGTGAACTCTGTGTTCCTAAATTTGACCTGCAGTCAGTACTGGCAGATTCACCTGGGTCAGGGGACTTATGTTCATTGCAATCACACTGGCTGAGCCCCTTTTTCAAACAAGTTTCTGAAGGCGCTAAATCATCTTGTTTCTTAATTGATTTGGGCTGTAATTGACTGCCTTCAGTGGTAATGAGAGATGAAGATTCCTGGCCATGTTCAGCCAAATTTGGTTCATTTACCAAATCACTGTCAGTAATACAATGCTGTGATGTACGTTCCATTTCATCACATTTATCAGGTTGATCTCTTTCTGCATTTATTTTTTCCGTGCGTTCTCCAAGCAGAATGCAACAGTTGGCTGCCATATTGTCAGACTTCACTGGTTTCTTATTGCTTACTTTTCCCTTTTCTTTTTTCTTGGAATCCACTGCAGACTTATTTCCACCCTTCCTCTGAGGACAGGCAAAATACCGATAAGCTGCCCTGAACCTTTCCACAACATATTCATAAACAAGCTGGCTGTTTAAGCTCCGTGCAACATTCCTCTTGACTGAAAATGGATCTAGTAAAAAAGAAAATGGTCAGTAGCTAAGTCTCTACTAGCAAAATACATTTCCAAGTTTACACAAATAGATTTTAACTGCTAGAGAGTCAGCAGATACATCCTCCCAATGTTTTTCTAACAGAGGATCTCAATGAGGGTTCCCGCAAACTGAGTAGGGGGAATACAATAACAACATTTTTCCCTTTGTTTCTCCCAGAAAACAAAAAGCTAAATGGAAAACAGAGTAAAGATAAGTGATGAGAGAATGGATGAGGAGATCAATTCAGTAAGTAGAAAGTTTCAACAATGAAACTGCTAGAAAGGAAGCTGTAACAATATGACACCCTTAGATTGCTGCTGAATGAAAACCCCAAGCTCTAGAACCCATTGATAATTTTTCTCTCTTGTCATAGTATTCTTTAATGTAGTTATAAACTCTTCGCAATTTAAACAAACACAACTTAAAACTCTCAAAGCCTTAAGTTAAATACTGACTTTAAGACTCAGCTTTAGTGAGCACTGTAATTACAAAGAAAGGTTGAAAGGAGGAGTTATAGAAGAGAGGGAGGGATGAGGGAGATAAAGAGGCTTTAAGAAGTGAAAGTTAAAAGTTTAAGTTTGATTCAGTCTAAAAAGTCTAGGTTAAAAGGGTTTGCTACAATCAATTACATCCTCAGCATTAATAATGATGACAGACTTCCGAAAATGTTTGTGGGTTGTTGGAATTTTGATCCATAAACCTTAAATATAAATACACCCTAGGAAAAAATAACAGTGCCGCCCCAAAAGCAATACAAATTTTCTCCACTACTGAAGATCACTAAATAAAAAGATTAATAGGCCAGGCTTGAGACTGTTAAAGCTGGGGCATTTGTTATTTTCTGCTGATATCTAAATACAAAAAAAAAAAAAAATTTGCTTTTCTAAAAAAAAGCAATTTTCTAAAATCCTTTTCCTAGCCTCTTTCCTCCTTCTCAAAGAAGAAAAAAATAAAAATAAAAGAAATTATGGATGGAGGCTTCAGAGCTCATTTATTTACTATATGTGAGAGAGGACAAGATGTGAGCACATGTTTAAGTGTATGTCTGAGGGTATCACTGAGTTCAACTCACAATAGAGAAGGCCAACCTAGGGCTGAGGGAGCAGAAGAATGTGTAAGCTATACTAAAATGATGGGCAGAAATTCATTGCGTACCTACCAAAGGTTAGCGAAATGCTGTGGGATTTAAATTTTTTATTACAGATTCAGAAGTCATTCTACTAACTTTTATATATTTAATGATCTTAACGTTCTTGGTATTTGATGCAGAAACTTCTTTGCCAACCATCAATATTTCTTTTTTCCTTTAGCTTAGCCACATTTAACACGAGACACTTCAGAATACAATGTGAACTGGATATTAAAATTGTACTTTAACATAATATTAACACAATTTGTTCAAAAAATATTTTTCAGCATATTCATGTATACCTGTGCTTACTGAACATCTTCTATGTGGCAGGTACTATGCTAGGGGCCTCACACAAAAAATTTTTAATTCTTCTAACAATGCTCAAAAGTAGATCCTATTATTATCTCCATTTGACATGTAAGGAAACCAACAACGATCAGGGAGGTAAAGTGATTTGTTTCAGGTTACACAGTTAGTAAGTACCCCAAAGATTCAAACCCAGAGGAGCCTGACTGCTCTCTTTGCTCTCACCACCCTATTAACCCAACATTTTAGGAAACAGGCTTCCTTGGCACTAAACTCTATAAGAAATTTCTCACATGGAGGCTGAACTAGGGGAAGAGGGAAATGCTGAGTGACACAATATTCAGTTTTACAGGAACCCCTGAAATGGCTTTAGATGGAGGGTTGAAGTTTTTTTTGTTTTGTTTTTTAAATTGTGATTTAGGTGAAAGTTTACAGAGCAAATTAGTTTCTTATTAAACAGTTAATACACAAATTGTTTTGTGACATTGGTTGCCAACCTAGCAATGTGTCAACACTCTCCCTTTCTCCACCCCAGGTTCCCTATTTCCATTCATCCAGTTTTCCTGTCCCTTTCTGCCTTCTCGTTTTTGCTTTGGGGCTGCTGTGCCCATTAGTCTCATACACATGACTGATCTATAATGCAAGACCCTCACATGTTACTGTTGTTCCTATACAAGAAACAAAACCCATCACTGCTGTCGGGTCGATGCTGACTCATAGCAACCCTACAGGACAGAGCAGGACTGCCCCATAGGATTTCCAAGGAGCAGCGGTGGATTTGAACTGCTGATGTTTTGGTTAGCAGCCAAGCTCTTTAACTACTTTGCCACCAAGGCTCCATAGATCTGTCCAATCTTTGGCTGAAGGATGAACCTCAGGAGTAACTTCAGTACTGAGTTAAAAGGGTGTCTGGGAGCCATGCTCTTGGGCTTTCTTCAGTCTGTCAGACCAGCAAGCCTGGTCTTTTCGTGTGTATGCGTACGAATTTGAATTTTGTTCTACATTTTTCTCTCACTCTGTTTGGGACCCTCTACTGTGATCTCTGTCAGAGCAGTCGGTGGTGGTATCAGGCACCATCTAGTTGTTCTGGACTCAGTCTGGTGAAGGCTGTCGTAGTTGTGGTCCATTTGTCCTTTGGATTTATCTCTCCCTTTTGTCTTTGGTATTCTTCATTCTCCTTTGCTCCAGTCAGGACAGGACCAGTAGCTGTATCTCAGGGTGCTGCTCACAAGCTTTAAAGACCCCAGTTGCTACTCACCACAATTGGACGTAGAACATTTTCCTTATAGACTATATTATGCCAATTGAGCTAGATATCCCCCAAGACCATGGTCCCCAGCCCTCAGCCCAGTAGCTCCGTCTTTCAAGGCGTTTGGATGTGTCTGTGAAGTAGTATTAATAGTATTAATTATTTTATTTTTCCATATGTAAAGAAGTTAATAACCCTAACCAACATACTTACAGATTAAAGACCTTTAAATAGTCTTAATCCTATGAAATTATCATGGACTTAGTAAGAATAATCTAAAATATATAATGACAACCTAGCGGCATATATCGTGCTATAAAGCCAAGAGATTTGTAACACTATGTTAGAAACAGATGAGGCGTGGCACACAGAAAAATATTCTCCACATGAAACATAACACATCATCTCACCTTCAATGGCTATTCGCCTTTTAGGCCAGTTTTTGTTCTCTCTTGTTAAAATATCTTTTATCCGTACACATATGACATACTCCTCCAAAGCAAAATCCAGTGTGTAAAACTTTAGTAGCTCTAACCATAACTGTCCCAAGGACACCTGATTTGGTGTTTCCAATGTTAAAGGAGACTGGAAAAGAAAAAATACTTTTCATTTAAGCTTCACAAAACTATAGAATTATTTTCATTCTGAAAGGACATTAAAGATCACCTTTTCAAAAACTGAAGCATGGAGAATTAACTTGTCACAAAGCAGTCAATTTGTGGCAGAACTGGGAACAGAGCCCCAGTCTACTGACTCCCAGAATTCTGTGGTATTTCTACTAAACCAGTAATTCTCAACCTTAGCTGCACAGGAGACTCACCTGAGGAGTTTTAAAATACAGTAATACCTGGGTCCTATACTACTCCCACCTCCCACCTCCCACCCCCATCCCAAGATTCTAATTGACCTGGGGTATATCTCCTGGCCATTGGGAATTTTTAAAGCTCCCTAAGGGATTCACACGTGCAGCCAAGGTTGAAAATCACTGCATAAAAGAACTCTAACAGTTCCTCATTATAGTAATTACTTTAAAAAAGTAAGTAAATATCCTAGATTTTCAAAAAACTAATTCCTTCATTCAGCAAACACTTATTTAGAACTTTGTCACTAGCATTGTGCTAGGTGCTGGGGACACCAAATAATGAGAGCTAACATTTATATATAACGTCTACCCTGTATCATTCATGTGCGATACATATATATATATTTATTATTAATTCTAACAACATTATGAAGTAGATACTATAGGGCAAAGATTTGGTCCAAGATCATTTGGCTACTGGGTTCATGTTCTTAATCACTATGCTATACTGCCACTCAAATAAGGTGAGGTCCCCACTTCATAGACTACTAGGACAAGGAGAAACAATTTAACAATTACAGTAAAGGCTACATCCTAAGATGGGCCTCTAAATTAGAGGAGTCTTCACAGATGAGGTAACACCTGAATTCTGAAGGAATTAGCTAGATGAAGACTGACTAAAAGTGATCACTAGGCAGCACAAAGGCATTAACAGTCATTCATTCATTCAATTCTACGAATACTTATTGAGTACCTACTATGTACCAGGCAGTGGTCTAGGGACTTGGGATATGTCAGTGGAAAAAATATATATATCCTTGCATTCATACGGCTTACTTTTTAGGGGAAAAAGACAATAAATAACTTAGTAATTAATTACATGTTGTTGTTGCGTGCCGTTGAGTTGGTTCTGACTCATAGTGACCCCATAGGACGGAGCACAACTGCCCCACAGGTTTCCAAGGCGCGGCTGGTGGATTCAAACTGCTGACCTTTTGGTTAGCAGCCTGAGCTCTTAGCTGCTTTGTCACCAGGGCTACAATTAATTATATAGCACTGTGTATGAGAAGAAGATACCTGATGTGGAAAAAAGAAAATGTTGAATACGGTAAAGGGGACTGAGATTGTGAAAACAGGAGAAGGTTACAGTGTTAAATACGGTGGTCAGGATGCAATTTGTTGAGAAAGCATGAAATTGGACAAAGATTTGAAGAGGAGGGAAAGTGTTCTAGGAATAGGAAACAGCTAGAGCAATGGGGTTAAGGTGGGAATGTGACTAGCATTTTAAAGGAAAAAACAAGAAAGTTAGTGTGGCTGTGGTAAAGAAAAAGAATACTAGAAGAGGATAAACAAAGCGCTAACCAGTAAGCACTCTTTGGCTTTTAGTCTAAATGAAGGGTTTTAGGGGAGGAACAGGGTGAAGGAAATGATCTGACTTAAGTTTAAAAAAAAAAAATTGATTACTGTTTTGAGAAAAAACTACAGGGGATGAGGGAAACCTGTTAGCAAGTAGGTAGATTCCAAGCCAGAGGTGATGGTAGCTAGGACCACAATGGTAGCAGTGGAGGTGCTGAAAGATGGTCAAATTCTGGATATATTTCGAAGCAGAACTGACAGAATTTCCTGACAGACTAGATATGGAGTGTGAAAAGGAGGAGGGGTAGAGGATGACTCCAATGTTTTTGACTGAGCAACTGAAAGGATAGGCCATCAACTGAGATGGGAAAACTGCAGATGAAGCCAATTTGAGGGGAAGATCAGGAGTTCCGTTTTAGACCTGTTAAGTTCAAGATAACTACTAGACAGCTACACAGAATCATTAAATAAAGCAGTCAGATGTACAATTACAGAGTTCAGGAGAGAGGTCAGGCTGGAGATTGTAATTTAAAACTCATTTGCATACAAATGCTACTTACGAAACATGTGGCTGGAAGGGATTACCAAGGGAGTGAACAAGTTAGAGAAGAGAAAGTGGAACAAAGACAGAACCCTGGAGCACTACAATATTAAGTGCCTGAGAAAAGGAGGAACCAGCCAAGGAGACTGAGAAGGAATAACTAGTAAGATAAGAGGAAAATCAAGGTTGTGGTGTCCCAAAAGTCAAGTGAAGAATTTTTTCAGAGAAGGAAGTAATCAACTAGCAAATGTTGCTGATAAATTAAAAAGATAAAGAAAAAAAAAAATGACCACTGGATTTAGGAACAGGGAGGATACCGTTGACTTCGATGGTACAAGTTTTGGCAGACTGATGGGGGACAAAGTCTAAAGTTAAGAGGAAACGGAACCAGAGAAATTGGAAACAGTGAATACAGACAATTCTTTTGAGGAGCTTTATTGCAAACAGCAGCAAAGACTAGGGTGGTAACTAATAGTGGAAGTGGTGTCAAGATCTTTCTTTAAGATGGAGAAATAAAAGCATGCTTGATTCAATACAGAATTTAAAAATTGATAATTTAGGAGAGAAAGGGAAGAATTGTTAGAGCAATGTTCTGAAATAGAAAGAGATTAAATGCATAAGTGAAGAAAATGACTTTAGATAGGAACATGGGAAGCTCCCCTATGAAAAAAAGCAAGGCAGAGTACGTGAGGGCAGGTGGTGGTAGATGACAGTGGAAATGTGTAGAACCTCCTTCTGATTGCTTCAATTTTATCAGTGAAGTAATAATAAGCAAGAGCATTAGCTGAGGTTAAGTATTAACGGTGTACAGAGAGAGCAGAAGGTAGTCTAGGAAAGACAAAGTGTTAAGTAGACTACGGATGTATGTTCAGGGAACTACAAATCAATAAAGCTAAAGCACTGGTTTCAGGAATGTTTACATTTCTGTAATTATGCGTGTGTCTACTTCAGAAGATTACAAGCCTCTAGAGGACACAATTCACTATGTTTATGCATCTTTGGCTCTCTAACACTCAAGATAATGCCTGGCACGTAGCAAGTCCTTAATGAATGAATGTTGAATGATTATATATATAATCAAGCCATGCTCTCATGGAGCACAGGGTCTTTATTTCTCCACCAATCTGGCAACATAATTCCCATATGCTATAGTTTTGATCAGAGACCAACTCCTGAAGGAAATTTTCCTTGTCTAGATGAAAAAAGATATAAAGAAATACCTTGTCATGACCGAAACAATACAAATCTTCCAAATGAGGTATAAATTCATTAGGGAATCTCAGTACTGAAAACTAAACCAGATCAACCCCTCACTTTACAGATGAGGAAAATGAGGCCAAGAGGCTTGCTCAAGGTCAGTCAGTCAATCTACTATTAAAATAGCTTCAACAGAAGGCACTACAAATTCTACAGATAGAAAAGCCAAAAACAAAAACAAGCTTACTTTGCCATGTTTTTCCTTCATGGCATTACTTTGGTTGTCTGTTTCTGTCTTCTTGGTATCATCTTTTGGTTGGTCTGCCTTAGCTTTGTTTTCCTCAGCAATTGAGTTTTTCTCAGTTGCACTACTTGAATTATATTCCCACTTCACAAACTTCTCTTCTACTATGCCCTTCAGCTGAAAGTCATCCATTCTTTTTGGGTCAAAGCCTTCAATCTATATAAAAAGGCATTCCAAATTGGTATGGTGGAAAAATTATTTAAAAAAAAAAAAAAAAAGATGGACAAACAGACAAACCAGAATTCCAGCTTAAAAGTGTTTAAGCAGAGCAAACTACATATCTACATGCACATATATATCACAAACTCACGCTTACCCAACTTCCAAGTAAGCAAGGAAGAAGAGGAGGTTTTCTTTGTTGTAGAAAAAACATCACCATTAAAGCAAAACAGTAAGAAGGGATTCCACCATCGGTTTGAGAGTCAATATGGCACAACTGCAAAATAAAGTGGAAAAAAAGAATTGCCACCACTTAGGTTTCTTTTTTTATTGTTTCCCTCACAACAAAAATCACTTTATTGTTTTTTCCTACCATAATCATTGTAAAAAGTTCAAACGATAATGAATAATATGAGGAATTACCTAAAATCTCACCACCCTGAAATAACCATTATGTCTGAATCATCTTTTCATTCGTTTCTGCATGCATATAAACATAAATACTTTAATTAAATGGAATCTTACACAGTGCTTTTATTGTAGACACCTTTCAAAAAATATTCTCATCTCCATGTCTGCCACAATGTTAACAGCCTTCTACATATTTTTCCATGTATTTCTCTATACTCAATCACATACAAGTATATATAATTTCTATTTTCTGTATAAACATAGACAGGATGTTATGATTTTTTTTGTCACTGTTTTACCAAAACGGTATAAGACACCTTTCTGTATATTACCTTACATATGGTAACATATGTGGTAATATATATATGGTAGTATATATATTATATATGGTAATATATGTGGGTTTTACCTTAGCAATGCATCAAGAAAATCCCTCTAAATCAATTAGTACAGATCTAATGCGTTCTTTTTAATGGTTAAATTATAGTCTATGATCTGAATGATCACTCAAAAGTTCCCCTACTCAAGGACATTCACTTTGTTCCCAGTTTTTGTCACTAAAAAAATGCTGTAATATGTATCCTTATACATATTTCCTAAGTACTGGTACTTATTTCTGTGAGATATATTTCCAGGAATGTGCTGGCTAGACTGAAGAATATGTGATATTTTAAATTTTTGATAAATATTATAAGACTATTTTCCAAAAATACTACAAAAGTTTTTCTTTTTCATCAGCAATATATGAGTGTACATACCCCTTTCAACACTAGGTATGATATTACCACAAATTTCCCAATGGGATGGGTGAAATGTGATATCTAGTAGGTACTTTGATCATATTTCTTTAACCTAACAAAGACACACAATTTTCATGTGTTTACTAAACATTTGAATTTGCTCTTTTATGAATGGTCTCATTAAATCTTTTGCCAGTTTTTCTGTTTTCATACGTTATACATGAATTTCTAGGAGTTAACTTTACATTACAGATAATCAAACATCCATTACCGTCAAGTCAATTCCAATTCATGGCTACCCCATGCATCTCAGAGTAGAACTGCACTCCACAGGGTTTTCAACGGATGGTGCAGGACCAGGCAGTGTTTCTTTCTGTTGTACACAGGGTCGCTATAAGTCGGAACCAACTCAAGGGCACCTAACAACAAACCTTATGGAATGGAGCCCTGGCAGCACAGTGGTTAAGCATTTGGCTGCTAACCAAAAGGTCAGCAGTTCGAACTCACCATATAAGAACTTGGTATCTTTCCATGTAGCAGTCTGCTTGCATAAAAATTACAGCCTTGGAAACCCTAAGGGGCAGTTCTGCTCTGTCCTATAGGGTCGCTATGGGTCAGAATCAACTCAATGGCATACAACAACACAATCTTAAGGAACTAAATCTCCAGGACTTTCTCCCATGGCACCACTGGATGGATTCAAACCACCAACCTTTCGGTTAACAGTCAAGAGCAAAATGTTTGTGCCACCTAAGAACCTCACTATACATAACAACCCTTTATATCTGAAATAAGCATCTGAAAAATGTTATTTTTTCCAATATACTTTATTAGTTTTTTTTTTTTTTTTTTAGATTTCTTGGTTTTTTATTGTACTTTACATGGTTTACAGAGCAAACTATCTTCTCATTAAACAATTAATATACATACTGTTTTATAACACTGGTTGTCAACACCATGACATGTCAACACTCTCCCTTTCTCAACCTTAGGTTCCCCATTACCAGCTTTCCTGTCCCCTCCTGACTTCTCATCCTTGATCCTGGGCAGGTGTGTCCACTTAGCCTCATTTTGCTTTATGGTCCTGTCTGATCTTTGGCTGAAAGGTGAACCTCAGGAGTGACTTCATTACTGGGCTAAAACGGTGTTCGGGGGCCATACTCCTAGGGTTTCTCCAATCTGGTCTTTTTTTTTTCCCCCCTTGAGTTAGAATTTTGTTCTACATTTTACTCCAGCTCTGTCCGGGACCCCCTGTTGTGATTCCTGTTGAAGCAATCGGTGGTGGTAGACGGGTACCATCTAGTTGTGCTGGACTCAGTCTGGTGGAGGCTGTGGTAGTTGTAGTCCATTAGTCCTTTGGACAAATCTTTCCCTTATGTCTTTGTTTTCTTCATTCTCCCTTGTTCCAGATGAGGTGAGACCAGGAGAGTATTTAAGGTAGCTTTTTCCATACAAAAAATTTAATTATGCTTACAGCTTCTGAGTTTCCTATTATAGTAAAAAGGTCTCCAAAACCTAAAGGTTACATATATACATACTCCTAAATTTTCTTCAAAGATTTAAAATTTTTTTCATTTAAGAGGAATTTATTTTTGTATTTAGTCTGTAAGGATTCAAATCATTTTCTTCCAGAAAGATAATTATAACATTACAATTTATTAAATAAACCACTGTTCTATCAATGAAATGAAATTTTTTATTATTTCATATATTAAAATCCCATATGCAGTGGGATCTATTTCTGGGCTCTCTGTTCCATAAATGTATTTCTCTCTTCCTATGCCAATGGCATACTCTTAATAAAAGCAGTCTTATAGTGGTAAGTTAGGTCTACCCTCACTAGTCTTTTCTTTCTGAATTTTCTTGCCTCTTCTCATTTATTCTTCCATGTTAACTTTAAGATCATTTTATCCAATTATTTAATATGATGGATAACTCCAAATGGAGTTATATTTGAAATTTTAAGGAGATTTAACATTTTAAGGATACTGTTTCTCTAAGAACTTGGTATCTTCCATTTTCTAAAAATGTATGAATGGTCTTCAATAACTTCACTACCTTTATTCTTACATCCAATCCATCTGCAATTTCTACCTTTAAAACCTATGCCAAATCTATTTACTTTGCTTCCTATCTATTCTAACCTAGCACAGGCCGTTATCTTCTCTGGATGATACTCCAACAGGCAGCTCGCTGGGCTCTCTGTTTCTATTTTACCCTTGAGTGACCTTTTTAAAGGATAAATTATATCAAGTCATACATTGTTTTTAAAACCCTTCCTGTGTTTTCTCACTGTACTTAAAATCCAAATTCCTTATTATGGGCCATATCTACCTGTCTGACCTCATCTCTTACCACTTTCACCCTCACTCACTTCATTCCAGCCACACTTGCCTTCCTTTCTGCTCTTCATGAGCTTATTCCCACCCTCGAGGTTCTGCACTGGCTATTCTTTGGATGCTATTCTCTCAGACTAGCACCAACCTCTACCATGTGTTATGTTATTTATATATTTGTAAGCTGTCTGATTCTCCAAAAAGTATGTAAGCTCCATGACAACAGGATTTGCATGTCTTATTATATGTTTCCAGCACCTTGAACAGTGTTTGGCATATACGAAGCAGTCAACAAATGTTTGCCGAATGAATAAATTTGTTCACATTTTATCTTTCAATGATGTAATTCCCCTCCTGTACTTTTCTTATTAAATTTATTTCTTAGTATTTTATCATTGTCATGGAAGTAATATTTTGTTCCATTTCCTTTCTAGCAGGTTATTCTTATGACAAAGAAAAGCTACTGATTTTTATAATTTATTTCACCAAATTCTCTTACTAATCCTAGTAGTTTTTTACTATTATAAAGTCTATACTAGTATACAATCATATCATTAGCAAAAAAAGATAATTTTATCTTTTCCAATATTTACATTCATCATTTCATTTCTTACTGCATTCTCTAAATTTTCCAAAACAATGTATAATAATAATATTCCAAGTAAATATCTCGTAATATTCCTGAATATAATATATTTAAGCAATTCATGGGTAAGAATGATGTTATTCAAGTTTTTTTTTTTTGTAAACAGTCTTTATCATTAATTTCTATTTCTTGTTTACTTAAGAGGTTTTTTAAGGAATAACATGCCTTTTCAGCATCTACTAACGTTTATTTGGCTTTATTTATTTAATAAATTATGTTAACAGATTTTCTGACACTGAATGATTTTTCTATTCCTGAAATAAATCATGTATAGGTCCTGACGTATTACCCTTCGATATACTGATGTATTCCATTTGTTTACATTTTATTTAGATTTTTGCAACTGCATAAGCACGATTGGTCTATAGTTAAATTTTTTTCCCCTTCATTAGATAATAAAGATTTAGCACTAGAACTTGAGCTACAATGACGCAGTGAATTTAAGAATTCAATTAAAAACAAAAGAGATTAAAAGACATTTGTCAAAAGGACTTGAGCTATTCCACTAAGATAAACTGTCATTTAGCTAAAATATTAGAACAAAAAATATACTAAATAATGAATGAGTCCAGTTAATCAGAAACGCCTTTTCAATTTTAAGCAACTGCCAGTGTACTGTTAACGCTATAAGACACCTCAGTGAAAAACAAGGTTAAGGCAGTCTGAAAGCTCTTAAAACCAAGGAATCTCTTTTCAGTTTCAAATACTGCTAAAATGTAATGTTTATGTCAACCACAAATTGTGGCTCTGAGTCAGATAACTTAAGTTTGACTCTAATGGACTGATGATAAGGTGAAGAGTTTTGCCACCTAGAGTTAAGAAGCTTTATCTAGAAAATTATTTCCTATTACTAGAATGCTAAATATATAGCTACTTAAGAGAGACAGCTAATGGTCAACTACAATCTCATTTTATCAGTTACAAGGATACACTGTATTCATATACTAGATTATGAGCCCCCAAACTGTAGAGAATACTTGCTAGATATGCAAAATATGGCTTAAAACCTTCAAGAAAAATAAAGCTGTTTATATCTATATATATATACACACACACATATACATATATACACATACACATATATTTACACACATACATACATACATATTTGAGAAGGAAAACATGCCAGAAATTATTTCTGGGTTTCTTACAATAAACTCAGAGTCCATAGGCCATGCAAGCATTAACACATCTGGCTGCTAACCAAAAGGCTGGCAGTTAAAATCCACAGAGGTACCTTGGAAGAAAGGCCTGGTGACCTATTTCAGAAAAATCAGCCACTGAAACCCTATAAAGCACAGTTCTGTTCTGACACACATGGGGTAAAGCTGATTTGATGGCAACTGTTTTTTTGTTTGTTTGTTTTCCGGTTACAATAAACTGAGACAATGAAAAGAAGCTCTTAGCTGCCAAAAATGGAACACACTATTTTGTTGCAGATAACAACAGGAACCACTCTGCAATCAGCTTTAAATCTTTGTGTCCTTCATTGACTGATCAGAATGAACGTATTTATTTCAAATGCTATCACAGTATGAGCACCTTTTCTACATAAGAGCCACTCTAGGAAACAAAGTTTGCAGGCCACTTTTTTTTTTTTCCAAAGCGAAAATAACTTATTTGTGTATCATTTATATTTTTATAATACAGTTTACTTATTTTATTGAGTAAAAGAATGTATGTGAGAAAACTGCCACTAGTTTATGACCATTAAAAAATTAGGGCATAATTGAGAAGAGCCAACCCACAGGCAGCTGTGTAGTCTTTCGGTCCTCATATTTATGTAGCATTTTAGAGCTCAAAGTATATTCTCATGCATTATGTTCAAAATAATCTCTCCAGATAGAAGAGAGGCTCAGATAGGTGAAACACTTTGCCTAAGAGCACATAAAGAATTAGCACAAAAACTACAGCTGGAATTGGTTTACTCCATTTCATGACACTAACTTCTAGAGTATGCCAAGCATCATGCTAAGCACAGAGTATATAATGTAATAAATAAGAGGAGGTACTCACCCTCCCTCACTTGCAAAGGTTAAAAATCTTCTTTCTGAAGAAAGTGGACCGTTCATTCAACAAATATTTAGTGAGTGCCTACTATGTGCTGACACAGGAAAACAAGCGCCACTGGGGACTAACCAAACCAAAAACCAGTTGCCATCAAGTCAACTCTGACACACAGCAACTAGGGACTAGGAGTGAATAAAACAGATTAAAATCCCTGCCCTCACAGAGTTTACAATTTCATGGAAAAAAGCATACCAGAAACAAATAAATATATGTTTGGCAAGTGGCAGTAAGTGCTGTGTAAAAAATAAAGCACAGCAAAGGCAGGAACGTGATAGAGGCAATGCTTACATAGGGTGGTCTGGGAAATGCTAATAAATGAAATCTGAGCAGGGACCTGAAATAAGGAAAGGAGTGAACCATTCTGGATACCTGGGAAAAGAATATTCTAGATGAAAACCAAATTTGTTGCCATGAAGTCAATTCCGACTCATAGCGACCCTATAGTGGAAACTGTAAATACAAAGACCTTGAGCATGAAGAAGTCCCAACCCGGGGCTTTTTGACTGCTTCCTACTTTTCTAGCTGTGCTCAGCCATTTGGCACTACCCCAACCATGGGGGCAATCCTCTAATCTAGAGTCCAGACAAAAAATTCCAAAAAAAATCTTCTCACTACTTTTGCTCTGATGTTATCACTCCACCAACACCCTATTAATCCATTTTCTTTGAATAAAACTGAGAATTTACTCATAACTGGTCTAACAACTGAAGGAGATTGTACTGACAGAATAAGAACACACCCCCGCCAAAAAGTTAAAATATCTCTCTTCAGATCATTTCGACTGGTGTTAGTAATTACTTTACCACCCCTTCTCCCTGCCTTCACCAAAGAAACAGCACAGGAGGACCACAGTCTTTAAACTATGAAATAATTCTAATTTAGATAACTAATCCTCAAAAGTTGCCCAATCAGAAATTACTGCACGTTACCAATAATTCTGAAACCCTAGCGGCAGAGTGGTTAAGAGCTATGGCTGCTAACCAAAAGGCTGGCAGTTTGAATCTACCAGATGCTCCTTGGAAACCCTATGGGGGCAGTCCTACTCTGTCCTATAGGGTCGCTATGAGCCAGAATCGACTCGACGGCAACGGGTTTGGTTTGGTTTATGAATAACTTAGAGGGAAGGGAATAACCTTCTAAGAGATTAGAAAAAATGTGCCAAGAAAAGAACCTTAATTTACAATATGTGTCAAAACTTGAGCCTCGGATATTAAAATATGAAAAAGAACATTTTTTTATAGTACATAGGAGAATAAATTAAATATAACAAAAATTCTGAAATGTATCTATCATTAAGTTTATAAGACTGTGAAACTCCTTTCATGTCCGTAAGCCAGAATCTACCACACCACTTCTGTCTGGCCCAGGTAACTATTTTGTCACACACATTATGATTTATGTCACATGTCAGCACAAGAAAAAGCATGAACTATTTTGAAAATCAGTTACTTTTAAATTCTGTTCCACTTACCTTTGCCCAGTAGCGAAAAGCTAACACCAAGGGAGTAAAGACAGGTTCCCTTTTGCCAAGAGCAGCAAGTAAATCAGTAGTGAGGCATGCCATATCATTTCCTGCACTCACTCTACAAAGTAAACCACTGTGAATGAGAAAGAAACCAAGTTTACTACATCAATACCTTAAAAAACGGAATACTTCAAATCCTGTGGCTATCCTTCCCAGTTACCATATTTTAAGACCTAAAAAGTGATAACAAAAACATTTTAATAAATTTAGAGCTAAACTAAATTTCCATTACTAGAGTTACACATAAATTGAAGAAACATGAAAAATTAGCTTCAAAAGCAACAGTAAGATTCACCAAAATTTGATATATATGAGAGAGAACACTGATTTCTTCAAAGTTAAACAGTGCAACACATCATCCTACTTCATCTTTTTGCTTTACCCACTAAGCCACTGCCATACATGATAAAAACTGTAAGTGAAATAATGAGCTGACTAGCTAGGCTTCTTGATGCTTATTTTTCCTATCCAAGCTTTTATGCCTTTAATGACATGTTTAAGAGTAGAGTCTAGAAAAGATTTACATGTTAACCCACAGATTAAATGGTAGTAAGAGCTACATTATACGAGGTGACAAAACTGTAGTTATAATCACTATAAGAACAAAGGTCTTAAGATATTTCTGAGGCAGGGAGAAGAACATATGCAGCACTGCCATACAGAGGCAATGTGACACAGTGAAGTGGAAAAAACAACAGAAGTCACAATACCTGCATTCCAATTCTGATTTTCCCTTAAATGATATGAGTTTGAGCAAATCACTTAACCCCTCCAGGTCTCAATTTTCTAATTGAGAAAATAAGGAAGATGAACTAGATCTCCACAGACCCTTCCAGCTTTCTAGCTTTGGGTAGGAAAATACAGCAATCTTAAAATGTAAGAAATACAGTAAGTTAATAGCCCATTAAAAAAAAACACTATTATCTCTGTATTGTTTTCATATCTCTTACACTGAACTCAAATAGTATTAATTTCCTTTTTTCAAAGAGACTTTGAAAAGTGTCTATCAATCCTACAGACATCTGAGTAGAAAGGCAAGATCAATCATCAATGACTCATTCAATTCAGTGAAGTAAAAACTAGATTGTAATTGACTATGAGTCCTTGAGACGAAGGGCTATTTCTTGTTCTGGTTACCTATTCCCTAGAGCCGACCACTACCTAACATATAGTATGCTCAATACTGTTGGGTGAGTCACTAAACTTAAGAAAAGAATGAAGATTTGCCTGGAGTGTTTTATTTCAACTGACACGTAATTCTATTTCTTGTTTACATGCTTTTCATAAGCTAGCTATTTTCAGTGAATAGAAACTACTTAGTAATATTAATCCAAGAAGAAATCTAAAGTAATTTTCTTTTGGATATGTTCACTACATATTTGGTTAATTGGCTTTTTTTTTTTTCTCTCCATCGTTACCAACCTTTTCCGATCTTTGCACACCACAACAGGAACTTTAGCGTGAAAATCAGATTCCACATCTACATATGACACTAATATGGAAAAAAAATAAAATAAACACAAGTAAGCTAATGTCAACATCTCTCAAACGCTTACTCTCCAGTAAACATTAATAGTTTCCTTCTAAAATCACTCTTATTGCTTCTGTGGGATAAGCCACTCTTCTCATTATGAGCATTAATACACTAGAATCTCTTACCCCCTTTGGTAAGAAATTATACATCAGAAATCACCGGGTCCCAGACACAGTGGGAGAAAAATATAGAACAAAATTAAAATTCACACACGCACACACACGCACACACAAGGCTTGCTGGTCTGACAGAGACTGGAGAAACCATAATATGGCCCCCGGACACCCTTTTAACTCAGTACTGAAGTCATTCCTGAGGCTCCCCTTTCAGCCAAAGATTAGACAGTCCAAAATACTGTCCGCAAGTTCCAATCACCATAAGAAGGTCTTCACATTCCTAAAGGTTAGACTATTACCAAGCATACAATCTAGTCAAAGTTGCTAACCCTTCACAGATATAGAGAGGACACCACTTACTTCAGAGGGCTATTTCCACAGAAGTCACAAAATGAGGACTAACAATGCTTTGACAGTTTAGTTCTCTAAGTTATCAAACCAAAGCTCCTAAATAAAAACTAATAAGGTAAAGCACACCTCCACCCAGAAGTCTTTTACGATAGGCCCATGCCATAAATATCTAAATAAAAACGGATGGATTAACAATATTTCATTTAAAGTTCAAAGGAAAATCCTAGTAGTATAGCTGGAATGCTTAATTTTTTCAAAATACATGTTGAAGACCTATGAGCCAGAAAGCATGTTAATGCACAGGAGATGGTGATACTGATAAAGAAAAAAAGAGCTCAGTGATTAGATATGATAGTGACTAAGATAAAAAGTGTTCAATGAGGAGTTTTGAATACAAATGTATAAACAAATCTTGTAGATACTAGGCTCGAGGTCTTTAGAGGGTATTGAAAAACCAAACTTACCGCCATCGAGTCAATTCCGACTCATGGCGACCCTATAGGGTTTTCAAGGCTGTAAATCTTTACAGAAGGAGCAGTTGGTGAGTTTGAATCACCAATCTTATGGCTAGCAACCAAGTGTTTTAACCACTGTGATACCATGGCCCTTTTTAGAGCGTATAAGAAAGGCATAATGAAGAGAAGAGTCAATTTTACAATGAGACTGAGTTTTATAAACCTGTATCACATGGCTTAGGATGATCTACTCGTGTATGTTAGCAGAAGACGACACTCTTTAAAAGGTTTATGTCTACAATTATCTACTATATGCTTTAGAGTTTTTATGCAATTAGAAACAAGTATTTAAGGAAGGAGCCCTGGTGGCGCAACAGTTAAGTGTTCAGCTGCCAACTGAAAGATTGGTGGTTCAAATCCACTTAGCAGCTCCACAGGAGAAAGACCTGGCAATCTAGATTACGGCCTAAAAACCCTATGGGGCAATTCTGCTCTGTCACACAGAGTCACTATGAGTAGAAATCGATTCAACGGCACCGAACAACAACATTTATTAAGAAAGAAGTTCCTGGGTAGCGCAATCAGTTAAGCATTCAACTAATAACTGAAAGTTGGCAGTCCAAACCCACCCAGAGGCACCTTAGGAGAAAGGTCTGGAGATCTGCTTCTTAAAGGTCACAGCCTTGAAAGGAGTACAGTTTCTGCTCCACAACATATGAGGTCACCATGAGCCAGAATCTGCTTGGCAACAACTGGTTTGGTGTTGGTTTTTATTTATTACAAAAGAAAACTATATTAAAATCCCTTTACAGAATAAACTGGACAAAGTTCATTTCTTAAAAACTAATTTCCCAGGAAAATGGCCAAAAAGAATCTAATCCATAATGGAGAGCTGATGGGGAAGACAGACAGAGAAAGAAGATTAGAACTGACCTGAGAGCCAATGAGAGGGTAAGGCTAAGGTTAAATAGCTATCTTTTCTAAGCCAAATGAAATTTTTTCGCCGGGTACAACTGATTCATAAAATCAGGTGTACCTGGCAAAAAACAGTAATAATAATAATAGCAGCAGTATCAAAAATTTAATGAGATTACTATATGCCAAGCATTTTTCTCAGCTATGGTTTTAATCCATTCCATCCTCATAACAATCTTCTCTTCAAAGAGATGCTACATTACTGCCATTTTACAAACGAAAAAACTGAGGTATAAACACTTCAATTATTTGCCCAAGGAAACACAGCCAATAAATGGGAGAGCTAGAATTTGGGCCCAGAAGTCTGGCTCTACAACCTGAGCTCTTAAACACTGACTTTAAAACAAAAAAGTAGGCTTCCTTAAGGCAGAAGCATCTAGTCAATAAAAACCAAGAAAATACCCCACTAGGATGACTATGAGCAAAAAAAGAAACACACACACACATAAAAAACAACAAGTATTGACAAAGATGTGGAGAACTTGGAATCCTCATCCATTCATTGTTGGTGAGAATGCAAAATGGTGTAGTCACTGTGGAGAACAGTTTAGTGGTTCCCCCAAAAAGTTAAACACAGAACTACCACATAACTCAGCAATCCCACTCTTACATATATGTCCAGAAGAATGAACGCGGGAACACAAACAGATACTTGTACATGAACGTTCATTGCAGCACTATCCACAATAGCCAAAAGGTGGAAACAACCTAAATGTCCACCAGCAAACGAATGGATAAACAAAATGTGGTACATACATACAATGGGAATATTACTCAGTCATAAACGGAATAAAGTACTGATACATGCTACAACATGGATGAACCCTGGAAACATGCTAGAAGAAATATGTCACAAAAGGACAAATATTGTATGATCCTGCTTATATGAATAAGCAAATATATAGACCAAAGTTTATTAGTGGTTACCAGGAACAGGAGGGAAGAGGAAAGAGGGTGTCATTGCTTAGGGAGCACCAAATTTCTGTTAATGGTGATAGACTAATTTGGAAATGGACAGTGGTGATGTTCATCACAACATGATGAGCATAATGTCTCTGAATTTTACATGTAAAAAATATTGAACTGGCTAATGTTCTGTTATTTACATTTTTATAAAAATTTTTAAAAAAGAAAGAAAATCTTCCAGATGATACTGTATGACATAGGGCCTAGTTTGAGACAGCTGTAATTTTTTTTCTTTGAAAAGTATTTTTACCTATATGAATATATTCTTTCTGCATTAAAAGAAATCTAGACATACAAAGCACATACAAAAAACTAAGTATGATTCAGTGTATGTAACATATACCTTCTAGTACACCATTAAAATAATATATGTATCCATCCCTATATAATACACTAACTCCAATATGCTAAGAGTTTTAGTTTTAGTTTGGTTAGCCATAACTACAACACAATGCAATTACCTTTAGAGAATCTTGTGCTAATGGTGCATGCTATTAGACAAATTGAAAAAAGAAACGAAAAAAAACTCACCATTTTTTTTTAAAATCCCAAGCACTTGTATTAGAAGATCTGGATGACTCATCTAAAAAAGTTTTTAATTAAATCAACACACAGATTTCAAAGTTCAAATAACTGAATTTTTGAGAAAATTTAATTTCACTGAAGAGTAACATTTATACAAAACCATGCTCTATATTTTAAAACAGAAAACATAGTGTTTTGCTTTTACATTAACAAATCTTGTTCAAGGAAGTAGAATCTAACAAATGATGTAGAGCTATTATTCTAGCAACACTCCCTGAATTAATAAATTCTTAGAGTGAGAAAAGGTTTTGGAATTCCACAGCAAACCAACTGAGAAAGAAATTAGTTTACCAAGTGATTATTAAGCCAAACCTGTTGTGAGAAGAACTTTTAGGGATATAAATAAATTGGCAGTTTGGCCAAAAGGTTTAGAGTAAAATACAATTTTACATACCATGCCTGTCAAATGGTTACAGTTTAATGTGCACTTTGCTATTTAATAGTATTTAATAACTATACATTAATTGTGAAGTTATGGCTGTTCAGCCTAGAAATTAAAACATCCAACTTTCACCCAAATCAAACTTGAGTATAAATGTACTCAAAATATTAAAAACACATAAAATATTGACTGATTATTTTAAATGTTTCATATGCCACTAAAGTAAGCAATGTTAGCAGTGCTAAACAATATTGGTACTTTTACTAACGATAAATGGCAACTATACACATGGACCTTGCCAGATGGAATACACAGGAATCAGATCGACTACACCTGTGGAAAGAGACAGAAGCTCGGTATCATCAGTTACAGCAAGGCCAGGGGCCAACTGTGGGACAGACCATAAATTGCTCATACGCAAGTTCAAGTTGCAGCTGAAGAAAATTACAAGTCCATGAAAGTCAAAGTACAACCGTGAGTATATCCCATCTGAATTTACAGACCATCTCAAGAACAGATTTGATGCGTTGAACACTAATGACCCGAAGACCAAACAAGTTGTGGAATGACATCAAGGGCATCATATATGAAAAAAGCAAGAGGTCATTGAAAAGACAGGAAAGAAAGAAAAGACCAAGATGGATTTCAGAGGAGACTCTGAAACTTGCTCTCGAATGTCAAGCAGCTAAAGCAAAAGGAAGAAATGATGAAGTAAAAGAACTGAACAGAAGATTTCAAAGAGCAGCTCAAGAAGATAAAGACATGCAAACAAAAACTAACTCAAAATGGATCAAAGACCTAAATATAAAATCTAAAATGATAAAGATCATGGAAGAAAAAATAGGGACAACGCTAGGAGCCCTAATATATGGCATAAACAAAATACAAAACATTACTAACAATGCACAAACACCAGAAGAGAAACTAGATAACTGGGAGCTCCTAAAAATCAAACACCTATGCTTATCCAAAGACTTCACCAAAAGTGTAAAAAGATTACCTAAAGACTGGGAAAAAGTTTTTAGCTATGACGTTTCCGATCAGGGCCTGATCTCTAAAATCTACAGGATACTGCAAAAACTCAACACCAAAAAGACTAGTAACCCAACTAAAAACAGGGCAAAGGATATGAACAGACACTTCACTAAAGAAGACATTCAGGTAGCTAACAGATACATGAAGAAATGCTCACAATCATTAGCCATTAGAGAAACGCAAATCAAAACTACAATAAGATTCCATCGTACTCCAACAACAGTGGTATTAATCCAAAAAAGACCAAATAATAAATGTTGGAGAGGTTGTGGAGAGACTGGAACACTTAAACACTGCTGATGGGAATGTAAAATGGTACAACCACTTTGGAAATTGATTTGGCGCTTCCTTAAAATGCTAGAAATAGAACTACCATACAATCCTGCAATTCCACTCCTTGGAATATATCCTAGAAAAATAAGAGCCTTTACACAAACAGATATATTCATACCCATGTTCACTGCAGCAGTGTTTACAATAGCAAAAACATGGAAGCAACCAAGGTGGCCATCAATGGATGAATGGATAAACTATGGTATATTCACACAATGGAATACTACACATCGATAAAGAACAATGATGAAGCTGTGAAACATTTCATAACATGGAGCAATCTGGAAGGCATTATGCTGCATGAAATTAGTCAGCTGCAAAAGGATAAATATTGTATGAGACCACTATTGAAGAACTTGAGAAATAGTTTAAACAGAAAAGAAAATACTCTTTGATGGTTACAAAAGTGGGGAGAGAGAGTGGGAGAGGGGTATTCACTAATCAGATAGTAGACAAGAACAATTTTAGGTGAAGGGAAAGAACACACACATACAGGAGACGTCAGCACAACTGGACTAAACCAAAAGCAAAGAAGTTTCCTAAATAAACTGAATGCTTCAAAGGCCACCAGCGTAACAGGGGCAGGGGTTTGGTGGACCATGTTTGTAGGGGACATCTAGGTCAACTGGCATAATAACATCTATTAAGAAAACATTCTGCATCCCACTTTGGAAAGTGACGTCTGGGGTCTTAAATGCTAGTAAGCAGCCATCTAAGATGCATCAATTGGTCTCAACTCATCTGGAGCAAAGGAGAATGAAGAACACCAAAGACACAAGGTAATTATGAGCCCAAGAGACAGAAAGGGCCACATAAATCAGAGATTACATCAGCCTGAGAACAGAAGAACTAGATAGTGCCCAGCTACAACCAATGACTGTCCTGAGAGGGAACACAACAGAGAACCCCTGAGGGAGCAGGGGAGCAGTAGGATGCAGACCTCAAATTCTCGTAAAAAGACCAGACTTAATGGTCTCACTGAGATTAGAAGGACCCCAGAGGTCATGGTCCCCAGACCTTCTGTTAGCCCAAGCCAGGAACCACTCCCAAAGTCAACTCTTCAGACGGTGATTGGACCGGACTATAAGACAGAAAATGATACTGGTGAGGAGTGAGCTTCTTGGATCAAGTAGACACATGAGACTATGTGGGCAGCTCCTATCTCGAGGGAAGATGAGAAGGCAGAGTGGGATAAAAGCTAGCTAAATAGACACAAAAACAGAGGGTGGAGAGAAGGAATGTGCTGTCTCATTAGGGGGAGAGCAACTAGGAGTACATAAATTTTTGCATGAGAGACTGACTTGGTTTGTAAACTTTCACTTAAAACACAATAAAAATTTTTAAAAATTAAAGTCTACCCAGGAATTTTCTACTTATGCACATGAATACACTTATCTGTATACTGAGCAAATTATCCAATAAACTGGACTATACAAAGAATGGAACATCAGGATTGGAGGAAGGCTGAATTAACAACCTGTGTTATGCAGATGACACAACCTTGCCTGCTGAAAGTGAACAGGACTTGAAGCACTTACTGATGAAGATCAAAGACTACAGCCTTCAGTACATATCATACCTCAACATAAAGAAAACAAAAATCCTCACAACTGGGCAAATAAGCACAATAAATGGGGAAAAAAATTGAAGCTGTCAAGGATTTCATTTTACTTGTATCCACAGTCAACACCCATGGAAGCAGCAGTCAAGAAATCAAGACACACTGCATTGCACAAATGTGATGCAAAAGGCCTTTTTAAAGTGTTGAAAAGCAAAGATATCACCTTGAAGACTAAGGTGCACCTGACCCAAGCCATGGTATTTTCAGTCGCCTCAAATGCACATGAAAGCTAGGTTAATGAATAAGGAAGAGAGAAGAAGAATTGATGCCTTTGAACTGTGGTCCTGGCGAAGAATACTGAATATATCATGGACTGTCAAAAAAACGAACAAATCTATCTTGAAATAAGTACAGCCAGAATGCTCATCAGAAGCAAGCATGGCGAGGCTTTGTCTCACATACTTTGGACATGCTGTCAGGAGGGATCAGTTCCTGGAGAAGGACATCACGCTTGGTGAAGCACAGGGTCAGCAAGAGAGAGGAAGGCCCTCAACGAGATGGACTGACACAGTGGCTGCAATAATGGGCTCAAGCACAACAATTGTGAGGAAGGCCCAAGACCGGGCAATGTTTTTTTCTGCTATACATAGGGTTGCTTTGAGTCAGAACTGCCTCAATAGTACCTAACAACGACAACAACTAATGATATTAGCTGCTAATTACTAAAAGTTCCTATCATATACCAGATACTATACTAATACACCTGATAAATAGCATCTTATTTAATATAAAAGTTATTATTTCTGTTTTGGAAATCAGGAAACTGAGGCTCAAACAGCTGAGGTAACTTGCTCAATGAAGTGAGGATTTGAATCCAAAGGAGTTTAATTCCAAAGTTCTTTCCACTTTCTATACTGTTTCCCATAGCAATAGCTGTTCAACAGGCTCAAATATAAGTACTTTTTCTTTTTTCCTCTTCTGATTCCTGGTTTTTTTTCCTCCTCTATCACTTATTTCCTCTCCCCTATGTATGTCTGAAACCTATTGTCGCTGAGTGCCATCAAGTTGATTCCACTCATAGCGACCTCATGTGACACAAAAGCACTGCCCCATAGGGTTTTCTTGGCGCATCTTTACAGAAGTACATCGCCAGGCCTTTCTCCGAAGGAGCTGCTGGGTGGGTTCAAACTGCCAATCCTTCCAGTAGCAACCGAGCTCTTAACTGTTGCACCACCAAGGCTCTTGTGAAGCCTACTAGTAGTTTCCAAAAACACCATTTTGTTGTAGTTTTATAGTTCCCTATCCCTTTTCTGGAGCCCTGGTGGCACAGTGGTTGAGAGCTCGGCTGCTAACCAAAACGCTGGCAGTTCAAATCCACCAGCCACTTCTTGGAAATGCTATAGGGCAGTTACACTCTACCTCATAGGGTTGCTATGAGTTGGAATTGACTTGATGACAATGGGTTTGGGTTTTGTTTTGTTTTTTTAATTCCTTCTTTGGCACTCTGGTGGCACAGTGGTTAAGAGTTCAGCTACTTACCAGAAGGTCACCAGTTCCAACCCACCAGCTGCTCCCTGCAAACCCTATGAGGCAGTTCTACTCTGTCTACAGGGTTGCTATGAGTCAGAATCAACTCGATGGCAATGTGTTTGGTTTGGTTTTATTTAGAATCAATAAAACATACTAAGTACTAGTTAAGAACCACACAAAAAGGTTCTTTTCTAATCACTTACCTTGGGAGGAAATTTTATATCTATATTAACATCACTACTTTTCAGAGCAAACTTGGTCAGTGACGAGCCATATAACCTAAGTGAGCATTCTGGAAAAAATAAAAAACATCAAAGCATAAAATAGCATACAAAAATTAGACTCTTAAAAAACAGTGGTAGGAAAACTGCATATGCTATGATTCTATGTCTTCCATTTCTAATACAATGGTTATAGAAGAATGATGCCCTTTCTGACTGATCTATAAAATAATAAAAATATTTCTCAGTTACAGAGCACAGGAATAGGGAAGGGAAAAAGAAATTACTCATAAAAGTTTAGTGTTTGAACAAAATTTTAGTAACAGTTCATTTAAGGATAACTGAGAGTATGTTTAGTATTCAATGTATAACAGTAAAAAATACACTAACCTAGCTGTAGCCACCATCACAAACTACATTTATTTTTAGACATAAGAGATAGTACTTTGGGTATGGAAGCGATCAGACATTCAATGCCAATGCTTTTTAAAACTACAAGATGAAGCCGAGCCATTTGATAATGCAAACCTAAAACTAAAAAAAAACTCTATGGCATGCAAGAGTTTATGGAACAAAATAAACAGGACTAATAACACATCAGTGAAATCTTTCACAGACTATCGAGTGTGTTATTTCAAAAACACAGAAAAATTTTAAAAGGATCTCACCAGAGGGCAAGTTGAAACATAATGTGACTGAGACAGATCAGGTAAGAGATTTAATGTTTTAAAAATTTTAAGTTCACACTCAGTTATATACACAAAAGTCTACCTTTTTCAAGCTCACAAAATGTCTGAAAGTCATCCAAGTCATTAAAATCATAAAATATTCACTTCTACTCTCAAATAGTAATTATTTTATATGTAATTTAAATTAGTATTCAATGTATTTTATGTAGAAAACCACGTAACAAAAATATTAAATAGAATTGTTTTTTCCATTTTTAAAATTTCAACTTTACCTTCTTTCTTATAACTCTTACAATGGATCTATATGAAACTATATCAACTGTCTAAAATCCCTTCAGTGCTAAGAAATAAAAGTCATATTTAAGACATATTTACTTAAATCTCGTATCGATACAAAAAATGATGGGGGCTAGACAGTCTCTATGTAAACGTCTAAAATAAACCAGGACTGAATCCCCCTTGCACCAAAATATAAGTTTTCTGTAAAGACAGAAATTCTACCTCCATAAACCAAAAAAAACCAAACCCACTGCTCTTGAGTCAATTCCGACTCATACTGACCATATAGGACAGAGTAGAACTGCTCCATAGGGTTTCCAGGGAGTGCCTAGTAGATTCAAACTGCCGACCTTTTGGTTAGCAGCCGTAGCTCTTAATTACTACGCCACCAGGGTTTACCTCCATAGTCACTACTTAAAGTAAATTATTTTTTCCCAAAATCAGGCAATAGGAATTTTATTCAGTGATTGGTTGGAATAATTACACTTAAAATAACATAACTAGTAAGTCCATTTAGAAATCACCGATACTGAAAAACAGAAAATATTTGACCACTAAGAAATTATTCTATAATAACATTTGCTTATTATCAAAATTATGGTATGCCAAAATTCTGAATTTTCCTTTTTGAAATATTTCCCCAAAACATTTCATCACGTAGTATATTAAACAATTAAATCCACCTACTTTTAAGATGGAGAAAAGATAGAAAGAAAAGCCTTAAGAAACTTGCCCTAAGTTCAAGAGTAAGCAGGAAGAAGAATTTATGGTTTAAAAATGTATTTGTACCTGGTAAACATGTTGTTATAACCTTCGACATTTCCTCCACAATTTCCTGCCGAACTCTGAGTTCATCATCTGTTATTCCTTGTTCTTTTGCTAATTCAATAACTGCAACACTTAAAGCAGCCAAGTGGGCAGGGGAAGGAGGTGGCAGAGAACGAAGCTCATTTTCTTCCTGTTTTTCCTATTAGCATAATATTTAACAACAGTAACAATGAAAAGAGATTTCTATTTTAATGTCTCTGTATTTAGGAGAGCTGGACAGAAATATATTAACTCAACAAATATTCACAGAGTACCTTCTATGTGGAAGATAAAAGACACCTAGGATCCAGAAGTGAACAAAAAAGACCGAGGTCCCTACCTGTGAAGCAGGACTGAAGGAACAACCAGAGGTGCTATGGGGGAAGGCTGCTATTAAATATTTTTTAAAAATAAAATTTGTTCTAGTGCACTGTCTTCATAAATTCTGAAATGTTACATCAAAGCCAAGATGATGTAACATTTAGCTGATGATTTTGTTACAACAAAGACAGATTGTCTTAGACGTAGAAGGTCTTAAATTTTCTCTGATCATAGACATATAAAATTATCAGGTTAAAGGGTCAGAGGAAAACAGCCTAGGCTCCACCACCAAATGTGATACACTGCCAAACATTTACAACTGATTTCTATTATTAACCTAACATCAGGCAAAATGTTTAAAAAAAAAAAAAGTGAATTTTGCTAAAAGTTTTTCAAAACCACTTTAAACCAGGGAGCTAAAGGGGGACCATATTATACATGTACAACATACTTTTTAAATTTAGTTTATTTTTCTGATTATTAAAAAATATGCTAATTGCAAAATTCACATAAAATACAGGAACATACGAAGAAGAGAATCACCCATAATCTTACACCCCACAATTTATTTCATTTGTTTTAACAACATTGAGACCATACAGTTTTCATTTAGTGTTACAGAACAGGCACTTTCTACTACCACTTTTCAGTCAAGAGGAAATCAATCTCTTCTTTCTTAAGACATTAAGACATACCATCAGATATAATAATCAAAAGTACCTGGTCCTCTCCCAAATAAAGTTAAACAATGACTTTGGTCTATTACTAATTTCACCTATTTTTACCATATTCAGACTTAGCATAAGTAAAGCTTACCTAAGACATAGAATTATCAAAAATGGGAGGTTAACACTTCATTTTTATAAATTTCTGTGAGTATTTCTGCAATTCGTGATTATAACCTAGGTTTTAGATTAGCATCTAAGTTTTCAGGACTGTATTTTAGGATTCACCCAGGAGATTAAAAGCAACATACTTAAAAAATGATACAGGATTATCACGCAACAAAATTACTTTTATATACATGGAAGTACCACAAGGTACTCTGAATTACATTGTTAGGTTGTCATGGAAATAAGAACATAACAGACAATCAAGAAACACCCTTCTATGCTACTAATAAGCCTATCCTTCCTTTAGGATACTGTTTTCATTGATATTCTCACTACTCTTCTCTGACATAGACATGATCAATGAAGTCTCTGCCCTCATGTAACTTACATGATTATTAGAGGAAATAATCAAGAGACAAATAAATAAATATATGTCAGGTAGTGCTCTGAAGAAAAACAAAACAGGGTAAGGAGTTATAGAGTGATGAACGGGGGGTGTTATTGAGAATATAGTAGATACTGAAGGCCACTACAAATACGTAACACTTAAGCAGACACCTAAGTGAAAGAGCGAGACACTGAAGTCTCTCTAGGGGAAGAACATTCCAGACAGAGAGAACAGTAACTGCAAGGACTCTGAGGCAGGGAAGTGCCTCATGTTTTTTTTAAGAGATCAATGTGGCTGGAGTTGAGGGAGAAAGGTGTAAAGATCAGGAGGCTATGGAGGATGATGACGCTGAAGAATTGGAAGCCAAATCATGTATGAACCTATGGGACGTGGTAGGGACTTAAAAATTTTATTCTAAGTTGAGATGCCCCTGAAGGCTACGACCAGGAAACAGTATGATAAAACATATTTTAGAAGAGCAATCCATTCCCCGTCGCCGTCGAGTTGATGTCGACTCATAGCGACCCTGTAGGACAGAGTAGAACTGCCCCATAGGGTTTCCAAGGAGTGCCTAGTGGATTCAAACTGCTGACCTTTTGGTTAGCAGCCATAGCTCTTTACTATGCGACCAGGGTTTCCGGAAGAGCCATACTGGTTGCTAACTGGAGAAGAGGTTGGGGGCGGGGGTGCGGGGGAGAGCCCAGGTGAGAGATGGTGGTAAGACTAAAGCAGAAAAAGTGGAGTTGTGTGACAAATGACTGAATTTGGAATACACGGTATTTTGAAGGTAAAGTCTATAGGATTTGCTAATGGCCTGAGAGAGATAAATCGAAGATAACCTCAAGGTGTTTATCCTAAGCAACTAGTGGAATGAGGATGGTACCTTTTACTGGTGAGGCAAATTCCAGCAACAATTAGGCTAGAAAAGTCTGTCCAAGAGTCAAATGCCTCCTAATATGGTCTTGTTTCCAGTCTTTTTACCTTTATTCCATTCTCCTTACTGCTATGAGTTATTGCCCTACTTAAAAACCTTCAATGGCCCTAATAAGGTAATGTACCATTTCTTAACACAGAAAATAAATTTGGTCTCAATCTGTCAAAAACAGACTCTCCGCTAACCATTCTCTCTACCTCACCAACATTTTGGTAGAAACCCACACTTAGTTACCAATCTTCAAATACTGTATGTGCTACTGAACCTCCACGACTTTACTCATTTAGTTCTCTGCCTAAAAGGTCCTTGACCCTTCTTCTTGTATCTCCATCTGGAGAAACTCTAATCCTTCAAGGTGTAACTTAAATGTCAAACATTCAATGAAGACTTCCTTAATTCCTTTCCTTTACAACATAATGAAATGCTCTCTTTAATTTAGGATTGATAGTATCACCTATGCTCTGAATTTCATACGTCTTCACCTCCTCAGGTAATCAAATCCTCCCTATTTTAAACACTGCCCAATCTATTGGTCTGTGTTTTCATCAAGTAAGTGCTCTCTATCTCTCCAATAAAACCAACAACAACAACTATCATTTGTTGAGTACCTACTACAGGCATTGTGCTAGGGGCTTTACAGACATTATGTCATTTAACTATTATAATACCCTTCACTACATATTAAAAAAAAACCAAACCCACAGCTGTCGAGTCAATTCTGACTCATAGCAACCCTACAGGACAGAGTAGAACCGCCCCGTAGAGTTTCCGAGGAGCACCTGACAGATTTGAACTGCCAACCTCTTGGGTAGCTGCCATAGCACTTAACCACTACGCCACCAGGGTTTCCTTTCACTACATAAATCCACTTCATAGATAAGACAACTGAAGCTTAAAGATGTTAAATATTTTCCCAAGATCACAGGATGGAACTTACAATTAAATCTGGGTCTATCTCCAGAGCTTGTGCTCCTTTGAATTCCATTTAAATTATTAGTCAACAAATATTTATGGAGTAACTATATACACTGAGCCACTGGCATTATGCCAGGCAATGGAATTACAATGGTAAAAAAGAATGCAAATATTCTCTCCCTTCATGAAGCTTATAGTCAAGAGATAAAAATCAATCAAATGACTACTAAAGCTAAGAGAGAATTAAAGGTATAAACTGTGATGACTCCCAAGCCATCATATTTAAAAAAAAAAAAAGGCCCTGTGTGCTCCTGTAGCCACTATCAATCTTCCTTTCTTTCACAACGGGGTTTCCCGAAAGCTGTCTATACTACTTTTCTCTGTTTCCTTACCTCCTGTCACTCATAACTATGTCTTTTGGATCTAAAAGGAAACTGCTCATACCAAGATTATCGATAACCTCCTATTTGCCAAATTAGACATTTTTATTTTCTTACATTATTTTTACCTATGTTATCAGACACTAGCCTCTTAAAACTCTTCCTTCTTTTAGCTGCTGTGACATCTCTCTCAGTGCCTATTTTTCTGGTCACTCTTTATCAGTCTATTGGCTTCTCTGTCTCTAGCAGCCCTTTAAATGTTTGTGTTCCTTGATCTTCTCTCCTCCCTCTATAATTCTCCCTTAGTGATCTCCCATACTGATGATTTCAATATGCTAAAGATTGTCAAATCTGCATCTCCGGCTCCTGATACAAGTTCCAGACCCTCATATTCACCAAATTTCTGGGTATCTCGCCTTAAAATGTTCCATAGTTATTTTAAAACTCAGTATATTTTGAAATATATTTTTTGTATTTCTTCTAAGTAAATGGCACCACAATCTACAATAACATCTTATGTCAGACACCTTAAGATCATTCTAGGCATCCTAGGCCTCTGCCTCCATAATTTTATGTCCTAAATTTATCTTCAAGATCTAACCTCAACTGCATTCTCACTAGCTACCACATTAGATCAAATACTCACTATTGCTTGGCTGGATTACTATTAAAGACTATCTGGTCCTCCCAATCTAGGCCCTTCTAAAGCTTCTTTCATACTAATGCTAGGGTGAGTGATCTTACAAAAATACATGTCCTTAAGTTCCATCATCCGCAAAATAAAAGCCCACACTCTAGCATAGTATACATATTCTTTCAAGATCTGACTTTCGCCTGACTAAAATCATGTATTTCATTCTCCCCTTTTCCACCTCAAGCTACAGTTATGCTAAACTACTAGTTGTTCCCTCAACATATAATCTGTTATTTCTTGCTTCAGTGACTCTGCACATGCTGGTTCGTCTTCTTTAAAAGATCCATTCTCACTACCTTACCCGGCTAACAATTTTTAAGAGCCAGATCAAGTAATCGCCTTCTCTTTCAAGCCTTCCCTGGCTCACTAAACAAACTGTTAGGTACCTCCCAACCTACTGTCATAACATGTTCTAAAAACAATCTACTACCACACTTACCACACACTTTCTCAACCATCTGCTTATGTGCCTGCCCTCAAAGCCTGTGAACTCCTTACATCCACAGATTATGGTGTTTTCTTTTTAGATTTCTATGGCTTCAGTGCCTAAAAACAGCAGTTAAAGGTACACAACAAATTATTTACAAATCAAAAATTGATAATTGTCTTTGAACTGAAAAGTATAAGTACATTTACCTTTTTGAGTATGTGAAAGATAAATTTTGGTTGAGCTTTCTGTTTGATCTGCTTTTTCATCAGCTATTACCCCACACCCCAGCCTCTCCTACACCTACGCAACCACTGACCTCCTTTCTGTGATTTCAGATTAGTTTGCATTTTCTAGTATCTTATATAAATGGAATCATATAGAATATACTTGTTTTTGTCTGACTTCTTTCACTCAAGGTAATCGTTTTGAGATTCATCCATGTTGTATGTAAAAGTGGTTTATTCCTTTATATGCTGTGGTATGAACATACCATAATTTGTATGTCCATTCACTCACTGATGAAACTTTGGGTTGTTTCTATTGTTTGGCTATTAAAACTAACACTATGAACATTCTCATACAATTCTTTTTATATGCATATGCTTTCAATTCTCTTAGATAAATACATAAGACTGGAATGGCATGATCATATATTAGCTGTATCATTTAACTTTTTAAATAACTGCCAAAATGTTGTCCCAAGTCGACGTACTATTTTACATTCTCACAAATAGTAAATTAAACTCGCAGCTCCTCCATATCCTTGACACTTGCTATGGTCAGTCTTTTTAATTCTAGCCATTCCAATAAGAAATATCTTACTAAGATCTTAATTTGCATTTTCCTAGTAACTAATAACGTGGAGCATCTTTTCACGTATCTGGCATCTGCACGTCTTCTTTAATAAAGGCTCAGCTCAAATCTTTTGCCCACACTTTTTACTGGGTTATTTCCATATTATTGAGTTTTGAAAGTTATTTATATATTTTAGATACAAATCCTTTGGTTAGAAGTTTATTAATTATTGATTTAATTACTTTAATAGATATAGACCTATTCGGATTATCTACTTCTCCTTGTATGAGTTTTGGTGGATTATATCTTTCAAGAAATTGGTTCATTTCATCTAACTTATCAAATTTGTGGGCACAGAAATGTTCGTAATATTTATTATCCTTTTAATGCCCATGAGATCAGAAGTGACAGCCCGTATTTCATTTCTGATATTAGTAATGTGTGTTTTCTTTTTTTCTGGGCTAGCATGGTTAGAGGTTTATCAATGTTATTATTATGATTCAAAGAATAAGCTTTTGGTTTCACTAATTCTCTCTACTAACTTCCTGTTTCTAATTTCACTGATTTCTGCTCTGGCTTTTACATCTTTTCTTATGATTACTTTGAATTTAATTTGCTCTTCTTTTTTTTTTTTTTTTTTTTGTTTCCTAAGGTGGAAGCTTATATTTTTTATTTTAGATCTTTCTTCTTTTCTCATATACATATTCAATGTTATAAATTTCCCTCTAAGCACTGTTTTCATTGCATCCCACAAATTTTGTTAAGTTGTATTTTCATTTTTGTTTTGTTCAAAATATTTTTTAATTTATCTGGAGACTTCTTTTTTGACCCATGTGTTATTCAGGAATGTGTTGTTTAATCTCCAACTACCTGGGGACTTCCTAGCTGTCTTTCTGTCAGTGACTTCTAGTTTAACTCCACTGTGGTCTGAGAGCAAACTTCATGTGATCTATATCCTTTTAAATTTGTTTAGGTATGTTTTATAGCCCAGAATATGGTCTATCTTGATGAATCTTCCACGTGAGCTTGAGAAGAATGTATAATTCTGCTGTCACTGGATGAATTATTCTATAAATGTCAATTAGATCCAGTTGACTGATGGTGCTGTTCAGTTCAACATAACTTTATTTTCTGCCTGCTCGATCAATAAATTACTGAAAAGGGGGTACTGAAGTCTTCAACTATAAAAGGGGATTTATCTATTTCTCCTTACATTTCTATCAGTTTTTGTCCCATCTATTTTGTTGTACTCTGTTGTTAAGCACATACACATTAAGGATTGTTATGTCCTTTTGAAGAACTGACCCCTTTAACATCGTTGTACTCCTCTTTATCCCCGATAATTTTCCTTGCTCTGTAGTCTGCTTTGTCTGAATTTAATACAGCTTCTCCAGCTTTCTTTTGATTAGTGTTAGCATGGTATATTTTTCTCCATTCTTTTGTTTTTACACTCTCAAACCCGTTACCATCAAGTCAATTCCGACTCATAGCGACCCTATAGGACAGAGTAAAACTGCCCCATAGGGTTTCCAAGGAGTGCCTGGTAGATCTGAACTGCCAACCTTTTGGTTAGCAGTCACAGCTCTTAACCACTATGCCACCCAGGGTTTCTACTCTATCTGTGTCTTTATATTTAAAGTGGGTTTCTTGCAGAAAATATATAGTTGGGTTTTCTTTTTTTATCCACTCAGTCTCTTTTAATTAGTGTATTTAGATCACTTCCATTTAAAGTGAATAATGACACAGATGAATTGAGATGTACCGTATTTCTAACAGAACGCTCCTTAGAAGCAAGAATGGCAAGGCTTTGACTCGTTTACTTTGGACACATCATTAGGAAAGGTCAATTGTTACAAAAGGACATCAAAACTGGTAAAGCAGGGGGTCACCAAAAAAAAGGGAAATGCTCAATAAGACTGAGACAATAGCCACAAAAATGGACTTGAACATACCAACAATCATGAAGATGGTACAGGTCTGGACAATATTTTGTTCTGTTATACATAAGGTTGCCATGAGTCAGAGCCAACTTGACAGCCAACTAACAGCATATATCTAACTATTTCTTCTTCACTGTCCCTGTTGCTTTTCTTTTTCTTTGGTCTTCCATTCTTTTTCTGCCTTCTCTAGTTTTAATTGAGCATTTTACATGATTCCATTTTCTCTCCTCTCTTAATGTATCAATTATGCTTTTTAAAATCTTGTTAGTGGTTGCCCTAGTGTTTCCAATATACATTTACAACTAATCTAAGTCCACTTTCAAATAACACTATACCACTTCATGGGTAGTGCTGGTACCTTATAACAGAGTATTTCCAATTCCTCCCTCCCATCCCTTATAACACTGCTGTTATTCATTTCACATACCCATAAGCTACAACCACCTGATACACTGTCGCTATTATTTTGAACTGCTATCTATGAGATTATGAATGAAAAAAAAGATTTTACCTTCATTTCATCTCGAACACTCTTTATGCAGATATGAGTTTCTTAACTATATAATTTTCCTTCTCTCTGAAGAATTTCTTTTAACATTTCTTACAAGGTTGGTCTACTGGAAACAAATCCCCTCAGTTTTTTTGTCTGAGAAAGAATTTCTCCTTTACTATTGAAGGGTAATTTGCTGCATACAGAATTCTAGGTTAGTGGGTTTTTTTTTTTTTTTTTTCTTTCAACACTTTAAGTATTTCACTCCACTCCCTTCTTGCTTGCATGGTAAAAAGAGAAGTCTGATGTAACTCATCCTTAAGTAGGTGTTTTATTTCTCTGGCTTCTTTCAAGATTTTCTTTGTCCTTAATTTTCTGTAGTTTGAATATGACAGGTCTAGGTTTAGATTTTTGGGTATTTATCCTACTTGGGGTTCTCTGAGCTTCCTATATCTATGATTTGCTGTCTATCATCAATCTTGCAAGAGTCTCAGCCATTATTACCTTCAAGTATTTCTCCTGTTCCCGCCTCTTTCTTCTTCTGGTAATCCCATTATGCATATGTCGCACCTTTTATAATTGTCCCACAGTTCTTGGATATATGTTGTTTTTTAATTTTATCTCTTTGGTTTTCAGTTTGGGAACTTTCTACTGACACATCTTCATACTCAATGATTCTTTCCTCAGCCATGTGCAATCTATTGATGAACCTATCAAAGTTATTCTTTGTTTTTGTTACACTGGTTTTTATCCCTACCATTTCTTTTTGACTGCTTCTTCGAGTTTTCATCTCTCTGCTTACATTACCTTTTTGTTCTTGCATGTTGTCTGTTGTCCCCTTTTTCCACTGGAGCCCACTGCATATTAATCAGTTATTTTAAATTCCCAACCTGATGATTCCAAAATCACTGTTATATCTCACTGTGGTTCTTATGCTTGGTTTCTCTCTTCAGACTGCTGTTTTTTGCCTTTTAACATGCCTTATAATTTTTTGTTGAAAGCCAAACATGATGGATCAGGTAAAAAAAAAAAAAGAAAAGAAAAACTAAGGCCAATAATATGAAGTTTTATGGTTGTCTGGTTAGGAGCTAGGAAATGTTTACTGTTTATTATAGCTGTGGTGTCAGAGGCTAAAATTTCCCCCAGTATCCTTGTTTTTATCTCCCCATTGTCTCTGGGTTTCCTTAGAGATGATTCCTTAAATAGGTTCTGAAGCTTGCAGTTTTTTAGCTGTAATCCCATTATCATACAGAAGCCCTACTGATATGGTGGTAAGGTGTGGGGGGAAAGGAAGCATTCTACAGTCCTATGATTAGGTCTCAACCTTTTAGTGAGACTGTGTCCCTGACCTGTGACCTTCACAAGTGCTTCTCAGTTTTCCCCACTTAGGTGAGACAAACTAAAGGGGCCTGGAGTTGGGTATTTCCCTTCTCCCGGGTTAGCCAGCCTTTGGTAAAATCCAAGTCGGTCAGGCTCTGGTAAAATAGTTTCCTTTGAGGACAGCACTTGTTAAGGAGAACAGAGAGGTCTAGGGGCATTTTAAAATGAGTATTTTTCCCCTGATTGTGCAGGAAGAATGAGAGTATTCTCTTTCTGATCTTCGCAGTGAGAACCTGGTGGGGTTCCTGGAGGTAAAACTCATGAAAGTGTAGTCCCCTTAGGACTGCCAATATTCTTTTCCCCTCCCCTCTAGAATTTTAAACTCTCAAGCTAGTCCACCCTGAGCCCCTAGCAATTTGTCAATTATAGGTAAAAGCGGTCCTACCTGTACTGGGTACTGCCTCAAGCTGTAGGTTTCTGCTCCAATCCCAGTATCCATTCCCAGTATCTGTTTCTCCAGTTTTTGCAGCAGCAGTTTGCCCTGTGACCTCAATTTTCTAATGGACCTGAGAAAAGTTACTGAATTTCAATGTGTTCAGCTTTTTTTATTGTTGTGAGGAAGGGGTGACAATTCCCAAGTTCTTTATATGTCAAACTAAAAACTGAAAACCCCTTACCAATTGATAGATTTTTGTCTTCATGGGTTTTATTTGCTAGCTTCCTTGCATGCCTGGTAATCTTTGACTGAATGCCAGACAACGTGAATTTCTGGTTGGTGATGGATATTTTTGTATTTCTATAAATAGTCTGAAACTTTGTTCTGGAAATACTTGGAAATGGTGATCCTTCTAGGTCTTGCCTTTAAGATTTTTTAGGTTAGTTCAGGGACACAATTACTTTAGGGCTAATTATTCCCCATGTCAGAGATAAGATCCTTCTGAAAACCCATCCGGTGTCTAAGAAAGTATCACGTATTCCAAAATGGATGATGGAAAGGCACTATTTCCAGCCCTGTGTAAGCAACAAGAACCACTCTCTCAAATTGCCTTGGCTAGTTCTTTCCCTGGCTTCAAGCAGCTTCCTCACATGTATGCACCAATCAGTACTTTGCTGAATACTCTAAGGGGGACCCCCACGTATCTCTGGAGTTCCCTCTGTACAGCTTTTCCTTCTCCATTACTTTGCCCTGTAAACTCTAGCCACCTCGGACCCCCCAGACTCTCAGGTCTGTCTCTTCAACTCTGGGATTCCTTTGGGTTCCCCCTCCTACAATGGATCGTAGAAACTCTCTCAAGCTGGGACAAACATCAGGCTCACCTCATTTGTTTTCATTTTCCAGGAACCACTATTTTTCACAGCCTGACGTCTAGTGTCTTGAAAGGCACTGCTTGATATTTTTGACTGTTTTTGTTTGTTTGTTTTTGTCTTTTGGGTGGTTATCTCAAGCTGAAGAAAAATCTGGTCCCTGTTATTCCAACTTTACCACAACCAGAAATCCGACATGGCTGTGTGCATTAAGTACCTACTATTTGTCAGATACAGATACTGTCATAAGCAACGCAAAAACAAAAACAAAGAAGAAACTAAACCTGCCCTCTAAAAATATCATATAGTGAAGTACAAAAAGAGAATCAAGGCGGCAGACATTTGTAATCAGTATACTAAGTTTCCTGATCAAGCTATGTAAAGACTGCTATGGAAGCACAGAGAAAGAGTACTTAGCCCAAATTTGCTGGCAGAGTCAAGTAAGAGAGTATTTCTCAAAGATACACAAGTTGAGACTTGAAGATAAGAGGTTACACAGTATTAACACAATTTTAAAAAGAAAAAATTAAATAGCTAACAAAAAATTTCAAAGACATGCATTCTACTAATAGTATCTACCTTTAGCTTTAAAAAAAAAAATCATGAAATCCCAAACTCCAAAGTTTATAAGACCCTGCATGTTCCTGAGTTCTCCAGTTTCATCTCACACTATTTTCCCTCAGCTCTTTTTGCTCCAATTATATTAGACTCTTTGAGTTCTTCATATGCCACATCTTTTCCTGCTTTTATGTGTAAAATACTTTCCCCTTACCCCTCTATGCCACCCACCTTTTTGCCTTTCTAACGGCTACTGCATGTTTCAACTTAAATGTCAGTTCCTCAGAGAAACCTTCCTTGCCATAAACTAAGTAATATAACTCTGTACATTCGATTAGCACATATTTTCCTCTTTAATGAGACTCAGCATACTTAAACCCTTATTCAATATATGCCTTCAATATTTTAGAAACTGTGAAGGCAAGGCCCACTACCTTAGTCCTAGCACACAAGAACTCAAGAGCCATCAGTTAAACCAACTGTATATGACAGCTTTAAATTCAGGAATCAACATTCTTCAGGATGAGCAAACCGGTCTCTAAGAAGGTTCCCCTCCTGGCCACCTGAGATAAGAAAGGCAATCACAGCTTTCAAGGCTATAGCTTCAGTTATAAAGAGTGGGAAAGTGTCTCATTTTTAATTTCATAAATAAAAAAAAAACTTTGATTTCACCATTCTAAAAATAAATAAAAATATTTCTTAAAAAGAACTTACCAGAATATTTTTCTTATGTCGTTTCTCCTTTATATGTTTATGAGCTGCCTGTATGTTTTCAATGTGAATTAGGCAAAGTTTGCATAGATACCGGCAATTGGTATATTCTGGTGAGCGCTGAAGAGAGAGGTTAAAAAAATGCATTTTTTTCAGAAAACACAGAAGTGAATTATTGACTACATAATATAAATGAATGAAACAATTATGCTAATACAAGAGACAGAAATAAGCACCAAAGGAAGAAGTTTTTAATAAGCAAATCAGTACTTACATATCCAAAAGACTGTTGATCATAGTAGATTATGTACTAATTTCAAACAATATTTTAATATTAAATATGTTTGATTGGCCAGTGAAAACTTTACAAATAGCAATGGAACACTGTCTGATATCGTGCTGGAAGATGAGCCCCTCAGGTTGGAAGGTACCCAAAATAGGATTGGGGAATAACTGCCTCCTCAAAGTAGAGTCGACCTCGATGACGTGGATGAAATCAAGCTTTCGGGACCTTCATTTGCTGATGTGGCACGACTCAAAATGAGAAGAAACAACTGCAAACATCCATTAATAATCAGAATGTGGAAGGTACAAAGTATAAATCTAGGAAAATTGGAAATCGTCAAAATGAAGGAACATATAAACATCGATATCCTACGCATTAGTGAACTGAAATAGACTGCTACTGGCCATTCTGAATAGGACGGTCATATGGTCTACTACGCCAGAAAGGACAAACTGAAAAGGAATGGCATTGCATTCATGGTCAAAAAGAACATTTCAAGATCTATCCGAAGTACAACGCTGTCAGTGATAGGATAATATCCATATCCCTACAAGAAACACCAGTTAATATGACTATTATTCGACTTTACATACCAACCACTAAGACCAAAGATAAGGAAACTGAAGATCTTTACCAACTTTTACAGTTTGAAATTGATCAAATATGCAACCAAGAGGCATTGATAATTACTGGTGATCAGAAAGCAAAAGTTGGAAACAAATAAGAAGGATCAGAAGTTGGAAAATATGGCCTTGATGACAGAAACACCACCAGAGATCACATGACAGAATGTTGCAAGACCAACAACTTCTTCACTGCAAATACCTCCTTTCAATAACATAAACCGCAACTATGCACATGGACCTTGCCAGATGATTTCATACACAGGAATCAAATCAACTACACCTGTGGAAAGACACGATGGAAAAGCTCAGTATCATCAATCAAAACAACGCCAAGGGCCGACTGCAAAGAAGACCATCAATTGCTCATATGCAAGTTCAAGATGAAGCTGAAGAAAATTAGAACAAGTCCATGAGAGTCAAAATACAACCTTTAGTATAATCCACCTGAATTTAGAGACCATCTTAAGAATAGATCTAATGCACTGGACACAGAGTAGATAAAGTGAACTGATGATATGAAGACGTAAAGAGCTGAAGAGAAAATTTCACAGGGCAGCTCAAGAAGACAAAGTAAAGTATTATGATGAAATGTGTAAAGACCTGGAGATAGAAAACCAAAAGGAAAGAACGCACTTGCCGTTACTCAAGAAGAAAAGAATTGAAGAAAAATTTCAACCCTCTAGTTATATTGAAGGATTCTATGAGGAAAATATTAAATGACACAAGAAGCATCAAAAGAAGATGGAAGGAAAACACAGAATCACTATACCAAAAAGAATTGGTTAACATTCAACCATTTCAGGAGGTAGCATATGATCAGGAACCAACAGTACTGAAGGAAGACGTCCAAGCTGCACTGTAGACACTGGCAATAAAGAAGGCTCCAGGAACAGACAGAATACCAAATGAGATGTTTCAACAAACAGATGCAGTGCTGGAAGTGCTCACTCATCTATGCCGAGAAATTTGGAAGACAGCGACCTAGCAAACCGACTGGAAGAAATCCATATTTGTGCCCATTCCAAAGAAAAGTGATCCAACAGGATGCAAAATTATCTAACAATATCATTAATGTCACGCATAAGTAAAATTTTGCTGAAGATCATTCAAAAGCAATTACAATAGTACATCGATGGAGAACTGCCAGAAATTCAAGCCAGATCCAGAAGAGGATGTGGAGCAAGGGATATCATTGCTGATGCCAGATGGATCATGGCTGAAAGTACAGAATACCAGAAAGATGTTTACTTGTGTTTTCCTGACTATGCAAAGACATTCGACTGTGTGGATTACAACAAATTATGGATAACACTGCGAAGAAGAATTCCAGAACACTTAAATGTGCTCACGAGGAACGTGTACACAGACCAAGAGGCAGTCGTTATAACAGAACAAGGGAACACTACATGGTTTAAAGTCAGGAAAGGTGTACGTCAGGATTGTAACCTTTCACCATACTTGTTCAATCTGTATACTGAGCTAATAATCCAATAAACCGGACTATATGAAGAATGGAACATCAGGACTGGCGGAAGACTCATTAACAACCAGCAATACACAGATGACACAACCTTGCTTGAAGTGAAGAGGACTTGAAGCACTTACTGATGAAGATCAAAGACTATAGCCTTAGTATGGACTGAACCTCAACATAAAGAAAATAAAAATCTTCACAACTAGGCCAATAAACAACATCATGGTAAACAGAGAAAAGACTGAAGCTGTCAAGGATCTCATTTGACTTGGATCCGCAATCAACACTCGTGGAAGCAGCAGTCAAGAAACCAAACAACGTTTTGCACTGGGCAAATCTGCCGCAAAAGACCTTTTTGAAAGTGTCAAAAAAGCAAAGATGTAACTTTGAGGACTTAGGTGCGCCTGACCCAAGCCATGGTATTTTCAGTCGCTTCATATGAATACAAAAGGCGAGCAACGAATAAGGAAGAAAGAAGAAGAATTATTGTTGGTGAAGAATACTGAATATACCATGCACTGTTAGAATAAACAAATCTGTCTTGTAAGAAGTACAGCCAGAATGCTCCTTAGAAGCGAGGATGGCAAGGCTTTATCTCACGTACTTTAGACATGTTAGGAAGAGAGACAGTCCCTGGAGAAAAACATCATGCTTGGTAAAGCAGAGGGTCAGCCAAAAAGAGGAAGACCCTCAATGACACAGACTGACACAGTGGCTGAAACAATCGGCTCAAGCATAACAAGGATTGTTTGAGGATGGCACAGGACGGGGCAGTGTTTCGTTCTGCTGTACACAGGGTCACTATGAGTCAGAACTGACTTGACGGTACCTAATAACAACAAATATGTTTGCTATATAGCCTACTGAAAATCAGCCCAGTGTATGATGAGAAAGAATTTCATTATTTTATAGTCTATTCCCACGCTGCCCCATAAACTAGATTTTCAAAATTAACCTTCACTCTTTTTGATTACTATAAAAAAATAAAATCCATTCTCAAATAGGAGATTTCAAAAGAATAAATCACAAATATCAAAGACAATTTTAAATGCTGAGTTCCCAAAGCATTTCAACTAATCGCAATATCACAGGGAACAGATAGATAACCTCTTAAGGTAACTACTCTGAAGGGAACAACAATTCTGACACTAAAATATCACAGTACTTTAGTCATAATCTGTGCACATTCTCAAAACAGTAATAAAACTTATTACTGAGTGCTTGTTATATGCCACGCACTTCAACAGATCCTCCGCATACAATTTGTCATTTTAACTCCCCTCATAATCCAACTGGAGCCCTGGTAGTGCAATGGTTAAAGCCCTTGGCAGCTAATCAAATAGTTGGTTGTTCAAACCCACCAGCCGTGCCACAGGAGAAAAGACCTGATAACCTGCTTTGGTAAAGATTACAGCCTAGGAAACCCTATCGGGCAGTTCTCTGTCCTATAGGTTCACTGTGAGTCAGTACTGATTCAACTGGACACAACACCAATGCAATAATCCAACTAGATTACTATTACCTGTTTCACAGGTGTGAAAACAAAAGCTCAGAGGAGCTTGCAACTTTTGCAAGATTATACAAGTACTAAGTGGAAAATGCTGAATTTAAAATCACGTATGTCTGAATCAGAAACCATTATTCTAACCAAAAGGCTGCACAATCAAAAATTATAAAAAGACAATACACACTGAATTTTAAAACAGTTTCCAATGCCTTACAGTAACGTCCCAGCAGTATTCAATTTTTATTTCAGATTGATCTTCAATAGGTTGTGGCTCCTGACAAAAAAATTCTCTCACCTCAGAATACTACGTATGACCATATGATTTTCTTTAAATGGGAAACGTGTCTCAAATTTAGCAGCAGTCCTGCCATACTAAAAATAAATACAGCCACCATTTACAAAGTGCCTATTAAACTTAACCCTATGAGGATTCCCCATTTTACTGGCAAAGGAACTAAATCTCAGGGATTAAATAATTTGCCCAAGACAAGTAAATAAAAAAAACTTATTTCAATTCTTTAGTCTAAAAATTCTTTCAAATCAGTTCTTACTGGGCAATGAATCAAGCCCTCACAGAGAACTTTACCTTTTAATTTCCAACTACAACTGTTTTCTTATTCACCAAACATTTTCAAACATTTTTTCAGAAGCTGGGGTTATAGCATTAAACACAGCAGACAAATTATCTCTGTCCTCATGAAATTATATTCTAGTGAGACAGGTAATAAGCAAATGCACAAAAAAATAAACAGGAATGGGGGTGCTGCTTTTTTAAACACATGGTTTTCACTGAAGGCCTTATTGATAAAGTGACTTTAAGGAAGTGAAGGACTGAGCTGTACAAATATTTTACAAAGGGAACATCCCAAGTAGAAGGAAGAATGAATGCTAAGGTCCTGAACCAGGAATGTGCCTAGTACATTTGAGAAACTACAAGAAGGCCAATGCGATTGCAACAGAGAAGTAATGAGAACTGTAGCTTTTAAGTTTGATGGGAAGCCACTGATGGACTTTGAGCAGAGAATTACAAGATCTAATCTATATTTTAAGGAGTCCGGGTGGCACAAATGGCCAAACACTTAGCTATTAGGCGAAAAGAGAGCAGCTCAAATCCACCCAGAGGTACCTCGGAAGAAAAGTCCAGCAATCTCTCTCCAAAAGGTCACAGTCATTGAAAACAGTTCTACTCCGAAACGCATGGGGTTGCCATGAGTCAGAAGTGACTTGATGGCAACTGGTTTAATCTTTATTTTAGAAGAATCACTTAACTTCTATGCTAAGAATAGAAGCCTCTTGCTTCCCAGTAGAAGCAGGAAGACCAATTAAGAGGATAGTGGAATAAACCAGAAGGGAGATGCTGTTGGCTTGGTTCAAGGTAAGAGTAGTAGATGTGGTAAAAGTGGTTGGATTCAGGAGTTGAAAGCAAATACAGAGAATGCCTAAAACCATGTGAAATGATGAGATCATTAAGGTAATCATGAAATTACTCATCATGTGAATTCTTCAACTGTCAACTGCTGGCAGACAAGCACATACCTGGATATTTTTTTACCAAGAAAAGCTTGGCATGACACTGAATGGGGAATCAGAAAGCCTGGGATGGTATCTCAACTGATTGTAGAGAAATCTCTATCACTGAAGTCTGCTTTCAATCTCCTTATTTATAAAATAAAATAATAATTGCCCTAGCTGATGAAATAACTCACTTTCACTAGTAGCTAATCTTTAGTGCTTACTACATACGGAATGAACAAATCTGTCTTGGAAGAAATACTGCCAGTACATCCTTGCTCCTAGGAAGTAAGGATGGCGAGACTGTGTCTCACATACTTTGGATACGTTGTCAGGAGGAATCAGTCCCTGGAGAAGGACGTCATACTTGGTAAAGTAGAGGGTCAGCGAAAAAAAGGAAGACCCTCAGGGAGATGAATTGACACAGTGGCCGCAACAATGGGTTCAAGCACAGCGACAACTGTGAGGATGATGCAGGACCAGGCAGTGTTTCCTTTTGTTGTGCATAGGATAGCTATGAGTCAGAACTGACTCGATAGCACCTAACAACAACAACATAGCAAGCAGAAGCCCTGGTGGAGCAATGGTTAAGCACTCAACTGCTAACTAAAATGTCAGCAGTTCAAACCCGCCAGCCACTCCGCAGGAGAAAAGACCTGTAAATTTGCTCCTGTAAAGGTTACAGCCTAGGAAACTCTACGGGGCACTTATACTCTGTCCTACAAGGTTGCTATGAGTTGAAATCAACTTGATGGCACACAACAACATGCTGATCATTGTGCCAAGAATTTTACTTGTACCATCTTATTTAATTCTCATAACAGCCCTGTAAAGTAGGTATTACTATTTTTATCAACCCCATTCTACTAATGAGGAAACTGAGGTTTAAATAGATTAAATAACTTATTCAATGTTATCTAACCAGTAAGTGGCAGAGCTAGTCCCAAGTAACTATAAAACTCATACACTTAACCACCAAGCATGCTACATCTAATTACTGATCACCTACCATGTGCAAGGTACTGTATTAGGCACAATAGCAAGTAAGACAAAATTGCTTTCATCCTTAATGCTTGTAAGATCACAGAACACACACACGAAGAGTGTTTAAATACTTCTTTTATCATATTTTATTTTACCATTAAACAAGCCAACCATCCTGAAACCTCCCACAGACCAACTAGAATAAATTTATTTCTGGGAATGGAGATTCTAAATATTTTAAAGTCAAATAAGACTCTCTATAGAGAAATCTATCCTTCTAAACCTAATCTTTTACTCTTAAATTTGATAACTGAGCCAAAGGACCTGGTGAAATCAAAAGCAACTTGGGAAGAATATTCTTAATTAGCTTTTAAAGCAGTAAAGAAAAATATTAATTAAAAGTACACAAGAACTGTCTGGAGGGAAGAGGACACTTTTCACTTACAAAAAGATGTCCTTTTTTTAAGTTTTGGGTTTTGTTCTGTTCTGACTCTAACAAACAGAATCATAAAAAATTAAAAACAAAAACACCTCTTTACCATCTAACTAGGAAAAAAAAATCCTCTCATTGTTTCCAATGATTTACTGTATGGAAAAGTAAAGGTTCTTGGTTTATATTTATAAAATAAATTTATACATATTTTAAATACACTGGGTTGAAATCATGGAATTTGGAAGCCATGATAACAAAGAGGTATCAGAAAGAAAAGGGATTACAGACATTTATGCTGGTATAAGCACGGTGACCTTTCATCATTGCTGACTACCTAAGTAAGCTCAACAACAAATAAAATGTTTTCCATTGCTTCTAAGCTATCCTCTCACCCGAGGCCATTCATTTCCTACTACCACCAAATAGCCATTCCACCTCAACTTTTTCCTTCTTCCAAGAACTGACTTTTCCTGCTTTATATACTACCTATCTTCCTCTCCAATTCTCCACTTATTTTTCCTGAGAACACATTTTTCACATTTCCTTTACAATTGCCAGAAATCCCGGTGGTGTAATGGTTACAGCTATGGCTGCTAACAAAAAGGTTGACAGTTCAAATCCACCAGGCACTCCTTGGAAACCCTAAGGGGCAGTTCTGCTCTGTCCTTTAGGGTCACTATGAGTTGGAATCAACTCAATGGCAATGGGTTTGGTTTTTTGGGGGTTTTACATCCACCATATAATTTACCTTTCACCTGGTTAACACCTAGCCATTCCTTGAGACTCAGCTCCAATGTCACTTCCATACAAAGCATCCCCCCATTGATGCCCTTATACCCCCAGCTTAAGTTGGTCATTCTTTTGTCTACAATCTCATTTTCAAACAAAACTGTTATTATTACTATTATTATCTGTTCACATGTCTCTCCCCAATTAGTGAACTCCCTGAAAAGCAATATCATGTCTTAAAACATGTCAGGCATGCCCCTACAATTCAATTTTGTATTATCAGATGATGGCAAATGAAAGGCACTCAATACTTATCCTGCCAATGCACGGATCCAAAAGTATTTGCAAATTCCAGGCTTAGAACAAAGAAAGTGAGAGGAAAGAAAGAATTAAATAAAAAGGCAGATTGCAAAAAGGACTTTGTTCTAGCTAGGATCTTGTAGCACTAGGTGTATGATTCCCAACTCTCTCCTATGTTTTGGGCTTCCATTCCTATATTCCTTCTCTTTTCATAAGGTGACTACTCTGTCATAAGTTATATTAATAAATCAGGATTGGCTTCTTCAATCTAGATACAACTTCATTTTTTCTAAACTATCAAAAACCATACAGTTTTTTCCTTCTTATTTATCAAGAACGATGACCTGATTTCTTGTATGCACTCACATCTGTCCAAGACTGCTGTATGTTCATGGATTGGCTTATGGTTCTTTCCTTCAATACCTAACAGTATTTTTACTTTTGGGGCTAAGAATGTGCATTTCTAGGTTAAGAAATTAATATCCAGTACAAGATACCAGTGGCTAGAATAGTTCCTAATACACAGTAAATGTTCAGTAAATACAGGAGAGTAAACGGAAAGAAGAGAAAGTAAAAGCAAAGGCGAAAAGCAGGGAGTCTTGTACGTTGTATAATATTTGTTAATTTATTTCTGTCATCCCTGAATAGAATGTTAACTTCTTATGGGTAAAAGACTGTGCCATGTTCACCAACATATCCCCAGTGCCTAGCATAGTAACTGGCACATAACAAGCACTCAAGATCCTCGATGAGTAAATAAATCAGAGGTCAGCTAACTTCTGTAAAGGGCCAAATAGTAAATATTGTATATTTCACGGGCTATATATACTCTCTGAGGCAACTACTCAACTCAGTCTGCCCTTGTAGCATTAAAGAAACCATACACAAAATATAAAAGAATGAGTGTGTTCCAATAAAACTTTGTTTACAAAAAACACATGGCTAGGCCATAGTTTGCTGACCCACAGGATGAATGAATGAAGTGAGACTAACAAATGTAAGGGTTACAAGGGAGGAAAGGAAGAAGGAAGAGAATAAAGGGAAAAGGAAGGAAGGAAAGAGGAACATTGCCTTTTTCTTGTGAATGGAAAAAGAAAAATAAAAAGAACTATACTTGGGAAAGAAAGGTTATGAAACACACATTTTCCTCCAAAAAACTAAAACAACATAGTATACTTTTTCAAGTCGAAAGATGTGATCTCTTTCTAAGCGTTCTTCAGCTTGTTTCAAGCCTAGTCTCTGTTCAGGTGTCAATGTAGATTCATCTATCACAGTGGCATTTTCTAAATACTCCATCTCTGATGAATTTTCTTTATTTGATTCATCATTCTTCATTTTACCTAGAAAAGGAAGCACTGAGTTACTATCATCAGAATTTTTAAATGGGTATTATTTTAAATTTTTCTTAATGTAAACAGATATTGAATTTATACATAAATGGGAAGATGTTCTTTCCTTCTATTTCCTTATTTTTCTTGGTTGCACAAAGTATAATTATGTAAAACATAAATACATGGTATCAAAATTCACAAAGAAAAATCTACTTCATGAGTAAAATACCTACATTCTTCCAACCTATCCACCAAAGAAAAAAAAAGGCCTTTTACAAAGGATAACATAACACAACCAACTTGTGCAATCTCTGAAGGCAATTTGATACAAAGCTATTTCGAGTCCTGCCCAAAAAACAGTCAGTGAACTAAAGTCAGTGTATCACTATAATATTAGCAATTAAAAAAACATATATACTCCAAATCACAAACCCACGAGGCTCCTCCTGTGCTTTCACAGAACTCATTGATATCACCACTTAACCAATATTTTTTCCTCTAGACCTTAATACAATGTCTATCTGGCATTTAATAAAAATATGTAGAAAAAATAAATGAATTTGGATGTATCTAAAAGCATTTCTAGAAGATAATCAACAAATCTCTTCATTCAGCCCTTGAGAGCCAACTGCATGCCATTTACAGGAACCCTGACAGTCAACCCTACCTTTTGATAGCACTAATTTTCTGAACAAGGAAGGAATGGTATGCTTCTGGAATTGGTGCATTTCCTTCTACCAGAACAGGAGTTTCTAGAATAGGAAGGTAAACTCTTGGATAAGAATGTTATAAAAAGGATTCACACATTAGAAGTGTAGCTAGGTTAGACACGTATTTTGTAAATGATAGGAGAGCCCTGACGCACCATGAACAACTGGCAATTGTGTTTTAATGTCTGGAAAAATAATTCAGTTTTTTAGTAACCATTTTATGATGGTAATAGAAAAGATAAGGTGAAATCCTACTTTATTTCTACATTTCAAAAAAACGGACAGTAGTACAATACAATATTTTAACCTTCTTTATTTTTCTATATGTAGAACTTGCGCTGCATGAGTAATACAAGGCAACTAATACCAGTAAATCTTGTAAATTTATTATTTTTGCCAATCTAACGAATTAGAGAAAGCTACATATCATTTTTTAAATCAGAAATAAATAAAATTATTTAATTTTCTTGAATCAAAATACAAAATAATTAACATAAAGCAAAATTTCCCAAGCTATGTTCCACAGAATACTAGTTACACAAGATGTTAACAGGTATTCCTGAAAAATGGGCTCTGGGGCCAAATAAATTTGGGAATATTACATACCATATTTATTCATTTAATCCTTCATTCAACAAATGCTGAGTGCTTACTATGTGCCAAACACCAAGGAAACAGCAATGAATAAAAGCTAAAATCCCTGCCTATATAAAGCTTAAGGAGTCTCTGAGAGGTGAAAGCGGTTAAGTGCTGAACTACTAACTGAAAGGTTGGTGGATCAAACCCACCGAGAGCCGTCCTGGAAGTAAAACCTGGAGATTGCTTCTGAAAGGTCACAGCCTTAAAACCCCATTGAGTAGTTCTACTATGCACATGTGGGGTCGTCACAGTCAGAATCAACTTGATGGCAACCAACAATAATAGCACAGGAAGCTCACGTTCTAGTGTGATTAACCGACAATAAAATAGACAAATAATTTTAAAACAACCCAATTAAAAAATTGCAAAGAATTTGAAAAGGCATTTCTCCAGAGAAGACACACACATGGCCAACACACATATGAAAAGATGCTCAACATCATTAGGGAAATGCATATTAAAACCACTAGAATCGCTATAAGCAAAATGACAGATAATTAAAAACTGCTAGTGAGGATATGGGAGCCCTGGTGGTGCAGTGGTTGGGTTCGGCTGCTAACCAAAAAGTTGGCAGTTCAAATCCACCAGCCACTCCTTGGAAACCCCATGAGGCAGTTCTACTCTCTCTTATAGGGTCACTCTGAGTTGGAATCAACTCAACAGCAATGGGTTTGGTTTTATTTTTTGTAGTGAGGGTATGAAAAAACTGGAACCCTCTTACATATATGATCCTGTTTCCTAGGTGGAAGCACAGAGAGAGATAAATAGTGGGTAGTAGACGAACGAAGACAGAGAAGTGGGGGAGTATCAAAGATCACAAGGGCCTTATCCAAAAGGTAAATATCCGAAAGAATTGAAAACATGCTCAGAGAAAAACTTTTACACAGATGTTCACAGCAGCAATACTCACAACAGCTAAAAGATAAAAACAACCCAAAGATCCATCAGCTGAAGAATGAACACACAAAATGTAGTGTATCCAGACAATGGAATATTATTCAGCCATAAAAAGAAATGAAGTACCGACACATGCTACAACATGGATCAACCTTGAAAACATTAACTGAAAGAAGCCAGACACAAAGGCCACTTATTTTATGATTCCAATTTTATGAAATATCCAGAATAGGCAAATCCATAGACAGAAAGCAGGTTAGTGGTTGCCAGTGGCTGGAAGGAGGGGGATAATGGGGAGTAACTGCTTAATGGATATACAGGTTTCCTTTTGGGGTAACAAAAAAAGTTCTGGAACTATATAGTGGTGATGGCTATAAAACACTGTGAAACTACTTAATGCAACTGAATTATATACTTTAAAATGGTAAAAACTTTTGTTTTTTTAAAAATTGTGTATTTTGCCACAATTTAAAAAAAAAAAGTTAAGCAGAGTTACCGTGTTGTGTTAATTGCCCCCAAGTTGATTCCTACTCACAGTTGAGCCCATGTGTACAGAACAGAACTGCTCCATAGGGTTTTCAAGTCTGTGATCTTTCAGAAGCAGCTCACCAGGCTTTAATTCCATGGAGCCTCTGGGTGGGTCTGAACAGCCAACAGGTTAACAGTCTAGCACTTAATCATGTGCACCACCCAGGGACTCCAATTCCACCCCTAGGTATATACTCTAATGAAATAAAAACATAAAAATAAAATAAAAACACAAAAACTTTTAAAAATGTTCACAATAGCCAAGAAGTGAAAACAACCCAAATGTCCATCAACTGACAAATGGATAACAAAATGTGGTATCTATACAATGAAATATAACTCAGCAATAAGAAAGAATGATGTATTGATACATATTACAACATGGATGAACCTTGAAAACGTGCTAAAAAAGCCAGACACAAAAGGTCACATGTTGTATGATTCCATCTACATGAAACAGGCAAATCTATAGAGACAGATTATTCAAATGGACAATGAGTAAGAAAGACTGAAGAACTGACACCTTTGAATTATGGTGTCGGTGGGGAATACTGAATATTCCACGGACTGCCAGAAGAACAAACAACTCTGTCTTGAAAGGAGTATAGCCAGGATGCTCCTTAGAAGCAAGGATGGCTGGACTTCGTCTCATGTACTTTGGACATGTTACCAGAAGGGACCAGTCCCTAGAGAAGGACAGTATGTTCGGTAAAGTAGAGGGTCAGCGAAAAAGAAGAAAACCCTCAATGAGATGGACTGACAAGGTGGCTGCAACAACTGGCTCAAAATAAGGATGGCTCAGGACCAGGCAGTGTTTCATTCTGTTGCACACAGGATGGCTATGAGTCAGAACCAACTTGACAGCCCCTAACAACAACAACATAGACAGAAAGTATATCAACAGTTGCCAGAGAGGCTAGGAGGAACGAGTAGTGATTGCAAACAGATAGCGGGGTTTCTTTTCGAGGTGATGAAAACGTTTAGGAATTAGTGGTGATGGTAGCTTAACTCTGTTATTCACACAAATAACACTAAAACCACTTCATTGTCACTCTAAATGAGTGGATTTTATGGCACGTGAATTACATTTCAATAAAACTGTTATTAAAAAATGTGACAGATGTTGCTAAAGACTACAGAGAAAGATTAAAAGGAGAAAAGGAATGGAGAAGTGTTAGAGGTGGATATGAAGGCTGCAAATGTTAGATAAGTGACGCAAGCAAAAGCCTCGATGAAAAGGCAAAAGAGGTGAGAGAGAGCCATATGGATATATGGGGAAGAGTGTTCCAGGCAGATGAAAAAAGCAATTGCAAAGGCCATGATGTAGGTATATGCCTGCACATTTTAGGAACAGCAAGGAGGCAGTGTAACTGCAGCAGAAAGAGAGAAGATGAGAAGTAGATAAATAAGGGAAAAGAAGTATGGGAGTGTCACAGATCACATATGGCCTTACTGGTTATTGTAAGTACACTAGCTTCTACATGGATAATATGGTAAGCCACTAAAACAATTTGAACAGGAGAGACATAATCTGACTCATATTTTAACAGGATCATTCAGAGTGCTATGATCAAACATAATGAGGTATGGTATGTGTAAAAGTAAAGAGATGGATTAGGGCATGCTTGCTATTCAAATGCATGATCCTGACCGACAGCATCACCACCACCTGGGAGTTTGTTACAAATGCAATTTCTCAGATTGTACTCCAGACCTGAATCATAAATCTCTGGTGATTCGTGTATCTACTAACATTTGAGAAGCCCAGAGCTAAAACACTCTCCCCTCAAATATTAATCCAGCTCACACTCTTACCTCTTTCCTCCAAGTCTCTGCTCTCATGTCACCTTCTCAGTGACAATTCATATCTGAAACATTACCACCAGCAACACCAACAGTAACATCATTCCCTATGATCTTTCCTGTTTTATCATCTTCTAACATACCATATATTTTTCTTATTTATTGCGTTTATTGCCTGTCACTTTATATTTGAATATAAACTCCATGAGGACAACGTTGTCTGTTTTGTTTATTGCAGTATTCCTAGAGACTAGATCAGTACCTGGGCACATAGCAGGCACTCAAAAAATATTCAATGAATAAATGGCAAAGGAAAAATGGTACAAATGCTAGGTAGGAGCTAAGGCTGGGTCAAATGGAGAACACTCAGATTAATCACATTTCTATATAATCTATTAAGTTCAAACAGACCAAGATCTAAATGTAAAAATTTTATTCTATTAATTTACAAAGAGGCAATCAAGAAATTCAAATTATTAATTTGAATTTCGTCACATAAAAAAGTGCCAAATCATTATGAATATAACTTTAAGGCAAGTATTATATATATTTAAGAGAATTCTTAAAAATACTAGAAGCACTTATTTACAAAAAAGTTATAGGTCCCCCGCTATCCAAAAGTAGAGCATTCCTATGAAACCTTTCGTAAGCCAAAATGGCATAAAGCAAAAAATTACCATTAATTTACATAGGAAAAATTCCTGAGCGTCCCCACACTCAAAAAAAATCACCTGCCAAATCACACCCAAAAAAACCAAACCCACTGCCATCGAGTTGATTCCAACTCATAGTGACCCTAGAGGACAGAGCAGAACTGCCCCATAGGGTTTCCAAGGAGCGCCTGATGGATTCAAACTGCTGATCTTTTGATGAGCCGCCGTAGTTCTTAACCACAACGCCCCCAGCGTTTCTACTAAATCACACACAAAACCTAAAATAACACTAACATCAATCCACTCAGGCAACAGACCTTCCATCTTATCTACTACTGGATGCCAGCTAAAAGAGACCACTTTGCTACTAGCAGAGCCAACAGTAACTTCAGCAGCTTTCAAGATTCCTTCTCTCTGCGTGTAAATAGTACCAATGGCTGACGCAGGCAAATTCAATGCATGCACAATGTCTTTATTCTGTTCACCACAACTGAAACAATTATGTACAGTTTTACACTAAGGGAGCTCTCTTAAGCTTTTCTGATACCTTAGGACACATCTTGCTAATAGATGTACAAAATAAATCAAGATAAAGCACAGGTGCTCACAGACACAGTTCAAAGTTATGGTGGCTTGATGCTGAGATGCTGAATATAGTTCCCGAGAAGGAGCTTGGTGACATCATTCTCACTGACTGGGGGGTGCAATGCCTCTTTAACAGCTCGCTGCAAAACAAGCGCTAAATGCTATTTCTGCTTTTTGCCTTTTTTCGTAAAAGTGAAAATCCTCTTTGGGTGTCTCCCCGTTATCGAAAACAGGTACTGATTTAGGTCTTTCATAAAAGCAAAGCAGCACAAAAGGAACTTTCGAGAACTGGGGCATACCTGTACTATACTATAAATGATTCTTATGAGTTTGCTAAACTATCGTATTTTTACACAAATAACATATGCCATCTGCACTTGTTTGCTGGCTGTGCCCTCCCCCTACCCCTTTGAGGCACCCTCACAGGCACCACCATGCCTATACTCTTCCACAAGTTGCGATAAAAAACATTAGCATAGCACTTTTAGGAAAATATGCCCCCCCTCAAAGCACAAAAGGCACGCGTTATTTACATAAAATACAGTAAGTTTCCTGAAAGGACCTTTACTTGGTAATGCTTCCTTAAGCTAGCTCAACTTCTATGTTAAGAAACAACACATTATGCTGAGTGAAGTAAGTCAGTGACAAAAGGACAAACACTGAATGATTCCAATTATATATCTAAAATAGGCAAGTGTATAAAGACCAAAGTTAATTAGTGGTTACCAAGAATAGAATGAGCCCTGGTGGCGCAATGGTTAAGGCACCCGGCTGCTAACCAGAAGGTTGGCAGTTCAAACCCACCAGCAGCTCTGCAGGAGAAAAGACCTGGAGGTCTGCTCCTGTAAAGATTACAGCCTAGGAAACCCTATGGGGCAGTTCTCTTCTGTCCTATACGGTCACTATGAGGAGCTGGACATGACTTGACAGCAAACAACCACCAGGGACAGGTGGGAGGAAGGGAAAAAGGAAGACACGATGCTTAGGGGATACTGGGCTTCTGTTAAGGGTGATGGAAAAATTTGGGAATGGTTAATGGTGATGGTTGATTAGCTTAACTAATGTCACTGAACTGTACATGTGAAGATTATAGAAATGGCAAATATTCTGTTACCTATATATTTCTCATAATAAAAAAAAAAAGAACACTGCATTTAGTTGCACTAATAATATATGATGCTAGTTGTCATAGTATGCTAATTACGTGCTAGGTAATACCCTAAACACTCTTACGGATTATTTCACTTAACAACATTTCATAACATAGGCAGTATCATCTCCACTTTTAAAAAGGAAACTTAAAGCATTAAACAGTTTATCTAAGATTACAAAGTTATTAAGTGGGGACGACGGGATTCAAAATCCATGCCACTCCAGAAACCACAACCTTAGCCATCTTACTATGTTACCTCATTTGTTTTGTTGCCTTTAAAAAAAATTTTTTTTAATCATATTTTTCACTAATTCAAGTGCTTCATTAGTCCTTTAATTAAGTGATTTTATATACCAGTATTTTCTAAACTTCAATCATTCATGTACAACCATGTTTAGATTTTTGCCACAGCTAAATATTACTTATCTGAAACTGTCATTAAATTGCCTTACTTTTTTAACTTGGCCTTGTCCTAAGCCATATCTATAAAATCATGGGATTGATATTTCTCTTTTACACATAAAATAAACATACCAGTAAACCAGATGTCGCCAAGCTGATTCCAACTGATAGTGACCCATGTATGTCAGAGTAGAACTGCTTCATAAGGTTTTCAATGGCTGATTTTTCGGAAGTAGATCACCAGGCCTTTCTTCCGAGGTGCCTCTGGGTGGACACTAACCTCCAACCTTTCGGTTAGCAGCTGAGCACATTAACTGTTTGCATCACCCAGGGACTCCCAAAATAAACATACTTCTGTTAAAATAAAAAAGCCTGTTCATATGCCATCATCAGTGTATCACCATAAATGAAAAGAAGCTATTTCTGAACTCTTTACCAAAATTTCTCAAAGTGGTAAAAAAGGAGTTTGGAAATAGCTTCTGTTTATTTCCACATCAAGGTAAGGATTGCGTATTCTAGGTATAAAAAAATAAAAATAAAAAAGATTACCAAGGAAAATTAATTAATTCAAACAAAACCAGGACTAAAGTATACAAAAGACACAGACGATGATTTTAAACAACTCAAATTAAAATCAGGATCCCAAAACAAAATGAATTGTACACTAACAGTTCTCAAGTAATTTCAGCAGTGTTCTAACCCATCTCTGCTTCCAGTTTTGTCTTCTGTCAGGGAATTTACTGTACTGTAGTCAAATGATTTTTCTTACTCTCTATCACAGCCTACAAGACCCTTGATTTTCCGATTCCTATGTGCTTTTCAGTAGCATCTCTTGCCACTCTTCCCTCAACTCCCTATTCAACCTGAGCCTCAGTCAAACTCACAGTCTCACGTTTACCTTACGCATTTTCTCTACCTTAAGTGTAAATCCTACAATTAAATAATGTACTTTCTCAGCTCTAAGTTTTTGTCATTGAACTAAATTGTTACTTTACTTATGTATATCACCCCCTCAGACTAGAAGATTCCTTGAGGTCTGCGCTGTCAGTTTTTTTGTTTTGTTTTTAGTTCTTGTTTTCCACTATAAACACATGCTTGGCATAGAACAGAAACTCAATACATACATGTTTGGCAAATGAATGAGCAATACCTAACTAAAAAAAAGTCCATTTAAAAGCACCTGCACACCTACAAAAAATGAAAAGTTTTTTTTTCTGTTTTTTTCTTTAAGAGCCATATTACTAATACCCTTTTTGTAATTAAAGGAGTTAAAATCAAACTAGGGATAATCTAAAACCCATTACCCAGGGATAATCTACCCAACAACCCAGTGCCGTCGATAGAACATTAATAGAGGAAAATCTCTCTGACAACATCGTTTATGGAAAAAACTCTACTTACTCAAATCATCTGGTATGTCCTCAATTCCTGAAGCACTATCGTCAGAGTCCCCAATATTATCTGCACATGTTTGTCGTTTCTGAGATTTTAGTGAGTCTTTCAGGGCAGATTTTTCCCCCTGTACAACTTCAATATTCACTTTGTTCACAGACGTAATGGGGCCTGGAATTTTTTTTCCAACCTGCTGTAATTCCATCTGTCTCATGTTTTCTTTCAATAGTAAACTAGGCACGTTTTCTGCTTCTGCTGGTGTACTGGGCATCTTTTCTGATTTCATCTGAGAAAGGGGTACTTTCTCTCCTTTTCTCTGGAAACTAAGTGCCTTTTCTGCTGCTGTCTGTAAATCGGGTGCCTTTTCTGCTGTCACGGATGAATTAGGTGACTTTGGTGATTTTTCTGCTTTTGCCTGTAAACTGGGTATTTTTTCCATTTTTGCCTGTGAAGTAGGTGCCTTTTCAGCTTTCACTGGTGAATTAGGTGATTTTTTTGCTTTGCAATGACTTTGATCTCGAAGAACCAATCCCAAATCTTTAGGGCCTGGAACACTGGCAGCATTTGCCTTGCATGATTTAACTTCTGTTTTTTCTATACAAATATCATTTTGCTTACTTTTTTTACTACTATTCCTATTTGAAGAGCTGGTCCCAATTTCTTTTACGGATTTATCATTCCTAGTTTTCAAAGTCTGATTATTTATTACTTTTACTGCTTTGTTTTCTTCACAAATAGCCCAAGCATTCTTCTTTGGTTCATGATTTTCATTTTTAGAGGTCTTAGACTCTTCCATTATTTGAAAACCTGCTTCCTTTTAAATGCGATATTGTAAAAGGCAGATCTCCAGTAGTATGAACTGCTTCCAATCCAGTTTAGGCAAGAAAACTATTGGATAAAAAAGAATATGTTATTTAAATTGCAAAAACCCATTTATAATAAATGGTAAAAGACATAAAAATTAACTTTTAAAATCTGTTCTCAAAATTGAAAAAATAGAAAAAAGTCAAAACCCAGAAAACTGTACGAGGCATTAAAGACCGTTGAGTAAACAACAGCAATATGCTCATCAAGAAGGTTCTAATGTTATTACGGTAATAAGACATAAAAATAAGAGAATTTTAGAGAAATAAAAGATTGTTTTACATTACTCAATGAGAATTCCAACTAAAAGGTAAATAAAATCTACAACTGATATGCCACAATTAACATAAAAGAAAATGGAACAAAGAAATGCATGTCTACATGTGCCACAGAGAATCAGTTTATAGAATCCAAAATAGTAAGATATTGTCCACACGACTTTTCTACAAAATAGTACCTATTTACACCACCACGAACTTACTTCAAACTTTAGTCGCTAAACATGAGGAAACAATGTAAACAAACTTTCTCCACTCCTGAGGTATCATGAGTTTAAGTGAATTCTTCTGAAGGAAATTTTAAAAACCAATAGGAATCCAGAGTTAAAAAGTGGGAATGAGGAAGAACACTAAAATCAATCAGAAGCATTATGCCAAGTGAAATAAGCCAGAAACAAAAGAACAAATATTGTATGATTCTACTTACATGAATTATCTAGAATAGGCAAATCCAGAGGAAAAAAAAGCACATTATAGATTACCAAGATGAGGGAAGGGCAGAGAATGAAGAGTTATTGCTTACTGAGCACAGAGTTTCTATTTGGGGTGATGAAAAATTTTGGAATAACAGTGATGATTGCACTACATTGTGAAAATAATTAATGACGCTGAATTGTACACATAAAAGTGGTTAAAATGGCAGCTTCTGTTATGTATATTTTACCGCAATTTTTAAAAATCCCTCAAAATTAATCAGAGCCCATTTTGTTCTAAAATATAGGAACTATTTTGACAAAAAGGAAACATTAAATTTACCATACAGCACAAGCTCTGAAGATATGAAAGTAGTATCTGGTATAGTATTTCCATATCAAAAGTACTTTTAATACTAAATTTTATGGAAATCAGGACTTTTTACTGTTCACCTTGTACCCATATGCCTTAAATTCAGATCTATGCCTCTAAGATTAACAAAATGGATAATAATTAAGAGTCCTGCCAGCAAACTATAAAGAATTTAAATGTAGCAGCTTTGAATTTTACTTGGTTAATTTACTAAATTAAAAATTTAGACAATTATGCACCTCTAATCATTTAACTATAAATCATATAAACACAAAAATATCACTTAAAATAAGAAGCTCAGAAGACAGCCACTTACTCCCAATTATGTGTTTATGTAAGAGTATATTAAGAAAAAATGAAAAACTAAGCAATAAATTAAACTTACCTAGCTATGTATCCACTAAAACATCTTACTCAACTTGGACCCTGCTTTTATAATTTCTTTTGGAATGACAGTGACGATTGCACTACATTGTAAATATAATTAATGACACTGAATTGCTGGTAGGAATGCAAAATGGTACAGCTGTTGTGGAAAACATTTTGGTGATTCCTCAAAAGGTTAAGCATGGAACTACCATATGATCCAGCAATCCCAATTCTAAGTATAAACCCAAAACAAATGAAAGTGGAAACACAAACAGAAACCTGTATACCAATGTTCATCTAAGACACAACTATTGGTCTCTACTCGTCTGGAGCAGAAGAGAATAAAGGAAACCAAAGACATAAGAAACTAGTCCACAGGACTAATAGCCCACATGAACCATAGCCTCTTCTAGCCTGACACCAAAAGAACTAGATGGTGCTCGGCTACCACCACAGACCGTTCTAACCAGAAACACAACAGAAAGTTCCAGAAAGACTGGGAGAAAAATGTAGAACAAAACTCAAATTCCTAAAACAAGGCCAGACTTACTGGACAGAGATTAAAGAAACCCCCGAGACTACTGCCCTAAGATACCCTTTGAACTTGGAACTGAAGCCACTCCCAGAAGTCACCTTTTAGCCAAATATTAGATTGGCTTTTAACATAAAATCACCCATGAGGAACATGCTCCCTTAAACAATCAACTATATGAGACCAAACAGTCAATATTTACCCAAAAGCAAAGAGAGACGGCAAGGAGGAACAGGGAAACAGAACAATTGTAACCAATGTCATAGAACAATTTATATAAAAATTGTTAAATGGGAACCTAATTTGCTGTATAAACTTTCACTTAAAACACAATAAAATATTTTTTTAAATAAATAAAAGACATAAATAGATACATAACATAAATCGATAAATAACCAAGCACTTAACCATTTGTGCCACCCAGGGACTCCCCTATAATGTCTTATTGATCCCTCCACCAAAAAAAAAGTTAAGTGTGGTAATTTTATACCAAAATTGCTATTTTTAATTTTTTAAGCTATCGACAATACATACATTGCCAAAAAAATTACAATTGCTAGAAATAAAATTCTAAGGTTCACTGCTTCCCAGTTGCACACTCATAGCAAAATTGATTGAAGCAAATAATGTCAGACCTGCTTTCTAGTTCCTGGTTATATTTTCAGAACATGCTAAATGGGTATTAAATGTCTTAAATAGCTAGTAGTATACTTATTAATTATTAAGAAAATACACGGAATTTAAAATAAATTTTTAAAAGATGACTGTATGAACTTTATAGAAAACAATAGAATTTAGAACATATTCAATTTCGTTTTTAAGTAAGCTATTAAGACATGAGTCCATTACTTACTTCTGGGCCTAATACCAAAAAAACCAAACCCAGTGCCATCGAGTCGATTCCAACTCATAGCTACTCTACAGCTATGAGTCAGAATCAACTGGACAGCACTGGGTTTCTAGGCCTAATATCTTGCTTAAATCCTTACAATGCTTGGCACAATGCTAGGTACTTAGTATAAGTTTAAAATCACTAGCAAATTGTATGACCCCACCAATACGAAATACTTGGAATAGGCAAATTCATAGAGACAAAAGTTTATTAGTGATTACCAGTGGCTGGGGGAAGGGGAAAATGGAGAGTTATGACTTAAGGGGTACTGAGTTTCTGTTTAAAAGAAAAGTTTCTGTTTAGAGGGATGAAAAATATTTGAAAAGAGATAATGGTGACAGTTGTACAATCGTGAATGGAATTGATGTCAATGACTTTTACACTTAAAAATGGTTAACAATGGCAAATTTTTTGTTACATTTTACTATAATAAAATTATTTTTTAAAAAAGTACTAGTCCAGACTGATGTCTTCATATCCCTCTTTCTTGCTGCAAATTAAAGTCTTTAGCAGAAATAAGAATTGTTTCAAAAGGTTTAATAATTTTTATTGTGCTTTAAGTGAAAGTTTACAAGTCAGTCTCTCACATAAAAACTTACATACACCTTGCTACATACTCCCAATTACTCTCTCCCTAATGAGAGAGCCCACTCTCTCCCTCCACTCTCTCTTTTCGTGTCCATTTCGCCAGCTTCTAACCCCCTCTACCCTCTCCCCTACCCTCCATGCAGGAGATGCCAACATAGTCTCAAGTGTCCACCTGATCCAAGAAGCTCACTCCTCACCAGCATCCCTGTCCAACCCATTGTCCAGTCCAATCCATGTCTAAGAGTTGCCTTCAGGATTGATTCCTGTCCTGGGCCAACAGAAGGTCTGGGGGCCATGACCACCGGGGTTCTTCCAGTCTCAGTCAGACCATTAAGTCTAATGTTTTTATGAGAATTTGGGGTCTGCATCCCAGTGCTCTCCTGCTCCCTTAGGGGTTCTCTGTTGTGTTCCCTGTCAGGGCAGTCATCGATTGTAGCCGGGCACCATCTAGGTCCCCTGGTCTCAGGACAATGTAGTCTCTGGTTCACGTGGCCCCTTCTGTCTCTTAGGCTCATAATTACCTTGTGTCCTTGGTGTTCTTCATTCTCTTTTGATCCAGGTGGGTTGAGACCAACTGATGCATCTTAGATGGATGCTTGCTAGCGTTTAAGACCCCAGACGCCACTCTTCAAAGTGGGATGCAGAATGTTTTCTCAACAGATCTTATCATGCCAATTGACCTAGATGTCCCCTGAAATCATGGTCCCCAGACCCCTGCCCCTGCTACACTGGCCTTCGCAGCATTCAGTTTATTCAGGAAACTTCTCTGCTTTTGGTTTAGTCCAGCTGTGCTGACCTCTCCTGTATTGTGTGTTGTCTTTCCCTTCACCTAAAGTACCTCCTATCTACTATCTAATTAGTAAATACCCCTCTCCCACCCTCCCTCCCTCCTCTCGTAACCACAATCAAAAGAAGTTGTTGATGCCTTTCATAATTAGCCATTGTTCCATTAGCAGACTGACCACAATATCTGGTGCTTAAGACTTAAAAAAGGACATACCACCTTAGAAAGTTTAGCTAAAATGGTTGTTGCACAGTTTATGAAGAAGCTAATCACAGAAATAGCTACTGCTCAAGTAACCCTTCATGGGACAAACAGGGAAACTATTCTAAGACATAAGTACAAAAACTTATCAGAAGCTTCTACTGCTAGTAGCAAATCTTGAACTTCAGCCTAGGCCTCCAACCACTGAGGACCACTAGCTGCTGAGTGTCCCTGAACAAGAAGCCAATGAATTCCTCTGAGTCAGAGATTTCTAACTCTAAAATTAGTGCTTGAACCAGATTATCTTTAGTCTACTCCAACTAAAAAAAATTATGATTCTATGCAAATTCTGAAACACAGTGATGTTAATATTGTATCGGTTCTGATAACTTTACAAGTTATAAAAAATTACCAGGAACCTCTCAGGCTCAATAGAGACACAGCATTAATAGACAATTCTCTCCAAAGGAAGAAAGCTTGCCAAGAATAAGGGGTCCAAGTAAACATGCGATCCAGAGACTGAATTTAACTATACATGGTATGAAGCTCAATAAATGAATTCTGAACAAATACTTTATTTAACATTTTGAAAGTCATTAAAATGCTTAATAGTTATATAATCTGGCATTTGCAACTGGTTATTTTGAACACTGAAATACTAGTAATAATAAACCAAACTTAAAACCTTCAAACTGATTTACCTCTAAGGCAAAAAACAAAAACCAAACCAGTTGCTGCTGAGTCAATTCTGACTCATGGTGACCCCATGTATATCAAGAGTAGAACTGCGCTCCATAAGGTTTTTCAGTGGTTGATTTTTTAGAAGTAGATTGCCAGGCCTTTCCACTGAGACATCTCTGGGCGGACTCAAACTGCCAACCCTTCGGTTAGCAGCTTAGCACATTAGCCATGTGTACCACCCAGCAACTCCTGTAGTGTTTCTCAAATGTTAGCATTCATTACATCACCTGAAGGGTCTCATTCTTAGAGTTTCTAATTCAGTAGGTCTGAGACGGGGCCTGAGAATTTGCATTTCTAACAGGTTCCCAGGTGATGTTAAGGCTGGCCTGGGGACCACATTTGAAGAACCACTGTTCTAGCGAGTGGTCCTAGTAGTAGAGGTAAAGGGGAACTGTACACTTCTCTACTGGTTAAACAATATTACAATTACTGAAGAATTTGATTAATGTCAGCCTCCTCACTAGACTATACTCCGTGAGTTAAGAAACCATTTCTGATTCTGCTTACAATTATAGCTTCAATCCCTACCACAGTGCCTACTACAAAATAGACAATAAATTTATTAAATAAAAAATTAGCTTAAATTATGTTCAATTGTTCACACTTTAAAAACCAAATTTAAGTAACTCAAAAGATATTTAATCACACCAACTTTGTTGCCTATAAGAGAACTAGAGACTATCTCTTCCAGAAAGCCTTCCCTAATCCACCCTCATCTTTCTACCAAGGCTAAGCTAAGTGTGCCTTTCTCTGAACTTTCATCTTACCTTTCTTCTATCACTTAGTACTTAAAAACTTTTTAGGTATTTACTTTCTATATGGACTGCAGGTTTGTTTTTGTTTGTCAATTTGCTTTTTATCAATTACATTTATACAGCTGAAAATGTCAACAGTACAACAAGATAAGACAGTAGTCTCCTGCCAACTCCTAATTTCTCTCCTCAGAAGTATACCTAGAACCCTTGTAGCTGTTTCTTATGGGATTTATCTCCATATTTCTAAATTGTTTAAGCAAATACTTTGTTTTACCTTTAGGTATTATCTACTGACTTTGGAAAATATGGATTTGGCTCTCACAAACACACTTTACAGAGACAGAAAGAATTACATGCACACATTATTTCCTCACTGAAACCCCATTCTCTAAGGATTATAATGATTATGTAAACATTACTCACAGCAGAGCCACATATTATACTACAGCACAGACTGCTAGCTTTCCATCAAAATTTATTTTCTCCTTTTTCCTAGGCACATGACTACAGTACATTTCCCAGCCTTCCCTGAAGTTAAGCTAATCAAGTTCTTGCTCTTTTTTCCCTTCTCACTGGATAAAATCCTGAACAACTCAGCTTCAACCATTCAGCCAACAATTATGCTCTAATCCAGACCAGTGAATCTCAACTTTTGTGCCTAAGAATCACCTAGGGATTTTGTTAAAATGCAAACTCTGATTCAGCAGGTTTGGAATATGGCCTTACATTTCACAATACCTGGTCATACTTTTGTCTGGATAACATAATCAAAGGAATTTGGGCCCTTGAATGACCACATGGAATAAACCATTTATCTGGATCTGGTGACTACACATCTAGCAACTATTACATGAAAGAGAAATAAAACTCTTCTTTTTTTTTGTTGTTTTGTATTACTGGGTCTCTTTGTCACAGCTGCCTAGTTTTGTTTGTTTTTTTTCCTTTAAAGAATATATATACTATGATCACTTTGTCTTTTGAAGTAATTTTCCATCTTCCCTGTAATAAGTTACTGTTTTGTTTTTCTTCAGATTTTTTTATACGCCTAACAGTGTTTTATTGAGTACACAAGGCGTTCGACTGTCTGGATCAAAACAAATTATGGATAACAGTACAGAGAATGGGAATTCTAGAACACATCACTGCATTCCTGATAAACTGGTACACAGATCAAGAGACAGTCATTCGAACAGAACAAGCAGATACTGCACAGCTTAAAATCAGGACAGGTGTGTGCCAGGGTCGTATCCTTTCACTATACTTACTCAATCTGTATACTGAACAAATAATCTGAGAAGCTGGACTATATGAAGAAGAACGTGACATGAGGACTGGAGACGATTCATTAATAACCTGCAATATGCAGATGACACAACCCTGCTTGCTGAAAGTGAAGAGGACTTGAAGCACTTACTGATGAAGATCAAAGACTGCAGTCTTCAATATGGGTTATATCTCAACATAAAGAAAACAAAAATCCTCACAACTGGACCAAAAAGCCGCTTCATGATAAACAGAGAAAAGATTAAAGCTGTCAAGGATTTTATTTTACTTGAATCCACAATCAACACCCATGCAAGCAGAAGTCAAAAAATCAAATGACGTATTGCATCGGGTAAATCTACAGAAAACCTCCTTAAAGTGTTAAAAAGCAAAGATGTCACTCTGAGGACTAAGGTGCGCCTGACCTACACCATGGTAATTTCAATCGTTTTATATATTTGCAAAAGCTGGACAATGAAAAAGGAAGACCAAAGAAGAACTGTTGCATTTTAATTATGGTGTTGGTGAAGAATACAGAACATACCACGGATTGCCAGAAAGATGATCAACTCTGTCTTGGAAGGAGTACAGCCAGAATGCTCCTTAGAAGCGAAGGTGGCAAGACTTCATCTCCTGTACTTTGGACATGTTATCAGGAGGGACCAGTCCCTGAAGAAGGACATCATGCTTGGTAAAGTAGAGGGTCAGTGAAAAAGAGGAAGATCCTTAACAAGTTGGACTGACAGTGGCTGCAACAATGGGCTCAAACATAGCAATGATTTTGAGATGCTGCAGGACAAGGCAGCACTTCGTTCTGTTGTACATGGGGTCACTATGAATTGGAACTGACTCAACGGCACCTAACAAATCAGTAATTCAGGAGTCCCTGGGTGCAAATGATTAAGCAATAGCCTACTAACCAAAAGGTTATTTGAACCTACCCACTGGCTTCCTTGGAAGAAAAGCCTGGAGATCTGCTTCCAAAAGGTCACAGCCATGAAAACCCTATAGAAAGCAGTTCTACCCTGCAACAAATGGGGTTGTCATGAGTCAGAATCTACAGAACAGCAACTGGTTTATCAGTAACTCAATGACAAAACTCTCAAATATGTTCAAACACATCAAGTAATCACGTGCGTTCTCCTTTTGACGTCCTTTGTCTAGGGTTCTCTGATCACTTCTAGACTTCTACCACAGTTGTCACCCCGAGACTTCCTTTCACTATCATTCTGTCAACTCCCTTCCCTTCTCACGCTGATTTTTCCGTTTCCCTCTTCACTCACTTACTACTCCTCCTTGGAAGAGCATATCTACCAGAAGATTTCTAAGAAAGGAAACATGACAGATATCAAAAAAAACAACTACACCCCACTTATGATGCTTCCTTTTATCATAACACAGTTGATGAGTAAAATCAGAAAAATTATCTTGACAAAACATAGCCTATTCCCCCTTTCCTTTCTCTTTGGATCCATCTGCCCACAAGGAGGCAAATTTCATTCTGTTCTCTGTATCCAAGGCTTACAGGTACAAACCTCACACAGAGAGGCCTGCAGTTGTTCAGTTTTGCCTGTGCTTGAGTGGGAAAGTCTGCCTATTTCTGGCATTCAGTATTCAAAAAAGCCTCTTTCTCCAAAATGAGCCTCATCAATAATAAATGTAATGCCTAGTTCATATGCTTCCTCTGCCTCTCCCAGTTCGCTTAGAGTTCAGGAAGGGAACCAAACCCGCTGCCATCGGGAAGGGAAAGGAATGGTATTTATTTGACCCTCTGAAGCCCCAATAAAAGGTAAATTTTATGAGATTTTTTACTGAACTGTTCTGTTCTCTATGGAAGTTTTCAGGATATTTTCCTTGGCACAGTGTTACGAAATTTCCCATTCTTCATTCATTTTGCTGGACATTCAGCTGGCTCTTATAATCTGTAAACTCAGATCCCTCAGTTCTGGAACTTATTTCTTGCATTACATCTTTTATAATTTCCTCTCTTCCATCTTCTCTGTTCTTTCTATAGATCCAATTAATTGGACTTAGGAACTCCTGAATTGATCCTCCAATTTTCTTACATGTTCTCTCCAATTTTGCATCTCTTTTTTTGTGTTCCTTCCTAGGTGATTTCCTCAATTTTATCTTCAAACCCTTCCACCATTTTTTAAGGGACTATCATATTCTCATTTCTAAGAACTCTGATTATTCCTTTTATAGGATTTTGTCTCATGGTTATCATCTCTTTTTTCTAAGAACACAAGTAGTTTTTTGGAAATTTTATTCTACTCCTTGCATTGTTTCCTTCCTGAGTTCCTTTTTTGTGTATGTTTTCTCTTGCTTTCCCATAAATACCTGGAGATTCTTAGTTATCCATTACACTGAAGGGGAGGAGAGATGGGTTTCACTATAGGATGATCAGATGGATTCTAGGCTGTTTCATTTGTCAGCCAAAATGTCAGTATCTACAGGCCTTTTTTTCTTAGGTCATTCAGTTTCTCTAAATAAAAATTCTCTAACCTAGCCTGCTGAGTGTACATCTGGCTGTAAGCATTCTGAGACTTAAGTGGGAAATGGGAGCTGGTGTATACAGAAGGGAGCTCACCACTCAGTAAAACTTCATTCGATTTCTCCGTTTTCAGTACAGTCTCTCCCCTGCTCTCATTTGTCCCTGGTGTCCCATGTCCAAAATCTTTCTGGTTCAACCTCTCCAGGGAGGAAATTTCTATACTTCCGCCACAGTGAAATATTCAGTCACCTGGCTACAAAGCATAGGGTAGATATGGGGTTTTAACTGCTCCTGTCAATCCTCCTGTTTTCAGACCCATTACATACCCCTGCCTTCAGAGATGCAAGCTCCCCCCAAATTTCTGAGCATTTCCAAGTCCCACAAATCAAATCTGTGAATTTCTTACTGGCTTCTCTACTGCTATGTTGTATTTCAGCTAGCTCTGCCCTGTTAAATCAGTCAACACTTTTTCATTTACTTTTCAGTTTCCTATATTTTGACATCTCTCATCTGCTGTCATCTCCTCTTACATTTTCATTGCTTTTGTGAGTCTATACATTATAATTTAACTCTTTCTGGTCATTTTATTGTTTCTATCCAAAAATCATAAATCATAAATTTTGGAGCACTGTATCTATAGTTCAGTGTCAGACATGTATCAGGCAAACAACAGTTACTAAATTATATGCTATATGGGAGTTAAACCTTATCTGTCTTCTTAACCAGTCCCCCCAGTGGCTAGAACAGTGTCTGACTCATAAGAGACAGTCAATAATATATTGAAAAAAACGAATGAATAGTTTGACAACTGTTCAACTTAATAATATAATATTATTACATTATCAGGGTATTTTATTATAAACCATGTGTTCAGCATAAATATGTACTGAATAAGCATACATTCAGAATTTTAGTAAAAGGCATGAAAGCATGTATAAAAGTATACACATATCTTAAATTTTACATGTCAATCACCTTTTAAAATAGCTTAAAGGTTTAAAAAAATGGCATCCCTTCATATGAGTAAATCAACTGAATTTATATGATCAAAAGCAAGTGGAGCTGTGCCCTCTGTTCTCAAAGCTAATTTACAAATATATAAGATTTCCAAACTAAATGACTTAAATGTTCAGCCAAAGGCTCACCAAAGGTTTTTCGCATTATTTCGAGCCTTTTCTTTCTTTCTTCATCTGATAACCCTTTTGGGCCATTTCACTACGTATTAATTAGAACCCTCACCAGTGATGGTAGAAGGAAATTTAAATTCTGCTTCTTTCGGAAGCAATTTGTTGGCTAAAACAGCCAGACATTATCAATAGTTCCTGTTTTTGTTTTTTAATGACTTCTGTAAACTACAGGGGCTCCCAAATTACTCAAGCCACACTTTCCTCATCTGCATTGTAACTAAATAACCAAAACTGCCTCTGTATTTGAACAGTTCTATGATACAAGATTTGCTAGAGAACTCTTGATTCTTCCATTATCAAGCAGCAAACAGGTATTTACTTAATGATTTGTGAGTGAGTTCATTTGTTTGTTGGGAGTACCAAGTATATCCCACAGGTCCAAAAACTGTGATATATTACTGTACTGGGAGCCCTGGTGGCACAGGGGTTAAGCACTCAGCTATGAATCCAAAGGTTGGCAGTTAGAACCTTCCAGCCGCTCCATGGGAGAAAGATGTGGCGGTCTGCTTCCATGAAGATTTACAGCCTTGGAAACTCTATGGGGCAGTTCTACCCTGTCCTACAGGGTCACTATGAGTTAAAATTGACTTGATGACAATGGGTTTGGTTTTTGTTTTTGTTCTGGTCCTCAAAGGCTTGGGCTTCAAATACCACATTCATTTTGAAAATTCACAAACTGTATCAGTCGAAACATGCTCAGTGATGCTGAAATAACAACCCCTAAGTTTATTTCCCAATTTATTCAAAGTTCGCTGTGAATTCAGGTGACTAAGGCAGCTGTCCTTCATGTGTTGACTCAGCATCTCGAGCTGCCTTAATCTTTAAGGTTCCTCCTATTATTAGCAAAACAGGAAGAGAAGGACTGGCACTAGTCCTTCCTATACTATGAATTAACACAAAGTGAAATACGGCAGCCTGTGCTCTCAATGCACAGTATCATTTCACTCCAATCCTTTCGGGCAGGGACAGTTTCACAGGCATGTGACCTACACAGGTACGCAAGGTCTCATGCTCAGAAATACCCTATACTTGTCTGTTATGACAACCTTAGGTCCCCAGGTGGAGTAGGCAGTTTGTGATCAGCTGCTAACCTAAAGGCAGTTTGAACTCACCCAGACACACAGCAAAAGAATGGCCTGGCAATCTGATTCTGTAAGATTACAACCAAAAAAACCATAAGGAGCAGTTCTACTTTGTAACACATGGAGTTGTCATGAGTCAGAATTGACTTGGCAGCAATGGGTTTGTTTGGTTCTTACGGCCATCTTGAAATTCTTAATAATTTTATCTTTGAGCTTACACTTAGTAAGTAAAATCTAATGAGACAATAGAACATCCACATAAGCAGAGAAGATACATGCTATAGGCATGCCCACCATTCCTTACCACCCAGTTCTTACACAGCATTCATGATGCCCCATAAGCAAAGAATTCCAGTAAACCTGTAACATGTGGGCGTTCAGCAAGACTCAATAGAAGTATAAGGTGTGTTGTTGCAACTAACTAAAAAGGGAACTGACAGCCCCAAGAAGACACACTTTCTGTTCAAACCGTAACTTGCTTCAAATAGAGAAGAACAATGATGTTCTAAGAGACATGAATGACTAAGGAACTAAATCTTTTTTTATTTGTGATACTTTCTTGTATTAGACAACCACTTATCCTAAAAATGACGATCCAGAAGGAAAAGAAAAGATAGGGCAACCGATAGTTCATTTTCCTTTCAGTCTTACCTTGTTCATCAGAAAGTCAAAGCTATGAAGTATTTGTAGAATGTACAAATACCAAGCAGGGAAATAAAAACAAATAAGTTTTGTGCAGCATTTCCACTGTTCTGGTAGCATGTAAAACCATGAAATACTAGTGCTTCCACAAAAGATTTAAATACTCTTATATTTCCATTTAAAAGTGGTAGAGGGGAGCCAAGACAGCAGAAAAGACAGACGCTTCCGGCAAGCCCTCCGTACAACAAAGATCCGAAAAAAAACAAGTGAAACGAGTGTATTTATGACAAGCTAGGAGCCCTGAACATCAAAGGCAAGCTTAGAAAATGAACTGAGGGGCGGGGGGGGAAGAGATGGTTCAGAAGCAGAAAGGGAGCCCTAAGGCACCATTCCCAGGAGAGGCGGCAGCAGGCTGGTACAAGCATTCGGCCAGTTTCCTCAGGGAGAAGCAGCCAGCCACAGAGCCTACTCACACCTCTGGAAACAAAGAATAACGGTGCTCTCGGCAAAAGCTAAGTACCTGGGTATATTTTACCGCTGCACCCCCACCCCACCCAAGGCAGTTTCAGCGGCTGATTTCCCTGGGTCTGAGATAGGCCCTGTTGAGCGCCTAGAGCCAACCTCCAGGCCCTGGAGAAGGAATAAATTCACAACTGGGGGAGAAGATAATTTGCCAGCTCCACTAACCAGGGGGACCTCAGGACAGAAGCGGCTCCTGTCCAGGCACAAACGGTCTATGGCCTTTGAGTACCTTTCCCCTCTGCATGGACCTGTGTGGGCCTATTTCAGGAGAACAGGCCCTTGCTGGCAGACTCCAACCATTTTAGCTGTGCAGGGGAGAGGTGGGTGTTTGATGTTTGACATTGCTTTGCCTATTAAACAGGGTCTTCACCTACCCACATCAGAGTCCTAAGGACTGGTGGCTCCACTCGGGTCACCCGGCCACCCGCGACAGGGATCCAAGGATAACTGGTGCCTCCCAGTCCTTACAACCAAAAACACTGGGTGCTCATGGTCCGTCTGCAGAACCCACCTGCTGCAACCAGATACCAGTACCTACACCAATCACCCTGCCCCTCTAAGACTATAGGACAGAGCCTGTACCATTTAAAAGTGGGATGACACAACATAAAGATGAATGATAAAATTAATGCCAGTAACTTAATTCTTCTTTACTTAGAAAAATACTGAAGGGCAAATAAAACCACAACTACCAGAAAAATGAACAGATCTGTTTGAATGAACAAACCGAGCACATCAGAAGAGATCTGTCCCTGGAGAAAGACATCGTACTTGGTAAAACAGGATCAGTGAAAAAGAGTGGACCCACAAATGGACTGGATTGACACAGTGACTGCAACAATGGCTTGAAACACAGCGAGGATTGTGAGGATGGTACATGACCAAGCAGCATTTCATTCTGTTATGCATAAGGTCACCATGAGTCGGAGGTGACTTGGTGGCACCCAATAAGAACAACAATTCATAAGGACATTGTTCCACAGTTTTCTTTTCTTACAGTGTTTTTATCTGGTTTTGGTATCAGGGTAATGCTTACTTCACAGAATGAGTTAGGAAGCATCCCCTCTTCTACTTTTCAGAAGACTGTGAGAAGCACTGAAATTAATTCTTCTTTAAATGTTTGGTAGAATTCACCAATGAAGCCATCTGATCCCAGATTTTTTTTTGTTGGGCAGTTTTTGATTATGGATTCAATCTCCTCATTTGTTATAGGTCTACTGAGATTTTCTATTTCTTCTTGAGTCAAGTTAGGTAGTCTATGTGTTTCTAGGAATTTATTCATTTTATCTAGGTTATCTAATTTGCTGGCAACAACTGTTCAGAGTATTCTCTTATAATCTTGTCAGTTGCCTTACATGCATGCAAAAGCTGGTGTTGTTATAAGGTGCCCTCGAGTCAGTTCTGACTCATAGCGACCCTATGCACAACAGAATGAAACACTGCTCCCTCCTACGCTATCCTCAAATGTGAAAACATCTCATATGTGAAAGCTAGACAATGAAAAAGGATGACCAAAGAAGAACCTATGTATCTGAATTGTGGCACTGGCAAAAAATACTGAATATACTATTAAACACCAGGAGAATAAACAAATTATAAGAAATACAACTAGAATACTCCTTATAAGCAAGAATGGCAAGACTTCAGCTTGCTTACTTTGTACATGTCATCAGAAAAGACCAATCACCAGAAAAGGACATCATCTTTGGTAAACTAGAGGTTCAGTGAAAGAGGGAAACCATCAGTGAGGTGGGCTGACACAACAGCCACAACAACGTACCCAAATATACCAAAGGATCATAAAGATGGCACAGAACTGAGCAACATTTCATTCTGTTATACGTAAGTTCACCAAGAATCAGAGCCAACTCAATGGCAACTAACAACACAATACTTTTTATTTCTGTAGGATCAATAATAGGAGTCCTGGCAGCACAGGGGTTAACCATTCAGCTTCTGGAAAGGTCAGCAGTTCAAACCCGACATCAGCTCCCTGGGAGAAAAATGTGACACTCTGCTGGGAGAAAGATGTGACACTCTGCTTCCGTAAAGAGTCACAGCCTTGGAAACCCTACGGGGCAGTTCTATTCTGTCCTATAGGGTCGCCATGAGGTCAAAAGACCATGGAATGACATACTTCAAGTGCTGAAAGAAAAGAACTATTAACTAAGAATTCTATATGCAGCAAACTGCCCTTCAAAAATGAGGGTGAAATTAAAGACATTCTCAGATAAACAAACTGAGGGAGTTTGTTACCAGGAGATCTGCCCTACAAGACTTGCTAATGGGAATCTTTCAGATTAGAGTGAAAGGATACTAGACAGTAGCTTGAAGCCATACAAAGGGGAAAAAGATTTACAGAAAAGGTAATTTCATGGGTAAATATAAAGGCTAGTTTTATGGTATTTTTGGTTTGTAACCTTACTTTAATCCTTCAGGCATTCCCCAGACAGGTTAGAACAGACATACACAATAATTTGAGAATAAAGTCTACTCTGATCCTTCTAGAGCCAGAGACCAGGTTCCTTCTTTGAGAGTGCAGGCCACTGCCACTTTAAGACGGCCATACTTGGGGAGGCAAGGGGGAAGGATGGGGCACAGTCAAGTAGAAAACCAAAGCTTTCCTACCATTTAGACAGCACTTTTTTCTTGATTCAGTGTTCACTTAGTTCCTGTAACTCTTTATCTGGCTTCCAGAATTCTAACAAAGTTGATTCTGCCAGTTTCTGCTTGGTTTTGTTGTTATGTTTTGGTTTTGAGGAGCGGTTTTTTTGTTTTGTTTGGGGGTTTTTTGGTATTTTTGAGAGGGTTCAGGAGTATGCTGCTGATCATACAACCATCTTGCTCCAGACTCCTCTTACATTTTCATTTTGCACCGGGTCCTGCAAATTACATAGCTGGCCCCGGATTTGTTCAGGTAAACAAATACAAATCTGAAATGAATGTTAAACATTATTTGTGAACATTCATACATAAAGAGCCGGGTTAAATGCTAGGGATACAAAAATAAACAAGGGGCCTTAACAGGGGAGACAGTCATATAAATATATAATGACAATATTATGTGGCACATACTATGAAAACCTAGGGGAAAGAGTCTTAAGAAAGCCTTCATAATGGAGATAATAGTTGAGCTGAAAAGCAATTTCCTAGTTGATAGAAGTGAGAAGGAATAGTCCTAATTGATGGACTTTTTATACACTAAACAAATGTGTTTGTAAAACTCTGAGAATTTTTTTAGGACCACAAAATAGCATAAATAACGATAAGGACAGGAGATGAAATAGGGAATGTAGGTTAGTGCCACACTATGAAGCAATTTGCATGCCAAGTTGAGTATAAACTTTAGCAAGGCCACAGATTTATAACCAGAAGAGTAGCACAATTTCTGTTTTAGATTAACTTCTGCAGAACAAGGAAGACAGACTGCAGAGGAAAGAGAGGCTGAAGTTCGAGGGAAAAATCAAGAGGCAGTAAAGTAAGAGTAATTAGCGATAATAATAAAAAGCATTATGAGGTTATTTGGGGTCTTATCACAACCAATTTAGTGGGGGGAGGGATGGTTGTGTTAACCCAAGTTAAACAGACTTCTTTCCTGAAGGACCTCTCAGGCTCTTTAGTATGTTAACATGCACAATAAATCACTAAAACAGGGATGTAATCTGCAGCATTTCCCAGGCTGATTTGACTAACGAAGCCTCTTTAGCCAGGACCACCTATTAGTATCTCAAAGAACTGTAAAGAGAGACTGACTTGATTTGTAAACTTTCACTAAAAGCACAATAAAAATTAAAAAAGAAAACCGTAAAGAACACAAAGTTGATAACACCATTCTATGACACAGGAAGTAAACAAACACTAAGAGAGGAAAGCAGAGGGCAGTAGAGGACTTAAGACAGGGGTAAAACAATAGAAAATGTGAAGAACAGGAAAGGAAACTGACTACAACATAGCCAAGCTGCATTAAACCTCGCTGCCATCAAATCGATTCCAACTCATTGCAACCCCACAGGACAGAGGAGAACTACCCCATAGGGTTTCCAAGGAACAGCTGGTGGATTCGAACTGCCAACCTTTTGGTTAGCAGCTAAGCTCTTAACCACTCTACCACCAGGGCTCCAGCAGTGGAACTGGTATCTAAAACCCAAAACCAGTACCATGGAGTCGATTCCAACTAATAGTGACCCTACAGGGCAGAGCAGAACTGGCCCACAGGGCTTCCAAGACTATAATCTTTACTGAAGCAGGCTGCCACATCTTTCTGCCAAGGAGTGGATAGTGGGTTGGACCACCAACCTTTCAGTTAGCAGCCAAGCACTTAACTACTGCACCACCAGGGCTCCTCCAGCGGTACTGGTGGTAGTGGCGTTGTTAGGTGCCCTCGAGTCAGTTCCAACTCACAGTGACCCTACGTACAACAAAATGGAACACTGCTGGTCCTGTGCCATCCTCACAATTGTTGTCATGTTTGAGTCCACTGTTGTAGCCACTGTGTCAATCCATCTCATGGAGGATCTTTGTCTTTTACACTGACCCTCTACCAAGTATGATGTCCTTCTCCAGGGAACGATCCCTTCTGATAACATGTCCAAAGTACGTGAGACAAAGCCTTGCCATCCTCCCTTCTAAGAAGCATTCTAGCTGTACTTCTTCCAAGACAGATTTATTCCTTCGTTTGGCAGTCCATGGTATATTCAATATTCTTTACCAATGTCATAATTCAAAGGCATCAATTCTTCTTCAATCTTCCTTATTTGTCGTTCAGGCTTTCTGTACGTATGAGGCAAGTGAAAATACCATGGCTTCGATCAGATGCACCTTAGTCTCAAAGCGAAGTCTTTGCATTTTAACAGTTTTAAAGACTTTTTTGCAGTAGACTTGCCCAATGCAACGCGTCGTTTGATTTCTTGACTGCTGCTTCCATGGGCATTGATAGTGGATGCAAGAAAAGTGAAATCCTTGACAATTTCAACATTTTCTCTGTTTATCATGATGTTGCTTACTGGTTCAGCTGTGAAGACATCCGTTTTCTTTATGTTGAAGTGTAATTCATACTGAAGGCTGCAGTCTTTGATCTTTATCAGTAAGTGCTTCAAGTCCTCTTCAGTTTCAGCAAGCAAGGTTGTGTCACCTGTATATTGCAGGTTGTTAATAAGGATTCCTCCAATCCTGATGTCATGTTCTTCTTTATGCAGTCCAGCTTCTCAGATTATTTGTTCAGGATGCAGACTGAATAAGTATAGTGAAAGTATACAAACCTGATGCACACCTTCCCAGATTTTAAATCACACAGTATCTGCTTGTTCTGTTCAAACAACTGCCTCTTGGTCTATGTACAGGTTCCTCATGAGCACAATTAATTGTTCTGCAATTCCCATTTTTCACAATGTTATCCATAATTTGTTATGATCCACACAGTAAAATGCCTTTGCATAGTCAATAAAACACAGGTAAACATCTTTCTGGTATTCCCTGCTTTCAGCCATGATCCATCTGACCTCAGCAATGATATCCCTCATGCCACGACTTCTTCTGAATCCAGCTTGAATTTCCGGCAGTTCTCTGCTGATGTACTGCTGCAACCATTCTTTAATTCAGCAAAATTTTACCTGCGTGTGAAATTAATGATATTTTTCAATAATGTCCACATTCCATCAGATTACCTTTCTTTGGAATGGGCACAAATATGGATTTCTTCTAATCAGTTGGCCAGGTAGCTGTCTTCTAAATTTCTTGGCACAGATGAATGAGCGATTTCAGCGTTCCATCTGTTTGTTGAAACATCTCAATTGGTACTCTGTCAATTCCTGAAGCCTTGTTTTTCACCAACAGCTGCAGTACACCTTCGACTTCTTCCTTCAATACTATCGGTTCTTGATCGTATGCTACCTCATGAAATAGCTGAACATCGGACCCATTCTTTTGGGTACAGTGACTCTGTGTATTCCTTCCATCTTCTTTTGATGGGTCCTGTGTCATTCGATATCTTGCCCACAGAATCCTTCAATATGGCAACTCAAAATCTGAATTTTTTCTTCAGTTCTTTCAGTTTGAGAAATGCTGAGTGTGTTCTTCACTTTTGAATTTCTAACTCCAGGTCTCTCCACATTTCATTTAATACTCTACTTCGTCTTCTCAAGCCGCCCTTTGCAATCTTCTGTCTAGCTCTTTTACTTCATCATTTCTTCCATTTGCTTTAGCTACTCTATGTTCAAAAGCAAGTTTCAAAGTCTCTTCTGACATCCATTTTGGTCTTTTCTTTCTTTACTGTCTGTTTAATGACCTTTTGCTTTCTTCATGTATGATGTCCTTGATGTCAACCCACAACTCGTCTTGTCGTCTTCGGTCATTAGTGTCCAATGAATCAAATCTATTCTTGAGATGGCTTCTAAATTCAGGTGGGATATTAAGGTACTGATACTGATAGAGAGAGTTAAAGCTAAAAAGAGGCTACACAGATTAGGGATGGATCAGAAGAGTAAAGAAACAAATAAGATGGACATGTTGATATACAGGAGATTTTGATCAGAAGTAGAGCTGTTTGGAACCACATGAGGGGATATGTCAAGGAAAGTAGAGTTGAATATCACTGGAATACAGAAATTAAGAAAAAAAAATAAAGTTGTATTAGGTGCCTGTCTTAGTCCTCTAGTGCTGCCACAACAGAAATACCAAAAGTGGATGGCTTTTAACAAACAAGTTTATTCTCTCAGTTTAAAAGGCTAGAAGTCCAAAGTCAAGGTGACAGCTCTAGGGAAAGGCTTTCTCTCTGTCAGTTCTGGGGAAAGGTCCTTGTTTTCAGTCTTCCCCTGGTCTAGGAGCTTCTCAGCGCAGGGACCCCAGGCCCCAAGGACACACTCGCCTCCTGGTTCTTCATTTTTGTTGGCACAAGGTACCCATGTCTCTCTGCTCACTTCTCTCTTTTGTATCTCAAAAGAGAATGACTCAAGATACAATCTGATCTTGTAGACTGAATCCTCCCTCGTTAACATAACTGCCGCTAATCCCACCTCATTAATATCACAGAGGCAGGACTTACAACACACAGGAAAATCACATCAGATGAAAAAATGGTGGACAACCACACAACAGTGGGAATCATGGCCTAGCCAAGTTGACACACATTTTTGGGGGACACAATTCAATCCATAACATTCCACCCTTTGGTCCCCAAAAATTCATGTCCTTGCCACATGTAAAACACACTCACCCCCTCATATCATAGCAAAAGTCTTAACTCAACTCCAAGTCCAAAATCCAAAAATTCCTCTTCGTCTATGAAATCTAGAATACAAGTTATCTGCTTCCAAAGTACAATGGTGGAATGAGCACGAGCTAGACATTTCTATTGTAAGTGGGAGGAACAGGAGGGAAAGAAGGGATAACTGGCACCAAGCAAGTCAGGAGAACAAATTACATTAGCTCTCAAGGCTTGAAAATAATCCTCTGTTCTCTGAGACCATTTACACAATGGCCCTGCCCTCCAGACTTTGGGTACTGGCCACACTCTCCAGATTCTGGATGGAGGCCCTGGGCTTCAGCTGGGCCCTGGGCTTCACCTCCGCCTTCCAGGCCTACTGGCGTGGCATCTCTGCTCCCACGGTTTTGGGCAGCCCCATTCTCCTAGCTCCTCTGAGTGGCAACCTACCCCCTTAGACCCGGCATGTCCTTGTTCTTCTGTCCCTTGAGCATGTGTAAAAAAACAGCTTGGGGGTGGTGTCTAACCTCCTCTAACTCCCCAAGGGGGAAGGAAAACCAAGATCAACAGCCCAAGGCTGATACCCATGAGATGGAGGTCAGACATGCTCCCTCTCTCCATCATCTTTAGCAAATTCTGACACCAACCGTCCCTCCCACAGCACTCTCTACTTCTCTGCTGGGTTTGATAATTCATTGCAACAATGGCCACATAGAACTCACAGACCATACTCACAATTATGGGGTTTATTAGGGAAGTAAAGGTTACAATTCAGGTTGAGGAATGCCAAGGATTCAGTTCTTCCATCAGAACAGCCTCTTCCCAGCTATGTTTACAGGCACGCCTCTCTCTGGCCATAGGCCTCTGTCCAAAGGCACTCAGCTTTCTCCCTCCACGAGCTGGGAAGCCCACCACGCCATCTCCTGCTGATGGGTTTCTGCTACCCTCAGTGTTACATCTGTCTCCTGGTTGCAGAAGCTTCTCAGCACAGGGATCCCAGGTCCAAAGAACATGCTGTCTCCTGGCTGTTCTTCCTTGGTGGTGGTGTAATCCTCTGCTTTGGAGCTGGCTCTCTTTTATGGCAAAACTTACCAATCCCCTTCCAATCCCCATCTGTACAGTCTTGCCCAATCACCTGGGTAGGAGTTTTAAGACCATGGCCAGAAATGCCACACAAAAGTAATCAACTGCATGCAGCATGGCAGCTCCACCCCCACAGCTCTGGGCAGTGGATTTGGCCCCATCCTGCTGGCACTTGTGAATGGCAGTCCCACGCTCCAGAACCAAGCTGGTGAAGATGTGACTCTATGAAACCTAGGAGGCTGTAGCCCCACCCTTACAAACTCCAGAGGCCGTGACTTCATTCAAAGACTAAGGCAGTTCTACTCCCTGTTTCCTTTGTCTCTTCAGCTTTTGCTTCCAGGTTCCTTGGCCCCTTGGGCCTTGTTGCCCCTGTATGCCCTGCTGAGGCAAGCTGTCCAAAGTTCTTTAGCTACACTGATAAGTGCCTGGAGGCATCCCACTCCGCCAGTAAACTCTGGCCAGAAGACACTCAGCTCTCTTACTGAATAGGTTGGCAAGCCTAGCTCCACCAAAGTTTCTGGAGGTACCCTACTCTGCCAGGAAGGCTCCTGCACAAAGGCGCTCAGCTCTCTCACTCCATGGGTCAGCTCTCTAGTGCTATTTCACACCAGTCTCCTGGTTCTGCTACTGCCGTTTCTCTGATGCTGCTTCTCGCCATCTATGGCATTTCCAGTGTAACAGCTCTCCTCATTTCCTTATTAAGTCCTCACCTGAACTGTCTTTGATGTCCATAACGCCACCAACAGTCTCTTCAAGGTGATCAAGGCCTTTACTATTACATACTTTAAGCCTCTTCCAGCCTCTATCCATTCACAGTTTCAAAACTGCTCCCACATTTTAGGTAATCTGTTACAGTAGAACCCCACTCTCAGTACGAAATTCCATTCCATCTTAGTCATCTAGTGCTACTGTAACAAAAATACCACAAGTGGATGGCTTTAACAAACAGAAGTTTATTCTCTCATACTTTAGGAGGCTAGAAGTCCAAATTCAGGGTGCCAGCTCTAGGGGAAGGCTTTGTCTCTCTGTCACTTCTGGGGAAAGGTCCTTGCCTTCAATCTTCCCCTGGTCTAGGAGCTTCTCAGTGCAGGGACCCTAGGCCCAAAGCACACACTCCCCTCCTGGTTCTTCAGTCTTGGTGGCAAGAGGTACCCCCTTGTCTCTCTGCTCACTTCTCAAAAGAGGTTAACTCAAAATATAATCTAATCTTGTAGATTTGAGTCCGGACTCATTAACATAACTGCTGATAATCCCACCTCGTTAATAGCGTAGAGGGTTTACAACACATAAGAAAACCACATCAGATGGCAAAATCGTAGACAATCACATAATACTGGGAATCATGACCTAGCCAAGTTGACACATATTTTGGGGGGACACAATTTGATCCATTAACAGTAACCTTCAGTCTTATCAGTTGAAATGGCCCACATGACGGCAAGAGTTAGACCAAAGTATCAGCGAATACAGGGGACTGACACAGAAGTTGCAATACTGAAATGACAAAGATGGATAAAAAACACAGCAAACAGGGCGTGAATCTTGAAAGAGGAGGAATTTTTAAGGAAGACTGAAGAAGAATAAAATGACATTATCTAGAAAAGCACAGGCCTGATTTCCAGTTTTAAGGAAACAGGTGTAAGGTAGATAAGCTACATCTCCTAAGGATTTAGAATACAGGCAATCCCTGGGTTACGAATGTTCAACTTATGGACAACTCCTGCTTACCCTTTAGTGTTATATAAATTTGCCCTCAGTTTGAAATGGCTGAACCAACTCCTACTGGCAACAAATTCTTCATCACGATCACCTTCATTTGCTGCACGTACAGCTTTTAAATCATTGGAAAGTCTTCAAGACTTTTATTGCACTGAAGTAAGGCTACCTAAGAATCATATACACCTGTTCCATCTTACCTACAAATTCTTAAAAACACACTCAGGAACGGATCTTGTTTGTAACCGGGGGACTGGCTGTAGTGATTCTCAATCATTTTTTCTGTTCCAACATACTGAGGAACAGAACACGCTTACAACAGAAATAAGGAGGAACACAAAAATGGGGTAGAGGGAGGATGAGAATGACTGTACGTGGCCCTCCAAAGTGATTATAAAATGCATCCCTAAGACATATATCCCTCGTGCACAGAAAATCACTGGCTTAAAAGTAGTGCTATCAGAGGGTCAAAAGTTGGCCGAATGGACACAAAAATAGAGGGTGGAAAGGAGTGTGCTGTCTCATTAGGGGGAGAGCAACTACAAGTATACAACAAGATACATATAAATTTTTGTATGAGACCGACTTGATCTGTAAACTTTCACTTAAAGCACAATAAAAAAAAATTTTTTTTTTAAAGTAGTATATGCCCTGACAGGGAGCACAACAGAGAACCCCTGAGGGAGCAGGAGATCAGTGGGATGCAGACCCCAAATTCTCATAAAAAGACCAGACTTAATGGTCTGACTGAGACTAGAAGAATCCCAGCGGTCATGGTCCCCAAACCTTCTTTTGGCCCAGGACAGGAACCATTCCTGAAGACAACTCATCAGACATGGAAGGAACTGGACAATGGGTTGGAGAGAGATGCTGATGAAGAGTGAGCTACTTGTATCAGGTGGACACTTGAGACTGTGTTGGCATCTCCTGTCTGGAGGGGTGATGGGAGGGTAGAAAGGGTTAGAAACTGGCAAAACCGTCACAAAAGGAGAGACTGGAAGGAGGGAGCAGGCTGACTCATTAGGGGGAGAGTAAGTGGGAGTACGGAGTAAGGTGTATATAAGTTTATATGTGACAGACTGACTTGATTCGTAAACTTTCACTTAAAGCACAATAAAAATTATTTTAAAAAATGATAAAAAAAGTAGTATATTCACACAATGGAATATTATGCATCGATAAAGAACAGTGATGAATCTGTGAAACATTTCATAACATGGAGAAACCTGGAAGGCATTATGCTGAGTGAAATTAGTCAGTAGCAAAAGGACAAATACTGTGTAAGACCACTATCATAAGATCTTGAGAAACAGTTTAAACTGAGAAGAACACCCTCTTTTGTGGTTATGAGAGGGAGGAGGGAGGGAGGGTAGGAGAAGGGTATTTACTAAATAGATAGTAGACAAAAACTACTTTGGGTGAAGGGAAGGACAACACTCAACACAGTGGAGGTCAGCGCAGCTGGACTAAACCAAAAGCAAAGAAGTTTCCTGAATAAACTGAATGCTTCAAAGGCCAGTGAAGCAGGGGCAGGGGTTTGGGGACCATGGTTTCAGGGGACATCTAAGTCAACTGGCATAATAAAATCTATTAAGAAAACATTCTGCATCCCACTTTGAAGAGTGGCGTCTGGGGTCTTAAATGCTAGCAAGCAGCCATCTAAGATGCATCAATGAGTCTCAACCCACCTGGATCAAAGGAGAATGAAGAACACCAAGAACACAAGATAATAACGAGCCCAAGAGACAGAAAGGGCCACGTGAACCAGAGTCTACATCATCCTGAGACCAGAAGAACTAGATGGTGCCCGGCTACAACCAATGACTGCCCTGACAGGGAACACAGCAGAGAACCCCTGAGGGAGTAGGAGAACAGTAGGATGCAGACCCCAAATTCTCATAAAAAGACCAGACTTAATGGTCTGACTGAGACTGGAAGGACCCCAGTGACCATGGGCCCCAGACCTTCTGTTGGCCCACTACAGGAACCATCCCCGAAGCCAGCTCGTCAAACATGGATTGGACTGGACAATGGGTTGGAGAGGGAAACTGGTGAGGCATGAGCTACTTGGTTCGGGTGGACACTTGGGACAATGTTGGCATCTCCTGCCTGGAGGGGAGATGGGAGGGTAGAGGAGCTTAGAAGCTGTCAAAATGGTCACGAAAAGAGAGAGTGGAAGGAGGGAGTGGGCTGTCTCACGGGGGGGGAAGTAATTGGCAATATGTAGCAAGTTGCATATAAGTTTTTATGTGAGAGGCTGACTTGAATTAAAAATTTTCACTGAAAGCACAATAAAAATTATTTGAAAAAAAAAAGTAGTGCTATCAGAGAAAGCTTAATTACAAGTTCTAAACACAAAATAACATTTTTTGTCCGTATGATAATCAAACATTTACTAAGTGTTAGGCAGAGTTCAGGACACTGCCACTTAACAATGCCACAAGTTCCTACAAAAAGATCTACTGCTCTTACAAATTTTTCAGGTTAAAAAAATAATAAAAAGCCGTTTTTGAGAATTTAGCATTAGCTCATACTTGCCTAGGAGTCCCTGGGTGGTGCAAACAAAAGGCTGGAGGTTCAAGTCCACCCAGAGATATCACAAAAGTAAGGCCTGGTGATCTACTTCTGAAAAATCACCCACTGAAAACCCTTCGGAGCACAGCTCTACTCTAACATACATGCAGTTACCATGTGTCAGTGTCTACTCAATGGTAACTTGTTTTAATATATGTCTAACATGCCCATTATTTATCCTTATACTTCTCTGAAGTTAACACAGTCATGCGCTATTTCTGTTTTACATAGTAACGAGACATCTGAATTTATGACTTGCCTAAGGGGACAAACATGGAACTGGTGTAGACTATACGAAAGAATCCTTATTTTTGGTCTAATGCTCAGGTAATAGGGAATGTCTTTTAGCTAAATCAGTAGTTGTCTAACTTAATGGTTTCTGGATACATTTGTACTCTTAAAAATTACTACTGAGGACTCAAAGAGTTTTTGTTTTTGTGGGTATATCTATCGCTATTTGCTTCATCAAACATTAAAACTGAAAGTTTTTAAAACACAAAAATAAACTATTAATTTATTCTATGAGGCATTACCTGGATAGCAAAACCAAACAAAGACATCACAAGAAAGGAAAATTACAGCCTAATATCCCTTATGAAACACAGATGTAAAAATTCTCAAATCTAGCAAATCAAATCCAGCAACAAATACAAAGGATTATACACCAAGTAGGATTTATCCCAGGAATTCAAGGTTGGTTCAACATATAAAACTCAATGTAATATTAAGAGAATAAAAGACAAAATTCACATGAACATCTCAATAGATGCAGAAAAAGTACTTGACAAAAACCAACACCTTTTCATGGTAAAAAAAAAAAAAAAAAACACTCAACAAACCAAGTATAGAAGATCAAGACCAGGACAAGGATGTCTGCCCTCACTTCTATTTATTCAACGTTGTATTGGATGTTCTGGGGCAATTAGGCTAGGAAAAGGAAGTAAGTCATCTAGTTTGGAAAGGAAGTAACACTATTCCTATTCACAAAATTTTACGGAATTCGCAAATAAGTTTGCAGGATATAAGACCAACATACAAAACTGTTTTGTTTCTATATACCAGCAACGAACAATATAAAAATGAAATTAAAAAAACAATTCCATTTATGATAGCACCCAAAAGAATAAAATGCCTAGGAATAAATTTAAATATACAAGTATAATAATTGTACACTGAAAACAAGAAAATGTCATTGAAATGAATTAAAGAAGACCTCAACAAACAGAAAGACATCACATAATCATGAATTAGAAGACTTAATATTGTTAAGATGACATATTCCCCAAATTAATCTCCAAATTCAACACAATCCCTTATCAAAAATCCAGCTGCCTTTTTTTGCAGAAATTGACAATTGAACCTAAAATTCATATGGAAACACAAGGGATCTAGAATAGGTAAAAGAATCTTGAAATAGAACAAAGCTGGAGGACTCACATTTCCTCATTTCAAAACTTACTACAAAGCAATAGTAAGTAATCAAGACTGTGTGCTACTGGCATTAAGGACAGACATACAAAACAAGAGAACTGAACTGAGAGTCCAGAAAAAAATCCATACTTTTGTGGTCAATTGATTTTCATTCAATAGGGAAAGAATTGCCCCATCAACAAATGCTGCCAGGACAACTGGATAACCACATTGCAAAATTACAAATATGAACTCCTACCCCACACCACTATAAAAATTAACTCAAAATGGATCACAGACCTAAATGTAAGATTTTAAACTATAAATTTCTTTTTCTTGATTTTTCTTCTTTCTTTCTTTACTTGTACAGACTTTCCCTGTATTGTGTGTTGTCCTTCCCTTCACCGAAGTTGATCCTTGTCTACTACCTAGTTAGTCATTTCCCCTCCTTCCCACTCCCCTCCTCATAACCATCAAAGAACGCTTTTTTCTATGTTTAAAACTCTTCTTGAGTTTTTATAATACCAGTCTCATACAATGCTGAAACAGAAGAACAATGCAGGAGGACTGACACTTTCTGGTTTTAAAATATATTATACAGCTGCAGTAATCAAAATGGCCTGGTACTGCTGTAACAACAGTCGCATAAACCAATGGAACAGAATTGAAGGTTCAGAAATAAACCCAGAAATCTATGGTCAACTGATTTTTGACAAATGTGCTAAGTCTATTCGATGGGGAAAGATGAGTCTCTTCAATACATGGTACTGGGAAAACTGAATTAAAACAAGAAGAAAAACTAAACAGAATCTGTGCCTCACACCACAAACAAAACAAATTCAAAACGGATTAAGGACCTAAAGGTGCAAGCTAAAACCATAAAATTCTTAGAAGAAGAAGCAGGGGCAATACTGTCAGGCCTAGCTTTCAATAATGGATTATCTAATATAATATCAAAAGCAAAACTAGCAAAAGATAAAATAAATAAATGGACCATATGAAAATTAAAAACTTTTGTTCATCGAAAGACTTTACCAAAAAAGGGAAATGACGAGCTACCTACTGGGAGACTGTCTTTGTAAACCATGCAACCAGTAAGAACCTAATAACCAACAAGAATCTAATAACCAAAATATATATAAACCTCCGACAACAAAGACAACCCAATCATAAAATGAGCAAAGAATCTGAATACATATTTCCCCAAAGAGAACATGGGAATGGCCACCAAACACATGAAAAGATGTTCAGCATCATTAGCCATCAGAGAGATGCAAATCAAAACCACGATGAGGTACCATTTCACTTCTACTAAGATGGCTAAGATAGAAAAAAAAAAAGAGGAGGTGGGGCCAAGATGGCAGAATAGACAGATGCTTCCGGTAAGCACTCTTATAACTAAGACCCAAAAAAAACAGGTGAAATGAGTGTATTTATGAAAACCTAGGAGCCCTGAACATCAAAGGCAAAGTCAGAAAACAAACTGAGGGTCAGGGGCAAGAAGACACGGTTCAGAAGCAGAGCGGAGTTATGAGACCTGAATCTCCGGGAGCCCTCAAGTACCATTCCCAGGAGCAGCAGCAGCGGGCTAGTACTAGCATCAGCCCCAGGTTCCTCAGGGAGAAGCAGACAGCCACACAGCCTACTCACACCTCTGGAAACAGAGAAGAACGGTAGTCTCGGCAAAACCTAAGTACCTGCGTATATTTTACAACGTCCCCCACCCCCAAGCCGGCTTCAGCAGCTGTTGATTTCCCTGGGCCTGAGATAGGCCTGCTGATCGCCTACAGCCATCCTCCCGGCTTTGAAGAAGGAATAAATTTGCAATTGGGGGAAAAGATAATTTGCCAGCTCCAGTAACCAGGGAAGCTCAGGACAACAGCAGCTCCTCTCCAGGCATAAACGATCCGTGGACTTTGAGCATCTTTCCCTGCTGCATGGACCTGTGTGGGCCTATTTCAGGAGAACAGGCCCTTGATGGCAGACTACAACTCTTTCAGCTGTGCAGCAGACACGGGGGTGTTTGATATTTGACATCACATTGCCTATTAAACAGGGTCCTCACTTACAAACAACAGGGGCCTAAGGACTGGTAGCTCCACTCAGGTCACCCAGCAACCTGCAACAGGGATCCAAGGGTTAACTGGTACCTCCCAGTTCTTAACAACCAAAAACAATGGGTGCTCATGGCCCGTCTGCAGAGCCCACCCACCTGTACACTCTAGGGAAGAGGGACACACTTTCCTCAGAGACTCTTGGGGGATGACTCTCAGACCCGTGCCTTGTTCAGAGCATGACCCCCTGCTGCAACCAGATACCGGTACCTACACCAATCACCCCTGCCCCTCTAAGACTGTAGGACAGAACCTGTACCACACACTTGATGATCAACTACCTGGACACCTGAGCTAAATTCATACAAGGAAAGTGAATGGACTCCTAGACTGATAACAGCTCTAGCCATCTGGTGACAGGGCGTCAGAGCTCCAAAGGTGAAAATAGTCATGCCAGTTCACTCGAACAACCCATTTGGGAGTATCAAAACAAAACAAAGCAAGGACTTATGATACAGTAAGCAAACTAACATAAACTAACACACTAACTTATAGATGGCTCAGAGACAACAGTCAATATCAAGTCACATAAAGAAACAGACCATGATCACCTCAACAATATCCCAAAACAAAGAATTAAGGGATCTTCTAGATGAAAGCTCCTTTCTGGAATTACCAGAGGCAGAATGTGAAAGATTAATATACAGAGCCCTTCAAGACATCAGGAAGGAAATGAGGCAATACACAGAACAAGCCAAGGAACACACAAATAAAGGACCCAAAAACCACGGCCGTCAAGTCAATTTCAACTCATAGCTACCCACATATAAAGGAGCTGAAGAAACTGAAAACGTTCTTCAAGAACATAATGAAAAATTTAATAAGCTGGAAAAATCCATAGACAGCAATGAGAAATTCAGAAGATTAACAATGAAATTACAGAATTGGACAACTCAAAAGAAAGTCAGAGGTGCAGAACTGAGCGAGTGGAAAGCAGAATTTGTGAATCTGAAGATAAAGCACTTGGCACCAATATATTTGAAGAAAAATCAGATAAAAGAATTTTTTAAAAAATGAAGAAAACTTAAGAATCATGTGGGACTCTATCGAGAAAACAACCTACAAGTTACTGGAGAATCAGAACAGGGAGGGATAATAGAAAATACAGAGAGAACTGCTGAAGATTTGTTGATAGAAAACTACCCTGGTATCCTGAAAAATGTGAAGATATCTATCCAAGATGCTCAATGAACTCCACATAAGGTAGATATTAAAAGAAAGTCACCAAGACATATTAGAATCAAACTTGTCAAAACCAAAGATAAAGAGAGAATTTTAAGAGCAGCTAGGGATAAAAAAGTTACCTACAAAGGAGAGTCAATAAAACTAAGCCTGGACTACACCCCAGGAACTATGCAGGCAAGAATGCAATGGGATGACCTATATATAGCACTCACGGAAAAAAACTGCCAGCCAAGAATCACATATCCAGCAAAACTGTCTTTCAAATATGATGGTGAAATTAGGATATTTCCAGATAAACAAAAGTTTAGGTAATTCATAAAAACCAAACCAAAACTGCAAGAAATACTAAAGGGAGTTCATTGATTAGAAAATCAGTAATATCACGTTATCAACCCAAGACTAGAACACTGGATGGAGCAATCAGATGTCAACCCAGAGAGGGAAATAGCAAAAATAAATCAAGAGGGAAAAAAAAAAAAAAACAGGAAACAACGTTATTATGTAAAAGAACACAACACGAAAACAATAAGTAAGAAATGTACTCATAGATCTTTCATATGGAGAGGAAGACAAGGCGATACAAAGAAACGTTAGGTTTAAATTTAGAAAAACGGGTAAATATTAAAGTAACCACAAAGGAGACAAACTATCCTACACATCAAAATAAACTACAAGAAAAAATAGAGGCTCAACAGAAACAAAATGAGCAACAATGAATATGAGGAAAAGACAATATATAAACCACTCAGCACAAAAAATTAAGTGGGAAAAAGAAACTGCCAACCACACACATAAAAAGACATCAAAATGACAGCACTAAATTCATACCTATCCATAATTACACTGAATGTAAATGGACTAAATTCACTCATAAAGGGACAGAGAGTGGCAGAATGGATTAAAAAACATGATCTGTCTATATGATGCCTACAAGAGACACACCTTAGACTTAGAGAGACAAACAAACTAAAATTCAAAGGATGGAAAAAAATATATCAAGCAAACAACAATAAAAAAAGAGCAGGAGTGACAATATTCATTTCTGACAGAACAGACTTTAAAGTTAAATCCATCATAAACAATAAGGAAGGACACTACATAATCATTAAACGGACAACATACCAAGGAGATATAACCATATTAAATATTTATGCGTCCAATGACGGGGCTGCAAGGTACATAAAACAAACTCTATCAGAACTGAAAAGTGAGATAGACAGCCCCACAATAATAGTAGGAGACTTCAATATACCACTTTAGTGAAGGACAGGACATCCAGAAAGAAGTTCAATAAAGACACGAAAGATCGAAATGCCACAATCAACCAACTCGACCTTATAGACATATACACAACACTCCACCCAAAGCAGCCAGATATACTTTCTTTCCTAGTGCACATGGAACATTCTCCTGAATAGACCACATATTAGTCATAAAGCAAACCTGAGGAGAATCCAAAACACTGAAATATTACAAAAGCATCTTCTCTGACCATAAGGCCATAAAGGTAGAAATCAGTAACAGAAAAAGCAGGGAAAAGAAATCAAACACTTGGAAACTGAACAATACCCTGCTCAAAAAACACTGGATTATAGAAGACATTAAGGATGGAATAAAGAAATTCACAGAATCCAATGAGAATTAAGACACTTCCCATCTGAACCTTTGGAAAACAGTGAAAGCAGCGTTCAGAGGTCAATTTATATCAATAAATACACACATCCGAAAACAAAGGGCCAAAATTAAAGAATTATCCCTACAACTTCAACAAACAGAAAAAGAGCAACAAAAGAAACCCTCAGACACCAGGAGAAAGCAAATAATAAAAATTAAAGCAGAATTAAATAAAACAGAAAACAAAAAAAACAATTGAAAGAATTAACAAGACCAAAAGCTGGTTCTTTGAAAAAATTAACAAAATTGATAAACCACTGGCCCAACTGAGAAAAGAAAAACAGGAGAGGAAGCAAATAACCTAAATAAGAAACGAGATGGGCGATATTGCAACAGACCAACTGAAATTAAAAGAGTCGTATCAGATTACTACGAAAAATTGTACTCCAACAAACTTGAAAACCTAGAAGAAATGGATGAATTCCTAGAAACACACTACCTACCTAAACTAACACAAACAGAAGTAGAACAGCTAAACAGACCCACAACAAAAGAAAAGATTGAAAAGGTAATCAAAACACTCCCAACAAAGAAAAAGCTGTGGCCCGGATGGCTTCACTGCAGAGTTCTACCAAACTTTCAGAGGAGAGTTAACACCACTACTACTAAAGGTACTTCAGAGCACAAAAGAGGATGGAATACTCCCAAACCCATTCTATGAAGCCAGCATATTCCTAATGCCAAAACCAGGTAAAGACACCACAAAAAAAGAAAATTACAGACAAAAATCCTCAACAAAATTTCAGCCAATAAAATTCAACAACATATCAAAAAAAACAATTCACCGTGACCAAGTGGGACCTATACCAGGTATGCAGGGATGGTTCAACATTAGAAAAACAATTAATGTAATCCATCACATAAATAAAACAAAAGACAAGAATGACAAGAGTTTATCAATTGATGCAGAAAAGGTATTTCACAAAGTTCAACACCTATTCATGATAAAAATTCTCAGCAAAAAAGAGATAGAAGGAAAATTCCTCAACATAATAAAGGGCATTTATACAAAGCCAACAGCCAACATCATCCTAAATGGAGAGAGTCTAAAAGCATTCCCCTTGAGATCGGGAAACACACAGGATGCCCTTCATCACCACTCTTATCAACATTGTACTGGAGGTCCTAGCCAGAGCAATTAGGCTAGATAAAGAAATAAAAGGCATCCAAATTGGCAAGAAAGAAGTGAAAGTATCCCTAATTGCAGATGACATGATCTTATGCACAGAAAACCCTAAGGAAACCTCCAGAAAACTACTGAAACTAATAGAAGAGTTCATCAGAGTATCGGGATACAAGATAAACATACAAAAATCAGTTGAGATTCCTCTACACCAACAAAAAGAACACTGAACAGGAAATCACCAAACCAATACCATTTACAGTACCCCCCCAAAAATAAAATACTGAGGAATAAATCTTATCAGAGATGTAAAAGACTTATATAAATAAAACTACAGAACACTTCTGCAAGAAACCAAGAAAGACCTACATAAGTGGAAAAACATACTTTGCTCATGGATAGGAAGACTTAAGATCGTAAAAATGTCTGTTCTACCAAAAGCAATCTATACATTTAATGTAATTCCGATACAAATTCCAACAGCATTCTTTAATGAGATGGAGAAACAAATCACCAACTTCATATGGAAGGGAAAGAGGCCCTGGATAAGTAAAGCATTACTGAAAAACATGAGCAAAGTGGGAGGCCTCACTCTACCTGATTGCAGACCCTATGATACTGCCACAGGAGTCAAAACAGCCTAGTATTGGTACAACAACAGATACATGGGTCAATGGAACAGAACTGAGAATCCAGATATAAATCATCCACATACGAGCAGTTGATATTTGACAAAGGCCCAAAATCAGTTAAATGGGGAAAAGACAGTCTTTTTAACAAATGATGCTGGCATAACGGATACCCATCTGCAAAAAAATGAAACGACTCATACCTCACACCATGCACAAAAACAAACTCAAAATGGATCAAAGACCTAAATATAAAATTTAAAATGATAAAGATCATGGAAGAAAAAATAGGGACAATGTTAGGAGCCCTAATACATGGCATAAACGGTATATAAAACATTACTAACAATGCAGAAGAGAAACTAGATAACTGGGAGCTCCTAAAAATCAAACACCTATGCTTATGCAAAGACTTCACCAAAAGAGTAAAAAGATTACCTACAGACTGGGAAAAAGTTTCTAGCTATGGCATTTCCGATCAGCGCCCGATCTCTAAAACCTACATGATACTACAAAAACTCAACTACAAAAAGACAAATAACCCAATAAAAAATGGGCTAAAGATATGAACAGACACTTCACTAAAGACGACATTCAGGTAGCTAAGAGATATGTGAGGAAATGCTCAGGGTCATCAGCCATTAGAGAAATGCAAATCAAAACTACAATGAGATTCCATCTCACTCCAACAAGGCTGGCATTAATCCAAAAAACACAAAAGAATAAATGTTGGAGAGGTTGTGGAGAGTCTGAACACTTATACACTGCTGGTGGGAATGTAAAATGGTATAGCCACTTTGGAAATCAATTTGGCACTTCCTTAAAAAGCTAGAAATAGAACTACCATACGATCCAGCAATCCCACTCCTTGGAATATATCCTAGAGAAGAGCCTTTATACAAACAGATATATGCACGCCCATGTTCACTACAGCACTGTTTACAATAGCGAAAAGATGTAAACAACCAAGGTGCCCCTCAACAGATGAACACATAAATTATGGTGTATTCACACAATGGAATACTATGCATCGATCAAGAACTGTGATGACTCTGTGAAACATTTCATAACGTGGAGAAATCTGGAAGGCACCATGCTCAGTGAAATTAGTCAGTTGCAAAAGGACAAATATTGTATAAGACTACTATTATAAGAACTTGAGAAACAGTTTATACAGAGAAGAAAATATTCTTTGATGGCTACAAGGGGGGAGGGAGGGGGGAGGGAGAAGGGTACTCACTGATTAGACAGTAGATAAGAACTACTTTAGATGAAGGGAAAGACAACACACAATACAGGCAATGTCAGCACAACTGGACTAAACCAAAAACAAAGAAGTTTCCTGAATAAACTGAATGCTTCAACAGCCGGCGAAGCAGGGGCGGGGTTTGGGGACCACGGTTTCAGGGGACATCTAAGTCAACTGGCATAATAAAACCTATTAACATTCTGCATCCCACTTTGGACAGTGGCATCTGGGGTCTTAAATGCTAGCAAGCAGCCACCTAACATGCGTCAATTGGTCTCAGCCCACCTGGATCAAAGGAGAATGAAGAACACCAAGGACTCAAGGTAACTAGGAGCCCAAGAGATAGAAAGGGCCACATAAACCAGAGACTATATCAACCTGAGTCCAGAAGAACTAGATGGTGCCAGGCTACAGTCGATGACTGCCCTGACAGGGAACACAACAGAGAACCCCCGAGGGAGCGGCAAAGTAGTGGGATGCAGACCCCAAAGTCTAGTAAAAAGACCAGACTTAATGGTCTGACTGAGACTACAAGGACCCTGGTGGTCACAGCCCCCAGACCTTCTATTAGCCCAAGACAGAAACCATTCCCAAACCCAAGTCTCGAGACAGGGATTGGACTGAACAATGGGATAGAAAAAGATTCTGGTCAAGAATGAGCTTCTTGGATCAAGTAGACACTTCATACTACTTTGTCATGTCCTGTCTGGAGGGGAGAGGAGAGGGCAGAGGGGGTCAGAAGCTGGTGGAATGGACACAAAAACAGAGAGTGGAGTGAAGGAGCGGGCTGTCTCATTAGAGTGAGAGCAACTAGGAGTATACAGCAAGATATATATAAATATTTGTATGAGAGTCTGACCTGAAGTAAACTTTCACGTAAAGCACAGTAAAAATTAAAAAAAAAAAAAAGAATAAATGCTGACGAGGATGTGGGGAAACTGGAACCCTTATGCACTGCTGGTAGAGATACGAAATGGTACAGCCATTGTGGATGATAGTGTGGCCAATCCTCAAAAAAATGACCCAGTAATTCCACTCCTAGGAATATACCCAAAAGACTTGAAAGCAGAAACTCATTTTACACCAATGTTCACTGCAGCACTATTCATAACAGCCAAAAGGTAGAAATCACCTAAATGCCCATCGGCAGATGAATAGATAACCAAAATGCAGTACATACATACAATGGAATGCTACTCAGCCAGTAGGAGAAACGAAGTCTTGATACATGCTACACTATGGATGAAGCCTGAAGATATTATGCTGAATGAAATAAGCCAATCACAAAAGGAAAAATATTCTATAACCTCACTTATATGAAAAGACAAAAAAAGGGAAACATATAAAGACCGAAGTTTATTAGCAGTTACCAGGGGCAGGAAGGAGGTGGAAAGGGAGGTTAACAGTGATGGACAAATCACATTGATTAAGGGGAGGGACACACAGCCGATTATTGTAACTGCTGTCAATAAACTGTACACCTGTAAAAAGTTGAATTCGCCAAAGTTATGTGATAGATATATTCACAACAACAACGACAAAAAAAGTAACTGCTGAGGCTGCTTACATACATTCAACCAAACACCGCATGGAATTGGGTTCCTTAGTTTGCAGATTTAGGGTCATGGTTTCATGGGATAGCCCAGTTAATTGCCCTAATAACATGTTTAGTGCTTCTGTTCTGCCTTCAGTAGCGTAGTGGTTAAGTGCTACAGCTGCTAACTAAAAGGCCAGCAGTTCGAATCAGCCAGGCGCTCCTTGGAAATTCTATGGGAGCAGTTCTACCCTGTTCTATAGGGTCGCTATGAGTTGGAATCGACTCGACGGCAGTGGGTTTTGAGTTCCACCTTCCAGTTTGTTGCGTAGTGCCTGGGGTCTTAAAAGCTTACAAGCGGCCATTCAAGGCACAATAAACCCCTTGCCGTCAAGGTGATTGCGACTCATAGTGGCCCTACAGGACAGATTAGTCCCGCACCATAGGTTTCCAAGGAGGGCCTGGTGGATTCGAACTGCTGACCTTTTGGTTAGCAGCCGTAGCTCTTAATCACTACGCAACCACGGTTTCAGTAATTGGTCTCTATTTACCTGCAGCAACAGAGGAAGGAGAGTCAGGAACAGGAGGAGGATATAGAATGTGCGGTTGGCTGCCTCCACGAACAACTGCCTCTTTTGCCATGAGACCAGAAGAACTGGATGGTGCCCAGCTACCATTACTGAATATTTAGGTCAAAGATTTCATAGAAGAATCTTGATCAAAGGGGAGAAAATACAGAATTTCAAAATCTTACGGACTCTAGACTTTCTAAAGCCATGGAGGGTGCATGAACCCCTGAAACTGCTGCCCTGAGATAATCTTTAAACCTTAAACCAAAAATATCCCCTGAAGTCATCTTAAAATCAAACAACAGTTTAGCTTAACTACTAAAAAAAGGTCTGTCTTGAGCATTATGCTCTTCCCTTCTGTGACTCGTGGGACATATGGTATCCCAATCGCTTTTTACACCTCCAGAGTTCTTTGGGAAGGAGGTAACCTGATTTTAATGTGTTTATTAGACTCAAGGTGGGAGCCTTTTGAAATGTGTGTTGTTGTTAGATGCCATCGAGTCGGTTCTGACTCATAGCGACCCTACGCACAACAGAAGGAAATAACTGCTCAGTCCTGCGCCATCCTTACAATCCTTGTTATGCTTCAACCCACTGTTGCAGCCAAAGTGTCAATCCATCTCATTGAGGGGCTTCCTCTTTTCCACTGACCCTATACTCTATCAAGCATGATGTCCTCCTCCAGGGACTGATCTCTCCTGACAACATGTCCAAAGTATGTAAGATGCAGTCTCGCCATCCTTGCCTCTAAGGAGCATTCTGGCCGCACTTCTTCCATAACAGATATGTTCGTTCTTTTGGCAGTCCATGATATATTCAATATTCTTCACCAACATCACAGTTCAAAGGCATCAACTCTTCTTCAGTGTTCCTCATTCATTGTCCAGTTTTCACATGCATACGATGCGACTGAAAATACCATGGCTTGGGTCAGGCGCACCTTAGTCTTCAAGGTGACATCTTTGCTCTTCAACACTTTGAAGACATCCTTTGCAGCAGATTTATCCAGTGCAATGCATCTTTTGATTTCTTAACTGCTGCTTCCATGGCTGTTGATTGTGGATCCAGTAAAATGAAATCCTCGACAACTTCAATCTTTTTTCCGTTTATCATGATGTTGCTCACTGGTCCAGTTGTGAGGATTTTTGTTTTATGTTGAGGTGCAATCCATAGTGAAGGCTGTGGTCTTTAATCTTCGTTAGTAAGTGCTTCAAGTGCTCTTCATTTTCAGCAAGGAAGGTTGTGTCATCAGCATAACGCAGGTTGCTAATGAGTCTTCCTCCAATCCTGATGCCTCGTTTTTCTTCATATAGTCCAGCTTCTCATATTATTTGCTCAACACACAAATTAAATAGGTATGGTGAAAGAATACAATCCTGACCCACACCTTGAAATGTGTAAAACTCAAGAACCCAGAGTTGGAGCCTCATTTTTGTGCAGATTGAACATTGTCTTAGGTTATGGCTCCTGGATGTGTGAATTTCCTAAACTTTTGACAGGTTTTCCTTTATTTTTGTGAGATAAGCCTCCTCACTATGTTTCCCAATTACTATATTCTCATGAGAATGTACTTATTGTGAGAATAAGCTACTCTTAGTCTTCATTCAGTCATAGTGGCCATTTTCTCCCCAATGCCATTCATTGTTTCCAAGTGTTACTGGCTCCCTGCTTTTCTAGCGTCTGAACAGTAAATAATGTCTCTGCAATAAGGAATAATGCATTGCAATGGTACTTTTCAAAAGACTGGAACTCTTGTAAGTTATTCTCACCCTGCACTCATCTTCAGGGCCCAATCATTGCTTCCGTGTGTAGCATGTGGAATGCATGGCTATGAGCAGTTTTGCAGTATTCAAGGGCAGCTATTTCTGTTTCTGAGCCGTTAGTACTGCTTATATTATAATGAAGAATACACAGTACTGGTAATTTTCCTGAGATTCAAATTCCTTTGGTTTTATTTATTTGGCCTGTCAATACTGCTTTTGCAGTAACGAAGAATACACTGTAGTGATAATTTTCCTGAGATTAAAAAATCTTTTGGCTTTATTTATTTGTGATATAAATACTGTTTTTGCAATAAGGAAGAATGCATTGTGCCATGTTTTAAAATTTTTCATGAAAAATAATAAAAAGGCTAAAAAGGAGATAAGAATAAAATGCATGTGCAGTCATTGCCAGGTGCCTTCATGTTTTACCTCGTTTTACAAATTTTCAAGAAATAAAATTAAAAAAAAAAAAAGATTTTTATCAAGACTCATATTGGCAGGACTTATGACATCCAGGGATGCTGGGACATACGTGGTTCCAGATAATGGGTAACAAAATCCATAAGCCATAACAAAAATTCTGAATTGGTCCTTTAATCGGCAAGCTTTCTATTAGGAAAAACACATGGTATCAACAAAAAATTTAAAGGAGAAAATAATTAAGCCTTGAAAGGATTAAGAACTATCTATAGCCCTAAAGACTCTGCAAGAAAACTACTGGAAATAGAAAGGTTCAGCAGAGTAGCAGGATACAAGACAAACACACAAAAATCAGTTGGATTCCCACCCATACACCAATAAAGGAAACTATAAAATCAGGAAAGCAATACCATTTATTACAGCCCCCCAAAATTTATTCCTAAATACTTGGGAATAAATCTAACCAGGGATGTAAAAGACCTATACAAAGAAAACTACAAAACACTACCCAAGAAACCAAGAGAGGCTGATATAAATGGAAAAACATACTGTGCTCATGGATAGGTAGACTCGATATTGTGAAAACGTCATCTCCACCCAAAGCAAGCTACCAGTACAATGCAAACCCAATCCAAATACCAACAGCATTCTTTAAAGAGATGGAAAAACTGATAATTAACTTTATACAGAAAGGAAAGAGGCCCCGGATAAGTAAAGCATTACTGAAGACGAAGAACAAAGTAGGAGGCCTCATACTACCTGACTTCAGAAACTACTATATAGCTACGGTGGTCAAAACAGCCTGGTACTGGTACAATGACAGACACATAGACCAATGGAACAGAATCAAGGATTCAGACATAATTCCATCCACCTACAGCCACCTGATCTTTGACCAAGGCCTTAAGTCCATTAAACAGGGAAAAGACATTCTTTTTAACAAGTGGTGCCAGCAAAACTGAATGTCCATATGTAAAAAAAGGAAACAGGACCCATACTGCATACCATCCATAAAAACTAATTCAAAATGGATTAAAGACCTAAATATAAAACCAAAAACTATAAAGATCATGGAAGAAAAAATACTGTCAACACTAGGGGCCCAAATATATGCCATAAATAGGATATGAACCATAATTCACAATACACAAACACCAGAATATAAGCTAGATAAATGGGATCTTCTAAAAATTAAACATTTATGCTCATCAGATTATTTCACCAAGAGTAAGAGAACCTACAGTCTAGTAAAAAATGTTCAGATATGACATATTCGACAAAGGTCTAATCTCTAAAATCTACAGAAAAATCCAACACTTCTGCAATAAAAAGACAAATAACCCAATTTAAAAATGGGCAAAGGATATGAACAGACACTTCACCAAAGAAGACATTCAGGCAGCTAACAGACACATGAGGAAATGCTTGTGGTCACTAGCCATTAAAGAAATGCAAATCAAAACTACAATGAGACACCATCTCACCCTGACATTAACGGCACTAATCAAAAAACCAGAAAATAACAAATGCTGGAGAGGCTACCAGGAGACTGGAACTCTTATGCGTTGTTGGTTGTTGTTGTTAGGTGCCATCAAGTCGGTTCTACCTCATAGCGACCCTATGTACAACAGAAGGAAACACTGCCCAGTAATGCACCATCCTTACAATCCTTGTTATGCTTCAACCCACTGTTGCAGCCAAAGTGTCAATCCATCTCATTGAGGGGCTTCCTCTTTTCCGCTTGACCCCGTACTTTACCAAGCATGATGTCCTTCTCCAGGGACTGATCCCTCCTGACAACATGTCCAAAGTATGTAAGACACAGTCTCGCCATCCTTGCTTCTGAGGAGCATTCTGGATGTACTTCTTCCGAGACAGATTTGTTCATTCTTTTGGCAGTCCATGGTATATTCGATATTCTCCAACACTACAATTCAAAGGCGTCAATTCTTCTTCGGTCTTCACTATTCACTGTTCAGGTTTCAGATGCATATGATACGAATGAAAATACCATGGCTTGGGTCAGGCGCACCTTAATCTTCAAGGTGACATCTTTGCTTTTCAACACTTTAAAGAGGTCCTTTGCAGCAGATGTGCCCAACGCAATGCATCTTTTGATTTCTTAGTTGCGGTTTCCATGGGTATTGATTGTGGATCCAAGTAAAATGAACTTCTTTGACAACTTCAATCTTTTCTCCATTTATCATGATGTGGCTTATTGGGGCACTGCTAGTGGGAATGTAAAAAGGTACCACCATTTTGGAAAATGATATGGGGCTTCCTCAAAAAGCTAAAAATATGAAAAGTACCATATGACCCAGCAATCCTATTCCAGAAATATATCCTAGAGAAATAAGAGCCGTCATACAAACAGACGTATGGACACTCATGTTCACTGTAGCATTATTCACAATAGTAAAAAGATGGAAACAACCTAGGGTCCATCAACAGATGAATGGATAAACAAACTATGGTACATATCCACAACTGAATACTATGCAATGATAAAGAATAACAAATCTGTGAAACATCTCAAAACATTGATGAATCTGGAGGGTGTTATGCTGAGTGAAATAAGTCAATCACAAAAGGACAAATACTGTATGAAACCACTATTATAAAAACACATGAAAATGTTTCCACACAGAAAGAAACAATCTTTGATGGTTATAAGGGAGGGAAGGGGCAGGGAGGCAAAAGCACTAACTAGGCAGTAGATAAGTGGTAACTTCGGAGAAGGGTACGGCAGTACACAATACTGAGGAAATCAGCACAACTTGACCAGGGCAAAGTCACAGAAGCTTCTCAGATACATCCAAATGTCCCGAGAGATCAAGGTACTAGGTTAAGGACTGGGGGCCATGGCCTCAGGGAATACCTAGCTCAATTAGTATAACACAGCCTATGAAGAAAATGTTTTACAACCGACTGTGGTGAGTAGCATCTGGGGTCGTAAAGGTCTACAAGCAACCATCTAAGATACATCTACTGGTCTCATTCCAGCTGTAGCAAAGGACAATGAAGAAAACCAGACACAAGGAAAAGATGAGTCCAAAGCACTAAGAGACTACAACTACCACAACCTCCACCAGACTGAGCCCAGAACAACTAGATGGTACCTGGTTGCCACCACAGACTGCTGTGGCAGGGACCACAATAGAGGGTCTCGGACAGAGTAAGAGAAAAATGTAGAACAAAACTCAAATTCACCAAAAAAAAAAAAAAAAAAACCCAGGCTTGCTGGTCTGTCAAAGACTAGAGAAACCCCAAAAGCATGGCTCATCTAACTCAATACTGATGTTACTCCTGAGGTTCACCCTTCAGCCAAAGATTAGACATGTCTATAGAGCCAATAACAACACACGTGAGGAACATGCTTCGTAGTTTAATCATGTATAGGAGATTAATGGGCATGCCAGCCCAAAAGTAAAGACGAGAAGGCAGGAAAGGACAGGAAAACTGGACGAAGGAAAACAGGGAACTCGGGGTGGAGAAAGGGAGAGTGCTGACACATCGCATGGTTGGCAACCAATGTCACAAAACAATCTGTGTATTAACTGTTTAATAAGAAACTAATTTGCTCTGTAAGCTTTCATCAAAAGCACAATTAAAAAAAAAAACCGTATGTGATCAAATTGACAACAGCAACTAGAAAGATTAGATAGGAACCTTAGGAGGCAGTAAGTTTATGTTAATGAGGGAGGAACAACTCAGCAAAGGAGGGTAAGAATGGTTGCACAACTCAAAGAATGTAATCCGTCACTAAATGGTACATGTATAAACTGCTGAATTGGTGTTATGTTTTGCGTGTATATCCTCAACAACAGAACAAATAAAATTTAAAGAAAAAAAAAAAAGACTGACAACGCAAGTGTTAGAGAAGATGTAAAAAAACTGAAACCTTCGTATGCTGCTGGTGTGAATATAAAATGGTGCAGCCACTTTGGAAAACAGTCTGGAAGTTCCTCAAAACGTTAATAATAAATTTATCAGATGACCCAACAATTCCACTCCTGGGTATATACCCAAAAGAAATGAAAACATACATCCACACAAAAACTTTTACATCAATGTGAATAACATTATTATTAATAATAACCAAAGAATAGAACCAACTCAAATGTCCATCCACTAATGTGTGAATGAACAAGATGTGGTATAGCCACTAAATAAAACACCATTCAGTCACAAAAAGAAATGAAGTATTGATACCTTCTACTATGTGGATGTGTTCTGAAAATACCTAAGTGAAAGAAGCCAGACACAAAAGGCCATATATCATAAGGTACCATTTGTATGAAATGTCCAGGATAGGCAAATACAGAGAGACAAAAAGTAGTTTAGTGGTTGTCAGGGACCGGGGGGAGGAAGGAATGAGAAATGACTATTAATGGGCTGATGTTTCTTTTTGGGATGAAGAAAACGTTCTGGAATTAGAGGTGATAGTTACACAATCTTATGAATATACTAACAACCACTGAATTTCATACTTTAAAACAGTGAAATTTATGGTATGTGAATTATATCTTAACCATAGCAAAACAAGGAATACGTCATTACACACTAAAAGCAACAACGTTCTCACCTGTCATGTAGTCTTTGGTCAACAACACTCTACATTCAGAGAGAGGATGGAAAAAAGGCAAATAGTGTCTTATTATTATGAATACAGTTTTGACTCAGAGAAACCCAAAGTCTCTAGACATATTTTGAATACTACTGGTCCAAACTAATATTCAGCGCATGATGAGAGCTTAATGTATACTTAACAACTGATCAATTTCAAAAATGAAATTAAACTCCAGTGGCTAAGACACTAACAAAATGTCATAAAGTTTAGTTCTGTATAATTCATATTTTATATAGTTAAAAAAAAAATTTTCTCTGCCAATCTGTGTGAGTATACTAAATGTAATAGCCTCTGCATACTAAGTTATAACACTCTAAGCTTGAAATGCAACAAAAATATAGTAGTTAAGAGCTGGCTTTAGACTCAAACACCCTGAGTTCAAATACTGACTCTGCAGTCACTAGCTGTGAGATCTTGTCCAAGGTACTTATCCCTTCTGCATCTCACTTTCCTCACCTATAAATGAGAATAATAAAAATAAAAGGGTTGTTATAAGGACTAAGTTAATACCTCTAAAATCTTCAAAAGAGACTAGCACATAATAAGTATTCAGGAAGTTATCTACTATCATTGTAAGATAAATGCCCGTTTAAAACTATCAGACTTGTGTAATTTACAAACATACCTATTTCCTTTCGAAAACACAGGCTGCTTGTCTAAAGCAAAGTCTAAGGACTTTGCTCATCTTTATTGATGAACACTGAGAGCTTACATAAATGCCTTTCCCCCTCTCCAGCCCACAATCCCCAATGCCATATCCTTTGCTTTATAGTGCTAAGCTAGGAAGCAGTCAATTAATCCAAGCCAAAAAATGAAAAACTTACTCAATAACCACAGCAAGATGATTTTTCCAGAGGTAGATTCCCAAAAGAATTTTCTAAGGAATTAAAATTTTTAGACAATAAGATTTGGACCACAGGATCCACAAATAAACCAGTCTGGAACACAGCAACTAGGGAGAAGAGAGTGAAGTGGTATGGAAAGGATGACCTGACTATCTTCTGAAGATAGGGGTAGAATCTGTCGGTAAGGATGCCAAGGAGAAAGAAATACTAGACTAGGAGTTAGAAAACATAGTTTTAATCACAGCTAAACCACTATTTCACTTGGTGATATCGCTTACAAGATAAAAATTCAAAAGCCTTAATTTAACATACGCGTCCATTCGCAGTCTGTCATTTTCCAATCACTTCTCTCACCACTCTACATAGAAATCCTCAATTCCTGTCATACACACTCCCCCCCGCAACCCTATCACAATTTATCATCTTTGCTTTTGCTGTTCCCTAACTCTGGAATGTCTTCCAGTCCATCCTGTTCTCCACTTATCAAACTCCTACTCATCCCTCAAAAGACACCTTAATCATCATCTTCCCTCTGAACTCCCAGTCTAGTGTGTTGTGATTTATCCATATTATATCTAGACCGAGTTCCATGTAGGCAGAAATTAAATCTCCTATATTTTTCTATCTCTAAAACCTAGCAGTATCCACAATACAGTATAAATACAAATGCCTGAGGAATAGATGAATGGTTAATCTATGGGTGAATGAGCACCTTTAAATAAAGCATTCTACTTCTAAAAGCCTTAGTTTCTCCTAAAGAATCAAGAGAATATACACTTGAGAAGCAACATGGCATATAAGAACAAGCAGATCTGCTTTGAATCTCTCAAACTTTTATGATCTTCAGCAAATTACTTAACGTCTTTGAGTCACAGATTCCTCATCTATAAAACAAGTTTCATAGAGTAATTACAATAAATAAGAGGAAAAATAATAATACATAAAATATGCAGAGTATAGTGCCTGGAACAAAACAGGTATTCAAATAAACTTTAGTTCCCGCTTTCCTCCCCTTTAACCCAAAGGATCTATAATCCTTTTCCTCTTTTTGGACTTGTAAGGAACACCTGCGAACATTATTCTGGTTTTTAAACATTTCTCCAAATTATCCAACTATCTAGGATTCTAGAATTAAAACAGTTCATTTTACTTCAGTGTAAACATTCTAATGCCTCTTAGACAAAGAACAAAAACATCCATATATCCTGCTTTGAACTATTGTGGTCATTTTCCCTTGCCATTCAGGTCTTTCTAGAACTGTTTTTTTTTTTTTTTTTGGTTTTTTAGAACATCTGCAGTAATGACTTTAACAGAATTCTGTAACATTATTTTATGAATTCAAGCATCTGCAATTTATTTTAGAAAGGAAGACACCTCAATGATGTCTGTTATATCAAAGTGGTCTATTTTTTAAAGCATAGGCAAAATTAACTGGCATCAACATTACAGGTAATCTTGTTTCTTTGAAACCAGAAAACTTTCTTCAGTGAATAAATTCAAACACCTTTCTCTACACATAGATCCTGATTTGACATTCCATAAAGACCACCACATAATACGTGCTACTTACTATGTACGTAAAGGTTAACTTTGAAATCAAAAGAAGTTGTCTACTTGCTCTTAACAAAATGAGTTTGCTCTGACGACTAATAAAAATTGTTCTGAAACAGCTTTTTCTTGATTAGAGATACTTATAATTACAATTATAAAGTTTTATTTCAAGGGTTACAAGTAAAATGTAGACACTATTGCTCTTGCTAGATGAAAAATAAATGTAATTCTATGTGTGATTTAGGACTTATGAAATTGAATAAAACTTGCATGAGAATCTATTGTTAATTTATCTGTATTACTAGCACTTTGGCCTAGGACAATAAAAAACTTCAAATCTTTGCTACACTTAAAACACGAAATATGTCAATAGCTTTCACTTTCGCTTCTGGATTATTTCAAAGAAGCATTGGTTTTCATTTTTCCACACTGACAGAAAAACTGCAAACAGAAGAAAAATATATCTAAAAGACCTCTTTTTTAAAAAGCAACTTTCTTTTGTTTATATTAGATACCACAAATACTTTTAAAGCATAAAACTATTTAAAAATCCTTATATTCCCAAAAGTTTATGGTTTTTAAGATGAAATCTTTAAAACTTGTTTATAAAAACATTACAGTATACTAGACACTAGTGAATTCATTAATTATCTTAAGCACAGCTTAAGATCAATATGTCATAATTTTACAAATTGTGACTAATCGGTACTACGGTGCAGGTTAGTGCAGCAAAAATTCCAAGGAAAGAGACATACAGGGGTTCTGAACCTACAGAAAACTCTGGCGTTCTATTTACCCATATAAAGAACACGCAGATCTCTACTGGCCAAAAAAAAAGTCAACTTTTCTTTTTAAACCATCCTGCAGTTCAACACCTTGGTATGGATTTTCTCCAAACAATAATATCCGGTTGGGATTATCCAATTTTATTAGCTAATAGTTCTCATTACTTTCAAAACAGAAAGAGGATATGCTGTGTTTCACCAAGTGTAACACATTTAGATACTACAAGACTTGCCGAAAAATCTTTGGAAACAAAAGGTGATCTGATCCAGTAGAGCTAATTAGTAAACGCGTGCCAACAATACACAATCCAATTGCATTTCTGGACACTAATTTAAAATCCCAAAAGGGAAAAGAAAGTCAAAGGTGTTGGGAACCAACTCCTTCTGTAGCAAAAAAAATACTAAAATGAAGAAACATGGTATAGAGAAACTAAGATCTCGATCAAAGTAAGCAATTCATCTGATTTGAACGTTAAAATAATATAGCAATTCATTCCATTCAGGTACGACTAGAAATCACTCTGATGTGCTTCTTTCAAGCCTAAATATCTCATTCTTTTGCAATCCGGACACCAAAAGGATCAGAGACCTCTCGAGGAGGCGTGCAACACACTCGGGGAGTGCTGTCTGTTTACAAATACGAATCTCAGTTTCCCACGTCAAGAGCGCGCATTACCACCATTCGACTGGGGCGGGGGGAGAAGGCGGGTGAGCAAGAAACGAAATCCACACACGAAATACCTCTGCCTTCTCCCCTCCAGACAAGGGCGAGACCAGAGAAGGAAAACGTGTATTATGTATTATATACGTGTGTATATTTACATGTATTCACACCCATATCTTTAAGCAGGGGTGTAAGAAAAGGCGCACATGAGAGGGAATCGTACAAGACCCAAGAGAATGCTGAAGCCAATCCCGCTGACTTAAGATCCGCTTCCCTGGGTCTACAGATTTCGGCCCGGGGCCGGGGGCCCCAGCCTCTCTGAGGAGTTCGGCCCCCAAAGCGCCCCAATCCCCTCCTCAGGCCGCCCAGGCCGCCGTTCCTCCTTCCCTCAGCACTGCCTTCCCCTGGGACACCCGAAGCCCATTCCAGCAAAGAAAGAAGTGTCAGGTACAAGGGGGCGACTAAGACACGCTTGGGCGGGGGCCCCGACACCTGCGAGGCGCGGCACCTGAGGAGGGCGAACCCGGGGCCGCCCGGCCTTCCCGAGCACACCCCCTCGGCGCCGGGCGCCGCTACTGGAGTCTCAGTACCTGCGAGGCCCGCCGACCTACAGACGCGCGCGGCGCCTCATCATCTCAATGGCTCCCTCTCCCCCTCAGCCCTCTGCTGCCGCCGCAGCCGTCGTCGCTACCGCCGCTGGAGGCCGGGACACGACGAGCTCAAGACTCCACCGCCATGTCCGCCGCGCCGCGAACTGCATTGTGGGGGGGAAGGAGGGGGAGAAGAGAGAGGGAGAGAAAGACGGGGACCCGCTGAGGGGAGGGGGCCGAGAGAGAGTGGGAGCTAGGGAAGAGGGGGAGGGCAGAAAGGGATGAAGCCCCGAACAGGGTCCTGACCTGTGAAGGTGGGGAGATAGGTGCGAAAGAGCCTCGGGAGGGGAGGGATTCAGGAGTGCCCCCTCGCTTCCTTCTGGGAGCCCCCAAGCACCGATTAACCCGGCGTTGGTGTGTGGGGCAAACACCACTCAGAGGGGGAGGGGTTACACTCGGGGGCTTGCTGTAGCCGCAAAAAAGAATGAGGAAGGGGCTGAGGTGGGAGGGCAGCGCACTCACTCTTGCTGAGGAAAAGGAACCCGCACGCGAGGACGCTCGTTAGCCCGCGAGGAGGGGGTAGGGCCCTGGCGGAGGGGGAGGGGCGAAGTCGCCCCGGGCTCGCGCGGAGGGGCGGGGCCACAGAGCAGTGGTCTCGAAGCCCGGCTGCCCTCAAGTGCGCGGCTGGTGAGGGGCTGGAGGACGTCGGTGCGTTTGAGGAGGCCGGTGTCGCAGGCAGACTCAACGACGCTCAGATCTAACTCACGGGCTGCGGGCCGCCTCGCCGAGGCCCGGAGGTGAGAAGAAGGGCCCGAAAGCCGCCTTGGCGCCTTGCTCCCAAAGCTGTCCCTTCGAGGGAGGGAGCGGGGCCTTGGATGTGCAACTTCTGGCCTGGCCCGGGCTTAGCCTCCTCTGCGGAACCTAGGCGGCTAGCGCAGGCTTCTGAGCAGCGGAAAATTAGAGGAATCCTCTGGAATCGAGCCCCCAGTCACCTTTGCCACCAGCTCACCAAAGCTGGACTCTTTTTCCTGTTAAAAAGCAGCCAATTCAGGAGTTAAAGAGCTCAGTACAGAAATCTCAGGAGGACCTCACCCCCCAAGAGATTTTAGAAATTATGTCCCTAGATTCAGGTGGATTCGGGATTAGTTATAATCCAAGGACACTACTCCTACTACCCACCCTTCACCCCACACCCAGGTCCTGCTTTTAACGTGTTAGGTTCCCGCGTGTAGTTATCTTATTTCAAGGCAAGATCAGAGAGAACGTATGATTTTGTTAGTTTTTTAAGATTCCACCTCAGAGAGTTTTCAACTATCCCCTTACCTCAAAAAGCTGGACAACTCACACAACTGCAGGTCTTATGCTTGACGCATGCTAGGCAGGGAAAGGATGTAAGAAGGGTAGTTGTGGGGGTGAAAGGAAGATACTAAACTTAAGTATTTACAAGATACTGCCTTATAAAATCTCCTGTAATATGACTCAGAGGCTGGAACTGAGAACAGGCAACCGAGGGACACTTCTCTCTGCATAGCACATCTACTTTCACTGCTAAAAAAAAAAAAACTAGTGCCATAGTTTTTTGTTTTTTGTTTTTTTTTTTACTTTCACTGCTACCTCTTATTTATCTGTTTATATACATCGGAATCCCGGGGTAGGTAATAAATCTTGGTAAGGAGGGACAAAGCATTGGCCACTAAGTGCTAGGCATTGAGCTAGGGACTTCACATATTTCACCATTTAATCTTCACAACAATCCTACAAGGCAGGTACTATGCTCCCATTTACAGAGGAGAAAATTCGACCCCTATCTGTATAATTCCACAGGGCCCAGATACAGTGGATTAAAAAAAAAAAAAAAACCATTGCTGTGGAGTCAATTCTGACTCATAGTGGACTCATAGTGACCCTACAGGACAGAGTAGAACTGCCTCATAGATCTGGTGGGTTTGAACTGCTGACCTTTTGGTTAGCAGCAGTAACTCTTAACCACTATGCCACCAGAGTTTCTGATATAGTGGGTACAGTACTGTATTTCAAGTCAAAAGAGCCCTGGCTTCAGTGTTTATCAGCTGGATGACGCTGAGCAAATTCAGCCTTTGAGTTTATTGCCTCGTCTAAGCTTTTAAAGGTAAAAACCTACTTCAGAAGTGGTGTTTGGGATCTTAAACGCTAGCAAAGTGCCCATCAATGGATGAATGGATAAATTATGGTATATTCACACAATGGAATACTATGAATCAATAAAGAACAGTGAGGAATCTGTGAAACATTTCATAACATGGAGAAACCTGGAAGGCATTATGCTGAGTGAAATTAGTCAGTAGCAAAAGGACAAATATTGCATAAGACCACTATTATAAGAACTTGAGAAATAGTTTAAATTGACAAGAAACCTTCTTTTGTGGTTATGAGAGGGGGAGGGAGGGAGGGAGTGTGGGAGAGGGGTATTTAGTAGATAGTTTTTTTTTTTTTTAGATAAGAACTACTTTAGGTGAAGGGAAAGAGCACACAATACAGGGGAGGTCAGCACAATTGGACTAAACCAAAAGCAAAGAAGTTTCCTGAATAAACTGAATGCTTCAAAGGCCAGTGAAGCAGGGGCAGGGGTTTGGGGACTATGGTTTCAGGGGACATCTAAGTCAACTGGCATAATAAAATCTATTAAGAAAACATTCTGCATCCCACTTTGAAGAGTGGCGTCTGGGGTCTTAAATGCTAGCAAGCAGCCATCTAAGATGCATCAATGAGTCTCAACCCACCTGGATCAAAGGAGAATGAAGAACACCAAGAACACAAGATAATAACAAGCCCAAGAGACAGAAAGGGCCACGTGAACCAGAGTCTACATCATCCTGAGACCAGAAGAACTAGATGGTGCCCGGCTACAACCAATGACTGCCCTGACAGGGAACACAACAGAGAACCCCTGAGGGAGTAGGAGAACAGTAGGATGCAGACCCCAAATTCTCATAAAAAGACCAGACTTAATGGTCTGACTGACACTAGAAGGACCGTGGTGGTCACGGCCCCCAGACCTTCTGTTGGCCCAGGACAGGAACCATTCCTGAAGCCAACTCTTCAGACATGGATTGGACTGGACAATGGGTTGGAGAGGGATCCTGGTGAGGAGTGAGCTTGTTGGATCAGGTGGACACTTGAGTCTATGTTGGCATCTCCTGCCTGCATGGGAGATCAGAGGGTGGAGGGGGTTAGAAGCTGGCGAAATGGACACAATAAGAGAGAGTGGAAGGAGAGAGCAGGCTGTCTTATTAGGGGGAGAGTAATTGGGGGTGTGTAGCAAGGTGTATATGGATTTTTGTGTGAGAGACTGACTTGATTTGTAAACTTCCACTTAAAGCACAATAAAAATTATTAAAAAAAAAATCTACTTCACAAAGATGATGTACAGAACACAGCAGGAAACAAAACCGAAAGTCTATAGAGACATTAAGATGATACCAACATGCCTTTCATTTTAATTAATGATGTCAGTGTCCTCAGAGCAAGTTCAATTGAATAAATATACCTTGATTACTTAATAAGAGTCAAGCATTGAGTTAGGTACCTAGGGATACAGAGACAAATCATAGATCTTCAAAAGTTCATCAGGCAAGGGAGAAGGATCTATTGACCTACAATAAAAGCAATAGGTCATATAAACAAAGGCTAGGCACATACAGAGAGAGTAATTAATCCTGCTTGGGTGAGGCTTCAGTGCAAGAGGTGGAAGCTAGACCTTGAAGTCTTGCCTGCTACGTGCCAGACACATGTCCATGATTCAGAGGACAGAAGATAGTAAGTGTGGAAAAGAAAGCTGAGGCCAGACTGACAAGCTCAATGCCTCCTTGCCCTTTTTCCTGCCAGATAACTCTACCACCTTTCCTATTCCTCAAGGCCCAGCTCAACTCCTACCTCCTTCATTAAATCTTATTACCCCCCACTCCACTGAACATGATTCCTCTAGTCTCTGAATCCCTACATGTTACTTTTATACATCTGATGCCCAATAGATTATAAACTTGAACACAAATACTTGTATTTGTATTCTTTGCAATACCTACATGCTTGTCGTGGATTGAATTTTGTCCCCCAAAAATATGTGTATGAATTTGGCTAGGCCATGATTCCCAGTATCTTGTGATTGTCCATCATTTTGTGATCTGATGTGATTTTCCTATGTGTTGTAAATCTTATGTCTATGGTGCTAATGAGGTGGGATAGACAGCAATTATGTTAATGAGGCAGGACTCTACCAGATTTGGTTGTGTCTTGAGCCAATCTCTTTTGAGATGCAAAAGAGAGAAGCTACCCAAGGGACTGGGAGACCTCATAGCGCCAAGAAAGCAGCTCTGGGAGCAGTGCATCTTTTGGACCCACAGTTCCTGCACAGAGAAGCTCCTAGTCCGGGGGAAGATTCAAGACAAGGACCTTCCTCCAGAGCCAACAGATAAAGCCTTCCCCTGGAGCCAACTCTCTGAATTTGGACGTCTAGCCTACTAGACTGTGAGAGAATAAACTTCTGTTGGTTATAGCTATCCGCTTGTGGTTTTTCTGTTACAGCAGCACTAGATGACTAAGACAATACTCGTTGAGTTGAAATTTTTGACAACCGTAGTCTTGTTTTATCATCACAACTAAGTACAGATAGAGCAAGTATTATTCCCACAAGATGAATGAGGAAACTTAAGGCATAAGAGGCTTATTAGTGCCCAGGATCATACAGTAAGTCATGGGCAAGACTAGAATACCAGCCCCCCTGTGTTTCTTTCCATTGAACCATAAATAGCTTACTGAAAAGTAAAATGGTGAGTGTTCTGGCTGCTGTAAAAATAACCTGAGAACTTATATCTGATACTTGTAAGAAAGACCTCATGATTGTGGTTAAATAAATCCATCTTAACCAAATTTTCCCTCCCAGTTTGGAAGCTCTGAGAACTCAGGTTCATCCAAACTCAGGTGAAAATTACTTGCAGCAAAAATCCAATTTCATGTTATATAATAAGAAATATAACTGCCCATTGAATCAATATTCATATTCTTTTCTTTTCCTAGGTCATGGGAAAGCCTAGTCAAAAAATAATAATGATATTGAATAAAAAGATGACTTGGTGAGTACATGAAATCTGAACAAGAAATGAACCTAAGAGATAAGCCTTTTCAAAACAAGTAGTAGATCTGCTGGCTGATCATAAAGGGAACAGATCATAAAAAATCATGTATGCCATTCTAAAAAAGTTGGCTTTGTCTGTTGTTGTTGGGGAATCACTGAGCATGTATAAGCAAAGGAGAGAAATGATCACATGGTCTTTTCTCTGAGTCCCATCCTCCCCTGTCCCACCATTCCCTTCAAGGAGAGAGACTTCAGTGCTTGTTAACCTTTTGTAAACCTCCAGTCAAAAATGGTGTATCACCCCCATGATGTGGTCCTAACCATGTCTTCACCTTTGTATCTCCAGCACACAGCACATTCCTGACACATAGAAAGGACCCAGAAATTGCTTGCTGACACTTTGAGTTGTCTATAAAGCAGAAGCAAAGTTCAAAGTTTAAAATTTTTGTGATTCTTACAAAGAGCATGGCAAATACCAAAGCTTTCAAGGTGTGTGCTCACCTCAAAGACAGTTTAAAGGGTTACTTTTTCTTTGTCTTTTTGCATTCTTAAAATTAAATAACATAAAATATGTTTAAAGGCCTATTACATAGTAAACTCTCAACAAAAAATTAATTACTTTTCTCCTTAAAATCTAGTTTCTTCTTACCAGCCCCAGTTAGGATTTCTTGAGCCCTTAGATTCACACTAGCACATGTGTATACTTGCTACCCACTGATTCTGCTGTTCTGAGGATTCTACGTGTGGAATTTTTAACTACAACCACACCCTTAGATTACTTCACTGAAGCATTAAAAAAAAAAAAAAGCCTGTTTTTTTAAGTTGGTATTTTCTAATCTGTGAAAAAGAATGTCTTAGAAAGTACATTAGAGTTTATACTCTTAGGTATATCAAAAACATAGATACGTGGTGGGAGATGATGCTATAAAGATAGCCTAGGACTAGATCATAAGGGCCACATATGCCACTGAAAATAGAGGGCCTTTATCCTGAAGTTCCACCACTCGTCTTTATCCTGAGGTTCTACCACTCATCTGTCATACTGTGGGTGACTTGCATGTTGCTGTGATGCTGGAAGCTATGACACTGGTATTTCAAATACTGGCAAGGTCACCCAGGGTGGACAGGTTTCAGCAGAGCTTCCAGATTAACACACTCTAGGAAGAAGGATCTGGTGATCTATTTCTAAAAAGTTGATTAGAGAAAACCTTATGAATAGCCTCAGAACGTTGTCTGATATAGTGCCAGAAGATGAGGCCCTCAGGTTGGAAGGCACTCAGAGTAAGAAAGGGGTAAGAGCTGCCTCCTCAAAGTAGAGTCGACCCTAATGATGTGGATGAAGTCAAGCTATCAGGACCTTCATCTGCTGATGTGTCATGACTCAAAATGAGAAGAAACAGCTGCAAGCATCCATTAATAACTGAAACATAGAATATATGAAGTATGAATCTAGAAAAACAGGAAGTCATCAAAAATAAAATGGAACACATGAAGACTGATGTCGAAATGGATGGTATTGGCGATTTTGAATTGGACAATCATCATCAGTCAGAAAAAGGCCAGGGGCTGATTGCGGAACAGATCATCAATTGCTCATATGCAAGTTCAAGTTGAAGCTGAAAAAAATTAAAACAAGCCCACGAGAGCCAAAGTACCACCCTGAGTATATCCCACCTGAATTTAGAGACCACCTCAAGAACAGATTTTATGCATTGATCACTAATGACCGAAGACCAGACGAGTTGTGGGATGACATCAAGGACATCATACAGGAAGAAAGCAAAAGGCCAATAAAGAGAGAGGAAAGAAAGAAAAGGCCAAAATGGATGTGAGAAAAGACTCTGAAACTTGCTCTTGAATGTAGAGTAGCTAAAGCAAAAGGAAGAAATGATGAAGTAAAAACTGAGCAGAAGATTTCAAAGGGCAGCTCAAGAAAACAAAGTAAAGTATTAAATTAAATGTGCAAAGACCAGAGTTAGAAAACTATAAAGGAAGGACTCACTTGGCATTTCTCAAGCTGAAAGAACTGAAGAAAAAATTTAAACCTTGAGCTGCAATACTGAAGGATCGTATGGGCAAAATATTGAACAACACAGGAAGTATCAAAAGAAGATGGAAGGAACATACAGAGTCACTGGACCAAAAAGAATTGGTCGATGTTCAACCATTTCGGGAAGTAGTGTATGATCAAGAACCGATGGTATTGAAGGAAAAAGTCCAAGATGCACTGGAGACATTAGTGAAAAACAAGGCTCCAGGAACTGACAGCATACCAATTGAGATGTTTCAATGAATGGATGCAACTCTGCAAGCACTCATTCATCTATGCCAAGAAATTTGGAAGATAGCTGCCTGGCAGACCGACTGAAGGAAATCCATGTTTGTGCCCATTCCAAAGAAAGGTGATCCAACAGAATGTGGAAATTATCAAACAATATCATTAATATCTCATGCAAGTAAAATTTTGCTGAAGATCATTCCAAAACAGTTGCAGCAGTACATCAACAGGGACCTGCCAGAAATTCAAGTTGGATTCAGAAGAGGACATGAAATGAGGGATATCATTGCTGATGTCAGAGGCATCTTCACTGAAGGCAGAGAATACCAGAAAGATGTTTATCTTTGTTTTACTGACTATGCAAAGACATTCAACTGTGTGGATCATAAATCATGAATAACGTTGAGAAGGATGGGAATTCCAGAACACTTAATTGTGCCCCTGAGGAACCTGTACATAGACCAAGAGGCAGCTGTTCGAACAGAACAAGGGGATATTGCATGGTTTAAAAGTGGAAAAGGTGTGCACCAGGGTTGTATCCTTTCACCATACTTAGTCTGTATGAGAAACTAGGCTATATGAAGAAGGATTGGAGGAAGACTGATCAACAACCTGCGTTATACAGAGAACACAGACTTACTTGCTGAAAGTGATGAGGACTTGAAGCACTTAACTGGTGAAGATCAAAGACTACAGCCTTCAGTGTGGATTACACCTCAACATAAAGAAAACAAAAAATCCTCACAACAATTTCAATAAGCGATATCATAATAAACAGGAAATATTGAAGTTGTCAAGGATTTCGTTTTATTTAGATCCACAATCAATGTCCATGGAAGCAGCAGTCAAGAAATGAAATGACATATTGCATTGGGCAAATCTGCTGAAAAAGACCTCTTTAAAGTATTAAAAAGCAAAGATGTCACTTTGAGGATTAAGGTGCACCCGACCCCAAAACCAAAATCCACTGCCATCGAGTCGATTTCGACTCATAGTGACCCCATAGTGTTTACAAGGCTGTAAATCTCTATGGAAGCAGATTGCCACATATCTCTCACTTGAAGTTGCTGGTGGTTTCAAACCACCAACCTTTGGTTAGCAGCTGATTGCCTTAACCACAGTGCCAGTGGGGCTTTGTGGATGGCATTTTCAATAGCCTCATACGCATGTAAAAGATGGACAATGAATAAGGAAGACCAAAGAAGAATTAATACCTTTGAATCTTGATGTTGGCAAAGAATACTGAATATACCATTGACTTCCAGAAGAATGAACAAATTTATTTTGGAAGAAGTACAACCAAATTGGTCCTTAGAAGTGAGGATGGCAAGACTGTCTCATGTACTGAAATCTTCCTTCTGTGATGTCTATTTGTTGGTCTATTTGTTTCTGACCTCAGGAGTAACACCAAGCTTCTTTTCCTTCATCTCGAAAAACAAGAGTGTGAACTAGATGAACTAGGCAGCAAAGGAGTCTAGAAATCTATGATTTTGACATGAGTTCCCTCTTAAGTCAGCTATTTTACCTCCCTCTGTATGAAACCTCTCTCCCTTTTTCCTCTTTTAAAAAAAAATGAGATCCAACTCCATTCTAACAATCTCCCTAAGACCAATTCTTATGTGTTGGACAATCTGTACTCCAATTCTTATTTGTCCTAAAAAATGTCATGCATTCTGATGAATTCTGGAGCTACAAAGTCTCTTCCCTGAAGGAGCTCTCAGAAATGTAAACAGAAAACAATAATATAATATGATAATTGCTATAATAAAGCTATGCATAAAGTATAAAGCATTATAAGGAGCCCTGGTGGTGCAACGGTTAAGTAATCAGTTGCTAACTGAAAGGTTGGTGGTTCGAACCCACCAGCGGCTTCTCAGGAGAAAAGACCTGGCAATCTGCTCTCCAGAATCAATTCTACAGCACACAAAAACAGCAACATAAAGTATTATGAGGACACAAAAAAGGGATAATTAATCTTGTCTGGAAGATGATAACAGTTTTTTAGGGGAGGAATGGTCAGGGAAGATTTGAATAATAAGACATTTGAACCTTGAAATGTGAGTAGGACCTAACCAGGTGGAGGAATGGAAGAGCATTCAAGATGTAGAGGAGAAAAAAGGCAAGACGTTTCAGGAACTTGCAGATAGTTAACACACTAAATAGAGGACCCGTCACCACCACACTCACTGTCATCCTGTCGATTCTGATTCATAGCAACCCTATAGGACAAAGTAAAACTGCCCCATAGGGTTTCCAAGGCTGTAAATCTTTACAGAAGCAGACAGCCACATCTTTCTCCTGCAGAGCGGCTGGAGGATTCAAATCACCAACCTCTCAGTTAGCAGCCAAGCACTTTAACCACTGTGCCATCAGGGCTCCTTAAATAAAGGACAGAGTGTGGGAAATGATACTAGAGGGATAGGCAGGGCCAGATCATGTGGCTTTCAATGCCTTGCTAAGGAACTTGGACTGAGCCTGAAAGGTACTCCTTAAAGGGTTTTAACCAGAGAATGATGCAGTCATATTTATATACTTAAAAAGATTAATCATTGGTGTGTAGAAATAATTGAGAGGCCAAGACTGAAAGTGAGGAAAACAGTAAAGGATTGTTTCAGAAAATCAAATGAGAGATTTTGAAAGCTTGAAATAAGCAGAAACCATAGGAATGGAGAGAAGGGGCAGATTGGAGAGATGTTACAGTAATAAATTCACAAGACTTCAGTGATTTTACTAGATGCATTGTGGGTGGTGGAGATGAAAGCTGTCATGTAGAAGTGGTCATTCTCAACCAAGATGGTTTCATTAGTGCCAACTCTGAACACCTAGTTGCTGCTGGTGTGCAGTTTAGAAAAATAGCCTAAAGCCCAGTCTAGGCACGATAGGAAAGAATGATGGATTAGTAACATCTGCCATGAATGCAGAACGGGAAGTATTGGCACATGGCAGCTATTTACCATTCCTAATCTCAGGCAGAGGAAACAAAAATGCACTATGTGTTTCAAAGTACATACATGAAATTCAAAAACAGGCAAAACTAATCTATGTTGATATAAGCCAGAATAATCGTTATCTCTTTTTTTTTTCTGAGTGGTGGTGTGGGTATGGACCACGAAGGGGCACAACGGAGCCTTCTAAAAAAGAGTCATCCCTTTGTATTCATGGGAGATTGATCCCAAGACACTCTCCCCCGCATACCAAAATTCGAGGATGCTCCCTTATACAAAATGTTATAGTATTCGCATATAACCTATACACATCCTCTGCTGTACTTTAAATAATCTCTAGATTACTTGCAATACCTAATACAATGTAAATGTTATGTAAATAGTTGTTATAATGTTGTTTAGGGAATGACAAGGAAAAAAAGTGTTATTTTTTTTTTATTCTGAATATGTTTATCTGCAGTTGTTTGAATCCACAAATGTGGAACCCATGGATACAGAGCACGAACTGTACTGTCAAATTCCTTCTTTAAACGATTGTACTAAATTCCACTTCCACTATTATGTGAGTGAGAAAACCAACTAAACATGTGCTTTAAAAAAGATGGGCTTGATGGAAACAACCCAAGTGCCCATTAACAGGTGAATGGATAAACAAATTGTGGTATATACACAGAATGGAATATTATTCAGCCATAAATAAAAATTAATTTCTGATACATGCCACCACATGGATAAAAAAAAAACACTATGCTAAGTGAAATAAGCCATACACGGAAGGACAAATATTGTATGATTCCAGTTATATGAAATGTCTGAAAATGGTAAATCTGTTGAGACAAAAAAGAAGATTGGTGGTTACTAGGGGTTGGTAGGAGGGGGGAAGTCATCACTTAAAATTGGTGAATTGTTGCAGGCATTGTAGCCAATGTCACAAAACAATTTGTGTATAAATTTTTGAATGAAAAACTAATTTCAGCTGTAAACTTTCACCTAAAACACAATAAAATAAAAACAAGAAAAAATTGGTGAACTGTATTTTATGTGAATTATTCCTCAATAAAGATTAAAAAAGAAAAAGAATAGGCCCCTAGCTGGAGGAAGAAAAAAAAAGATAGCCTTCTCAGAAACTCTGGGCAAAGGCTATAGTATCTACAAATATATTTTCCTTTGAAAAATAAATACTGGCTGGTAGCATAAAAGTTCCAGATAGAGGGTGGGGCAAAAGGCTCTCGTCACACTTAACTTGCCTCAGTGTCCCCCAAGATCATGAGAGACACACCTTTAGTTAAGTAAATACCCCCACCTTGTAAGACAACAATGTTTTAGAGAAAGATTTCCTTAAAGTTAAATAACACCAACAAAACTTCCTTTGGGATCCCCAAAGCTCCCCCAGAGAATATGACCCAAGCAAGGTATAGCTTTGGAGAGAGGCACTCTAAACCAGGATCACCAGTTTTACCAGATGGTGTATGCAGCCCTGGATTTTCTTTGTTTGGACAGCCCCTGGCCCAGTTTTATAATACTTTTCCCAGCCTTAGATTTCTCCTAAACCTCCTCCAGGGCACTCCAAACATCTACATCCTGGAGAGTAGCTTGAAGCATCTCTCTATCTCTCATTCTCTCTATATCTCGTTTGCTTGCTTGATCTAATTGTCCCCTTCCCCCAATTCTCACTCTAATTTCTGCTCCTATTCTCTCTTTATTTTTTTTCTCTCTTTAGCCGTTCTTTTCCTGTCTGCCCCAACCATCTCTCTCCTTCTTGCTTAGTATGCCTTACCTATGTGTCTTGTCTTTTAAGTTTCTAAGTTTCTCTTTTGCTGTTCTCTTTCTCCCCCATCCCCATCTTTGTGTAACTTTCTTCTTTCTCCTTCTATCTCTCTGTCCTTCTAGTTCTATCATACTTTTTTCAAGTCTTTTCCTCCTCTATAAAAAAGACACAGCTGACCTTCCCTAGGAGCCAAAAAACAAACTGTTGTCATCGAGTCGAATCCAAGTCTATAGGGCAGAGTAGAACTGTCGCATAGAGTTTCCAAGGAACACCTGGTGGATTCAAGAGGCTGCTCCTCTCTTTTGTCCCCAGACTTTTCTCCCCTGGCCTTTTTTATTCTCCCTAAATGGCACACACACCATCCCCAATTTTGCAGGAGTTTCTCCCTACCTCTTTCACACAAAAGATAGCTGTTTCACACTCTGTTACCAAGGAATGCTCTCAGTAGAGCAATGTTATCCCTCCAAACCCAACATGACTTCCTTCTGGTATTTGTCCTTATCATATACTCCAAGAAAGGATCAATTATATTATGCCCATACTTTTCCATCCATCCAAAAATCAGGCTATATGAGAACAAGCACACAGTTAATCACAGAGTTACAAAACAGGATATTTGAAACCTGGGCTCTCCTGGAAAATCTGAGATGTGATGTTGCTATAAATTCCACCTATCCAGAATCCAGCTCTCAAGCAGTGTCACAGGCAAGAAAAACTCTGAAGAGTCCTCAAAGTTGTCAGAGGTCGGGTTCTGCGTATTGCGTAATCAGGGGCCATAGCGTTGGCTCCTACTCATGGCACCCTTATGTACAGCAGAACTAAATGCTGCCCGGTCCTGAGCCATCGTCATGATTGTTGGTATGTTTGAGTCCATTGTTGCAGCTATGTTCTGCATATTACGATCAGACTAAAAATGGGTTTTCCCCACTTTGAGAGTCAGAATTTTGACTGCACATCAGATAGGATCTAGCCATCCAGATTGCTATCTATAAATCATACCTAGAGGGATTCTTTAACTGGAGACTTTATGCCATCGTTGTTTTGTGCCATTGAGTTGATTCCAACTCATAGTGGTCCTATAGGAAGAGTAGAACTGCCCCATAGGGTTTCCTAGTCTGTAATCTTCATGGGAGCAGATCACCAGATCTTTTCTACTGCAGAGCCAGAGCTGTTGGTGGGTTCTAACTGCTGACCTTTAGGTTAGCAGCTGAGTACTTTAGCCATTGTGTCGCCAGGGCTCCTTTGGGGACATTTTGAAGCTCACAAAAGGATTCACTGAGGAAGTCTGAACCCATGCTCTCAAATTAGAATATACAATTTACTACCCGTTGACTTATGTATAAATCTGTGTGATGTTTTCAGCTCCTCCTCCCTAAAATATTAGGGAAAGTTTTTAACCAATGTGAATTCCTCTGGTCCAGTCTGGACTTTCTTTTTTACACTATTCAAGCTCTGCTGACTCTCTCTGTGTGCTCCATGCCTATCTGTCTGGAGATAGCTCCAGCGCCCTTAAGCTAAACCCCCACGGTTGCATTTGCTCAAGGTTCACTCTAAATACAGTCTTAATCCTATTTCTGAAGAAGTTTGCTTCCTCCAATAAACTTGCAAAACTCCCCCTTCTTAATACTTACTGGCCCTTGAGATGATGTTTCTTTTTGAGAATTAATATGGTCTGCTTAGCTCTAGATAATCCGATTTCTTTTTGTCATGTATGTGTGCTTCATTTTCTGCCCATTTTTGTCCTCCTCTACACTGAAGAAAGTATTTTAAACTTTTATTTCCGGAGTATAGCTACTTCCTGATTGGAGGAGACAAGTATAAAACGGACCTTCAGAGAAACATGGGTGGCATGAGACATCCTGATTAATCCAGTAAATACCTTCCCACCCCCACCCCCATTTTGCTGGCTGCAGCAACTGGGAGAGGCAGAAAGGACATGGAGTTATTTTTAAGCATTTTATGCTCAGTCTTATACAGACTGCTTATGTTGTAGAGTTCATGCACTTTTCCCCCAGAAGTGACTTCCAACTCTGACTTTAATTTCAACAGGTTTGGATATCTGGTTTTCATGTCTATAACAGATCAAAAACAATGACAAAAGTGTGGAGGTAGGGAGCAGGCAGAATAAAAAAGTGGTTTAGAGCTCAAATTCTGGAGCCAAACAGCTGGTTTGAATCACAGCTCTGACACTTCCTAGCTATATGACTTTAAGTGAGCTACTGAATCTTTTGGCCTCAGTTTCCTCATCTGTAAAATGGTAATAATGGTACCTATTTTACAGAGTTGTTAATAAGGATTCTCTGGTGGTGTAGTGGTTAAGTGCTACAGCTGCTAAACAAAGGGTCGGCAGTTCAAATCCACCAGGTGCTCCTTGGAAACACTATGGGGCAGTTCTACGCTGTCCTATAGGGTCGCTATGAGTCGGAATCGACTTGATGGCACTGGGTTTGGTTGGTTTTTGGTTTAATAAGGATTAAATGAGTTAATGTATGCAAAGTACCTGCAACGTAAGTACTGTGTAAGTGTTGACAGTTATCACATGAAATAGGCCCATTGGTAACAGTAGTGGTGAGGTGTAGCAAAGGAGAAAACAAAACAAACGAACAAATTCATGAAAACAGAGCAATCTAGGATCCATCTGTGTAAGGCAGAGGTTCCCAAATTTTCTCAGTTCAGTAATTTTTTCAAGGGACCCCAGACCAAAATAAGTATCTACCAAATTTTGTTTATTAAGTCCAAACCATCAGTTTTGTATCCTAACAAGTTAGTAGCTATTTGAAATAATAATATATATAATATTTTATTCTTAAACTATCACCATTACCTATTAATGGGTTGGTTGTGCCTGTTGAATTGGAATCGACTGACGGCAACAGGTTTTTGGTTTGGAATGTGCCTGTTGTACAATTCAGTTCCAAAACTTTGGAATCAGATTACACACCACCACACTTGTTTCTTGTTCCACATTAATTTTCACTTGGTACTTGATTTTTATTGCAGCAACCTCCAAAAATCCAGCTTTACAGAGATTTGACATCATTCAGAGTCATATAGCAGGACCAAATGATATCTTGAACCCAAACTTGTGTGGCGTCAGACAGATGTTAAATATCTCTTAAAATTTTAAAATATCCCTTGGTGTCCTGGTGAGTTAGCTGAAGTACCCCAGGTTTCTTTGGCAGACAGTTTTGGAAGCATGGCTGTAAGAGAACAACCCACTAACAAACTTTCAGGATATTAACATCGATCAGCACAACCAAAACCAACCAACCCTTTGCCGTCGATTCCGACTCATAGCAACCCTGAAGGGACGGCGCAGAACTGCCCCATAAGGTTTCCAAGGAGCATCAGGCGGATTCGAACTGCTGACCTTTTGATTAGGAGCCGTAGCTCTCAACCACTATGCCACCAGTGTTTCCTTGAATAGCACAGAATAATAAATAATGGTCATGATAATAACCTTGGGCTATCCAAAAAAGTTTAATTTATAGTCAGTTTCTTCCATTTAAGAAGCCTGAGAAATGAGGTGTCTATTTTAAAAGATTGTCCTCCAACATTATTAACATTTAAAATAAAAATATTGTACAGTTACCTATACTGAAAACTTACAAGGTTATTCTCATCTGGCCCCATCCTGTCCTCAAGCAGAGAGCAAAGAACACAAACCTTGAAGTCACATAGACTTGGATTCAAGTTGAGACCACCACTTTCTGCGACCTTGAGCAAGTCTCTAAGTCTTTCTGGTGACATTTTCTCATCTCTAAAAGTTTGATAATTCTCCCCTCCTAAATTCTAATGAAGAGAAAAAGAGACATAAAAAAAGGCCTAGCTCATATCCTGGAACATAATTTACTCAAGAGCCTCTTGACATTTCCTAAACATGCCTTAGGCTTGCATCCTTTTAAGCCTTTGCAATATGCTGCCACTCTGGCCCGGAACACCTTCTACCCTTTCTCTGCTGGAAAAGTCTGTTCTTTCCATGTCACCCAATTTAAATGCACCCTTCCCTCTGAAGCCTCCCTTGGCTTCTTCGGAGAGAATGAGTCACTCTGTCTTCTTTGATTCTTCACCACTTACTGCTATCACCTCACTTGAATGCACTGTGTTATAATTACTTATTTATGAATCGTCTCTCTCACCAGATTTTCTGGTTCTCCTCCATGGCTGGAGCCACATCTTATCTTCACAGCATCTAGCACAATGTCTGGTTCTCATTAAATGTTGTTGATAAATGAAGGAATAATAATAGCAAACACATGCTGCTTAGTTAGGCACTGATCTGAGTGCTTTATTTATATGTAGTATTAACTCATTTAATCTTCATGACAATCCTATGCAGTATTATTATCATCTGTATTTTCCAGATGAGGAAAATGATACACAGAATGGTTATTGGTCTAAGGTCACTGTCAGGGATTGAATAGTGTTCCCCCAAATATGTGTCAACTTGGCTAGACCATGATTCCTAGTATTGTGTGGTTGTCCTCCATTTTATGATCTGATGTAATTTTCCTGTGTTATAAATCCTTATCTCTGCCTGTGGTTAATGAGGCAAGATTAGGTTACATTAAAGAGGATTAGGATGGGATGCAACACCCTTACTCAGGTCATAGCCCTGATCTGATGTAAGGGGAGTTTCCCTGGGATGTGGCCAGCATCACCTTTTATGCAGGAGAGAGAAGCAACCTGATAGATGGAAACCTCATACTACCAAAAAAGAAGAGCCAGGAGTGGAGTATGTCCCTTGGACCTGCGGTCCATGCACTGAGAAGCTCCTACACCCGGGGAAGGTTGATGACAAGGACCTTCTCCCAGCGTTGACAGAGAGAGAACCTTTCCCTGGAGCTGGTGCCCTGAATTCAGACTTCTAGCCTCCCAAACTGTGAGAAAATAAATTTCTGTTTGTTAAAGTTATCCACTTGTGGCATTTCCGTAATAGCAGCACTAGATAACTAAGACAGTCACTCAGCTACTAATCATCAAAATGAAAATTCAAATCTAAGTAGCTGAGAATTCAAACCTAAGTAGTTGGTGTCAGAGTCCAACCTTTAACCAACATACTACAATGCTTCCAGTGAGCAAGGGAACAAAGAATCACAAACACACATGCCTTTCCCAAAGGTCTCACTTTCTTGGGGTTTTTAATGGCTCATTCACACATTCAGTAAACATTTACGTAGTGCTTTCTAAGTTCACATCATCGTGCTAAACATCTGTCTCTAACAGCTCCTTCCCTTGCCTCCCAATCTCCTGCCCTGAAACTAGACCGTTCTATGAACTGCTTTTAGTTTCTTGAATATGTTGTGTTCTCTCTCTCTCAGCTCTGGACCCATGCCTGCCACTTTGCGTGGTTAACTCCTGTTTATTCCTCAGTTCTTGGCTTAAATTACTTCCTTCTGAAACTCTTCCATAACCTCCCTAAAGTAAGTTAGGTATCCCTGCTCTGAGCTCTCTTCATGGCACTTTATATTTTCCTTATCACAGCATTTTTCATACTTACAGTTCTTGCATATTTACTTTTCTGCCTTCTGCACTAGACTATAACCTTTCTGAGGGCAGGGATTGAATCTATCCAGATAATCACTGAATCTGCAGCACCTAGCATGATGCCTGGCATAGTAGGTGCTTAATAAATACTTGCTGAATAACTGATTGAAGGATGAGAAAAAAATCTCTATGCTTAAGAAGTCTAGGAGGGGACAGGCAAATAGTCATTTATGCTACGTTGTGATAAATGCTATAAGAGGGCTCTATCAGGGTCCTCTAGGGCACAGAGGGGGAGATATGTAACACTATCTGACAGTGGCCGGTTATCCAATAAGCGAGGTAAGCTTGTGCTTACTTACTAATCTGTAGTGAACAATTTCACGGGAGTTTCACATTAATAAGTAAGCACAAATAAAAAAAAAAATTATTTTTTACCTCGTTTACTGGGTCATCTGCCCCCGTCAGAGATCGTAAATTGGAAAAGAGGCTTTGATTCTGTAGGAAAGTGCTATGGGGTTGGGAGAGAAACAGAGGCCAGCCGTACCTAGAAGCAGAATATTTGATGTGGTGAAAAAATGTGAAATTGTTCATTACAGATGATCTGGTAAGCAAAGTAAGAAGCTTGCTTACCTTGGTTATTGGATAATCTGCCCCAGGTAGTACCTGGGGTGAAGTGAAAGAGTGACACTTCCTCAAAGTCTTAAAGGAGCAGTGGGACCTTATGAAAAGATAAGGAAAATACAGCATAGAAGTCGAAAGCAAGTTCTATACTGGAATTTGTTTTGTAGCTGGTGGGGTAGTGGTTAAGCGCTACGGCTGCTAACCAAGAGGTCGGCAGTTCGAATCCGCCATGCGCTCCTTGGAAACTCTATCGGACAGTTCTATTCTGTCGTATAGGGTCTCTATAAGCCGAAATCGACTCGACGCCAGTGGGTGGTGTGGTGGTGGTCCAAAAATAACATTAAATTTTTTTCTCTTTTTTTATTTTTACTGTGCTTTAAGTGAAACTTCACAAATCAAGTCAGTCTCTCATACAAAAACTTATATACACCTTGCTATATACTCCTAGTTGCTCCACCCTAATTATATAGCACACTCCTCTCCATCCTGTATTTCTGTGTCTACTCAGCCAGCTTCTGTCCCCCTCAGCCTTCACATCTCTCCTCAAGACAGGAGCTGTCCACATAGTCTCATGTGTCTACTTGATCAAAGAGGCTCACTCCTCACCAGTATCATTTTGTATTTTATAGTCCAGTTCAATCCCTGTCTGAAGAGTTGGCTTTAGGAATGGTTCCTGTCTTGGGCTAACAGAAGGTCTGGGGACCATGACCTCCGGGGTCCTTCTAGTCTCAGTAAAACCATTAAGTCTGGTCTTTTTACAAGAATTTGAGGTCTGCATCCCACTGCTCTCCTGCTCCTTCAGGGATTCTCTGTTTTGTTCCCTGTCAGGGCAGTCATCAGTTGTAGCCGGGCACCATGTAGTTCTTCTGGTCTCAGGCTGATGTAGTCTCTAATTTATGTAGCCCTTTCTGTCTCTTGGGCTTATAATTACCTTGTGTCTTCGGTGATCTGCATTCTCTTTTGTTCCATGTGGGTTGAGACCAATTGATGCATCTTAGATGGCCACTTGCTTAGCGTTTAAGACCCCAGACACCACTCTCCAAAATGGGTTGCAAAATGTTTTCTTAATAGATTTTATTATGCCAATTGACCTAGATGTCCCATGAAACCATGGTCCCAAAAACCCCACCTCTGCTACGCTGGCATTCAAAACATTTGGTTTATTCAGGAAACTTCTTTGCTTTTGGTTTAGTCCAGTTGTGCTGACCTCTCCTGTATTGTGTGTTGTCTTTCCCTTCACCTAAATTAGTTCTTGTCTGCTAATTAATGAGTCCCCCTTTCCCTCCCTCCCTCCCTCCCTCCCCCTTCTTGTAACCATCAAAGAGTATTTTCTTCTCTGTTTAAACTGTTTCTCCAGTTCTTATAAGAGTGGTCTCATACAATATTTTTCCTTTTGCAACTGACTCGTTTCAATCAGCATAATGCCTTCCAGATTCCTCCATGTTATGAAATGCTTCATGGATTCATCATCATTCTTTATCAATGCATAGTATTCCATTGTGTGAATATACCATAATTTATTTATCCATTCATCCGTAGATGGGCACCTTGGTTGCTTCCATCTTTTTGCTATTGTAAACAGTGCTAAAATGAACATGAGTGTGCATACATCTGTCCATGTAAAGGCTCTTATTTCTCTAGGATATATTCCAAGGAGTGGGATTGCTGGATCCTATGGTAGTTCTATTTCTAGCTTTTTAAGGAAGTGCCAAATCAATTTTCAAAGTGGTTGTACCATTTTACATTCCCACCAGCAGTGTGTAAGTGTTCCAGTCTCTCCACAACCTCTCCAACATTTATTCTTTTGTGTTTTTTGGATTAATGCCAACCTTGTTAGAGTGAGATGGAATCTCTTTGTAGTTTTGATTTGCATTTCTTTAATCGCTAGTGATCATGAGCATTTCCTCATGTTTTTGTTAGCTACCTGAATGTCATCTTTAGTGAAGTCCCTGTTCATATCTTTTGCCCATATTTTAATTGGGTTATTTGTCTTTTTGTAGTTGAGTTTTTGCAGTATGATGTAGATTTTAGAGATCAGATGCTGATCGGAAATGTCATAGCTAAAAACTTTTTCCCAGTCTGTAGGTAATTTTTTTACTCTTTTGGTGAAGTCTTTGGATGAACATAGGTGTTTGACTTTTAGGAGCTCCCAGTTATCTAACTTCTCTTCTGGTGTTTGTACAGTTCTAGTAATGTTTTGTATGCTGTTTATGCCATGTATTTTTGTCTTCCATGATCTTTATTGTTTTAGACTTTATATTTAAGTCTTTGATCCATTTTGAGTTTGTTTTTGTACATGGCATGAGGTATGGGTCTTGTTTCATTTTTTGCAGATGGATATCCCATTATACCAGCACCATTTGTTAAAGAGACTGTCTTTTCCCCAATTGACATACTTTGGGCCTTTGTCAAATATCAGCTGCTCATATGTGGATGGATTTACATCTGGATTCTCAATTCTGTTCCATTGGTCTACGTATCTGTTGTTGTACCAGTACCAGGCTGTTTTAACTACCATGGCTGTATAATATGTTTTCAAATCTGGTACTGTGAGGCCTCCCACTTTGTTCTTCTTTTTCAGTAATGCTTACTTATTCGAGGCCTCTTTCCCTTCCGTATGAAGTTGGTGATTTGTTTCTCCACCTCATTAAAAAATGTCACTGGTATTTGGATCGGGATTTCATTGAATCTACAGATCACTTGGGGCAGAAGAGACATTTTTACAATGTTAACTTTTCCTATCCATGAGCAAGGTGTGCTTTTCCGCTTACGTAGGTTTCTTTTGGTTTCTTGTAGTGGTGTCTTATAGTTTTCTTTGTACAGGTCTTTTACATCTCTGGTTAGATTTATTCCTAATCTCTTTTATTTTATCTTCTTAGGGGCTACTGTAAATGGTATTGATTTGGTGATTTCTTCTTCATTGCTCTCTTTGTTGGTGTAAAGGAATCCAACTGATTTATGTATGTCTATCTTAAAAAAAAAAAAATTTTTTTTTTTTTATCTTGTATCCTGATACTCTGCTAAACTCTTCTATTAGTTTCAGTAGTTTTCTTGAGGATTCTTTAGGTTTTTCTGTGTATAAGATCAAGTCATCTGCAAACAGAGATAATTTTACTTCTTCTTTGCCAATTTTGGTGCCCTTTCTTTATCTAGCCTGATAGCTCTGGCTAGGACCTCCAGCACAATGTTGAATAAGAGTGGTGATAAAGGGCATCCTTGTATGGTTCCTGTTCTCAAGGGGTGTGCTTTCAGTCTCTCTCCTTTTGGGATGATGTTGGCTGTTGGCTTTGTATAAATACCCTTTATAATGTTTAGGAATTTTCCTTCTATTCCTATATTGCTGAGAGTTTTTATGATGAATGGGTGTTGAACTTTGTCAAATGCCTTTTCTGCATCAATTGGTACAATCATGTTTTTCTTGTCTTTTGTTTTATTTATGTGATGGATTACATTGATTGTTTTTCTAATGTTGAACCATCCCTGCATACCTGGTACGAATCCCACTTGGTCATGGTGAATTATTTTTTTGATATGTTGTTGAATTCTATTGGCTAGAATTTTGTTGAGGATTTTTGTGTCTAAGTTCATGAGGGATATTGGTCTGTAATTTTCTTTTTTGGGGGGTCTTTACCTGGTTTTGGTATCCGGGTTATGATGGCTTCATAGAATGAGTTTGGGAGTATTCCATCCTTTTCTATGCTCTGAAATACCTTTAGTAGTAGTGTTAGCTCTTCTCTGAAAGTTTGGTAGAATTCTCCAGTGAAGCCATCAGGGCCAGGGCTTTTCTCTGTTGGGAATTTTTTAATTACTTTTTCAATCTCTTCTTTTGTTATGGAAACCCTGGTGGCATAATGGTTAAGTGCTATGGCTGCTAACCAAAGGGTCGGCAGTTCGAATCCACCAGACACTCCTTGGAAGCTCCATGGGGCAGTTCTACTCTGTCCTATAGGGTCGCTATGAGTCGAAATAGACTCGACGGCACTGGGTTTTGTTTGGTTTTTGGTTTCTTTTGTTATGAGTTTATTTAGTTGCTCTGTCTTGTTTATGTTAGTTTAGGTAGGTAGCGTGTTTCTAGAAATTTGTCCATATCCTCCAGGTTTTCTAATTTGTTACGGTACAACTTTTCATAGTACTCTGTTATGATTCTGTTAATTTCAGTTGGGTCTTTTGTGATATCGCCCATCTCATTTCTTATTGGGGTTATTTGCTTCATCTCCTCTTCTTCATTTGTCAGTCTGGCCAATGGTTTATCGATTTTGTTAATTTTTTCGAAGAACCAGCTTTTGGTCTTGTTAACTCTTTCAGTTGTTTTTCTGTCTTCTCTTTCATTTAATTCTGCTGTAATTTTTATTATTTGCTTTTTTCTGGTGCCTGAAGGTTTCTTTTGTTGCTCTCTTCCTATTTCTTTAAGTTGTAGGGATAATTCTTTGATTTTGGCCCTTTCTTCTTTTTGGATGTGTGCATTTATTGATATAAATGGACCTCTGAGCACTGCTTTCGCTGTGTCTCAAAGGTTGTAATAAGAAGTGTTTTCATTCTTGTTGGATTCTATGAATTTCTTTATCCCATCATTAATTTATTATATAATCCAATCATTTTTGAGCAAAGTGTTGTTCAGTTTCTATGTGTTTGAGTTCTTTTCCCTGATTTTTCTGTTATTGACTTCTAGTTTTATGGCTTATGGTCAGAGGAGATGCTTTGTAATATTTCAGTGTTTTGGATTCTGTTAAGGCTTGCTTTATGGCCTAATATGTGGTCTATTCTAGAGAATATTTCATGTGCGTTGGAAAAGAAAGTATACTTGAATGCAGTTGGGTGGAGTGTTCTGTATGTGTCTATGAGGCCAAGTTGGTTAATTGTGGCATTTAGCTCTTCTGTATCTTTACTGAGCTTCTTTCTGAATGCTCTGTCCTTCACTGAAAGTGGTGTGTTGAAGTCTACTATTATTGTGGAGGTATCTATCTCACTTCTCAATGCTGTTAGAGTTTGTTTTATGTATCTTGTAGCCGTGTCATTGGGTGCATAAATATTTAATATGGTAATATCCTCCTAGTATGTTGTCCCTTTAATCATTATATAGGTCCTTCCTTATCCTTTGTGGTAGATTTAAGTTTGAAGTCTGTTTTGTCAGAAATTAGTATAGCCACTCCTGCTCTTTTTTATTGTTTTTTGCTTGATATATTTTTTTCCATCCTTTGAGTTTTAGTTCATTTGTGTCTTTAAGTCTAAGGTATGTTTCTTGTAGGCGGCATATAGATGGATCATGTTTTTTTGATCCATCCTGGCATTCTCTGTCTATTGGTGCTTTTAGTGCATTTACGTTCAGCATGATTAGGTATGAGTTTAGTGCAGTCATTTTGATGCCTTTTGTGTGTGTGTTGTTGACAGTTTCATTTTCCACTTTTTTTGTGCTGAGTAGCTTTTCTTTGTAAATCGTGTGTTCCTCTTTTTCGGTACAGTTGATTTTGTTTTTGCTGAGTCTTTATGTTTTTCTTGTTTTTTTATTTTGATGCATAGGATTGTTAGTCTTCTTTGTTGTTTCCTTAATATTTACCCCAATTTTTCTAAGTTTAAACCTAACTTGTATCTCCCTATATCACCTTGATTTCCTCTCTATGTGGAAAATCTATGCCTACTTTATTTAGTCCTTCTTTATTTTACATAATGACATCACTGATTCCCTGTTTTGGGCGTTTTTTTTTTAAATCTTGATTTATTTTTATGATTTCCCTAACTGGGTTGATATCTGGTTGCTCTATCCTGTGTTCTAGTATTGGGTGGATGTCTGATATCATTGACTTTCTAACCTGAGAATTCTCTTTAGTATTTCTCGCAGTTTTGGTTTGGTTTTTGCACATTCCCGAAGCTTCTGTTTATCTGGAAACATCTTAATTTTGCCTTCATATTTGAGAGACAGTTTTGCTGGATATATGATTCTTGGCTGGCAATTTTTCTCCTTCAATGCTTTATATGTCATCCCATTGCCTTCTTGCCTGCATGGTTTCTGTGGAGTACTCCGAACTTATTTTTATTGATTCTCCTTTGTAGGTGATTTTTTGCTTATCCCTGGTTGCTCTTAAAATTTTCTCTTTATCTTTGGTTTTGGCAAGTTTGATTATAATATGTCTTGGTGACTTTCTTTTGGGGTCTACCTTGTATGGGGTTCAATGAGCATCTTGGATAGATATCCTTTCATCTTTCAGGATGTCAGGGAAGTTTTCTGCCAACAAATCTTCAACAATTCTCTCTGTATTTTCTGTTTTCCCTCCCTGTTCTGGTATTCCAATCATTTGCAAGTTATTCTTCTTGATAGAGTCCCACATGATTCTTAGGGTTTCTTCATTTTTTAAATTCTTTTATCTGATTTTTCTTCGAATATATTGTTGCCAACTGTTTCATCTTTAATCTCACTAATTCTGCCTTCCACTTCCTCAATTCTGCTCCTCTGACTATTGAGGTGTCTAATTCTGTAATTTTGTTGTTAATCTTCTGAATTTCTGATTGCTGTCTCTCTGTGGATTCTTGCAGCTTATTAAATTTTTCATTATGTTCTTGAACAATCTTTTTAATTTCTTCAGCTGCTTTATCTGTGTGTTCTTTGGCTTGTTCTGCATTTTGCCTACTCTCGTTCCCGATGCCTTGAAAAGTTCTGTATATTAATCTTTTATATTCTAAATCTGGTAATTCCAGGAATACATCTTCATCCGGGAGAGTCCTTGATTCTTTGTTTTGGGAGTTTGTTGAAGCAATCATGGTCTGCTTATTTATGTGATATGACATTGGGTATTTTCTTTGAGCCATCTATAAATTATTGTAGTAACTTATTTTATGTTTGCTCACTGTGTTCTAGTTTCTTGCTTTGTTTTGTTTTGATATACCCAAATAGGGTACTAGAGTGAGCTAACGTGATTATTGGAGCCTTTGAAGCACTAATGTCCTGTTACCAGATGGCTAATGTCTGTTACCAGGTATATGAGCCCAGGAGTCCATTTGCTATTCTTGTATAGATTCAGCTCAGGTGTCCTGATAGTTGGTCACCTAGTGTGTGGTGTAGGCTCTCACCTACTATCTTAGAGAGTAGTGGTAATTGGTGTATGCACAGGTTTCTGGTAGCAGCAGGGGGGGTCACACTCTGAGGAAAGCAGGGTGCTGACAACCTTCCCCTGAGTGTCTATGAGGAAGGCACATCCCTGTTCTCTAGAGTGCTCTGGTAGGTGGGCTCTGCAGCTGTACCATAGACACCCAGTGCTTTTACCTGTAAGGACTGGTAGGCACCACTTATCCTTGGAGCCCTTTCACAGGTGGATAGGTGGCATAGTTGGAGCCTCCAGTCCTCAGGTCCCTGCTGTGAGTAGGTAAAGGCCCTGTTTGATAGGCAGAGTGGTATCAAATGTCCGAAACCTGCCTCTCCACCACACATCTGAAACAGTTACAGTCAGGCCTCAAACAGATTTGCCATTGCAATATAACACCCAGATCCTATCTGGTGTAGTGAAGCCACCTGGATCCATGCAGGGGTGAAAGACAAAGTCTGTGGATCCCCTGTGCCTGGACTGGAGCTGCTTCTGCTCTGGGTTTCCAGATTAGGGGAATTGGCAGAGTATTTCTCCCCATTTGTTAATTTGTTCCTTTTCCAAGGCCAGAAGAATGGCTCAGAAAGTGCGGCAGGACCTTTTTTTTTATCTCAGGCGCACGAAAATAAACTGTTAATGAAGCCAGCTAGGGCAGAGGGAGGGATCAGATAGATAGGAGAAAGTTCTTTCAAAAGGAGGAGCTATTAGATCTATGTGATAAATTAGCAAAATCACTTATCTTGTGCTGAGAGCTCTGTTTTATCTCAGACTCCAGTGGCGTATGTAGCCTGTGTGCCCTGCTGGCTGGGTTCCCAGTGAGATCACCCCAGGGGTTAGGGCTGCGTCCTGTGCTTGCCTTCTTTCGCTGAATCTGCCGCATCCTAAACACCACGGCCAGCCCCACTGGAGACACACCACAGGGTCAGGTGTGCAGTTCTTTGCTTGCTTTCTTTTGCTGAAGCGGCCATATCCCCCAAAACTACCATCAGCCCTGCCACAGTTGTACCAAGGAATCAGGCCTGAGGAGCTGCTGCTGGCTCGGCGACTCCTCACTGCTCCTGCACTGTTTCTCCCTCCCCTGTCACTCAGTCAGATTTCTTAACTTTGCCCTTGATGTTCAGGGTTCCTAGCTTGTCATATATATAATCAATTCACTTGTGTTTTCAGGTCTTTGTTGTAAGGGGGATCACTGGAAGCATCTGAATACTCTGCCACCTTGGCCCTGCCTCCAAAAATAACATTAATTTAAACTTAATCCTACAATTGGCTGATGTAATAAGAATTTGGAAGCAACATGAAATAAATTTAAAAGCAGTATAATGAAATAATTTTATTTCTTCAGTGTTCCTGTGCACATTCCCATGAAGACCTCTTACCTCTATCATCCTATTTATCATGCCATATCATCGTCTGAGTTTCTCTACCCCTCTTGATTGTGAGCTCTTTAAAGTCTGAGATTGAACAGCTTTAAGGTCTGATTCAATTCTATATATTCCTAGTACCAGAACAGAGCCAGGACCAGAGAGGAGATCTGTGAATATTCCAATATGACCACAAATTCCTAAATGAGTTGACCTCCAGTGGTCTCTCAGTTTTGTTTCCTGTCCCACACTCTGTGCTCCAACCTACACAGGTAATCCCCACCTTAAGACGGGTTCCTTTGGACGACTCAGTCATAAGTCAGTTCTGATGCAAATTGAATGCCTCTTTTTTTTTTTTTGGCTTTCATTATTATTGCCTTTTATTATCACCATCTTTATAAATCCGATCTTTATTTGTCTTTGGGGGTTTGCAAGAGAATGATAACATCAGCAAATTACATGCTGCAACATTGTTTGTAGTAGTACTAATATTACTAATAACAACATGTTCAAAACAAAACAAAGAGGTCAGCCTTAAGTGTGGTTTGTCATAACTCCAGCACATCGTAAGTTGGGGACTACCTGTATTGAAAACATTTCAATTCCTTGAACAAACTTGGCTCGTTAAAGCCTCTGAGCCTTCCCACATGCCAATGCCACTCCCACTGTCTCCTCCTACTCATTTTTCCAGCTCTTCATCTAGCTAACTCCCAATCACTCCTCAGATTTCCGCTTAAACATTACTTCTGAAAGAAGTATTCCCTGACCCCAGAGATAAGTTTAGACCTTCCTATTACATGGTGCTATATATAATTCCCTATATATCTCCTTTGTGCCATTCATCACACTTATAAATGCATGATCATAAATTCTAAAACCCAGCACTTGGGACAGAGCATGTAAGGTAATAGGTACTCAACAACCATTATTTTTAAATAAGTTATTGAATAAATAAGGTGCAATTACTTGTTTTTAAGCATGACGTTAGTGACTTAGTGTTCAAGAGGCTGTATGGTGTTAAGAAATAGATTGGAATTAATTAAATCAAACCAGCAAGTCACCATTTAGTATTAGAAGCATTTTCTATGCATCACTAAGAATCAAGATTGCTGCCCTGTAGAACAGAGTTTAATCAATAATGCCTTATCCAAGAAAATTTATGGGCCTCTGTGCACACCACCTCCTTTCCTCTGCTCTTGAACTATTTCTGGTGATCCCATCCATGCTATCAAAATCTTCTCCTGAATTTACTTTCCCTTCAACAACTCATCTCTTGCTCTAGATCCTCTTTCCTGATTCTTCAACAGGCTTGCCCCAACTAGGCAGCCTCAGAATTCACCTTTCCCGGACAGCCTTGCCCATGGCATCAGACTATTAATACTCCTGGCTTCAGACCATCTTACTCAGCACTTCTTCCCTATCCTTCCAGTGAGCTCTGGCACAAGTCAAAGGGCCAGGTGGTGTGGAGGAGCCAAAGAAAAGAGAGTTTCTACCCTTGAGAAGTTCCCAGCCTATTGAGGAGACAAAGAATAAACATGAAAAGCAAAATAACCATAACATGCTGTATATGCTTAAGTGCTAAATAATTTAAATGTACAGACAGCACTTACAAGGAAGTTCAGATGAGTCATCCCTGAGTCTTCTCACCACATATCCAGTCACTCTCCAAGTCTTGTTGCTTCTATTTTCTTGTTAGCTCTTCTATCTTTCCCTTTCTCCCTATCGCCACCATTAATGCCCTGGTGTAGACCTCATATGGAGCCCTAGTGGTGCAGTGGGTAAGAGCTCAGGCTGCTAACGAAAAGGTCGGCGTTTGACTCCACCAGCCACTCCTTGGAAACCCTATGGGACAGTTCCACTCTGTTCTATAGGGTCACTATAAGTCAGAATCCACTTGACAGTAATGGGTTTGGTTTTAGACCTCACATACTGTCTTCTGGACTACTGCAACAGCCTCCAGTTTATCTCCTTGCCTCTATTCTCAACTTCCTTCCAATCCATTATTTTTTTTAATAATAATTTATTTTGTTTTTAGTGAAAGTTTACTCAGTAAATTAGGTTCACATTTGACAATTTCTATACAAAATGTTCAGTGATATTAGTTACATTTTTCACAGTATGTCAACATTCTCTTTAACTGTGTTCTGGTTGTTCCATTTCCAGTACTCTAGTTGCCTGCCCCCTTATCTTCTTATCTTTGCTTTAGAGTAAATGTGGGCTTTTGGTCTCAGACAGATGGTTTTCTAGTAGACCCCAGTACTTATGGGTAATATCCTTTATTTTGTGTGCCACCCTGTTGTTTTGCTAAAAGGTGATCTCAGGGGATAGTTTCAGTTCAAGGTTTAAAGATTATCTCAGGGCGATAGTCTCAGGGAGTCCTCTGGTTTCAACTGGTCCAATTAGTCTGGCTTTGTGTGTGTGCATGTGTGTGTGTACTTTAGGTGAAGGTATACAGAAAAAATTAGTTTACCATTCAATAGTTTATACAGCAATTGTTCCGTGACATTTGTTGCAATCCTGGCAATGTGTCAGTACTCTCCCCATTACCAAGCTCAGTTTACCGTTTCCAGTCATCCAGTTTTCCTGCCCCTTCCCGCCCTCTTATCTTTACTCCTGGGCAGAAGTCTGGCCTTCTTTTTGAGAATTTGAGTATTGTTCTACGTTTCTCTCCCATTCTATTTGGAACCATCTATTGTGATCCCAGTCAAAGCGGTTGATAGCGGTAGCTGTGTACCATCTAGTTCTTCTGGTCTCAGGGTAGACGAGGCCGTGGCTCATGTAAGCTATTAGCCTTGAAGACTTGTTTCTTCTCTGAGACTTTGGTTTCCTTCTTACTTTTTTGCTCCTGACGAGTAGAGACCAATTGTTGCATCTTAGATGGCTGCTCACAAGCTTTTAAGACCCTGGACGGTACTCAACTCACTAGGGTGCAGAATATGAACTTTGTGAACTATATTATGCCACATCCAATCCGTTCTTTACAGAGCCAGGCTGATCACCCTAAAACACAAATTTGACCATGATCCTCCCCCTGCTAAAATATCTTTTAACAGCTTCTCGTTACTCTCCTGATATAATGCAAGCATTCAAAGTCCTACACAATCTGCCCTCAACTCATCTGTCTAGCCTTAAGTCAAAGACAGAGGCAAGAAGATAGTGGCTCAAGTTTTAGCTGTTGTTCAGTGGTAAGTCTGTGCAAGAGACCAGGGTAGGCCTTATCACCAATATTCATTTTGGCATTAAACTACATATTCCAATTTCAGCATTTTAATGAAATATTTGAGATATATAAAAACATTATGGAAAATAATATGATGAATACTGTTTTCCCACCAATAAACATTACCAATAAAAACGAAGCCCCTGTGTACTCCCCCCACCCAGTTGCCTTCTCCTCTTTTCTCTTCCCTCTGCACTCAGTTGTTGTTGTTAGGTGCCATAGAGTCAGTTCTGACTCATAGCAGCCCCGTGTACAACAGAATGAAACACTGCCCAGTCCTGTACCATCCTCATGATCATTGTTATGCTTGAGCCCATTGTTGCAGCCACTGTGTCAATCCATCTTGTTGAGGGTCTTCCTCTTTCCCGCTGATCCTCTACTATACCAAGCATGATGTCCTTCTCCAGGAACTGATCCCTCCTGATAACATGTAAGAAGTATGTGAGATGAAGTTTCATCATCCTTGCTTCTAAGGAACATTCTGGCTGTACTTCTTCTAAGACAGACTTGTTCATTCTTTTGGCAGTCCATGGTATATTCAATATTCTTTGTCAACCCCAAAATTCAAAGGAGTCAATTCTTCTTCAGTCTTCCTTATTCATTGTCCAGCTCCTGCACCCAGAGGTACCCTGAATTTATTCTGTTTTTCATTTCTATGTATGTTTCCAGATTTCCTATGCGTATATGTTCCCCAAACAATATGTAGTGTTGTTTTGCATTTTTGAACTTTTTAATTTGAAATAATTTTAAATTTATAGAAGAGTTACAAAAATAGTACAGAGAGTTAGCATATATCCTTCTCCCAACTTCCCCTAGTACTAACATCTTACACAATCATGGTACAATTACAAAAAGTAAGAAATTGACATACATACAATACTATTAATTAATTTATAGACTTTATAAAGATTTCATCAGCTTCCCATTACTGTCCTTTTTCTGTTCTAGGATACAACCCAGAATTCTACATTACATTTAGTCATCATGTCTCCTTAGCTCCTCCGATCTGTGGCAGTTCCTCAGTCATTCCTTTTCTTTCATGACCTTGACACTTTTGAAGAGTATTGTTCAGGTGTTTTTTAGAATGTTCCTCAGTTTTGGTTTTTCTCATGATTAGATTGTGGTTGTGGACTTGGGGGAAGAATATCACAGAAACTATGTGTGCTTTTCAGTGAATCCTGTCAGGGGGTACATAATATGGATATGTCTTATCACTAGTCACATTAACCTTGATCACTTGGTTAAGGAGGTGACTGCCAGGTTACTCCACTGTAAACTTACTAGTTTTCTTTTTGTAAAAATAATATTTTGGGGGATATAATTAACAACAACAATTTGAAACTATGCATATGTTCTGTTTCTCAAACTTTCATCCACTAATTTTAGCATTTATTTTTGGGTCTTGACTGTTGCAATTATTACTGCGGTGATCTAATGGTGATTTTCTGGTTCTCTAATTCTTTCTATATTTATTAATTGAAATTCTTCTGTAAAGAAGAGTTGTTCCTTCTCCCCATTTATTTATTTATTCAATCATTTATCTTTATTGGTAAGGACTCAGTAATGTTTATTTCATTCTTTGGTATTTCATTACTCATTCTGTTGGTCAAATTATTCCAGCTTTGGGAGCTCTCTTGGATTGGCTTCTGTGTCTTTCTGGCATGTCCGCATGCTGGCACCATAAAATGTTCCAGGCTTACCTTGTATTTTCCCTGCCCCAGCCCCAGAATCAATCACTTCTCCAAAGAGCCCTGGTTCTTTTTATTGAAGAATGGTATTTAGAAACAAGCTCTGGGCACTAGATGTGCTCATTGCTACTGGGGAGTCACTGCTTCTAGGCCGTCTCAACTTACAGAGCCAGGAGATATTTTTATGTATACTAGTCTGCGTATATACACACAACTATATTTATTTTTAGATCTATATGCATATACGGAAACACTGGTGGCCTAGTGGTTAAGTGCTATAGCTGCTAACCAATGGTGGGCAGTTCGAATCTACCTGGCACTCCTTGGAAATTCTATGGGGCAGTTCTACCCTGCTCTACAGGGTTGCTATGAGGTAGAATTGACTCGACGGCAACAGGTTTAGTTGGGTTTGGTTCACGTACATATTTAAAACTATGAGTTCATACTTATACCTTACATATTTTCTAACTTTATGTACATGGTTTCATATTACACACATCTTTCTGCAACTTTATTTTTTGTTCAACATTTGTTTTTGACATTTAACTATGTTGGTACATGTAGTTCTGGTTTGTTCATTTTAACAAGTGTCTTAATAGTAGTCTTTTGTGTGACTCACTCTCTATCTTTTTCTAAAAGCCATATAACTGCCAACTGTGAAGAATATTGCTGGTTACTTATAAGTGACGGCACTGGGTTTTTTATAAGTGGTAGGCAGTTTCCTAAACAAAAAGGAAAGTCCATTGCTCAGCCCACACTTTAGGGACAGTGTAATTTTTGCATTAATATGGTGACCCTGTCTTTTGGAGAACACAGTAGGAGTGTATTATTGAATGGCGAACCGCTCTATTCCTATATACACTGTGAGTGATGTTTGCATCAGTCTGGTGAATCATCTTCTTTTAGTTTCTTTCTTTGTCCTAGTTTTATATTTCTTCACTTCTAATCTGCTTCATAGTAGTTGTTCTTTGTAATTACCTACATTAGAGGTCATTTTATAATCTTTTAATATCCCCACAATTTTATTTGCCATTTGAAAAATCAACTATTTTTCAAATTCACCCTGAATTTCCTAAGTTCAGACCTTGTTCAGTAAATAATTTAAGTAAAACACTAAGTCTAGTATACACTAGAAATTTAGGTACTATCGCTTCATACTTTTTTTTTAACTAATAATACAAGTTTTTTAATTTGTCATTATATTGTTTATCCAAAATTTTACCACCTGATTCCAACTAAAATCCATAACCATCAGAGCTGATGAGTGTACGTGAGAGAAGCTTCAAAATGGAGTGTAAAACAGTCTTTTTTCAGGGTCTTGGGAGTCAGTTTGTCATACTGCATAATAATTGTCTTCATTCCTGCACTGGGAGAGCTGTGAGAGTGAAGACAAGATTGACTGATGCATTGCTGAGTTCCCAGCTAACAGCATTACACAAAGAAGATGCTCAGTGAGTAGCTGCTGGCTGGCTGGCCGGCCAGCGGGAGCTGGCTGGCCGGACGGATGGACGGACGGATAGAGAGATGGATGGAGGGAGGGAGGGAGGGAGGCAGGGAGGAAGGGAGGGATGGATGGACGGTTGGATGGATGGAGAAGAGGACAGGATTGCCGCAAACCCTGGCATCAGAAAGGTTTCATGGAGGACATAGAATCTGGACCTTCATTTTAAGATGGATAGGACTTAGAAGGATTTGATGAAAGAGGAGGACATCTGTGCAATATCATTCTTTTCCCCCCACCCCCATTTGAAGTGTCCAGAGTCCCCCAAATGAAAAAATAGATGACCCACTGGCATCAGTCTATAGTGGTAAGGCAGTTTCCAGCTAATGTGTTCACTCTGAGACTATATCTATGTTTTTAGTCTCATCATACTATACTGCAGAGGAGAAAGTATGGATTAGGAATCAGAAAATCTGAACTTCAGTCCTTGTTGTGCCACTAATTCACTGTGTAACCTTGGCCAAGTCACATACTCTCTCTAAGTATCCACTTGCCAATGTGTACAATGACAGCATTGGATTAGAAGGGCTCAAAGGTACACTCCTACTTTAAACCTCTATGAAACATCAGACTTTAACCACTGATCCCTGGTTACAGAAACATACAAAGGAATCATTATCTTAGACTTACTCCCGGAAAAGGACATTGAAGGTGATCATTCTAGTCCAACCCTCCTTCAAAAACTTGAAGTTCTACTACAACCCCATAAGTAGTTGTTCAGACTCAGTTTTTACTCGCCTTCTTGGTATATATTAAGTAAAAATTACCTGCTTGCTTATTCATGAATCCAATCAAGAGAACATAGGTTGACAAAGCTGAAAGGACTCACTGTCCCCCTCATTGTACAGTTGAAAAAAATGAGGCCCAGGGAGTGACTGGGTCTTAGCTGAGGTCAGTCAACAAATTACAGCCAATTAATAATTCTATAGCAATACTATCAAAAGATACTTTGGAGATGTTATCAGAAGACATCAGTCCCTGGAGAAGGACATTATGCTTGGAAAAGTAGACAGTGAAAAAGAGGAAGACCCTCAACGAGATGGACTGACACAGTGGCTGCAAAAATGTGGTCAAGAATAACAATGATCGTGAGGATGGTACAGGACTAGGCAGTGTTTTGTTCTGTGTACACAGGGTTGCTATGAGTCAGAACCGAATCAATGGCACCTAATAACAACAACAACAATCAAAAAAAAAAAAAAAAGAGAGGTTAATTCTGGTTAAGTTACTAAATTTTAATGATGAAGAAAGAATTCTTTCTTCAAACAGACAAAACAAGTTATCTAAGAAGGAAAAAATCAGATTAGCTTCAGAACTTTCCAAAGCTAATGTTTTTGGCATTCTGAAGGCAAGTATGACCCATGAATATCATACCCAGCTATGTTGTCATTTCAGTAAAAAAGCAATAGGTAGACATTCTTAAAATTGAAAGAATTCAAGGAATCTAGCATTCTTCTTGAAAAAAAACTTCTTGATGATAAATCCAGCTAATTAAGACATGAATCTAAATAAAGAAGTTATCATAAAGGATTGGTGGTAAACATTGACTCTCTCTAAGTCTAGTACTAAGCCTAAACAACTGAGGGAATTATAGTTGTAAAATAAAATGTAAACATTATGAACCTTGGAAAAGTACAAATAATGAGTAATAAAAATACCATGTATCTATCAATTTGTCTTACTGTGGGGGCTTGTGTGTTGCTGTGATCCTGGAATCTATGCCACTGGTGTTCACATGCCAGCAGGATTACCTATGGTAGACAGGTTTCAGCTGAGCTTCCAGACTAAAACGGACGAGGAAGAAAGGCCTCGTGGTCTACTTCTGAAAATAATTAGCCAGTGAAAATCTTATGAATAGCAGCGGAACATTGTCTGAAACAGTGCTGGAAGATGAGTCCCTCAGATGGGATGGCACCCAAAATACTACTGGGGAAGATGTGCCTCCTCGAAATAAAAAAGAAATAGTCGACCTTAATGACATGGATGGAAACCCTGGTAGTGTTGTGGTTAAGTGCTACAGCTGCTAACCAAAAGGTCAGCAGTTTGAATCTACCAGGCGCTCCTTGGAAACCCTGTGGGGCAGTTCTAATCTGTCCTGTAGGGTCACTATGAGTCAGAATTGACTCAATGGCAGTGGGTTTTGGTTTTAATGACATGGATGGAGTCAAGCTTTCGAGACCTTCATTTGTTGATGTGGCATGACTCAAAATGAGAAGAAACAGCTGCAAATACCCATTAATAATTGGAACATGAAATGTAAGAAGTATGAATCTAGGAAAATTGGAAATCGTCAAAAATGAAACGGAAGGCATAAATATCGATATTATAGGCATTAGTTAGCTGAAATGGACTGGTATTGGCCATTTTGAATTAGACAATCATATGGCCTATTATGCCTAGAATGACAAATTGAAGAAGGATGGCGTTGCATTCATAGTCAAAAAGAACATTTCAAGATCTATCCTGAAATACAATGCTGTCAGTGATAGGATAATATCCATAAGCCTACGAGGAAAACCAGTTAATACAACTATTACTCAAATTTATACACCAATCACTAAGGCCAAAGATGAAGAAACCGAAGATTTTTACCAACTTATCCCATCTGAAATTGATTGAAAAACATGCAATCAGGATGCACTGATAATTACTGGTGATTGAAATGTGAAAGTTGGAGACAAAGAAGGATTGGTAGTTGGAAAATATGGCTTTGGTGATAGAAATGATGCCGGTGATCACATGATAGAACTTTGCAGGACCAAAAACTTCTTCATTGCAAATATCTTTTTCACCAACATAAATATGCACACAGACCTTGCCAGATGGAATACAGGAACCAAATCGACTACATCTGTGGTAAGAGACAATGAAAAAGCTCAATATCATCAGTCAGAACAAGGCCAGGGGCCGACAGCAGAACAGACCGTCAATTGCTCATATGCACGTTCAGGTTGAAACTGAAGAATATTAGAACAAGTCCATGAGAGCCAAAGTACGACCTTGAGCATAACCCACCTGAATTTAGAGACCATCTCAAGAATATATTTGATGCGTTGAACTTTAATGACCAAAGACCAGACGAGTTGTGGAATGACATCAGGGACATCATACATGAAGAAAGCAAGAGGTCATTAAAAAGGCAGGAGAGAAAGAAAAGACCAAAATGAATGCCAGAAGAGACTCTGAAGCTTGTTCTTGAATGTCCAGTAGCTAAAGCAAAAGGAAGAAATGACAAAGTAAAAGAGCTAAACAGATGATTTCAAAGGGTGGCTTGAGAAGACAAAGTAAAGCACTATAATGACATGTGCAAAGACCTGGAGGTAGAAACCAAAAGGGAAAAACACACTGAGCATTTCTCAAGCTGAAAGAACCGAAGGAAAAATTCAAGCCTGCAGTTGCAATACTGAAAGATTCTATGGGGGAATATATTAAATGACACAGGAAACATTAAAAGAAGATGGAAGGAATATACAGAGTCACTATACCAAAAAGAATTGGTTGACGTTCAACCATTTCAGGAGGTAGCATATAATCAGGAACCAATGGTACTCAAGGAAGAAGTCCAAGCTGCACTGAAGGCATTGGCAAAAAACAAGGCTCCAGGAACTGACGGAATACCAACTGAGATGTTTCAACAAAGGAATGCAGTGCTGGATGTACTCATTTGTCTATGCCAAGAAATTTGGAAGACAGCTACCTGGCCAACCAACTGGAAGAGATCCATACTTACGCCTATTCCCAAGAGAGGTAATCCAACCAAATGCGGAAATTATCAAACAATGTCATTATTATCACACACAAGTAAAATTTTGCTAAAGATCACTCAAAAGCAGCTGCAGTAGTATATCAGCATGGAACTGGCAGAAGTTCAAGCCAGATTCAGAAGAGGATGTGGAACCAGGGATATCATTGGTGATGTCAGATGAATCCTGGCTGAAAGCAGAGAATACCAGAAAGATGTATACCTGTGTTTTATTGACTATACAAAGGCATTCAACTGTGTGGATTATAACGAATTATGGATACCATTTCGAAAAATGAGAATTCCAGAACACTTAATTGCGCTCATGAGGAATCTGTACATAGATCAAGAGGCAGTCATTCAAATAGAACAAATGGATGCTCCACGGTTTAAAGTCAGGAAAGGTATGCGTCAAGGTTGTATCCTTTCACTGTACCTACTCAATATGTATGCTGAACAAATAATTGGAGAAGCTGGACTCTATGAAGAAGAATGGGGCATCAGGACTGGAGGAAGACTCATTGATAACCTGTGATACACAGATGCCACAACGTTGTTTGTTGAAAGTGAAGAGGATTTGAAGCACTTACCGATGAAGATCAAACACCACAGCCTTCAGTATGTATTATACCTCAACATAAAGAAAATAAAAACGACCAATAAGCAACATCATGATAAATGGAGAAAAGACTGAAGTTGTCAAGCATTTTATCTTACTTGGTTCCATGATCAACACCCATGGAAGCAGCAGTCAAGAAATCAAAAGACTTATTGCCTCGGGCAAATCTGCTACAAAAGACCTCTTTAAAATGTTGAAAAGCAAAGATGTCACCTTGAGGACCAGGGTGTGCCTGACCTAAGCCATGGTGTTTTCAATTCCCTCATATGCATGTGAACGCTGGACAAAGAATTAGGAAAACGGAAGAAATGATGCCTTTGAATTATGGTATTGATGAAGAATATTGAATGTACTATGGACTACCAGAATAACGAACAAATCTGTCTTGGAAGAAGTACACCCAGAATGCTTCTTAGAAGCAAGGATGGTAAGACTCCATCTCACATACTTGGAACGTGTTACCAGGAAGGATCAGTCCCTGGAAAAGGACATCATGCTTGGTAAAGTAGAGGGTCAGTGAAAAAAAGGAAGACCCTCAACAAGATGGATTGACACAGTGGCTGCAACAATGGGCTCAAGCGTAGCAACGATTTTGAGGATGGCAGAGGACCTTGCAGTATTTTGTTCTGTTGTACATAGGATCGCTATGAGTCAGAACCGACTGGATAGCACCTAACAACAGCAACAAAAAAAGTTAGGAGTTAGGAGGGAAAAGGTTGGAGAAGTATAATATTAATCACTCTACTTTGATAGACAATAATCAATATTGTCTAAAATGTGTAGTTTTAAAAAAATGACTCCACTTCATTATTTTCAAGACCTTTTTTGTAATTTTGGCAGTCATCCATCTCTTTACTTACCTTTATTTATGGTAAATTCAATAATACACTTTTGTTAAATATTTTTATTTAAAATATCTTGCTTGGTATGATAAACCCAAAAAACCCCAGTGCCGTCGAGTCGATTCTGACTCATAGTGACCCTATAGGACAGAGTAGAACTGCCCCATTGGTATGATAGAATTAAAATTATTTCTATGTATCCATTGTGCGCATAAATGCATATAGAGGTTTCCAGAATGATGTTCACCATATGTTAAAAATGTTATTTTAACGTTATAGAATTAAGAGGAATCTGTTACTTCTTCCTTGTAATTTTCTATACTACTTGATTTTTTGTGAACATATATAATTTTTTAAAGCACAAAAAAGTCATTACTCTAAAGAGAGAGAGAATAAGAGTTTGGTTCTAAGGAAATATTCCCTGATTCCCTCAAAAATACCAGTAATATCAATAGTTATATTCATTGAGACCAAGCATTGCTCATAGTCTAAAAAGCTCAACTCAGCACAACTCTCAAAGCTAGGTGTGATAATTTGCAATTTAAAGATGAGGCTTAGAATGATAGTCTTTTGCCAAAAGTCACATATCCTGAAAGGACCAAAATTAAGATATGAACTCACATCTCTCAGTTCTTGCCACTAAACCGCTGCTATACCCATATAGTCAGAAAGCAATTAACACCATTATAATTGAAATTTACTTTGAGTTTCTGCAACTTTGAATTATCCTCTGGATGCTTGATGCATACAGGGGGACATGCTCAAAAAGCCTGAAGATCAGGTTGCCCCTAAAAGAAAATCCACTTTTCATAACTAAAATTACCCATCTGTAGGAAACTGAGAGCTCATCTGTAAAATTATGTCCAAGGGATTTCAGAATACTCAGAACTCCTATCAAGATGATTGGGAGTAATCTCAAAGCCACAGACCTGGAAACTGAAGGCAATTTAGTAAGTAGAAACTGCATTAACTGTCTGTTGTTGTTGTTTTTGTTGTTAGTTGCCATTGAAATTCCAACTTATGGCAACCCCATGTGTACAGAGTAGAACAGTGATCCATAGGATTTTCAAGGCTGTGACCTTTTGGAAGCAGATCACCAGGCCTGTCTTCGGAGGAGTCTCTGCGTGTTTTCTAACAGCCAACCTTTAGGTTACTAGTTGAGTGCCTGTTTGCACCCTCCAGGGACTCCTACAACAAGTGTAATTTACCCTATTTGGAGAAAGCCTGTGTGAATAGAAGGGGGAGGGCCTTGACCAACCATGGAATCTTGAAAAGGGAAAGTCACCAAAATGTCTTTCCAGGCATTGTCCAAAGGTGAGAAGTCTTAACTAAGCAATGCGAACACCTTGATTTCCTTGGCAAGGTCTAGAGCGCGCCTTTTTCGCATGTTAGAATCACCTCAGCAGCTTTTAAAATAACATGCCTACCAGGACCTTACCGCAGACCAACTAAATCAGAATCTCAGAGAGTGGGTCCCAGGCATAAGTATTTAAAAATCTCCCCAGGTGATTCTAATGTGCACCCAGTGTTGAGACACAGACCTGAAGTTAGTAGAGGGTCTAAGCTCCCTGTCGGAGAGGTTCCTTTTCAGACTTGCTAGGATTCCAGGTTTACCAGGTCATCCTCTGATACTTGGCTTCCCGGGTGCCTTGCATACAGAAAGAGAGAGAGCGAATGCACTGATCTTCTGGTGTGAGTTCTGGTCTCCTTTGAAAATTAAATTGGCTTTGCAAATAATACTTTCTTCTTGCAAATTAATATATAGATTTCATCAGTCACGATAGTCTTTTAAATGTGAGTCTGAAGACATGTCTCTAATCTGAGAGATGCATTCACTCTTCACGTGCCACAAAAATCAGTGTTCTGAGTCTGTCAGGATACTGGACCATGGTAAGGCCAGCCTGTGGGGATGAGTCCCAGTGCCCAAGTGACTTTTCCCAGGAGCACTCCCTCAGCCCCACTGCAGGCCTTTTATTCTCCATAACCAGATTATAAACTCCTTCCGAGAACAGGTTATGGCTTCTCTTTTTTCATCTCCTACCTTGGTCTAGCACCGGCAGGTCCAGAAACTTCCTAAGTGACTGAAAATAATAAAAAAGAAATGAATGCGCTCAATGCATATGGGGATATGTCTTTGTATCGTAGGGTCTTGAGTCCAGTCTTTGTCCTCAGATAGATCAAGAAGGTTGGGTTACCTGCCCAATGGTGTCTACACCTCTGGATTGGAAGCCAGTTGTCAAGCAAGGTGTCTCATATCTGAGGCTTTGAAAAGAGGCACCTGGGTCAGGGATAAGGGGGGTAATTCCTAGTTAGCTAACATTTCTTTGTCCTTCAATTCCCAGATGTCATATTTCCCAGAATACGTTCCCTGACTTTCCCTGATTCCCCATGCTAGTCAGTTCCTCTTTTCTGTAATTCCACAGCCCCCTCGGCTTTCTTTTGCACAGTCATTATAACAGTGTATTCAAATTGCCCATTTTTTCATCTGTCTCCCAACATGCCTCATTTGGAACTCTTGATGACAGATGCTGTATCTTGGTCACCTTTTTATTCCCAAGGCATGATATTACAAGTTCAATAAATATTTATTGAATATAGTGGACACTTGTAATTCTGAGTGCCCCAGATTTGAATCTCTTCCCTGTATTTGCAGAATTTCCCACCTTATGAGTCTTGGTGGAAAGCAGAGCCTAATGTAGAAGCAGAAGATGTGAGATGCTTGTTTTCCCAGCCTCCCCTGCAGGTAAGGAATGGCATGTGGCCTCCAATCAGATGCACCCACCTCAAACTTTGAATCAACTTGGCAAGCAGGAGGAGCCAGAGCCATGGAGAATCCATGCTGGTGGCAGCAATGAGAGCAGCATCAGACATATCAAGTTTCCAGAAGGAATAGCAGCATGCAGAATCCAGAGAAGACAGTTTAAATGGTCATGGCATCAATACTCTCACCATATGGGTCTGGTAGTATGATTTTGTTATGGGCCGGCTACTCGCTGCCTCACCTCTCTCATTTCTGCCTGTTTTCTAATTCTTGCCTGTGAGTCTATGAAATCCTCCGTGCCCTTTAAATAAATTCTTTTTCTGCTGAAATCAGCAAGAGTCAGTTTCTGTTGCTTACTACTTAGAACCCTAACTGTATTCAGTGAATAAATCAGTGGATGAATAAGTTATTTCCTACTCAGTCACAAAGCAGGCATTGGAACAAAGTTACTATATGCAAACAGAGCAAGACAAGGACAGTAGAGATGTGAAGCCAAGCAGGACCTTAGTGAAGGAATGGCCTCGGAGCTACAAAACAGTAGGTAGGAAGGGAACCCTGGAGGACTTCCCTAAGCCCAGTGAAAGTTTTTATGTGGTCTTCAAGACTGAGGGTAACAGCTTAGGAAAGGGCTGTAACACCTTGCAATAGGCAATAAATGAGAATCTAAACTTAGGCAGCAAAGGTCTGGGTTCAAAATCTCACCCCATCACTTACTTGATATCCTATTCTGGGTAAATCATTTAATCTCTCTGAGCCTCAGTCTTCTCATCTATGAAATGAAGGTGAAAATTATTATCTCTCATGAAGTCTTTAGGGTTAAATTAAATAAGAAATCATATATAAAGCTGCCTAGCACCTAATAAACGTTTTTTTGGCACCTGATAAACGTTATTCCCTTTCTTCTCCTTTTTTCCCTAGGCCAGGGGAAGAGCTAGAAAGTGGAGGCCTAGTGAGGAGATGGATGAAGATCAACTGCTTGGTCCATTGCAGAATGTTCTGGACATGTGGTGTGGATGGCAAGAAGCTCCAATTTAGCAAGTGGATATGGCAGCCAGAGTCTAGGCAGCAATTGATACTGGTAAGAATCTGATAGGAGGAACATTGTGGTTCTGGGCTATAACAGCTATATGCAAACCAGTGGAAAAGATGAGACTCAGGATCCTCCCCCAACTCCCACCCAGGTTAGGAATAGTAGGATTTAAGCAGGCTGACAACCATAGGACAGGTGTACCAGGTGGGAGAATTGCAGCTGAAGATCAGTTATACAAGCTGAGCCAAGGTTCATGTCTGAACTCTCCAAAGCCAAGTCTAATTCTCAACCCATGTGCTAGTGGAGGTGGGGCAGACAGAAGCTGGGCAGTGCTGAGCCTTTTGTTCAAGGTTATAACACTAATGATAGTTATAATTTACGAATGATTACTATGTGCCAGGATTTTCAAACACCTTCTCTCCCTACCTCATAACAACCCTTGGAAGTGGGAAAAGTTACTTAAAAAAAAAAAACTTTTTCAGAAAAGAAAATTGAATTCCAGCGAGGTTAAACAACTGGTCCAAACCTGTACAGTTATTAACAGGCAGGGCCAGGAGTTTGACAAATTCCAAAGTTTGCCTGCTGAAGAAAAGAAGAGGTTTTAATTGCTGGCAATGCAAAGAAATTTCTAAGAAGGAATTTTCTAATATTATAACAGATCCCTTCCAAGCACCATATACCTCTAACATCTTGATATGGGGCCCAGTTTCAAGCCTTTGCTACTTCTACCAGAAAGAAACCCATATAACAGAGGGCAGCTCTGTGGAATATTTTCCACAGGAAACATCTGCCCAAATATTTCGAAGGCTGCAAAGCATCCCAAGAGGGAGGGAGAAAAGCTGAGACCAATCACAAGCATGGTGGTAAGTTCAGGTACCAGGTGGACTGAAACAGAGAGAAAATGCAGGCTTCCTGCTTTCCGTTCTCTCTGGAAGCATGCTCTGGTAAAATAAACTCTTTCCAAGACTCAGGTTCCTAGGTTAGTGATCTGGTTTTCTTCTGATAGGAAGTGAGCTGTCTCTCAATCAGGGAGCGGAGCAAGGGGAAAATTATTGCCAATTACACTAAATATGTAGGTGGAAATGTTCAGACATTTCATGTCTTTACAATCAAGAGACCTCCATTTTATTCTTAGAGTCAATCATAGCCCAGCCACAGGATAGACATTCTTTCTTCGAGTGCTTACAAGAGAATCAATTAAAAAATATTTTTAAATTCTTTTTTGTTTCAAGAAACGGACATAATAGAAAGAATTGAGTCCCTGCCAAGGAAAGGCTTTCTGAACCTTCTTTGGCTCAAATCAACGACAGCACTTTAACATCTCTCTATAAATCAAGGCACTGGCCCCAAACAGAAAATTGCTACCAGGAAGGAGGGATTTTTAAAAACGAGATCCCTTTGAGTTGAATTAGAGTCTGTAATCACCCTGAATGTATTATTCAGACTCATTGTTCTCTATATTTCTACTTCACACGTGGTTACTGAGAACCACTCCTTGTTGCCAGGCACTACAGTAGTCACAATGAGGACCTGGGGGATGAGTCCATCCTGATCCTTGCTCCCCAAGGGCTTCCAGTCTGGGGTGGAGGAGAAACTGATACTCATAGATGGTAGAAGTTACTTAACAAAAGGAAAGGGGAAAGAGGGAAGGTATGAGAAGAGCTTTGCATAGAACACTTAGTTGGTGAGTTCCAAATTAGGATTTGGGGCCCCTGAGTAGGAGGGAAACCCTGGCGGCATAGTGGTTAAGAGCTACAGTCTATTAACCAAAAAGTTGGCAGTTCGAATCCACCGGGTGCTCCTTAGAAACTCTATGGGGCAGTTCTACTCTGTCCTATTGGGAATAGACTGCAACGGGTTTGGTTTTTTTGGAGTGAGAGGGCAGCTCTTTAATCTTCTCCCAAAGTGATGGGGGAAAAAATCTCCCTTCATCTGGAGATAAAAGAAAATCATCTTTTCCCTGTTTTTCTTCTCCTGTATATTTACTTCAGCTTCTGCTATACTGCCCAACTGCTCATTTATTCAACTAGCGTTTACTATGTGCCAAGTACCGTGCTAGGCACTTTATACACATTTTCTCATTCAACCCTCACAACAGATCCTCTGGGGATGGGACTACTGGGAAACTGGGAAACTGAAGGCAAGGAAGGTTCATAACTTACTCGAGGTTGCATAGCTAACACGTGGTTCAACTGAGATTTGCCTTTAGTCTGTCTCTGAAAGCCTGTGGACTCTCCACTATGCTAAAAAGCCAAGAGATTTTGTAGAGATGAATTAGACAGAAGCCCTGCCCTTGAGCAACTCATGGTCCAGTGGAAGAGAAAGACATGTAAATAGTTTGTTCACTCATTTAGTCATTCAACATTTATTGAGTACCTATTATCTGCTAATTGCTGCCACAAAGCAGAATCAGACATAGTTCCCTGCCCTTATAGTCTTTGTAGAGCAGACGAATACACAGAATATTGCAATCCAGATAAATAACAATATGATATGATAAACCCCCTTAGAAAAGATATCATAGGGCTTCAGGAAACAGGAGGGGGGAAAAGTCTCCCTGGGACAATTGGGAATGACTCCACAAAGGTGGGAGGTCACGCTTGAGCAGAGACTTAAAGAATGAATGTGTAGGAATTTGGCCTGCTTTCAGTTGTCCAAATGCACCACGCTCCCTTTGCTCTGAGCCTTTACATATGCTATTCTTCCACCTATACCAGGTTTCCTGTACCCCTTCCTGACCTGGCTAACACCAAACATCCTTCTGGTATCAACTTTCAAAAGTTGACACTTTTTCTCCTGGGAGCCCTCCTTCACATGCCCTTGCTCCATCTCCCATCCAGACTACAGACTTAAAAGCATTTTTTCCCATAGAACTGTGTACATATGCAAAGGTTAGAGGGGGATAGAGCTTTTGTTCATTGTGTGAGGAGCAGTGAAAAAGAAATATTTGTGGAATGAATAAATGATAGAGAGAACTGTAATTTCACCCAGAAAAGTAGGCTTTAACTGCCTCCATCACATTCCCCCTGTATCTACCTGGCTTGCCTCCTACTTGTTCCGCAAAATGTCCACTTGTCCTGGCATCCTTTCCTAACACTCCTCCTCTGTTTCTCCAGTCCAGGTCAAGTGCTTACCCCTCTATTCTGCCTTTCTGCAGTTAGTGGGGTCAGGCAGAGAGACTCTGGAGTCCTGATGCTGCTGCACAAGGATCAAACGCCACCAGTTGGAGCCCCAGATCCTGAGTTACAGATCCCACGTTGGAGGAAATCCTTAAGGTCATCCCTTCCCCAAGGGAAACAGGTTTGTTCTCTAGCCTCCCAACCCCAGGCTCACGTTTGTTGCTGGAGCACCTATTCCATGGACGGCTTTGATGGGAAGGGTGGCAATGTCAGGTAATGTTCAGCCGGGATCTCTCCACCTGGATGGCTCATGGGAATCCCAAATTTGACTTGTCCAGAAGTGAAATACTGGAAGAGGTCTTAGAATCAGACAAACCTATGTTTGGCTCAGCAGATCGCTTGCTATACAGACTTCGGGCAAGTTATTTCACGTCTCTGAACCTCAGCTTCCTCAACTGAGAGCCCAGAGGTTCTGGAATAGGGGAGTGTGGTGAACTGACTCATGTTTTAGAAAAATGCCTCCTGCAGCTGTGCGGGGGATGGGCTGGAGGGGAGAAACCAGAGAAAGCTCAGAGGCTGCTGAATAGAAGTGTTTCCAATTACCAGTCAGGCTAGTCTCCACAGCACACTCTCCACTGTGACCCCTGAGCCAACCTCATGCTGTTGCCTAGCAACTCACCTGCATCACCCAGGGATCCAAAGCTGGGGCCCCACCAAGGATGGAGAAATGACCAGTTTAATTACAAAGTCCCAGAGGAATTGTGTATCAGTTCATTCCTCAAACACTCAATGGGCTCCCACCAAATGCTAAGCCCCTTGCTCGGTATTGGGGATTCAGAGATTAATAAAACACTGCCTCTTTCCTCAAAGAACTCACAGTGTAGTAGGATGGGAAGATTTCCTTCTTTCTCTCTTTTATTGTGATAAAAGGATGGACAGAATTCTTCATTCCTTCAAGGAATAGTTATTAAGAAGTGCCCATCAACAGTAGAATGAATAAATAAGTTGTAGCATATTCACACAATTTAATAGTATACACACAGCATGAGAATGACAAATTATACTCAGAAAATGTGGACTATTGATAAGTAAAATATATGATGAGTGAAAAAAAAATCCAGAAAGGAAAAAGTATACTCTCTATGATTTTTCACAAAAACAGACAAAACTAATCGATGCTGTTAGAAGTCAGGTTGGGAGTTTGAGAGGTAGAGACTACAAAGAAGCATAAGGATTTCTGGAGTCTGGGAAACGCTTTTTACGGGTCTGAGAGCAGATTATGTGGTGTGTTCAGTTTGTAAAGAATTATCCAGGCCATATGCTTATAATATCTTAATTTTGCTGTATGCATATGTCAGTTAAAAGTTTTTAAAAAGAAGTATTTATTGAATACTGTCTTTTGTCTTAGGCTGGGTTCTCTAGAGGAGCAAAGTCAGTGAAGCATTGATACATATATACATACATAGAAAGATTTATATCAACGAAACGGCTCATGAGGTTATAGAGCTGGAAAGTCCTAAGTCCATGGGTCAAGCTGGAGGCTTCTCCTGACACACGTAGCCACAGGGGCTGGTGAACCCAAGATCGGCATATGAGACAACAGACCCTTGGCTCACAGACTGTGGAGGCTGACAAATCCCAAGATCGGCAGGTAAGCTGCAGGCTGCTGGCTCACAGACTATGGAGGCTGAGGAATCCGAAAATTGGCAGGTCACAGGCTCACAGACTGTGAAGGCAGACAAATTCTAGGACTGGCAGGTAAGCTGCTAGCTCAAGTCTCAAGAACTGGAGGTCAGATGAACAGGAGCCAGCTGCAGGATCCAGAGTGAGCAAAAGTCTGCAAGCCTGGCCAGCAAGTCCACCTATATTGGATGCAGGCCACCACCTATCCCCAAAGGAAATCCCTTTCAACTGACTGGCTACTCACAGCAGATCCCATCATAGAGGTGATCACATTATATCAGATCTCATCATGGAGGTGATTACATCATTATACGACTGCCAAACTACATAATAACTGCCAGACCACTGAGAATTATGGCCCAGCCAAGTTGACACACATACTTAACTTTCACAAATACCTACCATATGCCAGGCACTGTACACTAGGGAAACAGAGACTTGAAGAGAAATTTATAACATAGCAGGATAACTACACCAAGGTCTGAGGAACACAGAGAAAGGACTCCCCATCATCTCTACCCCATCTGTGACAAGGGGTCTGAAGCAAGGCTTCCCTGAGAAGGGGCTCTTGAATCAAGTAAGAGTATACCAGGTGGGGGAGAGAAGGCAGGGCCTTTCAGGCAACAGAAACATGAAGAAAGAGGCAGGAAACAAGGCTGGAGGGGTACATAGGATCAAAATTTTGAAGGGCCTGGGATAACAATAATACAATGAACCTGTGAGAGCTGGAACTCAATGGGACTGCCTGTGTTTCTGGGTCTTGAAAGTTTTCTGCCTTTGACAGGGTATAGTCATACCGCTTTTCTATCACTATTAGTGGAATATATTTGAGTTTTCCTTTTCTGACAGGTTTCTGCCTTACATGGATTCCTGTTTTAGAATGTTTTACTGTAATAGCTAACTGTACTGTGCCAGGCACTATTTGAAGTACTTTATATGTTTTTAATTTATTTAATCCACCAACCACACAATGAGATAGGTGCTATTATTCCCATTTTACAGATGAGGAAATAAAGGCACAGAAGGGATAATTAACTTGCTTAAGATTCCATAGTGAGTGGCAGCCAACTTCAGAGGCCATACTGCACTACACTTCATAGGTCAGAAATACCCTAAGCCAGTGAAAGTATTTAAACAAAGGAGTAACATGATGAAATTTTTGTTTTACAAAGATTACTCGGGTGGCTCTGTGGAAATGGATTGGGTGGAGCAAGGGTGAAGGCATGTTTAAAAGTTGTTTACAGGCAATAGATTTGAGGGTTCTCCAGTCTCAATGTATTCAGTAAGTCTGGTTTCCAATAAGAATTTGAAGTTCCATAATTTTCCTTCTTTTGATCAAGATCCATCTATTGGGTCCCTGCTCAATATGTTCAGTAATGGTAGCCAAGCACCATCCATTTCTTCTGGTCTTATGCTGGAAGAAACAGTAGTTCATGGAGGCAATTAGACTTTTTAAACCTTGAAATTATCCCATGAAGTCATCTTAAAACTAAACAACAGTTTAGCTCAAAAAATAAAGAACATTTGCCTTGCCCACTACACCCTTTTAAAATTACCTGTGTGAGATCAAAACGACAGCAATAACCCTAAAGCACAGATGAGAACTTTAAGGGGCGGAGGGTCTAAACTAACGGTGATGAAACAGTATGTGCAGAGATCGTGAGGATGGTGCCACAGTGTAGAGTAAGTAACCATCGTCAATGTCAATGAACTGTACATGTAGAAATTGTTCAATGAGTGTATGCTTTGTGGTATATATTTTCACACACACATACAAAGAGTGAAGGCAGGGACACCAAGGAGAAACCTGCTTCAGGAGTCCGGGTGAGAGATGTGAGGCCTAAACAAGGTTGGAGGCCAAGGAGACAGGGTTGGAATTTTTAGGAGTCAGTGATAGAATATATCTGCTTTGCATTTTATACATACTGCTAGTAATAAAATCCATGAAGAAAACAAAAACAGATTATAGCATTTTATTTTTCAGCTGCAGCTGCAGACAATTCAGTTAAATGTATTTCTCAACTCCATGCTGTCATCTTGGGCCTTGAAAGGCCTCTCTCTAGTTTTGTTTACTTATTTATTCCCTTTCCCCTCCCCACCCCTTCAGAGGACTCTTCTAATGTGTTTATTGTGTAACAGTTTGTATTGTTCTTGCAAAATGTACGTTTCAATTTTATATGCACATATATTGCATTTAAGTAAATGTCCCTGGGTTTGTATCTCATTCTGTATCTTATTTTTGCACACTAGACTAAATTTTTCAAGATCTTTCCTTGTTGCTATATGTGTCTTCAGTCTGTTGTTTCTGTTACCTAGGATTATAGAATTGAACTGACAATACAATGCTATAGAATGTGTTCTACCCTGGAGTCAGGAGACTTCACTCCATTAACTTGTGGTGGAAACTTGGGCAAGTCCCTTCCCCTCTTTGAGTCTCATCTTCTGTATTTGTAAAACCAGAAGTGCCGCCACCTCTAGCCTTCCATGCAACCTCCCTTATTTTACACATAGGAAACTTAGTCCAGAGACGGGGAGTGACTTGAGCAAGGTCACACACAATTCAGTCAACAGTTCAGTTCAATTTAACCCACCTTTACTGAGAGCCAGGGATGGAGCTAAGTGCTTTGGATACTTAAGTAAGTGAGCCCTACTGAGTCCCTCCCCTAGGGCCTCCAAACAGAGCTGTGTTAATTTTCCAAGAGCAGGTGCAGAGATAGCCTGTGGGCACCAGTTAGATGCAGTAATGATATTTATAGTACATGGCCTCTGATAGAACCTAAGGCAATACCTCCACTGCCCCAATCAGGTCCCACAACATTCCTGGCCTCAAACAAAGTAAAGAGGTTGGGTACACTGCTTCCTATTTGCAAAAATTTCTTTATTGCCATAGCACTTACCAGTAATAAGGACTGATCTGATCTAATACAATAAAGAGCACTTATCTATCTGCATGCTTAATATTATACAGCAGTAGCCACAGCACAAATAAAATTTTATATTCTGCTTTTAAAAAATGTTTTTGCTGTTGCACAATATTAATGACTACTGTTGAGTATTTACTTTTGTGTTAGACACCAAGGGTTTTACATGTGTCAGCTCATTTAATCGTTTATAATCCCATGAGGTAGGAGGGACTATTATTATCCCCATTTTAAAGATGAGGAAACAGAAGCACAGAAATTATATTACTTATCCTAAATCAGTGGATTTCACGCATTTTTTACTGCAACCCACAGTTAAAAATACACTCTATGTTGCAACCTGGACCACATCCAAATGTTTTACACTACTACTCTTATGCTTACCATACAGGACACATGCTGACATTCTTCATCCAATTCTTTTTTTTTTTTTTAACACTGGTCTGAGCCACTCAATTAATTTCACGACCTACTAATGGGTTGTACCTCACAGTTCGAAGGGCACTGCCCTAAATGACACATACACCACAATCATGACTATAACTACACAAAATGTGAAATAATCACACCCTTTCCTGCTCATTCATTCAGTGAACTTTTTATGACCTGTATCAGGTCTGAGCTGCATGTTAGAGACAGAGGGTTGAATCTGACATGGTCCTGAACTCAGAATGCTCATAGCCTCCTCAGGGAAACACACAGGTAGGCAATGACAACACTGCAATGATTCTCAATCATGATTACACATGAGAACCCTCTGGAGGTTCTTTAAAAATACTAATGCCCAGGTCCTAGCCCCAGACTTTTTTATTCAATTGGTCTAGGTTGGGCCTGGACATCAGTAATTTCCCAGAACTCCCCAGGTGATTCTAATGTGCAGTCAGGATCAAAGATTACTGCAATAAAGCATGGTAAGTGCTATATTAAGGGGAAGCAAAGACTAGGGGGCACCTAACTACTGAAAGGTATTGAGAAAGCCTCAGAAAAACGTGGTTTTTGACTTGGGTTTGTGAACTGGATACCTTCTGTTTGGTACTCTAGATCTACTCTCCACTCCTCTGTCTGGTCAGTAGACTGAACCTATATACCCTATGTGAATGGGCTCCTTTGCTCCCTGGCTTCCACTTGGGTTTAGGCCAATGGGACATCCTAGCAGGAGACTGGTGAGAAGGAGGAAAGTAAGGAAGGGCCAAGTAATTATTTCCCTGGCTACTTCCCTATAAATTTGCCATGGGCTGGTAATGAACCTCCTGCACAGGTAACTGCCCCTTTCAAGATGGTTTGATGTAAGGATTCTTCTCGTTTCTGTAATCTCTCCTCCCCCTGCCTGCCCCTTCAATATCAACAGCTCAGGTTCCTGAACTATCCCTTGTGGTTCCCTTACACTCCACCCGCGTTTCAAATGAGCTCCTTCATAAGTGAACCCTCCTCAAATTATCCTAATCTGTGTGTGTCATCTGTTCCCTATAGACACCCTGACTGATAAAAGAGGGTAGAAGGCAGCTATAAAGACAAGGAAAGGGAAGAAATCCAGGCAGAGAGAGCAGCATGAGTAGTGGCAAGGAGGCATAACATATTGTATTTTTTTTGTTTAATTCTCTAACGTATTTTTGTTTGTTTAATTCTCTTTGCTGACTGAAAGAAAAATTGCTAAGTACAATGTTCAGTTTTCAGTCCTCATTTTAACAGATTTAACAGCAGCATCTGACCAGTTAATCACTACTGGTGATAATTCTTGAAACATATTCTCCTCCTGGTCTCCATGATGCCACACTCTTCATTTTTGTCCTTCTTCAGGCTACTCCTTTTCAGTCCACTTTTCTGGTTCCTCCTTATTTCCTTGATGTCCTCATCTTTCTGACACCAAATGCTGGAGTCCCCAGGGCTGTTCTTAGTTCTCCGATCTATACCTACCCCCCATCATTATCCACTATGATGGCTTAAAATACTCTGTGTGTTGTCCACTCCCAAATTTATATATCTGGCCTACGTCTTTCCTCCAGTTCCAGACTCACATATGAAATTGCCTACTCAGTATCTCTCGCTTGAGACTCATACGCAGTGGTGTCTGGAGACAGCTTCTACCACCAATTGTTACACGTTCAGTAATTCTGTGGGCCTCTTGTTAAACATAGTCATTTGTGCTGAAGTGAGTTCCTTTATGTGCTCTTTTGCCTTGGTTCTTTGGAAAAAGTTTGAGAAATTTTCCCCTTAAGTCCTGAGGAGTTACCTTTGCCCTAGTTCTCTACACCAGAAGGTTTGTTACTTTTGTCCTGGTTAATTGACATTTCATGGGTAAATTGTAAACAACTGATGGTTTGATACATTTTGTCTAGCCCTGGGCTGCAGCCTGCCCTGTGACTGGTATGTACCTTACAGGGACTGGTCAATATACTATGCAAATGAAGTGACTACAGACTATGCAAATAAAGTGACTATAGCATACCAGGCAAATGAAGTGTCTGTGGTTTACCAAGAGTGGATTGGTCATTTCATGGCCTCGGAGGGAGGGCCATGCCTTGAAATTGACGAGGAGTTTGCTTATATATCCAGCCAACCCCACAAAAGTTGGCAGACAGAAGCAGAAGGAAGACATAAGGGAGAAGACGCAAAGAGGAGGCAAGGAACCTCCTAAAAGAACTGTAACACAGGTCAAGGGCTATAATCCTGAAGCCAGTGAAAGGCCCAGAAGGGGCACTTTGGCAGAGGTGGTGGTGATGGCAGAAACCTGCTGCTACAAATCCAGCTAAGACGGCTGAACAAAACTACTACACTGGCTGTGAGCTGGGTCAGTTAGCAGTGGAGAGGCCTCAGGGGGCTAAGAGGAAGCCTGCCCTCAGGCGGCCGAGAGGAAGCTTGTCCTCAGGGAGCCAAGAGGAGGCATCCTGAGGGGGCTGAGAGAAGGCCTGAAAAGCTGAGAGGGAGCATGCATGGCAGAGAGAAGGGCCTGTTTGCTTGCACAGCCCAGAGAAGCTGAGAGTGCTATCCTGCACTGAAGAAGGGAGGACTGTGTTCTCCTCTTTGGGGGAACCGTCCAGATTTTGCGTGTTTCCTGCTCCTGATTTGTAGCCTGGTGATTCTGATCCTGAATTGTACCCTGTTACTTTCTTAATAAACCACTTAACTCTGAGTATGGTCTGTGAGTTCTATGTGGCCACTGAAATTAATTACCGAATGCAGAAGAGAAGTACAAAGTGCTGTAGGAGGGGTGGCTGGTGTCAGAACTGGAAAACGGTTGGAGAGTGAAGGTATGTCTGACCTCTACCTCACGGGAATCAACTTTGGGCTGATCCTGGTCATTATTCCCCCTTAAGTTAGACAGGTTTTGATGTTACTACCACCATTTTATACCATTGTTGTTGTTAGCTGCTGTAAAGTCAGCCCCTAACTCATACAACCGCATTGTTCTGTATGTATAATGTATAATGATCTCAAATCTCATAAGATGTAAGTTGTTATTATGCTTTCAAAATACATATGCGTAAGAACTCATAATGTGAACTTAGAAATATGCCTACCTCTCTGAAGCTCTTACATTAATTATAAGTCATTAGAAACCTGTATAAGACAGTTATATCAAAAATTTCTGAACTTAGAAACATAGAAGTATGTGAAGAACATGGTAAACAACCTTTATATTAAGTTGACTTTGACCTGACATGCTGTGATAAAAGAAGAAAAAACATAGTTAATCTTTGTAAACTAGCCTTGAGACATAAATCTAAACAACCTCCCTATAATTCCTAACTTCGAAGAAAAGATTCATCATTTGGCTAATCTCTAACCCTAGAGAAAAAACATACTAGTCTTTGATGTCACACTGATCTTTGTCATGTGGATCCAAGGTGACAAATTCACATATAAACTCTACATTTCTGCTCACTCAGTGAGAAAAGGCAGAGTCAAATACTGAGCCTGTGGAGGCTTTGCCCACTACTGAAAACCTTGGACCCTACCTACAAGGGATCTCTGCCAAGTTTAAGCTGTGGTTAAGCCTTCCTCCCCATATCTCATATTAAAGGTAAAAAGCCCGAAGCCTGAAGAGTTTGACTATAATCATTGAACTAACATTGTAATTGTTAATTCTGATCCTCTGATTCTAAGTGAATGTTATAAGGTCTTACTTTCCCATTACTATCTTGCAATAAACTAAAGCTTATGCATGACAAACCTGAGCATCTCTATTAATTTTCTAAGATAAAATCCTACATAACACACAGGCACAATGGGATCAGACCGTTATTATTTATAGGGTTTTCACTGGCTGATTTTCTAAAGTAGATTGCCAAGCTTTTCTTCCTAGTCTGTCTTAGTCTGGAAGCTCCACTGAAACTTGCTCAGCACTCACAGACAGGTGGTGGCTATGCTTGAGGTGCACTGGGCAAGTTTCCCACACGAAAGGCGAAAATTCTGTCACCGAACCACCACTGCCTGCAAACATATAAAAAGGCCATTACTAAAAGTTATATAAAATTAAAATTAGTTATATTAAAAACAAAGGTAATATTAAAAACTCATTACTTAGTTCATTCCATTTTATTATTTTCTATACTAAAGGTTATTTCGGTCTATTGTAACTGTACTGTACTGCTTGCTGCACATCTCTTCCTAACTCCATGTTCAATGTCAAAATCAACCATGATGAGAATACTACAGCACAGACACTGGCAAACGCTATCAATCGGGGTTTGATTTATTGTTGTGTTGATTGCCTAGACTTGAGAAAATGTTGCCGTTATATTGTGATAGCACAAAAAAAGGAGAAAATATTTTTCCCGTATTTGAGAACTATTAACAGATTTAGTAAAGACGTTGCTTGTGCCATTGACTAACTAGTGAAGTTCTGGCATGTCTTTGCTGTTCCACTCTCCTTTTATTATTGTTGTAAATGAATATATCAACCAACATTCATGTCAGAACTACACTTGTTCATTGATTGCAACCATTAGTTGGCTACAGATACAAGTTTGGCAAAAATCAATCATAGCATTCTGTGAGAATAAATTGTCCATACAGGATTATTGTATGTTTTATTACCGGTTCAAAACTGGAAAAGGTGTGCTGCAGGATTATATCCTTTCACCTTACTTATTTAATCTGAACAAATAATACAAGAAACTGGACTATATGAAGAAGAACATAGCATGAGGATTGGAGGAAGGCTCATTAATGACCTGCAATATGCAGATGATACAACCTTCCTTTAATAAACTGTAGTAAACACGCACCAAAACCAAACCAAACCCATTGCCATAGAGTCGATTCTGACTCAAAGCAACCCTATAGAACCAAGTAAACCTGCCCCATAGGGTTTTCAAGGCTGGAATCTTTACAGAAGTAGACTACAACATCTTTCTCCTGTGGAACTGGTGGGTTCAGATTGCCGACCTTCTGGTTAGCAGCCAAGTGCTTAACCACTGTGCTACCAGAGCTCCTAGATATATGCACATCCTTTTTTTTTTTTTGCTGCAGAGCTGGTTGTTAAACATTTACCAGCACACCACTAATACTTTTGCCTTCCAGTCAATTCTGACTCATAGGAGCTTATAGGACAGAATAGAACTGCCCCATAGGATTTGCAAGGCTGGTGGAGCAGTGGTTAAAACAATCAACTGCTAACCAAAAGGTCAGTGGTTTGAAACCACCAGCAGCTTCACAGGAGAAAGACGTGGCAGTCTGCTTCCATAAAGTCTACGTGGAAACCCTACAGGGTCACTAAGTCGGAATCAACTTGATGGCATTGGGTTTGGGTTCTGGTTTTGGAATTTTTCAGAAGCAGACTGTCACATCATTCTTCTGTGGAGCAGCTGGTGGGCTCAAACCACCAACTTTTAGGTTAGCAGGCAAGCACTTAACCACTGTGCTGCTGCCAGAGCTCCTTATACCACTAACAGGCAACTCAAACTTAACATGTTCAAAACTGAGTTCTTGATCCATCCCAAAACAGTGATCTCTGTAGGCTTCAACTTCATCCTTTCAGTTGTTGTTGTTAGCTGCCATCGAGTCTGTTCTGCCTCAAAGCGACCCTAGGTACAACAGAATGAAACCCTGCTGGGTCCTGCACCATCCCCACAATCATTGTTATGTCTGAGCCCACTGTTGCAGCTGCTGTGTCAATCCATCTTGTCCAGGGCCTTCCTCTTTTTTGCTGACCCTCTACCTTACCAAGCATGGCGTCCTTCTCTAGGGACTGGTCCCTCCTGTTAACATGTCCAAAGTACATGAGATGAAGTCTCGCCAGCCTCGATTCCAAGGAGCTCTCTGGCTGTACTTCTTCCAAGATGGACTTGTTCATTCTCCTGGCAATCCATGATATATTCAATATTCTTTGCTAACACCATAATTCAAAGGCATTAATTATTCTTCAGTCTTTCTTATTCATTGTCCAGTTTTTGCATGCATGTGAGGCAAATGAAAATATCATGGCTTGGGTCAGGAGTATTTTAGTCCTCAAAGTGACATCTTTGCTTTTCAACACTTTAAAGAGGTCTTTTGCAGCAGGTTTTCCTGATGCAATATGTCATTTGATTTCTTGACTGCTGCTTCTGTGAGCATTGATTGTGGATCCAAGTTAAGTCCTTGACAACTTCAATCTGTTCTCTGTTTATCAAAATGACGCTTACTGGTCCAGTTGTGAGAATTTTTGTTTTCTTTATGTTGAGGTATAATCCACACTGAAGGCTGTAGTATTTGATCTTCATCAGTGAGTGCTTCAAGTCCTCTTCACTTTCAGCAAGCAAGGTTGTGTTATCTCTGGCCAAAAACAAAGTCATCCTTTACTCTTATTTTTCTTTCAAATCCTACATCCAATCTATCAGGAAATCCTTTTGCCTCTACTTTCAAAATATATCCAGAATCTGATTACTTCTCACCACCTCCATTGCTATCACTTTGGTGAAGCCTACATGTTCCCTCCCCTGGATTACTTCAATAGCTTCCTGACTGGTCTTCTTAGTTCAGACTGAAGTCAGAGTGATTTTGTTAAAACATAAATTAGAAATGTCATTTCTCTGCTTAAAACCCTTCAGTGACTTCCCCTCTCGCTCAGAGTCAAAGCCAAAGTCTTTACAACGGCTCATAATACCCTACAGCATGTGCCCACCCATCCCATTACCTTTCTGATATCATCCCCTGCTATTCTTTCCCTTACTCTAATTCAGCCATATTAGCCTCTTTGCCTTTCTTCAAACACATCATGCATGCTCCTGCCTCAGGGCCTTTGCACGTGCTATGCCCTCTACCTGGAATGCTCTTCCCCAGTTTTTCCCATTGTTTGCGCTCTTACTTTCGTCTTATCTTTGCTCAAATACCTTCCTCAGTGAGGCTTCCTGATCATTCTAATTAAAATTGCAATCCCTCCCCCATTCTACTACCACATTCGCTATAGCTCTTCCGTGCTTATCATTATTACCCACGGCCGTTGAGTCAATTCTGACTTCTAGTGACCCTATAGGACACAGTAGAACTGCCCCATAGGGTTTCCAAGGCTGTAATCTTTAAGGAAGCAGACTGCCACATCTTTCTCTTGCAGAGTGAGTTTGAACTCCCAACCTTTTGGTTAGCAGCCGAGAGCTTTAACCACTGCCACCAGTGCTCCTTCTTATCATTATTATCATCTCATATACTATGTTTCATATTATAAATTTTAGTTATTGTCCTTTCTACCCCCACTGGAGTGGAAGTTCCAGAAATTTTGTCTTTTTTGTTTCTTTTGTTCATTGCTATATTCCTAGCCCTTAAAATAGTTTCTTCCACATAGTAGGCGCTTAACAACAATTTGTGGAATGAACGAACATTAATGAACATTTTAAATACTCATAAAGACCTCATGTCAACCTATTATGGGAAAGGGGAGTACGGCGCATCCAAGAGTGATTCCCTTACTCCCCAGATGTTCAGCTCAGGACTGTGCGTGCATCTGTCTTTGTGGGTTTCCCATTTGTGCAGATGATGGACCACCTGGAAACAAGTGCGCTCTTTCAGAAATCAAAAACTCGGTGACTGAAAATAAAGTGACAAAATATATACTGTTGGCTAAAACCAAGAGCATTTCATATAAGATTCTAGTATAGACAAGTAATAAAATCACCAGAAGTCTTAGAAAAATGAATATTTTATGAGCATCTAGTGTGTGCCAAGGGAACACAAAAATGACTCAGATACAGACCTGCCTGCCCTCAAGTTGCTCACAGTCTGACAGGGGAGATAGTCATGGAAACAGGCAACTATACACTATTATCATCAATCCACTGGCAGAAAAATGTACCAGCTACAAAAGTAGCAGAGAAGAGGGAGTGATTAATTGGAGTAACAAAGTGGGTGATATCTCAGCTAGGTTTTGAAGCAGGAATAGAGGAGGAGGGATGGACCCAGGATAGAAACTTACAATTGAGAAACATTTCATTATTTAACTTTTTTTCCCCCCTTCTTAGCCCACCTATCTGGACTTTAACAAATAGCTTTGGCAAATAGCTTGGCCAAACGTGCAGAACTCCAAGTTGTATGGAGCAGAATTTGAGAACTCTTGGTTATTGGGACATGCCAGGAAAGACTGAGTGAATTTGAAAGGGACAGAAAGCAGGAAGGAAGCCCAATGACTTCACAGGAGCAGAGCAGGGAAGAGGGGACTGTTTAATAACCACTGGAACCAGCACAGGCTCAAGGTTCCCAAAAAAGAGGAGGAAGAAAGGGTAGGAAGGGCAGGGGCACCAGGCCTTAGTTTATGCTTTGCCCCTAACCTGGAGCACCCTTTCTCCTATGCTCTCCCTCTCCTGAGGCAAGAGATCACCTTGGTGGTGCCTAAAGATCCTACGCTCTGAAGTCTGAAAATGTGGGTTTGAGTCTTATTAACTGTGTGATCTTGTGCCCAGCTTCAAAACCGTTGCTTGCCATAGCCTAGAGAGTGAAGTCCAAGCTCCTTGGCTTGGCATTCAAGACCCTTCTCTATCTGGCCTCTGATGACTTCTCCATCTTCACCTACCTGAAACCTCTCCTCTTGGGCTTCTGTGCCTTCACAGGTACTGCGCTCTCAATGTGAAACATCTTTGCCACACCCCCCACCATTTGTCTTAATTATTTAGTGCTGTTATAACAGAAATACCACAAGTCAGTGGCTTTAGCACACTGGTAATTATTTTCTCACAGTTTAGGAGGCGAGAAGTCCGAATTCAGGATGCTGGCTGTACGGGAAGGCTCTCTCTCTCTCCTCTCCTCTCTCTGTCTGCTCTGAGGGAAGGTCCTCGTAGCTTTTCAGCTTTTATTCCTAGGTTCCTTGTGGATCATATGGCCTGTAAACTCCCCATCTCTGCTTTTTTTTTTGTTTGTTTGTTTGCTTAATCTAATCTTTTACATATCAAAAGAGATTGACTTAATTAACACACTCTACAGTAATACTGTCTCATTAACATAACAAGAAAAACTATTGCCAATTGGAATTATAACCACAGGTATAATAAGATTTACAACATTTATTTTGGGGGCCACAATTCAACCCATAACACCAATCTAGAAAATTCCCATTCCTCTTTCAAGACAAAACTCTGGTGTCACCACCTCCAAGAGGCCTTCCCTGACTGCTCAGGCTAGGTTAACTAACTGCCTCTGGGTCTCAAAGCCCCTGAGCTTCCTCTATCCCTGCATCTGGACCACAACGGTAACCCCTGACTGGCCTCCCCCATTATCCCCCTTGTCCCCTCCTCCTGCTGTTCCCCCTTCTCATCCACTCCTACCTAACGGCCAGAGGGATCTTTCTACAAAATACATTGAACTCACTCTGCCCTGCCCATCCCCCCCCCCCCAAGAAAAACCCCTTCATTTCTTGGTTTAAAGACCACAATCTTAACCATTGCCTACCAGGCTCTACCTGACATCACCCCTGCCTGCCTGTCTACCTTCACCTCTTATTATGCTTCTCCTTTGCTCTCTTTTCTCCAGCCTGTTGTGTGCCATCGAGTCAGTTCCGACTCATAGTGACCCTATAGGACAAAGAGCTGCCCCTATAAGGTTTCTAGGCTGTTCTCTTTACCAGAGCAGATCGCCAGGTCTTTTCTCCCATGGAGTGACTGGTGAGTTCGAACTACCCACCTTTCGGTTAGCAGTCGAGCTCTTAACCATTGCCGCCAGGGCTCTTTACAGCGTAACTGAAAAACCAAACCTGTTGCGGTTGTGATTCAAACTCATAGCAACCCTATAGAGCAGAATAGAACTGCCCCACAGGGTTTCCAAGGAGCAGCTTAGTGGATTTGAACTACCGACCTTTTGGTTAGTAGCCTGAGCTTTTAACCATGGCACCACCAGGGCTCCTTCCAGCCTAACTAACCCAGTAACCCAGTGCCGTCGAGTCGATTCCGACTCATAGCGACCCTATAGGACAGGGTAGAACTGCCCCACAGAGTTTCCAAGGAGCGCCTGGCGGATTCGAATTGCTGACCCTCTGGTTAGCAGCCGTAGCACTTAACCACTACGCCACCAGGGTTTCCTCCAGCCTAACTAGCCTTCTTTATGTCACGATATTCCATGCTTCTCTTCCCCTCAGAACCTTTGCACTTAGTACTTCCCTGCTTCAACCTGGCTAACACCTATTCTTTTGTGTGTGTGGTGAAGATATACATAATAAAACATTTGCCAATTCAATAGTTTCTACAAGAAAGATTTAACACATTCATGTTGTGAAATCTATTCATTCTTCAGAACTCAGCTCAAACCTCTCTTCCTCTGGGTGTCCCATCTTGGCCCTCCAACAGAGTTTAGGTGCCCAGTATCCAGTTTTATGGTATTTACTACGCCATGAACTAATTAGAAGCTGAGGTCTCAGACCCGATTTTTGCCGCCCTTTCCCTGCCAAGTTGCTGCTTCCTGGAATAAGAGGGAGCCTCACTGAACCAATTCTGGCCTCTGTGGTCAAAATACTGGAACCAAAGATCTGGGATCTAGGAAGGGGGACGGAGTCCAACGCTCCCACTGTTCACAGATGGGGAAACTGAGGCCCAGAGCCTGGCGCTTCACCACCCGCCGAGTTCCGAGAAGTGGGCGCGCCCCGCCTGGAGGGCCGCGCTGCGCCGGGGCCGCCCCCTCCCGCCCCCCGACGCCGGGTCCCCCCCGCCTCGTCTTCGCCCTCGCAGCACTGCCACCTCCGAAGCGAGTCATGGTGGCTGCAGTGGCGGCGGCGTGGCTGCTCCTGTCGGCGGCGGCCGCGGCCTCGGCGCAGCGGGAGCAGGACTTCTACGACTTCAAGGCCGTCAACATCCGGGGCAAGCTGGTGTCGCTGGAGAAGTACCGCGGCTCGGTGAGTGTCCGCCCGCCGGCCCTTGGCACGGTCCTGGCCGGGCCTGATGGGGGCGCCCCGCGGCCCGGGACTCCTCCCCCCCACCTCGGCTCTCAAGGGCCGGACCGCCTGGCAACCTTGTCCCGGCTCTCCACCCCCACCCAGGCGTTCCCGCAGGACGCCGCGCCCCCAGACCCTGCGCCCGGCTGTCCTGTGACTACGTGGCACGGCCCGGCTGGCGCCGACTTATCTCCCGGCGGCTCTGGGCTGCGGGGTCCGGATCTGGCCAGTAGGCTGGATGCCTGGGCCTAGCCTTTGCCACGCGCGGGTGTAAAAAGTAACCCCAGCATCCTACGGCTTTCACCTATCCTACCCCGTTTTCGGAGCCTGGAACAAGGGGGCTGCCGATTTGAATCCAGTGGGAACACGGTGGCACTGAATGTTCAATGGGAGTTACCATTATAGATGCACGGAGACTTTACACATATCATCCTTTAGAGAGGACACTGCAGGCCAGAGAAGCGAATACATGCACAATGTCACATAGCGCTAGAAAGCAACAGAGCCCGGGGGCGAGCCATGTGTCCATCCGTGGTCCACTCTAGGCAAACTCCTAAGATGGCAGTTCAGGCGGGGATCATCCAGGCCCGCTGCTGCCTCCTTACAGAGCGGAAATCTTAGCCCGGAGAGGACTTCAGAGAGCCAGTGTGGATGGGTTGAGTCTTTGAAGCAAGAGTGGATTTTAGCAAAACTAAGATCATTCCAAGTAAAGAGAACTGTCCATGGCAGGGCTCAGAGGCAGAGAGCAGGAAGAATGGGGGAGGGGTGGGGAGGACTTCAGGCTGTTGTGCTGGAAGGAGGGTAAAGGGCTTGGAGGAGTATAAAGGTTGAGCCAGAGAGTGGTGAAAGATGAGGCTGGAGGGGTTGGGGAGGGACCATGAGGAGCCTGAACAATACATTCAAAGGGCTACATGTTACACTGTGAAATGCAGAGTCCGCCAAGTCCAATTTTCAGGATGGGCTGTGGTGTGGGAAAGGTGGGGAGTGGTCTCTAAATGGATAGATGCGCCCAACATCCAGATTTGGGTGGACCACGCAAAAATTGGTTACCAGTATTCTACTTCAGGAAGCAGGGACATCTTTAGTGAAGAAAGGACTAAGTCTTGAAATTCTCAGTTATGCTGGGAGTCAGAGATCCTAGGGCAGGAATCCCTGTCTTGACCTTCCCCAGGCTGTGAATTTCAAATTAGGTGACAGTAGGGAAACCCTGTGTTTGGTGGGCCCCAGCAGGAACCTCATCCAGGACTCAGGGCAAAGAGCCAAGAAGGGCAGGGTCTATTCCCGTTCAGACCTCGCCTGCCCTCTATCTAGTGCAGCTCACCTGAGAGCTCTGCTACTCATTAATTCATTATTAATTCACTGTTGAGCACCTACTGTATATAAAATACTGAGCCAGGCTCTGGGGATACACGGGTGAACAAAACAGACAAGTTTCTGCTTTAATCAATCTTACATGGGTTGGGAATAGGGAGAACAGAGACAATAAATAAGGAATGGAGAGATGAACGAGGTAATTCTGAGTAGTAAACCCAAAACCAAAACTAAACCCAGTGCTGTCGAGTCGATTCCAACTCATAGCGACCCTATAGCGAACCTACAGGACAGAGTAGAACTGCCCTGTAGAGTTTCCAAGGAGCACCTGGTGGATTTTGAACTGCCGACCCTTGGGTTAGCAGCTGTAGCACTTAACCACTACACCACCAGTGTTTCCATTCTGAGTAGTAATAAGTGCTAAAATGAAAATAGAACAAGGTCACACAGCTGCCAAGATGCAGAGTTGCGATTTGAACCCAGGCAGTCTAGCTCCAGAGTATACGCCTTAATTACTATGGTTAGAGGAAAACCAGAGTTAGAATGGGGAAGCTGTGGGTTGTCCCAAGGTAGGCCTGAGGTTTGGACAATATGCTCATTCATTCCTCTACAAATATTTACTGGCTCCTACTACATGCCTGGCACTGGATCCAGTCCTGGAGATCCAGCCATGAACAAGATTGACATGGAGGCCCTTATGTGGAATTGACAGTCATTTAGACCATGTTGAGTGTGGATGAATGGGCGACCACTTAGAAATGTACTTGCCTACAGTGTGGGGTTATGTATATGTGAGAGGATGTGTGTGAATGGTTTATTTGCTTGCTTCTGTGCAAACATCTGAATCTATATCTCTGCTTGTATATGTATGTATGTAAATTAACTGTGTATCTGGGTGTGTCTGTCTGTGTTTTGGTCTCTTCAAGGATAAACCTTTTGGTTCTAGCGATGGAACTAGAAGCATGATTTCCCTCCTCCTACAAAAGAGTGGGCTTCTATGTAGATATCATAGGCACAAAAGATGTAGGTTATAAATAAGCAATTCTTAATGCTCTCATTGCCCAGGGATCCAACAAGGAAGGAAGAAGGACCCCTAATAATAAAAGAAGGTAGTTTCAGTGTCCCGGTTCTTCTCACTACCCCAGGCAAAGTATGGTATATGTTGACATGGAATGGGAGAGGTTGTTTATCAGTCTGCAGCCCCAGGGAACAGGCTTTTCATCTATTAGAGGCAGGGTGAGGGAGTTACAGCGCAGTGGTTCTTATCTAGGCAGGAATTCTCAACTGGGGATGATTTCACCCCCCAGGGGACTTTAGGCAAGGTCTGGAGACATTTTTGATTGTCAGCACTGGGCATCTAGTGGGTAGAGGCCAGGGAGGCTGTTAAACATCCTACAATCCACAGGACAGGCCTCCACAACAAAGAATTATCCAGCCCAAAATGTTGATAGTGCCCAAATTGAGAAACCCTGTCTAACCTGAGCAGTTTGTGCCTGTGCCTGTCCAGTGCCCCAGGCTGCCCCTTTATGGGGCCAGTTGGTATAGCCTTGACCCATCTTAAAAAGTGGTCAGGGAACTATTATAAGATCTTGAGAAATAGTATAAACTGAGAAGAACACATACTTTTGTGGTTACGGGGGGGGGGAGGGAGGGAGGGTGGGAGAGGGTTTTTTTACTGATTAATTAGTAGGTAAGAACTGCTTTAGCTGAAGGGAAGGACAACACTCAATACGTGGAAGGTCAGCTCAATTGGACTGGACCAAAAGCAAAGAAGTTTCCAGGATAAAATGAATGCTTCAAAGGTCAGCGGAGCAAGGGCGGGGGTTTGGGGACCATGGTTTAAGGGGACTTCTAAGTCAACTGGCAAAATAATTCTATTTTGAAAACACTCTGCATCCCACTTTGAAATGTGGCGTCTGGGGTCTTAAATGCTAACAAGCGGCCATCTAAGATGCATCGATTGGCCTCAACCCACCTGGAGCAAAGGAGAATGAAGAACACCAAGGTCACACGACAACTAAGAGCCCAAGAGACAGAAAGGGCCACGTGAACCAGAGACCTACATCATCCTGAGACCAGAAGAACTAGTTGGTGCCCGGGCACAATCGATGACTGCCCTGACAGGGAGCACAACAGAGAACCCCTGAGGGAGCAGGAGATCAGTGGGATGCAGACCCCAAATTCTCATAAAAAGACCAGACTTAAAGGTCTGACTGAGACTAGAGGAATCCCGGCGGTCATGGTCCCCAAACCTTCTGTTGGCACAGGACAGGAACCATCCCCGAAGACAACTCATCAGACATGAAAGGGACTGGACAGTGGGTAGGAGAGAGATGCTGATGAAGAGTGAGCTAATTATATCAGGTGGACACTTGAGACTGTTGGCATCTCCTGTCTGGAGGGGGGATGGGAGGATAGAGAGAGTTGGAAGCTGGCAAAATTGTCACGAAAGGAGAGACTGGAAGGGCTGACTCATCAGGGGGAGAGCAAGTGGGAGTACGGAGTAAGATGTATGTAAACTTATATGTGACAGTCTGACTTGATTGGTAAACGTTCACTTGAAGCTCAATAAAAGTTAATAAAAAAAAAAAAAAGTGGTCAGGGAGATGGGGCTGGATTGCCCAGGTGCAGGGTAGGATTTAAAATCCTTTAATAATATATAGCTAAATGGCACAGATAGCATTGGTGCCAAAGTTTTAATTGCAGTATAATCAAGTTCCATCAGCCAGCTTTATATTTATCACCTAAAGGCTTTAATAAATTTAGAGATAAGTCTAATATCTTAGTTATTTAGTGCTGCTATAACAGAAATGCCACAAGTGGATTGCTTTAACAAACAAATATATTTTCTTACAGTTTAGGAGGCTAGAAGTCCGAATTCAGAGCACCCATTCTCGGAAAAGGCTTTCTCTCTCCGTTGGCTGTGGAGGAAGGTCCTTGTCTCTGAACTTCTGCTCCCAGGCAGTTTGCTTGTGGCTTGGCATCTCTCTTCCCCCATCTCCGCTGTTTTCACTTGCTTGTTTAATCTCTTTTATGTCTCAAAAGAAACTGATTTAAAACACTACCTACACTAATCCTGTCTCATCAGCACAGCAAACAAATTCCATTCCGAAATGGGATTTTAACCACAGGCCTAGAGGGTTAGGATTTACAACAGATATTTTTGGGGGACACAATTCAATCCGTAACATCTAGTGATCGAGGAAAGTCTTATTACAAAGTGGTATTTGTTTACCAGAGGGAGGAGTAAAAAGGGATTGCCCTGGGGTTCTGGGGGTCCTTTTATCAAGAAGGCCATGTCTGTCTGTGTGCCCAGGCAGGTGTTCATGTATGTGTGTACGCTTGCCTAGTCATCCAGTAGAACTTACTGAGACTTTCCCATATGCCAGACCCAGAGATGAAGTAGACACGACATCTGCCCTCAGTGGGCTCCTGTATACCAACAACGGCAGTATAGAGTGATGAGTGCCAGCTGGCTGCTAGGGATTGAACTGTGCCCTCCAAAATATATATTGTAAATTCTAACCCCTGTGCCTGTGGTTGCGAAACCCTAGTGGTATAGTGGTTAAGTGCTATGGCTGATAACCGAGAGGTCGGCAGTTCGAATCCACCAGGCGCTCCTTGGAAACTCTATGGGGCAGTTCGACTCTGTCCTATAGGGTCGCTATGAGTGGGAATCGACTTGAGAGCAGTGGGCTTGGGCATACCTGTGATTATAATCCCATTTGGGAGTGGGTATTCTTTTTTTTTGTTGTTGTGGTAATGAGGCAGTATTAGTGTAGGGTGTGTCTTAAATCCATCTCTTTTGAGATACAAAAGAGATTAAAGGAGCAAGCAAGAAAGCAGACGTGAGAGAATAACACACCATGTGAAGAGCATCAAGGAACCAAAGAACAAGCACCTTTCCCCAGAGCCAACAGAGAGAAAGGCTTCCCCTAGTGCTGGCACCTTGAATTCTGACTTCTAGCCTCCTAAACTGTGAAAGAATAAATTTCTGTGTGTTGAAGCCACCCACTTGTGGTATTACAGCAGCAGTAGTTAAGTAAGACATGCTAGTTGGCTGAGCCAGAAATTAAATCCAGGTCTGCCTTTCACCTCTTCACATTACCTCTGGATGTGTGCTCACCAGTGTGTGTGCCTCTCTCTGTGAATGTGTTGTGTGTGTTTGTGAGCATGCATGATGTGTGATTATGTATCTTTGTACCATGGAGCGTTTGCATACCTGCTTATGTGTATTTTGTGCTTATGTTCACATATGTTCATAGTATGAGTGTGCATGTATGTCGATAAGTCACTGCATGTTTGATTTTATGTGTGCATATGTTTAGTACATAGTATATTTACATATGTGTACATTTGTGTTCTTGTATGTGTGGGAGAGCAGTATAATTGGGGGAGTCACATGAGGGCATGTGAGGGTGTGTACAAGTGCATGCCTTTTCACAGGGTTGTGTATTTGTCTGAGTTTTTGTTGTTTTTTTTTGCCACCCAGGTGTCCCTGGTGGTGAACGTGGCCAGCGAGTGCGGCTTCACAGACCAGCACTACCGAGCTCTGCAGCAGCTACAGCGGGACCTGGGTCCTCACCACTTCAACGTGCTTGCCTTCCCCTGCAACCAGTTTGGCCAGCAGGAGCCTGATAGCAACAAGGAGATTGAGAGCTTTGCCCGCCGAACATACAGTGTCTCTTTCCCCATGTTTAGCAAGGTTGCAGTCACCGGCACTGGTGCCCACCCCGCCTTCAAGTACCTGACCGGTGAGTCCTGGTCCTTTCATCCCACCTTCCCTCAGCTGCCTGAGGCCCTGACTCTCTGAACAGCAGAAGCCACTGGCTGGCTGGGGCAACTGGAACCTCTTCCTGACGCTCTCTGGTGCGCTGGCATTCTGTTTCAGCAATAGGCTTTTAGGGGATTGGGGCAGGCATGAGCTGAGGTATTCAGGTCCTCCTTCCTAAGAATATCTCTATCTCTGCTGCCTTGCAGTTCTTCCTCAGCCACTCTTGCTGACTTCTCTGGGACCCTGTTTTCACATGCAGCAGCTCCTAGAAGGATACTGGGCCTCATGTTTTAGTCAGTATGAATTGTTTAGCTTACTAATTTAGGAGAAACCAAGGTGCAGATAGGAGACATCATATACCTAAAGAAGGCTGACCAAGATGGCTGACCGACAGCTCCTGTCCCGAGTTAGAGGCAAAGTCTGTAGACTATAGGAGGTTACCTCCTGAACTAAAATACCAAATTTTAGTGTTTCAGAAATGGGTGACTTCTCCAGCCGAGAAGCCTCAGAACCACAAAATGGGGTCATAAGCCAAGCTTTATGGTTCTGACTGCTGCCTTAAGCCTTTCCCTTCCTTTGGGGGCTCCATTTTTGCCTTCTCCCATTCCAGACTCGTGGTTGCCTTCACGCATCCCTTAGCACCCCACCCCCAACCCATTCTCCTGGAAGAGTAAATGAGAAACAACAGTTTAGCAAGGTCCCTTACTGAGGCTGACTTGTATTTGTTCCACGAGTCAATCCTAATGTTTCCTTTTTCTTCCCTGTGTGTTTTTGTTAGCTCCTTCCCAGTTCCCTTAGTTATAGATCAAACCAAGCCATGCTTTAGCAGCACCTGGCGAGCTCTTAAAAATGCGTAAGTAAGCCTGAGACCTACTGAAGCATGGCCCAAGAATCCGTTTATTTTAAGCCCCCCTCTCCCCACCTCCTACTGATTCTGATGCAACCAGCCCATGAACTAACATTTGGGAACCATTAAGTCTCAGTCACAGAAGGCTGTAGGATGCTCAGTAGTTGCAGGTCATTAATAAAGGAGATGTGATACAGAATCACACAGCAGTAGTTCTCAATCTTGGCTGCACGTTTAAATCTCTTGGAGGGCTTTTTAAAAGTACTGATGCCTGGGTCTTATCCCCAGAGATTCTGATTTAAGTGGTCTGGGATATGGCCTGGGCATCAGGGTTGTAAAAAGCTCCTCAGGTGATTTTAACTAACAGAACCACTGCCTCAGGGGAAGGATGAACACTGATAGTAAAATCCCAGGTGAGACTACACAGGGAAGCACACTTTGATCTCCTTCTTCTTTTTCTCTAGAAACTTCTGGAAAGGAGCCCACCTGGAACTTCTGGAAGTACCTAGTGGCCCCAGACGGGAAGGTGGCAGGGGCTTGGGACCCAACCGTGTCGGTGGAGGAGATCAGGCCCCAGATCAATGCGCTTGTGAGGAAGCTCATCCTGCGAAAGCGAGAAGAGTTATAACCATCTTCTCCCTTTAATCCCACCCTGCCCCACCTGTGCATAGGTGACCAAACAAACTCCAATGGTGCTTCAAGGGGAGAGAACCCTGACTCTCTCTCTTCCTGTAGTCTTATCCCACCTATCCCATCACTCTTGTGGAGGAAAAATTCCAGTATTTTTATTACTTGAATCTTAGGGCAACCAATAGGAACGACTGGCCAGTGAGAGCTCTTGCCCAATGATTTCACCAGCCAATAAAATCTTCTAGCCAATGAAAACATGTGGTAAATAGAAGTCTATCAAGCAATAATCTCCCAGCCAATGGAAAAAAAAAAAAAAAACAACCATTGCCGTCGAGTTGATTCCGACTCCTGGTGCCCCTATTGGACAGAGTAGAACTGCCCCATGGAGTCTCCAAGGAGCGCCTGGTGGATTCTAACTGCCAACCTTTTGGTTAGCAGATGTAGGTTTTAACCACTATGCCACCAGAGTTTCCCCCAGCCATTGAGAACTCTCTAAAATGGAGCCAATTCCTAACTCACAGGGCTGTTGTGAAGGTTAAAATTAAATACCTGTGAAAGTGCCTAGGCAGTACCGGCTAAGCAGGACGCATTCAATAAATGTTTTTTGCATATAAACAAAAAAATAACCTGTGATTGATAAAACTTGCACCCAACATGAATTGATGAAACTTGCACCCAACATGAATTTCTAGACAATGCAAATATAGGCCAAACATTTATTCGTTGTTGTTTTCCACGGAAATTATTAAGTTGTCTTGGTGTATTGTTATTTTTTAATATCAAAGTAATGCAGGCTCATTGTAAGATCCAAATAATACAGGATGATATAAAATGAAAATATCCCCCTCATTACTTATATTCTCACTCCTTGAAGGGTAAACACTGTTAGCAATTTGGTACTCATGTTTCCAGGCCTTTTCCTATCAGGCCAATAATTAATAAAAACCCAATAAGAATTCACTGCCCAAAAGTATACTACAATAACAAATAGGCAAAGAATATAAGTAGAGAATTCACAGAAGAATGTAGATGGATAATAAGCATATGAAAAAATTGTCAACTTCATTCAAATTGGAAATATTTTTAAAATGAGAATGCTCATTGCTGGTAAGATGTAGGGAGAAGGTCATTCACATACATAGTTGGTGGGACAATAAACTGATACTAGTTTTTTGGAGGGTGATTTAGCAATATCTTTTAAAACAAAGTGTTCATACCCTTTGACCCATCATTTTCTCTTCTAGAAACTTCCCAAACTGTGCACATGTAACTGTAATATGTATGTACATTGTTTATAATAGTGAAATTTTGGATGCAACCCTTATGTCCATTGATACGGGTCTGGTAATAAATTATGGTACAAATCCAAATGATAAATTAATACACCTATTAAAATGAATGAGTTAAATCTCTATGTACTACTATCATGGAGTTGTCCAGAAGTGAAAAAAGGGCTAGTTGTAAAACAGAATGAGCAAGTATGATAATATTTTTAATGAAATTTCACGGTAACAATGTTATGTGAGATGGAGAGAAGAAAAATAGAGGGTTGTAGACCAAACTGTTGATGGTGGTTGTCCTTGAGGGGATGCAGTGGAATAAAAGGAGTCATTCACTTTATTATGTTTTTCTATCATGTATGGATTTTGTATATAAAATACATATTTCACTTATACAAATTGAAAAGAAACAGTTAAAAATTGGGGAGGTAGGCAGTGCTCATTGACTGATAATTCATTGACAAATAAGAATTTGATGTCTACTTTTTCTGAGGTCACTCTTCTAGAAGTCCAGACATCAGATCCAAATCCTGGCTGTGCCCTTTACTCACAGACTGAGCAAATTGCTCGCTCTCTGCTGTCCTCCATTTTCCAGTTGGACAATGAAGGAGTTGAACTGTGTTGTACAGTTCTGTCTCCCTTAATGGTTGTCCCTGTAAGCCAGCCAGGGTAAAATGAAGGCTGGCTGTGGGCTGACCACAAGCCCCCCTGTGGTGGCCTCCAGCCTGCCATTACATACCCCACTCCAAGCTCCAGGGGTGCAGATGTGTGTGTGTGTGTGCTCACATGCAATGAAACTGAGCTATCACAGAATTTTTCACAATGGACATCTGGGAACCACATTTCCCTGCAGCTACCTCACTCCCTCTATACCCACTGTCTCCACCTTCTCACCAGCCACATTTGCTCCTCAGTTCCCTGCACTATCCCTGACCTCTTTATTGTTAAAGTTAATGGACTTTTCTCTGACCTTATCCTACTTGACCTCTCAACCTCATCTGACATTGCTGATTACGCTCTTCTCCCTGACATGTTCTCTCCCCTTAACCTTCATGCCACCATATTCTTTTAGCATTCCTACCTCTATGGCTAAGGAGCCCTGGTGGCACAATGGTTAAACACTTGGTGCTATACAAAAGGTTGGTGGTTCGAACCCATCAGCCGCTCTATGGGAGAAAGACCTGGTGATCTACTCCTGTAAAAAGTACAGCCTAGGAAACCCTACGGGGCAGTTCTACTCTGTCCTATAGGGTCATTATAGATTGGAACTGCTTTGATGGCACCTAGCAGCAACAACACTTCTACGACTGCTTCTTCCTTCTCAGTCTCTGCTGAGGGCTTTTCCTCTTCTGCCCACCCCTACACTGTTGGTCTTCCTTGGAGTTCTAGGCAGTACACTCCATGTACTCTTCCTTAGCTACCTCATTTTTTTCTCATGGTTTTGACCACCATCCCTACCTTGATGACAAACAAATCTCCACCTTGTGTGTATACCAGACTCACATCCACCTGGTTATTGGGCATCTTTACAGTCACCTCAAACTCAACATGTCCAGAACCAAACTCATCTTTTCCTAGTACACCTGCTTCCCTTTCCACTTAGCCCTTGAGAAACCCTCCCAGACTTTCCCTCTCATGCACCGCTCATTCATTGACTCACCCACCACACTCTGTTTTCTCATTGTCTATGCACCTGGCCCCTTACCCTTCAGTACAGTGTATTGACCTTAACAGGCTAAATTGAATTATGTAGAAAGCCATTTTTGAGCACCAGCTCCATGCCTGTCCCTGACTAGACCATATCTGGAGACCAAAAATAAGCAAATACATTCCCCTCAAAAGCTTATAGTCCATCGGAGGATTTTACACTCCCAATTAGACTTGCATTCTTATGTTGTTGTTAGGTGCTGCCGAGTTGGTTCCAGCTCACAGTGACCCCACGTACAACGGAACGAAAAACCTCCTGGTCCTGTGCCATCCTCACAATCGTTATGCTTGAGCCCATTGTTGCAGCCACTGTGTCAATCCATCTCTTTGAGGGTCTTCCTCTTTTTCACTGACCTCTACTCTACTAAGCATGATGTCCTTCTCCAGGGACTGATCCCTGCTAATAACATGTCCAAAGTACATGAGACAAAGTCTCATCATCTCCACTTCCAAGGAGCACTCTGGCTGTACTTCTTCCAAGACAGACTTGTTGGTTCGTGCAGTTCAAAGTATATTCAATATTCTTCACCAACACGATAATTCAAAGGCATCAATTCTTCTTCAGTCTTCTTTATTCATTGTCCATCTTTTGCATGCATATGAGGCGAGCACTTTAGCCCTCAAAGTGACTTCTTTGCTTTTCAACACCTTAAAGAGGTCTTTTGCAGCAGATTTGCCCAGTGGAATACGTCGTTTGATTCCTTGACTGCTGCTTCCATGGGTATTGATTGTGGATCCAAGTAAAACGCAATCCTTGTCAACTTCAGTATTTTCTCCATTTATATTCCTATAGGCTTTATCAACTTGCTGCTGTCCCCAAATCCCCTCTAAAATGCAGAGACCCCTAGGAAAAATCTCACTTTAAATCCTTACTGTCAGCTTAGTCATTGGTTAACCAATATCTACTCACATCTTAGTTTTAAATTAATACATTAATACCCTGGTTATCAGCTAGTAATTGAGTAGTTAATATTTGATTATCTACTAACATCTTGGAAACCCTGGTGGCGTAGTGGTTAAATGCTACAGCTGCTAACCAAGAGGACGGCGGTTTGAATCCGCCAGGCGTTCCTTGGAAACTCTACGGGGCAGTCCTACTCTGTCCCATAGGGTCGCTATGAGTCAGAATCAACTTGACAGCAGTGGGTTTGGTTTTTTTTTTTTTACTAACATCTTAATCATCTTTTAACATGTAACTTATAAGCCAAATATTTTATTTAATAGGTTACATCTTAGCACTTAGTAGTTTAGCTATTTGCAAAGCCTTAATTATTAATCAAAGGAGCCCTGGTGGCACAATGGTTAAGCACTCAGCTGCTAACTGCAAAATCGGCAGTTCAAACCTATCAGCTGTTCCACTGGTAGTAAAGGCCTGGAGATCTGCTCCCATAAAGATTTCAGCCTAAAAAATCCTATGGGGCAGTAATAAGACAGAGGTCCCCAGGCTGTGGAAAATTCCGCTGCCTGAAGCAGCTTGCTTGGCACCGTCCTCCCCCTCCTCCCCATAGATAAACGTTAAAATTCTGGTCCCCTCTCCTTAACTGCTCCCCAAAACTAGAGGAAATTGGTGAAAACTGGTTTAGGCACCATGTTGACATTCAGGATAACCTTTTAGCTCGTTAAGTACCTCATACATAGTAACTTCCCCACCTCTGGATGGAGTTTAACTGCCATTTTCTGAACACATGATGCTTGACTTTATATGTAAACCACATTGTGCCTGTGTAGTACGATTAACAATGTTGCCATTGAACTTGCATGAACTTTCTACTTGTAAACTTCTTAAAAGTAACTTTCCCCCTTGCCCTCCTCAAGCAGTCTTGGCGGCAGCAGCCCCAACTGTTGCTTTCCATGCAAAGTGAAATAAAGGAACCTTTCTACTCTCCTACCTTGGTCTGTCATTTCTTGGCTGAGACATGTCATGCCAAGCAGAGCCTGGGGTTTCCACTCAGCAACATTTCTACTCTGTCCTATAGGGTCACTATGAGTCAGAACTGACTTGACGGCACACAGCAACAATTATTAATCAATACTTCAGTTATTTGCTTAGATCTTATTACTGCCTCCTTAGCTATCTGCTCATAGTTTAGAGTACGTTAGCAGACCAGAGATCATCAGGAAAAAGGTTGGGCACAGATCAGTTCTTTTTCTTTTGCTGAGTTCTCCTTTTACACCCAAGTGATTCTCTTCAACATCGACTAGTCCCAAGTCCTCAAAGAAAGGGAAGTCCCACTCTAATCCCTTATTTGCTCCCTGAACTGGGTTGGAAGGTGAAGGGAGAAGGGTAAGACTCGAAGGGACTTCCTATACAGTTAGGGTTGGAAAGAACACTCATTCATCAACAAATATTTTTGTGTGCTATGTCACTATGAGTTGAAAATTGAGTCAACAGCAACTAACAACAAAAACTTATATGTCAGGTTTTGCACTAGGTTCTAGGGATATAACAGTGAACAAAACAGGCATGTTTCCTGCATTATGGCACTTAGAGAATAGTGAGAAGGTCAAACATTAAACAAATAATAATTAAAAACAAAAAACCACCATTGCCATTGAGTTGATTCCAACTCATAGTGACCATGTAGGACAGATAGAACTGCCCCATAGGATTTTCAAGGAGCAGCTGTTGAATTCAAACTGCTGACCTTTTGGTTAGCAGCTGAACTCTTAACTACTGCACCATCGGGGCTCCAAACAGATAATTATACCAATTATTATATAATTGTGGTTATGATAAGCACTAGAAAGAAATACAGGAAACTATGAGGATGTATTCTGGGGTTTACGGACAGATAACTTCCCTGAGGAAATGACACTTAAGCTGAGAGGTGAAATTTTAGAAAGAGTTAATCAGGGGAAAGGGGTGAGGGAAGTCCTAAGGCAATGGAATGGTTTAGGCAAAGGCCCTCGGGAAGGAAGATGCTTGACAGAATGGAGCCACTGTGGCTAGAGCCAAGTGGGAGGAGAAGAGGTAGAGAGATAGGTAGGGGCTAGATCATGCAGGAACTTCTGGCATCCAGGTGGGAAAGGATAGTAGCCTGACTTAGCATGGCAGAGCCTGGCTTTAGTAGGGGCATGAAAACCTTCCTTACTGTACCAAATCTGAAGGCCAGAGAAAACCCCTGGGGCAGAGGCAGATATTGAACTACTGTAGGAGCTGTAGATTGTTCTGGAGGCTGCCCAGAGAGTGGGTAACCATGGAGACATTTGTGGAATGTAGACAGACCTGAAACCTCCCGGCTCCAACAGAGCTGGGCATGGGGGAGGGTTTAGCTGGGGAAGGGATCAGAAGGAATTGCAGAGACCTGAGGAAAATGTTTGATTCCCTACGAATCTCCAAGCTACTTGTGCAGATTTCTAGGCCCCAACCTGAGTAATTATATTACAGGTGGTCCAAAGGCAACACTTTAAGAAAGAAACACTGCCTTGGGTTTATCAAAAATTCTACACAGCCTCTTCTCCTTCCCACATTTCCTTTAGCCCCTACATCTTAGCCCTCCCCATGGCTTCTACCACTTTGTATTATCAGGTTAGAGATTTTGCTGCTGTAATAGGAACCCAAAGTAAACACAAGCTCTAATAAAGTAGAAGTTTATTTCTATTCCAAAGTAAGTCAGACTTTGCTCCATGAATTTGTCAGGTGCCCAGCTTGTAGTTCTGCCATTCCTAGGATGTTGCCACCATCTGTGTGATCCAAGATGGCGGACAGCCTCAAACATACTCCTTTGATGGCACAATATGACATCTTACAAATCAGAAAAACTTAGTCACATGGCAACACCTAGCCATGAGGATCACAGATAAAGTTTCTATTATGTGTAGCCATGTGCCCAGGTAAACACTGGGAGTTCCATTGACAAAAAAGAAGGGGAGAACAGATGTTAGGTGTAGGTAGGGACAAGTAACAATCCTTGAGCCACACTAAACATCTTTCAAATCTCTTAACTCTCCTTCTTGCTATTATCCTAGCTTGAGCTTCAGCACCCTTCTGGCTCATCTTCATGGCCCCAGCTCCCTCCTCTAATCAACTTTCCACATTGCAAGCTGAATGATGTTGTAAAAAGCAAATCTGAGCATACCACTCTCTGCCTCAGTGGTGTCCATTTAACCTTGGAATACAAGCTCAGTGCCTTAGTCTGTCATTAAAAGTCCTTGTGCCTCATTCTCCTCCATTCCCTACCTTTGGTGTTGCTGCAGCAACGCCAAACTGCTTGCCGTGTTCTTTTTCACGCTTTCTTCCATCGCACAAGTGGAAATTCTCTTCCTTTCCTTGATATTCCTGTGCACTTTACCTCCTTGTATTCCTTGAGGATAGAATATCTGGTGTTCAAAAAACATTTGTTCACTGACTGACCTCATTGTCATTATCTGTGTCTGTTTCTGCCACCCAGGGATCTTTTTGAATGTTCCAGGAACTGTCTAAGCCTCGCACCAGCTAGGTTCTCCCTGAAAGACTCAAATTCTCCCAGGGAAGGGATTGACTACTCTGAGTGAGATGGGAGAGCCCAGTCAGAAGATCCCTTCCCCTTAATTCCCTGGAATATGAATACTCCCCTCTGATCACATGACCAATTGAACCCTCCTCATCATTCTGCAGAGGGAGTCCCAGGGCTACAAGGGACTTGGTATTCATGACAATTACATAGATCATACTTATACTAAAACTTTATTGTTGTTGTTGTTAGGTGCTGTTGAGTTAGTTCTAACTCATAGTGACCCTATGTACACCAGAACCAAACACTGCCTGGTCCTGCGCCACCCTCACAATTATTGCTATGTCTGAGCCCATTGTTGCAGCCACTGTGTCAGTCCATCTTGTTAAGGGCCTTTCTCTTTTTCACTGACCCTCTACTCTACCAAGCATGATGTCCTTCTCCAAAGTAAGTGAGACAGTCTTGTCCTTATCCAAAGTAAGTAAGACAAAGCCTTGCAATCCTTGCTTCCAAGGGACACTCTGGCTGTACTTCTTCCAAGACAGACTTTTTCATTCTTCTGGCAGTCCACGGCATATTCAATATTCTTCAACACCATAATTCAAAGGCATCAATTCTTCTTCAGTCTTCCTTATTCACTGCCTAGTTTTTGCATGCATATGAGGCAATTGAAAATACAGTGGCTAGGGTCAGGGGCACGTTGATCTTCAAAGTGACGTCTTTGCTTTGCAACACTTTATTCGTTGTTTATCTGAAATTCAAATTTAACTGGGCATACTTTACTTTATCTGTGAACCCTAATCCAGGATTGAGACTCATGCAAGTGGGAGTTGAACTATATGGCCTCTAGGTCCTTTTCAACTCTAGGAAACAAAGATGCTAAGACTCTTATGATTTCCCTTAACCCTCCCAATGAAAGGAGAAACTCTTCTCAGGGTTACAGTAAAAGAGCTGAGAGAATAGTTAACAAGCTAATCAACATAACAAATGACAATACTCCCCTTACCAGCTGAGTAACCTTAAACCCATCACCCATCTGTCAGTTTGTTGTGCTGTGGTGTCCTGTGTGTTGTTGTTATGATGCTGGAAGCTATGCTACCAGTATTTCAAATACTAGCAGGGTTGTATTTGCTTTGGTAGTACATATACTAAAATTAGAATGATACAGGTGAGAAGATTAGCATGGTCTGTGAGCAGAAATGACATGCAAATTCGTGAAGTGTTCCATATTTTAAAAAACACTAAATAGACAATAGATAAGTGGAAACTTTGGTGAAGGGTAAGACAGTACACAATATTGGGGAAGCCAGCACAACTTGTCCAAGGCAAGGTCATGGAAGCTCCATAGACACACCGAAACTCTCTGAGGGACTGAATTGCTGTGCTGAGGGCTGTGGGGGCCAGGATCTCAAGGAACATTGAGCTCATCTGGCATAACAGAGTTTATAAAGAAAATATTCTACATTCTACCTTGGTGAGCAGCGTCTGGAGTCTTAAAAGCTTATGAGCGGCCAGTGAAGATACTCCACTAGTCTCACCCCATCGGGAGCAAGGGAGAATGAAGAAAAGCAAAGATACAAGGTGTCATGGATTGAATTGTGTCCCCCCAAAAATCTGTCAACTAGGCTAGATCATGATTCCCAGTATTATATGATTGTCTACCATTTTGTTATCTGATGTGATTTCCCTATGTGTTGTAAAACCTATCACTATCATGTAATGAGATGGATTAGCGGCAGTTATATTGATGATATCTACAAGCTTAGATAGTGTCTTAAGCCAATCTCTTTTGAAATATGAAAGAGAGACGCAAGGAGAGAGACATGGGGACCTCATACCAAGAAAGCAGTGCTGGAAGCAAAGCGCATCCTTTGGACATGAGGTTCCTGCACTGAGATGCTCCCAAACCAAGGGAAGGCTAATGGCAAGGATCTTTCTCCAGAGCAGATAGAGAGAGAAAGCCTTCCCCTGGAGCCAGTGTACTGAATTCGGACTTCTAGCCTACTGGACTGTGAGAGGATAAACTTCTCTTTGTTAAAGCCATCCATCCACTTGTGGTATTTTCTGTTATAGTGGCACTAGATGGCTAAGACACAAGGAAAAGATTAGTCCAAAGGACTAATGGACCACAACTACCACAGCATCCACCAGTCTGAGTCCAGCACAACTAGGTGGTACCCAGCTACCACCACCAGCTGCTCTGACAGGGATCATAAGAGAGGGTCCTAGACAGAGATGAAGAAAAATGTAGAACAAAATTCTAACTCACAAAAAAAGACCAGACTTACTGGCCTGACAGTGACTGCAGGAACCCCGAGAGTTTGGCCCCTGGACACCCTTATAGCTCAGAAATGAAGTCGCTCCTGAGGTTCACCCTTCATCCAAGGATTAGACAGGCCCATGAAACAAAATGAAACTAAAGGGGCACACCAGCCCAGGGAAAAGGACTAGAAGACTGAAGGGGATATGAAAGCTGGTGATTCGGAACCCAAGGTCAAGAAGGGAGAGTGCTGACATGTCCTGGGGTTGGTAACCAATGTCACAAAACAATATGTGTACTAATTGTTTAATGAGAAGCTTGTTTGTTCTGTAAACCTTCATCTAAAGTACAATAATTAAAAAAAAAAAAAAATTACTAGCAGGGTTACCCGTGCTAGACAGGTGTCAGCAGAGCTTTCAATTCCAATGGTTATATACCTGGGAGTGGCATCGCTGGGTTTTAAGGTAATTCTGTATAGTTTTATAGGAACCACCAAGTTGTCTTTGATGGCAACTGCACCATTTTACATTCCTATCAGCAATGAATGAGGGCTGCTTTTGAACACTTTAAAGAGATCTTTTTTTTCCTTTTTTTTTTTATTGCGCTTTAAGTTTACAATTCAAGTCAGTTTCTCATACAAAAACTTATACACACATTGTTATGTGACCCTAGTTGCTCTCCCTATAATGTGACAGCACACTCCTCCTCGCCACCCTGTACTTCCTGTGTCCATTCAACCAGTTCCCATCCCCCTCTGCCTTCTCACCTTGCCTCGGGACAGGAGCTGCCCACATAGTTTCATGTGTCTACTTGAGCTAAGAAGCACACTCCTCACCAGTATCATGTTATGTCTTATAATAGCCCTGTCTAATCTTTGTCTGAAGAGTTGGCTTCAGGAATGGTTTTAGTTTTGGGCTAACAGAGAGTCCAGAGGCCATGTCCTCTGGGGTCCCTCCAGTCTCAGTCAGACCATTAAGTCTGATCTTTTTACCAGAATTTGAGTTCTGCATCCTACTTTTCTCCTGCTTTGTCATGGATTCTCTGTTGTGTTCCCTGTCAGGGCAGTCGTTGGTGGTAGCCGGTCTCAGGTAAAGAGATCTTCTGCAGCAGATTTGCCCAATGCAATGTGTCGTTTGATTTCTTGACTGTTGCTTCCATGAGTGTTGATTGTGGATCCAAGTAAAATGAAATCCTTGACAACTTCAATCTTTTCTCTACCATAATGTTGCTTATTGGTCTACTTGTGAGGATCTTTTTTTTTTTTTTTTTTTATTGAGGTGTAATCCATACTGAAGGCTGTAGTCTTTGATCTTCATCAGTAAGTACTTCAAGTCCTCTTCATTTTCAATAAGTAAAGTTGTGTCATCTGCATATCCCAGGTTGTTAATGACTCTTTCTCCAATTCTAATGCCGAGTTCTCCATATTGTCCGGCTTCTTGCATTATTTGCTCAGCATACAGATTGAATAAGTATGGTGAAAGGATACAACCCTGACGTACACATTTCCTGACTTTAAACCACAAAGTATTCTTTTGTTCTGTTCAAACAACTGTATCTTGATCTATGTACAGGTTCCTCATGAGCACAATTAAGTGTTCTGGAATTCCCATTCTTCTCAATCAGTCGAATGCCTTTGCATACTCAATAAAACACAGGTAAATATCTTTCTGGTATTCTCTGCTTTCAGTCAGGATCCAGCTGACATCAGCAATGATATCTCTTGTTCCATGTTCTCTTCAGAATCTGGCTTGAATTTTTGGCAGTTCCCTGTCAATGTACTGCTGCAACTGGTTTTGAATGATCTTCAGCAAAATTGTACTTGCATATAATATTAATGATGTTGTTTGATAATTTCCACATTCTGTTGGATCACATTTCTTTGGAATGGATAGAAATATGGATCTCTTCCATGCTTCTGTCAATTTGTCATACTGCGGGGGCTTGCACATTGCTGTCATGCTGGAAGATGCGTCACTGGTATTGAAGTACTGGCAGGGTCACCCATGGTAGACAGGTTTCATCTGAGCTTCCAGACTGAGATAGGCTAAGAAGAAGGACCTGGTGGTCTACTTTTGAAAAAAATTAGTCAGTGAAAACCTGTAAATAACAGCAGAACATTGTGTGATATAGTGCCAGAAGATGAGCCCCTCAGGTTGGAAGACACTCAAAAGACGAATGAGGAAGGGCTGCCTTCTCAAAGTAGAGTCAACCCTAATGATGTAGATGGATTAATATAGTAGTTGTCTGCAATTAATTTCGTTTACTGACCTTTTTGGAGGAAAGAAGCTTCCCTAGCCCTGCCATATTGTAGATGAAAAACATCATCTGGGACTCTAGAGTCCAGAGCAGTGGTTCTCAGTGAGAGGAGAAGGGTGTTTGTTACCCAAAGAACATTTGGTAATGTCTGGAGATATTTTTGGTTACCAGAATTTAGGTGATGCTACTGGAATATCGTGGGTAGAGGCCAGGAATGCTGTTAAATGTCCTACAATGCACAGGACAGCTCCCCACAGCAAATAATTATCTGCCCCAAAATGTCAACAAGTTGAGAAACCCTGGTCCAGAGTATATGGAGCAGGGTTCGTATCTCAGCTCTGCCACTGAGTAGCTGGGTAACGTGTGTGCAAAGTACTTCACATCTCTGGGTGTCAGCATCCTCCTTGGGACATATAAATTAGAATCGACTTGATGGCACACATCACACACACCTTATAAGCCTATCCATAAAGCACTTTGTAACAGTACCTGCTACATAATAAATATTCAGCAAATGATAGTTCATTTTTTGGGGGGGTGGGGTTATTTAGATACTATTCTCCCCATTTAAAAGATGAGGCAATTGAGGCTCAGAGAGGGAAAGGATCGTCCAAGGTCAAGAGAAAAACAGTTCTAGTCATAGGGTTAATACACTTCACTAAGAATCTGTAGGCAGAGACTATAGTTTTCTAGTGTTTGGACCTAAATGAAAGATGGAACATAGTCCTTGGTGGAACATATCTGGTTAAGTGGAAAGAGAACTAATCTTTATTGAAGCCCACATACCTAAATCTCGTCTCTAACAAGTAGGTATTATGATTTCTATTTTTCAGATGAGGCTAAGTGTGATGTCCAACATTACCCAGCAAGTCAGCTGCCAAGTAGAGATTGGAACCCAGCCTGGTCTGGTCCCAACGTCCTTACCTTTTCCTCTATGCCCTGCTTCCTGCACTCTGGTAACATTCCAGCAGGGACAGGAAGGGTTTAGAGTTAGAGACATTGACCCCGGGGGACGGCGAGATATTCCGAAGTATCAGAGAGAGTTCCAGAAGTGGCTGACTCCCAGCTGGAAAAGAACCCACGGAATAAAAATGCTTAATGATGTGTAAAGTGCTTGGATCAGAGAAGGAGGTAGGCAGAGGCAGTGTCCTCTTGAGCTTTGTAGACAGGCAGACCCAGGACAAATCCCAGTTTCTGCCTCTTGGCTGGGCCCTTGGGTGAGTAATCTAACCTCTTTGACCCTCAGTTTATTTCTACATAAAATACCCATATTTATTCATACATAAAATGCCTATATTTCAGAATTATTTGTTCATTTATTAATTCTTCCTTTCAAGCAGGATTGACCCATACAGCCATGTAAGTTGTCCAGCAAAAGAGACAAAGTACGTCCAGTGGAAGGGACAAGTGGGGGCTGAAATCTATTCTGAGCTCTAATTATCAGTCCTTGTCTTTGGCGTAAAAATAAAAAAAAAACAACAAAGGCTTCGTGGTATAAAAGGAGCCTTGGTGGTGCAGTGGTTAAGAGCTCAGCTAGAGGAGTAGTGCAGATTGTGCTCACTTCAGTCTTGGCTTCACAGCACTTAGCCTAAAGCCTGGCTCTGATTCCTAAGTGAGGTGATGACACACAGAAGACACATTCAATTAGTGGTACATGTATAACCAGGATAATGAGTGCTGACAGGAAGAATGGTGCCCTGAGAATTGGTCACAGAAGGGCTTCCTAGAGAAAAGGCCGTAAAGAGTGGAGAGGCTTTAGATAGGCAGAAGGAAGGAAGTGAGGCTCTCTAGGCTAAGAGACATGGGCAAAAACCTGGGAAAGAGGAGGTTCTTCCCCAGGTCAGACTGGCTGAATCAGAGCCTCCTTTAGGAAAGAGACAGGTATAGCTGGAGAGATAGGGAGAGTTCAGATTTTAGAGGTCAAACTGGAATTATTGGGGCTACTTCAACAGCTCAGAGCAAGCCTTTTGAAGATATCTCTGTTGATAAGTTTGTGGAAGGGAAGAATTTTGCCATTGTGCAAAGAAAAAAGAACTGCACGATTCTTCCTCAAAATTCAAAAGAATTCTATTCAACATTATACTGGAGATCCTAGACAATGTAATAAAACAACAAAAAACAAACAAAAGGCATCAGATATGAAGGAAAAAGGAAAATTGACTTTATTCACAGGCAACATGATCAAGTACATAGAAGATCCTAAGTAAATCTACAAAAAAAGAAAAACCACTAGAACTAATAAGTGAATTTAGCAAGATTCAAGGTGAATATACAAAAATCAGTTGTATTTATATATACTAGCAGCAAATAATCAGAAAACCACATTTAAAAAACCCACCTACACTAGTTAAAAATAAAAAGAAATACCTAGAGATAAATTTAACAAAATATGTAGAACACCTGTACGCTAAATGCTATAAAATACTGCTGAGAGAAATTTAAGTACTAAATAAATGAAGAGATATATCATGTTCATGGATTGGGAAACTCAAGATATTCATTCTCCCCAAACTGATCTGCTGACTCATGCAATCCCAATCAAAATCCCAGCAGGGTTTTTTCTTCGTAGAAATTGACAAGCTTATTCTAAATTTTATATGGAAACGCAAAGGACCTAGAATAATTAAAACAATTAAAAAAAATAAAAACAAATTTAGAAGATGTACACCACCTGATTTCAAGACTTATAAACAAACAAAAAACACAAATCTGTTGCCATCAAGTCACTGCTGACTCATGGAGACCCCATGTATTACAGAATAGAACTACTCTATAGGTTTTTCTTGGCTGTAATTTTTATAGAAGCAGATTGCCAGGACTTTCTTTCACAGCACCAGTGGGTGGATTCGAACCACCAACCTTTAGGTTAGTAGTGAAGCACTAACTGTGCCATCCAGGGACCTTTTATTTATAAAGCCACAGTAATTAAGATGGAGTGCCATTGGCTTAAGCATAGACACAGATCAATGAAATAGAATAGAGCTTCCAGAAATAAATTCACACATCTGTGGTTAATTGATCTTTATCAAAGGTGTCAAGTTAATTCAGTGGTGAAAGGATAGACCATTCAAAGGGTGATTCTGGAGCAGCTAGATATCTGTATGTAAAAAATGAACTTCGACTTTTGCTTTATACCTTACACAAAAACTAAGCCTAAATGTAGAAGCTAAAACTAAAAAGATTCCTGGGTGGTGCAAACGATTTGCACCCAGCTGGTAACCAGAAGATTGGCTGTTTGAACCCTCCCAGTGGCACCATGGAAGAAAAGCCCTGGTGATCTTCTTCCTCAAAGATTGCAGACAAGAAAACCCTATCAAGCAGTTCTAATCTATAACACATCGGGTCGCCATAAGTCAGAATCGACTTGACAGTACAAGATGAGCACAACAAAACCACAAAACTTCTAGAACATAGAAAATATTTGTGATCTTGGAGCAGGCAAAGATTTTTCAGATAGAAGACAAAAAGCACTGACCATAATAGAAAAAAGTGATAAATTGGTTTTTATCAAAATTTAAAATTTCTGCTTTTCAAAAGCATCCTTAAGAAAATGAAAGGGCAAGTCACAGACTGGGAAAAAATATTTATACATATCTGACAAAGAATTTGTATCCAGGATCTACAGTAAAACCTGTGAAAGCCAGAACCCATGTTCCTTCTCTTGTCAGAGAAGGAAAACTCAAATATTTCCACTAAGAGAGTGATAGAAAAGTGGTACAGTGGAAAACAAGGCCGTCCAGCTGAGTTCTGGCTCTTACAGGTTTCACTGTATAGGAAATATTACAACTCAATTAGAAGAAAACACAATTTCAAAATGGGCAAAACAGACATTTTGCCAGAGAAGATAGACGAATGGCTAATAACCCATTGCCGTCAAGTTGATTCTGACTCATAGTGACCCTATGGGACAGAGTAGAACTGCCCCATAGGGTTTCCAAGGAGCGGCTGGTGGATTCGAACTGCCGACCCTTTGGTTAGCAGTCAAACTCTTAGCCACCGCACCTGACACTGCACCTGACACAAAGGAGGCCATATTATATGGTTCCATTAATAAACAACTCAAGAACAGCAGAACTAACCTATCGCGACAGACAGCAGAGCAGTGATGCCTGGGGAGAGGATCGGGCAGGAGGGTAACTGGAGAGGGGCACAGGGGTTGGTGACAGGTGATGGAAATGTCCTGTATCTTGACTGTGGTGGTGGTTACATAAGTGTATCGCACATGTCAAAACTCAACAAACTGTACAATTAAAATGTGTGTATTTTATTGTTTGTAAAATATACTTCAATAAAGTTGATTTAAAAAGAAAAACATTCAAGAGAGCATCATTGTTTGTAACAGCAAAAAAAGTTAGAAGTAACTCAGATACTCAGGAAAACAGATAATGGCTCATCACATATTCACAGGAAACCCTGGTGGCACAGTGGTTAACGGCTACAGCTGCTAACCAAAAGGTGGGCAGTTTGAATCCACCAGGCACTCCTTGGAAACCCTATGGGACAGTTCTATTCTGTCCGTTAGGGTTGCTATGAGTCAGAATCAACTTGACGGCAAAAGATTGGGTTTTATATATTCACAAAATGGAAAATTACATAGTGGCAAAAATGAATGCATTAGATAGAACATACACACCAGCACAGACAAAACTCACAAACATAAGACTGAAAAAACCAGGTTCCAGATGAATACATGCAGTATGATGCCATTTATTTAAAATTTAATCACATGCAAAACAATTCCAAGATCCATACACATGTGATAAAACCATAAATAACAGAAGCATGACAATGATAAATGCCAAATCCAGGAGCGTGATTACCTCCTGGGAGGAGGGAGCCAGGGAGGACTGCACAGGGGACTTCAAACTGAATTCACAATTTTTTTATTTCTTACACTGAGAGTACACGGGTAGTCCTTGCATTAGTCTTTATGTCATTTTGTGTGTCTTAAAGATTGTATGGAAACCCTGGTGGCACAGTGGTTAAGTGCTATGGTTGCTAACCAAAAGGTCAGCAGTTCAAATCCACCAGGTGCTCCTTGGAAACTCTATGGGGCAGTTCTACTCTGTCCTATAGGGCCGCTATGAGTCGGAATTGCCTCAACAGCAATGGGTTTTAAAGATTGTGTAATAAAACAAACAGCAAACTAATGGAAACCCCAACCGAAAAGGGAGCTACGGAGGGTGGCTACAACAAGGGGCTAAAGTATAGCAATGATTGTGAGAATGGCATAGGCAGGGGGAACGTTTAGTTCTGCTATACATAAAGTCACTGTGAGTTGGAGTCGACTCGATGGCACCTAACAACAACAACAGTGAATTGGGGAAAGAACCTGGTTGGTTTTTTGGAGCTCTTGGTCATGGTCCCAATTTGTCCAAGGATTTGGTGTTCCACCATGGCAAAATCACTTCTCTCTGAGACAGAGCCTCATTCTGGAAGAGAGGGAAAATAATCCCACTTCAGTATCAAATGAGAGCCCCTGAAAGGCGCTGGCACCCAGAGGAAGCTTAATGCCTGTCCCCATTCTTCCTTTGTTTCTCCACCGACGGAGAACTGCAAGCTGGTGCGGAAGCCTGGCCGGTGATGGAAGGAGCATAGGTGGCCGCGTCCACCAGGACTGCTCAGCTGGAGGCAGGAGGGAAGGGAAGATGGCAAGGGCTGCTTGCCCGCCCCCCCTCCCCGTCCCCCCGCCGTGTCCTGATCCCAGGGACCTGCCTCGAACCGCACTGGAGGCCGAGCCTAAAAAGCAGAAAGGGCTGCTCCCGTAGTGGGTTACGTCTGTGTGTCTACCTCAGTTATCTGAGGTCACCGAGTGGCGCTGCCAATCACAGGGAGTGGGCCTTTCTTTCCCTACCTTTCTTGAGGCCACAGTGCTGGAGTTGAGAGCCCCTGTTCCCGGAGCAAGGTCTTGAGGGCACTGGCTTTGAAGCCTCAGAGAGGGTGCTTCCAGTTATGGCTCCCCACGTGCCAGGCTTCAGGCTTTTCCATCTCCAGTGATCTTAGTTTCTGCCCTGATGCACAGAGAGGAAAGCGACCTGCCTGAGGTTACAGAGCAGGTGACTGGAACTTACTATTGTATAACATTGGGCAAGTTAACTAAACTCTCTGGGTCTCAGTTTTCCTATCCATAATGTGGGTGCATAGAGGCTGGAGGACATTATGCTGAGTGAAATAAGTCAATCACAAAAAGACAAACGTTGTTTGAGACCACTATTATAAAAAGACAAGAATAGGTTTATACACAGCAAGAAACATTCTTTGATGGTTACCAGGGAAAAGAGGGAAAAGGAGGGTGAATCGCTAGATAGCAGACACTTGTTAATTCTGCTGAAAAGAAAGGCAATACACAATATGGGGGAAGTCAGCACAACATGACCAAGGCAAAGGAAGACACTGAGAGGTACCCAAGAATAAAGGGCAACTATTTTTTTTTATGGTAAATGCTATAACATGTACAATCCTGCAACAACAGTAATAAAAAAAAGTAATAATTTGTGAGTGGATACATAGGTAGATACGCATTCAAAATAGGTGTGGGAGGACATACGGGAGTACACCTGCATACATATATAGGTATGGTTGTTCAGACACAAATATATCTGTAAGGGCTGCATGTATATTTATAAACATATATGATAGAGCACATGGGGGCATAGTGTAGAAACTTCTTAGACATTACCAAACACCTTTTGGGACTAAGCTACTAGGCTTGAAGTTTAAGGACCATAATCTTGGGGGACATCTAGGTCAAGTGGCATAACATATTTCATAAAGATAATGTTCAACATCCTAGTTTGGTGAGTAGCATCTGGGGTCTTAAAAGCTTGGGAGCAGCCATCTAAGGTACAACTATTGGTCTATTCCCATCTGGAGCAAAGGAGAATCTACATTTTAACAAGATCCCCAGGTAATTCTTATGTATCGTAAATTTTGAGAAACACTGCTCTACTGGTGGTTCTTGCAATTGGTCCCTAACCATCACCATTAGCATTACCTGGGAACTTGTGAGAAATTCAAATTCTCAGCAGGGCTTTGAACCAGAAAAAGCCAGTTTGAAGCCCTGAAAGAGCATCACCCTAGAGCCAGCATTCTGAATTCAGAGGCTAGCCTCCTAAACTTTGAGAAAATTGATTTGCTCTTAAAGCTACCTACTGTGGTATCTCTGTTATAGCAGCACTGAGAAGCTAAGAGGCACAATTATCCCTGCTTGCCTCATTCCACAGGGTTGTTGGGAGAAACAAATAGATTTTTAGCTGGAAAGGTGCTTTGGAAACTGTCTGCAGCTTCCCAATTTTGCCGAAAGCCAGGGCGGAGTGTTTCCTTCCTCCCAGCTGATCTCCACAACTTCGGGAGGATTCACTCCTTCCCACAGCATTCTGTCTCCCCACCCCCTTTGCTCTTCATCTGATAAATATTGTTAGCTGACTCAAGAGTCTGCCTCCAAAGGACAAATACTGTATAAGACCACTATTATAAGAACTCAAGAAATAGTTTAAACAGAGAAGAAAATATTCTTTGATGGTTACGAGGCGGGGGGAGGAGGGAGAGAAGGGGGTATTCACTAATTAGTAGATAAGAACTATTTTAGCTGAAGGGAAAGACAGCACACAGTACAGGAGAGGTCAGTACAACTGGACTAAACCAGAAGCAAAGAAGTTTCCTGAATAAACTGACTGCTTTGAAGGCCAGTGTAGAAGCGGCAGGGGTTTGGGGACCATGGTTTCAGGGGACATCTAAGTCAATTGGCATAATAAAATCTACTAAGAAAACATTCTGCATCCCATGTTGGACAGTGGTGTCTGCTGTCTTAAACGCTAGCAAGAGGCCATCTAAGATGGATCATTTGGTCTCAACCCACCTGGAGCAAAGGAGAATGAAGAACACCAAGGACGCAGGTAATTATGAGCCCAAGAGACGGAAAGGGCCACACAAACCAGGGACTACATCAGCCTGAGACCAGAAGAACTAGATGGTGCCCGACTACCACCAATGACTGCCCTGATAGGGAACACAACAGAGAACCCCTGAGGGAGCAGGAGAGCAGTGGGATGCAGATCCCAAATTCTCATAAAAAGACCGGACTTAATGGTCTGACTGAGACTAGAAGGACCCCGGAGGTCATGGTCCCCAGACCTTCTGTTAGCCCAAGACAGGAACCATTCCCAAAGCCAACTCTTCAGACAGGGATTGGACTGGACAATGGGATAGGAAATGATATTGGTCAAGAATGAGCTTCTTGGATCAAGTAGACACATGAGACTATGTTGGCATCCCCTATCTGGAGGGGAGATGAGAGGGCAGAGGGGTCAGAGGCTGGCCGAATGGACACGAAAAGACAGTGGAGGTAAGGAGTGTGCTCTCTTATTGGGGGGGAGCAATTAGGAGTTTATAGCAAGGTGTATATGAATTTTTGTATGAGAGACTGACTTGATTTATACACTTTCACTTAAAGCACATACACACACACAAGAGTCTGCCCCCAACTCATGGGGACCCCATGCACAACAGACAAAAATGCTGCCTGGTACTGCACCAATCCCATGACGGGTTGCAGATCTGACTGTTGTGATGCATAGGGTTTTCATTGGCTGATTTGCAGAGTAGATCTCCAGGCCTTTCTTCCTAGTTCATCTTAGTCTGGAAGCTCTGCTGAAACCTGTTCAGCATCATAGCAACACACAAACCACCACCAACAGACAGGCGGTGGCTGCACACGAGGTGCATCGGCCAGGAATTCAACCTAGGTCTCCTGCACGTAAGCTGAGAATTCTACCACTGAACCACCAGGGGGTCAAATCAGAACAAACTGGTTCAAAGCCCTGGTTGTACCCCACCGGACCACCAGCAGGAGTGGCTCCCAGGGGCACAGTTCTGATTCCAAACAAAAGAGGCAGAAGTAGCCTGATTAATCAGATCTAGCATTATTAGGGAACTTACAAGCAGAGGTTGTTGTGAAGATTCTCGAGACAGACACCTGAAGCACTGAGAGTCACCCGGGTAGAGGTCCATGCAGGGCAGTGCAGGAGCGAGTATATAAAACTTAGTGCTTATGTGCAAGGATATGTGCAGGGGAACCAGGAAAAACAGGTCTAATCTGTAATGGATAGAGTTGTTTTTGTATTAGTTAATGGGTTTCAACTGGCATTACCATGAAGTCAGGTGTTCGGTGTGTTTTTTCTCAGCCCGGGTCACTTGCTCAATAAGGTACTCTGGTTCTCTCCCAGAGTCCTACGCCGTCAGAACCCATCTTGTATTGTTCATGACCCTCACAATCTGGGCACTGGGGCCCCTAAGAGGGTCAGATATGGGTCTGCCCTTGAGAAACACACGGCACGGTGGGGGAGTTTGAAGCACAGACAGATGGTCACAGTACAGGGAGGTGAAAAGGGAAATGTAGGGGCTGTGGGCTCAGAGGGGGCTCTGGCTGTTTCCGTCTGAGGGAGCAAGGAAGAGTTTTGAGAGGGTAGTATCCTCGCCTGAAAGGTGAAGATAATAAAACCTGCCTCAAGTGTGATTGTGAGATCAAATAAGAAAACTAAAAAAAAAACAAACAAAACCCAGTGCCGTCGAGTCGATACCAACTCATAGTGACCCTATAGGACAGAGTAGAGCCGCCCCATAGAGTTTCCAAGGAGCACCTGGCAGATTCGAACTGCCGACCCTTTGGTTAGCAGCGGTAGCACTTAACCACTACACCACCGGGGTTTCCAAGAAAACTAAAGAGAATTGTTATTTTCCCTCAGAAAATCCTTCCTCAGAGCCGCATATTCCTGCGAACTAGTTGTGTGGCAAACTGTAATGGAGGTGCACTTTGGTATTTTTATTTTATCAGATAGACGTTGGTGCTTCACACAGGTGGGAATTGGAATGAACTGGTTCAAGCCCTGGGTGCAACACAGGTCAGAGGCACAGTTGCACATCAGCATCTGAGGAGCTGACCTGGATGAAGACAAGGAATCTGAAGCACAGAGAAATGAAGCCAGGAACAGGCAAAGCTGGGACCTGAGCCCAGATCTCCTAATGCCCATGATCCATCACCCACACATCCAAAGTAAGGGATGGAGGAATGGGGGGTTGGTCCCAAGGCATCACATTAACTATTTCTATTCTGTCCACCATTGTGAAAACTGTGGAGAGCCAAAGATGTTGTGATCTTGAGCTAGCCTCTGCCCAATGCGTACAACGGGAGGTGTCACGTACAGTGGCTCTCACGCCTTTTCAACCTGTCCCAAAGTAAGAAATAAATTTTATATCATAATCTAGTTCATGATACATACATGATGTATACATATGTAGCCAAAACAAAAATTTTATAAAAGAATATTTAACTTTTTTAAAATCTGTAGTACATTTTTTCTAATCCATTTAATTTTTGTTGAAATGCTGGTTGTGACTCAGTAACAGGTCCTTTTCAGCCCCAACACTCTATGATTGACTGAATGAATATAGACAGACTAAATAAATATGGACAAACTAGAGCTCTGGCTCAGGGTGACTGAATCAAGTTATGCCCCTCTCAGCATCTCAGTTTCCCCAATGTACTCTGAGAGGACAGACAAGTGATCTTTGAGGGCTTCATATAGCTCCTTCAGATTGTGGTTCTCTGCTCCTACTGAGAACACTGTGCGTGTGATCTGGAAATAATTTCTGAGAACGAGGAGGTCTGCTGGCTTTGCTCTGGGTGGTGTTACCATCTGGGACAATCCACAACCCCACCCCATCCTGCCCTGTCCCAGGCCAGTGGTGGGAGTGCGAACAGGACAGTGCATCAGCTAGCTGCTCAGGAAAGGGAAGACAGAGGCAAGGAAGCCAGAAGACGAGGGCATTTAAAAAGTCCACTGGAAAAGAGGCATTGTGTGCGGCGGCAGGTAGAGCAAGAGCTTCAGAACTGACCAGATACAGGTTATAATCCCACAGGCGGGTTGAGGAGCCCAACGAAGTGACTTCTCTCTGGCCCTCAGCTTTCATCTATAAAACGGGTTTGAAAATCCCTGGCCTCTCTGGCCTGTGACGGTTAAGTAAAGTAGTATGTTAATCACCTCCGTACTGATCCCACTGTGTGGTCGCTTGTCTGTCTCCTGCACTAGCCTGGATCGCCCCTGAGATTCCCAGCACCCAACACAGTGCCTAGCACTGTGCCAGCGCTCAATGCAGATGTGGAACCCACATGTGGCTATTATCGCCCTGCCACCATGACCATGTGTCTCTGAGCCCCAGAGCCCTTGTGCACACACTGGGAAAGCAGAGGCGCGAGTGGGAAGGGCGCTCCCTCCTCGTCGCCCCGCGGGTCGCCCCCGCCCCAGCCCGCCCCCGAGCTCCGGCCCCCGCCCCGCTCCCCGCTCCCCGCGGCTCTGCTCTCCTGGAGCCTCTCCGCCCGCCTCCTGCCGCTCCTCTTCCCCCTGCTCCTCCCCGGGTCCGCGTACCGGGGCGCCTCTCTCCGCCCTGCGGAGCTCTAGGACTCACCTGCGAGTCTCCGCGCCTCTCGCAGGTTTTCCCTCTGTCTCTATCTCTCTGCCCCTCTTTGTCTCTGTCTTCTTGCTTATCTCTGCCTCTCTGTTTCTGTCTCTGCTCGACTATCTCAGTCTCTCTCTCTCAGCCTCAGTTCTGTGTCCGTCCCGGCTCTCCCGGGCCTCGGTGCACGCCCGGCCGCCCGTGCCTTCCTCCCGCCGTCCGTCCGTCCGTCCGCCCGTCCGTCCGATGGCCCAAGGTGGCGGCGCTGGCGGGCCGGCACGGGGCGCGATGAGCGGCGCCTGCACGAGCTACGTGAGCGCGGAGCAGGAGGTGGTGCGCGGCTTCAGCTGCCCGCGGCCGGGGGGCGAGGCGGCCGCCGTCTTCTGCTGCGGCTTCCGCGACCACAAGTACTGCTGCGACGACCCGCACAGCTTCTTCCCCTACGAGCACAGCTACATGTGGTGGCTCAGGTACCAGCCCCGGTCTAATCCCAGCTTGAACCCCACTCTAATCTCAGTCCCCTCACCCTACCTCAGCCCAGCCCAGTGCTAAACCCAAGCCACACCTTAATCCTTTTCCAAATGTCTATTGCAACATCAGCACCCCCATCCCCCTTACCCCTTCATACCGAGTACTGACCCCAGTTCTCACCCTATCACCAAGCCAACCATCCTCTGAGGTGTTACTGTACCCCTTCACATTCCATTCCCTCATCCTGACTCCAGCTATTATCCAGATACATGCTTGAACCTCACCACAATTTGATCCCAGAACAACCCTCACTCCATCCACACTCCAAACTTCACTCTACCATCACCCTCAACCCAACCCTAAATCAATACCTACCCTCCCCCTAACAGCAAATTACCATCTTCCAAACTTCACGAGAAACTCAAACTCCATCCCAGCCGTCATCCTATTGCCCACCAGGGCCCCTGTTCTAATATCAATACTAACCTCACCCCTACTCTTACCCAACCCCCCAGTGATGACCCCAGCTCTCTCACTCTTTCTCCTCCTCAACCCTCCCTGCAGCCTCATCTCAGCTCCATCCCCGCATCCTGACTCCTAACATTATCCAGACCTATAACCAAAATGGAAACCCTGGTGGGTAGTGGTTAAGTGGTACAGGTGCTAACCAAAAGGTTGGCAGTTCCAATCCACCAGGCACTCCTTGGAAGCTCTATAGGGCAGTTCTACTCTGTCCTACAGGGTCGCTAGGAGTCAGAATTAACTCAACAGCAAAGGGTTTGGTTTTTTGGGTTATAGCCAAACCTCAACCCTAAGCCAGAACCTTCACCCAATGCTACCAACCCAAGACTAGCCTGAGGCCCAGCCTCAACTCTATCCTTTCCTCTCAGTCATTCTTTCAGCCACCCCTTACGGAGCACTGACCATGTGCCAAGGCAGGAGACCTGGGGGTCAGAGCTGACTCCAAGATAATCATGAGTTGATGGCATAATGCCACAGCAGATGCCACCTCAGGCAATATCAATAGAAGTGCAGTTTGGGTGAATTCCCACCCACAGGACCTCAGTTTCCCCCACTTGTTCCAGGAAGGAGTTGGCAAGATCAGCTGTAACAATCCTGGAACCTTTGGGGCTGAGAGGGCAACAGATCTCAGTACCACTGGGCCTCCAAAGGCTTCACCCAATAAACAGGGCTTGAGGCTGAGCCTGCTCTGGGAAACAAACACCAGCAAAACTGGAGCGAGCCATCTCAGTAGGTAGTGAACTTCCTGTCCCTGGAGGGGTGTGCACAGAGGCCACATACGCACTGGGTGGGAAAGGACAGCACCATATGCTATGAAAACCTCTCTGAGCCTCTCTTTTTTCACCTATCAGATGGGGATGATGATCAGTCACTGCCCTGATTCCCAACCAGGGCAGTGGTAAGGATCAAATAAGATAACAGAGGTGAAATCACCTCGGCCCGTGCCACTGACAATTACAGATACTGTTGCTTTTTCTAAGCTGCTCAATCCATAACTGTAAAGGTTTTTCAGGTGTATATTTGATGGCTACCTGTAACTCAAAGAATCATATTAACTTATTCCCTGTTCATTCATATATTCGTTAAATTATTACAGCCTTAGGTTTGTGCCAGACACTGGGGACACAGAAATCTGTTATTCTCTACTGCTGAAGAGCTCACAGTCCACTTAGAGAGCTACGATATGCACCTAAAGTAGAGCAATGGAGTATTTGTTGGAAGACAGACTGTGTACTTAGCACTGAGTGCTAAGACCCAGTACTTACTTATTGAAGTATGATGGTTCTGCCCTCCTTTTGAGGTACAGAGACACTGTGGAGCTTTTGGGCTAGTTACAACCTGGTCCAAACCTTAGCTCTGTCAAGCTCTATGGATATGGGCAAGTTATTTAATCTCAGAGCCTCTTTTTCACCCTTAAAATGGAGATAGTAATACTTGTCTTGTGGAATTGTGAGGATTAGGTGAAATAATACATGTGAAAGTGACTAGCGCATATGGTAAGTGCTCAGTAAAAATGAGTTCCCTTTCTCTGGGTCATAGGTGGGGAAAGTGAAGCTCAGAGTATGAAAGTGGCTTGTCCAAGATTCTTTAGCAGTGTCATAGCAGATTGAGATTTAAAGAACATTGCCTAGGACCATCTAAGTGCTAGATGCTTTCACACACTCACAACCCTGGCATGAGTTCTCTCCATTTTACGCATAAGAAAACTTGAGAGAGGTTAAATTACTATCAGGGAGCCTCCCAGTGAGGGGAAGTGGCAGAGCTGGGAAAAGATCTCAGGTGTGTCTGATCCCAAGCCAGGGCTTGTTCTGCTCTGTTACTGTCTACATCTAACCTTATTCTTTCATAACCTACTCTACTCAGATCATCTGAAAACATGCTCACTGGCCCTTTACTCTCTTCTTTACTGTGCTGGCCCTTGAGGATACAGAGTTGAGTAATCCCCTTAGCACTCAACCAGGGCCCAATTCCTTTTCCACCACTCCCTTCCCTGCATAGATCTCTGCCTCTTCTGGGTTCTTCTGTTGCCTTGGAAACCCTCTTAATACATGGAGTGCTTAGTGTTTCAGACAATGGGGTAGAGTGTTGGATGGGTGACTTCCCATGTCAGTGTACCTTCATTATGTGACCCCCAAAGGCAGCTGGAAGGTTTCAGCATTCAGGGCCGACACTTTCTGGGTACAGGACATATGTAATGTGGCCCATAAAGATCACAGACAATTGCAAAGTGGATTAGGGGAACTGAGTGCCCTTGGACATCTGGGTGGTCAGTGTGTTCCAAACCCTGAAATGATTCTTTTGTCATACTTCTGACAGCCCAACCCTTGGATGGTGGAGACCTAGCTTTGTCCTAGACTCCATTTGGCCCTTTTCATGGGAAGAAAAAAAACTAAACTAAACCTGTTGTCATCTAGTCAATTCCGACTCATAGCGACCCTATGGGACAGAGTAGAACTGCCCCACAGGGTTTCCAAGGAGCGGCGAGAGACCTTTTCATTAGCAGCTGAGCTCTTAACCACTGTCCCACAATGGCCCCTTTTCATGAAAACTATGCTTTAAAAAATAAAAATCTCCAGGTAAGCACCATTTCCTTGGAATGAGAGTACTCAAGGAGAATTACTGTCTTTAAAATGTGTCTCAGGAAGTAAAGCTTCCCTGTGAAGAAGCAACTGGTACTATTACACTGTCTGGTCCAGTTTCCAAACAGCCTCCATATGCAGTTCTGGTTTTTTCCAGGAAAGAGCCATAAGGCAGCAGCCTTGCTGGAGGGCAGATTTGGTGGTCAGGTATATACTCTATGTCTTCACAAATGAAGAAAATGAAGTTCAGAGAAGTGATTTTTCAGCTTATATGTTGCAGAGCCAGGAAACGAACTTAGAACTGCCCGACTCCAAAGCCCATGTTTGTTTGGCTGCCCTTCCAGTTCTTTCTAAGGGGTCACAGTGAGTTTTCTATCTTTCATAATCATAAAAATCTTGACAGTTGCTGTCAAATCGATTCTGACTCATGGTGACACCATGTGTGTCACAGTAGAACTGTACTTCATAGGGTTTTCAATGGCTGATTTTTTGGAAGTAGATCTCTAGGTCTTTCTTCCAAGGTACCTCTGGGTGGTCTCCAACCTCCAGCCTTTTTCAAAAAATGATACTTTAGATGTTTCTCATTAAACAGTTAGTATACAAGTTGTTTTATGACATTGGTTAACAACCCCACGACATGTAAACACTCTCCCTTCCCAACCTTGGGTTCCCTATTACCAGCTTTCCTGTCCTCTCCTGCCTTCTAGTCCTTACCCCTGGGCTGGTATGCCCCTTTAGTCTCATTCAGCCTCCATCCTTTTGGTTAGCAGCCCAGCACGTTAACTGCATCACCCAGAGACTCCTTCATAGTCATAGATCATTGCAATCCTAAAAGGCTGGCGGCACTCTAATCCAGTTTCCCACCCAGGGCAGGGATGTCTAACTTCACTGACAGATACATTCATCTAGGTGTTCTGCCAAAACCTCTCCAATGACAGGGTACTCACCACCTCTTGAGGCTGTGCATTCACCGTGGGCCAACTCTGATTATTTAAAGTTCCTCTTATACTAAGCACGGATTTGCCCTCTTTGAACCTTTACTTTTGTTGCCAGCTCCGTCCTCAGGATTGGTTCTGTCCCCATACAGACCAGCAGAGACTGTAGATAGAGATGTGCTGCTCCCTAATTGTCCTTCGATCCATGGCATATTCCCCCAGTTCTCTTACCTACACCTTCAATTATCCCATTTTGAGGCCCATTTCTATCCAAGTGCCTATAGGTATCCTTTTTTTTTTATTGTGCTTTAGGTGAAAGTTTACAATTCAAGTCAGTTTCTCATACAAAAACTTATACACACATTATTATGTGACCCTACTTGCTCTTCCTATAATTTAACAGTGCACTCCTTCTCTCCACCCTGTATTCCTTGTGTCCATTCAACCAGCTCCTGTTCCCCACTGCCTTTCATCTCACCTCCAGACAGGAGCTGCCCACATAGTCTCAGGTGTCTACTTGGGCCAAGAAGCTCACTCCTCACCAGTATCATTTTCTATCTTGTAGCCCAGTCTAATCTTTTTCTGAAGAGTTGGCTTTGAGAATGGTTTTAGTTTTGAGGTCCCTACAGTCTCAGTCCGACCATTAAGTCTGGTCTTTTTACTAGAATTTGAGGTCTGCAACCCCCTTTTCTCCTGCTCCATCAGGGATTCTCCGTTATGTTCCCTGTCAGGGCAGTCATTGGTGGTAGCCGGGTACCATCTAGTTCTTCTGGTATTAGATATCCTTTTTAAAGGCTAGGGTCCCAACCTGTGCACATTTCTCCCAGAAAACGGCCCTATAAGCAGTAAGTATATCTTAAAAAAGAAAACAATGTTTAATTAAAGTACTTAAAAGACCTACAAAGTACTACATCCTCAATGTGGAAAGGACAGGACAAACAAAAAGGAAAAAGAAATCATGGGTAATCCAAGGCCTTGGTTTGGGTTCCCCAGAAGAAGACCTTGAGACACGAGTTTGAAGGCACATTGTTCATATGGAAGATGACCCCAGAAAACACGGGTAGTGAGAAAGGGAAAGGAAGGAGGTATAAAAATAAAGGGTATATTACCAAGCAAGCCACCACTGAGGGTAACCACAGCTTAAGCTTGCTGAACTCTGCCAGCCAGCATAGAATGTGCACCTTACAGTTATCCCACCTGAGGGTGAGATAGCTGTGGTATTTACATACCAGCTCCTGTCAATCGTTGGTTGTGGGTTGTTGAGGGGAGGGAGGCATTAATTCTCCTGCACTCTGGCCTGTCCAATGTGTAGACAGAGTCTGCTTTGGCCCCAAATAAGGCCTCAGGCAAAGAGATTCAAATGCCAGCAGTTGAAATTCTGGCCAGAATATTCCATAATGATAAGACTCAGTGGGACATGGACAGAACATACACAGCATGTGCTATGTCCAGCCTGTTCACATTTTGGTGTATTTCCTTCCAACCTTTTATATATAGATATTTATGTTTAAGTTGGAATTATGCTATATATTCAATAGTGCATCCTGCTCTTTTCACTTAACATATCTCATAAGAAAGAATTTATCTATGGCCTTAAATATTATTTGAAAACATGTTTTTAATGGCTCTATACTATTCCATTGCAGGGATATCCTGCAATTTATTTAGCCATAGGAAGGCAGACTCCACAATTATAGGTGCTTGTGTTTAGCGGAAATTAGCTATCGACTAATTCTGTATTAAGTGGCAAGGGCAAGAGGCTGGTGCTGGAGTGTGAGAAGAGGCAGAAAAGCAGGGGAAGGAGTGGTGGTCAGGGAGGGCACACAAACAAAGCCTGTTGTTGTTGTTAGATACCCTCGAATTAGTTCTGGCTCATAGCGACCCTATGTACAACAGAATGAAGCACTGCCCAGTCTGGTGCCATCCTCATGATCATTGCTATGTTTAAGCCCATTGTTTTGTGTCTTAATTTTTTATTGTGCTTTAAGTGAAAGTTTACAAGTCAAGTGAGTCTCTCATGCAAAAATTTATATGTACCTTGCTATGTACTCCTAGTTGCTCTCCCCACTAATGAGATAGCACACTCCTTCTCTCCACTGTGTATTCCCTGTGTCCTTTCAGCCAGCTTCTGTCCCCCTCTGCCTTGTCATCTGCCCTCCAGACAGGAGCTGCCCACATAGTCTCATGTGTCTACTTGAGCCAAGAAGCTCACTCCTCACTAGTATCATTTTCTATCTTATAGTCCAGTCCAATCCCTGTATTTGAGCCATTGTTGCAGCCACTGTGTCAATCCATCTCGTTAGGGGTCTTCCTCTCTTTCGCTATCCTTTACCTTACCAAGCATGATGTCATTCTCCAGAGACTGATCCCTCCTGATAACATGTCCAAAGTACATGAGACGAAGTCTCGCCATCCTCACTTCTAAGGAGCATTCTGTTTGTCTTCTTCCAAGACAGATTTGTTCCTTCTTTTGGCAGTCCATGGTATATTCAATACTCTTCTCCAACACCATAATTCAAATGCATCAGTTCTGTGCCTCCCTATCTCTTTCTAATGGGAGAGGATCTCATAGTGCCTGACACATAGCAGGCACTTGATAACATTTATCAACTGCCTGCTATGTGCCAGGCCCTGTACAAGGTGAGGACAAAGCTAATTAAGCATGGTCTGACTTTGCTTTCAAGGAACAAATGAGGAGTATGTTGAATACCCACTGTGTACCAAGCATATCACGTGTTTTAGGACACTGAGTGGTACCATGATCTGATCATTCAATTTTTCTTCAGATATGGAAACAGAGGCTCAAAGAGGTTAAATAACTTCACTGAGGTCTCACAGTGGGCTACTTACAGACTTGGGTCCAAACCCAGATCAATCCGATTCCAAAGCCCTTTGTTTATTGTCTGCCACATCAGGCTGCCTCACCAAGTGGGAAGTGCCAAAGGCCTTGAATAAAGTGTTCTGGGAAGACTGGCCTGTCATGGGAAGGAGGAGAAGGATGACCAAGGAAGCATTATCATGAAGAGGACCTTTGAGATGGGCCTTCTAGTTAGGCAAAATTCAGACATGGGGAACTGATGGGGAAGGATCACGTGGAGCAGAAAAGACTGTGCCTCCAAATGAGCCAGGAAACAATTGTCTGGAGACCAGGTAACCAAGGCCTGACTTGAAGCAGAGGCAGTGAGGTTGGAGGACGCTGAGGGAAATATGTCAGACGTGGAGCCAACAGGGCATGATGACTCACTGGAGGTTGGGTCAGAGATTACTGTGAGGCTGGAAGGACCGCTGGTTTTTATCACAGGCCTCCTGTGTGTCTTGGTTTAAAAAAAAAACAAAAACAGCAGTACTGGGAAATCATCTCCAGCTCTCTGGGATGGGGGCAGGAAGAGGGAGGGAGAGAAAGAGGGAAGAAGAAAGGGAACACACGTACTGAGTCCCTACTACATGGTGGGCTCTGAGTGATGTCATGTTACATATGTGATAAGTTCTTGGTACATAGTTGGTGCTCTTTCCCATGCTTAGGCCCAGAAAGTCTGTTCAAGATAGGTAAAAACCAGTTGCTAATGAGTCAATTCTGACTCGTGCGACCTCATGTGTGTCAGAGTAGGACTGTGCTCCATAGTATTTTCAATGGCTGATTTTTTGGAAGTAGATTGCCAGTCCTTCCTTCAGAGGATACTCTAAGTGAACTCGAACCTCTAACCTTTCAGTTAGCGAGTTAACTGTTTGCACCACCCAGGGAATCCTCAAGACAGGTAACCAAAACCCAACACCAAACTTATTGCCCTCAAGTCAATTGTGACTCATAGCGACCCTATAGGACAGAATAGAACTGCCCCATAGGGTTTCCAAGAAGCAGCTGGTGGATTCGAACTGCCAACCTTTTCATTAGTAGCCTAGCTCTTAACCACTGTGCCACCAGGCCTCCTAAGACAGGTAAGGATACAACAAGAGTCAAAGTCAGCTCATTCCTACAGCACCTACAACGTGTCTACTACACCACACTGCCTCTCAATTCTTCCTGACAGTCAGCTCCCATACGGTTTTCTCTCCCCAGTATTGGTGCTCTGGTGGGCCTGTCCATAGCAGCGATGGTCCTCCTGGCCTTCATCATCACTGCCTGTGTGCTTTGTTACCTGTTCGTCAGCTCCAAACCCCATGCAAAGCTGGATCCAGGCTTAAGCTTACAGGCAACAGGTAAGAAAGAGGCCACTTCGTTTCTTTTGTGTATTCAGCAGGCTAGCATCTTTAGAGGGGAGATATTTAGAAATAATATTCAGGGCATTTGCCTGACAAGTGTTCCTGGAATATTCAGAAACAGCAGCACATTTCTCAGGAAGTTCATTGTCTGAACATTTCCATCCCAAACTCTTCATGTGTTCAGTGTTTATTGAAATAATTTGATGTAGTCAGCCCTCCACATGTCACACAAGGACTAATCCATGTTGTGACTTTTTAAGACAACACGTTAATTCTACCCTGGTTAGTACTTAGGGATACAAATTATTTCTAATATCGTTGTTGTTAGGTGCCGTCGAGTCAGTTCTGACTCATAGCGACCCATATACAACAGAAGGAAACACTGCCCGGTCCTGCACCATCCTCACAATTGTTGTCATGCTCGTGCCCATTGTGGCAGCCACTGTGTTGATCCATCTTGTTGAGGGTCTTCCTTTTTTTCACTGACCATTTACTTTACCCAGCATGATGTCCTTCTCCAGGGACTGATCCCTCCTGACAACATGTCCAAAGTATGTGGGACGTAGTCTCACCATCGTTGCTTCTGAGGAGCATTCTGGTTGTACTTCTTCCAAGACAGATTTGTCTGTGTTTTTAGCAGTCCGTGGTATATTCAATATTCTTCGCCAACACCTCAATTCAAAGGCATCAGTTCTTCTTCGGTCTTCCTTATTAATCATCCAGCTTTCACATGCATATGAGGTGACTGAAAACACCAAGGCTTGGTTCAGGAGCACTTCAGTCTCCAAGGTGACATCATTTCTTTTCAACACTTTAAAAGGTTTTTTGCAGCAGATTTGCCCAATGCAATGCGTCTTTTGATTTCTTGACTGCTGCTTCCATGAGTGTTGATTGTGGATCCAAGTAAAATGAAATCCTTGACAACTTCAGTCTTTTCTCCATTTATCATGATGTTGCTTATTGGTCCAGTTGTGAAGATTTTTGTTTTCGTTATGTTGAGGTACAATCCATACTGAAGACTGTGGTCTTTGATCTTCATCAGTAAGTGCTTCAAGTCCTCTTCACTTCCAGCAAGCAAGTTTGTATCATCAGTGTAATGTAGGTTGTTAATGAGTCTTCCTCCAATCCTGATGCCCCCATTCTTCTTCATATAGTCCAGCTTCTCAGATTATTTGTTCAGCATACAGATTGAATAGGTATGGTGAAAGGATACGACCCTGATGCACACCTTTCCTGACTTTAAATCACAGTGTCCCCTTGTTCTGTTGAATGACTGCCTCTTGATCTGTGTACAGGTTCCTCATGAACACAAGTGCTCTGGAATTCCCACCCTTCAAAATGTTATCTATAATTTATTATGATCCACACAGTTGAATGCCTTTGCATAGTCAATAAAACATGGGTAAACATCTTCCTGGTATTCTCTGCTTTCAGCCAGGATCCATTTGACATCAGAAATGATATCCCTGGTTCCACATCTTCTTCTGGATCCAGCTTGAATTTCTGGCAGCTCCCTGTTGATGTACTGCTGCATCCGCTTTTGAATGATCTTCAGCAAAATTTTACTTGTGTGTGATATTAATGGAAACCCTGGTAGCAGAGTGGTTAAGTGCTATGGCTGCTAACCAAAGGGTCAGCAGTTCAAATCCACCAGGTGCTCCTTGGAAACTCTATGGGGCAGTTCTACTCTGTCCTATAGGGTCGCTATGAGTCGGACTCGACTCGATGGCACTGGGTTTGGTTTGGTTTTTGGTTTGGTGGTATTAATGATATTTTCGATAATCTCTGCATTCAGTGGGATCACCTTTCTTGGGAATGGGCATAAATATGGATCTCTTCTAGTCAGTTGGCCAGGTAGCTGTCTTCCAAATTTCTTGGCATAGACAAGTGAGCACTTCCAGCAATGCATCCATTTGTTGAAACATCTCAATTGGCATTCCATAAATTCCTGGAGCATTCTTTTTTTGCCAGTGCCTGTAGTGCAGCTTGGACCTCTTCTTTCAGTACCATCAGTTCCTGATTGTACGCTACCTCCTGAAATGGTTGAACTTCGACCAATTCTTTTTGGTATAGTGACTGTGGATGTTCCTTCCGTCTTTTTTTGATGCTTCTTGCATTGTTTAATATTTTCCCCATAGAATCCTTCAATATTGCAACTCAAGGCTTGAATTTTTTCTTCAGTTCTTTCAGCTTGAGAAATGCTGAGCATGTTCTTCCCTTTTGGTTTTCTATCTCCAGGTCTTTGCACATGTCATTATAATACTTTGTCTTCTCTAGCCACCCTTTGAAATCTTCTGTTCAGCTCTTTTACTTCATGATTTCTTCCATTTGCTTTAGCTACTCGACGTTCAAGAGCATGTTTCAGAGTTTCTTCTGACATCATTTTGGTCTTTTCTTTCTTTCCTTCCTGTCTTTTTAATGGCCTCTTGCTTTCTTCATGTTTGATGTCCTTGATGTCATTCCACGATTCATCTGGTCTTCGGTCATTAGTCTTCAACGGGCCAAATCTATTCTTGAGATGGTCTCTAAATTCAGGTGGGATATACTTAAGGTCTTACTTTTTTTTTTTTCGTAATATTACCCCAAACAATATAGAATTAAAAAGAAAATGTGCTGCTCCCAAAATTCCGTTAATTCAGAAACTAAATACGATATTTTTTGATAATGCATATTTTGGACTACCAAGTCCATCATTAGTATAGGCCACCAAAAGCCTCTATTGTTGTTAGGTGCTGTCAAGTAGATTTTGACTCATAGTAAGCCCATGTGACAGAGCAGAACTGCCCCATAAGTTTGTCTAGGCTGTTATCTTTATGGGAGCAGATAGCCAGGTCTTTCTCCCGCAGAGCTACTGGGTGGATTTGAACCATCACCCTCTCAGTTAGCTTAACTATTGTGCCACCAGGCCTTCGTCAAGAGGTAACAGGATATTTTATAAAGCTGTAAGAATCTGTCAGTGTGATAGTGGCACAAAAATTGATAGATACAATCAGGAAATGCAGTTGTCCTCAGTCAGGTGCAAATTTGCCCCAAGGGACATTTGACCACATCTAGAGACATTTCTTATTTTCACAATTGGGGAAACATCCTAAAATAAACATCCCCTGACAACAAAGAATTATTTGGCACAAAATGTCAATAGTGCCAAGATCGAGAAACTCAAAAATAGACAGACAGTCCAGAAACAGACTGATGAAAATATAGGAATTTGATTAATGATAAAGGCAGCATTTCATGTCAGTAGGAAGGGGACAGACTTAAAAAATTGTACTGTGACAAGCAATATCCATACGAAAGATATAAAATTGGATTTCTTATGCTACTCATACCACACAAAAATAAAATCCAGGAAAGTCAAAGACTTATATGTGAAAGAGAAAAAAATCGTATACACACACATATCTATCTATCTGTACATATATATACATTACCATATTTTATGCAAATAATGCAAGCCAAGAAGAAAATAAAAAATATCTTTTATGACCTCAGCATAAAGAAGAATTTCTTTATAAAAATTCAAAAATGAAAATAAAACATAAAAGACTTTCACTTCCAGGCAGATGGCGTAGACGTAGTTTTCTTTATTCTTCTTCCTAAGTACAACTAAGATCCAAAACATTATACATAAAACAAAGATAAAACGACTCTGGAAGGTGGAGAGAAGAAGGCAGACTGGATAAGCACTTGAGTCCTAAGGTATGACAGTGGTAAGCATCCTGCATTTTCTTTGTGCCTCATATATCCCAGACTTGGAGCTGAAGAAGCCGGCAACCTGGAAACGCAAACAGGCATAGATGACAAAAGCTCCTCAGTTAGCCAAACAACCAGGGGAGAGACACCCTAGTAAGACAGAAGACTTTTACACAATGACTGCTCTATACCACACAAACACTACAGAAAAAAACAGTAACTTTGCCCCCACTCATACCAGGAAAGGCCAAGTGAGGACCCTAGCTTGCATCCTCAGCAGACTATAACGAGCTGCCCCATTCCCATAGCCACAGACTGGGGTATATCAGAGAAGGCAGAGTAGGGATCAGAAACCATGGAGGTCAGAAGGAAGTGACATAATATTTTTTAAAGTGCTGAAAGAAAAAAAGCTGCCACCCCAGAATTCTATATCCAGCAAAAATGACTATCAGGAATAAAAGGGAAATGAAGACATTGTCAGAGGAAAGCTAAGGGAATTTATTGCCAGTAGACCTACCCTAAAAAAATGACTAACGAAAGTTCTCTAAACAGAAAGGAAACAATAAAAGAAGGAATTTTGAAGCAAAGAAGTTTCCGGGATAAAATGAATGCTTCAAGGGTCAGCGGAGCAGGGGCGGGGGTCTGGGGAACATGATTTGAAGGGACTTCTAAGTCAATTGGCAAAATAATTCTAGTATGAAAACATTCTGCATCCCACTTTGAAATGTGGTGTCTGGGGTCTTAAATGCTAACAAGCAGCCATCTAAGATGCATCAATTGGTCTCAACCCACCTGGAGCAAAGGAAAATGAAGAACACCAAGGTCACACGACAACTAAGAGCCCAAGAGACAGAAAGGGCCACGTGAACCAGAGACCTACATCATCCTGAGACCAGAAGAACTAGTTGGTGCCCAGCCACAATCGATGACTGCCCTGACAGGGAGCACAACAGAGAACTCCTGAGGGAGCAGGAGATCAGTGGGATGCAGACCCCAAATTCTCATAAAAAGACCATACTTAATGGTCTGACTGAGACTAGAGGAATCCCGGTGGCCATGCTCCCCAGACCTTCTGTTGGCTCAGGACGGGAACCATCCCCGAAGACAACTCATCAGACATGAAAGGGACTGGTCAGCGGGTGGGAGAGAGATGCTGATGAAGAGTGAGCTAATTATATCAGGTGGTCACTTGAGAGTGTGTTGGCAACTCTTGTCTGGAGGGGGGATGGGAGGATAGAGAGAGTTGGAAGCTGGCAAAATTGTCACGAAAGGAGAGACTGAAAGGGCTGACTCAATAGGGGGAGAGCAAGTGGGAGTATGGAGTAAGATGTATGTAAACTTATATGTGATAGACTGATTGGATTTGTAAATGTTCACTTGAAGCTTAATAAAAGTTAATAATTGAAAAAAAAAAGAAGGAATTTTGTAACAGCAGGAAGGAAGAACAACAGAAAGAGTAAAAATATGGGTAAATACATTTTCCTTCTCCTCTTGAATTTTCTAAATAATGTTTGATGGGTAAAACAAATATTGCAACACTGTCTGATGCAGTTCTAAATGAATGTAGGGGAAATATTTAAGACAATTGTATTATAGCCAGTGAGGATCAAGGGAGATAAGGTAGCTATACTTTACTCAAACTGGGAAAATGTCAATACCAATAGGCTATGATGAGTTATGTATATATAATGTAATACCTACAGCAACCACTAAAAAAGTTATATGAAGAGATACACTCAGAAATACTATGTATAAATCAGAAATTCTAAAAAATATGTTCAACTAACCCACACAAAGGCAGGAAGAAGAAAACAGAAATGAAAAACAAAGAGAAAACAAATATTTTAATGACAGAGTTAAGCCCCACTGTATCAATAATTGCATTAAATATAAACTGTCTAAATACAACAATTAGCAATCTACACATACAATTTAATCCCAGTCTGAATACCCGCAGCATTCTTTAATGAGTTGGGAAAACTAATCATTAACTTTATAAGGAAGAGAAAGAGGCTTTGGATAAGTAAAGCATTACTGAAGAGAAAGAACAAAGTAGGAGACCTCGCACTACCTGACCTAAGAACCAACTATACAGCTACAGTAGTCAAAACAGCCTGGTACTGGTACAATGACAGACACACTGACCAATGGAACAGAATCAAGAACCCAGATGTAAATCCATTTACCTGTGGCGACCTGATCTTTGACAAAGGCCTCAAGTTCATTAAATGGGGGAAAAGATAGCCTTTTTAACAAATGGTGCTGGCAAAACTAGATCTCCATCTGTAAAAAAATGAAACAGGACCCATACCTCACACCACACACAAAAACTAATTAAAAATGGATCAAAGACCTAAATATAAAAACCAAAAACTATAAAGATTATGGAAGAAAAAATAGGGTCAACACTAGAAGCTGTAATGTATAGCACAAACAGGATACAAACCAAGATTAACACGATTAGCTAGACAAATGAGATCTCCTAAAAATTAAACACATATGCTCATCAAAAGACTTCACCAAAGAGGAAAAGAGACCCTACAGACTGGGAAGAAAATTTTGGCTATGACATATTCAAAAAAGTTCTAATCTGTAAAACCTATAGGAAAATCCAACACCTCTACAATAAAAAGACAAATAATCCAATTTAAAAATGGGCAAAGGTTATGAACAGACACTTCACCAAAGAAGACATTCAGGCAGCTGACAGACTCATGAGGAAATGCTTGCAATCACTAGCCATTAGAGAAAAGCAAATCAAAACTACAATGAGATACCATTTCACCCTGACATTACCAACATGAATTAAAAAAAAAAAAGCAGAAAATAGCATGTGTTGGTTGGAGAGGCTGCAAAGAGATTGTAACTCTTATGCACTGCTGGTGGGTATGCAAAATGGTGTGACCATTTTGGAATATGATATGGTGTTTCCTTAAAAAGGTAGAAATAGAAATATCATACGATCCAGCAATCCCACTCCTAGGAATATATCCTAGAGAAATAAGAGCAATCACAGGAATAGACATATGCATACCCATGTTCACTGAGCATTATTCACTATAACAAAACAATGGAAACAATCGAAGTGCCCATCAACAGATGAATGAATAAACTCTGGTATGAAATACTACACAATGATAAAGAACAATGATGAATCTGTGAAACATCTCACAACATGGATGAATATGGAGGGCATTATGCTAAGTGAAATAAGCAATCACAAAAGGACAACTACCATATGAGACCACTATTCTAAAAACACATGAAAATGTTTCCACACAGAAAGAGACAATCTTTGATGGCTATGAGGAATGGGAGGGTAGGGTAGAGAAACACACTAGATAGTAGGTAAGTGGTAACTTTGGTGAAGGGTAATACAGTACACAATACTGGGGAAGTCAGCACAACTTGACCAGGGCAAAGTTATAGAAGCTTCACAGACACATTCAAATGCCCTGAGGGACTGAGCTATGGGGCTGAGGACTAGAGACCATGGTCTTGGGGGACATCTAGCTCACTTAGCATAACATAGTTTATAAAGTAAATGTTCTACATCTGACTGTGGTGAGTAGCGACTGGGGTCTTAAAAGCCTGTGAGCTAGGGGAGATGAGAGGGCGGAGGGGGTCAGAAGCTGGCCTAAAGGATACGGAAAGAGATTATGGAGGGAAGGAGTGTGCTGTCTCATTGGGGGGGGGGCAATTAGGAGTTTATAGCAAGGTGTATATAAATTTTTGTATGAGAGACTGACTTGATTTGTAAGCTTTCACTTAAAGCACACACACACAAAAAAAAGCCTGCGAGCAGCAATCTAAGTTACATCTACTGGTCCTATTCTGCTGGAGCAAAGGAGAATGAGGACCAAAGACACATGGGAAAGATTAGTCCAAAGGACTAATGGACCACAACTATCACAACCTCCACCAGACTGAGCCCAGAACAACTAGATGGTGCTGGGTTACCGACTGCTCTGGCAGGGATCACAATAGAGGGTCCTATGCAGCAGGAGAAAAATGTAGAACAAAATTCAAATACACACACACACAAATCCGGGCTTGCTGGTCTGACAGAGACTGGAGAAACCCTAAGAATATGCCCCCCATGACACACTTTTGATTCAGTACTGAAGTCACTCCTGAGGTTCACCCTTCAGCCAAAGATTAGACAGGTCTATAGGGCCAGTTGGAAACCCTGATGGCGTAGTGGTTAAGTGCTATGGCTGCTAACCAAAAGATCAGCAGTTCGAATCCGCCAGGTGCTCCTTGGAAACTCTATGGGGCAGTTCTACTCTGCCCTTATAGGGTCGCTATGAGTCAGAATAGACTTGATGGCAGCGGGTTTGATTTTTTGGTTTATAGGGCTGATGGAAACCCTGGTGGTGTAGTGATTAAGAGCTACAGTTGCTAACAAAGGTTGGCAGTTCGAATCCACCAGGTGCTACTTAGAAACTCTATGGGGCAGTTCTCCTCTGTCCTATAGGGTTGCTATGAGTCAGAATCGACTTGATGGCAACGGGTTTTTTTTTTTTTTTTAATAACTATTAAATAAATAGAATTTGTAATTTTGAAAGTCTCCAAAAAGAGATATCCAGGCACAGATGGTTTCAGTGGAGAATTCTACCACACGTTTAAAAAAATATTAATACCAATTCTATATAGTCTCTTCCAGAAAATAAAAGAGGAGACAACACTTCTCAATTAATTGTATGAAGCTGTTATTACTCTGATACCAAAAACCAGACAAGGATAGAACAACAACAAAAAAAAAGACAGAGAGAAAACTACAGAACAATATCCATCATGAATAAAAAAATACACACATAAAAATCCTTAACAGAATATTAGCAAATGTAAGTCAGCAATATAAAAAAAGAATTATATACCACAATCAAGTAGGGTTTATTCTAGGGGTGCAAGGCTGGTTCAGTATTTGAGAATCAATCAATATGATCTACTATATTAGCAGGCTAAAGAAGAAAAATCACATGACATGATCATATCAATAAATGCAGAAAAAGCATATGATGAAATTCAACACCCATTCATGATCAAAACTCTCAGAAAATTAGGAATAGAGGAGAACTCCCTTAAACTGACAAAGGTCGTCTACAAAAAACCTACAGCTAACATTGTACTTAATGGTGAAAGACTTAATGCTTTCCCCCTAAGATCAGGAACAAGGGAAAGGATGTCTGCTTTCACCACTTTTAATTCAACATAATGGTAGAAGTTCTAGCCAGTGCAATAAAGCAAGAAAAGGAAATAAAAGCCATACCTATTAGGAAGGAAGAAATAAAACTGTCTCTATTTGCAGATTATACGATGGCCTATGAATGCCGAAAAAACATTTCACAAAATTCAACATCATTCATTATAAAGTAAAAACCCCAAGGAATCTAATAAAACAAAAACAAAACTCCTAGAATAAGTGAGTTCAGCAAGGTCACAGGATACAAAATAAACACACAACTCTATTTCTAACTGCTAGCAATGAACATATGGACACCAAAATTAAAAATACATACCATATAAAATCACTAAAAAAAATGAAATAGACATAAATTGAACAAAATATGTACAGGACGTGCATGCTGAAAACTACAAACCCAAAAACTATAAAACACTGAATAAATAAAAGAGATCTAAATAAATGGAGAGACATACATGTTCATGGATAGAAGATTCAACATAGTAAAGATGTCAATTATTTCCAAATTGATATATAGGTTTAAAGCAATTCCTATCAAAATCTCAGCAAGAATTTTTTTTTTTTGGTAGATATAGACAAGGTTATTATTGTAAAATATATATGGAAAGGCAAAGGAACTAGAACAGCTAAGTTCATTTTGAAAATCAAGAATAAAGTGGAAGGAATCACTCTACCAGAGTTCAAGAGTTTTTGTATAGCTATAGTAATCAAGACTGTGTGGTACTGGTGAAAGGATAGATAAAGATCAATGGAATAGTATAGAAAACCCATAGGTAGACTCACAGAAATATGCCCAACTGATTTTCGACAAAGGTACAAAGGCAATTCAATGAAGGAAGGATAGCCTTTTCAACGAATGATGCTGGAGCAATTGGACATACATAGGCAAAATAATGAACCCTGATCTAAGTCTCACGACTTACGCAAAAATTAACTCAAAATGGATTATGGACTTAAATGTAAAACATAAAACTATAAGACTTTTAGAAAAAAAAATGAGAAAATCTTTGGAACCTAGGCCTAGGCAAAGGGTTTTTAAACTTGCCACCAAAAGCATGATCCATAAAGGAAAAAATGATAAATTAGATTTCATCTAAAATTTAAAACTTTTGCTCCACAAAAGGCACTGTTAAGAGGATGAAAAGTCACAGATTGGGAGAAAATATTGACACACCATGTATCTGACAAAGGACTAGTATCTAGAATATATAAAGAACTCTCAAAACTCAAAAGTAAAAACACAAATAAATAAACAAAAAAAACCTATTCAATTAAAAAAATGGACAAAAGACATGAACAGATATTTCACCGAAGAGGATATAGAGATAGCAAATAAGTACATGAAAAGGTATTCAACATCAATAGCTAGCAGGGAAATGCAAATTAAAACTACTCATCTATCAGAATAGCTAAAATTAAAAATAGTGACAACACCAAATGCTGGCAAGGATGTGGAGAAGCTAGGTTACTCATACATTGCTGGTGGGAATGTAAAATGGTACAGTAACTCTGAAAAACAGTTTGGTAGCTTCTTAAAAACTAAGCATGCAACTACCATAAAGAAATGACCCAGCAGTTGCCTTCCTAGGCTTATCCCAGAGAAACCTGTATACAAATGTTCATAGAAGCTTCATTCATTATAGACAAAACTGGAAACAACCCAGATTTCCATCCACAAATAAATGACTAAACAAACTATGGCACATCCGTACCACGGAATACAGTTACTACTCAGCAATAAAAAGGAACTACCTATTGATACATACAACAACTTGAATAAATCTCCAGAGAATTATGCTGAGCAAAGCAAAAAAAAAAAAGCCAATTCCAAAACGTTACATACAAATGATTCTATTTATGTAACATTCTCAAAATGACGAAATTATAGAAATGGAGAACAGATTAGTGGTTGCTGGGGTATAAAGATGGTCTGGTGTGTGTGTTGTGGGGGCATGAAGGAGTTGGGTGTGGCTATAAGAGGGCAACATGAGGGGTTCTGGTAGTGATGGAAAAGCTCTGTATCTTGACTGTATTAATGTGAATATTCTGGTTATGATATTGTACTTTAATCTTGAAAGATATTTACCTTGGGAAAAACTAGGTAAAGGGTGCATGGGATCACTCTATGTTATTTCTTACAACTACATGTGAATTGTGATGCAATAAGTTACTTAATATGGCCCTTCTAGCCATAGTCTTTGTGACTCCCACACAATGATTGGGTGGGATTATGCAAATAAGATGCTTGTGGGCCACCAAGGGAGATTGGATAGCTTACTAATAATGCAAATAAGGTGCATGAAACCCTGCGAGGGTGGGGCCACGCAAATAAGGTGTTTGGAACTCTAATGATTGGTCAGTTTTGCCATCCTGCTAGGATTAAAAGAGAGCCAATCCTTTTTTTTTTTTTAATCCCAGAGCAGGGGGGGACCTGACTACCACCAGAAGGAGATAGGAGTGGAGCACATCCTTTAGACCGGGAATTCCTGCATTGAGACCCTCCTAGATCCAAGAGACACAGAGAGAGAGCTGTAACACTGAAGACAGTGAGACAGCAAGAAGCAGTGGCAGAGAAATGGCAGCAGCAAGGCAGCAGAACAATGAGAATGGCAGGACACTGGCAGGAGACAGCCTTGTGAGCTTCCCAGCCCACAGAGTGAGAAAGCTAAGTGCCTTCAGGCAGAGGCTTGCTGGCAGAGAGGGGTGCCTCTGAGCACGTGGTGGAGCTAGGCTTGCCAACCCACAGATAGAGAGCTGAGAGCTTCGGGATGAGGCTTACTGGTGGAATGGGGTGCCTGTGGGCACTTAACGGCAGAGCTAAAAAAGCTTTGTAACACTTGCCCGAGCAGGGCAGAGTCCAGGGACCAGAGAGAGGCATGCCTGTGGGCATGGCTGAGAAGCAGCTGTCCTGATCGAAGAACTGTATCCTGAGCGTTGAGCCTGAATTGTAACTTGTTACTTCCCTAATAAACTCCATAATGGTGAGTATTGTGTGTGAGTTCTGTGTGCCATTGCAACAAATTATAAAACCAAGCAAAGAAGTAGAGAGTACCCTGGGAGGGATGGTTGGTGTCAGAATTGGTGAAAGGGTTGGAGGGTGGAGGCATGTCTGACCTCTGCCTCATAGGAATCAGCCTTGGGCTGTTGATCTTGATTCTCCTTCCCCCTAGTAAAATTAGAGGAGGTCAGACGCCACTGTGACACCATTTTTACACAAACCTACAATTATCTCAAAATAAAATGTTTCATTTTTAAAAAGAAAAAAATTGGCAAATTTGCCTGCACCAAATACAAATTTTGTCTATATCTCTAATGCAAAATACATCATAAGTAAAATTAAAAGACAGGTGATGAACATCAAAGATATATATCTGTATATGTTAGAGTCTTGAATTGATACCTAGAATATGTAAGTATACGTTTAAGCAAATGGAAAAAAAGGTAATCCAAAAAGAAGAAACACAAATAACCAGTGCACATGAAAAGATATTCAACCTCACTAATAATCAGAGAATGCAGTTTACGAATGATGTACCTTTTTTTTTTTTTACATTGGCAAAAATCCAAAAAGGGATTATATTAAAAGTGAGAAGGTTGGGGGGAAATGCATATTGTCACACACTGCTGGTGAAGAGTATACATTGGTACAGCCCCTTAGTGGAGCAATTTGGCAGCATCTATTTAAGCCAAAAATGTATATACCCTATGACTCAGTAATTCCCATCTAAATGGCATTGCTTATCCTATAGGAAACAAACTAAATGCCCATCAGTAGAAGAACGGATAAGTAAAATGTTGTAGAGCATAATAATGAAATACTATACAGCAGTTGAAATGAATCAGCTCTAAATGTTTCCTCTCCTTTGCTTGTCACAATAGTCAGGGTAGATCTTATTACTGCCACATTTTACAAATGAGGAAACTGAGGCCGAAAGTCATCTGAAGCATAAGTGACAGCGCCAGCTTCACCTCTTCTCTTATGCCTATTGCTGTGAAAGGGGAATTCTTACTATGTGGTTTGAAACTTTACATTATGCACTATCTCATCTAATTTTTCCAACTACCCTGGTGAAAAAGAAAAAAAAAAGACCCAAACCCTTTGCCGTCGAATCGATTCCAATTCATGGTGACCCTATAGGACAGAGTAGAACTGCCCCATAGAGTTTCCAAGGACCACCTGGTGGATTCAAATTGCCACCCTTTTTGGTTAGTAGCTGTAGTTCTTAATCACCACGCCACCCTGGTGAGGTACCAATTATTATGACCCATTTACAGATACAAAAACCAAGTTTCCAAAAGGTTATGTAACTTGCCCAAAGGGTCACAGCTTGTGGAGCTGAAATTCAAGCCCATTTCTTTCTACCTTCAAGCCCTACTCTTTTCATTTCACCAGGCCAGGTCTGTGGGATGCTCTGGCTTGTGTCCTGCCCTCCTGTGCCTTCCCCTTCACCTCCACACAGCCTTTCTGGCTTCAAGGAGAGTTCAGTGCATCCCTTGGTCCCATGAATGAAAGCCACCCTTCTGCTTTTCACTGTTTAGTCGCCAGCAGGATTTTTCAGTAGACAGGGTTTGAGGCAGCTTGTGCTCTTGCTCTTTGCTTCTTGTTTTTAAGATGGAAAATGTATTTCCTGACCTTTCACTAAAAGATAGTTTTTAGCTCTCTCTGCTTTTGGCTCAAACTCAGTTCCTAGTTCTCCCTCTTCATTTTCTTTTTTTCCTTCTGAACCCACGGTAGCATCCCTAGAGCCTCCTTCCCCTCCTCTTGCATCTGAGACACTTTACAGACCCATTATCTTTCCTTCATCAGAACTTTGTCCCTTACTGAGACTTTCATTTCTACTTGTTCTCTCTTGGTCTTCAGTAGAACACTCCTAGGAAGCATGGAGAGAAGAGATCATCACCCCCATTTTATACCAGGGGAACTGAACTGGCTAAGCCCATACAGCTAGTGAGGGCATGTTGCTTCCATGTCAACCCAGGTCTCCCAGACCCTAAAGCCTGTACTCATGGTACTGTAATTAAGGATCTTGAATTGGGGGCAAGGGTGGAGCAGGGAGTGCATTGGCAAGAGCAGAGTGGGGATGGAAAAGCAGTTTCTAGAAATGGGATCCACCTGTTTGCCCAGGACCTATGAGTTGATGGCCCCAGACAAAGGGCGGCGGGGAGATTGTCCACAGAAGCTGACAAGTATGTCCTTGGTGAAGGGTGAGAAGGGGTAGGCACAGCCCTGGGCTAAAACACCAGAGAACCTGGCTCTGTCCTGGCTTTGTCACTCCATTGTGTGGCCTTAGGCAAGTCACTTCTCTCCAAGGCTAACTTAATCCATAAAATGTGGACAATTATACCTACTCCCAATGGTTAAGGTTGTGTGTCAACTTGACTGGGCCATGATTCTCAGTGGTTTGGCAATTATGATGTAGTTTGGTGGTTATGTAATGATAATTCCATGATGAGATCTGCTATGAGCAGCCAATCAGTTGAAAGGGAGTTTCCTTGGGGTTTGGCCTGCCTCCAGTATATAAATGGATGTTCCAACAAGGCTCTTGCTCTGGATCCTACACCCAGCTTGTTATCATCTGACTTCCAGTTCGTGGGACTTGAGCTACCAGCTTACTTGCCAATCTTGGGATTTGTCAGCCTCCACAGCCTGTGAACCAGCAGCCTGCTGTCTAACCTGCCAATCTTGGGTTCCTCAGCCTATGCAACTATGTGAGTCAGGAGAAGCCTCAGGCCTGACACCTGACCCACAGTCTTGGGACTTGCCAGCCTTTACAACTGCATGAGCCATTTCCTTGAGATAAATCTCTCTCTATATATATATACATATAGGTAGATACAGATATGTTGTTGTTAGGTGCTGTCAAGTCGGTTCCGAAACACTGCCCGGTCCTATGCCACCTTTATGATGGTTGTTATGCTTCAGCCCACTGTTGCAGCCACTGTGTCAATCCATCTTGTTGAGAGTCTTGCTCTTCTTCACTGACCCTCTACTTTACCAAGCATGATATCTTTCTCCAGGGACTGGTCCTTCCTGCAAACATGTCCAAAGTATGTGAGACGAAGTTTTGTCATCCTCGCCTCTAAGGAGCATTCTGGCTGTACTTCCTCCAAGGCAGATTTGTTCGTTCTTTTTGCAATCCATGGTATATTCAACATTCTTTGCAAACACCATAACTCAAAGATGTCAATTCTTCGGTCTTCATTATTCATTGCCCAGCTTTCCCATGCATATGAGGTGATTGAAAACACCATGGCTTGAGTCAGATGCACCTTAGTCTTTAAAGTGACATCTTTGCTTTTGAACACTTTAAAGAGGTCTTTTGCAGCAGATTTGCCCAGTGCAGTGCATTCTTGGATTTCTTGACTGCTGCTTCCATGGGCATTGATTGTAGATCCAAGTAAAATGAAATCCTCGACAACTTCAATCTTTTTCCTGTTCATCATGAAGTTGCTTATTGGTCCAGTAGTGAGGACTTTTGTTTTTGTTTTTTTACGTTGAGGTGTAATCCATACTGAAGGCTATAGTCTTTGATCTTCATCAGTAAGTGCTTCAAGTCCTCTTCACTTTCAGCAAGCAAGGTTGTGTCATCTGCATAATGCAGGTTGTTAATGAGTCTTCCTTCAGTCCTCATGCCCTGTTCTTCTTCATATAGTCCAGCCTCTTGGATTATTTGCTTAGCATACAGATTACCCAGAAAAAAATGGTGAAATGATATAACCCTGATACACACCTTTCCTGACTTTAAACCACACAGTATCCTCTTGTTCTGTTCGAATGACTGCTTCTTGATGTATGTACAAGTTCCTCATGAGCACTATTAAGTGTTCTGGAATTCCCATTCTTCGAAATGTTATCCACAATTTGTTACAATCCACACAGTCAAATGCCTTTGTATAGTCAATAAAACTCAAGTAAACATCTTTCTGGTATTCTCTGCTTTCAGCCAGGATCCATCTGACATCAGCAATGATATCCCTGGTTCCACATCCCCTTCTGTTGTTCTTCAGGATAGATCTTGAAATGTTCTTTTTGATGATGAATGCAACGCCATTCCTCTTCAATTTGTCATTCCAAGCATAGCAGACCATATGATTGCCTGATTCAAAATGGCCAATACCAGTGCCTAGGATATCAATGTTTATGTATTCCATTTCATTTTTGATGATTTCCAATTTTCCTAGATTCATACTTCATACATTCCATGTTCCAATTATTAATGGATGTTTGCAGCTGTTTCTTCTCATTTTGAGTTGTGCCACATCAGCAAATGAAGGTCCTGAAAGCTTGACTCTGTCCATGTCATTAAGGTCAACTCCACTTTGAGGAGGCAGCTCTTCCCCAGTCGTATTTTGAGTGCCTTCCAACCTGAGGGGCTCATCTTTCAGCACTATATCAAACAATGTTCCACTGCTATTCATAAGGTTTCTACTGGCTAATTCTCTTTAGAAGTAGCCTGCAAGGTCCTTCTTCCTAGTCTGTCTTAGTCTGGAAGCTCAGCTGAAACCTGTCTGCCATGCTTGACCCTGCTGGTATGTGAATACTGGTGACATAGCCTCCAGCATCACAGCAACACACAAGCCCCCACCGTACAACAAACTGACAGATACGCGTTACTGGTTTTGCTTCTCTAGAGAATCCAGCCTAAGATATTTCATACCGAGAGTGGTTCTAGAGAAACAAAATTGTAAGAATGTGATTTCTAAATTGGTTTTCAAGTCCGGTTAGTCTTAAAGATGTTGATGACTCTGCTTCCAGTAGTAAAGAAGGCACTGCTAATCCATGGTGTGAGATGGTGAAAGAAATACGTAAAATACCACCACCAATAGATCAAGTGTTGGTGAGAGGTGAGGCTCTAGGTAATCACATATTTGGTATTTTCCTACAATTTTGTGAGAATGAGAAGTATAAGGAAGCTGGTTGGTTGGGTCCTTTCTTCATTAGACAAAGTGGTGAAAGAAAGAGATGAGCTCAGGACTTCAGAGTCACAACTCAAGTGCCACATGAATGACCTCAAAGTTTCCACTTGTACCAGAAAGAAAGCCTTATTTCTTGTAGTATCAGAGCTGATGTTGCTGAAAACCAAATCCAGAGTGTTATCATAACAGTGGCTGAATTACAATGTGAATGAATTTCCAACCTTGAATGGTATCTGAAGTTAAATTGAAGGCATTGATTGGGAAGATATGGGATCCTGAAACTTGGGATGGAGACCTTTGGGCATTTCATCAGGAAGCTGAGCCTCTAAATTCCATTGAATCACTCTTGTCAACAGAACCAGCTCTCCCACTCCATCTGAAGAGATTACTTCATTTTTGTCTGCTAAGTCACTCCCCCAATAAAACTATTAGCCCCTCCACCCCTATCTGATGAGATTAAACCAGCTGTGTCTGAAGAGCTTTTGTCTATCACCTGGAATAGAGTCTGAGTCATTGCCTGGGGAGGCATCTGAGTCAGTGCCTGGGGCATTGAGTGAGGCAGATGCCTTCTAAAACTTTGCTGAATGTTCTTAGAACACATCCCCACTACCCGTTTTTGCTTCTAGACCTATAACTAGGCTTAAGTCCCAGCAAGACCCAAAAGGTCAAGCACAAAGTTTGACCCAGGAGGAGGTATAATACACTCCAAAAGTACTGCTTGACTTTTCTAACATGTACAAACAGAAACCTGGGGAATGTATGTGGGAATGGCTGTTAAGGGTGTGGGATAATGGTACAAGGAACATAAAGGTGGAACAGTCTGAGCTTATTGATATGGGCCCACTAAGCACAGATTCTTCATTCAGTATTTCAGCTCAAGAGGTTAGGAAAAGATCTAATAATTTCTTTGGTCGATTAGCTGAAGCATGGATTATGCAGTGGCCTACACTAAATCAAGTTGAAGTAACCAGACCTACCTTGCTATACTGTAGAAGAAGGTATCCAAAGGCTTGGGGAAATTGGCATGTTACAGCGGATTTATCAAGGTAGACCCATAGACCCACACATAGAGTGACTAGAGGATACGTCTTTTACCACACTGTGTGGAACAAATTTGTGAAGGGAGCCCCAGCATCCTTGAAGACTTCCGTGATTGCTATTTTATGTAAGTCAGATCTGACAGTGGAAACTGCCCTAACTGAATTAAGACACCTAACTACAATGGGGCTGATTGAACCCTGTGGTGGAAGGGGCTAAGTGGTGTCACTCAATTGACAAAGACAAGTTGGGCATGGTTACCATAATTGACAACAGAGTCAAAGCAGTAATCAGAATAGTCTGACTCTTGTGGACTTATGGCTTGAGCTATTTAGTCACAGTGAAATGGATGGGAAGTCTACTAAATATTTACTTGATCTGTGCAAGCAGACGAATTCTAGGTCAAGTGAACAGCAGTCTAACTTGAATCACCAGAATAGAGTCATGGCCTCTCAATCAATTTCCAGACTTGAGCCAGTTTACAGACTCACAACCCTTGAATGAAAGGGAGGCCAGGTTCCCTTGAGGAAGAACCCTGCTACACTGCCAAAAATTTATACTGTTAATTTTTCTCCCAGCCTTCCTCAAGGGTATGTAGAGCCTTTTACAAGTGTGACTGTTCATTGGGGAAAAAGAAATAATCAGACTTTTCAGAGATTACTGGATACTAGCTCTGAACTGATACTAATTCCAGGAGACCCAAAACATCACTATGGCCACCATTCAGAGTGGGGGCATATGGAGGTCAGATTATTAATGGAGTCTTAGCTCAGGTTCATCTCACAGTAGGTCCACTGGGTCCCTGAACCTATTCTGTAATGGTTTACCTAGTTCCAGAATGTATAATTGGAATAGATATACTTAGCAATTTGCAGAACTCCCACATTGGATCCTTGAAAAGTGGAGTAAGGTTATTATCATAGAAAAAGCCAAGCGGATGCCATTAGAACTGCCCCTATCTTGAAAAATAATAAACCAGAATCAATACCACATTCCTGGAGGGATTGCAGAGATTACTGCCACCATCAAGGACTTGAAGAATGCAAGAGTGTTGATTCCCACCACATCCCCATTCAACTCACCTATTTGGCCTGTGTAAAAAACTGGTGGATCTTGGAGAATGACGGTGGATTATCAAAAACTTAACCAGCCAGTGACTCCAATTGCAGATGCTGTTCCAGATGTGATTTCATTGCTGGAGCAAATTAATAAATTTCCTTATACCTGGTAAGCAGCTACTGATGTGGCTAATACCTTTTTCTCCATATCTGTTTTGAAGGACCACCAGAAGCAGTTTGCCTTCAGCTGGCAAGGCCAGCAATACTACCTTCAGTGCCCTACTTCAGGGGTATATTAACTCTCCAGCCCTATGTGATAATTTAGTCCGCAGGGACCCTGATCATCTTTCCCTTCCACAAGATGTCACACTGGTCCATTACATTGGTGACATTATGCAGACTGGACCAAGTAAGGAAGAAGTGTCAATGACTCTGGACTTACTGGTAAAACATTTGCATGCTAGAGGGTAGAAAATGAATTCCACAAAAATTCAGTGACCTTCCACCTCAGTGAAATTTCTAGTTATCCAGTGGTGTGGCGAATGTTGAGATATTCCTTCTAAAGTGAAGGATAAGTTATTGCATCTGGCCCCTCCCACAACTAAAAAGGAGGCACAGTGCCTGGTGGGCCTCCTTGGATTTTGGAGGTAACATATCCCTCATTTGGGTGTGCTACTCCAGCCTATTTATCAAGCAACTCAAAAAACTACTAGTTTTGAGTGGGGTCCAGAACATGAGTCACCTGAGAGCCCCAAATATAGCAGTTTGTAATTCTCAAGCAATTTCCAACATTTCAAAGGTTTTACTGGGATCAATTTCTTTGCTTTGAACTAGAATATCACCTCAGCGTGGTAATTAGCAGGGGCTCTCTCCTGCTGATCAGAGCTCTTTGATTAATACAAAATAGGGAAAAATTAGTACTTAATAAATGTAGTACATTATGTTGACTGAATCCTTTAAAACATGAAGCTCAAGGGAGAAGAAATAGAAAAACGAGGCCGGCCCTACTATTCTACCCCATTTTATAGAATGGTAACTGAGATTCAGAGAGGGAAAGGGGTTAGCCCAAGTTAACACAATGATTTAGTAGCATAATGAAGACTGAATCCTGGGTCTTGAAGCTCCTGGAAGCCAAATGGTTTTCCCATACGTTAACAGGGACTTTGATCAACCAGTAGGTGACCAGAGGCAGGTGACCAGGTCAAGTCTGGAAACCAGGTCATATGAGGGCCAGCTGAGGAGCTGGGGATGTTTGGCCTGGAGCAGAGGAGACTCAGAGCTCACAGCTAGGGCCCCAAATTTCTGCAAGGGTGTCCTGGGGCAGAAGGAGCAGACATTTTGTGAGCAACAAGAGAGCAGAGCTGGGATCAGTGGAGGAAGCCACAGGGAGGCAGACTTTGATTCAATAAAGGTATACTTTTCCTACAATGTGACCTGAAATACTCTTGTAAAGAGTGCCCCATCCCTCTAGGGTCATCAGAAAAAGACTAAATATGGGATTCAGCTGAGGGGATTCTTGCACTGAATAGAAGATTAAACTCTTCCTCTGTACTAGTTGGATGCCTTAAAACACAAGTTAAAATAACAAAAGATCCTAAGGAATCTACAAAACCAACCAATAAACAATCTTCTAGAACTAATAAGTGAGTTCAGCAAGGTCACAGTGTATAAAGGCAGAGCCAAACAGCAATAGCATTTATATGTGCTAGTAATGAATGGTTAGAAATCAAAATTAAAAACACAGTACTATTTACAGTGGTTCCAAAAAAAAAGAAAGAAATACTTAGGCATAAATCTAACAAAACATGTACAGGATCTGTATACTGAAAATTACACATTAGGAAATTTTCAGAAATTGCTTCCTGGTGAAGGAAATTAAAAAAAAAGAGAGAGAGACCTAAATAAATGGAGAAGTATACCGTGCTCATGGATTGGAAGACTCAGATAGTAAAGGTGTCAATTTTCCTGTATTGATCTATAGATGTAACAAAATTCTTATCAAAATCACAGCAGCTTTTTAGTATGTACAGACAAGTTGATTCTAAAATTTATATGGAAAGACAAAGTAACTAGAATAGCTAGTTGCGTTGATTCTGACTCATAGTGACCCTATAGGACAGAGTAGAACCGCCCCATAGGGTTTCTAAGGAGCGGCTGGTGGATTCAAACTGCCAGCCTTTTGGTTAGCACCCAAACTCTTAACCACTGCACCACCAGGGCTCCTATATACATTGAACTTTGAACTGTATAAAGTTGGAGGAAATCACACTACTTGATTTTGTATAACATGAGTCAGAATCGACTCGACAACAACAGGTTTCATTTTTGGTTTATATAGCTACAGTAATCAGGACAAACACCCAGATCAGGATAGACACCCCAGCAACAGACTCACATCATAAGTATGCCCATCATATTTTTTATAAAGGTACAGAGGAATTCAATGGAGAAAGAATAGACTTTTCAATAAATGATGCTGAAACAATTGGACTTCCTTGGGCAAATAATAAACCTTTCCCTAAACCTCAAACCTTAAATGAAAATTAATTCAAAATAAATCATAGATCTAAATGTAAACCATAAACTATAAAAAAAACTTGTAGGAGAAAATGTTTGTGATCTGTGGTTAGGCAGTGTTCTTAGGTAAAAAACCAAAAACATGACCCCAAATGAAAAAAATTGATAGATGGATCTTCATCAAAATTCAAAATTTTTGTGCAGCAAAAGACTCTGTTAAGAGGATGAAAAGACAAGCCCCAGGCTGGAAGAAAATATTCACAAAATACATATCTGACAAAGAACAAACAATACCGTTAGAAAATAGGCAAAAGACTTGAACTGACACTTCACCAAAGAAGATATATGAATGGCAAGTAAGTACATGAAAATATGTTCAATATTATTGCCATTAAGGAAATGCAAATTAAAGCCTCACTGAGCTCCCAATACACAGCTGTCAGAATGCTAAAGTAAAAAATACTAACAATACCAAGTGCTGATGAGAATGTGGGACAACAGAATCTCATACCTTGCTGGTGGCAATGTAAAATGGTACAGCCACTCTGGAAAACAGTGTAGGAGTTTCTCGTAAAAGTTAAACATACATTTACCTTACAAACCAACAATCACACTCCCAGGTAATTATCCTAGAGAAATGGAGTATATGTCGGCACAAAAACCTGTACATGAATGTACATGGCAGCTTTGTTTGTATTGGAAAAAACTGAAAATAATCCAAAAGTCCTTCAATATGCAAATGGTGCATCCGTACAACGGAATGTTATGCAGCCATTAAAAGAAATGAACTATTGATACACACAACGATTTCGATGGATCTTAAAGGTATTATGTTGCCAATCTCAAAAGGTCATAATGCTGTATAATTGTATTTACATAACACTCTCAAAATGACAAAATTATAGAAATGGAGAACAGATCAGTGGTTGCCAGAAATTAGGTTAGGGGGAAGGTCTGACCATAAAGGGGTGGCATGAGTAAGTTCTTTGTGGTGATGGAACAGTTCTGTGGCAACGTTTGTATAAAATTATACATGTGATAAAATTTCATAGTACATATACCTCCATCCCTAAAGATGCATGTAAAAACTGGTAAAATTGAATAAGATATGTAGTTTAGTTAATAGTATTCTATCAATGTCAATTTCCTGGTTTTGAAAGTGTACTGTGGCTATGTAAGACATTATCACTGGGGAAAGCTAGGTGAAAGGTACACAGAAATTCTCTGTACTATTTTTGTAATGTCTTCTGAGTACTAAATTGTTTCCAAATAAAAAGTTAAAAATAAAAGCAAACGAACAAGGAAATGTATTGGCTTAGTAGGTGAAAAGTGCAGGAGTAAGATGGTCTTAAGGCATGGCTTGAATAAAATTCACAATGCCCTCAGACTTATAGTTCTATTCTCTGAGGTCCTCTCAGCTCCGCCCTCTATATTGTGTTGGGTTTCTTTTCAGGCTGGCTTTTCTCATGGTAGTAAGTTGTCTGCCAGCAGTCCCTGGAACTATATGCTTTCTTTTCCCTATCTAGCCAAGAAGAGAAAGAGGGCGCTGTCTATTCCTTCTACCAGAAAGGGGGAAAAAAAAAGCCTGAGCTCTACTCTGATTGGACCATCTTAGGGCATGTGCCCACCCCTAAACCAATTATTGTGACCAGGGAATACTGTGCACTGATTTCAACGGCACTGGGTTTCTGGGATTGCCCATCAATGTAGCAGAGGAATGGTATTACCTGATTGGCTCAGATCAATCTTGCCTCACTCCTAGAGCTGGGATGGGGTCAATCCCATGCAAGGTGAGAAGGGATGGAATGAATGTTGGGGTGCGAACCCCAATGTCCTATACAACTTCCTTCTTGAAATTCATTCTTCCCTTCGTTTCAGAAGCACCGTTCTTCTTGAATACTCTCCATCAATGTATATTAAATTATAGGAGTTTGCTATGCAAAGAAGGTGTAAAATGTCATTCCAAGAAGAAAGATCAGGAAAGGCCCAGAGATGTGAAGGAATGTACCCATTTGGGGAACAGTAAAATTTTTTTTGAACATTTTACTGTGCTTTACATGAAGGTTAACAGGGCATATGAGTCTCCCAATCAATAATTTATATACAAATTATTCTGTGATGTTGGTTGCAATCCTTGTGATGTATCAGCACTTTCTCCATTACCACCTTGAGTTCCCCGTTTCCATTTGTCTGGTTTTCCTGCACTTCCTGCCTTCTCATCTTTCTTTTTGGGCAGATGTTGCCCTTTTGGTTTCATATCGATAATTGTTCTAGGGAGTACTTTCTTTATGGGTGTTATTTATTTTATAGGCCTATTTTGGGTGAAGGGTTATCTCTGGGAATGGCTTTAGTTCCAAGTTAGAAGGGTGTGTAAGGGCCATAATCTTGGGGGTTCCTCCAGTCTCTATCAAACCAGTAAGTTTAGTCTATTTTATGTATTTGAGTTTTGTTCTACATTTTTTTCCCCACTCTAATAGGGGCCTTCTATTGTGATCCTAGTCAAAAAGGTCAGTACCGGTAGTTGGGCACCATCTAGTTCTTCTGGTCTCGGGCTAGTGGAGGCTGTAGTTCCTGTGGTCCATTAGTCCTTTGGACTGATTGCTTCCTTGAGTCTTTGGTTTTCTTCACTCTCCTTTGCTCTGTATGGAAGGAGACTGTCTTAGTCATCTAATGCTGCTATAACAGAAATACCACAAGTGGATGGCTTTAACAAAGAGAAGTTTACTCACTCATAGTCCAGTGGGCTACAAGTCCGAATTCAGGGCACTGGCTCCAAGGGAAGGCTTTGTCTGTCTGACAGCTCTGGAGGAAGGTCCTTGTCATCAGTTTTCTCTTGGTTTGGGAGCACCTCAGTGCAGGAACCTCAGGTCCAAAGGACACGCTCTCTGTGCTCCTGGCACTGCTTTCTTGGTGGTATGAGGTCCCCAACTCTCTGCTTACTTCCCTTTCCTTTTATCTCTTGATAAGGGATATAAAGGGAAACTCCCTTTATATTGGATCAGGGATGTGACCTGGTAAGGATGTTACAATCCCACCCTAATCCTCTTTAACATAAAATTACAGTCACAAAATGGAGAACAACCACACAATACTGGGAATCATGGCCTAACCAAGTTGACACAATTCAATCCATGACAGAGACCAATAATTGTATCTTAGATGGTTGCCCACAAGCTTTTAAGACCCCAGATGCTACTCACCAAAGTAGGATGCAGGACATTATCTTTATGAACTGCATTATACCTATTGACCTAGACATCCCCCGAGATTATGGTTCTCAGCCTTCAAGCCCAGTAAAGTGAGGTATTTGGTTATGTCTAGGAAGTTTCCATGACTGTGCCCATGTGTGCTCTATTATATATATGAATATACATGCAGCACATACAAATACATATGTGGTGTACTCCCATCTACCCTCCTATACCTTACAGGATTATATATGTTATTTACCATAGTTGCCTTTATTCTTGCATACCTCTCAGTGTCTTCCCTTGCCTTGGTCACGTTGTGCTGATGTCCCCCTTATTCTGTATTGCCTTTCCCTTCACCAAAGTTAACATGTATCAACTATCCAGTTAGCGTTTTCCCGTCCTCCCTCTCCCACCCCTGGTAACCATCAAAGAATGTTTCTTTCTGTGTGTAAATCTTTTCTTGACCTTTTATAATAGTGGTCTCATACAATATTTGTCCTTTGGTTGACTTATTTCACTCAGCAAGCATAAGGCCCTCCAGATTCATCCATGTTGTGAGATGTTTCACAGATTCATCATTATTTTTTATCATTGCATGGTATTCCATTGTGTGTTATGTACTACAGTTTGTTTATCCATTCATCTGTTGATGGGCATTTAGGCTGTTTCCATCTTTTTTGCTATGGTGAATAATGCTGGAATGAACATGGGTGCGCATATGTCTATCCGTATCATGTCTCTTATTTCCCTAGGATATATTCCTAGGGGTGGGATTGCTGGATCGTATGGTATTTCTATTTCCAGCTTTTTAAGGAAGTGCCATAACATTTTCCATAGTGGTTGTACTATTTTTACATTCCCACCAGCAGTGTATAAGAATTCCAATCTCCCTACAACCCCACCAGCATTTGTTGTTTTTTGATCAGTGCCATTCTTGCTGGGGTCAGATAGTATCTCATTGTAGTTTTGATTTGCATCTCTCTAATGGCTAATGGGTAATGGGATACCCTAGTGACATAGTGGTTAAGCATTCAGCTGCTAACCCTGGTTTCCAGGGGCCCCTTGGAAACCCTATGGGGAAGTTCTACTCTGTCCTATAGGGTTGCTATGAGTCGGAATTGACTCGGCGGCAGTGGGTCTGGTTTGGTTGTTGTTTTTTTTTTTAATATAATTTTTATCCTGCTTTAAGTGAAAGTTTACAAATCAAGTCAGTCTCTCACACAAAAACCCATATACACCTTGCTACACACTCCCAATTACTCTCCCCCTAGTGAGACAGCTGGCTCTCTCCCTCCACTCTCTCTTTTCGTGTCCATTTCACCAGCTTCTAACCCCCTCTACCCTCTCATCTCCCATCCAGGCAGGAGATGCCAACATAGTCTCAAGTGTCCACCTGATCCAAGAAGCTCACTCCTCACCAGCATCCCTCTCCAGCCCATTGTCCAGCCCAATCCATGTCTAAGAGTTGGCTTCAGGATTGGTTCCTGTCCTGGGCCAACAGAAGGTCTGGGGTCATGACCACCAGGGTCCTTCTAGTCTCAGTCAGACCATTAAGTCTGGTGTTATGAGAATTTCGGGTCTGCATCCCACTGCTCTCCTGCTCCCTCAGGGGTTCTACGTGGTGTTCCCTGTCAGGGCAGTCATTGGTTGTAGCCGGGCACCATCTACTTCTTCTGGTCTCAGGATGATGTATACTCTGGTTCATGTGGCCCTTTCTGTCTCTTGGGCTCGTAATCGCCTTGTGTCCTTGGTGTCCTCCATTCTCTTTTGATCCAGGTGGATCGAGACCAGTTGATGCATCTTAGATGGCTGCTTGCTAGCGTTGAAGACCTCAGACACCACTCTTCAAAGTGGGATGCAGAATGTCTTCTTAATAGATTTTATTATGCCAATTGACTTAGATGTCCCCTGAAACCATGGTCCCCAGACCCCTGCCCCTGCTATGCTGGCCTTAGAAGCATTCAGTTTATTCAGGAAACTTCTTTGCTTTTGGTTTAGTCCAATTGTGCTGACCTCCCCTGTATTGTGTCCTGTCTTTCCCTTCACCTAAAGTAGTTCTTATCCACTATCTAACTAGTGAATACCCCTCTCCCACCCTCCCTCCCTTCCCCGTCTCGTAACCACAAAAGAACGTTTTCTTCTCAAACTATTTCTCAAGTTCTTATAATAGTGGTCTTATACAATATTTGTCCTTTTGCAACTGACTAATTTCACTCAACATAATGTCTTCCAGATTCCTCACTGTTCTGTATCGATGCGTAGTATTCCATTGTGTGAATATACCATAATTTATTTATCAATTCATCTGTTGATGGGCACCTTGGTTGCTTCCATCTTTTTGCTATTGTAAACAGTGCTGCAGTAAACATGGGTGTGCATATATCTGTTCGTGTAAAGGCTCTTATTTCTCTAGGATACATTCCAAGGAGTGGGATTGCTGGATCGTATGGTAGTTCTATTTCTAGCTTTTTAAGGAAACGCCAAATCGATTTCCAGAGTGGTTGTACTATTTCACATTCCCACCAGCCATGTATAAGTGTTCCAATCTCTCCACAGCCTCTCCAACATTTATTATTTTGTGCTTTTTGGATTAATGCCAGCCTTGTTGGAGTGAGATGAAATCTCATTGTAGTTTTGATCTGCACTTCTCTAATGGCTAATGATCGTGTACATTTCCTCATGTATCTGTTAGCTACCTAAATGTCTCCTTTAGTGAAGTGTCTATTCATATCTTTTGCCCATTTTTTAATTGGGTTATTTGTCTTTTTGCAGTTGAGTTTTTGCAGTATCATGTAGATTTTAGAGATCAGGCGCTGATCTGGTTTTTTTTTTTTAATGGCGAATAGTTACAAGCATCTCTTCAGGTGTTTGTTAGCCGCCTAAATATCTTTGTGGAACTGTGTGTTCATGTTCTTTGCCCATTTTTTAATTGAATCTTTTGTCTTCTTGGGAACAGTGAAAATTTTGGTGTGGAAAAACAGAGTTCCTGAGGGAAGAGTGATAGTGATGAAGCTGAAGAGAAGGGATGGGGCCAGTTCATGAAGAGCCTTGAATGCCACATCAAGGATCACGGATAATAGAAGACACTGAAGGCTTTTGAGAAAGAACAGTATATAGACTGGCTTGTTCATAGAAAGATCTCTCTGACCTCAGCATGCAGGAAGGGTTGGAAGGGGCCCCAAAGGAGGCTGTTCCTGGGGTCTGGACAGGAGAAGATGAAGGTCAGACCTAAGACGGTGGCCATGAGGCTGGAGTGAAGTAGGCAGATTTTGTGGATGATGATGAGGTAGGCCTGAGCTCTACTCTGACTGGACTGCCTTACGTCATGTGCTTACCCCTAAACCAAAGACCTGGTGAAGTGTTAGGTTTTGTGAAGGTGTAGGAGAGGAGGTATGAGAGATGACTCGAATTCCTGGCTTGAGCACCTGATGTACTTTTTTATCCAATAAGGCAGGGATGCTCAACTCTGTCATATGCTCCTGCTAAGTCAAGTGAGATGAGGATTTAGAAGTGTTCTTGGGATTTAGTGACAAAAAATTTTAAGGTGTAGTGGGGCAGAAAACAAGTAAATTGTATCAGATAAGTCATGAATGCACAAGGTAAGAACTCTGTGAAATTAGCTGGGGTGTGTGAACCTGCTGGGGGAGGAAGGGGCTGCAGGAGAAAGCCCCATGTCTTCAGCTTGCTGTTTTACAGGCTCTGAGGAGGCACACCCTGACCACCAAGATGGGAACGCAGGCATCGCCATGGAGGTGACAGGAATGCACCCCCTTGGGCAAAATTACCCTTTCCTGAACCGACCACTGGACTGCAATGAGGAGTAGGCTCCGGATCCCAAGCACCTCCTACAGCACTGCTTCATGGCCACAGTGACCGCCAGTGACATTCCAGGAAGTCCTGAGGAGGCCCCTGTCCCCACCTCAGACTCACATGGACCAGCGCCATAAACATTCAATAAATGTCTCCACACCGTCCTCTTTTAGAGTCTCTGTGTGGTGAAAGGTGGGGTAAGGTATAATCAAAAGGGCTTTGGAGCAGAGCAAGGTAAATTAGGGCTTTTCCCAGCAAACCTGCCCAGGTCCTGCTGTGGACTCAGCTATACTGCTCTGCCTGACTTACTGGGGACCCCATGCAAGCAAGGCTGTCATAGAGAGAAGCCTGGGCCCTGTGAGGGGCTCAGAGGAGGCTAACTTAGTCTGGAGGTGTCAGAGAATTACAATCTGGTCTCCTTGCTTCAAAGCAGGTGTGTTTCAGAGCCCCTGGGAAGATTATTGGAACCCCTGGGTGGTGCAAACAGTTAAGTGCTCAACTACTCACCAAAAGGTTGGCCACTGGAACCCACCCAAAGGCCTGGCAATCTGCTTCCAAAAGACGATAGCCTTGAAAACCCTATGGAGCAGTTCTACTCTGCACACATGGGGTCACCATCAGTTAGAATGGACTCAATGGCAATGGGTTTGGGGTTTTTGGCTTTGGGGAAATGATCAGGACCTAGAAGGTGGTGACCCCGTTCCTGAAGTGAGCCTCTCCTGCTCTGAGGAATGGAATGGGAGGGAATGCAGTGTGCACAGGGGCCAGCCATGTTTATATCATTCAGTTTCTTAGATGGATAAAAGAGTGAATGAATGAATGACTGAGAATTAATGGTTAGCGATCCAAGCACAGACTCCAGAGTGTAGACTTGGCCAATTCCTGACTCTGTGGGCCTTAATAAAGTCTCTCTCTGATCCTCCCTCACTGGATTATTGTAAGTGTTCAATGAGGTGATGGATATGAACTCTCTTCATAAACATGAACGTGCTACAAAGACTTTTATTGTTAATTACAGATGGGAGTTGTCAATATAGCCTAGTGACGATCTCTCATTCCTACAAGCAGGGATAATAGTAGTATCACCTCACAGGGTTTGGGGGAGGATTAAATTACTTACTGCATGTGAAGTATTTAGAACAGTGTTGGCAAATGGAAAGCACAACGTGTTAGCTATTATTGTTTTTTTTTTAAGCTGATAGCAAGGGAAACTTAGGGCAGGATGCCAACTGCCACTCCTGTCTCCTAGCTGTTCTTCTCATCCTGACTTTGATAATGGCTTTGGGCTTTGCCTTGGAAATGCAAGGCAATGAGCAAGGAGACTCACTAGCCACTGAAAAGCAGCTCTTGACATTTCTGACAATGACATGACCTGCTGCTGGAGTTGGCACAGTGAAATGGTCACTCTTAGATATCTGTGCATTGGGCTTGACCAGCCAAGGGCACATAACAGGGTTGGCAAGTCTGGGTGTGTCACCCACAGAAGTGCTGTGGGCTGGAACTCAAGAGACCTTGGTTCTGGTTTTGCTTCGTTTGTCGTCTTGTGCATGGGGAGGAGAGGGTCTTTTTTTTCCTACCACTCTAGACTCAGCACCTTTATCAATTGACTACATTCAGTGCGTGTCTCTGTTCTGTGTCAGGACCTGTGCAGATGGCCAGAAACAAGTGAATCAGACACAGCTCTTGCCCTCAAAAGTGCTCACATGGAGGGTGAGATAGGTATGTATCAGGGCAGTGGGCCCATGATAGCCCTTCAGGAAGCTTGAGGGAGAAAGAAGTGATGTCTGAACTGAATCATCAAAGATGAGTCAAAGTTTCCAGGTGAGACAAGTTCAGAATATGTTCAGTCAGAGTACAACCAGTTCACACACAGAGTTTAGCACGAACCAGGAAATGCAAGTTATTTGTTGTGGAGGACAGAGCTTCCGGCACTTGTGTCGGGGTGAGGGGGTGGGGTGGGGTGGTAGGTGGGGAGGTTTAGTCAAGGTTGTTCAGTGTGACTTTTCAAGGGACAGAGCCTTTCTCTGTCCTTTGTGTCCCCTTCAGTAAAACTAAAATTTTCCCTGAGCACCTTCTGTTCTGGGCTTCCTGGTGGGAAGTAGGAGGGGAGGGGAACTACAAAGAAGAATCCGATAATGCCCTTGCCTTTAGACTGCTCACAGTCTGACAGGGGAAGAAAATCTATAAATTCTAAAAATTCAAGGGGTCATCAATCAGTGGCCTAAAGCAGTGGTTCTAAACTTCAGCAGGCATCAGAACCTCCTTGAGGTCTTTTAAAACATAAATTGCTAAAGCTTCCCATCCCCTAGTGTCTGATTTTGGTGTAAATCCTGAGAGTTTGCATGTCTAACAAGTTCCAGGTGATGCTGTAGCTGCTGATCTGGACCACCCTCTGAGCATGTCTGGCCGGGAAGAACAAAGACACTGCTTTGAGGACTCTGAGTGGGAGAGGTCAGGAGGAGACCTCATACTGAGCAGGGCCCTGAAGAGCTGGGAGAATTTCCCCAGCAGGGGCCTGTGTGGACGGAATGGGCATATGCCCAGCCCGGTAAAGCTCCTCTCCACCCCCCATGTTCAGCTTCTCATTTGAATTCAATCAATACTCAGAGCCGGTTCTCAACCAGGGTGGACTTGTCTGGAGTCCTGGGTTAAAAACAAACTGCTCATCCTATGCACGGGAGTCCCCTCCCCCAAGGCAGCCAAGGAGCCAGGAAGCTGGGTGGGCTGACGCACAGACAAAACAGGGTTGGCAAGTCTGGGCGTGTCACCCACAGAAGTGCTATGGACTGGAACTCAAGAGACCTTGGTTCTGGTTTTGCTTCGTTTGTCGTCTTGTGCATGGGGAGGAGAGGGTCTTTTTTTTTCCTACCACTCTAGACTCAGCACCTTTATCAATTGACTGCATTCAGTGGGTGTCTCTGTTCTGTGTCAGGACCTGTGCAGATGGCCAGAAACAAGTGAATCAGACACAGCTCTTGCCCTCAAAAGTGCTCACATGGAGGGTGAGATAAGTATGTATCAGGGCAGTGGGCCCATGATAGCCCTTCAGGAAGCTTGAGGGAGAAAGAAGTGATGTCTGAACTGAATCATCAAAGATGATTCAGTCTGAAATAGTCTGAGCTTACCGCTGCTTTAAAGCACACATCGACTTGCAATTATTTCTTGTAAATTGCCTTCCCAGTTATGTTCGGAACATGTGTGTGTGCCCGTCTGAGAACCAACACTCAGGGGCATAGGGTGGGATGGCGGGCTGGGAGGTGGGCTCCAGGTGGAGGGGAGCCTGAGTCTAATTCTTCAGCCAAAAATCACAGGATTGTTGAATCTTGGAATTTGGAAATATTAGAACCTTCCAATCCCCTTTACAACATTCCTGTTACGTGATTTTCCAGCCTCTTCTCAAACACCCTCATGTATGTTTGTTCATGCAACATTGATTGACACTAATTCTCTGCCAAGATCTGGACTAAATGGATACCCAGCTCCTGTTCTCAAGAAGCTCGTGGCAATAGGTATCTACAGGACACCTAACCCAGCCAAGGGGCTCAAGGAAGGCTTCCTGGAGGAAGTGATGCTGGCATTAAGTCTTGAAGGACCACTAGCAGGTAAAAGGGAGTTTGTGGTATAAGATGGGGAACAGCATTCAAAGAAGAGGGAACGGCATACACAAAGGCTCAGAGGTAAGAGAGAGTGTACGATGATTTCAAGAACAATAAGTGGCTCAATTTGGGTCGACCTAGAGTCAAGGTGGAGAATGGTGACAGATGAAGCAGGAAGGTTACATGTGACAAGTCCTAAAGCCTTTGCTACCTTAAGGGGCTTGTACTACATTAAGGAAAGGGTTTTAAGCAGGAAAGGGAACCTGGCACTTTATGTGATAGCTTGCTCTCATGGTCCTCGTGAAACTGAAGTAAAATTTACCACTCAGGAGCTCTGCCTCTGGGGCTGATTGAACACCTGACCTTTTGGCTCCTGAAACCTCAGAAGCCTGAAGGACAGCGACAGCTCATTGCCCGCAAGAATTGGCACATCTCTCCTCTTGTCATGGGGAGGAAGCCATTCTTCCGCCTGGTGCATGACGCTGCTCTTTCTTGTCTGTGTCCAGTTAGCTCGGTGGCCAGAGCATGGGACAGTGGAGGCTCAGGCCACAGGCCAGAGCATAAGACAGCCAAGGGCCTTGCTCTGTCCCAGAGCCCTGGATCTCATCTGCACAACTGGGAGGCTCTCATATGTGGAGTGCTCACAGGGGTGTGGATGGTTCATTCTGTCCCCTTCAGGATCAGCGCCACCCAGAGCAGACAGTCCATTCAGGGAGTGTTAACCAGGGACTTACTCCAGGGCCAGGTTTGTGACAAGCCCTTTAGCAGACCTGAGGAAGGTAGAAGATGCAGCCCTGCCTTTGCAGACCTTCCCGAAGAGGGATGAACAGGAGATTTGACCCACGAAACACCTAGAGAGCAGGTAAAGACAGTTTGTAAGCAAAAGCCATGCTACGACGTAAGGGCCATCAGAGTTGCAGGGATCTTAGGCAGAGGACCTTAAAAAGCAAAGATGTCACTTTGAGGACTAAGATGTGCCTGACCCAAGCCATGGGATTTTCAATTGTCTCATATGTATGTGAAAGCTGGACAATGAATAAGGAAGACTGAAGAACTGAAGCCTTTGAATTATGGTGTTGATGAAGAATATTGAACATACCATGGACTGCCAGAAGAATGAGCTAAGCTGTCCTGGAAGAAGTATAGCCAGAGTGCTCCTTAGAAAGGAGGATGGCGAGACTTCGTCTCATGTTCTTTGGACATTTTATCAGGAGGGACCAGTCCCTAGCGAAGAACGTCATGCTTGGTAAAGTAGAGGGTCAGCAAAAAAGAGAAAGACCCTCAGTGAGCTGGACTGACACAGTAGCTGCAACAATGGGTTCAAATATAGCAACAATTGTGACGATGGCACAGAACCGGGCAGTGTTTTGTTCTGTTTTACATAGGGTCACTATGAGTCTGAACCAACTCAATGGCACCTAACAACAACAACAAGGCAGGGGAAAAGAACGTCTGGAAGCCTTCATGGAGGAGGTGAGGGTTTAATTTGACCTTGATGGACCATGGCAATATTTGAAGATCCAAATGATGTAGAGGAAGTGTTCTATAGCGTCAACTTTACTTATTAAAAAAGAACATCACTTGTTGTTCCAAGTACCCTGGACAAATATATCATTTCCAGCCCTACCCCCAGCCAGGTGGCCCATCCCCAGACAGATGCCCCAGTAGTTAAGCATTCACCTGCTAACCAAAAGTCGGCAGTTTGAATCTACCAGCCACTCCTTGGAAACCTTATGGGGCAGTTCTACTTTGTCCTGTAGGGTCGCTATGAGTAGGAATTGACTTGACAGCAACGAGGTTTGTTTTGTTTTTACCCCCAGCCATAGTCATTTGGAGCCCTGGTGGCACAGTGGTTAAGTGATATGGCTGCTAACCAAAAGGTCGGCAGTTCAAATCCACCAGCTGCTCCTTGGAAACCCTATGGGGGCAGTTCTACTCTGTCCTCTAGGGTTGCTATGGTTTGGAATCAACTCGACGGCAGCAGGTCTGGTTTGGTTTTGGTATAGTCATTTAATCATTTGACAAACATTCACTTAGTGTCTTTTGTGTGTCAGGCCTTACCCTGGGCTCTAGGGATAAAGAAATGAAACAGTCATAATTTCTGCCCTCAAGGAGCTCCCAGGCTATTGGGGGAAGACTGATTTAAAATATACAGTTACAATATAGTGTGGAAAGTGCCCTGATTTCTTTGTTCATTCATCTGTCAAAAGATAGCTTACTGCTAAGTTAGGTTATGCCACCCTCACACATGGTAACTGTTGTAAGAACTGGAGGAAGGAGAGACTGTTGCTGGGGTTCCAGCTGTCATGCCTGTTCTCCATCCCATTGTGGTGGTGTTAGCTTCCCTCAAGTCGGTCCCAACTCATGGGAGTTGTGACCCCATGCACAATGGAAGTAGATCATCAGGTCTTTCTTCCTAGTCCACCTTAGTCTGGAAGTGCCGCTGAAACCTATTCAGCATATAAAAACACACAAGCCTCCACTGAGAAACAGGTGGTGGCTGCACATGAGGTGCGTTGGCTGGAAACTGAACCCAGGTCCCCCACATGGAAGGCAAGAATTCTACCACTGAACCACCACTCCACCCACTGTGGCAGAGGTAAATTGCAAAAATGGTCCAATCCTTCACTCTTCCCTATACCCACCCCTTTGAAATGTGACTTTGCAACTCCTTCCATCAAGATGTGGACTCTATATCCCACCCCTTGAATCTGGGCTGGCCTATGACTTACTTTACCTAATAGAATGTGGTGTAAGTGACAGTGTGCAGGTTCCAAGCTTAGGCCTCAAGAGACCTTGCATGCTTCTGCTCTTGGAACCTTGCCCAGCTGCCATGTGAACAACCTGAGCTAACTTGGTGGAGGATGAAATGACCTTTCGGTTAGCAGCTTAGTGCTTAACTATTGCCCCATTAAGGCTCTAGCTGATCTACTACCTGACCACAAAAGTATGGGTGAGTCCAGCCAAAGCCAGAAGAGCCATCTCTGAGTAACCCCAAATTGCTGAACTGCAGAATTGCCAGCCAAATAAATGATTGCCGTTTTAAGTCACTAAGTTTTGGGGTGGTTTGTTATGCAGCAAAAGCTAATTGATACACCTATAATGGGGGCATCAGGGACCCAGTCGTAAGAAGTTCAGAAAGGTAGTGATAGGGGGCCTACAGCAAGGGCTGAGAATATTCCTATTTGGAAACCATCCATAGTACCTCCATCTCCTCCCCAATACACTGTGTGCCCACATCAATCTTGCTCATGGGTATACCCCCAATGCATAGTAGGTCCTCAATAAGCATTTCCTGAACAAATGAATCTCTTCACAGATAAAAACCAAGTTTCTCAGTGTATCACTGATGGCTCTTTCCAAGCTGGCCCCTGCCTCTCAGGAGCCCCCTGTTCTGCCTACTCCCACCTCACCCTTAAGATAACCTTAACTGTACTCTCAAATCATCGGCTGTTCGTGGCCTCCCTGCCTTTGTGTGTGTTGTTCCCTCTCCCTGGAGTACCCTTCACACTCACACCTCATATCCACATTTCACTACCCAGTGAACGACCATTCATCTTTCAATACCCAGCCCTAATGTTGCCTCCTCTAGGAAGCCTTCCCTGGCATCCCCAAGAGTTAAGTGCTCCTTCCTCTGGGCTCTCAGAACACTTTTTTTCATGTGCATTCTCTCAATCATTTAACTCGTATTTGTTAAGTCCCTCTTCTGGGCCAGATACTGATAGTTCTGTGGTAGATTGTTTGCAAAGACAGGTGCAAAAATTCCATTCCCGTGTGCATGCCCCTTTAGTGCGGTGTAGGAGCTCTGGTGGCACAGTGGTGAAGCACTCGGCTGCTAACTGCAAGGTCAACAATTCAAACCCACCACCCACTCGGCAGAAGACAGATGTAGCAGTCTGCTTCTATAAAGATTATAGCCTTGGAAACTCTATAGGGCAGTTTAACTCTGTCCTACAGGGTCATTATGAATTGGAATCGACTCAAAGGCAACAGGTTTAGTTTTTTTGTTTTGTTTTGTTTTGTTTTAGGGCAACGTAACTTTGCCACCCCTCCCATCAAGAGGTGGAATCTATTTTCCCATCCTTTGTTTCTGGGCTGATCTGGTGACTTGCTTTGATAAATAGCATTTGACAGAAGTGATGTGCTGCTTTTGAGCCTGTTGGTGTTAGTTGCCATTGAGTTGATTCCCACTCATGGCAATCCCATATGTGCAAGGCCTAGACCTCAAGAAACCTCGCCAATTCCTTTCTTACCCTCTTGAAATGAGGAAGCCCATGTGAAGAAAAGGCTTCACCTAGGCTAGCCTGCTGGAAGAAAAGATCAGGTGGTGCATGTAAGAGCTACCCACTGAGGCCCCCTAGACCAACTAGCCCCCAGTTGAGCTACCAGACGAGACCAGCAGAACCACTCAGGTAAGTCCAGTCCAAAGTGCCCCAACTCACAGAATCATGAACAATTAAATGGTAGTTGTTTTAGACCAGAAAGTTTTGAGTAGTTTGCTAAACAGCAATAGTTTACCGATATACATCTTGTCACATATTTTGTTATAATTTTGAATGTGCCTGCCTTCTCCATTTATCTGTAAGCTTTTCCTTAGAGGAAAGAAGCCGTGTCTTTGTGCTGAATATCTTCTGTTTGCTACTTCAGATCTACTCTTTTCCCTTCTCAACTCTGCTCCATACTCTGGAACGATGACCTTTATTGGCTACATCAAGGGGCTGCCTTGCCCTCTGGATTTTGGTAGCGTTTGCCCAACTGGAATGCCAGCAGAATATATATTCCCCTAGCTCCCTCCCTGAAGGGTCACCACGGGCTGGCTGCATCTCTCCTTCAAGGGACACAGCTCCTATTCCATAGCCCTCTCCACAGCTTTTTAGTCTCCAAACCCATTGCCATCGACTCATAGCAACCCTACAGGACACAGTAGAACTGCCCCATGGGGTTTCTTTATAGAAGCAGACTGTCACATCTTTCTCCCATGGAGCAGCTATTGGGTTCAAACTGCCAACCTTTGGGTTAGCAGCTGAGTGCTTAACCACTGTACCACCAGGGCTCCTTTTTTTGTTTCCAGATTCTAGTAATTTCTCCATTCTCTGCCCTTTCACGCCTAAGAGTAGTAATCAGTGTCCTAATGTTACTTGCCCTGGAGTATTCCTTTATTTCTTGTCCATGTATTAAATTGTCTCTTTATTAAACTCTTTTCATATTACCTAATTTGACAATGCCATCTGTTTGCTCCTGAAACCCCGACTGATATAGTCTTATTCTCTAATCTATTCCAGCTGCCACCTGAAATCCATTAGCGTGGAGTCAATTCACAATCACAATCATAGTGATTCTATAGGACAGAGTAGAACTGCCGCAGAGGGTTTCCAAGGAGCGGCTGGTAGATTTGAACTGCGATCTTTTCTAGTTAGCAGCCATAGCTCGCCATAGCTCTTAACTGCTGTGCCACCATGGAGCACAAGGTATATGTTTAATAAATGCAGGGCTTTGAACCGACTCAATCCGATTCAGTTATGGCTGGCTGACAAAGTGAAACCGGAACAGACCCAAATTTTTACCATTTGGATAACCAAAACGATAATTGGAATGGGAGAAATTACAGGTTGAAGCCCTGGAATGGGAGACTTGAAAGAGGCATAGTGAGCCCTTTCAGGAGCCTAATGCGTAAGATTGGATTATTGGCAGGACTGTAGGCAGCGGCAAACATGCACAGCATCGTGGTTAGCTGCCATCTTTGAGGAGAGCAACGCGTTTCCTGCTGCTCAAAATCTGACAGGCAAGAGATCTGGTTGTTATGCAAAGTGTACACTGCTCTTGTTTTCTGAGAGGGAGATTAGGTTTCTCGCAGGGAATTAACCCATAGTTTTTCCTGTTCTGGCTATCATTCTGGTTCATTCAAATTTTTAAAAATTGGGATCTGTTCCCGTTCTGGTTTCGCTTCCTTGGCCATAACTAATCTGGGAAGAATCACTTTGAAGCCCTGAATAAGTCTTGTTTGACAAAGGAATGAAGACTTCAAGGGGATCTATGGCGTAGTCATTAAGTGCTACAGCTGCTAACCAAAAGTCAGCAGTTTGAATCCTTGGAAACTCTATGCGGCAGTTCTGGTCTGTCCTATAGGGTCGCTGTGAGTCAGCCAGCAACGGGCTTTTTTGCTATTGTTATTAGTCACACTTCGGTCAGAGAGACTTGGGTCCACATTTTGACTCTGTGGCTTCCTAGCTGTGTGGCCTCAGGCAAATGTCTTCACTTCTTAGAGCCTCAGTTTCCCCATGTGTTAAATTTGGATATCAAATACCTTGCAGGATTGTTGCTAAGACTGTAGATGATGTTTGTAAAATCTTCAACTCGAGGTGAATGGTAAATATTATTTTGATGAGGAGGTAGGGAGAATTTCATATTCACTTTCCCATCTGAGCCTCACTACGCCACTATGAAGATCACAATCCTCATGTTTTTTTTGTTTGCTTTTTGGCAGATAAGATCAGGGAAGGAAAACTACCTGCCTAAGGCCACACATTGAGCTGGAGGAGGAGTCAGAATTTGAATCCAGGCCTCTGACTTCCAGTTCAGTGCTCTTTCTGCTATATTGGGCACAGTCATGACCTCAGCCTTCTCCTTCAACAAGCCAGCTGGGAAAGAAAACAAAACAGGCCCTTCTGGGAGAGGCTGGCACAGTGTCCACCTACTCTACTCTCTTCTTCAACTAAACTTTTTGAGTTTTTCCAAGAAAAAAAGTGTTGACCTGGTAGCCTGCCTCACTCCCAGTAGGATCCTTCCTGAGGCTGGGAGAGGTGAGAGTGTGCTTTGGTGGGAGACCTGGGGACATGAGTGAAGTGCATTTCACAGGGCAGCCAAGGCATTAGGGTCATCTCCTTCCTCACCTCGGCCCTCTTGGACTTCTTTTTCCAGAGCCCTGGGCTTCCGGCAAGGCTTCCTGACCACTCCAGCCCTCAGTGAGTATGCCCTTCTCTGAGCTATCACAGTACCTGGCACATAGTAGGTGCACCTTAAAATCTGAGGAACAAAAGAATGAATGTGCTTATTTGCATAAATCCTCATTCTACAAATATCAGATGTGCACTCGCCTCCCAGAGACAAACCAGACAATGCCTGTCCCTCACAGATAGTCTCATGTTAGTGCCACATAATTCTCGGTATTCACCACCCTATGTGTCTGCTAAGAGTTGCATCGAACACTGTCAGAGCTGGGAGGCCCCTTGGAGACTACCTATACATTTCAGCTTTCTTGTTATATGGATGGGGAAACCGAGGTTCAGAGAGACAACCTTCTGACACAGTGTAGAGCACTGATGAGAAGTTAGGAGAACTGGGTTCAAATCCTGACTCTGCTGGCAACGCTCATCCTCTCTCTGGTCCTTGTTTTCCCCATCTGTAACATAGGACTATGAGTCAGAACCGAGTACACAGCACCAGAAAATAACATGGGACCAGAATCACTCACTGCTCCATCTCGCACAGAGGGCTGTTCTAGTGCAGAGCCACGTCTCCGCGGGAGCCTTTATCTAGGGAGGAAGAAGCTTTCTTTGTGAAACCGTCACCTTCTAAACCCCCAGCTCCGGCTTCCCAAGCCCCGCCTTCCCTCCTGGCGGCTGTGCGTTACCATGGAGATTGTAAGCCCCTTGCAGCTCCCTGCTGTTCCGCACCCCTCCCCCTTCACCGTTTCTCCGGTGGCTGCCGGTCTCCCCCGTTGTGTTGTTGGGTGCGGTGGAGTGGATTCGGACCCATAGCGACCCTATATGACAAAGCAGAACTGCCCCATAGGGCTTCCTAGGCTGTAATCTTTACAGGAGCAGATCGCCAGGTCTTTTCTCCCAAGGAGCGGGTGGTTACCAACGACCTGTGGGTTAGCAGCCCAGTGCTTAATCATTGCGCCACCAGGGCGCTTTCCGATCTCCCCCAGGGCTGATAAATTCCGGAACTCCCTAGGGCAGAAATTATTATCCCCATTTGAAATCGGAGAGACTGAGACGCTGGGATTTTCTCCAGGCCACACACATACTGTTCCTGACAGACTCTCCCCTCCCAGGCACGGATTTCCTCCAGGATGGGCACCTCAACCCTCACTACAACCACCCCTATGTGTGACGTTATGCCTCCTATCCAGAGAGGCTTCTTTTTACTCTTTTCTTCTCTCTGTTTTTCTCCTTGGTAGTTTAACTTTTTATTCTAATAAAATCAGAACATGTTCTGACAAAACCTACAGTGACTTGAAGTTCAGTCTTTACATTAAAAAACTTTAAATCTATTCGTGGATATGTTGTTTGAGTCCTTTGTGAACTGAAAATAGTGCTGGGTGATAAAGCCTGCCAAAAACTCTATCGCAGAATTTTCCAGCCCTGATTATGCTGATGCAACAAAGATGATCCCATTTTTGAGCACTGCAATGTGCCAGGATGCATTAAGAAAAACCATACGTGACCGTGCAGAATTTACCCAACAAACACTGGACACTATACCAACTGTTAGAAGTGTTTTTATAACTATGGAAGATAAGGGTATCAAAACCTTGGCTTACGGAAAATAGAATTTGTCCACAAGGCTGGGCTCCTATCCCAAACAGCCCATTTGCTCTTTTGAACAAACTTAGCCTAAAAGTATAATACATTCACCTTCATGTGATGGTTGTACAGGTATGAAAGGGCTTTGGAAGTTGTGCTATGCACAACAGATGTTATTTATTGTCATTAAAAGAAGAGTGGAGAAGCATCCCCCAATTTTTTTCTCAAGAGCGTCCAATTGTCAGATTGTTAGATTTTGATATTTTCTATCATTAACATATGCAATGGTAAAGGTCTGTGATTCTAGAATCTTAAGCTTGATTCTAACCTAGAGCATTCTCTGATTCTGACATTCTCTGATTCCATGCAGGTGGGAAGGAAAGGCCTGAAGGCCAGGACAGATGGAGGCCCAGGTCAGCAGGAGGGTTCCAGGTCCCTGAGGAGGAGCAATTGTCCCTGCTGCCCACCTCCTGGGCTCACCCATGGAGCCACAGCCCAGCTCCCATCAGAACTGCCATCAGCTCACTGCCTTTCTCTCCAGCCAACCTTCCTTGGAGCCTCATCACCTGTATTATCCATATTCATCACACGTTTTCTTCCTTTTAGTCCAATTAGGCCACTTTGCCAACACTGCAGAAACCAAAACCTCCCCTTGATTAGTGACCCAGTAGGGGCGGCAGAGGAGATCCCAAATTAGGACAGCTTCACCTGCAACTCTACTCCATCCCAATCCTCCCCTACCACAGCCCAGGTGCCAAGTCCCTACACTCCAGATCAGCATGGTGGCTGCAGGACCATTCTTTTCTGAAGGTTCCAGTACATGGTGTTCCCTCCCTGATGGGCTCACAGACAGTTGCTGACTCATTACCCAGGTTGCTAATGCAGCAGGCATCCATGTATTCTGATGGGGCTGACGCAGCCATGTGTGGGGGACACCACCAGCCCTGGGCTGGAGGCTTGATACCTGGGTTCTGGGTCACCACTGCTTACAGGGTATTATAGATTGACTTGTGTTCCCCCAAAAGATATGTTGAACTCCTAACCCTTCTACCTGTGAATGTGACCTTGTCTGGAAATAAGCTCTTTGAGATGTTATCAGTTAGGTTAAAATGAGGTCATACTGGAATAGAATCAAAATCCAAACCCATTACCGTCCAGTCGATTCCAACTCACAATGACCCTATGGGACAGAGTAGAACTGCCTCATAGGGTTTCCAAGGCTGTAAATCTTTATGGAAGCAGACTGCCATGTCTTTTCTCATGGAGTGGCTAGTGGGTTCGAACCACCAACCTTTTGGTTAGCAGCTGAGTGCCTAACCACTGCATCACCAGGGTTCCTTACCAGAGTAGGGTGGGTCCTAATCCCATCTGAGTGGTGTTTTATAAAAGAGGAGAATAGACACGGAGACACACAGGAGTAATACTCAATGTGAAGATACAGCTGCAAGCCAAGGCACACCAAGGATTGCTGGGAGCCATCAGAAGCTAGGAGAGAGCCATGGACGAGTTTCTCTCTCAGAGCCCTCAGAAGAAATCAACATGGCTGATACCCTGATTTGGACTCCTTGCCTCCAGAACTGTGAGACAATAAATTTGTTTTTTGTTGTTGCCGTTAGGCACCATCAAGTCAGTTCTGACTCATAACGATCCTATGTACAACAGAACAAAACACTGCCTGGTCCTGCACCATCCTCAGAACAATTGCTATGTTTGAGGCCATTGTTGCAGCCATTGTGTCAGTCCATCTTGTTGAGGGTCTTCCTCTTTTTCAGTGACCCTCTATTCTACCAAGCATGATGTTCTCCTCCAGGGACTGGTCCCTCCTGATAACATGTCCAAAGTACATGAGACGAAGTCTCGCCATCCTCCCTTCTAAGGAGCATTCTGGTTGTACTTCTTCCAAGACAGCTTTGTTCGTTCTTCTGGCAGTCCAATTCTTCTTCGGTCTTCCTTATTCATTGTCCAGCTTTCACATGCATATGAGGCAATTGAAAATACCATGGTTTGGTCAGGTGTACCTTAGTCCTCAAGGGGACATCTTTGCTTTTTAACATTTTAAAGAGGTCTTTTGCAGCAGATTTGCCCAATACAACGCTTCCTTGACTGCTTGATTTCTTGACTGCTGCTTCCATGAGTGTTGATTGCAGATCCAATCGACTTGAGATTGACAACTTCAATCTTTTCTCCATTTATCATGATGTTGCTTATTGTTCCAGTTGTGAGGATTTTTGTTTTCTTTATGTTGAGATTCTTTTCTTTAAAGCCACTCATTTTTTGGTGCAGTCATGTGTTGCTTAACGTTTATGATATGTTCTATGAAATAGGATTTTATGTGATTTGGATGTGCAAACGCCATATTATGGATGAAGGTCCTTTCAGGCATTTGCTTCCAGAATAAGGCGGCTTTGTCCATATTAAAATTTTGCTGGGAAGCCCGTACAATTTCCGCGTGTCACAGCCTCCCTCTTCCGTGGTTAAGAGCTAGGATGCTAAGCAAAAAGTCAGCAGTTCGAATCCACTCCTTGGAAACTCTATGGGGCAGTTCTACTCTGTCCTATAGGGTTACTGTGAGTTAGAATCGACTCGACAACAATAATGGGTTTGTTTTTACAATTAGTTTATCTAAGGTTTAAACACATTTTTCTGCTGCCTTAGCATCAGCACGTGCAGACTCACCACTCACTTTCACGCTATGCAGCCAACATTGTCTGAAATGCTTGAACTACCCAGAGCTAGGACTAAACTCGATATTGTAGTTTAGTCCTCCTTTTCTTTAAGCAGTGATTGTCAGCGTGCTGAGAGGAATTCACTTTTGTGTTTGGTCCTCTATTCATGTCATTAGCAATTTCTCCATATCTAATTAGCCTTGTGGCTTTCAGTGGAGCCAATCCTTTAACAGCTAGGAGATTTTTTTCTTTGTTTTTGAGGATCATCGTGATTGCTGAGTGTGATGTGCCTAAATCCACTATGTCCCATTCTCTGATCAGGATTTCTGAACTCTGTTATTACCTTATGATACCACGGATCTATGTGCAGCTGGACATTGTCTGAATGGATGTTATGCGGCACCTGACTGTGTTTTGTTATGGCAGCCTAGGACACTAAGACACAGAGTTACCTGGAACTAGTGATTTCCCCTCTGTCTAAAGAGAATATTCCAGCCTACATGACTTGAGGGTTTTTTTAATTTTTTTAATTGTACTTTAGATGAAGGTTTACAGAGCAAACTAGTTTCTCATTAAACAATTAATATACATACTGTTTTGTGAGATTGGTTGCCAACCCCACGACATGTCAACACTCTCCTCTTCTCGACCTTGGGTTCCCCATTACCAGCTTTCCTGTCCCCTCCTAAATTTTGAAGCTTATGAACAAATGTATCAACAATAATGGGTTGTAGTAAAAAATGATTACTAAATACAACCTATCACTAAGATGCCCCTGGTCAGCCCACACCAGCACCACTGCTTGGCTGTATGAGCTCAGGGAGGTCATTTTAATTCTCTGAACCTTAGTTTCCTTGTGTGTGTGTGTGCGTGTGTGTGGGTGTGTGTGCAGTGTTTTGAGTGCTTACTGTATGCTGGGCACTGTCTTGTATGCTTTTGATTTACTCTGTACTAGCTACGTTCTCATTTGTAAACAACAGAAACTATTTCTGGCACAACTAAGGAAAAGAGGGTTTATTAGAAGCCTACTGGATGGCTCACAGAACTGTCAGGGAGACTGGAGACAGACTTAGAAAACAGGCAAGAATCAGGGGCAGCTGGGCACAGCCAAGTAGACTACCTCTGGCTACACAGTCAATTTGCTGCTCACCACTGCACTGCTGCCCTCTTGTCCTTACTGCAGTCACCTGAGGTAATCTCTGTTCTTGCATCTCTGCCTAACTCCCACCAGACTCAAGGCAGGTGGGGTACCAACTTGCCCGGGCCCAGGCACACAGGGGTCAGGAGAAGGAGTTACTGCCTCTTTTGCTTCCCCAGGGAGTCGTAGGACCCTCCCTCCCTCATAGCTTGGAATTCCCCCAAAGTGTTTGGATGCTTGGAAGCCAAAAGCAATCAATGTCCACTATAGCCTTCGGCAGGCCTGAGTTGGTAATATGAATTTCCCATATTTTACAGATAAAGAGACTGAGTCTCTGAAAGGTTTATTTACTGGGTATATTAACGTTCACCTCACAGGGTTAAAGTGAGGAAATGGATGTAGGTGGTCAGCAAGGTTTATTCCCTTCCCCTTTGGTAATAGCTTCTTGGTTGGCTGTTTGTTCAGCCATGGGGAAAGCTTCCAAAGACTTGTTTGCATTTTCTGTGACTCTGGAACTGGCCCCTAACTTCCTGGCAATAACCACGGTTCTAATTTACCCCAGGGGGTTGCACTTCTATGTAGACAGTCCATCATCATCATTACATTGCTTTCAGCTTATTGAAGCCTCATAAACTCCTGTGAGGTAGGTATTACCTCAGTTTAGCATATGAGATAACAGGCTCAGAGAGGTTTAGTGTCTGTCCTAAGCTCATCAAGCAATTCAGAGCAGAGCCAGAATTATATCTAGGTCTCCTCTCTCCAGTTCACTCTATCACATGCTTCTATTTCAAAGAAGCAGGCTTAAAACAGGGCACCAGGGATTCAACATATACACAGAAGGTCAAGGAAGGAAGAGGCCTTAGCAATCTTTGCACTCTTTCCTCCTTTTCACTGATGAGAAAGGTGAGGCCGAGAGAGAGTAAGTGCCCAATCCAATCTCACACAGCACCATCTGTGAAACCTCCATATAAAGTTCAGGGCTTGAATCCAGTTCTCTTGCCTCCCAGTCTAGTGAGCATTCCCCACAACATCATGGAGCCCATTTTAACATTGAAGTAACTGCGAGATGGACAGGTGGAGAGTAAATGGCCAACCCAACCGTTGAGATGAAGGTCTAGCTAATGGTGTGGGCCCAGAAGAAAGGACATGGCAGCAGCATACCTGGGAAGTAGGAGGCTTAGCACCCCCTGAAAATCCTGTTCTCTCATCATCAGAAAATGTCTCCACAGCTTAAGGTCAGTTACCTCTTCTGGTTGTGATTGATTGCAATAGACTTAAATTGGTAGGTTATTAGAATAGTTGGGGATAGAGTTTGAAGACAATGCAATTATAACTGAACAGATGAAATATGTCCGTTCCAAAGAACTGAACAGTCTATGATCATTAGCCCTTTGATCTGAGGCCCACACCTAGGGGCTGGGAATGTCCACGTGTCCTGCCTCTTGAGGAAGACTTCCCACCACACAGATGTCCCCACCCCCATCCACAGACTTCTTCCAGAGTCAGCTGAGATAGCAACTCCTCTAGGAAATTTTTCTTGACTCCCAAGCTGGGTTGGGAACTCCTCTGGTTTCCCAGAGCCCCCCACAGCTTCCGTGTGTCACAGCCTGGACCACACTTGGTTATCATTGTCATTGTCTATGTGCCTGTCTACTAGACTGTCAACTCTGGAGTACAGAGAGGTCTGCCACAGAGGAGGCTTCAGCAAATGTTAACTAAATGAATGAGTGGATGGAGAAAAGTGGGGGAGAACCCAGCCCTTGCCCCAACTCCTCCTCTATCTGCTCCCACTCTGAATTCCAAGCTGGGGACATCAGTCTCTGTCCTGCTCTGGCCCCTGGATTTGGACTTTGAGCCAGATTCCTCTGGTAATGAAGCTTCAACTCTCCCCAACTAACTCTGACCTGGCTTCCCCTCCTCCTGCCAAGCCCCAAGGATCCTGAACTGCCTTCAGCCTAATTCCTCCAGCAGCTGAACTCCAGCCGTGAGAGCTCCATCTGCAGTCAGCATTCTGGCCAGCAGTTTAGCCAGATAATTCCTAGAATAGCCATAGGATTGGCATGCCCTCTGGACAGGCCTGAGCAAGGCACTGAGGACACAGAGATGGACAAGGTAGTCTACTAGAATCCTGAGTCTGCAAGATATTTGAGACAAATCTCAAAGGAGAGTAGGCACAGTCAGAAACTAATAGGTGTCTTGGTGTGAAATTGACAGAAACCCATGATCAGCCTTGTGCCTGTTAACCAGAGGCTCTAGCAGCCTACTGGGTCTTCACTGGGCACTTACAGGATATGTGGGAGATTTAGAAGTTTAATCTGATAGAGGCCAGGATATCTGGAAGGAGTATTCTAGAAGGGACCTCATTACACCAACATTTCAGGACATACCAATATTCTGACACACTAATGTTCCATCAAATACAAATGGCCAAGAAGCACATGAAAAGATGGCCAAAGTCATTACCCATTGCTGTTGTTAGGTGCCACTGAATCAATTTCAACTCATATGATGCCATGTGACAGAGTAGAACTGCCCCCATAGAGTTTTCTTGGCTGTAATCTTTAAGGAAGCACATTGCCAGTTCTTCCTCCTGTGAAGCTGCTGGGTGGGTTTGAACCACCAACATTTCAGTTAGCAGCCGAGCACTTAACTGTTGCATTACGCAACAATAAAATGTTCCATCACACCCCATTCTGTCACTTTGCCATTCCAATATAGAGGCATTCCATCCCACCAATATTCCTCTCTCTACCGTTCCAATGTTCCGCCCCACCAACATTCCTCCATACCATCACCCTAACATTTTAAAATATAAGCACTACTTCCCTCCCCCCGCCCCCAGTGGGTCAATCATCAGCATTTATTGAAGATCTACCATAAGTCTGGCACCATGCAAAGGGTGAGGATACAAAAGAGTTAGACAACGTCCATCACAACCCTCAAAGATTCTCACTGTCTAATGGAGGAGGCTAATGCATAAATAATTACAGCACAAAATGATTCCTCTTATAACATGAATGTATGTAAAGGGCTACAGGAGTCCAACTGGTGAAAGAATGTAACTTAATTTGAGCAGGGAGATAAGTGTCAGGAAGAGTTTTACCAAATGTAACATTTAAGCATAGTCTTACAGGGTAAGTAGACTCTCCAGGTGAGAAGAAGGTGATGGAGGAATAAAAGACCAGCACTACTTTTGAAACCTTCAACCTTCCAACTTGCTCTAATAAAAGCATTTATTTCTTTCTTGGTTTATTTATAGCAGTGGCTCTTAATACTTTGGAGAACACAGATTCCTTTAGGAAATCATTAAAAATCTATGGATTCTGGGGAACTTGGTTTGAGGGGACTTCTAAGTCAATGGGCAAAATAATTCTATTATGAAAACACTCCGCATCCCACTTTGAATTGTGGCGCCTGGGGTCCTAAATGCCAACAAGCGGCCATCTAAGATACATCAATTGGTCTCAACCCACCTGGAGCAAAGGCAAAGAAAGAACACCAAGGTCACACGACAACTAAGAACCCAAGAGACAGAAAGGGCCACATGAACCAGAGACCTACATTATCCTGAGACCAGAAGAACTAGTTGGTGCCCGGCCACAATCGATGTCTGCCCTGTCAGGGAGCGCAACAGACAACTCCTGAGGGATCAGGAGACCAATGGGATACAGACCCCAAATTCTCATGAAAAGACCATACCTAATGGTATGATTGCGACTAGAGGAGGCCCAGAGACAATGCTCCCCAGAACTTCTGATGGCACAGGACAGGAACCATCCCCGAAGACAAATCATCAGGCATGAAAAGGACTGGTCAGTGGGGGGGAGAGAGATGCTGATGAAGAGTGAGCTAATTAAATCAGGTGGACACTGGAGAGTGTGTTGGCAACTCTTGACTGGAGGGGGGATGGGAAGATAGAGAGAGGGAAGATGGCAAAATTGGCATGAAACGAGAGACTGTAAGGGCTGACTCAATAGGGGGAGAGCAAGTGGGAGAAGGGAGTAAGACGTATGTAAACCTACATGTGACTGATTGGAATGGTAAATGTTCACTTGAAGCTTAATAAAAATTAAAAAAAAAAAAATCTATGGATTCTTTTCCCCATGAAAAAACGTATATACACATAAAATTCTGCATATCATTTCTGATAATTCAGACTCTCAGCAGGGTTCATAATTCTAAGTTAAGAACTGTTTAATTTTACCCTGCCTTGATCCAGAAAAACATTTAAAATAAAACAAGATCCTTAAGTTTAAGATGGGGCAAGAAAGGATTGAAAAAAAATATTTTAGGGACAAAGTGGAGCCTGGAATGATGCTAAAAGCGTAGGACATAGTGACCTACACAGCTAAATTTGTGCCCTACATATTTAGCTCTAAGATTTCCAGCAGCCAAGGCAAAAAGGGAAACCTGTTCACTTACACAGTTCACAATGTTCATGAGATAAAAACAAACCACAGTTCCTTAGGGGATATACAACTATTCTTGGTATGAAGACCAGACAAGAATTTCTCCTGAGATCCTCACAAAGAATGATATAATGGACCATGGCCTCTACGAGGCCCTCACAATAGACCCAAGATGTCTTTTGTGGTGAGGACTAACTTTTCCCGGTTTGCCTGAGACTTTTCCTGTTTCAGTACTGACAGTCTCTTGCCCCCAGAAACCTTTTAGTTCTAGGCAAACTAGGGGATGTTGGTCACCCCATTTGTGAGTTACAGGTCATGGGTCCACTGCTCTGGGGTCAGGGTTTTCTGTTCAAAGGTGTCCTCCACCTCCACGTGCTCTGTCTCCATCTCCTGCTGCCGCTTCTCCCACAGGTATTCAGCGCTGAGTTCCATTGTGGCAGAATGGCAAGGACCTTACCATAGCCAAACCCAGCCACACTGCTTCCACCCTTACTGGTGCCAGTTCTGCTGACACTGGATTTTTAACAAGGAAGTGGCTGGTGACTCTGGCAAAAACTGTTTCAGGGGCGAGTGAGAGTCCAGCTAGATTCTAGGGGTTGAAGAGAGAATATGGGGTAAAAAAGTAGAAATTAAGAAGAAAGAGAACTCCATCAAGAAGACTGTGGAGAAGAGGGAGATGTTGGGTGGTAACTGGAGGTCAAGGAATGTTTCCTAAGATGAGAGAATCTTGAGCAGCTTGAAAACAAAAGAGGGGGAGAGGGCTGCGGATGTAAGAGGAGGTAACTGAGGATGTGGGATCCCTGAGACTGTGGGAGGGGTCACGATCCAAAGCCCTATGGTAGGTTCAGCCTTTCAAAAAGAAGGTAGGTTGTGGATAAGTAGAAATTCATTCAGTGGGTATTTATAAGCACCTACTATGCAGCAGGCATGTGATAGGTCCCTTTTATACACTATTTTATTTAATTGTCACAATAATCCCGCAAGGGAGGGATTATTATCCTTCTTTCACAAATAATAGGCTTGGAAAAATGAACTGCTCAAGAAAATGACAACGGGGATCCCAACCCAGGTCTGCTTGAGCCTACAGGCCATGCACTCTCCACTTTTCCTCTGGCTGGTGAGACGGAGCCTGGCACCCTTTCCTCTGGAATCCTGGGAACCCCAGCCCTGGGAGTGCTGCATCATTCTAGTGTCATCAGGCTATCTGATCTTCACTGACCCTCTGCAGGTTTTACCAGAGGATTCCAAAACACTTGGGGTGAGTCCCCCCCTTTTCAGTTGTAGTAACATACCCATAATATCAAATTTGCCATTAGTGACATTTAGTACTTCCACAATGTTGTGCAGCCATCCACCCCTATCTAGTTTCGGAACATTTTCATCATGCCCTCTCCTTTTAACAGGCAATTTATTCCTAAGGCCTAGAGTGGGACACAGGGTCACCATGAGTCAGAATTGACTTGATGGCAGCTAACAACAACAACAGAGTAGGACATACTTGATTATGCTGAGGCCAACTATTCGTAAGAGACCCCAACACGTGTGGGTTCCCAAATCCTCCTACAGCCAGAACATGTATTTCCCAGGTTCTTAGAATCTGAGAGCTGAAAGAGACCATAATTCATTGATTAACAAAAACTCACAAGATGCCTACTCTGGTCTAAGCATTGGGCGTAGAGGTCACAGAGTCTGAAGCAGGAATCTCAGAACTCCCTTGACTACTGGCCAAATCCCAACTCTACCACTTACCAGTTCCGTGGTCTTAGGCAAGTTACCTACCCCTTCTAAGGCTCAGTTTATAGGTCTGTTATATGGAAACAATGTAAAATAACACCTACCTCATAGGATTGTTCTGAGGATTAAATAATAAACATTTATATACAGTACTTAGTATATGTCAGACACTGCTTCAGTGCTTTATATATGTAAACTCATTTAATCCTCACACTAACCCTGGGCAGCAGGTGCTATTCTTAGTTACATTTTCCAGAAGAAGAAACTGAGGCACAGAGAGGCCAATTAACTTGCCCCAAGACACATAACTAATAAGTAATAGAGCCAGGATTGAACCCAGGCAGTGTGTCTCTAGGGCCTGTGTTCTTGCCACTCTGCTATCCTCCATACTTTGAATGAAGTCTTCAGCACAGTTCCTGACATATGTAAACATTCTGCAGATGTTAGCTGCCAGTATTATGATTACACTTTTTAACAGCTTTATTGAGATATATCTTACATATTATGATTTCATTTTGACTGTTAGAAAAGTGTTTCTGACACTAGGCTGAAATCCCCCTCACGTCTACTACCCCCAGAATCTCCTTAGGGCTTGTGTTCTTCCTTGCCAGTTACAGTCCCTTAAAGATTTGCAGTCATAGGCCAGAACTGTCTGGTGGGGCTTGGCCTGGCTTCTCTCCTCTCTGTTGGTGCCTCAGCTGACGGGGTTTGTCTCCTCTGCCCGAGACTCTTCTGAAATCTTGAAAGTATTCTTCTCACAGAAGCAAGGCCACTGATAAGGCAGCCCAGGCTTGATTCTTAGCTCTGCCACTGGAATCTCCAAGCTCCAATTTCTCATCTATAGAATGGGATCTATACTTCTAGACCTGTCTTACAGTAGATGCCCTGCACACAAAACCCATCACTCTTGAGTCGATTTGGACTCATAGCGACCCTATAGGACAGAGTAGAACTGACCCATGGGGTTTCCCAGGCTGTGATCTTTACAGAGGCAGATTGTCACATCTTTCTCCTGTGGAGCACCTGGTGGGTTCAGAATGGCTGGTGGGTTCAAACCTCCTACCTTTTGGCTAGTAGCTGAGTGCTTAACTACTGTACCACCAGTGGGGCCCTTAATGAGCGTAGCTGGTATTACCCCAGCCCAGAGTACTTAAGTCAAAGCTTGCTACTACTCATGTCTGAAGCCTGCTGGGGCCTCCTGGAACCTGATCAGAGTCCAGCAGCTGGGGGGAGAGTATGGTCAGCTGCTATTCTTGGAGCTGATTGTACCCACCCAGGTTTCAAGTTCCTTGGGGATCCCTGGCCCAGGCAGCTCAACTGGTCATGTGAGCAGTGAGATCTGACCTCAGCATGTTCTCCTGGGCCCTCTACGTGGCCCGGGTTGGAGAGAACTCTGGAGCACACAGAGTACTACAGAGACACCACGTCCTCCTGCAGCTGACCTCTGCCTTTTTTCACTGATGTCCATTAGACACTATTCAGTGCCCAGAAGGGCCCTGGGTGCTGTTTGGGGATCTCCCTGAGACTGCAAGGAGTTTTCATCATCTGGGTTTAGGTGATGGAAAGAGGGTTTAGGGAACAGGCCTAAATTCTAATCCCAGCTGCACTACTCTGTATGTCCTTCTGCAAGCCGCTTTCTTTACGCCTCAGTTTCTTTATTGAAAAAAAAAAAAAATGGTGAGAATAAAACCTTCCTTAGAAGCTTGTTGAGAGGATTAGTGTCTGGCATATAGTAGATGCTCAGTAGATGATCACTATTTAGACCGTGAGCTCCTAAATGACAAAGACACTTATTGGATTCGGCCCTGTGTCCCTACCCTAAGGCCCAGGCAAGAGAAGACTCTGTATTGGATGAAGCATGGATTATGGAGGGCACTAAACTAAAATCCCTTATCTGACTCCCATCTTTCAGATCTCCCACACTCACCCCACCCCCAACCTCAAACAGAATCAGTCTCTCCACATCAGCCCTGACAGGTGAGGATCTATCCTCAGCTCACACACCCTGTGAGAGGAAGTTTACCTCCCGAGGCTTCCCATTCTGCCAAGCACAGAGTTCTTCCTTCTACTCAGACCTCTGTGAACTGAGGTCTGTCTCCTATCTATTGGACCTAGTTCTGCTCTCTGGAGCAGTACAGAACAAGCCTAGTCTCGTTGCCACAGGAGAGTCCTTCAGTATGGAGATTCAGGAATAGGAGGAGGATATGGAATGTGTGGCTAATTGCCTCCATGAACAACTGCCTCCTTTCCCATGAGACCAGAAGAACTGGATGGTGCCTAACTACCATTACTAAACATTTTGATCAAAGATTCCATAGAAGAATCCTGATTAAAAGGGAGAAAACGCAAAAATTTCAAATTCTCATGGACTCTAGACTTTCTGGAGCCATGGAAGGTGGATGAACCCCTGAAACTATTGCCCTGAGATAATCTTTAAACCTTAAACCAAAAATATCCCCTGAAGTCATCTTAAAACCAACAATAAAAAAAAAAAAAATAGCTTAGCTTAATTAGTAAAAAAGGTCTGCCTTGAGCGTTATGCTCTTTTAAGAACTACTTACATGAGATCAAATTGACAACAACAACTCAAAAAGATTAGATAGGAACCTTAGGGGGCAGTGAGTTTATGTTAATGAGGGAGGAACAGCTCAGAAAAGGAGGGTGAGAATGATTTCATAGTTTGAAGAATGTAGTCAATGTCACTAAATTATACATGTAGAAACTGTTGAATTGGTGTATGTTTTGCTGTGTATATTCTCAATGACAAAATAAGTAAAATTTAGGAAACAAGAGAGAGAGTCCTCAGTGATTTATCACACAATTAGAATGTGCCAAACATTGAGCCAGATACCTTACTTTATTTCATTTAACTCTCACATTAGCCCTGAGAAGTAAGAATTATCCCTATACTTCAGAGAAGAAAATGATGCTTAGAGAGGTGGTGTCTTGGTTATCTAGTGCTACTGTAACAGAAATACCACGAGTGGGTGGCTTTAACAAACAAGTTTATTTTCTCACAGTTTAGGAGGCTAGAAGTCTAAATTCAGAGCACTTGCTCTCTAGGGAAAGGCTTCCTCTTTCTGTTGGCTCTGAGGGAAGGTCCTTGTCTCTTTTTAGCTTCTGCTCCTCAGTTCCTTGACAATCTTCATGTGGTATGGCATGTGTCTTCTCCCATCTATGCTTGCTTGCTTCTGTGCTTAATCTGTTCTTTTATATCTCAAAAATGATTGGTTTAAAACATATCCTATACTGATATGGCCTCATTAACATAACAAAGAAAACCATATTCCCAAATGGGATTATATCCACTGACACAGGGGTGAAGATTTACAACACATATTTTGGCAACACACAATTCAATCCATAACAGGTGGGAACATAATGTGTTTTCAGTGGCAGAGAAGTGATTCAAACCCTTCTCCAAGGCCCTATCTTTCCAATGTACAATGGGATTTATTGCACTGAAAGGCAAATTGTCCTTTAGACAATTCCCTTCCCTTTCCTTCAATAAAAATGTATTAAGTGTGCCTGGTCCTGAGCTAGGCTCTAGGAATAGAGAAATGACTTAGACATTAATCCATGCCCTTGAGACACAGCCGGGCCCAAATCTGTGTTGGAAAAAACTGAGAATGAGAAGCACAAGGGCTATTAGAGCACCACAGGCCTTGGGGGACTTGGAGGGCTTCCTAGAGCAAGTGACATCTGGACCGAGTTTTGAAAAACTTTCAGTAGTTGGCCATACTCATGCCAAGGGTGATAGGCTTTCAAGAAGAGTGTTTTGGTGGAACTGCTGTGCAGAGAGCTGAAACTATGGAGGGCAGACTGCAAAGGGGTCATCAGGCCAAGCTAAGGAGCTGAGACTTTATACTACTTGGATGGGTTGCATTATTTTAGTAAGCCTAAGAATCTGTTAAAAACTTGGGCTTGCTTATTTAAAATCCAGATTATCACCTAGTAGTCCTAAGGTGGGCCTCAAATCTCTATTTTAAGTAAGTTCTCCAGGGGTTTGAGGAACAGGGGGTACAAAGTCCACACTCTAAGAATCACTGCTATAGGGACAAGAGATCTTCGAAGGATTTCAAGGAGGGAAGAACATGGTAGATTTCATTTTAGAAAGTGCTTGGTCACTGTCTTCGTGGAACCCTACGGGTTGCTATGAGTTAGAATCAACTCAAAGGAACACAACAACAATAGACTAATCAGGGAGACAGACATGAAAACAAGTAATTATAATACAGTATAATGAAAGAAGACGTTTATTAGCATCCCAAGAAAACTGGCAAGTTTGGATTTGTGATTCCTTAGCCATGAGGGCATTAATTGGTAATATCGGTTTGCTAGCACTGACAGTTATTGAGCACATACTTTAGGTTGTCGGACAGAGTTGTGCTAGATCCTTCTCCTTCATTATTTCAAAAACCTTTTCTTTAAAAAAAAAAAATCTTTCTGAACAAAGCCCAAGGAAGAACATTTGATCAACCAACCATGTGCTAAAGCCATGTTAGCTCTGGTTTAGACAAGGCGCTTTTCTTGACAAGGAGTTTCAAAAACAGTACAACCTATGGATTACACCAGTGCCTGAATGTAAAGAGGAGCCTTGGCCTGGTGTGTCTCAGCACTCACTGTCAGGAGGCAGCTAAGGTGCCACTCCGTGCTGTGTATCTCAGCAAGTAGCCCCTGATGGCCTAGTACGTCCCCAGCCTCACTCTGGGCACTAAGCAGAGACGAAGCTGACTGTTTTAACCATCTAGTGCTGCTATAACAGAAATACTACAGGTGGATGGCTTTAACAAAGAGTTTATTTCTTAACAGTAAAACCAAAACCAACCCCAGTGCCATCGAGTCAATTGCGACTCATAGCGACCCTATAGGACAGAGTAGAACTCCCCCATAGAGTTTCCAAGCAAAGCCTGGCGGGTTCAAACTGCCAACGCTTTGGTTACCAGCTGTAGCATTTAACCACTATGCCACCAGGGTTTCCTCTTAGCAGTAAACCCCCAAAAAGTAGGCTAAAAGTCCAAATTCAGGGCCTGGGCTCCAGGGGTAGGCTTTCTCTCTCTGTTGGGCTTCTCATCAATCTTCCCCCAGACTAGGAGCTTCTCCGCACAGGGACCCTGGGTCCAAGGGACGACCTCTACTCCTGGCACTGCTTTCTTGGTGGTATGAGGTCCCCAACTCTCTGTTTGCCTCCTTTTCATCTCTTGTAAGATAAAAGGTGTTACAGGCCATACCCCAGGGAAACTCCCTTTACAGTGGATCAGGGCTGTGACCTGAGCAAGGGTGTTATGTCCCACCCTAATCCTCTTTTAAACTATCGGCAGATTGATTTCCAACACGTAGGAAAATCACAAAATGGAGGACAATCACACAATACTGGGAATCATGGCCTAACCAAGTTGACACATATTTGGGGGGGACACAATTCATTCCATGACACCAACCAAGCATCTGCTCTTCTGGAGCTCGCCGTCTCAAGGGGACTGGAGACATAAAGACGGATAACACAGTGTGATTAGTGCTATTATGGATGACCACTCAGGGTTTAAGAGGGCACAGAAAAAGCCTCTACCCGAGACTGGGGATCGAGGGAAGGTTTCCTAGAGTCTTAAAGATAAAGGTGAAAGGTGGGGAAGGGCATTCCAGAGGAATAACTATCAGCAAGTGCATGGCAGTAAGAAACAGCCCTGGGAGTTCTGCTGTCACTGGGTTCTGTTTTGTTTTTGTGGCAGTGCAGAGCTACAAGCCATCCTATGTTGCAGAAACCCAAGTTGGGAAGGAGTGGTGAGACGGGGCTAAAAATGGAGACAGGGACTGTATCATGGGGGAGGGGAGACTTATATGTTGGGCAAGGAATTTTGGCCTTTAGGACAGTGGGGAGGCCTGATTTATACGCTGTAATACAATCACCATTCAAGCCCGGGGAGGGGCATCAGCTGGGAATATTTTCTGTTCTGGGCCCCCGGCAGGTGCAAGTCTTCTCAGTGACTTTCTCACTACTGGGGGAGCAGTGTAAGGAGGAGGTAGGAGGCAAGAGATCCTCCCTCCGTCACCCATTAGGCCTATCTCCTGCAGCTGTTTTGTGCTGTGAATACCCCTAGCAAGCCTCACCATCAGCTTTCAGGATATTAAAAGAATGGCAGCAAAGGCAGCCTCTTAAAAGTTGGACCCCCTCACAAGCTGACAATGCCACTTGGAGAGAAAAACAATTACTTAACCGTAATTTTTTCTTTTTTAATAGAGAAACATTTATTATAAGGGCTACTATTTAACCCTCCCAACAACACTATTTGGTGGCGCAGTGTTTAAGACCTTGGCTGCTAACCGAAAAGTCGGCAGTTCGAATCTACCAGGTGCTCCTTAGAAACCCTATGGGGCAGTTCTACCGTACTACAGGGTCACTATGAGTCAGAATCACCTCGATGGCAATGGGTTTGGTTCTGGGGTTTGTGTGTGTGTGTGTGCTTTAGGTGAAAAGTTTACAGCTCAAGTTAATTTCTCATACAAAAAATTTATGCATACATTGTTATGTGACCCTAGTTGCTCTCCCTATAATGTGACTACACATTCCTCCTTTCCACCCCGAATTTCCTGTGTCCATTCAACCAGCTCCTATCCCTTTCTGCCTTCTCATCTCATCCCCGGACAGGAGTTACCATTTTAGTCTTGTGTATCTACTTGAACTAAGAAGCACACTCTTTACGAGTATCTTTTTGTCTTACAGTCCAGTCTATGTCTGAAGAGTGGGCTTCAGGAATGGTTTTAGTTCTGGGTTAACAGAGAGTCCAGGGGCCATGTCTTCTGGGGTTCCTCTAGTCTCAGTTAGACCGTTAAGTCTGATCTTTTCACTAGAATTTGAGTTCTGCACCCCGCTTTTCTCCTGCACCATCAGGGACTCTCTGTTGTGTTCCGTCAGGGTGGTCATTGGTGGTAGCTGGGCACCATCTAGTTCTTCTGGTCTCAGGCTGATGGAGTCTCTGGTTTATGTGGCCCCTTTTGTCTCTTGGGCTCATATTTTCTTTGTGTCTTTGGTGTTCTTCATTCTTCTTTGCTCCAGGTGGGTTGGGACCAATTGATGCACCTTAGATGGCTGCTCACTAGCTTTTAAGACCCCAGAAGCCACTTACCAAAGTGAGATGCAGAACATTTCCTTAATAAATTTTGTTATGTCAACTGACCTAGATGTCCCCTGAAAGCAGGATCCCCAGACCCCTGCCCCTACTTCAGTATCCCTTGAAGTGTTTGGCTGTGTCCAGGAAACTTCTTAGCTTTCAGATTAGTCCAGTGGTGCTGACTTCTCCTGTATTATGTGTTGTTCTTCACTTCACTTAATTCTTGTCTATTATCTCTTTAGTGAATACCCCTCTCACTCCCTCCCCAACCTCATAACCATCAAAGAATGTTTTCTTCTGTGTTTAAACCTTTTCTTGAGTTCTTATAATAGTGGTCTCATACATCCCTTTTATGACTAATTTCACTCAGCATAATGCCTTCCAAATTCATGCATGCTATGAGATGTTTCAAAGATTCATCATTGTTCTTTATCATTGTGTGAATATACCATAATTTATCCATTCATCAGCTGACGGGCACCTAGGTTGCTTCCATCTTTTTGCTATTGTAAACAGTGCTGCAGTGAACATGGGTGTGCATATATCTATTCCTGTGATGGCTCTTATTTCTCTAGGATATATTCCAAGGAGTCAGATTGCTGGATCACATGGTACTTCTATTTCTAGCTTTTTAAAGAAGTGCCAAATTGATTTTCAAAGTGGTTGTACCATTTTACATCCCCACTAGCAGTATTAAGTGTTCCAGTCTTTCCACACTGGTTTTGGTTTTTTAACAACGCTATTAGAAGGCATCGCTATCCCCTGTCTAAGCGGTGACAAAACCAAGACCCAGGTTAGTTAACTTGCCCAAGATCACACAGCCAATTAAAGGTCAAATCTAGCATGGATGAACTTGAAAGTATTATGCTGAGTGAAGTCAGTCAGTCATAAAAGGACAAATACTGTATGATTCCACTTACATGAAATATCTAGAACAGGCAAGTGTCCAGAGATCAAAGTTTATTAGTAGTTAGTGGGGCACACTGGAGAGAGGGGGAAAGGAAGACACAACACTAGGGGGACACTGAACTATTAAGAATGATAGAAAAATCTGAGAACCGTTAAAGGCGAGGGTTGAACAACATGATTAACGATGTCACTGAACTGTGCACGTGAAGGCTGCTGAAATGGCAAATGTTTCGTTACCTATATATTCACCAAAATTAAGGAAAAAAAAAAAGCCAAATCCAGATCAGAACCCAGGTTAAGACCTTTGGACCTAAGAATTGGAGAGTCTCGTGTCCCCAGCCCTAACGTAGAATTCAAAATCAAAGAGATCTTAACTGCAAAATGAGTTTAGGAAGTCAGAGATGTCTCAGTTTTTTTTTTCCCCAGAGTGAATACTGGATGCTTTTAAAAAATATAAAACTGGGGGTTTTAATTTATTTTTTCACTTTTAGTTAGGTGCCCTCAACACACATGCTTAGTCTGCCTTTTGACTAATCCAGAATTGCAGAAAACCGCAGGATCCAAAGTCTAGGCATTTTCCCTCTGCCATGCTGCCTTTCACAAAATCTTTCACGCAATTTCCAAAAAATATTTTTAAAAATTAATTTATTACTTTACTTGTGGTAAATGTATACGTAACAAAACATTCAACATTTAACAACTCGATTTTATAAAATTTCAACACACTAAAATGCAAATTATTTCTAAATTAAAAAAGAAAAATCACTGAACAGCACAAATAACTTTCTTGTCACCATTCCCATCCTACAGGCTCTATGTCAATGCAAATGGCTCCCACTGTCCACCCAATTGCCCAAGCTAGACATTCCCCCCCCACCCTCTGCTGGACTCCACCCTCTCCCCACCCCCATTCCCAACATGGCTGACTTTTGCTCATTTAGCTGCTTGAATCTCTCAGCCCCTCCTCCCTCTCCATGCTGACACTGCCTTACCGCAGATGCAACCATTTCTCACCTGAACCTTATTGCCAATCTCCTAACTATTCTCCCTGCCTCTCTAGCCTTTTCCCCCTTCCAATTCATCTTCCACACTGGGGTCATCTTTCTATTTCCAAATGTGATCATCTCATTCTTCTGCTCAAAACCCTTCAGTGACTGCATTACTCTTAAGAAAAAATCCAAATTCCCTGCCTTCTCCTGCTTCTGGAACTCTTGCTTCCCTCTCACAGCATGGATCACTGTACTATAAAACATTAGTGACAACACTAATGAGGACACAAACCACTAGTCAATTATGAATCTTCTTCCTCATTAGACCATCCAGGCCATCTCTGAAATTCCTGTATTCAGCCCAAGCCTGGGATGGAGGGAGCACACTGGAAATAGTTACCAATAATGATTTAAATGCCTGCTGGCTAGAAGACACAGTGATACTGCTTGCTGTGACCAGTGTCTGAAAGTCCATTTTCAAACCTGACCCTCAAAGATTGTACAAAAGTGAGAAACTCCTCCATGTGGGCTCTTAGCAACCACTGCCTCCCACAGCAGCCTGGGTATGAAATAGCCTTGACCTCTCTGGATTACAGTAAGTTATACTGTGTTTTTAATAACTTTCATGAAATGCAACACTTTGTTACTGTTAATACTCACTCCATTGTTTTCAGCCCTATTTCAATATGTGATCCAAGGAAGGGAGGCACCAGGGTCCCAGGCAGGAACTGGTCTATAAAAAAAAGCCCCAGCACACCTGCTGTCTACAAATCAGATTAACCTAATTCTTCAGAACTACAAAATTCATTATTTAGTTGAAAAGTTGTGATTTTTAAAAAGTGATTAAACACCACCATTAGGCCAAAGAATGTCAGAAGGTGAAGGATACTGAAGTGTAACTGTTTCTTCTTTCTCTTCTTGTATTTTCTGAAGTGCATTTAATGAGAACACATTACTTCTATAACCCCAAACCTTTCATTTTATTTTTAAGAACACAAAAAAGCTACCTCACATTTTTTAAATGAACTTGGTGTCTTTTAAGGACACTTCTCTTGAGAACATCCCTCTCCTATGTCAACCTGAGAAGCTGGCTGGCTGGGCTTACAAACCTGCATCTACACAGCAAGCCTTCCTTCTACGACAGCTGCAAAACTGGAAGCCACAAGCAGTAGGTGGTGACAGAAATAACAGTAATGTTATCAGCAGGAAAACGACAATCTCGCCCCCTAGTGACAAACTCAGGAGGTAAGAGAAAAAGCAAACGTTCCTAAAAGACACACCCACCATGAAGAACATGCTCTCTGCCCTACCTGGGCTAATAAGAACATAAACTACTAATAAATCAAAATAATTTATTTAGGGGAAAAAACGTGTCATAAGGTCCTTGCTTACAGATTTCTGGCTGAAGTTGCCTTGGGAATAATCTGCTCACTTAGCATGATGAACGCTGCCAAGTGAGCAGACTGGGGATGCTAATTTGTAACTAAGAAAGTCTTCTCCAGAGGAAGCCAGCCTTATCCTTCATTCACTTTAGCAGCCCCGAAGCATAGCAACCTTTAACCTTTGCGTTGCACATACCTCCTGACCTCCATGAATTTAAATTATTTAAAGATCTTATCCTAAAGGCAAAAGGAAGCTCACATCAACGATGATGCAAGTCAGAGAGAGGGTGGCAGTTGTGACTGTTTAACTGTTCTTAGCTCCTTGAGCTCTCTGTTATGTAAATCAAGACACTTGATTTTCAAGTTCTCCTCATTGAGGCAGTAGCAGTAATAATAATAATAATGTCTGATTATTATTATTCCTGCAGCTTCTAATTTCTCCAACTTCCTGCAATTTTTTTTTTCCCTCCACAAATGTCTATGGCTGTCAAACTTGCTCCTATTTTTCAAAGGGCTATAGGAGTTTGAGAGCAAAGACTCCCTGAATTTGGGTGCCTTCACAGAACACACCCAGATAAAGGAATACTGACTGAAATGAACTTGGAGGCTACATCCCAGTGGGTGACACTCCGGGTCAATGGGTCTATGTAACCAGAGCTACTAGTATCAAGTACCAAGTCTTCCTGCTCCAGAAAGTTGACCTCCAAGGGCTGCATCAATTCTCAGAAACGGGGAGGTGACAGCCTCAAGTTATTTCTTGCCTCGGAGGATGGGCCACGCTACCCAAATGTTAAAGGATGGACACTTTTCTGCTGTTCCTTATGCAACTGCTGGGCCCGATTTTTTAGCACCTCGGCCTTGGCCTCATCCTTATCGACACCATCCCCTAACCTGTACATGCGGCTAGCATTGGCACAGGCCCAGACATGGCCCAGGTCGCAGGCTTTCATTGAGTACTGGCATGCCAGGTTCATGTCCTTGGAGATGCCAGGGGCACCCTGGAGGAACATGGCACTGAGGTTGAAACAGCTGGCAGCATAGTTGCCATCACAGGCCCTTGTGTAGTAGTCCCTGGCCTTCCCCAGGTCAGGCTGACCGTCCTCATTGACCTTTCCATCATGTGCCAGGAGACCAACATTGTGACATGCCTGCATGGACCTCTTTCCTGGCTTCTCACATGCGATCAAAAAGCAGTTAGAGGCAGCTTTCAGGTCCTGAGTCAGTCCACCTGGGAGAAAGGAAAGGGAAGAAAAAGTAAACCCAAGCCAGGGCAGAACCTGAATGTCTCAGACCAAAGTCAGGGAAGGCTTCCTTAATAAAATTTATATACTGTGAGAAAAACCCAAACCCATTATCGTTGAGTTAATTCTGAATTATAGCGATCCTATAGGACAGAGTTGAGCTACCCTATAGGGTTTCCAGGAAGCTCCTGGTGGATTCGACCTGCTGAACTTTTTGGTTAGTAGCCAAGCTCTAAACCACTGTTATCACCAGGGCTCCACTGTGAGATAAGGTAGCAGGAAAAGAAGGTGGCCTGGTATAGTGCACAGACTTTCCAGGCTTTTTTTGGCCATGGAATCTTTTGTTCAAATGACATCTTATGAGGAAGCACAAGTAAGTAAAGGAAATTAAAAATGGGAATGAAAACATCTACCTCACAGAGTTAAAATGAGCAGCTGGCACCTTAAAAGCAATTAATTAAATGTTCATTATTGAAATACATACCAAATGCCTATTATTGGCCAACTACTGTGTTAGGTCCTAGGGAACAGGCATTGTCCCTGCCCTTATGGATCTTATGGTTTAATGAAACAGACATTAAACAACCACACAAGTAAATACATGACTGTAAGTACACAGGTATTCAAAGAAAAAGTACAGGGTACTATGAGAACTGTATCTGGCCCCAACTTAGAGTAGGAGGTGAGGTCAAGGAAAGCTTCCCTAAAGAAGTGACAGCTGAGCTCTGATCTAATGGAATAAATAAGGAAAAGTATGAGGTGGGGTTGTTCTAAGTAGTGGGATTAAGATACAAAGAAGAAAGGACCAATGTGGCTTCCTCCCCCTCACCCCCCCGCCACCGTCTGCTTTTGTCAGTTGTCATTTTAACTTAGTGAGACAGCGTAACACAGTGGTTAATGAAGCCTCCTGGATTCCGTAGTCAGTAAAGGCCAGGCAACTCCTGGACTACACCTGCGTTCCATCTGTAAAGCTTGTCTTTAAGTCGAATTTGTAAGGCAGAACAGTTAGGTATCTAACTGTTTGTATCTGATGTCAGTCAAATGTTTGTCTTAGTATACAGTGTACCTTTCTAGGCATTAAAAAAATTAAAGAACCACTTCCAGGTACACTAAAATATCTTTATAGTAATACATAATTATAATACAGTAATAATAATAATGTTTTGATGTGTGTTGCAAAGTAGCGCTGGTTTGTAATTATGAACCACCGTATGTACTTTGAATTTTTAATATAATAGGCCTTACAGGGGTTGGTTCGTAACTGCAGGTTGTACTTAAATCGAATGTTTGTAACCCGAGGGCTGCCTGTCATCCATTACTTATTGACTGTGTGACCTTAGGTAAGTTACTTAACCTCTGCGAGCCTCAGTTTTCCTTATCTGTAAAATAAGGATAATAGTATCTACCTTATATGTTGGAGGTTCAAATTGGTTAATTCCTACAAAGAGCCTGGCACATAATAAGTTCTTCGTAATTATTATAGCTATGTTTTTATGCCATAAAAACAAACAAACAAAAAACCAAAGCCCACTGCCACTGAGTCGATTCCAACTCACAGCAACCTAGAGGAGAGCAGAACTGCCCCACAGGGTTTCCAAGGAGCAACTGGTAGGTTTGAACTGCTAACCTATTGGTTAGCAGCCAAGCGCTTACCCACTGTGCCACCATGGCTTCTGTGTTTATTACTCCACTTACACTCAATGTAAGTATTGCTATACTTGAGTTTAAGTCCACAATCTTGTTTCTCATTTGTTTCAAATAGTTTTTATTCCTTTTTTCCCCTCTTTTGAATTGAATATTTCTAATATTCTATCTCTATAATTGGCTTTTTAGCTATGCTACTTCTTTTCTGAGTGGTTTATCTAGGGATTAAAATATGCACCCTTAATTAATCACAATCCATCATGAATTATAATACTACTCATATAATAGCCTTACAACAATATGTGTTCATTTTCCACATTCTCATCCTTTTGCTATTGCTGCCACATATTTTCTACATATTCTATAAGCCTCACAATGCATTGTTATTAATTTTTCTTTCAAGTCTTTTTTTAAAAAAATATTTATTTTTGGTAAAAATAGGCACAGCTCATACACCCATTCAACAATGTCTACATGTACAGTTCAAGGACACTGGTTACATTCTTCATGTTGTGTCACCATTCTTGCTCTCTCTCCCCATACTGTTCCACCACCACTGACTTGGATGCACTGCCCTATAAACTACTCATCTATTCTTTAATGTTGTCGATTTGATCTGACATTTATAAATAAATCTTTAAAAGAGTGCAAAGCTCAAGGAGAATATTCTTTACTAATTCGGCCAAACTGTTGTATAGTTTGAAGATGACTTCAGGAAATAGTTTAGGTTCAAGGTTTAAAAATTTTCTTGGAGCAACAGATTCAGGGGTTCCTCTAGCCTCAATGGGCTCAGTAAGTCTGGATTCTATGAGAAATCTGAAATTCTCTTTAAACAGACTCTTAACAACATTAAGAAATAAGGGGGGAAAAAGTCTGTATTTATCTACTATATACAAAATCCCTCACGCATCTGTCAGTTTGTGGTACTGTGGGGGCTTGTGTGTTGCTGTGATCCTGGAAGCTATGCCACCGGTATTCAAATACCAGCAGGGTCGCTCATGGCCAAAAGATTTCAGCTAAGCTTCCAGACTAAGACAAATTAGGAAGAAGGACCTAGTGCTCTACTTCTGAAAAGAATTAGCCAGTGAAAACGTTACTAATAGCAGCAGAACACTGTCTGATATGGCGCCGTAAAATGAGCCCCTCAGGCTGGAAGGCACTCAATATACGACTGGGGAAGAGCCACCTCCTCAAAGTAGAGTTGACCTTAAAGAAGTAGATGGAGTCAAACCTTCAGGACCTTCGTTTGCTGATGCAGCAAGACTCAAAATGAGAAGAGCGAGCTACAAATATCCATTAATAATGGGAACATGGAACGTACAAAGTATGAGTCTAGGAAAATTGGAAATCATCAAAAATGAAATGGAATGCGTAAAGAGTGATATCCTAGGCATTAGTGAGCTGAAATGGACTGGTATTGGTCATTGTGAATTGGACGATCCCATAGTCTACTATGCCGGGAATGACAACGTAAAGAGGAATGGCATTGCATTCATCATCAAAAACATTTCAAGATCTATCCTGAAGCACAATGCTGTCAGTGACAGGATAATATCCAGACACTGACAAGGAAGACCACTTAACATGACTATTACTCAAATTTATGCAACAACCACTAAGGCCAAAGATGATGAAATAACAGTCTGAAATTGACTGAACATGTGATCGGGATGCGCCGATAATTACTGCTGATTGGAATGCGTAAATTGGAAACAAAGGATCAATAGTTGGAAAATATGACCTTGGTGATAGAAACGATGTCGGAGGTCACATGATTGAATTTAGGAAGACCAACAACTTCTTCATTGCAAATACCTTTTTTCACCAGCATAAACGACGACTATATACATGGACTTTGCCAGATGGAATAGACAGGAAACAAATCGACTACATCTGTGGAAAGAGACGATGGAAAAGCTCAATATCATCACTCAGAACAAGGCCAGGGGCCTACTGCTGATCACACCATGCAAGTTCAAGTTGAAACTGAAGAAAATTGAAACAAGTCCACAAGAGACAAAGTATGACCTTGGGTGTATCCCACCTGAATTTAGAGACCATCTCAAGAATAGATTTGACCCACTGAATGCTAATGACTGAATGCCAGATGAGTTGTGGAATGACATCAAGGATATCATACATAAAGAAAGCAAGAGATCATTAAAAAGACAGGAGAGAAAGAAAAGGCCTAAACGGATGTCAGAAGAAACTCTGAAACCTGCTCCTGAATGCTAAGTAGCTAAAGCAAAAGAAAAAATGAAGTAAAAGAGCTGAACGGAAGATGTCAAAGGGCAGCTCGAGAAGACAAAGTATTATGATGACATCTGCAAAGACCTGGAGATAGAAAACCAAAAGGGAAGAACATACTCAGCATTTCTTAAGCTAAAAGAACTGAAGAAAATATTCAAGCCTCGAGTTGCAATAGTGAAGGATTCCACGAGGAAAATAAACAATGCAGGAAGCATCAAAAGAAGATGGAAGGAATACACAGAGTCACTGTACCAAAAAGAACTGGTTGACGTTCAACCATTTCAAGAAGTAACATATGATCAGGAACTGATGGTACTGAAGGAAGAAATCCAAGCTGCACTGAAGGCATTGTGAAAAATAAGGCTCTGGGAACTGACGGAATACCAATCAAGATATTTCAACAAATGGCTGCAGTGCTGGAAGTGCTCACTTGTCTATGCCAAGCAATTTGGAACACAGCTGCCTGGCCAACCAACTGGAAGAGATCCATATTTATGCCTATTCACAAGAAAGGTGATCCAACCCAATGTGGAAATTATTGAACAATATCACTGATATCACACGTAAACAAAATTCTGCTGAAGATCATTCAAAAGCAGCTGCAGCAGTATATCGACAGGGAACTGCCAGAAATTCAAGCCAGATTTTGAAGACGACATGGAACCAGGGATATCACTGCTGATGTCAGATGGATCCTGGCTGACTGCAGACAGAGCCAGGTAGATGTCTACCTGTGTTTTATTGACTATGCTAAGGCATTCGACTGTGTCCAAACCAAAAAAAACCAAACCCAGTGCCGTCAAGTCGATTCCAACTCCTAGTGACCCTATAGGACAGAGTAGAACCGCCCCATAGAGTTTCCATGGAGCGCCTGGTGGATTCAAACTGTTGACCCTTTGGTTAGCAGCCGTAGCACTTAACTACTATGCCACCAGAGTTTCCTTTCAACTGTGTAGATCATAACAAATTATGGATAACAATGCGGAGAACAGGAATTCCAGAACCCTTAATTGTGCTCATGATGAACCTGTACAGAGATCAAGAGGCAGTCATTCCAACAGAAGAAGGGGATACTGCATAGTTTAAAGTCAGGAAAGGTGTGTGGCAGGGTTGTATTTTTTCACTTACCTATTCAATCTGTATGCTGAGCAAATAACTCAAGAAGCTGGACTATATGAAGCAGAACGGGGCATCAGGATTGGAGGAAGACTCATTAACAACCTGGGTTATATGCAGATGACACAACCTTGCTTGCTGCAAGTGAAGATGACTTAAAGCACTTACTGGTGAAGATCAAAGACCACACCCTTCTATGAATTACACTTTAACATAGAGAAAAATTCTTACAACTGGACCAATAAGCAACATCATGGTAAACAAAGAAAAGATTGAGGATGTCAAGGATTTCATTCTACTTGGATTCACAATCAACACCCATGGAAGCAGCAGTCAAGAAATCAAAAGACACATTACACTGGGCAAGTTGGTTGCAAAAGACCTCTTTAAAGAGTTGAAAAGATGGGTTTTTGTGTGAGAGACTGACTTGATTTGTAAACTTTCACTTAACGCACAATAAAAATTATTAAAAAAAAAAAAAGTTGAAAAGCAAAGATGTCACCTTGAGGACTAAGGCGCACCTGACCCAAGCCATGGCATTTTCAATCACCTCATATGCATGCAAAAGCTGGACAATGAATAAGGACAACTGAAGAAGAGTTGATGCCTTTGAATTGTGTTGGCAAAGAATACTGAATATACCATGGGCTGCCAAAAGAACGAACAAATCTGTCCTGAAAAGAGTATAACCAAAATGCTCCTCAGAAGCAAGGACGGCGAGACTATGTCTCATATACTTAGGACATGTTATCAGGAGGGATCAATCCCTGGACAAGGACCTCATGCTTGGTAAAATAGAGGGTCAGCAAGAAAAAGGAAGACCCTTAACGAGGTGGACTGACACAGTGGCTACAACAATGGGCTCAAGCATGGCAACAATTTTGAGCGTGGCATAGGACCCGGCAGTTTTGCTCTGTTGTGATGGGGCTCCTATGAGTCGGAACCAACTCAAAGCACCTAACAACAACAATATACAAAACCAAACCAAACCCAAACCCACCGCCATCAAGTCAATTCCAACTTGCAGCTACCCTACAGGACAGAGTAGAACTGTTCCATATGGGGTTTCCAAGGAGTGCCTGGTAGATTCGAACTGCCAGCCTTTGGTTAGCAGACGAGCTCTTAACCACTGTGGCACCAGGGCTCCAGCCACTATACAGTGAAGAATTTAACCTTGTCCAAAAAGAGGTCTGGTTTCACCCTGAGCTTCCGGGAAGTAATCTCTAAGTCTTTAGAAGGTCATGCTTCAAAGGAGCGTTTCTGTTTGCCTCAGGGCCTTGGGTCACAGAGTAGTCTAACAATGTGATTTAGGGTGGAAACTTTGGTTTGCTCAACCTCTAACCTCCAGAGGGGCTGGAGACTGGTATCAGCAATGCTGGCAGTCAGCCGTGCCTATGTGATGGAATAAAAACTATGGACACCAAGACTTGGGTAAGCTTCTCTGGTTGGCAATACTCCATGCATATTGTTGCACACTATTAGCAAGAGTGTAGTACTGTCCATGATTCCACTGGAATGGATAACTGGAAGCTCCGTGCTTAGAATTTTCCTTGACTCTGCCCATGCTCTTCCCTTGGCTGATTTTAATCTGTATCCTTTCCCTGCAATAAACCATAATCATGAGTATAACAACTTTTAGTGAGTTCTATAAGACCTTCTGGAAACCCTGGTGGTATAGTGGTTAAAGCTGCTACCAAAGGTAGGCAGTTCGAATCCACCAGCCGCTCCTTAGAAACCCTATGGGGCAGTTCTACTCTGTCCTATAGGGTCGCTATGAATCGGAATCAACTCAATGGCAATGGGTTTTTTTTTCCTTTGGTTTTTGAGACCTTAAGTAGCCCTGGTGGCACGGTGGTTAAGTACTTGACTACTAAGCAAAAAGTCAGTGGTTTGAACACACCAACTGCTCTGCAGGAGAAAGATGTGGCAGTCTCTGCTTCTGTAAAGATTTACAGCCTTGGAAACCCCCTATGGGGGCAATTCTACTCTGTCCTATAGGGTTGCTATGAGTCAGAATCAACTCAATGGCAATGGGTTTGGTTTTGGTTTTTTATGAGCCCTTTAGCAAATTATTAAACTTCAGGATGGTCTTGTGAGCCACCGAACCTGCAATTGGTACGGGAAGTGAGGGCAGTCTGGAGGACTGTACCCAACTCTGCACCCACATATGTCTAGTACTCTTCATTCTTTGTGTTGATCCTAGTTTCTATCTGTTATAATTTTCCATTCGCCAAAACAACTTTAACATTTCTCGTAGTGTAAGTCCACTAGTGACTCATTTTCTCAGCTTTTGCTTATCTGAAAATGAATTTATTTCACCTTAATTTTTAAAAATATTGTAGTGGAGTAGAATTAAAGGTTGACAGTTTTTTCTTTCAGCATTTTGAAGATGTTATTCTTTTGTCTTCTGGCTTACAATGCTTCTGATGAGAAGTAAGAGGTAATTCTTACCATCGTTCACTGAATGCAATGTGTCTTTCTCGCTGGGTGTTTTTAAAATCTCGTCTATCTTTGGTTTTCATCAAACCGATATAATGTGCCTACATGTGATTGTCTTTGTTGATCCTGTTTGGGTTTGCTGAGTTTCACAGATATGCAAGGTGACATTTCTCACCAAATTTGGGAAATTTTTCAGCCATTATTTCATCAAATATTTTTTTCTGTCCCAGTAGCTCTCTCTTCTCCTTCTGAGACTCCAATACATATATGGTAGGCTGATGGATATTGTTTCATAGGTCACGGAGGCATTGTTCTTTTTTGAGGTGGGGAGGCTTTTTTTCTTTTTGTTTTAGTTTAAATAGAATCTATTGTCCTTTCTTCAATTGTACTGATCAGCCTGCCAATGGATTTTTATTTTAAATATTATGTTTTTCAATTCTAGAATTTCATTTCGTTCTTTTTGATAGCTTCAGTTTCTCTTCTGAGATTCCCCATCTGTTCACTCATTATGTCCATCTTTAATTTAAACCTATTTATAATAGCTGTTTTAAAGTCTTTACTAATTCCAAGATCTGTTATCGCTGGGTCTGTTTCTATTGACTGCTTTTTTCTCTCATGTTTAGTAATTTCTTATTTTATGCTGGACATTACAGATGATACTCTGTTCAGTCTGGATTTTGTTATATTCCTTTCAAAACTGTTGTGTTTTGCTCAGGCAGGTAGTTAATACACCAGCAAATCGGCCTGATCTTTTTGAAGCTTGTTTTTAAGTTTTGTTAGAGCAGATCTAGAATAGTCTTACTCCTAAGGCATGAGGTCTCAATTGAATCTGTAGTGTTCAGTAAGGTCTCTGTATTTTGGCTGGTTGGAAATCGAACCACTCAGCACTACGTGATTTCTAAAACCTTCTTTCAGTTTATGACTCCCTACTAGTTTTTCACTACCAGGTCTCTTAGTCTTACCCTAGGCATGTACAGCTCAACATGAGACTGGTAACTTAAGAGGACCCCTATATGGATTTCTGAAGGTCCTTCTATGTGCAGGTCCTCTCTCACTGGTATCCTGCCTCACAATCTCGAGCTGCCTCAGTGGCCCTAAGTCTGATCTCTGCCTCCTCAGTTCAGCAAGACTGCCAAGCATTGCTCAGTCGCCACCTCTTTATGCCTAGTCTGGGAAGTACCACCAGGCACAAAGCCAAAGTGATTGTGGGCAGGGCTCACCTCGTGTTACTTCCCTTTACTCAGGGATCACAGCCCTGTACTGCCTGTTATCCACTGCCTGAAAACTGTTTTTTCATGTATTTTATCCAATTTTATGGTTTATTGTCTTAAAAGTTCATTTTAACTGTCTGTTGAAAGAAGACTGGAGTCCTAAATGAATCTCATAACTATAATGCAAGCAGAAGAGGAGGGTGGTTTGGATAAGAATGGTGGCAGAAGACAGGAAAGAGGGGTCAGATTCCAGAGATAGACTGGCCATAAGCTACTAGGTAGAAAGAGATGCCAATTGCTAAAACTGAAGACACTGGGGGCATAATAAATCAGGGTAAGAATTAATAGGTCATCACCTTCATCAAGCTTTTACTGAGTACCTTTCTAAACCAGGGTTTTGCTGGGCATTGGGAATTACGGATGAATGAATCATACCATCCCAAAGGAGCTCCTGATTTAGTGAAAGGAAAAAAATACACAGCTGTCTATTAAAGATCATGAACCCTCTAGGTGGTACAAACAGTTAAGTGGTTGACTACTAGCTGAAAGTTTGGTGATTCAAACCGACCCAGGGGCACCTCAGAAGACGGCCTAGCAATCTGCTTCCGAAAGGTCATAGCCTTAAAAATCCTATGGAGCAGTTCCACTCAGCACAAATGTGGTCGCCGTGAGTCAGAATCAACTCGATGGCAACCAACAACAACAACATTAAAGATCATATTCCCCAGTTGTGGTGGCTTTAAAATATGTCCATAAATTCTTTGATATTCCTCCCTTCCAGGGGTGGAACTGAATTCCTCTCCCCTTACTGTGGGCTAGATTTAGTGACTCACTTCTAATAAACAGAATGTGATAAAAATGAAAAAAAGTGTGAGTTTTAAGGGTAGTCATAAAAGAGTACAGATTCCATCCTGCTCACTCTTGGAGCACTCACTCTAGGGGAACCCAGCTGACATGTCACAAGACACTCAAAAAGCCTATGGAGGAGCCATGTGGCAAAGAATTGAGGCCTTTGCTAATAGCCATGTGAGTAAGCCATCTTAGAACTGGGTCCTCCAGCCCTACTCAAGCCTTTGAATGACTGCAGCCCTGGCTAATGTCTGGAACCACTCAGCTAAGCTGCTCCCTAATTTCTGACCCACAGATACTGTGAGATAATAAATATTTGTTGGGGTAATTTGTTATATAACCAAAACCAAACCAAACCCGTTGCCGCTGAGTCGATTCTGACTCATAGCAACCCAATAATACACAGTGAGTAGTACAGAGTTTCCAATGAGTGCCTGGTGGAGGTGAACTGATAACCTTTTGGTTAGCAGCCGTAGCTCTTAACCACTACGCCTCCAAGGTTTCCAAAATTTCTTACAGAGCAATAAGTAACTAAAATACTACCCTAGTGATAGCTGCAATTAGGGCATGAGGAGAAGAGATATAAGTAAGTTAATAGTTATTGATCCTTTACTCTGTGCCAGGCACTGTGCTGCTCTGTTTACTTACATTATCCTATTTCATCCTCACCAACAGCCCTAGGAGGCAAGTACTATCTTCCCCATTTTACAGGTGATAAAACTAAGGCACAGAGTTAAAGTGACTACTTGCAAACAATATTCTCTCAAGACTGTCTAACTGGAAAGAAACTGTGCTCTTTCCCCCATCATTCTGCTGGATTCTTGTCTATAAATCTTCTTATACTGTGCTTCGCCAATGCCTGTAAGGACCCCTCTGTGAAGAGGGCTCAGCATGGGCCCCAGGATGGGACATCAGGAGTGGTGTCAACAACAAGCACCAAAAGAAAGCAGGATTCTCCTTACCTTTCCCAGTCACATAATAGGCCCCCAGTTTGTAGCAGCTGTCACTGTGCTGGTTCTCTTCACAGTTGAACTTCAACACTTTGGCAGCCTCATCAAAATTCTTCTGGATTCCTTCCAAATAGTCCACCAGACGATAGCAACCTGTAAAGAGAGGGCAAGAACTGTTCTTCATGTCTAGGGTTGCTGCTAGGTGGTGGAGAAGACCTAGGTGTGGCAACTTGACCTTACCACAAAGAACGTAGGAGGCGTTCAGACGCTTGTACAAACAGCACCATCTCCCCTTAGCCAGAGATTGAGCAATATAGGGACTGGAGAGACCTTGGCCCCTGCACTGGCTTCACCACTCACCAGGTCTACTGCATCCTGTCAGTCAGGCCCAAAGACCTACTAACTTCCAGGATTGAAACTTGCCAGCTTTGGAACTTTCCCTCAGGCTGTTCAACAGTAAAACACTGAAAATCAAAGGGGCCCCCAGGCTAGTCTTTATAGCAGCAAGAAGGGGCTGCTGAGATGACTGTACCTTACTACTCCACCAGGCTGAGAACCTGAAGCCCCAAGAGAGGTGGGGAGCAGCTACTAAAGAAGCTGGAAAAAGGCTCCTCTCCCAGCAGTCTCCCAGTCCCAGCGAGTCTCTCCCTTTAACATATCTCTGCTCTGTCCTCTGCTCTTCATACTCAATGACACTGCATATCAACTCTCATTCATTTTTATCCGACAGATATTTGCGTACCTATGTGTATGTATGTACCAGATACCATTTTAGATGCTGCGGATACGATCACTTGCCCTCTTAAAATTTATATTCTAGAGAAGGAAACAGAAAATAAAATAAGTAGATAAGTGAACGAGATGTTTTCAAACAGTACTAAATATTATGAGTGAAATAAAACGGGATGATGAGTTTGTTGTGCACGTTGAGGGAATGGCTAACACAGATTGGGTGATCAAAGAGGGCCTCATTGAGGACACGATGCCTGAGCTGACACCTGAATGAAGAGAAAGCGCTAGCTATTTAAAGACACTGAGGTGGGGAGGAGCAGAAAGCTCCTGGCACAGGGACTAGTAAATACAATGACCCAAAAGAGGAAATAAGTTTGGCGTGAATAAGGTATGATCATAGCTAAACTGAGGAGGAGAGGAGCAGAAAATGAGAAAAAGGCAAGTCACAGGGCCCTGGAGAACACATGCAAGAGTTGGGATTTTATTCCAAGTGCAATGGAAAACCACTGGAGGGTTTTAGGCAGAGCAATAATATAATGATTTGCATCTTTTAAAGGTTCCTTTGGTATACGTTTGTATATGTCTGGACAAGTATGGAAGAAGTTAATGTGTGGGGGAATACACTTTGGCACTAATAACAAATGTGCTATGTCTGTCATTTAAAATCTAATAAACATTTAATATGACAAAATTAAAATATTACTGTCTACAAGTAAAAAATAGATTATAAGGGAGTGAGGTTGGAAACACAGACCACTTAGAAAGCTATTTTAGTTATACAGGTGAGAAATTATGGTGACTTTCAAGGAAAATACTCTATCGGTAGCTATAGTAACTACAGCCTCCTGTCAGATTCTCCTTCTAAATGGCCCCAGCCAGTTCTTCTATCTCCACTTCCTTCCTCCATTGCTCTGTATATTCTCCACAGCACACTACCAGAAACTCTCTCCTCAAACAACATGTATGGCCTCCTGGCCTGCAGAATAAAACTAAACTCCTTACCCCAGCATTCAAGGCCTGACATATGTTGGCCCTAGGCCCCCCCTTCAAACTTAACTCTGACTATATCCTGTCGTCAGTGTTCCAAAAGGCAGCATTTTCTTCTCCCACTATCTCCATCTAACCAACACCTGCCTATCCCTCAGGAGCCCTGGTGGCGCAGTGGTCAAAAAAGGCTGGCAGTTCAAATCCACCAGCCGCTCCTTGGAAACCCTATGGGGCAGTTCTACTCTGTCCAACAGCGTCACTATGATGTCAGAATCCACCCGACAGCAACAGGCTTTGGTTTGGTTTGCCTGTGCCTCCAGGCTTCCCCCAGAAGTGTTCCCCCACCACTCTACTCCTCAGTAGCTGACTCCTCTGAATTCCTTCTACCCTTAGGAATATGGACTAGCCCTCAAAGAACAACCCTGGGTTCTTTTTAAGCCATCATATGGGTTTACGGCAGAGCAACTCTGTGTACTTGGTCAGCTTCAGGCAATTGCTATATCCTGTTCTGGAAACTAGACTGCAAGCTATTAGAAGGTAGGGCCAATACCATTATTTTTATAATTGTTATTATTTTAACAAAGTAGAAAGAAAACCACCCAAAGGCACTGGCTGCTGTGGGTGGCCTTCTCTGGGCCCACCATCCACCCATACACTCAAGCCACCTCAATGTTTACAGAACACACAGGGTAGATTCCTGCCTCAGGGCCTTTTCACTAGCTGTTATGTCTGGCTGGTATATATATGCACGGTTCACTTTCCTTCCTTCTCCAAGGCTCTGTTCAAATGATAACTTCTCAGTGATTGCCGGACCACGGAATTTAAAATTGCACTCCTGAGTTTCTGATCCTTCTCCTTCCAATCCCGTTCTTTTTCCCAATGCACTTATCACTTTCTAACCATTTCATTTATTTCCTCATGTTTATTGTCAGATTCCTCACAGCAGAATGGACTCTCAATAAGGACAGGAGATTTTATCTGTTCAGCGATGCATCCCCATCCCTTCTGCCCAAAATACCCCAAGCACATCTTCTCTTCCTCCCCCGCCTCCAGGGGAAGCATGCTCCCTCTGCGTACCCCGAAAGCCCTCATGGAACCCAACACTATCCCCTTCCCCCTCGCCCCAGGACCGTGGGCGTCCCACAGACCCGGTCCGGATGAGTCCTCTGCCCGACACGTGAGCCGTTCCAGACCCCCCTTCAGAGATCACTCACGTGGCTCCTCCAGCCCTTGCTCCTCCCCCACGAGTCCCCGCGTGTCCCCAGGCCGCGCCGGCGGCGCTCACCGTCTGGGTCCTTCTCATGGTAGCACTGATAGTTGCATTCCACCTCCAGGTTCTGCAGGAAAGACTTCACCTGCTCCTCGTCCTGGAAGTCCACCACGCCGGCCATGGCTGTTGCTTGCCCGGTAGCGGTCACCCAGGCGTCCCCTCCAGCCTGCCGCACTCCCGCCCCACGGTAACGTGAGCCAGCGAGGGGGCGGGGCTTGGGAAGGCCGTGTCGCGAGGTCTGCGCTTTGCCCGGGATCCTTGAGGCCGAGCGCAGGAGCCTGGGCTTCCCATCAGTCCTCGCGCTGTTAAAGTCTGGTCGTTACGTCTCTTCCTCTGCTAACCCCGTTACTAAAGGTGGTGGCCGTGTTTCCACAGCACCTTAAAGGTGCCTGCTTTGTGGCCGTAATGATTTCCTGCCTGCAGTCATTTATCCATTCATCCATCCATTCATTCACTAGTCCGGTAATCCCTAAACACCTGTTTGCCTAACCAGGTGCTTGATTCTAGGACTACAATAGCCAGGAAGTACGGTCCCTGCCTTCAAAGACCTTACAGTTTCGTAGAAATACATTCCATTCATTCATTCATTTATTCAGCAAACAATTCTGAGCACCTACTATGTGCCAGGCATAGCTGGACAAACCAATAATTATAAGTCTGTACAAGTGCCATGGGAAGTCTGGTCCATCCCTATATTCTTTCCAGGCCTACCCCGGCCCCCAGGGTGAATGACCTAAGGAAGGAACGGTTGTGGGAGATGATGACTGGACACAGTGTAGTAGAGGTTGTAGTGGTAATATACTGTTAACATAGCTAATGTTTAAATAGCATGGAACTTGATGCCAGACCCTATTCTTAGAATTTTATACAAATTAATTTTCACTGTGACACTATGGGGTAGGTGTTATTATCCCCATTCTCAGATGAGGAAACTGAGGTAGAGAGAGGTTAAGTAACTTGTCCCAGATCACAAGTAACTGATGGAGTTGGTATGCAATAAATAAATAAGTATATTATTATTATTTTTGTGTTTTAGGTGGAAGTTTACAGGGCAAATTAGTTTCCCATTCAATAGTTGGTACATGAAGTGTTTCCTGACCTTGGTTTCATTTTGGTATCAGTGTGTCAGCACTCTCCCCATTTCTGCGCTGGTTTCCCCATTTTCTTTTCTCGATTTTCTAACCCTTCCTGCCTTCTCATCTTTGTTTTTGGGCAGATCATGCTCTTTTAATCTTGTGTAATTGGTTGTTCTGAGGAGTACGTCCTTTTCAGGTGTTATTGTTTATCGTATGTGCTTGTCTGTTGTTTGGCTGGGAGGTGGTCTTCTGGAATGGCTTCCTTTCCAGATCAGAGGGGTGTCTTAGGACCATAATCTCAGGGATTCCTGTAGTCTCTGTCAGACCAGCAAGCCTGGTCTTTTCTGTGAATTTGATTTTTTGTTCTATAGTTTTCTCTAGCTCTGTTCAGAACCTTCTGTTGTGATCCCGATCAGAGCAGTTGGTAGTGGTGGCTGGGCACCATTTCATTCTTCTTTCCTCCAGGTCGTATAGGCTGTGGTTCATGCGGTCCATTAGTTGTTTGGAGTAATTGCTCCCTTGTGTCTTCGGTCTCTTTCACTGTGCCTCACTCCAGACAGAAAGAGATCAATAGTTGTATCTTAGATGGTCGTTTGTAAGCTCTTAAGACTCCAAATGCTACTCATCAAAGTAGGTTGCAGAACGTTGTCTTTACGTATTATGTTGTGCCAATTGACCTCGCTATCCACCGAGTCTATGGTCCTTTGTCTTCTAACCTAGGAACTTTATCCTACGAGGGTGTTTGGTTATGTATAAGATGTTTCCCTGACTATATCCCTTTGTTCCCCTAACTATACCCCTTCCCAGGCTAGAAGACAAAGGATCATAGACTTGGGGGACATCTACATCAATTGGCTCATATAGAACTGCACCTACAGTCATATGTGTAGAAATCTACCACCAAACCTGTATTTGCCAGTGGGTGTGTTCCCTTACATCCTGCACATCTCTTGGAATATCTATCTACCTATATGTCCATTCGTAAATTATTGTTTGTTAATACTATTGCTGCAGGGTTGTCAAAACTATAGTAGTTACCCTGTTGTTGTTGTTAGGTGCCGTCAAGTAGGTTCCAACTCATAGTACAACAGAACGAAACACTGCCTGGTCCTGCGCCATCCTCACAATTGTTGTTATGCTTGAGTCCCTTGTTGCAGCCACTGTATCAATCCATCTTGTTGAGGGCCTTCCTCTTTTTCACTGACCTTCTACTTTACCAAGCATGATGTCCTTCTCCAGGGACTGGTCCCTTCTGATAAACCCAGTGCCCTCGAGTCGATTCTGATAAGATGTCCAAAGTATATGAGACGTAGTCTCTACATCCTTGCTTCTAAGGAGCATTCTCGCTGTATTTCTTCAAAGACAGATTTGTTCGTTCTTTTAGCAGTCCATGGTATATTCAATATTCTTCGCCAACACCTAATTCGAAGGCATCAATTCTTCTTCGGCCTTCTTTATTCATTGTCCACCTGCTGGATGCATATGAGGCGATTGAAAACACCCTGGCTTGGGTCAGGTGCACCTGAGTCTTCAGGGTGACATCTTTGCTTTTTAGTACTTTAAAGAGATCTTTTGCAGCATATTTACCCAATGCAATGCATCTTTTGATTTCTTGACTGTTGCTTCCATGAGTGTTGATTGTGGATCCAAGTAAAATGAAATCCTTGACAACTTCAATCTTTTCTCTGTTTATCATGATGTTGCTTATTGGTCCAGTTGTGAAGATTTTTTATTTCTTTATGTGGCGGTGTAATCCATACTGAAGGCTGTGGTCCTTGATCTTCATCAGTAAGTGCTTCAAGTCCTCTTCACTTTCAGCAAGCAAGGTTGTGTCATCTGCACATTGCAGGTTGTTCATAAGTCTTCCTCCAATCCTGATGCCACATTCTTCTTCATATAGTCCAGCCTCTTGGATTACTTGCTCAACATACAGATTGAACAAGTAATGATGAAAGGATACACCCCTGATGCATACCTTTCCTGACTTTAAACCACGAAGTATCCTCCTGTTCTGTTCAAACGACTGCCTCTTGATCTATGTACAGGTTCCTCATGAACACAATTAAGTGTTCTGGAATTCCCATTCTTTGCAATGTTATCCATAATTTGTCATGATCCACACAGTCAAATGCCTTTGCATAGTCAATAAAACACAAGTAAACATCTTTCCGGCATTCTGTGCTGTCAGCCAGGATCCATCTGAAATCAGCAATGATATCCCTCATTCCACATCCTCTTCTGAATCCAGCTTGAGTTTCTTGCAGTTCCCTCTTGATGTACTGTTGCAGCCGCTTTTGAATGATCTTCAGCAAAAATTTACTTGCATGTGATATTAATGATATTGTTCCATAATTTCCATATTCAGTTGGATCACCTTTCTTGGGAATAGGCGTAAATATAGATCTCTACCAGCATGTTGGCCAAGCAGCTATCTTCCAAATTTCTTGGTATAGATGAATGAGCACCTCCAGTGCTCCGTCAGTTTGTTGAAACATCTCAATTGATATTCCCTCAATTCCTATAGCTTCGTTTTTCCCTAATTCCTTCGGCCCAACTTGGACCTCTTCCTTCAGTACCATCAGTTTCTAATCATATGATACCTCCTGAAATGGTTGAACATTGACCAATTCTTTTTCATATAGTGACTCTCTGTATTCTGTCTATCTTCTTTTGATGCTTCCTGCATCATTTAATATTTTTCCCATAGAATTGCATAGTATTATAGATCGAGGCTTGAATTTTTTCTTCAGTTTTTCCAGTATGAGAAATGCCAAGCATGTTCTTCCCTTTTGGTTTCCTAACTCCAGGTCTTTGTTCGTGTTGTTATAATACTTTGTCTTCTCGAGCCACCCTTTGAAATCTTCCGTTAAGTTCTTTTCCTCATTTCTTCCTTTCACTTTAGCTACTCTATGTTCAAGAACAAGTTTCAGAGTCTCTTCTGACATCCATTTTGATCTTTTCTTTCTTTCCTGTCTTCTTAATGACCTCTTTCTCTCTTCATGTATGATTTATTTGATGTCATTCCACAACTCATCTGGTCTTCAGTCATTAGTGTTAAATGGGTCAAATCTATTCTTGAGTTGGTCTCTAAATTCAGGTGGGATATTCTCGGGGTCATACTTTGGCTCTTGTGGACTTGTTCTAATTTTCTTCAGCTTCAACTTGGACTTGCATATGAGCAATTGATGGTCTGTTCCGCAGTCAGCCCCTGACCTTGTTCTGACTGATGATATTGAGCTTTTCTATTGTCTCTTTCCACATACGTAGTCAATTTGAATCCTGTGTATTCCATCTGGCGAGGTCCAAGTGTATAGTCACCACTTACGTCATTGAAAAAAGGTATTTGCAATGAAAAGGTCGTTGGTATCGCAAAATTCTATCATACGATCTCCAGCATTGTTTCTATCAACCAAGGCCATATTTTCCAACCAACTACTGCTCTTTCTGCATTGTTTCCAACTTTCACATTTCAATCACCAGTAATTATCAATGCATCCTGATTGCGTGTTCAATCAATTTCAGACTGCAGACATTGGTAAAAATCTTCAATTGCTTCATCTTTGGCCTTAGTGGTTGGTGGGTAAATCTGAATAATACTTGTATTAACTGGTCTTCTTCGTAGGCATGTGGATATTATCCTATCACTGGCAGCGTTGTATTTCAGGATAGATCTTGAAATATTCTTTTCGACGATGAATGCGACACCATTCCTCTTCAAGTTGTCATTCCTGGCATAGTAGACCATAAGACTATCCGATTCAAAATGGCCAATTTCGCCTGTTCCTCTCAGTGTCCTCTCTTGCCTTGTTCATGCTGTACTGACTTCCACTACATTATGTATTGCCTTTCCCTTCACCAATACTAACTCATGTCTTCTAATTGATAATTTTCCTTCCCTCCCCTCCCATCCATGGTAACTGTCAAAGAATGTTTTTTCTTTTTCTGCATGTAAACCTTTTGTTGTTACTCTATAGTAGTGATCTCATACAACATTTGTCCTTTTGTGATTGACTTATTTCACTCAGCATAATGTCCTCCAAATTCATCCATGCTGTGTGATGTTTCGCAGATTCGTCATTGTTCTTTGTCGTTGGGTAGTATTCTGTTGTGTATGGGTACCACAGTTTATTAATCTCTTCATCTGTTGATGGGCATACTTAGGTTGTTTCTATCTTTTTGCTACTGTGAATAATGCTGCAATGAACATGGGTCTGCACATGTCTATTTATTTCATGGCTCTTATTTCTTTAGGGTATATACCTAGGAATGGGATCGCTGAATCATATGGTATTTCTATTTCTAGCTTTTTGAGATAGCGCTATACCATTTTCCAAAGTAGTTGTACAATTTTACGTTCCCACCAACAGTGTCTAAGAATTCCAATCTCCCCACAACCACACCAACATTTATTATCTTCTGTTTTTTTTAACTGGCACCAGTAATATCAGGGTGAGATGGTATCTCCTTGTAGTTTTGATTTGCATCTCTCTAATAGCTAATGATCAGGAGCGTATCTTTGTGTTTGTTAGCCACCTGAATGTCTTCTTCAGTGAAGTGTCTGTTCATATAGTATCTTTTTTTAAAAAAAAGGATGAATGAGGTAGAAAAGGAACATATCAGGGATACAGGAAAAGGAGAGAAATTTTGCCTATGTTTTGTTTTGTTCTCGTGTTCAAAACCATCAGTTCAGAAAAGCGTGGACTGAAAGCTCTCCAAAGATAGTCAGTCCTATTCATCTTTTAATCTCTTCCAGGCCTAGTCTAGAGCCTTCAGCAAAGCTCAATTTTTAGTCTTTAATCTCCTATAGCAGTGCTTCCCAAATAGCTCCACCACTAAACTGTCAGTGTCCCAGTCACTACATTCAACCGTTTCCTTACTAGGAAGCAGTTTACTGCAGCTCAGACATACCTTTGGAATGCTAGTTTTGTTCTTAAAATTCATATGATTATACATTAACTTCCATAATACCTCTTGCATGGGATAACACAAGATTGCCTTTTTGAGTAAAACTGACATTCCGGGTGATGTGCCACATTTTCCTGTGGTTTCATATGACCCGGATCACCTTGAGAACTCCCCAGTACACATGCTCTAGGTTATAAGCCCTGACCTTTGGGTTGGAGCTCACCTTCCCTAGCCTGGCCTTCGAGGCCCTGCACAATCTGATTCCAGTCTCATCTCCTGCCTCTCTTCCTCCCATACCTCATCCAGTCTGCCGTTCTCGTAAGAGGTCCCAGCCTTGTGTCCCTGTTTACTGCAGCTCTTGGTGCTTAGACCACCCTTCTCTACCCAAATCAGAGACTCTTTCCTCCGTAAAGTCTTCCCACCCACACACGCCCAGCGTAGAGTTAGATGCTCCCACTTCAGTGTTCCATATCACTTGGTCCAACCTGATATAATATAGTAGAAAAGGGTTGGCTTTCCAGTACAGATAAACCTTATTCAGAATCCATGTACCATTGTTTACTAAATCGTGACTTTAAACCAATCACATTTGTGAGCCTGATTCGTCTTCTGTAAATGCAAATCCCTTGTATGGCTTTTGGTAAAACTAAAAGTTCATGTATGTAATGTACTTAGCACAGTGCTTGGCTCAGACTCATCCCTGTTCCACGTGTTTCCTGTCATGGCCATATTGGCATGAAAGTCCATCTCCTCCACCAGACTGTGAGCTCTGTGTCCCCTGTGCTGGTCACAGGGCCAGGAATAGAGCAGAGCTCAGTGACAGTGAAGTACGTAATTCAAATCAGGTATAGGGTCACTAAGAGTCAGAATCAACTCGATGGCAACAGGTTTGATTTTTTTTTCTACTGGCCACAAACAGTACTTTTCCCTTAATCCTATCTGCTGTGTTAAACTGCATCAAAATGAGATCACCTGGACAGGAGAGGGCGCTAGAGAATTGGTGAAAAGATAGACGAGATGCTGTACCAAATATGAAGTCACATATTTTAAAAGGAAATTTAAGGTCACCAAAAGGACAGCCAACTTCTTTTTTTAGTTCATATCTCTGTTGGCTTTTTTTCCCTTGTAAGTGTTCACATTTACTTTTAAAACATATTTGTTTTCATTTACATGAATATTAAAAAAATTTTTTTTTTTAATTGTAAATCAATCTCATGTTTTTCTCCTAATAATCCTGTTTGATAAGCATGGTACAACTTGCAGATATTTTTCGGACTGAGAAACTGAAGTCAGAGGAGTTAAGTGGTTTACCCTATGTCACACAGTGAGAAGACTAGGAGAAGTCAGGTCTCTTGGAATGGTAGAGTTCACAGCAACCATCCTGGATGATCCTGGAGAGAAGAAATCAAGGACATTATAGATCTCACCATCTGACTCAAGATTTAGGTTCAACTAATATTTATTGAGCACAAACCCTTGTGGTCGCCAAGAGTCGGAAGCGACTCGATGGCACTAGAAAAAAAAAAAGAAAAACTATGGGTTAAGTACTTTAGATATGTTACCTTATTTATTCTTCATTGCATTCTTTCTCATTTATTCAAAAAACATTGCTCAGTAAACAAATGAGATACTTCTCCTAATGATTACTCATTGCTGTTCAGTCAGTTCTGACTCACAATGATCCCATGTGTTACAGAGTAGAACCACTCCCTAGGGTTTCCTTGGCTGTAATCATTCTACAAACAGATCACCACGCCTTTCCTCCAAGGTGCTGTTGAGTGGACTTGAACCACCAACCTTTAGGTTAGTAGTCCAGGGCCAACCGTTTGCACTACCCAGGGACTTTTCCTGATGGTTAAAGGAAGGCAAGTTAAAAACAGTGTGATGTCATTTTTCATATATCTATTAAAAACAAAACAAAACTAAACTAAACACATTGCCACGCAGTCGATTCTGACTCATAGTGACCCTACAGGAAACAGTAGAACTGCCCCATGGGGTTTCCAAGGAGTGCCTCGTGGATTTGAACTGCCAACCTTTTGGTTAGCAGACTTAGCTCTTAGCCACTACACCACCAGGGTTTCCAAAAAACAACCAAACCCATTGCCAAATGCTGAATCATAGTGCCCCTATAGGACAGAGTAGAACTGCCCCATAGGTATCATAGGAGCGGCTGGTGGATTCGAACTGCCAAACTTTTACCTAGCAGCTTAGCTCTTAATCACTGAGCCACCGGGGCCCCAGTGACCCTATACCAAACCAAACCCACTGTCACCTAGTTGATTCCGATTCATAGTGACCCTATAGGACAGAGTAGAACTGCCCCAGATGGTTTCCAAGGAGCGCCTGGTGGATTTGAACTGCCGACATTTTGGTTAGCAGCCGTAGCTCTTAACCACTATGCCACCAAGGTTTCCAGTATTCTATGCTTGTGTGGTTGCTGGGAAACCAACATTTGCATATACTGTTGGTGGGAATTATAGGTTGATGCTTCCTTTTTTGAGATCACTTTGGTAATATGCACTTCTCTGTCCTATAGGTTCACTATGAGTCGAAATCCACTCCAAGGCACACAGCAATAACAATTAACATTTAAAATGTGCTTGATAAAAAAAAAATGTGCTTGAATTTTTGACACAGAAATTCAACTTTCAAGAAAGTGTCCTACAGAAATTCTCACACAAAATAAATATTTGTTACAGTTTTTGTTGTTGTTGCTGTTGTTATAATTGTTGTTATTGTTAGGTGCCATCGAGTCGGTTCTGACTCATAGCAACCCTATGCACAACAGAAGAAACACTGCCCAGTCCTGTGCCATCCTCACAATTATTGCTATGCTTGAGCAGCAATAATTGTTGCAAGGGTCCTGGACAGAGCTGCAGAAAAATGTAGAGCAGAATTCTAAATCAAAAAGAAAGACCAGACTTGCTGGTCTGACAGAGACTGGAGAAACCCTGACAGTACAGCCCCCAGACACCCTTTCAGCTCAGTAATAAAGTCACTCCTGAGGTTCATCCTTCAGCCAAAGATTAAACGGGCCCATAAAACAAAATGGCACACCAGCCAGGGGCAAGGAATAGAAGGCAGAAGGGAACAGGAGAAAAGCTGGTAATAGGGAAGCCAAGGTTGAGAAGGGAGAGTGTTGACATGTTGTGGGGTTGTTAACCAATGTCATAAAACAATATGTGTACTAACTGTTCAATGAGAAACTAGTTTGTTCTGTAAACCTTCATCTAAAATATAATAAAAAAAAAATTGTTGCAGCTACTGTGTCAGTCCATCTCGTTGAGGGTCTTCCTCTTTTTCACTGATCCGCTACTTTACCAAGCATGATGTCCTTCTCCAGGGACTGATCCCTCCTGACAACACGTCCAAAGTATGTGAGACGCAATCTCACCATCCATGCTTCCAAGCAGCATTCTGGTTGTACTTCTTCCAAGACAGATTTGTTCATTCTTTTGGCCCAAGAAACAAAAACCCAGTGCCCTCGAGTCAGTTCATGGTATATTCAATACCCTCCGCCAACACAGTTCGAAGGCGTCAATTCTTCCTCAGCTTCCTTATTCATTGTTCAGCTTTCGCATGCATATAAGGTGTAAATACCGGAAAATGTATTCATAAGATTTTCACTGGTGAATTCTTTTCAGAAGTAGACTGCCACATACTTCTTCCTAGTCTGTCTTAGTCTGGAAACTCAGCTGAAACCTGTCCACCATGGGTCACCCTGCTTGTATTTGAATATACCAGCAGCATAACTTCCAGCATCACAGCAATACATAAGCGCCCACAGTATGAAAAACTGACAGACATGTGGGGACTTGTTATAACAGAAATAATAAATGTCCAATAATAGTGGCTTTGAATTTAGTGTAGCCATTAACAATGATGAGATAGGTCTAGTCATGCTGACATTGAATGATGTTCAAAATGTATTAAGTGAGGAAAAAGTTATATAGTATGACTTATTTTTGTTTGTATATATATATATATGACTTTTTTCCTCATTTAATGCACTTTGAACCCATTGCTAAGGCCAAAGATGAAGAAATTGAAGATTTTTACCAACTTCTTCTGCACTCTGAAATTGGTCAAACATGCACTGAAGGTGCGTTGATAATTACTGGCGACTGGAATGTGAAAGGTAGAAACAAAGAAGAAGGAATAGTAGTTGGAAAATATGGCCTTGGTGATAGCAACGATGAAGGCAATCACATGATAGAATTTTGCAAGATTAACGACTCCTTCATTGCAAATATCTTATTTCAACAACATAAACGGGACTATACACGTGGACCTCGCCAGATGGAATACGCAAGAATCAAATTGACTACATATGTGGAAAGAGACAATGGAAAAGCTCAATATTATCGTTCAGAACAAGGTCAGGGGCCAACTACGGAACAGGCCATCAATTGCTCATATGCAAGTTCAAGCTGAAACTGAAGAAAATTAGAACAAGTTCACAAGAGGCAAAGCATGACCCTGAGTATATTCCACCTGAATTTAGAGACCATCTCAAGAATAGACTTGATGCATTGAACACTAATGACTTAAGATAAATTGTGGAAGGACATCATGCATGAAGAGAGAAAGAAGTCGTTAAAAAGACAGGAAAGAAAGAAAAGACCAAGATGGATGTCAGAAGAGACTCTGAAACTTGCTCCTGAATGTCCAGTAGCTACAGTGAAAAGAACTGAAGTAAAAGAGCTGAACAGAAGATTTCAAAGGGCGGCTCGAGAAGACAAAGTATTATGATGACATGTGCAAAGATCTGGAGATAGAAAACCAAAAAAGCTCAGCGTTTCTCAAGCTGAAAGAACTGAAGAAAAAATTCAAGCCTTGAGTTGTAATATTGAAGGATTCTATGGGCTCAAGCATAACGACAATTGTAAGGATGGCGCAGGACCAGGCAGTGTTTCATTCTGTTGTGCACAGGGTCACTATGAGTCGGAACCAACTCGAGAACACCTGACAACAACAACATGGGGAAAATATTAAATGACGCAGGAAATATCAGAAGTTGGAAGGAATACACAGAGTCACTATGCCAAAAAGAATTGGTCAATTTTCAACCATTTCAGGAAGTAGCATATGATCAAGAACCAATGGTTCTGAAGGAAGAAGTCCAAGCTGCCCTGAAGGCATTGATGAAAAACAAGGCTTCAGGAATTGATAGAATACCAATTGAGATGTTTCAACAAAGAGATGCAGCACTGGAAGTGCTCACTCGTCTATGCCAAGAAATTTGGAAGACAGCTATCTGGCCAACCAACTGGAAGAGATACATATTTATGTCTATTCCCAAGAAAGGTGATCCAATTGAATGTAGAAATTATCGAACAATATCATTAATATTACAAGCAAGTAAAATTTTGCTGAAGATCATTCAAAAGTGACACCAGCAGTATAGCAATAGGAAACTGCCAGAAATTTAAGCTAGATTCAGAAGAGGATGTGGAACCAGGGATATCATTGCTGATGTCAGATGGATCCTGGCTGAAAGCAGAGAATACCAGAAAGATGTTTACCTGTGTTTTATTGACTATGCAAAGGCATTCAACTGTGTGGATCATAACAAATTATGGATAACATTATGAAGAATGGGAGTTCCGGAACACTTAATTGTGCTCGTGAGGAACCTATACGTAGATCAAGAAGCAGTCATTCAAACAGAACAAGGGGATACTGCATGGTTTAAAGTTAGGAAAGGTGTGCATTAGGGTATATCCTTTCACCATACTTAATCTGTATGCTGAGCAAATGATCTGAGAAGCTGGACTATATGAAGAAGAACGAGGCATCAGGATTGCAGGAAGGCTCAGAAACAACCTGCATTATGCAGAGGATACAGCCTTGCTGAAAATGAAGAGGACGTGGAGCACTTACTGAGGAAGATCAAAGACCACAGCCTTCAGTATGGATTACACCTCAACATAAAGGAAACAAAAATCTTCACAACTGGACCAATAAGCAACATCATGATAAAGACAGAAAAGTTTAAAGTTGACAAGGATTTCATTTTACTTGGATCCACAATCAACACCCATGGAAGCAGCAGTCAAGAAATCAAACGATGCATTGCATTGGACAAATCGGCTGCAAGAGGCCACTTTATTAAAAAGCAAACATGTCACCTTGAAGACTAACTTGTGCCTGACCCAAGCCATGGTGCTTTCAATCACCTTATATACATGCAAAGCCTGGATGATGAATAAGGAAAACTAAAGAAAAATTGATACCTTTGAATTATGGTGTTGGCAAAGAATATTGAATATACCACGGACTGCCAAAAGAACGAACAAATCTGTCTTGGAAGAAGTACGCCAGAATGCTCCTTAGAAACAAGGGTGATGAGACTTAGTCTCACATAATTTGGACAGGTTATCAGAAAGCCTCAGTCCCTGGAGAAGGACATCATGTTGTAAAGCAGAGGGTCTGTGAAAAATAGGAAGACCCTCAATAAGATGGATTGACACAGTGGCTGGAACAATGGGCTCAAGCATAATAACGATTGTGAGGATGGCACAGGTCCAGGCAGTGTTTCGTTCTGTTGTATGTAGGGTCGCTATGAGTCAGAACCGACTCCACAGCACCTGACATCAATGCCAACTTTTGTTTAAAAAATAACATTGTGTATATTCATAGAAAAAAGAGGGAAAATACTGAACTGTTAATACTTGTTAAATGTGGACTGAAGGGAGCAAGGGAATAATGTACAAGGGACTTCCACTTTTTCATTTTTTTTAAAATAATAATCACATTACTTTTGTAAACAAATGTTAAAAAAAAATTTTAAAGACATACCTGTCTTTAGACATGCTCACTATCTATGGATCGCTTCAGGACACGTATTAATAGCTGTATTTTATAAACGAGGTTCAGAGAAGTAAAGTGATTTCCTCAAGGTCACACAGCTAGCCAAACCTTCCTCAAAGGGGTTACTGGTAAGTGAGTAGACAGGACTTGGTGGTGCAAAGAGACGCCACCCAATCCTGTTTGCCGTGAGGTCACTTCGAAGGCCTGGGATTGGTGCTCCTGTCTGCGCTTGAGATCGCCTTCCTCAGCCGCTGGTGCAGCGGGGCGGGGTTGGCAGGAGACGCGAGGTGATTTTGCTTTCCCGAGGTTGCCCGAGGGGCACCATCTCTCCTTCCTCTGCAGACCCCTCAGGACCCTCAGCACTGGGTGGGTTAGCCGTGGAGGCACCTGCCCTTCCTGTGGTGGCCGGTCAATCCCCGAAGCCCTTATGCTTGTAGCTTGCAGCCCGCCCTCCTTACGCACCTCCCGCTGAAGACAGGGCATGGCCGTGACAGGTGCCAGCCCTGCTCAAACTCTCGTTTCACCAGCTGTGATTGCACATCACGTAGTCCCCACATAATCTACCTGGCCTGAAGCCAGCACAAAGCAATCAGAAATAGGACTCAATGCAACCTCTATTGCCTTGCCTGTTTGTGAGGCTCGCGGGGCTGTGCTTCAAGCTGAAAAGGCCCCTTTGGAGAAGAGGACAGAGGCCCAGAAGGAGGGAGGGGCTTGTCCCAGGGCACAAAGCAAGTTAGTGACAGAGCCACGGACTCTTTCCCCAGGGCAGCAAGTTAGATAGTAACCTTTCTGACTTTATCTTTGCTTCCTCCTGACAAATAACCTCCTCCCTGTCTTTGGTCTCTGGTGTGTGCCTGCCCATGTGTCCTGTCCTGAGGCTGCATGGTGTACCAGAACGATAACTTTCAAATCTCACTACCCTCTACCATGGACTTGCTGTGGGATCTTGGACATGATGTGTCACTTTTCTGGCTTGTTTTCCTCATCTGCCCCTAGGATATTAATCCCTGCCCTATTCACTTTACAGGAATAAAGGAGAAATTGGGAGGTAATTTGTTATAGACCAGTAGTTTCAAAGTGTGGTCCCTGGACCAGCAGCATCCACATCACCTGGGAATTTATTAGAAATGAATATTCTTGGGCTCCACCCCAGACTTATTGAATCCGGAGGTCTTGGTGTAGGACACAGCAACCTCTGCCTTAGCAAGTCCTCTAAGTGATTCTCATGCATGCTAAAGGTTGAGAACCACTTGTTTATAAAACGTAGAACACTGGATTTGGAGTCAGACAATTCTGGGTTCTACCAAAGTGTCCTAGCTCTTTGTTTCCCTGCTTCTTTGTTTACTCATCTGTGAAATGGGGGTAATGTTCATTCATTCATTCAACAATTCTTTTTTGAATGCTTATTGTGTGCGAGGCACTTTTCTAGTTTCTAGGGATATGTTAGTAGACGTAACAAAATCCCTGCACTCATGTAGTGAACATCCTAATGAAAATTTTGAGAATTAATTAAGACAATTACAATAACAAAGTATACAGCTTAGTACAACACCAGCACATATTAAGCACTCAGCAAATGGCAGCTATTAGCAATAATGGGGAAGGGACTTGTCAACAGTGAAATGCTATATTAGGTTAAGCTGTGCGCTCCCCTGAACTGATTCACATCTGTGTCATCAGAATCTAACACAAGGCCTGGCACCGAGTGGGGTTTGGTAAATATTTGAGGAAAATGTGTGTGCAAAAGTCAAAGACTGATTTTGATATCTCTTTTATCTGTGAGGTCTTCCTCTACAATCCATCTTTAGAGGTGATAGTGCAACAATAAGCCACATCCTCCAATAAGCCTTCCTCTCCCCGTACATTTGTATATTGTACTCTTTCCAGCTGTTGAAAGGTGACTTCCTCCACATTCACATGTGACAGGTCTAGAATATAGTTGGTATAGGTAAATGCCTATGAATGAATGGATGGACTCTTCAAGCAGCACAGGCAATTGGAAATAGCGCTGGTACTCCAGGAGTCAGAAGGTGTCTGTTTTAGACTGGGTTCCCTTGAGGAACAAAACCAGTGAGACATATATATAAACATATACCCATTGCCATTGAGTCAATTCCAACTCATACTGACCCTATAGAACAGAGTAGAACTACCCCTTAGGGTTTCCAAGGAGTGGCTGCTGAATTTGAACCGTCAACCTTTAGGTTAGCAGATGAGCTCTTAACCACTAAGCCACCGGAGCTCCATGTAAATATATAGAGAGAGATTTATCTCCAGGAAATGGCTCACGCAGTTGTGGAGGCTGGCAAATCCCAAATCCATGAGTCAAGCATCAGGCTGGAGGCTTCTCTTGACTCACACGGTTGCAGGAGCTGAGAACCCAAAATCAGCTGGTCAGGTGAGATACTGTTGACTCATGGGGGTTGCAGGAGCTGGCAAATCCCCAGATCTGTAGGTCAGGTGGCAGGCTACTGGCTCACATCCCAAGAACCAGAGGTTAGAGGATGATGAGTCGGATGCAGGATCCAGAGCAAGCAAGCAAGCTTTGCCAGAACATCCGTATATATTGGATGCAGGCCACAACCCTGAGGAAACTTGTCTTACAACTGATTGGCTGATCACATCATGGAGGTCATTACACTGTATTACATTACAGAAAAGCAATCAGTCCACTATCTGCCAAACTACTGAGAATCATAACCTAAGCGAGTTGACAAATAATCTTGACCATCACAGAAGGCATTAATTCTAAGTCCTGTTCTGTCACTTGGCTAAATCCACCCTTTTCTCAGATCCTCAGTCTCCTAATCTGTAAAATGGGCTTCACAATCCCTACCCTATTCCACTGCTGGGAGGAGACAGGCCAACCTTAATACCTAAGTTTCAAGGATGTTTTATACAATCACAAATTTATTTTCTCCTTATGTCTCGGGAAGAATTGCTAAAAGCAATTAAGGGGATTAGGTAGGCATATCTCTTTGCAAATCTTAAAACACAGTAAAAAATAGAATACTATTTCTAATCAGATAATCTACAATATATAGAGTTTACAGGTTAGAAAAGATAACTCTAAATCCTCGAAATTCAATGTGTGGTGTGAGGACCAGTAGCATTGGCATCATTTGAGATCTTGGTAGAAATGCAGAATTTGGGACCCCACCCCAGACTAACTGAACCAGAATCTGCATTTTTAAAAGATCCTCAGGTGATTCATATGCACAATAAAATTTTTGAGAAGCACTGCCTAAATCAGACTCATAGAACACATAAGGAGCCCTGGTGGTACAATGGTTATATACTCAGCCACTAACCAAAAGGTTGGGAGTTTGAACCAACCTTGGGAGAAAGATGTGGCAGTCTGCTACCATAAAAACTACAGCCTTGGAAACCTTGTGGGGCAGTTCTGCTCTTTCCTGTAGGGTTGCTCTGAGTCGAAACGGTTTTTTTTAAAAGAGCCCTGGTGGCACAGTGGTTATGCGCTTGGCCTGTACCCACACATGCACTGGAAAGGTCTTGACAATCATCTTCAATTCCTTCATTTTACGGAAAAGTAAATTGGGGCACAGCAATGAAAGGGACTTGTCTACAGGGACTTGTCTTTCTAAAGGGCAGATCTAATCGTGTCACCCCCATGTTGGAAACCAGTGACTCCACATTGTCCATATCCTTAGCTAGGCATTCAAGGCCTTCATGTCTGGTCTCAGCTCAGGGGCAGATTATTCAATAGCCAGGCTAAGCACTGTGCTCCAGACCATCTGTAGTGAACAATTTCATATTTTTTCACCACATCAAATACTTAGCTTCTAGGTTTGGCTTGCATCTGTCTCTCTCCCGACCCCACAGCACCATCCTACAGAATCAAAAAACCTCTTATCAAATTTTCAGTCCCTGACAGGGATGCAGAAACCCATGTGAAATTGTTCACTACAGATTAGTAAGTAAATTACACAAGTAAGCCCATAGTTACTTTGCTTACTGGGTCATCCACCTCTATCTCTTCTTAACTCTCCACCTGGTGCTCCCCCACCTATACCCCACACACCAATCACTGGGTTCGATGCCTTCTCTTGCTCCTGTAGCCCTGTGCTTCTTTTTTTAAGAGCACTGATCATATTCTTTTGCTGTTACCTATCTTTCCCCCATTGTACATTAACACCTTGAGAGCAGGGACTGGAGCTTATTCATTTCTGTGTCCTCAGAGTCCAGCATATGGCATGACACAGAGGAGAGGTATTTATTGGGCATGTGATCCAGTGAAAAAGGAAAAAAAAACAAAAAACCAGGGAATTTGTTACCCACAGAATTCTAGTTTAGGAAGTGTTTTGCAAAGCTTCGAGTGATACCTATGGAAAAATAAATTATTTATATACATATGACCTCTCAGGAAAGGGCTAGAACAGTGAATAGGGGGTGAGAGATGAGAATACTTGGGGAATTAGAATTCCTCCCCACTTCCAAACCATCACTAGTAAAGGCACGATCCTCTGTAGTAGCATATGCTAAGGTCAAAGTCCTAACAATCTGATTAGGGTGGCTAATCCAACCTAGCTGCCATGTCTTCCTGTTCCCAACCCTGCCCTAACAGAGAATGAGGAAGGATTAAGGTAAAGAGAATGTACTTGTGGAAACAAATTGTTATGGATTGATTTGTGTCCCCCCAAAAGGTATGTTCAAGTCCTAACCCCTCGTACCTGTGAATGTGACCTTCCTTGAAAATAACACCTTTGCACATATAATTAGTTGAGTTAACACAAAGTCATACTGGAGTATGGTGGGCCCTAATCCAATATGACTGGTGTCTTTGTGAGAAGAGGCACAGAGGCAGAGCGACACAGAGGGAAGATGGCCGTGGGAAGATAGAGGCAGAGATTGGAGTTCTGTTGCCACAAGCCAAAGAATGCCAGGCACTACTAGAAGCTGGAAGAAACAAGGAGGCACCTTCCCCTAGAAGCTTCAGAGAGAGCATGGCCCTGCCAACACTCTGAATTACAACTTCTAGCCTCCAGGCTGTGAGAGAATAAATTTTTGTTGTCATAAGACACCCAGTTTGTGGTACTTCGTTAGGGCAGCCCTAGCAAATTAATACACAAAGCCGAGACCGAGATCAGTTACTAGTCCTGGGAATTAAGTTAATTCTATAACCTGGGGCAAGTAACTCCTCTTTCTAAGCTTCAGTTTCCTCAACTGTAAAATGGGGACAATAATATCTAACTTGCATAATTGGCCAGAGAATTTTATAATAATATCTAATACTTGTGTAACACTTATGTCAAGTCCTGCTCTAAGAGCTTATATATATGAACTCAATTTTTACTTAGAACTCTATAAGTATGCTTATTGTATCAATTTTATAGATGAAGAAACAGACACAGAAGCCATATTACTTCTTCACAAATTTGCACACAACTTCATAAAAGTCACATCACTTTTTCAAGGTCATACAGCCAGTAAGTGTGGAGCTGGGAGTAAAACTGAGGCAGATTGGCTTGCTCCAGAGTCCATGCTCTTAACAAGCACTGTACCTTGTCCCTTCAATAAAGTAATGGTGAGAACATAAAGATGTCTGGTCCATAGTAGAGCATAACAAATATTAACAATAAGAGGAGTAGCCCAGTGCCTGCAGTTTATGTAGATGGCACAAAATGGATTAATATTAAGGGGACGATATTCACTCTATCACACTTTTAAAAAACTGTCTTATCTTCTAACTATTACATGTTCCCACAATTAGGTTTTCTGTCTGAATAGTCTGGGCTATTTTAAGGTATCCTAAAGGTAAGCTGGCTTTGCCTTCTCCTGAGGAACTGGAACAACCTCTTAGTACTTGAGCCAGAGGGTGTTTGATGGACACCAGGATCTTATGAAATGAATTCCTTCCAATCAGGCCCTATTGCGAGCCTTGAAGACAGAGTTAAATCAAATCTGGTCCAAGCCCTCAAGGAGCTCACGGCTTAGTTAGGGAGGGAAACTAAAGGGTCAACCCCAATACAGCACTGCTAAGAGGGAAGCTCATAGAGACACCTAACAATCATGGATGGAATGATAAGAAAATATGTTCTAGAGGAGGAGACACATGAATTTGGTGTCAAAGGGCAAGTGGAAGTCAGTTATTTGAAGAAAGCAAGAAAGGAATTCTTGGCAGAGGAAATGCCTGGAACAAATGCACAAAAAGCTTGAAATAACACTGTATGTTCTAAGAACTATGAGTAATTTCAGTATGGCTAGAGCGGAGCTGGGAGATACGGAGTGGAAGTGTTGATGCCCAAAGGGTAGACAAAGACCAAATATGGAAGTGCCTCAGCTGTCAAATTAAAGTGTTTGGCCCTTACCCCGTAAGAGATGTAAAGCCATTGAAAAGTTTCAAACAAGGGTGCAACGTGGTTTAGAAAGATGATTTTGATAGAAAAATGGGAGTTGAATTAGAGGTTTAAGACTGGAGGCAGCCAATAAACATGAAAAGATGCTGAGCATCATTAGCCATTAGAGAAATGTACATTTGAACCACAATGAGATGCCCCTGTGCACTTGCTGGAATGCTATAATAAACATGATGGAACCTGCATGCATTGCTGGTGCGAGCATAAAAAGTGCAGCCACGGTGGAAAACAGTTTGGCAGTTTCTCAAAGATAGGCATAAAGTTACCATATGACCGAACAATTCCACTCTTACGTATATACCAGTTGCAGTTGAGTTGATTCTGAGTCATGGTGACCCCATGTGTATATAACCAAGAAAAATGAAGACATTCGTTCACACAAAAACTTCTGCCTGAATGTTTATAGCAGCATTATTCATAACGGCCAAAAAGTGGATACTCAAATGTCCATCAACAGATGTGGTAGGTACATACAACAGAATATTATAGAAAAAGGAGTGAAGTCTTAATACATACAACATGGATGAACCTTAAGAACACTATGCTGAATGAAAAAAATAAGCCACAAGAGGCCACATATTATAGTGTTCCATTTATAGGAAATGTTCAGAATAGACAAATTCACAGAACATTTATGGCTTCCAGGGGCTGGGGGGAAGGAAGAATGAGGAATGGGATGAAAATATTCTAGAATTAGTGGTGATGGTTACACAACTTTGTGAGTATACTAAAAACCACTGAATTGTACACTTAAAAAGAGTAAATTCTATGATATATGAATTAAATCTCAATTGAAAAAAAAAAAAAAGACTGAAGCCAGAATGACCAGAGAAGGCTACAGCAAATAGTCGAAGCAGCAGGCTTCAAACAGGGGAATCCATACCCCTGGAGGTTCATGAAAACTTTCCAGCGGTTACACAAGCATGGATAATTTTAAACATTTCATATTCCAGATTCCCAACTTTTATGCATATGAACTCTTGCACAATTAATCTTGCTAAGAATGCACCTTTCATCCCTCCTCTTTCACAAAGCTTTATTCCCACTTTTAAAAGAAAGGCATACCTAGCATTAATTCTGAATATCACTATGAGCATATTGCCCTGGCGATAAAAATGTCTGGCGAACCAGTGCAAGGGATGATTTGAGTATTCAGGGAGTGATGATCTGAATATTCTGAGGGACAGTCCCAGGACAGGAAGCAAGAGCCTTTCAGTAAGCAATTATTAAATTATTAAATAGATCATAAAAATGTAGATGTCAAGTTAAAAGTGTGTGAGAAGGATCATAATTTTTCAAAATTCTTTTAGAGGGTACCAGAGGACAAAGTCTAGAACTTTTACCTTAGAATCACCTGGGGTACTTAAAAAATAAAAATTCCAGTTCTGGAGCCCCAGCCCAGTCCAATTAAATTCAATTATTTGGGTGGTAGGCTATGGCTTCATAGTTTTAAAAGCTACTAGATGATTCCAATGTGAAGTTAGGGTTTAGAATCACTGAACTAGGGGGAAGGATGTTGCTGTTTAACGTGGGCACTGGTAACAGGGATAATGAGTAGGAGGAACAGATTTAAGAAATCACCCAAAGAACTCCTGGTTTGGGAAAGGCTTTGCAAAACTTGAAGAATAAATTAGTAATTTCCATATGACCTCCATGAAGGTAAAATTGGGGGAACTGGGGTGATTGCTTGGTAAGGGGTGAGGGAGAGGAAGGTGTCAAGGATGAATCCCTGGGAACCCTTAAAAACGCATCTGTGGGCATCTATTGCTAAAACGGGGAGCACGTGACGAAGAACAAGTTTTGGGGAAAGATGGAGAGTTAATCTTTGGATCTGTTGATATGAGATACCAGTGGGATATCCAGGCAGAGTCTGCCTTTGCTTTGGCTATGCAGATCTGAAATTTGGGGAAAAGATTTGGGCTAGAGAGAAAACTGTCTCCCTGTGTACACTGAAAACATGAGTTCGTCATCATTCAAGGAAAGCATGGAAAGTATAAAGATAAGAGAGTTTGATCAGTGTGTAGGATGTTTTCAAACTTCAGACATGAAACAATTTTGAATTTTGGCAAAGTTGAGTGTGCAGCCTGTGAGTGGGTGGCTGAAGTGGAAGAGAGGGTTATTAGAATTGAGGACATCAAGAAACAGGCCAAATCGCTGGATGGGTCCTTGAGGTGAATGCTTAAGCCACCCAAATTGCTGTAGAATTGAAATAGCTCCGGGGCTCTTAAACTCTAATCTGTATCAGAATCATCTGGAAGGCTTGTTAAAGCACTGATTGCTGGGCCTCACACTCAGAGTTTCTGATTCAGTCAGTCTCGGTGGCCAAATAATTTGCATTTCTAACAAGTTCCCAGGTGATGCTGATAGGACAATCATTGCAATACAGTGGAGACTCAGTCAGGTGCCAAGTCCTCGGTGAATGTGATTAGTAGTGACAGCAATGAAGAAGGAAAGGTACTGTCATGGATTGTGTCCCCCTAAAATAAACCAGTTTGGCTAGGATGTGCTTCCCAGTATGGTGTGATTGTCCACCATTTTGTCATCTGATGTGATTTTCCTGTGTGTTGTAAATCCTACCTCTATGATGTTAACGAGGCAGGATTAGAGGCAGTTATGTTAATGAGGCAGGACTCAATCTACAAGATTAGGTTGTGTTTTAAATCAATCTGTTTTGAGATACAAAAGAGAGAAGCAAGCAGAGAGACAGGGGAACCTCATACTACAAAGAAGCAAGAGCCGGGAGAATAGTGTGTCCTTTGGCCCGGGGTCCCTGCGCTGAGAAGCTCCTAGTTCAAAGGAAGATTGATGACAAGGACCTTCCCCTAAAGCCAACAGAGACAGAATGCCTTCCTCTGGCGCTAACGAATTCAGATTTCCAGCCTACTAGGCTGCGAGAGAATAAACTTCTGTTTGTTAAAGCCATCCACTTGTGGTATTTCTGTTACAGCGGCACTACATAACTAAGATACCAAGTCTAAGTATTTGGTTTAGAATGAGGCCTTGACTCTTGGACCCTTCCCTTGATGGTCAGTGTTTGTTTATTTTTTGTGCACCTTGAGCACATATTTCTCCTTACCCTACTCCAGAAGTTTGAGTAACCTTCATCTTCATTCCTTGTTCTTAATTTTAAACTCTATGTCTCAGGGCTTTCTTTGTTCACTGGAATACATGTCCTGTTAATATCTGAATCAGAAATAGTTTGTTGTTAAGTGTCGTCGAGTCAGTTCCGACTCATAGCAAACCCTGTGTACAACAGAACGAAACACTGCCTGGTCCTGTGACATCCTCACAATTGTTGCTATACTTAAGCCCATTGTTGCAGCCATTGTGCCAATCCATCTCATTGAAGGTCTTCCTCTTTTTCACTGACCCTCTACTTTACCAAGCATGATGTCCTCCTCCAGGGACTGATCCCTCCTGATAACATGCCCAAAGTATGTGAGACATAGTCTCACCATCCTTGGTCCTAAGGAGCATTCTGGTTGTGCTTCTTCCAAGACAGATAGTTCATTCTTTTGGCAGTCCATGGTATATTCAATATTCTTCACCAACACCACAATTCAAAGGCATCGATTCCTCTTTGGTGTTCCTCATTCATTGTCCAGTTTTCACATGCAAATGAGGCAATTGGAAGCACCATGGCTTGGATCAGGCACGCCTTAGTCCTCAAGGTGACATCTTTGCTTTTGAACACTTTAAAGAGGTTTTTTGCAGCAGATTTGCCCAATGCAATGCGTCTTTTGATATTTTGACTGCTGCTTCCATGGGTGTTGATTGTGGATCCAAGTAAAATGAAATCCTTGACAACTTCAGTCTTTTCTCCATTTATCATGGTGTTGCTTATTCGTCCAGTTGTGAGGATTCTGATTTTCTTTAGGGCGAGGTGTAATCCATGCTGAAGGCTGTGGTCTTTGATCTTCATCAGTAAGTGCTTTACGTTCTCTCCGCTTTCAGCAAGCAAGGTTGTTAATGAGTCATCTGCATACCTGAGGTTGTTAATGAGTTTTCTCCAATCCCAATGCCACTTTCTTCCTCACAGAGTCCAGCTTCTTGGATTGGTTGCTCAGCATACAGAATTGTATAGGTATGGTGAAAAGATACAACCCTGACACACACCTTGCCTGACTTAAAACCACACAGTATTTCCTTGTTCTGTTTGTACGACTGCCTTTTGGTCTAGGTACAGGTTTCTCATGAGCACAATTAAGTGTTCTGGAATTCCCATTCTTTGTAATGTTAACTGTAATTTGTTATGATCCACACAGTCGAATGTCTTTGCATAGTCAATAAAACACAGGTAAACATCTTTCTGGTATTCTCTGCTTCCAGCCAGAAATAGTTAGAGGCACCTTTATTCTAAAACCAGCCACTTGGGGGGTTAGGAGAAAAAACAGACCGAACTGCCAAGCTGCTTTCTATCTCCAGAGATTGCACTGTGTGTTGGAAAATTAAGAAAGGAAAAGAAAACAATAGAAAGGTCATTTATAAATTAAGTAAATAATGGCAGGCATATTTCTCAAATGAATGCTCTTTCTCACAATAAACATATTTTGTGCCTTCATGCGATTTTCTGAAACATATTTTGCAAGTTTAAGGCGTTAACCTTATCCCTTCACCTTAAAATTGAATAAAATACAATAATTTGTAATTTATAATAGAAGACAAAGAGTAGTAAAATGTAATCTTACTGGAGATCTTTGCCTCAGCTTGACTAGTTAGATAAGAAGGTTTTGTTTACATAAACGTACTTAGAGGCCCAAGGAGTTTTCTTCCTGTCTGTACAAAATTCCCTGTCCATTGTTCTATTTTAATCAACACAGGAAAAGAAGAAACTTAATTAATTTTTTAAATTCACATTTCTCTTCTCTGGAGACACTCTTTCTGCTTCCACAGTTAAAGAGGTCTCATCAGCTCCCCCATGAAGTTTTGGAGCGGCTGTGTGAAGAGAACTTCCCAGGCACACTCAGATTTGCCAAGGTTCTGTGTCTCATGTTAGCTACTAGTTATTTTCTGTTCTCCCTGGAGTTATAGGTACCTAGAGAAACCAAGACTCTGGCTAGATAAGTAAAGCCAGAATATCAGAACCACTAGGGACTTGGTGGAAACTCTGGTGGTATAGTGGTTAAGAGCTCTGTCTGCTAACCCAAAAGTTCAGCAGTTTGAATCCACGAGGCACTCCTTGGAAACTATGGGGTTCTACTCTGTCCTATAGGGTTACTATGATTCAGAATCAACTTGATGGCAACGGGTTTGGTTTTTTTTTTAGGGACCTTGGAGCGTACTCCTCCTCTCAGAACATTTTACAGTTGATAAAATGGCCCAGAGAGAGGAAAACTCTGCCCAAAGTCTCAGCATCTCAGGGTTCCAAGTGGCCTTAAAGGTCATCAAATCCTGCTTCCCCAGTGTCAAAGCCAGGGACTAGAATTCAACCCTTCTGATTCCTGCCACAGTGTTCCTCAGTCTTATCCTGAGATAGTATACTTGTGCCTCAGAAGCAGTCTTTTTGTTAGGTGCCATCGAGTTGGTTCTGACTCATAGTGACCCTATGTACAAGAGGACGAAACACTGGCCCTGCACCATCTTCAAAATCATTGCCATTTTCAAGGCTACTCTGCAGCCACTGTGTCAATCCATCTCGCTGAGGGTCTTCTACTTTTTCGCTGACCCTCTACCTTACTGAACATGATGTCCTTTTCCAGGGACTGGTCTCTCATGAGAACATGTCCAAAGTATGTGAGACCAAGTCACACCATTCTTGCTTCTAAGGAGCATTCTAGTTATACTTTTTCCAGGACAGATTTGTTTGTTCTTCTGGCAGTCCATTCAATATTCTTTACCAACACCATAATTCAGAGGCATCAATTCTTCTTTGGTCTTCCTTATTCATTGTCCAGCTTTCGCATGCATGTGAGGCTGTTGAAAACACCATGGCTTGGGTCAGGCACACCTTAGCCCTTAAGGTAACATCTTTGCTTTTTCAACACTTTAAAGAGGTCTTTTGTGGCAGATTTGCCCAATGTAATGTGTCTTTTGATTTCTTGCCTGATGCTTCCATGAGTGTTGTTTGTGGATCCAAATAAAATGAAACCCGTGACAACTTCAATATTTTCTCCATTCATCATGATGTTGCTTATTCATCCAGTTGTGAATTTTTTTTTATTTTGAAAAAGTGTATTCCATACTAAAGCTGTAGTCTTTGATCTTCATCAGTAAGTGCTTCAACCCCTTTTCACTTTCAGCAAGCAAGGTTGTGTCATCAGCATATCACAGGTTGTTAATGAATTTTCTTCCAATGCTGATGCTGCATTCTTCTTCATATAGTCCAGCTTGTTGGATTATTTGCTCAGCATACAGAACTGAATAAGTATGGTGAGAGACTACAACCCTGAAGCACACCTTTCCTGATTATAAATCACACAGTATTCCCTTTTTCTATTTGAAGGGCTGCCTCTTGGTCTATGTACAGGTTCCTCATGAAGCACAATTAAGTGTTCTGGAATTCCCATTCTTCGCAATGTTATCCATAATTTGTTATGATCCACACAGTCGAATGTCTTTGCATAATCAGTAAAATACAGGTAAACATCTTTCTGGTATTCTCTGCTTTTAGCTAAAACCCATCTGATATCGCAATAATATCCCTGGTTCCACATCCTCTTCTGAATCCGGCTTGAATTTCTGGCAGTTCCCTGCCAATGTATTGCAGTAACTGTTTTCGAATTATCTTCAGCAAAATTTTACATGGGTGTGGTATTAATGATATTGTTCGATAATTTTGGCATTCTGCTGAATCACTTTTCTTTGGAATGGGGACGAATATGGATCTCTTCCAGCTGGTTGGCTAGTTAGATGTCTTCCAAATTTCTTGGCGTAGACGAATGAGTGCTTCCAGCTTTGCGTCCATTTGTTGAAACATCTGAATTGATATTCCATCAATTCCTGGAGCCTTGTTTTTCGCCAATGCCTTCAGTGCAGCTTGGGCTTCTTCCTTTAGTACCACTGAGTCTTGGTCATATGCCACCTCCTGAAATGGTTGAACATCAACCAATTCTTTTTGGTACAGTGATTCTGTGTATTTCTTTCATCTTCTTTTGATGCTTCCTGCATCGTTCAACATTTTGCCCATAGAATCCTTCAATATCGTAATTCGAGGCTTGAATTTTTTCTTCAGGTCTTTGAGCTTGTTCTTTCCTTTTGGTTTTCTAACTCCAGTCCAGGCCTTTGCACATTTCATTATATACTTTATCTTCTTTAGTCACCCTTTGAAATCCGTTCAGGTCTTTTACTACAGGTATTTATGGGGGTGTTTTTCTGCTCACTTGCCCTCTGGCATATGATAGAAGAAATAGAGAAGGAAGGATAGAGTAGAATAGCGGCTTTCCAAGTGTCCTCCTGGACCAGCAGCATCAGCATCAGAATCACCTGGGAGCTTTCTAGTAATGCAAATTGTCTGGCCCCACCCTGAGCCCTAAAGCCAGCCTGTTGCCAGTTGCCTTGAGCCAGTTGCCAGTTGTCTTGAGCCTAAAGGATCAAAAATTCTGGGGACGGGGCACATCAAACTGGTTTGACAAGCGCTTCCAAGTGATTCTGATAGACTCCAAAGGTTGAGATGCACTATCATAGAAAATTAATTCTGCATTCTTAGGAAGACCTCCTGTTCATCTAGTGCTTTCTACCCTAGAAAGAAATTTCAGTCATCTCCAAGATTCTGTGAGATATTGGAATGAGCTCTGGGTCAGATTTAACTCTTCTACTGTGGACTTGTGAGGTTTCCTCTCTCTGAGCAGGTATCAAATGGGATAACAACTCCTACCAGACTCAAGAGATTGTTGTAAGGATTATCTGTGAGGCTGGCTGATAAATTGCTTTCTAAACAAACTGTCTGCTGTGAATTTGTGAGAAATTGCCAGAGTTGATATCTGGATTGCTAATTTCAACCCTAAAAAGTGATTCTGCCTAGGTCTACTACGAGAACATCCAGCCCACTGAGCAGGGGGCTTCTCTTAATGAATGTTGATTATAGGAAACATCTGCCCTGTGCCTTGGGTTCTGATGAGACGCTGGAATGCAGCTCAGCAATGCATGCTGAAAGAGTGGTCAGCTAAATCTAATCATACTTAGTATTTTGTTGTTTCCCTCATTAAAGTTAAGGAGGAGTTTGTTTGCTTTTTAACTGGGAGTCTTTTTCATTATCCAGCAGAGTTCACAAAAGACAATAGAGCTTCATAATGGTCCCTTCCCTCAAAGTCTCAGGGCACTGAATATTAAAAATAATAGGAAATCCTGCCTTGGAAATCAGTGAGTTGTGTTGAAATTCCTATCCTTTGTTTTTGCCCATTTAACTGCTTGAACCACTGATTTTCAAAATTAGAAGGAATCTTAGCAATTAGTAAATCCAATTTTTTACTCATTATGCAGCTCCTGTCTATGATATCCACAACATTTTGTCAGTCAGCCCCTTTTTGCACAACCCTGGTGACCAGGAGCTCACCACCTCACAAGTAGCCCATTCCATATGGGGTAGTTCTTCCTTTTATTAAAATGAAATCTACTTTCCTATAGCTTCTCCCTCTTCCTTTGTGTCTTGCTCTATCTTCTAGAGCAAAAATGAAGCAAATTAATATTCTCTTCATAATAATAACAAAAGCTATCATTTAAAAATATGAATGAATCTTCTAAATCCTGTAAACAGTGGACTTTCTGTAGGAATAAATTATCATAAGCCCTGAACATTTTAGATTCAGCCTTGGTTAGGCTGAGACCACAGGTCATAAGATTCAGAAGAAGCAATTTTGAAAAACACTGAATTAACCATTAACCTCTGTTTACATAGATAAGAAGAATGAATAATGATATACCATTTATCCTTGAATTTAAGTTAAAGCTATACTTAATCTGAATCCTTCATCATAAAGTTGGGTTTCTGTCTATGTTTATCAAAAAGAGAAGAGGTTCCCAATAATACAAAAATGTTTATTTTAATAGGGATCTTGATTTGTAGTCTTGAGATTATGAAAAAAGAAATTTTTTTTTTTTTAGGAAACTATATTTATTAGAATGTTTGTTGTAAAAAACAATGTTTGTTCACTTGAAGTTGTAAACTATGTCAAAGGAGGTTGATTATATTTACCAGCCTTATGATGAGTAACCACCCAGAATAAAGACTACACATTCACTCAACCAGAGTAAAAGACTATACAGTCCGTCTTAAGATTAGGAGCGTAAAGGGATTCCTTTTTGTAAAACTGTATTTTACTTGTAAAATAAATATTGTTGTTATTGTTTGTTGCCATTGAGTCAATTCTGACTTATGGCACCCAATGTGTGCAGAGTAGAAGGGCTCAGTAGGGTTTTCAAGTCCCTCGGTATCCTTGGGGGTTGGTTCCAGGGGTCCCCGAGGATACCAAATCCAGGGATGCTCAAGTCCCTTATATAAAATGGTGTAGTATTTGCATATAACTTAGACACATCCTCCCATATACTTGTATACTTAAAATCATCTTTAGATTACTTGTAAAACATAATACAATGTAGATGCTATGTAAATCGTTGATTCATCACAATCAAAGACTTGCTCTGGAAGGCAGCCTTTCTCTTCTCTGAATTTCTTGAGCTCTTCTGGGAACATGCCTGCTGCCTCGCATCAGCTGTTGTGGATGCTTCCGTGATCTTGAATTTCTTGAGGCTGTAGTGCTTTACATAGTCGGCCAGCCAGCCCTTCTTAGCTTTTAACTCCTTCCCCTCACTCTCCTCGGCCCCTCACACTTAGCATTTGAGGAATTACTTTGACTACTTCATTGCTTTGTAGGAGCCATTTTTTCACAAAAACAAAGGGTGCACATAACACAAGTAGCAACCAAATGAGACATGGGGCGAACAATGCTCAATGAGTGCTGGAGAGAGACTAAGGAGTTGTGAAATGGCAGGAGGCTACAGCAGGGGATGCCTGCACATGGCTTCATTCATGTGGATTCAGCATAGTGCTCGGCGGGTAGCAAACTGAAGTTTTGCTTTTTGTAACTTTTTAAAATATTTTTGATGCAGTTGGTTGAATCTGTGGATGAGGAACCAATGGATACGGAGGGCTGACTGTAGATTGCCAGGCCTGTCTTCTGCGGTGCCTCTGGATGGGTTCAAACTGCCAACTTTTTAGCTAGTAGTCAAGCACTTACCCATTTGCACCACCCAGGGACTTCTTGTAAAATAAATAATTATCTAAATAATTCCGTCTTAGTTATCTAGTGCTGCTGTAACAGAAATACAATAAGTAGACGGCTTTAACAAAGAGAAAATTATTCTCTCACAGTCTAGTAGGCTACAAGTCCAAATTCAGGGCATCAGCTCCAGGGGGAAGGTTTTCTCTGTCAGCTCTGAAGGAAGGTCCATGTCATCAATCTTCCCTAGGTCTAGGAGCATCTCTGTGCAGGAACTTCAGGTCCAAAGGACACACTCAGCTCGTGGCACTACTTTCTTGGTGGAATGAAGTCTCCCGTCTCTCTGCTCACTTTTTTCTTTTATATCTCAAAAGAGATTTGTTTAAGACACTATCTAATCACGTAGATCTCATCAATATAACTGCTGCTAGTCTATCACAGTGGCAGGATTTACAACACATAGGAAAATCTTATCAACTCACAAAATGGTGGACAATCACACAATACTGGGAATCATGGCCTAACCAAGTTGACACATATTTTGGGGAGAAACAAGTCAATCCGTGACAAAGTATATTTTAAATTTTTAATTATTTACTTTTAGAATAGGCAATAAAAAATAGATTGATGTAATTCAAAATTCAAAAGATATAAAATGCTATCCTGCAAAAAATCTCTCTCCTACCTGTCTCCCTGCCGTCTGGCTCTCCCAGGCAGCAATTGGGCGATTGACGATATCTGTTTCTGTTAAATTCTTCCAGGCATATTTTACACATATATAAGTAAATATGAATATATATTGCCATGACCGCTTCCTACACGAATGATAGTATTCAGTACTACTGTTGGGCTTTGCTTTTTCACTTAACAATAGATCTTGAAGATTATTCTATATCAGTACACAAAGAGCTTTCTTGTTCTTCTTTATGATGACTGTAGATTATGTCAGAATATGCTGTTACTTATATACTGTTATTTAACCAGGCCCCTATTAAAAAGTATTTAAGCCATTTCCAGTCTTTTGCTATTATATAGAAAACTTGCACATGTGCTTCAGCATAGCTGTAGATTAAATTTTTAGAGGTGGAATTGATAGGTCAAAGGAAATGTGTATTTAAAAATTTGATAGATATCACCAAATTGTCCTCTATAGAAGTTGCTCCAATTTTTATACCCCTGCCAACTAAATATGAGAATGTCTGTAAACAGTCCCCCACCTTCCCACACAGTGTCTTGTCAGTCTTTTGAATCTTTATCAATACAGCTGAAAAATAGTATTCAAAGAAACTCTAATTTTCATTTTTCTTATTATGAGTAAGAGTGAGTATTTAAGAGCCATTTCTATTTCTTTTTTGTTGAACCATCCGTTCATATACTTTGCACATTTTTGCCTTTGGTTTTTTGTTCTTATTGATTTCAGTTCTCTGAGGAAATGTAGAAATCAGTCCTTTGATATGAACTGCAAATATATGTATACAGTCATTTGCCATCTGACTCTCCTGTGGCGACTTTTGTCTAACAGTCATTTTTAACCTTTACATAGCCGAATTTATCAGTATTTTTGTTTATGGTTTCTAGGTTTTGTTTTGTGCATAAAAAGACTTTCTTCTCTTTGAGGTTACAGGCAGGCCCTTGTTTTATTGCTCTTCACAGATACTGCGTTTTTCACAAATGGAAGGTTTGTTGCAACCCTGCATTGAACAAGTCTATGGGCACCATTTTCCCAATGGCACATGCTCACTTCGCGTCTCTGTGTCACATTTTGGTAATTCTAGCAATATTTCAAACTTTTTCGTTATTATTATATATATTATGGTGGTCTGTGGTCAGTAATCTTTGATATTAGTATTGTAATTGCTTTGGGGTGCCATGAACCATGCCCATATAAGATGACAAACAATAAATGTTGTGTGTGTTCTGACTGCTACACCAACTGGCTGTTCTCGTCTATCTTCCTCTCCTCGGGCCTCCTTATTTCCTGAGACATGACGATATTGAAATTAGGCCAATTAATAACCCTATAATGGCCTCTAAGTGTTCAAGTGAGAGGAAGAGTCACACATCTCTCACTTTAAATCAAAAGCTAGAAATGATTAAGCTTAATAAGGAAGGCATATTGAAAGCTGAGATAGGCTGAAAGCCAGGCCTTTGCATCACTTAGCTACGCTGTGACTGCAAAGGAAAAGTTCTTGAAAGAAATTGAAAATGTTACTCCAGTGAACACATGAATGATAAGGAAGTGAAACAGTCTTATTGCTGATATGGAGAAAGTGCAAGCGGTCTGGATAGATCAAACAAGCCAAAACATTCCCTTAAGCCAAAGCCTAATCCAGAGCAAAGTCCTAACTCTCTTCAATTCTATGAAGGCTGAGAGAGGCAAGGAAGTGTCAGAAGAAAAGTTTGAAGCTAGTAGAGGTAGGTTTGTGAGATTTAAGGAAAGAAGCCGTTTCCATAACATAAAAGAGCAAGGTGAACTAAATATAAAATCTAAAACGATAAAGATCATGGAAGAAAAAATAGGGACAATGTTAGGAGCCCTAATACATGGCATAAACAGCACAAAAAACACTACTAACAATGTAGAAGAGAAACCAGATAACTGGGAGCTCCTAAAAATCAAACACCTATGCTCATCCAAAGACTTCACCAAAAGGCTAAAAAGACTACCTACAGACTGGGAAAAGTTTTTAGCTATGACGTTTCCAATCAGTGCCTGATCTCTAATATCTGCATGGTACTGCAAAAACTCAACTACAAAAAGACAAATAACCCAATTAAAAAATGGGCCAAAGATATGAATAGACACTTCACGAAAGAAGGCATTCAGGTAGCTAACAGTTACATGAGGAAATGTTCACCATCATTAGCCATTAGAGAAATGCAGATCAAAACTACAATGAGATTTCATCTCACTCCAACAAGGCTGGCATTAATCCAAAAAACACAAAAGAATAAATGTTGGAGAGGCTGTGGGGAGATTGGAACACTTCTACACTGCTGGTGGGAATGTTAAACGGTACGACCACTTTGGAAATCGATTTGGCACTTCCTTAAAAAGCTAGAACTAGAACCACCATATGATCCAGCAATCCCACTCCTTGGAATATATCCTAGAGAAATAAGAGCCTTTACACGAACAGATATATGCACACCCATGTTTATTGCAGCACTGTTTACAACAGCAAAAAGATGGAAGCAACCAAGGTGCCCATCAACAGATGAATGGATAAATAAATTATGGTATATTCACACAATGGAATACTACCCATCAATAAAGAACAGTGAGGAATCTGTGAAATATTTCATAACATAGAAGAACCTGGAAGGCACTATGCTGAGTGAAATAGTCAGTTGCAAAAGGACAAATATTGTATAAGACCACTATTATAAGAACTTGAGAAATAGTTTAAACTGAGAAGAAAACATTCTTTTGTGGTTACAAGATGGGGGAGGGAGGGTGGGAGAGGAGTATTCACTAATTAGATAGTAGATAAGAACTACTTTAGGTGAAGGGAAAGACAACACACAATACAGGGGAGGTCAACACAAGTGGACTAAACCAAAAGCAAAGAAGTTTCCTGAATAAACTGAACGCTTCGAAGGCCAGCGTACCAGGGGCAGGGGTCTGGAGACCATGGTTTCAAGGGACATCTAAGCCAATTGGCATAATAAAATCTATTAAGAAAACATTCTGCATCCCACTTTGAAGAGTGGCGCCTGAGGTCTTAAACGCTAGCAAGCAGCCATCTAAGATGCATCAACTGGTCTCAACCCACCTGGATCAAAGGAGAATGAAGAACAGCAAGGACACAAGGTAATTGCAAGCCCAAGAGACAGATAGGGCCACATGAACCAGAGACTACAGCATCCTGAGACCAGAAGAACTAGATGGTGCCCAGCTACAACTGATGACTGCCCTGACAGGGAACACAACAGAGAACCCCTGAGGGAGCAGAAGAGCAGTGGGATGCAGACCCCAAATTCTCATAAAAAGACCAGACTTAATGGTCTGACTGAGACTAGAAGGACCCCGGTGGTCACGGCCCCCAGACCTTCTGTTAGCCCAGGACAAGAACCTTTCCCGAAGCCAACTCTTCAGACAGGGATTGGGCTGGACAATGGGTTGGAGAGGGATGCTCGTGAGGAGTGAGCTTCTTGGATCAGATGGACACTTGAGGCTATGTTGGCATCTCCTGCCTGGAGGGGAGATGAGAAGGTAGAGGGGATTAGAAGCTGGCGAAATGGACACGAAAAGAGAGAATGGAGGGAGAGAGCGGGCTGTCTCATCAGGGGGAGAGTAATTGGGAGTATGTAGCAAGGTGTATATAAGTTTTTGTGTGAGTGACTGACTTGATTTGTAAACTTTCACTTAAACAAAAAAAAATTATTAAAAAAAACCCCAACCCCGCCCCCCCAAAAAATTACAAGGTAAAGCAGCAAGTGGTGGTGTAGAAGCTGCAGTGAGTTATCTAAAAGATCTAGCTAATTGAGGAAGGTGGCTATACTAAACAACAGATTTTCATTTTGTTTTGTTTTTAATTTATTTTATTGTGCTTTAGGTGAAGTTTACAAATCAAGTCAGTCTCTCATACAAAAAGCCATACACACCCCGCCATGCACTCCCAGCTGCTCTCCTCTTGATGAGACAGCACATTCCTCCTCTCTACCCTGTATTCCCTGTGTCCATTCAACCAGCTCCTGTCCCCTCTTCCTTCTCATCTCGCCACCAGACAGGAGTTGCCCACATAGTCTCACATGTCTACTTGAGCCATGAAGTTCGCTCCTCACCAGCATCATTGTCTATCTTATAGTCCAGGCCAATCCCTATCTGTTGAGTTGGTTTCAAACTCTATGGGGCAGTTCTACTCTGTCTTATAGGGTCGCTATGAGTTGTTTTCGGGAATGGTTCCAATCTTGGGCTATCAAAGGGTCCAGGGACCGTGACCGTCAGGGTCCCTCCAGTCTCAGTGAGACTGTTAAGGCTGGTCTTTTTACAGGAATTTAAGATCTGCATCCCAGTGTTCTCCTGTTCCATCAGGGATTCTCTGTTGTGTTCCCTGTCAGGGCAGTCATCAGTTGTAGACGGTACCATCTAGTTCTTCCGGTCTCAGGCTGATGGAGTCTCTGGTTTATGTGGCCCTTTCTGTCTGTTAGGCTCGTATTTACCTCGTATCTTTGGTGTTCTTCATTCTCCTTTGATCCAGGTGGGTTGAGACCAATTTATGCATCTTAGATGACCACTTGCTAGCGTTTAAGACCCCAGAAGCCTTTCACCAAAGTGGGATGCAGAACATTATCTTAATATATTTTATTATGCTAATTGGCCTAGAGGTCCCCTGAAACTATGGTCCCCAGACCCCCCTTTCTGCTACTCTGGCCTTCGAAGTGTTTGGCTGTATTCAGGAAATTTCTTTGCTTTTGGTTTAGTCCCGTTGTACTGACTATCCCTGTGTTATGTGTTGCCCTTCCCTTCACCTAAAAAAATTTTTGTCTACTATCTAGTTAGTGAATATCCCTCTCCCTCCCTCCCCGCCCTCGTAACCATCAAAGAATATTTTCTTCTCTGTTTAAACTTTATCTAGAGTTCTTGTAATAGTGATCTCCTACAATATTTGTCCTTTTGCAACTGATTAATTTCACTCAGCATAATGCCTTCCAGATTCCTCCATGTTATGAAATGTTTCACAGATTCATTGTTGTTCTTAATCATTGCATAGTATTACGTTGTGTGAATATACCATAATTTGTCCATTCATCCATTGAGGGGCACCTTGGTTGCTTCCATCTTTTTGCTATTGTAAACAGTGTTGCAATGAATATAGGTGTGCATATATACGTTCATGTGAAGGCTCTTATTTTTTTTAGGGTATATTCCAAGGAGTGAAATTGCTGGGTCATGTGGTAGTTCTATTTCTCACTTTTTAAGGAAGTGCCAAATTGATTTCCAAAATGGCTGTACCATTTTACATTCCCGCCAGCAGCGTATAAGTGTTACAGTCTCTCCATAACCTCTCCAACATTTATTATTTTCTTTTTTGGGGGTTAGTGTCAGTCTTGTTGGGATGAGATGGAATCTCATTGTAGTTTTAATTTGCATTTCTCTGATAGCTAATGATTGCGAGCATGTCCTCATGTATCTGTTAGCAGCCTGAATGTCTTCTTTGGTAAAGTGCTTGTTCATATCTTTTGCTCATTTTTTGATTGGGTTATTTGTCATTTTGTTAAGCAACAGATCTTTAATGTAGACAAAACAGTCTCATGTTGGAAGAAGATCTCATCTAAGACTTTCAGAGGAGAAGTCAATGCTGGCTTCAAAGTTTCAAAGGACAGGCTGACTCTCTTACTAGGGGCTAATGCAGCTGGTGACTTTAAGTTGAAGCCAATACTCATTTACTATTCCAAAAATCCTAGGCCCTTAGGCATTGTTCTAAATCTACTCTGCATGTGCTCTATAAATGGAACAACAAACCCTGGATGATGCCACATTTGTTTACAGTGTGATTTACTGAGTATTTTAAGCCCACTGTTGAGACCTACTGCTCAGAAAAGAAGATTCCTTTCAAAATATTACTGCTCATTGACAATGCACCTGGTCACCCAAGAACTCTGATGGAGATGACCAAGGAGATTAATGTTGCTTTCATGCTTGCTAACACAACATCCATTCTGTAGCCCATGGATCAAGGAGTAATTTCGACTTTCAAGTCTTGTTATTCAAGGAATACATTTCATAAAGTTATAGCTGCCATAGATAATGATTCCACCAATGGATCTGGGCAAAGAAAATTGAAAATCTACAAAGGATTCACCATTCTAGATGCCATTAAGAACATTCGTGATTCATGGGAGGAGGTCAAAATAATATCAAGAGGAGCTCGGAAGAAGTTGATTCCAAACCTCATGGATGAATTTGACGGGTTCAAGACTTCAGTCAAAGAAGTAACTGCAGATGTGGTGGAAATAGCAAAAGAAATAGAAGTGGAGCCTGAAGATGTGACTGAATTGCTGCAATCTCATAATAAAACTTTAATGAATGAGGAGTTGCTTCTTATGGATGAGCAAACAAAATGGTTTCTTGAGATGGAAACTACTCCTGGTGAAAATGCTATGAACATTGTTGAAATGACAACAAAGATTTAGAATACTACGTAAACTTAGTTGATAAAGCAGTGGCAGGATATGAGAGGATTAACTCCAGTTCTGAAAGAAGTTATACTGTGAGTAAAATGCTATCAAACAGCATTGTATGCTACAGAGTAATCTTTAATGAAAGGAAGAATCAATCAATGTGGCAAACTTCATTGTTGTCTTATTTTAAGAAATTGCCACAGCCATCCTAACCTTCAACAACCACCACCCTGATCAGCCAGCAGCCATCAACATTGAGGCAAGACCCTCCACCAGCAAAAAGACTATGACTTGCTGAAGGCTTAGATGATAGTATTTTTTAGCAATAAAGCATTTTTTAACCAAGGTATGTACATTGTTTTTTTAGATATAATGCCATTGCACACTGAATAGACTACAGTATAGTGTAAACATAACTTTTTAAAAATAATTTTTATTGTGCTTTAAGTGAAAGTTTACAAATCAAGTCAGTCTGTCACATATAAGCTTATATACACCTTACTCCATACTCCCACTTACTCTCCCCCTTAATGAGTCAGCCCACTCCCTCCTTCCAGTCTCTCCTTTCGTGACAATTTTGCCAGTTTCTAACCCTCTCTATCCTCCCATCTCCCCTCCAGACAGGAGATGCCAACACAGTCTCAAGTGTCCACCTGATACAAGTACCTCACTCTTCATCAGCATTTCTCTCCAACCCATTGTCCAGTCCCTTCCATGTCTGATGAGTTGTCTTCAGGAATGGTTCCTGTCTTGGGCCAACAGAAGGTTTGGGGACCATGACCGCCGGGAGTCTTCTAGTCTCAGTCAGACCATTAAGTCTGGTCTTTTTATGAGAATTTGGGGTCTGCATCCCACTGATCTCCTGCTCCCTCAGGGGTTCTCTGTTGTGCTCCCTGTCAGGGCAGTCATCGGCTGTGGCTGGGCACCATCTAGTTCTTCTGGTCTCAGGATGATGTAAGTCTCTGTTTCATGTGGCCCTTTCTGTCTCTTGGGCTCATGGTTATCGTGTGACCTTGGTGTTCTTCATTCTCCTTTGATCCAGGTGGGTTGAGTCCAATTGATGCATCTTAGATGGCCGCTTGTTAGCATTTAAGACCCCAGACCCCACATTTCCAAGTGGAATGCAGAATTGTAAACATAACTTTTATATGTACTGAGAAACAAAAAAATTCATGTGACTCACTTTATTGCAACATTTGCTTTATTGCGGTGGTCTGGAACTGAACCCACAATATCTCCAAGATAAGCCTGCATAAAACATTACCCCATTGTTTCTTCTAGTAGTTTTTGGTGTCATTATTTTACATTTAAATCTTCGATGTATTTAAAATTTATCTTGGTGATCAGTGTGAGGTATAGCTTGAACTTAATTTTTTCTAGATAGCTATCTAACACAAAATGTAACCCACTGCTGCTGAGTCAATTCCGACTCACAGCAACCCTGTAGGACAGAGTAGAACTGCCCCATAGGGTTTCCAAGACTGTTATCTTCACAGAAGCAGACTGCCACATCCTTCTCCTGAGCAGTGGCTGGTGGATTCGAACTGTCGAACTTTTGGTTAGCATCCGAGCACTTAACCAGTGTGCCACCAGGGCTCCTTAACGGAAAATATAGTTCCACTTTTTTTCTTACTGATTTGAAATTTTACCTTTATCATACTAAATTCCCATGTATATTTGGACATATTCTGGTCTGTCTATTCTGTTCCAGTGATAACAGATAAACCGTGGCTCTACTCTTGTTTGATGGCAGAGGCCTCATTGTTTATGGTATTTTCCCTCCACTACTACCGGATCCTCACCTGGAAGTCACTTGGAAGATGACTTCCAGATCAGACACAGAAAGTAAATAATAATTCGTCTAAGCTCGCATTAATGATCTTATTCTCTATGCTATTTATTTGTTTCTTCACTGGCACGTGACCCAATCCTGGCTAACGGGACTTGAGGGGAAGTCTACTGGGTTGCTACTATTAGGCATATTAGACATAGCAGTATTGCACTGGGCAAATTTGCTCAAAAAACTTCTTTAAAATTTTAAAATACAAAGGTTTCATTTTGATGACTAAGGTGTGCCTGACCGAAGCCATGGTCTTTTCAATCACCTCATATGCATGTGAAAGCTGGGCAATGAAAAAGGTAGACCTAAGAAGAGCTGATGCATTTGAATTGCAGTGTTGGCAAAGAACATTGAATATACCCTGAACTGTCAGAAGAACAAATCAGTCTTAGAAGAAGAACAACCAGAATGCTCCCTAGAAGCAAGATGCCGAGACTTTGCTCTCATATTTTGGGCATGTCATCAGGAAAGACCCATCGCTAGAAAAGGGAACCATGTTTGGTAAAACAGAGGATCAGTGAAAATGAGGGTAACCTTCAATGAGATGAGTTGACACAATAGCCACAACAACGGACTCAGCATAGCAATGATCATGAAGATGGTACAGGATTGGGCAATGCTTCATTCTTTAATACATAGAGATGCATGAGGTAGAGCCAACTCAACAGCAGCTAACAACAACAATGATTAGACATACAAGGGAGATGTTTATTAAGCAGTTGGACATTGTTGTTGTTAGGTGGCATTAAGTTGGTTCTGACTCATAGCAACCCTACGCTCAACAGAACAAAAAACTGGCTGGTCCTGCTCCATCCTTACAATCATTACGCTTCAGCCCATTGTTGCAGCCACTGTGTCAATCCACCGTGAGGGTATTCCTCTTTTCCACTGACCCTGTACTTTACCAAGCATGATATCCTTCTGCAGGGACTGATTCCTCCTAGCACCATGTCCAAAGTATGTAAGATGCAGTCTCGCCATCCTTGCTCCTAAGGAGCATTCTGGTTGTACTTCCTCCAAAACAGATTTGTTTGTTCTTTTGGCAGTCCATGGTATATTCAATATTCTTCGCCAACACCACAATTCAAAAGTATCAATTCTTCTTCGGTCTTCTCTATTCATTGTCCAGCTTTCACATGCATATGATGCAATTGAAAATACCATGGCTTGGGTCAGGTGCACCTTAGTCTTCAAGGTGATATCTTTGCTTTTCAACACTTTAAAGAGGTCCTTTGCAGCAGTTAAGCCCAATGCAACGCGTCTTTTGATTTCTTGACTGCTGTTTCCATGAACACTGATTGCTGATCCAAGTAAAATGGAATCCTTGACAATGTCAATCTTTTCTCCATTTATCATGTTGTGGCTTATTGGTCCAGTTGTGAGGATTTTTGTTTTCTTTCTGTTGAGGTGAAATCCGTACTGAAGGATGTGGTCTTTGATCTTCATCAGTAAGTGCTTCAAGTGCTCTTCACTTTCAACAAGCAAGGTTGTGTCATCTGCATAACCCAGGTTGTTAATGAGGTTCCTCCAATCCTGATGGCCTGTTCTTCTTCATATAGTCCAGCTTCTCGGATTATTTGCTCAGCATACAGATTGAATAGTTATGGTGAAAGGACACAACCTTGATGCACAACTTTTCTGACTTTAAACCACTCAGTATCCCCTTGTTCTGTCCAAACAACTGCCTCTTGATCTGTGTACAGGTTCCTCATGAGCACAATTAAGTGTTCTGGAATTCCCATTCTTCATAATGTTATCTATAATTTGTTATGATCCACACAGTCGAATGCCTTTGCATAGTCAATAAAAGACAGGTAAACATCCTTCTGGTATTCTCTGCTTTCAGCCAGGATCCATCTGACATCAGCGATGATATCCCTGGTTCCACATCCTCTTCTGAATCTGGATTGAATTTCTGGCAGTTCCTTGTCGATATACTGCTGCAGCTGCTTTTGAGTGATATTCAGCAAAATTTAGCTTGCATGTGACATTAATGATATTGTTTGATAATTTCCACATCCAGTTGGGTCAACTGTCTTGGAAATAGGCATAAATATGGATCTCTTCCAGTTGGTTGGCCAGGAAGCTGTCTTCCATATTTCTTGGTATAGACAAGTAAGCACTTCCAGCGCTGCATGTGTTTGTTGAAACATCTCAATTGATATTCTGTCAATTCCTCGAGGCTTGTTTTTTGCCAGTGCCTTCAGTGCAGCTTAGACTTCTTCATTCAGTACCATCAGTTCCTAATCATATGCTACCCCTTGAAATGGTTGAACGTCGACTAATTCTTTTTAGTGTAATGACTCTGTATATTCCTTCCATCTTCTTTTGATGCTTCGTGCGTCATTTAGTATTTTCCCAGCAGTTGGATATATGTCTGATATTCAGAAGACAGGTCCAGAATGGAGATGTAATTTTGGGAGGTTATTGCTACATAGATCATATTTAAGGTAATGCAATGGGATAAGATCATGAAGGAGTGAGTGCACGTGGAAATGGTAAAAGGTCAGATTATTGAGCCCAGGGGCACTGTAGCATGTACAGATCGGAGAGATGAGGAGAAACCAGGAAGAGTCAGTAAGATAGGAGAAGAACCAGGAGGGTGGAGTATCCTGGAAATTATAGATTAATTACAGATTACTACCTAAACTTTAGGTACAGATTAATAAGTAAACACAATTAAGCCCTTGCATACCTCATACCTTGCTTACTGAAAGCCTGTGCGTACCTTGCTTACTGGTTAATCCGTCCCTGACGGCTGCAACTGTTTTTGAATTATCTTCAGCAAAATTTTAATTGTGTGTGATATTAATGATATTGTTAGATAAATTCCGCATTCTGTTGGATCACCTTTCTTTGGAATGGGCACAAATGCGGATCTCTTCCAGTCAGTTGGCTAGGTAGCTGTCTTCCAAATTTCTTGGCATAAATAAGTGAGTTCTTCCAGCATTGCATCCATCTGTTGAAACATCTCAACTGGTATTCCATCAATTCCTGGACCCTCGTTTTTCACCAATGCCTTCAGTGCAGCTTGGACTTCTTCCTTCAATAACATCAGTTCTTGGTCAGATGCTGCCTCCTGAAATGGTTGAACGTCAAAGTAAAGTAACTCTGTGTATTCCTTCCATCTTCTTTTGATGCTTCCTTTGTTGTTCAATATTTTCTCTGTAGAATCCTTCAATATTGCAATTTTTTCTTCAGTTCTTTCAGCTTAAGAAATGCTGAGTGTGCTCTTCTGTTTTGTTTTTCTAACTCCAGGTCTTTGCAGACTTCATTATAGTACTTTACTTTGTCTTCTCGAGCTGCCCCTTGAAATCTTCTATTCAGCTCTTTTACTTCATCATTTCTTCCATTCGCTTTAGCTACTCCATGTTCAAGAGCAAGTTTCAGAGTTTCTTCTGACATATTTTTTGGTTTTTACTTTCTTTCCTGTCCTTTTAATAACCTTTTTATCTTCATATATGATGTCCTTGATGTCATCCCACAACTCATTTGCTCTTTATTCATTAGTTTTCAATGTGTCAAATTTATTCTTGAGATGGTCTCTAAAGCAGGTGGGACATCCTCAAGGTTGTACTTTGGCTCTAGTGGAATTCATGGTCTGTTCCACAGTCAGCTCAAGGCCTTTTTTTGACTGATCATATTGAGCTTCTCCATTGTCTCTTTCCACAGATGTAGTCAATTTGCTCCCTGTGTATTTCACCTGGTGAGGTCCACATGTACAGTTGCCATTTATGTTGTTGAAAAAAGGTATTTGCAATGAAGAAGTCATTGGTCTTGCAAGATTCTATCACCAAGGCCATATTTTCCAACTACCAATCCTTCTTTATTTCCAACTTTTGCGTTCCAATTACCAACAATTATCAATGCGTCCTGATTGCATGTTTGATCAATTTCATGCTGCAGAAGTTGGTAAAAATCTTCAGCTTCTTCATCTTTGGCCTTAGTGGTTGATGCATATATTTGAATAATAGGCTTATTAAGTGGTCTTCCTTGTAGGGGTATAGATATTATGCTATCACCAACAGTGTTGTTCTTCAGGATAGATCTTGAAATGTTCTTTTTGATGATGAATGCTATGCCATTCCTCTTCAATTTGTCATTCCCGGCATATTGTCCAATTCAAAACGGTGAATACCAGTCCATTTCAGCTCACTAATGCCTAGGATATCAATCTTTATGTGTTTCATTTCATTTTTGATGACTTCTAATTTTCCTGGATTCATACTTCTTACATTCCACATCTGATTATTAATGGGTGTTTGTGGGTGTTTCTTCTCATTTTGAGTCATGCCACATGAGCAAATGAAGGTCCTGAAAGCTTGACTCCATCCATGTCATTAAGATCAACTCTACTTTGAGAAGGCAGCTCTTCCCCAGTCGTCTTTTGAGTAACTTCCAACTTGAGGCATTCATCCTCTGGCCCTATATCAGACAATGTTCTGCTTCTGTTCTTAAGATTTCACTGGCCAATTGTTTTAGAAGTATATTGCCAGGTCCTTCTTCCTAGTCTATCTTAGTCCAAAAGCCCCATTGAAACCTGTCCATCGTGGTTGACATTGCTGGTCTTGAAATACCATTGGCATAGCTTCCAGTACCACAGCAACATGCAATCTACCATTGTACGACAAATTGACAGAGATAGGAGATGTAAAACAGTTGTCCAGGAGAGTGGGAGAGCATATGGACCTAGAGAAATGTAGTGGTATAGCTAAGCGTTAAAGACCCCTTTGAGGATAATGGGAGATTTCATGGTGCAGCAGTTAATCCCTCGACTGACAAAAGGTTGGTAGTTTGAACCCACCAGCAGCTCTGTGGAGGAAAGTTGTGCCAGTCTGCTTCCTAAAGATTGGAAACTCTGTGGGGCTGTTCTACTCTATAGGGTCACTATGAATAGGAATTGACTCCAGGGCAATGAGTTCTAGATGGCTTTTGAGGATAATATTGAATTTAGAATGACGCCAAACCAAAAAGCCAAACTCATTGCTGTCAAGTTGATTCCGACTCATAACGACCCTGTAGAACAGGATAGAATTGCCCCATAGAGTTTCCAAGGAACACCTGGTGGATTTCAGCTGCCGACCTTTTGGTTAGCAGATGTAGCTCTTAACCACGGCACCACCAGGGCTTCCCAGAATGACACCAAGTAGGCATGATTTTGTATTTTTCTCCATCCCTCACCAACCCCCAGCCCCGGTTTTGCTCCAGGTTCAGTCTTCGAGTTTCATCAGGTCAATACAAAGAAAGGAGAGGACTGGAGAAATTAATGCATGAGAGTGATTTTCCTGATGGACAATAGAATCTAATCTGTTTAAGGAGAAAAGTGAGGATGAGGGCAGTGAGGGATAGATAGCGAAAAGGTAGTACGGGCAATGTATTTTGGGTCTTCAGGGAGTTGGAGAATTTTTGGAGTTGGGGTATTAGAAGGAGTGAGCTAGAAAGGGAGGAGGTTGTGATTGGAGAGTTGGGTGATTAAAATGATTATAATTGCAGGGGTTACAATTATTGGTAACGATAAGATTTAAAGTATGAGCATGAGAAAGGGCAGAGGCAGGGTGATTACTAGAAAAAAGAAATGGAGAGGGCAGTATTGGAAAAATTAATAAGAGATTGGAATCAACAAGAATTATGACAACATTATTGACAATGAACCAGGGCTAAAATCTTAAAGAAGGAGGGAGAGTGACCCAAGGGTCTGTAGATGACTGAAACAAGTGAGTGCGCTAGTCTCCTGTCGTCACGTGACATTCAAAGCTCTTATTTTTAAAGGAAGGGGAGGACGACTTGGTGGGGGTGTGGCTCTTTTAAGGACCTGGGTGGGGAGAAGCCGGAGGTCGGGCAGAGGGGCGGGACCTCGGCTGAGTCTGCGCACTGAGGGCGGAGGCGGGTCAAGCTCTAGCTCGCGGGCGGGGGCGGGGCCTCGCGGGGGCGGAGTCTGTACTCTGGCTTGGGCTGCGGCTGCTGCGGCTGCACTACCAGCTTCTGAGGGAAGGAGGCCGAGGCCTGGGCCGAGCCCGGAGCCGCCGCTCGCCCGAGCCTCCTGGAGCCCCCGCGCCGGCTCAGCCTGGGGGCGGGCTCGGGCCTGGCCCGCCGCCGAACCCAGGACAGAGGCCGCATGCCCGAGGACCAGGCCAGCACAGCCATGGTGAGGGAGCGGGCCTGCCTGAGCCGCAGCCGCCCGCCACCCCGGCCCCCGCGGGCCTGCCCCTCCCTAGCCCTGCTGTTCTCTCCGCGCCCCGCTTTTATCTCAGCCCCCCGTTACCGCCCCCTGATGTTCAGCTCCTCCTTCCCTGTGCCCCCCGTCCACCTGCTGAGGTGAGCCCCTTCAGGTGACACCTCCTTAGTCACCCCCCTCCCCGGCGACACTTTTTTTATCACCCCAGTGACAGCCGTTTTCGCGTTCCCCTTTGCCGCCCCCTCCTCGTCTTTCACCCCTCCCTTCCTTTTCTCTTCCGTTTTGCTTTTTTGTCTTTTCTGGGTTTTCTACTTCTGCCTTTCTCCCCCTATTTTTCTCTCTTGTTCCTTGCTCTCCCTTCTTACCCTCCTTCACCGTTGTATCTTCATTGCCCTCTCTCTATCCCCTCTCCCCTTCGTATCTCCTCGCCCCTTGGTTCTCAGCCCTTCACATTTCCTTTCCCCCTTATCGGATGTCCTCTCTCCCCCGCTCTCACAGCTGTCCCCATTTCCTTCTACGGGCTTCAGGGGTCTAAGCGGGAACAGTTTGAGAGCTATTGCTTCCCAGGAGCTGTAGGGCAGCCAGATGGGAATTCTTTTTCTTTTTTTTTTTTGGAGAGGGGAAAGAGGAGATTGGAGGTATTGGAGAGCGCCTGCAAGCCTTATTTCCTAGGGTCAGTGCGAAATCTGAGTGATGGTGTGTTTTAGAATGATGGGGTGAGGGCCAGCATGCAGACTCTGACCTAGTGAGCTGTCTAGCCTTCTGACAGAACTAAACAAAAATGGTTTGAACTTTATTATTTTTTTAATTGTCTTTTCATGTGGAGGTACAGTGTGGGGATTTTAAAAATACTTATTTACAGGCTTGATGATTACTCAGAACAAATGATTTGTTTTTGTTTGGAGGCAGGGACCAGGGCATCTGAGGATTGAAAATTAGCTTGGCAGTCTAATATCTTCTAAAGAGTTTCTTTGTTTTGCCCACTCTGCTTTTGGTTGGGAGGACCTCATATTTGCAATTTTTTGTTCTTCCTGTTTCAAAATAAGTTGAGACTTCAGTCGGTTTTACATTGAGTTAGGTTACACGTGGGTTGCAGTGTATTTATTGAGAACATTGCTCCATAATATGCAACAGGCTAAGTTTTGTTCTCTGGGAGGAATAAGACATTTTAGTCAGAAGTGAGTCGTGGTAATCATGCTCTCCTAGGATGTTACTCAGTTTCTGATTTTCGCTATCTGTTTTGTGGAAAAGGACTTTACTGTAAAAATTATTTCATCTATGAACTTTCCCTAACTCACTGACTCCTGCATTTTTAGGTTGTCGTTCTTCTGTGTTTGCCCCCCAGCAATCCTTCTCCCCGCCAACTCATCACTGACATTGTGTGCTAACCTGTTTCCTCCTATCAAATGCAGTTCTTTGAGGCAGAAGCTATGCCTTACTTCTGTTATTTCCAGTGTTTGAATGATTCACTTCATGGGCTTACCTTACGACTTGACAAATATATCTCAACTGAAAGTTGAGGCAACTAGTGGCCTACACAGAAGGGTTTAGTTTGGGAATCTTGTTTTTGGTGCAAAAGGGAAATTTAGTGAGATGTGATGATCTTCCCTTCAGAATAAAGAGCTGTGGTATCTAGGACATCAAATTGCCAGATTTTTGGAAGTTCTGGTCCTGCCACTGAAAATGAATGTATGAGTACAGAAGGGGGAGTTATGAACTCCTCTTTAGTATTTAGGATCAAAAACTGGCATTTGAACTGGACTGGGAAGGTTAAATAAAATTTATGTAGATCATTTTGCTTTATTGTGAATTTAAGTGGAAATAGAAAGGAATTAGGATGTATTGTGGGAAATAGGCTAGCATGAAGGGATGTGCAATAGGAAGTGAAGCTGGAAAAATTATTAGGCAAGATTATAGTTTAGACTTGGCCTCCAACCAACTTGATTTTTCCTTACTTGTTAAAGCACATATACACACACAGTAAAAGTGCATGTGCGGGAAAATGAAGAAAAGGCAAATATTGGCTTATTTTGAGCTGGGAGTTATCTGTAGAGGCTGCTTTTTTGTTTTCTTTGTGCAGTATGTTTAGAAGGCACTCAATAAATAGGTGTTAAATGAATGATTATTGTAAAGCTTTGCATTTTCTATTTTTATGTTGTGTTTTGCATAGTTGATGTCTAAGATAGGTTCTCAAACTTTACTGTAAATCAAAATCACAGTGAGCACTTGCTGGTCCCCCATCTCCAGGATTTGATTCATTCCATCTGGAGTAGAGCCTGAGAGTTAGCAGTTCTAACAAGTACCAGCTGATGTTGATGCTGTGCACCACCCTTTTAAAACCACTGGTCAGAGATACAGTCCTTACTTTTCATTCATCCGATAATGTTTTTGGAGTGCCATAGACTGTGTTGGCTTTGGGGATATGATAAAACAGATGTGGTCCCTGCTTTTTTGTATCTTATGTGTGTGGACTTTATAGACATCAAACAAAACGTAATTTTAAAGGTGAGTGCTACAAGAGGGGAAGTTGTGGGATCACAGAATGGGATAGTTAGGAATGGCTTACCAGAGAATATTGCTTACGAGAAGAGAACTGAAGGATTAAATTATAGGAGTTGTGTTATGGAAAGAGTACTCCAGATAGAAGGAACAGCATGTGTAAATGACCTATTGTGGTGCCCTGTCTTGCCTGCTTCACTCTGACGTTGTCTTGAAGTTCTCACTTCAAGGAACTCAGGGAAACTGGCCTGTCCACTGCCCCCACCCCCCCAAAAATCAAGGCTATACCCCTTTCTATTATGTAGCCCTTCTTCATAGCATACACGTCAATTGTAATTTTACATTTCTTTCTGTAGTTAGTTGATTAATGTCTGTCTCTACCTCCAGATAGTAAAAATCACTGATGTATGGATATTTTTTGACCAATTGCTAAGGGCCAGGTGATGTTCTAGGCACTAGGGTTACAGTGTTAAAAAAAAAAAAAATACATGGTCCCTAGTAGGGGAATTAGCCAGTAAACAAGAGTTTATAAATATATGATGAGAAGTAGTTAGAAGTGCTAAGAAAAAAATAAACCAGGGTGAGATGTAAAGTGATGGTGAGTGTATGGGGAAGGGAACAACTATTTTAGGTAGGATGATTAATGCTAATAGCTAATATTTTTTTAACATAACTGTGCTGGGCCCTATTTTAAATGCTTCACATATTTTATCTCATCTAATCTTCAGAACAAGCCAATGAGATATGAAGGTAGAGATCATGTTTGTTTGACTCATTGTTGCCATCTTCAATACCTGTTTAGTGCCTGGTGCGTAATAAGTGCTCAGTAAGCATTTGTTGAATGAATGATTTTGGGGGAAATGACCAGAAAATCAGGGTAGCTTCATTGAGAAGGGGACATTTCAACTGGGACATTTGAACATTTAACAATAAGTATGGTTTGGTTGGGTAAGGGTTTGGGGAGGAAAGTCATTCCTGGAAAAGTGACCAGCTTCACCATAGAAGCTAAGACAGAAACATGATGTATTCTGGCACGTGTGTGACTCTAGCATAGAGAGTAGAATAGGAGGTGAGACTAGATAAGCTTGAGGTTAGATCATGGAGGACCTTGAATTATTGTCTAAGGAGTTTTGGCTTCATTTCATTGGCTCTAGTACCTTACTGTGTCCTATAGAGTTGCTATGAGTCGGGATCGACTCGACGGCACTGGGTTTTGTACTGGGTTAGTACCTTAAAAGTTTTTGGGTTTTGTTTTGTTTTGTATCATAATCAAGAGAAGATTTTAAGGATGGTCTTTCTAAATACACTATGAAACATAAAGAAAATAGTTGGGTAAGTCTAGGTGAAAAATTAGTGTGTGAACTTTCACCCTTACCTTGTTTTATGGTAATGGTAATTTCAACTGGGGGAAGGAGAATGTAGGAAAAGGAAATACAAAGATCTGGTATAACTCTGACTAAGTGAATTTTCCATAGAGGCATTACCATGGAGTTGCAGGAGAAGCGTAGTAGCATTGCAGTTTGCTCACTGCCTCTCGGTTTTCATATATGCCGCCTTTAGGGATTATTGAGAACATTAAAACAAAGTAAATTTACTATACCAGTGTCCTCTATTTACCTGTCCCAAAGTTCATGTATTAGGTCATGTAGAGAGAGTCAGCATTTCCCAATTCCCAACTTTTTTTTTTAAATAGCTTTTGTGTAGCATATGAGAAAAGAGGAATTTTAAGTAAAGAATTTTTATTTTCAAATTATGCTTGTCATAGTTAATTTAAAATATTGTTTTAATAATAAACATATTAAAATGAATTTCAGCCTTTCCCATTTAACAAATGGTGCATTAATTTTATAGATAAAGCTTTAGTTTCCAATTTTAAAATGAATATATATACAAATCAAAATCACAAAGAGATAGCCACCTCACCGCCATTAGAATGGCAATGCCCCCCCCAAAAGGAAAACAATAGATGTTGGCAGGGTGTCGAGAAACTGGAACCCTCATTCATTGTTGGTGCGAATGTACAGCCACTGTGGAAAACAGTTTGGTGGTTCCTCAAACAGTTCAGCATAGAACTACCATGTGACTCAGCAATCCCAATCCTAGGCATATACCCAGAAGTGAGAGCAGGGATGCAAACATAAACCTGTACACCAGTGTTCATTGCAGGACTTTTCACAGTAGCGAAAATGTGGAATCAGCAAAAATGTCTGTAAACAGATGAATGGATAAACAAAATATGGTAAATACACACAATGGAATATTAGCCCTAAAAAATAATCAAGTCTGAATGCATGCCACAACATGGATAAACCTTGAAAACATGCTGCATGAAATAAAGCAGTTGCAAAAGTGCAAATACTGTATGACCTCACTCATAAGAAACAAGCAAATATATAGAAATGGAAGATTATTAGTGGTTACCAGGGCACAGTGGTTAAGGGTTCGGCTGCTAACCGAAAGGTTGGCCAGTTGGAATCCACCAGCTGCTCCTTGGAAATCCTATGGGGCAGTTCTACTCTGTCCTTTAGGGTCACTGTGATTCAGAATCAACTTGACGGCATTGGGTTTTGGTTTGGTGCCAGGAGTGGGAGGTAGGGGAAGGGCGGAATTTTTGCTTAGGGGGCAGTGAGTTTATGTTAATGGTGGTGGAGTAATTTGGAAAAGGACAGTGAGAATGATTGTACAAATTGAAGAATGTAATTGTCACTGAATTATGCAGGTAGAAATTGTTGAACTGGAAAAAAAAGAATATGTATTAAGATGTAGATTGACAATAATTATATTTATGTCATCAAAATAGGCAAGAACTGATTTTTTTATTTTTAACCTTAAGTTTGGAATTCTTGCCTTTTTAGCACTTAAGAAATCAACAGGTTTAGATAATTGTTCTGTTTTGTTTCTAAATGATTAAAAGGGAAGTCCCGGGCTGCTACCTTGCAATCCTGTCTCTGCAAATAAGACATTGTAAGTATGGTTAGTTTATTCCTAATATATGAAAATCAGGGGATCAGATATTATAATTATTGTTATATATATATATATATTTTTCCGCAAGCACTTAAAATAATTACTGAACCGATTGCCCTGACAGGGATCACAATAGAGAGTCCTGGACAGAGCAGGAGCAAAATGTAAAAAAAAATTCAAATTCACACACACACAAACACACAAAACACCAGACTTATTGGTCTGACAGAGTCTGGAGGAACCCCGAGACTATGGCCCCCAGACACTCTGCTAACTCAGAACTGAAGCCACTCCCAAAGTCCACCTTTCAGCCAAAGATTAGACAAGCCTATGAAACATTAACGCACTTAAGGAATGTGCATCTTAGTTCAATCAAGTATACCAGACCAAATGAGCAACCCCTGCCCAAAAGCAAAGAAGGGAAGGCAGGAAGGAACAGGAGATCCGGACAAACGAGCTCAGGGTGGATGGGGGAGAGTGCTGAAACATTGTGGGGATGGTAACCAATGTCACAAAACAATTTGTGTATAAAATTTTGAATGAGAAACTAATTTGCACTGTAAACTTTCATCTAAAACAAAATAAAATAAAAAATGTTACTGAGATATCTTGATGTACTATTTAAGAATCCTGGTCAGATAAAGAAACCCTGCTGGTGTAGTGGTTAAGAGCTACATCTGCTAACCAAAAGGTCGGCAGATCAGATCCACCAGGTGCTCCTTGGAAACCCTATGAAGCATTTTTACTCTGTCCTTTGGGGTCATTATGAGTCAGAATTGATTCGACGGCAACGAGTTTGGCTTTTGGTTTGGTCAGATAAATGCAACTTATAAATCTGACGAAAATGCCCTAAATAGAATTTTCATAATGATCATTATCATAAACTCTGATATTATTATCAGTGTAACTTACATTTCCTGTCTTTAACCAAGAGTTCATTATAAGAATAAAAATAATTTAAAGGCACTGTGATGATCAACATTCAAGTGAAGCTAGAATGGACTGAGTGACTATATCATGAGCCAGTTCACTAATTTCCACTGATTCACGCATATTCGGTAGATAAGCTCTTGGAAACTCTCAAACTATTGTTTTGAAAGAAGAAAATTTTAAGTAATTATTAAATGGTTAAATATATACAAATTAATGACATGAACCTGTGGAACATCCATGGTAGCTAGAACACTGCATTTTTTTTTTTTTATTAACTTTTATTGAGCTTCAAGTGAGCGTTTACAAATCAAGTCAGACTGTCACATATAAGTTTATATACACCTTACTCCGTACTCCCACTTGCTCTCCCCCTAATGAGTCAGTCCTTCCAGTCTCTCCTTTCGTGACAATTTTGCCAGCTTCCAACTCTCTCTATCCTCGCATCCCCCCTCCAGACAGGAGATGCCAACACAGTCTCAAGTGACCACTTGATACAATTAGCTCACTCTTCATCAGCATCTCTCTCCTACCCACTGTCCAGTCCCTTTCATGTCTGATGAGTTGTCTTCGGGGATGGTTCCTGTCCTGTGCCAACAGAAGGTTTGGGGACCATGACCGCCGGGATTCCTCTAGTCTCAGTCAGACCATTAAGTCTGGTCTTTTTATGAGAATTTGGGGTCTGCATCCCACTGATCTCCTGCTCCCTCAGGGGTTCTCTGTTGTGCTCCCTGTCAGGGTAGTCATTGGTTGTGGCCAGGCACCATCTAGTTCTTCTGGTCTCAGGATGATGTAAGTCTCTGGTTCATGTGGCCCTTTCTGTCTCTTGGGCTCTTAGTTGTCGTGTGACCTTGGTGTTCTTCATTCTCCTTTGCTCCAGGTGGGTTGAGACCAATTGATGCATCTTAGATGGCCACTTGTTAGCATTTAAGACCCCAGACGCCACATTTCAAAGTGGGATGCAGAATGTTTTCATAATAGAATTATTTTGCCAATTGACTTAGAAGTCCCCCTAAACCATGGTCCCCAAACCCCCGCCCTTGCTCCGCTGACCTTTGAAGTATTCATTCTATCCCGTAAACTTCTTTGCTTTTGGTCCAGTCCAGTTGAGCTGACCTTCCATGTATTGAGTATTGTCCTTCCCTTCACCTAAAGCAGTTCTTATCTACTAATTAATCAGTAAAAAACCATCTTCCACCCTCCCTCCCTCCCCTCCCCCTGTAACCACAAAAGTATGTGTTCTTCTCAGTTTATACTGTTTCTCAAGATCTTATAATAGTGGTCTTATACAATATTTGTCCTTTTGCCTCTGACTAATTTCGCTCAGCATAATACCTTCCAGGTTCCTCCATGTTATGAAATGTTTCACAGATTCGTCACCGTTCTTTATCGATGCGTAGTATTCCATTGTGTGAATATACCACAATTTATTTACCCATTCATCCGTTGATGGACACCTTGGTTGCTTCCAACTTTTTGCTATTGTAAACAGAGCTGCAATAAACATGGGTGTGCATATATCTGTTTGTGTGAAGGCTCTTATTTCTCTAGGGTATATTCCTAGGAGTGGGATTTCTGGGTTGTATGGTAGTTCTATTTCTAACTGTTTAAGATAACGCCAGATAGATTTCCAAAGTGGTTGTACCATTTTACATTCCCACCAGCAGTGTATAAGAGTTCCAATCTCTCTGCAGCCTCTCCAACATTTATTATTTTGTGTTTTTTGGATTAATGCCAGCCTTATTGGAATGAGATAGAATCTCATCGTAGTTTTAATTTGCATTTCTCTAATGGCTAATGATCGGGAGCATTTTCTCATGTATCTGTTGGCTGCCTGAATATCTTCTTTAGTGAAATATGTGTTCATATCCTTTGCCCACTTCTTGATTGGGTTGTTTGTCTTTTTGTGGTTGAGTTTTGACAGAATCATGTAGATTTTAGAGATCAGGCGCTGGTCGGAGATGTCATAGCTGAAAATTCTTTCCCAGTCTGTAGGTGGTCTTTTTACTCTTTTGGAGAAGTCTTTAGATGAGCATAGGTGTTTGATTTTTAGGAGCTCCCAGTTATCGGGTTTCTCGTCATCATTTTTGGTAATGTTTTGTATTCTGTTTATACCTTGTATTAGGGCTCCTAGGGTTGTCCCAATTTTTTCTTCCATGATCTTTATCGTTTTAGTCTTTATGTTTAGGTCTTTGATCCACTTGGAGTTAGTTTTTGTGCATGGTGTGAGGTATGGGTCCTGTTTCATTTTTTTGCAAATGGATATCCAGTTATGCCAGCACCATTTGTTAAAAAGGTATCTTTTCCCCAGTTAATTGACACTGGTCCTTTGTCAAATATCAGCTGCTCGTACGTGGATGGATCTATGTCTGGGTTCTCAATTCTGTTCCATTGGTCTATGTGTCTGTTGTTGTACCAATACCAGGCTGTTTTGACTACTGTGGCTGTATAGTAGGTTCTGAAGTCAGGTAAGGTGAGGCCTCCCACTTTCTTCTTCTTTTTCAGTAGTGCTGTGCTTATCCGGGGCATCTTTCCCTTCCATATGAAATTGGTGATTTGTTCTCTATCCCCTTAAAATATGACATTGAAATTTGCATCGGAAGTGCGTTAAATGTATAGATGGCTTTTGGTAGAATAGACATTTTTACTATGTTAAGTCTTCCTATCCATGAGCAGGGTATGTTTTTCCACTTAAGTATGTCCTTTTGAATTTCTTGTAGTAGAGCTTTGTAGTTTTCTTTTGTATAGGTCTTTTACATCCTTGGTAAGATTTATTCCTAAGTATCTTATCTTCTTGGGGGCTACTGTGAATGGTATTGATTTGGTTATTTCCTCTTCGGTGTTCTTTTTGTTGATGTAGAGGAATCCAAGTGATTTTTGTATGTTTATTTTATAACCTGAGACTCTGCCAAACTCTTCTATTAGTTTCAGTAGTTTTCTGGAGGATTCCTTAGGGTTTTCTGTGTATATAATCATGTCATCTGCAAATAGTGATAACTTTACTTCTTCCTTGCCAATCCGGATGCCTTTTATTTCTTTGTCTGGCCTAATTGCCCTGGCTAGGACTTCTAGCACGATGTTGAATAAGAGCGGTGATAAAGGGCATCCTTGTCTGGTTCCCGTTCTCAAGGGAAATGCTTTCAGGTTCTCTCCATTTAGAGTGATATTGGCTGTTGGCTTTGCATAGATGCCCTTTATTATGTTGAGGAATTTTCCTTCAATTCCTATTTTGGTGAGAGTTTTTATCATAAAAGGGTGTTGGACTTTGTCAAATGCCTTTTCTGCATCAATTGATAAGATCATGTGGTTTTTGTCTTTTGTTTTATTTATGTGGTGGATTACATTAATGGTTTAGAACACTGCATTTTTTCATAGGTTCAAAAGGTAGCCCTCAACAACGTATTTAGCTAATAAGTGGCAGGGATAGTCAGTATTTGCAGTGGAATAAAAGGCATTTTTAATGCTAACAATCAAAATAGAAAACAATGTTAAGGACAATATTCTTTTTTTTAAATTTTTATTGTGCTTTAAGTGAAACTTTATAAATCAAGTCAGTCTCTCATACAAAATTTTATATACACCTTGCTATATACTCCTAGTTGCTCTCCCCCTAATGAGACAGCACACTCCTTCCCGCCACTCTCTCTTTTCGTGTCCATTCTGCCACCTTGTGACCCCCTCTGCCTTCTTATCTCCCCTCCAGTCAGGAGCTGCCCACATAGTCTCATGTGTTTACTTGATCCAAGAAGCTCACTCTTCATCAGTATCATTTTCTGTCCCATAGTCCAGTCCAATCCCTGTCTGAAGAGTTGGCTTTGGGAATCGTTCCTGTCTTGGGCTAACAGAAGGTCTGGGGACCATGACCTCCAGAGTCCTTCTAGTCTTAGATTATTAAGTCTGGTCTTTTTACGAGAATTTGAGGCCTGCATCCCACTGCTCTCCTGCTCCCTCAGGGGTTCTCTGTTGTGTTCCCTGTCAGGGCAGTCATTGGTTGTAGCCATCCATTATCTAGCTCTTCTATTCTCAGGCTGACGTAGTCTCTGGTTTATGTGGCCCTTATCTGTCTCTTGGGCTCATAATTACCTTGTGTCTTTGTTGTTCTTCATTCGCCTTTGGTCCAGGTGGGTTGAGACCAATTGATGCATCTTAGATGGCCACTCACAAGTATTTAAGACCCCAGACTCTACTCTCCAAAGCAGGATGCAGAACGGTTTCTTAATAGATTTTATGCCAATTGACTTAGATGTAGGACAACATTCTTGTATGCTGGGTCTTATTTATAGGAACATGAGCTCATAAAATAGCTTTCGTGTAGTGAGCACACAAGGTATGAGGGAATGTACTAATTAATCTTCACAATTCCATGAGGTTAATAATGTTTTCTCATTACAAAGATAAAAAAGTAAGGCTCTGAGAAATCAACTAACCTACCTGTGATAAAATAGCTAGTGTCAGAGCAGTATCCAAACACAGGTTTGTCTGACCCGTAAGCTTGTGGTATTTCAGAGACCTTCCCCAGCCTCCATAAAGTTACAGGAATTTAAGCTGAGTTCAGACATTTAAAATATTTGTATCATTGTTTCCATTATAAAAGTAGTTCATGTTTATTGGGAAAAAAATTGGTCAGGAAATGTGTAAACTCGTATGGTTCTTGATTCATACAGCCATACCACCTTCTATAAAGCTCTTTGAAGGACAGTATCAGATGTGGATGGTACTTATGTCTTCGGAATTTAAGTACTTCATTGACAAAACGCATGCTACTAGTACTAACCCTGGTGGTGTGGTGGGTAAGTACTCGGCTGCTACTCAGAAGGTTGGCAGTTTGAACCCATAAGCTGCTCTGAGGGAGGAAGATATGGCAGTCTGCTTCCATAAAGATTACTGCCTGGGAAACCCTGTAGGGTAATTCTGCTCTATCCTGTAGGATCGCTGTGAGTCAGAATTGACTAAGTGGTGACAGGTTTGGTTTTTTTTTTTTGTTGTTGTTTAATACTACTCTCATACATACTAATCATGGCTAAAATTGTTCAGGCTCATAAGTGAAAGAAAAATAAATTATTCTGCAGTAACTGGGTAAGGATGGAAACAGAGGGAAGAATGGAGTCATGTCACTCTCCTACTCAGCATTTTTTAATTCCTCCCTATTGTCTAAGGCAGTGGACCCCATTAAGATACCTTTTTAGCACTGAAAAACTTCAAGGACATGACAGGAGTATACTTTAAAAATACATTAATTAGGAAAAATATATATAATGATAAAAAGTTGGTAGAAATTCAGTAATGTTTTTAAAATGATACTGTAGTCTATTAGTCATTTATTATACATTGGAAATAGTGTCTATTTCAAGGTAATTGTTTATTGTATCTAGAGCCTCCTCGATATGCATGTGAATTTATGGACTCCTTACGATACTTATGGGGCCTAAGCTGCAGTGACCTTATAGGCTAGCTATGGACACACAGATTGAACTGCACAATTCAGGAGACAACCATACACATGGACAACAATGGATCTACAAAGATCTGTGTCTTGTGTACTTGGTCAGACCTAGCACACAGTAGAGGCTCAGCAAATAATTCTTGAATGCAAGTGTTTTGTATAACATACTAGTACAGTTATGACCTAACCTTTCTTAATTTTCCAGCCTTATTTCTTGTTTTATGAGAAAAAGCATTTGCGTTTCATGCTCAGTGATACTGAGCACACACTATGCTGTTTTTCATGCCTCCAAGCCTTTTTTAATACTGTTTCTTTTGCCTAGAATTGCTCTGCCTCTTGATTATTTAACCTTCAAGTCCCCCTTAAGCCATAGGTCCTTTGTGAAACCTTCAGTTATTTCCATGGAGTTTTGGGTTACCCCTTTCCATACGCCTCTCCTGTGCTTTATAGATGGCTGGGTTACAACAGTTATTTTGTGGTGGTGGTATTATTCTTGTGGCTGGCTGTCTCCCCCAGACTGTGAGCTCTTTGAGGGTAGGGTTAGTACTATGTCTTTTCAACTTGGCGCAATACCTGAGACATAGTAAGTACATAAATATTTGTTCAGTGAATGAATATGTGTACTTGTAGAGAATTGCAAATGGTGATATTAACAGATGTGAGTTGTGAGAGAGGGGAAAAAGAAAGATTAACACTCTGTACAGGGGAAAGGGGTTTGATGGGTGAGAAATGTTTGATCAAATAGTTTTTCTTAATATCCTAAGTGTACTATTCACCCGGGATAAATGTTTCTGTCCAGAAGAGTTTAGCAGGAAGAGTTGGGGAGGAAGCCAAGTGACTTTGGGATTAGTTGCAAAGCAGTATCCTTTTGTATAAACACTTGCAAGTCATTTGTCTGTAATTTGTAAAGGTGTTCTTCCAGAGAGTTGAATATTTAAACTTAGACAGTAAAAAATCAGTTAATAGTAAATAAACAGAAGTGAGTAGTTTTTTTTAAAGTATTAATTCTGTATCAGAATCTTTTTTTTTTTCCTATCTCCAGTTCTCTTTTGTGTATACATTTTTCTTAGATCTCCAGCACCTTAATGTCTGTTCAGTGTCATATTTTCCTTTTTTAAGGGCGTTAAAAAAGTTTGAATGTTCTTGATTATGTAATATTATTTTCTTTTCATAGGCCTTGTAACCTTTGTCAAATCATTTCACCTCCCTGTGCCTCCATTTTTTAGTCTGAAATGAATAGGTTGTGTTAGATCCTCTCTGAGATTTCATCCACCTCTTTAAAAAAAAAAGTCATATGATACTATTTTTAGCTTCATGTGATACGTAACTAGAGCCCTTAAGTTTTGAGTAACACTGCAAGCAAGTTAAAAGTAAGTACGACAGTAGATATACTCTACAGTTGTAGTACTATTGAGACGTGGGCAAGCTGCGGTTATAGGTTTAAATTTTGTGCAAACTTGAGTTCTTACCTCCATGAATGTATTATCAAACTTTTCATGCCAGGGATCCTTCGTTTAAATTATAAGATTTGCATAGTACTTAAGCATTTAAAGGCATTTTCACACATGTTCCAATTATTCCTTACTACCACTCTGTCAGTTTGTCGTATGGTGATGGCTTGCATGTTGCTGTGATGCTGGAAGTTATGCCAGCAGTATTTCAAAAACCATCAGGGTCACCCGTGGTGGATAGGTTTCAGTGGAGCTTGCAGACCAAGACAGACTAGGAAAAAGGACCTGGCAATCTACTTAAAAAATCGGCCAGTGAAAACCTTATAAGTAGCAGCAAAACATTGTCTGATTTAGTGCCGAAAGATGAGTCCCTCAGGTTGGAAAGCACTCAAAGTATGACTGGGAAAGAGTTGCCCCTCAAAGTAGAGTCAACTTTAATGATATAGGTGGAGCAAAGTTTTCAGGACCTTTATTTGCTGTTACAGCATCAATCAAAATGAGAAGAAACAGTTTCAAACACCCATTAATAATCGGAATATGGAATGTATGAAGTATGAATCTAAGAATTTGGAAGCTGTCAGAAATGAAGTGGACATTCTGCTAACTCAGAACTAAAGCCACTCCTGAAATCCACCTTTCAGCCAAAGATGAACCAAAAACCCTAAAACAGGCTGATAAAACAAATGATAGCACAAGTGAGAAACCTGCTTCTTAGTTCAATCAGGTACACAAGACCAAATGAGCAACACCTGCCCAAAAGCAAAGGTAGGAAGGGACAGGAAAACCAGACGAATGGAAATGGGGAACCTGGGGTGGAAAAGAAAGGGAAAGAGTGCTTACATGATGTAGGGATTGCAACCAGTGTAACAAAACAAGTTGAAAATAAATATTTGAACGAGAAACTAGCTTGAGCTGTAAATCTTAACTTAAAACACAATAAAATCTAAAAAAAAAAAATGAAATGGAACGCTTGAAAATATATTTCTTAGGCATTAGTGAGCTGAAATGGACTGGTATTGGCCATTTTGAATTAGAAAATCATTTGGTCTGTTTTGCCAAGAATGACAAATTGAAGAGGAATGGTACATTTATTGTCAAAACGAACATTTCAAGATCTCTCCTGACGTATGATAGCATAATATCCATACACCTATGAGACAGACCAGTTAAAACAACCATTACTCAAATTCATGCACAAACCACTAATGCCAAAGATGAAGAAACTGAAGATTTTTACCAGCTTTTGCAGTCTGAAATTGATCAGACGTGTGGTCAAGATGCATTGATAATTAGTGGTGACTGGAATGTGAAAGTTGCAAACAAGAAGGACCGGTAGTTGGATAATGTGGCCTTGGTGATAGAAACGACGCCAGTTATCGCACGATAGAATTTTGCAAGACCCACGACCATTCATTGCACGTACATCTTTTCAACAATGTAAACAGCGGCTGTACACGTGGGCCTCAACAGATGGAATACACAGGAATCAAATCAACTACATCTGTGGAAAGAGACGATGGAGAAGCTCAGTGTCATCAGTCATAGCAAGACCAAGGGCCGACGGCAGAACAGACCATCAGTTGCTCATATGCAAGTTCACGTTGAAACTGAAGAAAATTAGAACAAGTCTACAAGAGCTGAAGTACAACCTTGAGTATATCCCACCTGAATTTAGAGACCATCTCAAGAATAGATTTGACACATTGAACATTAATGATGGATGACCAGGCTAGTTGTGGAATGACATCTAGGACATCATATATGAAGAAAGGAAGCATCAAAAGAAGATGGAAAGAATACACAGAGTCAGGTTCAAATGACAATTTGTTGATGTTCATTCATTTCAGAACATAGCATATGATCAAGAACCCATGGTATTGAAGGAAGAAGTCCAAGGTGCACTGAAGGCATTGGTGAAAAACAAAGCTCCAGGAATTGATGGAATACCAGCTGAGATGCTTCGACAACAGATACAATGATGGAAGCACCATTCATCTATCCCAAGATTTGTAATATAGTTACCTGGCCAACTAACTAGAAAAGATCTGTATTTGTGCCCATTCCAAAGAAAGGTAATCCAACAGAACGTGGAAATTATCAAACACTATCATTAATACCACACATATGTAAAATTTTGTTGAAGATAATTCAGAAATGGTTGCAGCAGTACATCAACAAGGAACTGCCAGAAATTCAGGCTGAATTCAGAAGAGGGCGTGGAACAAGGAATATCGCTGCTGATGTCAGGTGGATCACGGCTGAAAGCAGAGAATACCAGAAAGATGTTTACCTGTGTTTTATTGACTTCGCAAAGGCATTTAACTATGTGGATTATAACAAATTATGGATAATGTTGCAAAGAATGGGAATCTCAGAAACTTAATTGTGGCTACAGCAGTGGGCTCAAGCATAGCACTGATTGTGAGGATGGCACAGGACTGAGCAGTGTTTTGTTCTGTTGTATATGAGGTCACTATGAATTGGAACAGACTCAGTGGCACCTGACAGGAGGGACCAGTCCCTAGAAAAGGACGTCATGCTGGATTGAATAGCGGGTCAGAGAAAAAGAGGAAGACCTTCAGCGAGATGAATTTTCACAGTGGTTGGAACCATGGGCTCAAGTATAACAACAATTGTTAGGATGGTGCGGGTCCGAGCAGTGTTTCGTTCTGTTGTACATAGTGTTGCCATGAGTTGGAACGGACTCGACAGCAGGAAACAACAATGTGCTTTTAGGGGCTGTTGAGTCGGCTCCAACTCATAGCCACCTTATGTATAACAGAATGAAATGTTGCCAGGGCCTGCACCACAATATGTTGCTATGTTTCAGTCCATTGTTCAGATAGGAAACATCTACTTTTTTTAACAGTTAAAGCAGATGTGTCTAAAGTTTTCTTGCGAAGTGATACTTTGTTATCACTGTTTCCACTGGAACTTGGGAACCAGGAAGGATGGATAGGTTAAGAGGTTTTCTGCCTTTAGTTGCACAGTGGTTAAGAACTAAGGCTACCAACCAAACAGGGGGCAGGTCAAATTCACCAGTTGCTCCTTGGAGACTCTATGAGACAGTTCTACTCCACCCTGAAGGGTTGCTATGAGTCGAAATCGACTCAACGGCAACGGATTTGGGCTTTTTTTTTTTTTTTTTGGCAATTGGGCCACAGACAAACAACATTTGAGAACTACTAACTTTCCTTGAACTCACAATCTAGAGGGGGAGACAGCCATTAAAACAAATAAAAGTTATACTTTGGATAGCTATATAGAACTATATACGAAGTATAGTGTGGCTATATCTGCCTGTGTATTGGGATGTGAGGAACTGCTTCATGGAAGAGTAGACACATGTATTGGCTCTTGGAGGAAGAGTAGGAGTTTCATAGATGAACAGGTGGGGATGGGCATTGTGAGAAGAGTGAAGAGCGTGTTCGAAGAAAGGGAAGCATGGCTACTATTAGTAACTTCTTTGAACTTCAGCTTCCTCAATAGTAATAGTACTTTATAGAGTTGTGATGATTGTTTTGAAAACACTTTATAAACTGAATTGCTAGACAAATGTAATGGTAAAGATTCCTCTTATCACTTATTTATATTTTTTAACATTTGAGAGCCTTCTGTGTCTGTCTTGTATACCTGGTTTTGATAGCAGGAAAAATCCTTTAATTGCTTATGTAAATATATAACTATTTAAGTTGTAAACTATGTGGTCTGGTGTTAAGAGCAATGTCATAATCCGTGGAATGTAATCCCGCAACCCAAAAGTCATTCTGAATTAAAAACAACTAGCTAATAGAAGAAATCAGAGAGGGAATAAAAAAATTCCTAGAATCGAATGAGAATGAAAAAACACCATATCAAAGCCATTAGGGCACAGCAGAGACCAAAGCTCAGAGGTCAGCTTATAGCAATAAACACACATCAAAAAAGAACAAACCAAAATCAAAACTTTAGCCTTAGAAATTGAACAAATAGGGAACAGCAAAAGAAGTTCATAGGCATCAGAAGAAAGGAAATAATAAATATTAGTCAGAAATAAATGAACCGTTGTTGTTAGATGTCATCAAGTAAGTTCCGACTCATAGTGACCATATGTACAACAGAACGAAATACTGCCAGGTCCTGTGCCATCACGCAGTCATTGCTGTGTTTGAGCCCATTGTTGCAGCCACTGTGTCAATCCATTTCATTGAGGGTCTTCCTCTTTTTCACTGACCCTGTACTTTACCAACCGTGATGTCCTTTTCCAGGGACTGGTCCCTACTGATAACGTGTCCAAAGTATGAGATGAAGTCTTGCCATCCTCACTTCCAAGGAGCACTCTGGCTATACGTCATCTAAGACAGACTTATTTGTTCTTCTGGCAGTCCATGGTATGTTCAGTATTCTTTGTCAACACCATAATTGAAAGGTATAAATTCATCTTCTGTCGTCCTTATTCATCGTCTGCTTTTTGCATGAGTATGAGGTGATTGAACATTCCATGGCTTGGGTCAGGCGCACTTTAGTCTTCAAGGTGACATCATTGTCTTTGAACACTTTAAAGAGGTCTTTTGCAGCAGATTTGCCTAGTGTGACGCGTCATTTGATTTCTTGACTGCTGCTTCCATGGGTGTTGATTGTGGATCCAAGTAAAGTGAAATCCTCGACAACTTCAATCTTTTTTCCTTTTATTGTGGTGTTGCTTATCGGTCCAGTTGTGAGGATTTTTGTTTTCTTTTTTGTTGACATGCAATCTATATTGAAGGCTGTAGTCTTTGATCTTCATCAGTAAATACTTCAAGCCCTCTTTGCTTTCAGCAAGGAATCTTGTGTCATCTGCACATTGCAGGTTGTTAATGAACCTTCCACGAGTCCTGATGCTACATTGTTCTTCGTATAGTCCAGCTTCTCGAATTATTTGCTCAGTGTAGAGATGGAATAAGTATGGAGAAAGGATACAGTCCTGATGCACACCTTTCCTGATTTTGAACCATGCAGTATTCCCTTGTTCTGTTTGAACAACTGCCTCTTGGCCTATGTACAGGTTTCACATGAGCACAATTAAGTGTTCTGGAATTCCCATTCTTCACAGTGTTATCCGTAATTTGTTATGATCCACACAGTCAAATGCCCTTGCGTAGTCAGTGAAACACAAGTAAACATCTTTCTGGTATTCTCTGACATCAGCAATGATATCCCTGATTCCATATCCTCTTCTGAATCCAGCTTGAATTTCTGGCAGTTCCCTGTTGATGTACTTCTGCAACTGTTTTTGAATAATCTTCAGCAAAATTTTATTTGCATGTGATATTAATGATATCATTAGATAATTTCTGCATTCTTTTGGATCATCTTTTCTGTGGAATGGGCACAAATATGCATTTCTTCCAGTCGATTGGCCAGGTGGCTGTCTTCCAAATTTCTTGACATAGACAAGTAGTGCATCTCCAGTACTGCATCTATTTGTTGAAACATCTCAATTGGTATTCCATCAATTCCTGGAGCCTTGGTTTTTGGCAATGCCTTTAGTGCAACTTGGGCCTCTTCCTTCACTACCATCAGTTCCTGATCATGTGCTACCTTCTAAAATGGTTGAACATCAACTGATTCTTTTTGGTACAGTGACTCTGTGTATTCCTCCTGTCTTCTTTTGATGCTTCCTGCGTCTTTCAATATTTTGCCCATAGAACCCTTCAGAATCGCAATTCAAGGCTTGAATTTTTTCTTCAGTTTCTCCAGCTTGAGAAATGCCGAGCATGTTCTTCTCTTTTTGTTTTCTAACTCCAGGTCTTTGTACATTTCATGAAGAAATTGAAGATTTTTACCAACTTCTGCAGTCTGAAATTGATCAAACATGCACTCAAGAGGCACTGATAATAACTGGTGATTGGAATGCAAAAGGTGGAAACAAGAAGGGTGTCTAGTTGGAAAATATGCCTTGGTGATAGAAATGACACCAGAGATCGCATGATAGAATTTTGCAAGACCAGTGACTTCTTCATTGCAAATACCTTTTTTCAATAACATAAAAACAGTGACTATACATGTGGACCTTGCCAGACGGATTACACAGGAATCAAATTTACTACATCTGTGGAAAGACAACGGAAAAGCTCAATATCACCCGTCTGAACAAGGCCAAGGGCTGACTGCAGAGCAGGCAATCAATTGCTCATATGCAAGTTGAAGTTCAAGAAAATTAAAACAAGTCCATGGGAACCAAAATACGATCTTGAGTATATTCTGCCTGAGTTCAGAGACCATCTCAAGAATAGATTTGATGCATTAAACACTAATGACCGAAGACCAGACAAATTGTGGAATGACATCAAGAACATCATACACGTAAAAAGCAAAAGGTCATTAAAAAGACAGGAGAGAAAGAATAAATGAAATGGAGAACAGGAAAACAATAGAATCAATAAGACCAAAAGTTGGTTCTTTAAAAAGGTCGATTAAAATCAACAAACCATCGGCCAAACTGACAAAAGGAAAATAAGAGGAAACAAATAACCCAAATAAGAAATGAGATTGGGGTAATTATAACAGACCCAACTGAAATAAAAAGGATTATAACAGCATACTATGAAACATTGTACCCCAACAAATTTGAGAACCTAGAGGAAATGGACAAATTTCTGGAAACACACTACCAACCTAAAGTAACACAAACTGAGATTGAAAATCTGCAAAGACCCATAACAAGTGAATAGATTGAAGAGGTAATAATAATAATAATAAGGAAAATCCCCCAACAAAACATAAGCCTTGGCCCAGATGGCTTCACTGGAGAATTCTACCAGCCATCCAGAGAAGAGCTCACATCAGTACTACTCAAACTATTTCAGAGCATAGTAAAGGTAGGAATATTCCTGAATTCATTCTGTGAAGCCTTCATAACCCTGATACCAAAACCAAGCAAAGACACCACAAAAAAAGAAAATTACAAACCAATATCTCTCAGGAATATAGAGGCAAAAATTCTCAACAAAATTCCAGCCAATTGAATTCAGCATCTATCAAAAAAAATAATACACCATGACTGAGTGGGTTTCATACCAGGTATGTAAGCATGGTTCAACTTTTAGGAAATCAATCAGTATAACCTACCACAGAAACAGAACAAAAGAAAAGAATCATATCATCTCAGACGATGCAGAAAAGGCACTTGATAAAGTCTAACACCCATTTCTGATTAAAAAAAAAAAAAACTCAATAAAACAGGACTAGAAGGGAAAATCTTCAACATGATAAAGAGCATCTATACAAAACCAGCAACCAACATCATTCTTAATGGAAGGAGGCAGAAAGCATTCCACCTGAGAATGGGAACAAGACAAGGATGCCTTTTATCACTCCTCCTGTTTAACACTGCGCTCGAAGTCCTAGCTAGAGCAGTAAAGCAAGAAAAAGAAATAAAGCACTTCCAAATTGAAAAGGAAGAAATAAATGATCCGACATATAGGAAACCCCAAAGATTCCACAAGAAAACTACTAAAACTAATAGAAAGATTCAGCAGAGTAGTAGAATTCAAGATCAACATACAAAAATCAGTTGAATTCCTATACAGCAAGAAAGAGAACTTCAAAAAGGACATCAGAAAAGCAATATCATTTATAATAGCCCCTAAAAATAATAGGAATAAATCTAACCAGGGATGTAAAAGATGCATACACTGGAGAAAAATGTAGAATAAAATTCAAACTCACAAAAAAAGATCAGACTTACTGGCCTGACACAGACTGGAGAAACCCCAAGAGTATGGCCCCCAGGCACCCTTGTGACTTGGTGCTGAAGTCACTCCTGAGGTTCACCCTTCAGCCAAAGATTAAAAAGGCCTATAAAATAAACAATAATACATGCAGTTCGACCATGTATACAAGACTAAATAGGCACATCAGCCCAGGGGCAAGGAGAAGAAGGCAGGAGAGACGGGAACTGGATGAATGGACATGGGGAACCCAAGTTCAAGAAGGGGAGAGTGTTGACGTGTTGCTGGGTTGGCAACCAATTATCACAAAATAATATGTGTATTGTTTAATGAGAAACTAATTTGCTCTGTAAATCTTCACCCAAAGCACAGTATAAAATAAAAATCAGAAAAAAAGAAGTTATGACAATTCTACAATATTTCCCTAATTAAAAAAAATGTATGATGTCAGGCACCAGAAGAAAACAAATAATAAAAATTAGAGCTGAACTAAATGAATTAGAGAGCAGAAAAACAGTTGAAAGAATTAACAAAGCCAAAAGCTGGTTCTTTGAAAAAATTAACAAAATTGATAAACCATTGGCCAGACTGACAAAGAAATACAGGAAAGGAAACAAATAACCCAAATAAGAAACGAGATGGGCCACATCACAACAGACCCAACTGAAATAAAAAGAATCATATCAAATTTTTACCAAAAATTGTACTCTAACAAATTTGCAAACCTAGAAGAAATGGATGAATTCCTGGAAAAACACTACCTACCTAAACTAACACAATCAGAAGTAGAACAACTAAATAGACCCATAACAAAAAAAAAAAAAGAGATTGAAACGGTAATCAAAAAACTCCCAGCAAAAAAAAGCCCTGGCCCGGACGGCTTTACTGCAGAGTTCTACCAAACTTTCAGAGAAGAGTTAATACCACTACTACTAAAAGTATTTCAAAGCATAGAAAATGATGGAATACTACCTAACTCATTCTATGAAGCCACCATATCCCTGATACCAAAACCAGGTAAAGACATCACAAAAAAAGAAAATTACAGACCTATATCCCTCATGAACATAGATGCAAAAATCCTCAACAAAACTCTAGCCAATAGAATTCAACAACATACCCAAAAAATAATCCATCACGACCAAGTGGGATTTATACCAGGTATGCAAGGCTGGTTTAATATTAGAAAAACCATTAATGTAATCCACCATATAAATAAAACAAAAGACAAAAACCACACGATCTTATCAATCGATGCAGAAAAGGCATTTGACAAAGTCCAACACCCATTTATGATAAAAACTCTCAGCAAAATAGGAATCGAAGGAAAATTCCTCAACATAATAAAGGACATCTATACAAAGCCAACAGCCAACATCACTGTAAATGGAGAGAACCTGAAAGCATTTCCCTTGAGAACGGGAACCAGACAAGGATGCCCTTTATCACCGCTCTTATTCAACATTGTGCTAGAGGTCCTAGCCAGAGCAATTAGGCTAGACAAAGAAATGAAGGGCATCCGGATTGGCAAGGAGGAAGTAAAATTATCTCTATTTGCAGATGACATGATCTTATACACAGAGAACCCTAAGGAGTCCTCCAGAAAACTACTGAAGCTAATAGAAGAGTTTGGCAGAGTCTCAGGTTATAAGATAAACATACAAAAATCACTTGGATCCCTCTACATCAACAAAAAGAACACCGAAGAGGAAATGACCAAATCAATACCATTCACAGTAGCCCCCAAGGAGATAAAATACTTAGGAATAAATCTTACCAAAGATGTAAAAGACCTATACAAAGAAAACTACAAAGTACTAGTGCAAGAAACTAAAAAGGACCTACATAAGTGGAAAAACATACCTTGCTCATGGATAGGAAGACTTAACATAGTAAAAATGTCTATTCTTCCAAAAGCCATCTATACATACAGTGCACTTCCAATCCAAATTCCAATGACATATTTTAGTGTGATGGAGAAAAAAATCACCAACTTCATATGGAAGGGAAAGAAGCACTGGATAAGTAAAGCATTACTCAAAAAGAAAAAGAAAGTGGGAGGCCTCACTCTACCTGATTTTAGAACCTATTATACAGCCACAGTAGTCAAAACAGCCTGGTACTGGTACAACAACAGGCACATAGACCAATGGAACAGAATTGAGAACCCAGATATAAATCCATCCACATATGAGCAGCTGATATTTGACAAAGGCTCAGAGTCAGTTAATTGGGGAAAAGATAGTCTTTTTAACAAATGGTGCTGGCATAACTGGATATCCATTTGCAAAAAAATGAAACAGGACCCATACCTCACACCAAGCACAAAAACTAACTCCAAGTGGATCAAAGACCTAAACATAAAGACTAAAACCGTAAAGATTATGGAAGAAAAAATAGAGACAACGTTAGGATCCCTAATACAAGGCATAAAGAGAATACAAAACATTACCAAAAATGACGAAGAGAAACCAGATAACTGGGAGCTCCTAAAAATCAAACACCTATGCTCATCTAAAGACTTCAGCAAAAGCGTAAAAAGACCACCTACAGATTGGGAAAGAATTTTCAGCTATGACATCTCTGACCAGCGCCTGATCTCTAAAATCTATATGATTCTGTCAAAACTCAACCACAAAAAGACAAACAACCCAATCAAAAAGTGTTCAAAGGATATGAAAACGCACTTCACTAAAGGAGACATTCAGGCAGCTAACAGATACATGAGAAAATGCTCTCGATCATTAGCCATTAGAGAAATGCAAATTAAAACTACGATGAGATTCCATCTCACTCCAACAAGGCTGGCATTAATCCAAAGAACACAAAATAATAAATGTTGGAGAGGCTGCAGAGAGATTGGAACTCTTATACACTGCTGGTGGGAATGTAAAATGGTACAACCACTTTGGAAATCTATCTGGCGTTATCTTAAACAGTTAGAAATAGAACTACCATACAACCCAGAAATCCCACTCCTCGGAATATACCCTAGAGAAATAAGAGCCTTCACACAAACAGATATATGCACGCCCATGTTTATTGCAGCTCTGTTTACAATAGCAAAAAGCTGGAAGCAACCAAGGTGTCCATCAACGGATGAATGGGTAAATAAATTGTGGTATATTCACACAATGGAATACTACGCATCGATAAGGAACAGTGACAAATCTATGAAACATTTCATAACGTGGAGGAACCTGGAAGGCATTATGCTGAGTGAAATTAGTCAGAGGCAAAAGGACAAATATTGTATAAGACCACTGTTATAAGATCTTGAGAAACAGTATAAACTGAGAAGAACACATACTTTTGTGGTTATGAGGAGGGGAAGGAGGGAGGGCAGGAGAGGGTTATTTACTGATTAGTTAGTAGATAAGAACTACTTTAGGTGAAGGGAAGGACAATACTCAATACACGGAAGGTCAGCTCAACTGGACTGGACCAAAAGCAAAGAAGTTTACGGGATAAACTGAATGCTTCAAAGGTCAGCGGAGCAAGGGCGGTGCTTTGGGGACTATGGCTTAAGGGGACTTCTAAGTCAATTGGCAAAAAAATACTATTATGAAAACATTCTGCATCCCACTTTGAAATGTGGCGTCTGGGGTCTTAAATGCTAACAAGCGGCCATCTAAGATGCATCAATTGGACTCAACCTACCTGGATCAAAGGAGAATGAAGAACACCAAGGTCACACGATAACTATGAGCCCAAGAGACAGAAAGGGCCACATGAACCAGAGACTTACATCATCCTGAGACCAGAAGAACTAGATGGTGCCCGGCCACAACCGATGACTGCCCTGACAGGGAGCACAACAGAGGACCCCTGAGGGAGCAGATCAGTGGGATGCAGACCCCAAATTCTCATAAAAAGACCAGACTTAATGGTCTGACTGAGACTAGAGGAATCCCGGCGGTCATGGTCCCCAAACCTTCTGTTGGCCCAAGACAGGAACCATTCCTTAAGACAACTCATCAGACGTGGAAGGGACTGGACAATGGGTTGGAGAGAGATGCTGATGAAGAGTGAGCTACTTGTATCAGGTGGACACTTGAGACTGTGTTGGCATCTCCTGTCTGGAGGGGAGATGGGAGGGTAGAGAGGGTTAGAAACTGGCAAAATTGTCACGAAAGGAGAGACTGGAAGGAGGGAGCAGGCTGACTCATTAGGGGGAGAATAAGTGGGAGTATGGAGTAAGGTGTATATAAGCTTATATGTGACAGACTGACTTGATTTGTAAGCTTTCACTTAAAGCACAATAAAAATTATTAAAAAAAAAAAGTATGATGTATGTTTGTGAAAGTCAAAGGACTTTTGTCATCCCTAGTAGAATTGGATTGGCCTGTGTTTGCATCCTGGTTTCTCTCCATAAAGAAAGACAGCATGACTGTTAATCCTCACCTTTTACTCTACAGAGAAACTACATGTAATTTTAAGGAATTTTTATAGAAAAACATGTGGCTTAGTAAAAAAAAGTTTTCTGCAAAAAAAAAAAACCTATTCAAAGAAAGGAGCCCTGGTTGCTCAGTGGTTAAGAGCTCAGCTGGTAACCAAAAGGTTGGCAGTTTGAATCCACCAGCTGCTCCTTGGAAACCCTGTGGGGCAGCTCTACTCTGTCCTATACGGCGTCTGTGAGTTGGAATCAACTTGATGGCAATGGGTTGGGCTTGGTTTTATACAAAGGAAACTACAAAACACTATTGCAAGAAACCAAAAGAGACCTACATAAATGGAAAAACATACCATGTTCATGGATAGGAAGACTCAACATTGTGAAAGTATCAGTTCTATCCAAAAAAATCTATTGATATAATATGACCCCGATCCAAATACCAACAGCATTCTTTAATGGGATGGAAACACTGATCACTAACTTCATATGGAAAGGAAGGAGACCCCAGATAAACAAAGCATTGTTGAAGAAAAAGAACAAAGTAGGAGGCCGCACACTAGCTGATCTCAGAACCTGGTATACAGCCGTGGCAGTCAAAACAGTCTGGTACTGGTACAACGACAGACACATAGACCAATGGAACAGAATTGAGAACTCAGACATAAATCCATCCACCTATGTTTAGCTGCTCTTTGACAAAGGACCAAAGTCTGTTAAATCATTAAATGAGGAAAAGAGTGTTTTTAACAAATGGTGCTGGCAAAACTGGATGTCCATCTGTAAAAAAAGAAACAGGACCTACACCTCACACCATACGCAAAAACTAACTCAAATTTGATCAAAGACCTGAGTATAAAACCTAAAACGATAAAGATCCTGGAAGAAAAAATAGGGACAACACCAGGGGCCCTAATACATGCATAAATTCAGTACAAATCATAACTAACAATGCACAAACACCAGAAGATAAACTAGGTAACTGGGAGCTCTTAAAAATTAAACACTTTGGCTCATCAGAAGACTTCACCAAAAGTGTAAAAAGGGAACTTACAGACTGGGAAAAAATACTTCAACACCTCAACAACAAAAAGACAAAAATGGGCAAATGACATGAACAGACACCTCACCATAGAGGACATTCAGGCAGCTAACAGTCACATAAGGAAATGCTCGTGATCATTAACCATTTATGAAATGCAAGTCAAAACTACAATGAGATACCATCTCACCCTGACATTACTGACACTAATCAAAAAAATTGAAAATAACAAATGTTGGAGAGGTTGTGGGGAGATTGAAACTGTCATACATACTGCATGGTGTAACCACTATGGAAAATGATATGGTGCCTACTTAAAAAGCTAGAAATAGAAATAACTGTACAATCCAGCAATTCCACTCCTAGGAATATATCCGGGAGAAATAAGAGCCGCCACACAAATAGATATATGCACACCCATGTTTGTTGCAGCTTTATTCACAATAGCAAAACAGTGGAAATATCCTAAGTGCCCATCAACAGATGAATGGAAAAAAAATTATGGTAAGTGATAAAAAACAATGATGAATCCTCGAAATATGTCACAACATGGATGAATCTGGAGGACATTATGCTGAGTGAAATAAGTCAATCACAAAAGGACAAATACTGTATGAGACCACTATTATAAAAAGTCAAGAAAAGATTTATCTCTTAGTTATCTGGTGCTGCTGTAACAGAAATACCACAAGTGGGTGGCTTTAACAAAGAGAAATTTATTCTCAGTCTAACAGGTTACAAATCCAAATTCAGGGTGTGAGCTCCAGGGGAAGGCTTTCTCTCTCTCTTGGCTCTGGAGGAAGATCCCTTGTCATCAGTTTTTCCCTGGTCAAGGAGCTTCTCAGGCACAGGGACACCAGCTCCAAAGGACACTCTCTACTCCCATTGCTGCTTTCTTGGTGGTATGGGGTCCCCAACTCTCTGCAGGCCACACCCCAGGGAAAATCCTTTTACACTGAATCAGGGATATGGCCTGAGCAAGGGTGTTACGTCCCACCCTAATCCTCTTTAATTGCAGGCAGAGATTATGATTTATAATACATAGGAAAATCACAAAATGGAGGACAACCGCACATGGCCTATCCAAGTTGACACATATTTTTGGGGACGCAATTCAATCCATTACAGTTTACATACAGAAAAAAAACAATATGGTTACAAGGGAGGGGAGGGATCGGAAGGGGAAGTCGCTAACTAGATAGTAGACAAGTGTTGACTTTGGTGAAGGGAAAGACAACACAGTATAAGGGAAGTCAGCACAGGTTGACCAAGGCAAAGTCATAGATGCTTCCTAGAGATACCCAAACACCTTGAGGGACTGAGTTACGGGGGGCTGAGGACTATGGTCTCAGCAGACATCTAGGTCAATTGGCATAACATAGTTAATAAAGAAAATGTTCTGCATCCTTAGTAGCATCTGGGGTCTTGAAAGCTTGCAAGTGGTCATTTAAGATACATGTCTATTGGTCCCATCATGTTGGGAGCAAAGGAGAATGAAGAAAACCAAAGACACAAGGAAAATATTAGTCCAGTGGACTAATGGGCCACATGAACCACAGCCTCCACCGTCCTGAGCCCAGAAGAGCTACGTGGTGCCCGGCCACCACCATTGATCTCTCTTACAGGGATCACAGTAGAGGGTCCTGGACAGAGCAGGATAAAAATGTAGAAAATTCAAATTCACGAAAGAAGACCAGACTTACTGGTCTTACAGAGACTGCAGGAACCCCCAAGACCATGGCCCCGGACCCCTGTTAACTCAGAAGTAAAGCTGCTCCCCAAGTCCACCTTTCATCCCAAGATTGGAGAGGCCTGTAAAACAAAAAATAACATGCTTCTTAGTTAAATGATGTATACAAGACCACATGGGCAACACCTGTCCAAAAGGAAAGAGGAGAAGGCAGGAAAGGGATAGGGAACTGGAGGAATGGACATGGGGAACCTGGAGTGTAAAGGGAAATGGGGAGAGTGCCGACACATTGGCGGGATTGCAACCAATGTCACAAAATAATTTGTGTACAGATTTTTTAATGAAAAACAATTTGCACTGTAAACTTTCACCTAAAGTACAATAAAATTAAAAAAAAAACTTTTAAAAGTCATTCTGAAATAACTCAAATTCTTTATTAGCATTTTTGCAACATTGTGAAGTAGAGAGCTCACAAATACACTTCTCAAAATTCCCCTTTTACCACCTATCTGCTTCCCGCACATACACTAGCTGCACTCTGCCTTCGCCCTGAAAACTACCCCAGAATGCTTTTCCCAACCCAGTGCATCATTATCAGATGATAAAAGCTCTGGGGAAGGTAAGACTGCATATGGAAAACATATAAGAGCAGTGGTAAGAAGCTGCATTTATGGCCAATTCAGGAAAACATAAGTGTATGTGCTACCTAAATATATAATTTTCATTCAAAATTAGTATAATTTCATTGATCTAATGAAAAGCCTTTTCATAATGTATGAACGCATACATTATTGAAAAATATGACCATCGTCAATAAAAATGGGCACTCTTGTTTGAGCAATACAATATTTTAAAAGGAGAAACTTGGATTTTTTCATTTCCACAAATTTTAATTTTTGTATTTTTTCCATTTTTGTCAAGTATTTAATTCAGAAAGAACATATGAAACATTTGTGTAAGCCATGAAACATAGTAGACATACCTAAATAGCATCCAATTTAAGGCATAGTACACTGATATTTTTTTCCTGTGTCCCATTTCTCTGTGCCGCCTCCTCCCTCCTGCGATGTGACTGTTATCCCTTTTTTTTTTTAATAAATCATACTCTTGCTCTTCTATATGGATTTACCATATTATTTAATTTAGAATTTTTCTGATCTTACATTCTGAAATAAGTTTTCAGGCAATATCATTTCCTGTGCATGTATAAATACATAATTCAAATCCTGCTGTTTGTATTTAGGTTAATATTTCATTGTTAGTATTTTGCTGTCATTAAAAATTCTTCAGAAACAAATTACTGCATTATCTGTAGAGTTGATATACTGTAATTTGCTTACCATTTTACCTTTTTTTTTTTTTTGGCGAGGAAAACTGATTTATCTCTTTGTGGCAATACCTTTGTCTGTAAACCAAACCCATCGCCATCGAGTCAATTCCAACTCATAACGACCCTATAGGACAGAGTAGAACTGTCTCATAGAGTTTCCAAGGAGTGGCTGGTGGATTTGAACTGCCAATTTTTTTGGTTAGCAGCCAAGCTCCTAACCATTAGGCCACCAGGGCTCCCCTGTTTGTAGCTTCAATTATTTTACAGATAAGGGAGATTTTTCTTTTTGGTAATTTTGGAATTCTTGGTTGGGAAATTACTGGATCAGAGAGTATGGGTGTTTTTAAGACTGTCATTAAATCTTTTATGTCCAGAAAAATGGTGCCAATTTCTACTCTGACCACTATGAAAGGACACATGTGGGCTGACGTTACTTGAATAGTTCACAATGTCAGGATTATATTCTGTTTCAGAAAAAATCATGTTAACAACAACAACAAAACACACAAAAAACAATAAAAATGGGCTGTGCTGTTGTTTCAGGCTGGAATTGTCTTTCCTGTTTGCCATAGGATATCTTTTCAGCCATTGTTCAGGGACCGTGTCATTTGGCCAGCTGTACTTGTGATGGTTAATTACAGGGCTGAGTCATCTATTCTCATCACTCTCCCTCTGAGAGTTTATCCATTCTTCTGACTTCAGCTGTCACCACTAGGGGGTGATTGTCAAATACATATTCAGCTCAGCGCTTTCACCAAGGATTCCATGAGTGGTTCAAATGGCTAATGTGCTTACCAGCCAACTGAAAGTTTGTTTAGCGTCAAGCCAGGGGCTCCTCAGGAGAAAGTCCTGGCAGTCTACTTCTGAAAACTCAGCCGCTGAGAACCCTGTGGAGCACATTTCTACTCTGACACCCATGAGGTTGCCAGGAGTCAGAATAGGGTCGATGGCAACTGGTTACTAGTCTTTCACCAAAGTAAAGTTCCGTTTCTGTAATTGCTTAAGCAGACAGACTCTCTATGACCATAACAAATTCCCCTGAAGAAATAATCCCTTGCCTTGTCTTCTTACAGTGTTGTTAGTGAGATCATGAGAGTATTAACCAATTTTATTTTCTAATTTTTTGTGACAATTTCAGATTTATAAAAAATTGCAAAACCAGTACAAGGATTTCCCATGTAGCTTTCCCAGATTCGTAAAATGTTGACATTTTACCCTGTGTTGTTTTCTGCACTCTGTCTCTCCTGTACATACACACACACACACACACACACACAGACACTTATTGTTTTTCCTGGTTAACTGTTACTTTAAATCTTGGTGTTAATTTTGCCCCCCCCCTTTTTGTCCTTCATCTGAGGGGGTTTTGTGGGGTAAGAGAAAGGGCATGGTTTTTAGAATTTTAAAGACCTCGGGTCTTTAAACTAGGTAAACTTGGGTATATTGCTCTTTCTGAGCTCCAGTGTCCTCATACAAAATGGTGTCTGGTGTACCAGTCCCAAAGGCTGTTGTGAGGGCTAAATGAGAGGATATGTGTCAAAAGTATGCTGTATGAATATTGGTCAGTCTTTCAAAGAACATCTGCCTAGTAGAGTGCCAGGCATTGTGCTAGGTACTGGAGATTCAGAAATAGCAGCTATTTCCTGTTCAGTCACTACATTTTGTCAATTCTCCCTTCAAAATATTTTCATTTTGATTTTTTTTCCATTTTTATTCTCTCTACCCTAATCCATAGCATCGTCATCTCATGTCTGAGCTACTCTAACAACCAGCTGGTCCCTAAGTAATTTTTTTGGCATTTATATCAATGTAGACTAATAATTATTCTAACTGCTTGAGAGATGGTGTGATATTGTGGAAAAAGTATGGGCTTGTAATCGGTAGATCTGAGTTTGTATTTGTGGCCCCTCTTCTTACAAGTATTGTGATACTGGGCAAGTCACTTTGCCACTTTCCTAATTTGAACTTACTCTTTTTTTTTTTTTTCTTATAACAGGTGAATACCAGGGACTGTGCTGGGTACTAGGGAAATAAGGAAAGGGTTAGTAGGTTCCTTGAACTTGAACTGCTCATGGTCTAGTGGGGGAAACGGACATAATCGTAAATAGCTGTGGTATATGAAGGAATTGTGAAAAAAACTGGCTTTGGAGTCAGACATTAAAAAAAAAAGGCAGGATACATAGTGCCTAAAAGCCCGGACTTAATTCTGGAGTGAGATTGCCTAGGATCTAATTCTGGTGGTACCGTTTATTAGCTGTGTAACCCTGGCCAACTTACTTAACCTCTCAAAACTTCAGTTTCCTTGTCTGTAGAATAGGAAAACCGATGGAATTTAATTTATAGGCTTTATTTAATTTTAATTTATATGTATGTATATATATATATATTTTTTTAATAACTTTTATTAAGCTTCAAGTGAACGTTTACAAATCCAATCAGTCTGTCACATATAAGTTTACATACATCTCACTCCCTACTCCCACTTGCTCTCCCCCTCTTGAGTCAGCCCTTTCAGTCTCTCCTTTCTTGACAATTTTGCCGGCTTCCCTCTCTCTCTATCCTCCCATCCCCCCTCCAGACAAGAGTTGCCAACACAATCTCAAGTGTCTACCTGATATAATTAGCTCACTCTTCATCAGTGTCTCTCTCCCACCCGCTGACCAGTCCCTTTCATGTCTGATGAGTTGTCTTCGGGGATGGTTCCTGTCCTGTGTCAACAGAAGGTCTGGGGAGCATGGCCGCCGGGATTCCTCCAGTCTCAGTCAGACCATTAAGTTTGGTCTTTTTATGAGAATTTGGGGTCTGTATCCCACTGATCTCCTGCTCCCTCAGGGGTCCTCTGCTGTGCTCCCTGTCAGGGCAGTCATCGATTGTGGCTGGGCACCAACTAGTTCTTCTGGTCTCAGGATGATGTAGATCTCTGGTTCATGTGGCCCTTTCTGTCTCTTGGGCTCTTAGTTGTCCTGTGGCCTTGGTGTTCTTCATTTTCCTTTGCTCCAGGTGGGTTGAGACCAATTGCTGCATCTTAGATGGCCGCTTGTTAGCATTTAAGACCCCAGACGCCACATTTCAAAGTGGGATGCAGAATGTTTTCGTAATAGAATTATTTTGCCAATTGACTTAGAAGTCCCCGCAAACCATGTTCCCCAGACCCCCGCGCTTGCTCCGCTGACCTTTGAAGCATTCATTTTATCCCGGAAACTTCTTTGCTTTTGGTCCAGTCCAATTGAGCTGACCTTCCATGTATTGAGTGTTGTCTTTCCCTTCACCTAAAGCAGTTCTTATCTACTGATTAATCAATAAAAAACCCTCTCCCACCCTCCCTCCCTCCCCCCCTCGTAACCACAAAAGTATGTGTTCTTCTCAGTTTATACTATTTCTCAAGATCTTATAATAGTGGTCTTATACAATATTTGTCCTTTTGCCTCTGACTAATTTCGCTCAGCATAATGCCTTCCAGGTTCCTCCATGTTATGAAATGTTTCAGAGATTCGTCACTGTTCTTTATCGATGCGTAGTATTCCATTGTGTGGATATACCACAATTTATTTACCCATTCATCCGTAGATGGACACCTTGGTTGCTTCCAACTTTTTGCTATTGTAAACAGAGCTGCAGTAAACATGGGTGTGCATATATCTGTTTGTATGAAGGCTCTTGTATCTCTAGGGTATATTCCTAGGAGTGGGATTTCTGGGTTGTATGGTAGTTCTATTTCTAACTGTTTAAGATAACGCCAGATGGATTTCCAAAGTGGTTGTACCATTTTACATTCCCACCAGCAGTGTATGAGAGTTCCAATCTCTCTGCAGCCTCTCCAACATTTATTATTTTGTGTTTTTTGGATTAATGCCAGCCTTGTTGGAATGAGATAGAATCTCATCGTGGTTTTAATTTGCATTTCTCTAATGGCTAATGATCGGGAGCATTTTCTCATGTATCTGTTGGCTGCCTGAATATCTTCTTTAGTGAAATGTGTGTTCATATCCTTTGCCCACTTCTTGATTGGGTTGTTTGTCTTTTTGTGGTTGAGTTTTGACAGAATCATGTAGATTTTAGAGATCAGGCGCTGGTCGGAGATGTCATAGCTGAAAATTCTTTCCCAATCTGTAGGTGGTCTTTTTACTCTTTTGGAGAAGTCTTTAGATGAGCATAGGTGTTTGATTTTTAGGAGCTCCCAGTTATCGGGTTTCTCTTCATCATTTTTGGTAATGTTTTGTATTCTGTTTATACCTTGTATTAGGGCTCCTAGGGTTGTCCCAATTTTTTCTTCCATGATCTTTATCGTTTTAGTCTTTATGTTTAGGTCTTTGATCCACTTGGAGTTAGTTTTTGTGCATGGTGTGAGGTATGGGTCCTGTTTCATTTTTTTGCAAATGGATATCGAGTTATGCCAGCACCATTTGTTAAAAAGGCTATCTTTTCCCCAGTTAATTGACACTGGTCCTTTGTCAAATATCAGCTGCTCGTACGTGGATGGATCTATGTCTGGGTTCTCAATTCTGTTCCATTGGTCTATGTGTCTGTTGTTGTACCAATACCAGGCTGTTTTGACTACTGTGGCTGTATAGTAGGTTCTGAAGTCAGGTAAGGTGAGGCCTCCCACTTTCTTCTTCTTTTTCAGTAGTGCTGTGCTTATCCGGGGCTTCTTTCCCTTCCGTATGAAATTGGTGATTTGTTCTCTATCCCCTTAAAATATGACATTGGAATTTGCATCGGAAGTGCGTTAAATGTATAGATGGCTTTTGGTAGAATAGACATTTTTACTATGTTAAGTCTTCCTATCCATGAGCAGGGTATGTTTTTCCACTTAAGTATGTCCTTTTGAATTTCTTGTAGTAGAGCTTTGTAGTTTTCTTTTGTATAGGTCTTTTACATCCTTGGTAAGATTTATTCCTAAGTATCTTATCTTCTTGGGGGCTACTGTGAATGGTATTGATTTGGTTATTTCCTCTTCGGTGTTCTTTTTGTTGATGTAGAGGAATCCAAGTGATTTTTGTATGTTTATTTTATAACCTGAGACTCTGCCAAACTCTTCTATTAGTTTCAGTAGTTTTCTGGAGGATTCCTTAGGGTTTTCTGTGTATATAATCATGTCATCTGCAAATAGTGATAACTTTACTTCTTCCTTGCCAATCCGGATGCCTTTTATTTCTTTGTCTGGCCTAATTGCCCTGGCTAGGACTTCTAGCACAATGTTGAATAAGAGCGGTGATAAAGGGCATCCTTGTCTGGTTCCCGTTCTCAAGGGAAATGCTTTCAGGTTCTCTCCATTTAGAGTGATATTGGCTGTTGGCTTTGCATAGATGCCCTTTATTATGTTGAGGAGTTTACCTTCAATTCCTATTTTGGTAAGAGTTTTTATTATGAATGGGTGTTGGACTTTGTCAAATGCCTTTTCTGCATCAATTGATAAGATCATGTGGTTTTTGTCTTTTGTTTTATTTATGTGATGGATTACATTAATGGTTTTTCTGATATTAAACCAGTCTTGCATACCTGGTATAAATCCCACTTGATCAGGGTGAATTATTTTTTTGATGTGTTGTTGGATTCTATTGGCTAGAATTTTGTTGAGGATTTTTGCATCAATGTTCATGGGGGATATAGGTCTATAATTTTCTTTTTTTGTAATGTCTTTACCTGGTTTTGGTATCAGGGAGATGGTGGCTTCATAGAATGAGTTGGGTAGTATTCCGTCATTTTCTATGCTTTGGAATACCTTTAGTAGTAGTGGTGTTAACTCTTCTCTGAAAGTTTGGTAGAACTCTGCAGTGAAGCCGTCCGGGCCAGGGCTTTTTTTTGTTGGGAGTTTCTTGATTACTGTTTCAGTCTCTTTTTTTGTCATGGGTCTATTTAGTTGTTCTACTTCTGAATGTGTTAGTTTAGGTAGGTAGTGTTTTTCCAGGAATTCATCCATTTCTTCTAGGTTTTCAAATTTGTTAGAGTACAATTTTTCATAATAATCTGAAATGATTCTTTTAATTTCATTTGGTTCTGTTGTGATGTGGTCCTTCTCATTTCTTATTCGGGTTATTTGTTTCCTTTCCTGTATTTCTTTAGTCAGTCTAGCGAATGGTTTATCAATTTTGTTAATTTTTTCAAAGAACCAGCTTTTGGCTTTGTTAATTCTTTCAATTGTTTTTCTGTTCTCTAATTCATTTAGTTCAGCTCTAATTTTTATTATTTGTTTTCTTCTGGTGCCTGATGGATTCTTTTGTTGCTCAGTTTCTATTTGTTCAAGTTGTAGGGACAGTTCTCTGATTTTGGCTCTTTCTTCTTTTTGTATGTGTGCATTTATTGATATAAATTGGCCTCTGAGCACTGCTTTTGCTGTGTCCCCGAGGTTTTGATAGGAAGTATTTTCATTCTCGTTGCTTTCTAAGAATTTCCTTATTCCCTCCTTGATGTCTTCTATAACCCAGTCTTTTTTCAGGAGGGTATTGTTCAGTTTCCAAATATTTGATTTCTTTTCCCTCGTTTTTCTGTTATTGATCTCTAGTTTTATTGCCTTGTGGTCTGAGAAGATGCTTTGTAATATTTCGATGTTTTGGACTCTGCAAAGGTTTGTTTTATGACCTAATATGTGGTCTATTCTAGAGAATGTTCCATGTGCGCTAGAAAAAAAAGTATATTTTGCAGCAGTTGGGTGGAGAGTTCTGTATAAGTCAATGAGGTCAAGTTGGTTGATTGTTGTAATTAGATCTTCCGTGTCTCTGTTGAGCTTCTTACTGGATGTCCTGTCCTTCTCCGAAAGTGGTGTGTTGAAGTCTCCTGCTATAATTGTGGAGGTATCTATCTCGCTTTTCAATTCTGTTAAAATTTGATTTATGTATCTTGCAGCCCTGTCATTGGGTGCATAAATATTTAATATGGTTATGTCTTCCTGATCAACTGTCCCTTTTATCATTATATAGTGTCCTTCTTTATCCTTTGTGGTGGATTTAAGTCTAAAGTCTATTTTGTCAGAAATTAATATTGCTACTCCTCTTCTTTTTTGCTTATTGTTTGCTTGATATACTTTTTTCCATCCTTTGAGTTTTAGTTTGTTTGTGTCTCTAAGTCTAAGGTGTGTCTCTTGTAGGCAGCATATAGATGGATCGTGTTTCTTTATCCAGTCTGTGACTCTCTGTCTCTTTATTGGTGCATTTAGTCCATTTACATTCAGGGTAATTATAGATAAATAAGTTTTTAGTGCTGTCATTTTGATGCCTTTTTTTTTTTTATAATAACTTTTATTAAGCTTCAAGTGAACGTTTACAAATCCTATCAGTCTGTCACATATAAGTTTACATACATCACACTCCCTACTCCCACTTACTCTCCCCGTCTTGAGTCAGCCCTTTCAGTCTCTCCTTTCTTGACAATTTTGCCGGCTTCCCTCTCTCTCTATCCTCCCATCCCCCCTCCAGACAAGAGTTGCCAACACAATCTCAAGTGTCCACCTGATATAATTAGCTCACTCTTCATCAGCATCTCTCTCCCACCCGCTGACCAGTCCCTTTCATTTCTGATGAGTTGTCTTCGGGGATGGTTCCTGTCCTGTGTCAACTGAAGGTCTGGGGAGCATGGCCGCCGGGATTCCTCCAGTCTCAGTCAGACCATTAAGTTTGGTCTTCTTATGAGAATTTGGGGTCTGCATCCCACTGATCTCCTGCTCCCTCAGGGGTCCTCTGCTGTGCTCCCTGTCAGGGCAGTCATCGATTGTGGCTGGGCACCAACTAGTTCTTCTGGTCTCAGGATGATGTAGGTCTCTGGTTCATGCGGCCCTTTCTGTCTCTTGGGCTCTTAGTTGTCATGTGGGCTTGGTGTTCTTCATTTTTCTTTGCTCCAGGTGGGTTGAGACCAATTGCTGCATCTTAGATGGCTGCTTGTTAGCATTTAAGACCCCAGACGCCACATTTCAAAGTGGGATGCAGAATGATTTCATAATAGAATTATTTTGCCAATTGACTTAGAAGTCCCCGCAAACCATGCTCCCCAGACCCCCGCGCTTGCTCCGCTGACCTTTGAAGCATTCATTTTATCCCGGAAACTTCTTTGCTTTTGGTCCAGTCCAATTGAGCTGACCTTCCATGTATTGAGTGTTGTCTTTCCCTTCACCTAAAGCAGTTCTTATCTACTGATTAATCAATAAAAAAACCCTCTCCCACCCTCCCTCCCTCCCCCCTCGTAACCACAAAAGTATGTGTTCTTCTCAGGTTTACTGTTTCTCAAGATCTTATAATAGTGGTCTTATACAATATTTGTCCTTTTGCCTCTGACTAATTTCGCTCAGCATAATGCCTTCCAGGTTCCTCCATGTTATGAAATGTTTCAGAGATTCGTCACTGTTCTTTATCGATGCGTAGTATTCCATTGTGTGAATATACCACAATTTATTTAACCATTCATCCGTTGATGGACACCTTGGTTGCTTCCAACTTTTTGCTATTGTAAACAGAGCTGCAATAAACATGGGTGTGCATATATCTGTTTGTATGAAGGCTCTTGTATCTCTAGGGTATATTCCTAGGAGTGGGATTTCTGGGTTGTATGGTAGTTCTATTTCTAACTGTTTAAGATAACGCCAGATAGATTTCCAAAGTGGTTGTACCATTTTACATTCCCACCAGCAGTGTATGAGAGTTCCAATCTCTCCGCAGCCTCTCCAACATTTATTATTTTGTGTTTTTTGGATTAATGCCAGCCTTGCTGGTGTGAGATGGAATCTCATTGTAGTTTTAATTTGCATTTCTCTAATGGCTAATGATCGAGAGCATTTTCTCATGTATCTGTTGGCTGCCTGAATATCTTCTTTAGAGAAATGTGTGTTCATATCCTTTGCCCACTTCTTGATTGGGTTGTTTGTCTTTTTGTGGTTGAGTTTTGACAGAATCATGTAGATTTTAGAGATCAGGCGCTGGTCGGAGATGTCATAGCTGAAAATTCTTTCCCAATCTGTAGGTGGTCTTTTTACTCTTTTGGTGAAGTCTTTAGATGAGCATAGGTGTTTGATTTTTAGGAGCTCCCAGTTATCGGGTTTCTCTTCATCATTTTTGGTAATGTTTTGTATTCTGTTTATACCTTGTATTAGGGCTCCTAGGGTTGTCCCAATTTTTTCTTCCATGATCTTTATCGTTTTAGTCTTTATGTTTAGGTCTTTGATCCACTTGGAGTTAGTTTTTGTGCATGGTGTGAGGTATGGGTCCTGTTTCATTTTTTTGCAAATGGATATCGAGTTATGCCAGCACCATTTGTTAAAAAGGCTATCTTTTCCCCAGTTAATTGACACTGGTCCTTTGTCAAATATCAGCTGCTCATACGTGGATGGATCTATGTCTGGGTTCTCAATTCTGTTCCATTGGTCTATGTGTCTGTTGTTGTACCAATACCAGGCTGTTTTGACTACTGTGGCTGTATAATAGGTTCTGAAGTCAGGTAAGGTGAGGCCTCCCACTTTCTTCTTCTTTTTCAGTAGTGCTTTGCTTATCCGGGGCTTCTTTCCCTTCCATATGAAATTGGTGATTTGTTTCTCTATCCCCTTAAAATATGACATTGGAATTTGGATCGGAAGTGCGTTAAATGTATAGATGGCTTTTGGTAGAATAGACATTTTTACTATGTTAAGTCTTCCTATCCATGAGCAAGGTATGTTTTTCCACTTAAGTATGTCCTTTTGAATTTCTTGTAGTAGAGCTTTGTAGTTTTCTTTGTATAGGTCTTTTACATCCTTGGTAAGATTTATTCCTAAGTATCTTATCTTCTTGGGGGCTACTGTGAATGGTATTGATTTGGTTATTTCCTCTTCGGTGTTCTTTTTGTTGATGTAGAGGAATCCAAGTGATTTTTGTATGTTTATTTTATAACCTGAGACTCTGCCAAACTCTTCTATTAGTTTCAGTAGTTTTCTGGAGGATTCCTTAGGGTTTTCTGTGTATATAATCATGTCATCTGCAAATAGTGATAACTTTACTTCTTCCTTGCCAATCCGGATACCTTTTATTTCTTTGTCTAGCCTGATTGCCCTGGCTAAGACTTCCAACACGATGTTGAATAAGAGTGGTGATAAAGGGCATCCTTGTCTGGTTCCCGTTCTCAAGGGAAATGCTTTCAGGTTCTCTCCATTTAGAGTGATATTGGCTGTTGGCTTTGCATAGATGCCCTTTATTATGTTGAGGAATTTTCCTTCAATTCCTATTTTGCTAAGAGTTTTTATTATGAATGGGTGTTGGACTTTGTCAAATGCCTTTTCTGCATCAATTGATAAGATCATGTGGTTTTTGTCTTTTGTTTTATTTATGTGATGGATTACATTAATGGTTTTTCTGATATTAAACCAGCCTTGCATACCTGGTATAAATCCCACTTGATCAGAGTGAATTATTTTTTTGATGTGTCGTTGGATTCTATTGGCTAGAATTTTGTTGAGGATTTTTGCATCAATGTTCATGAGGGATATAGGTCTATAATTTTCTTTTTTTGTAATGTCTTTACCTGGTTTTGGTATCAGGGAGATGGTGGCTTCATAGAATGAGTTGGGTAGTATTCCGTCATTTTCTATGCTTTGGAATACCTTTAGTAGTAGTGGTGTTAACTCTTCTCTGAAAATTTGGTAGAACTCTGCAGTGAAGCCGTCCGGGCCAGGACTTTTTTTTGTTGGGAGTTTTTTGATTACCGTTTCAATCTCTTTTTTTGTTATGGGTCTATTTAGTTGTTCTACTTCTGAATGTGTTAGTTTAGGTAGGTAGTGTTTTTCCAGGAATTCATCCATTTCTTCTAGGTTTTCAAATTTGTTAGAGTACAATTTTTCATAATAATCTGAAATGATTCTTTTAATTTCATTTGGTTCTGTTGTGATGTGGTCCTTCTCATTTCTTATTCGGGTTATTTGTTTCCTTTCCTGTATTTCTTTAGTCAGTCTAGCGAATGGTTTATCAATTTTGTTAATTTTTTCAAAGAACCAGCTTTTGGCTTTGTTAATTCTTTCAATTGTTTTTCTGTTCTCTAATTCATTTAGTTCAGCTCTAATTTTTATTATTTGTTTTCTTCTGGTGCCTGATGGATTCTTTTGTTGCTCAGTTTCTATTTGTTCAAGTTGTAGGGACAGTTCTCTGATTTTGGCTCTTTCTTCTTTTTGTATGTGTGCATTTATTGATATAAATTGGCCTCTGAGCACTGCTTTTGCTGTGTCCCCGAGGTTTTGATAGGAAGTATTTTCATTCTCGTTGCTTTCTATGAATTTCCTTATTCCCTCCTTGATGTCTTCTATAACCCAGTCTTTTTTCAGGAGGGTATTGTTCATTTTCCAAGTATTTGATTTCTTTTCCCTCGTTTTTCTGTTATTGATCTCTAGTTTTATTGCCTTGTGGTCTGAGAAGATGCTTTGTAATATTTCGATGTTTTGGACTCTGCAAAGGTTTGTTTTATGACCTAATATGTGGTCTATTCTAGAGAATGTCCCATGTGCGCTGGAAAAAAAAGTATATTTTGCAGCAGTTGGGTGGAGAGTTCTGTATAAGTCAATGAGGTCAAGTTGGTTGATTGTTGTAATTAGATCTTCCGTGTCTCTGTTTAGCTTCTTACTGGATGTCCTGTCCTTCTCCGAAAGTGGTGTGTTGAAGTCTCCTACTATAATTGTGGAGGTATCTATCTCGCTTTTCAGTTCTGTTAAAATTTGATTTATGTATCTTGCAGCCCTGTCATTGGGTGCGTAAATATTTAATATGGTTATGTCTTCCTGATCAATTGTCCCTTTTATCATTATATAGTGTCCTTCTTTATCCTTTGTGGTGGATTTAAGTCTAAAGTCTATTTTGTCAGAAATTAATATTGCTACTCCTCTTCTTTTTTGCTTATTGTTTGCTTGATATACTTTTTTCCATCCTTTGAGTTTTAGTTTGTTTGTGTCTCTAAGTCTAAGGTGTGTCTCTTGTAGGCAGGATATAGATGGATCGTGTTTCTTTATCCAGTCTGTGACTCTCTGTCTCTTTATTGGTGCATTTAGTCCATTTACATTCAGGGTAATTATAGATAAATAAGTTTGTAGTGCTGTCATTTTGATGCCTTTTTATGTGTGTTGTTGACAATTTCATTTTTCCACACACTTTTTTGTGCTGAGGCGTTTTTCTTAGTAAATTGTGAGATCCTCATTTTCATAGTGTTTGACTTTATGTTAGTTGAGTCGTTACGTTTTTCTTGGTTTTTGTCTTGAGTTATAGAGTTGTTATGCCTTTTTGTGGTTACCTCGTTATATACCCCTATTTTTCTAAGTAAAAACCTAACTTGTATTGTTCTATATCGCCTTGTATCACTCTCCATATGGCAGTTCAATGCCTCCTGTATTTAGTCCCTCTTTTTGATTATTGTGATCTTTTACCTATTGACTTCCATAATTCCCTGTTATGTGTATTTTTTTTTTTTAATTAATCTTAATTTGTTTGTTTTTGTGATTTCCCTATTTGAGTTGATATCAGGACGTTCTGTTTTGCGACCTTGTGTTGTGCTGATATCTGATATTATTGGTTCTGTGACCAAACAATATCCTTTAGTATTTCTTGTAGCTTTGGTTTGGTTTTTGCAAATTCTCTAAACTTGTATTTGTCTGTAAATATCTTAATTTCGCCTTCATATTTCAGAGAGAGTTTTGCTGGATATATGATCCTTGGTTGGCAGTTTTTCTCCTTCAGTGTTCTGTATATGTCGTCCCATTCCCTTCTTGCCTGCATGGTTTCTGCTGAGTAGTCAGAACATATTCTTATTGATTCTCCCTTGAAGGAAACCTTTCTTTTCTCCCTGGCTGCTTTTAAAATTTTCTGTTTATCTTTGGTTTTGGTGAGTTTGATGATAATATGTCTTGGTGTTTTTCTTTTTGGATCAATCTTAAATGGGGTTCGATGAGCATCTTGGATAGATATCCTTTCGTCTTTCATGATGTCAGGGAAGTTTTCTGTCAGAAGTTCTTCAACTATTTTCTCTGTGTTTTCTGTCCCCCCTCCCTGTTCTGGGACTCCAATCACCCGCAGGTTATCCTTCTTGATAGAGTCCCACATAATTCTTAGGGTTTCTTCATTTTTTTTAATTCTTTTATCTGATTTTTTTTCAGCTATGTTGGTGTTGATTCCCTGGTCCTCCAGATGTCCCAGTCTGCGTTCTAATTGCTCGAGTCTGCTCCTCTGACTTCCTAGTGTGTTGTCTAATTCTGTTATTTTATTGTTAATCTTTTGGATTTCTACATGTTGTCTCTCTATGGATTCTTGCAACTTATTAATTTTTCCAGTATGTTCTTGAATAATCTTTTTGAGTTCTTCAACAGTTTTATCAGTGTGTTCCTTGGCTTTTTCTGCAGATATCCTAATTTCATTTGTGATATCATTAAGCATTCTGTAAATTAGTTTTTTATATTCTGTATCTGATAATTCCAAAATTGTATCTTCATTTGGGAAAGATTTTGATTCTTTTGTTTGGGGGGTTGGAGAAGCTGTCACGGTCTGCTTCTTTAAGTGGTTTGATATGGATTGTTGTCTCCGAGCCATCACTGGGAAACTAGTTTTTCCAGAAAATCCGCTAAAAAAAAACTGCAGTCAGATCCCTATCAGAGTTCTCCCTCTGGCTCAGGCTATTCAGATGTTAATGAAGCCGCCTGGGGAGGGTGGGGGAGGGAACAGAGAGATAGGAGAGTAGCACCTCAGAATATAGCCAGAGTTGCTTGTCTTGCTTGGAATGACTGTTATATCTGAGATTCCCGTGGGCGCGTCGCCTATGTGTGCTGGCTGTGTGGAGATTGCCCCCAGGGGGTCTGGCCCGCTGGAGTCACAGTCAGATCCTCCGCTTCCAGCCCCACGCCCAGCGTCAAGGCTCCCCTACTGGGACGGTGCACTCTCAACTCCAAAATCAGTCGCTGCCTCCCGGGGACTTCTCGTCCCTCCAGCCGCGTGGCCGTGCCGCCCCCGTGAACCAGGTAGGCCCCCTCCCGGGGTTAGTTCAGATGGGTGGAGTAGCTCCCCGTGCTTGTGCCACGACCAAGTGTCCCGGCTGGAACGCTGTTCTCCCCACTCCAATACCAGTCGCTGCCTCCCGGGGACTTCTCCTACCGGCTGCGTCCCACGCCGCCCGCGCGACCCGGCTGGTCCCCTTCCCGGGGTTAGTTCAGGGGGTGGAGCAACTCTCCGTGTTTATGGCGTACCTGCGAGCAGTCCAAATCCCTGCGGGACGGTTCCCCGGCTCGGATGCTGCTCTTTCTGCTCCAAGATCAGTCACTGCCTCCCGGGGACTTCTCCTACCAGCTGCGTCCCACGCCGCCCGTGGAACCGGCTGGTCCCCCTCCCGGGGTTAGTTCAGGGGGGTGGAGCAGGTCTCTGTGCTTGTGCCGTACCTGACTGGTACGCTGGCTCCAGGCTCTGGAAACTATCGCTGCTTCCCCGTATTAGTTCGTTCTCCGTCTCTAAATCCGTGTTTGTTGTTCAGGGTTCGTAGATTGTTATGTATGTGATCGATTCACTTGTTTTTCCGTGTCTTTGTTGTAAGAGGGATCCGAGGTAACGTCTGCCTAGTCCGCCATCTTCCCAGCAACCCCCTCTTTGATGTCTTTTTATGTGTGTTGTTGACAATTTCATTTTTCCACATACTTTTTTGTGCTGAGGCGTTTTTCTTAGTAAATTGTGAGATCCTCATTTTCATAGTGCTTGACTTTATGTTAGTTGAGTCGTTACGTTTTTCTTGATTTTTATCTTGAGTTATAGAGTTGTTATACCTTTTTGTGGTTACCTTATTATTTACCCCTATTTTTCTAAGTAAAAACCTAACTTGTATTGTTCTATATCGCCTTGTATCACTCTCCATATGGCAGTTCAATGCCTCCTGTATTTAGTCCCTCTTTTTGATTATTGTGATCTTTTACCTATTGACTTCCATGATTCCCTGTTATGTGTATTTATTTTTTTTTTAATTAATCTTAATTTGTTTGTTTTTGTGATTTCCCTATTTGAGTTGATATCAGGACGTTCTGTTTTGTGACCTTGTGTTGTGCTGATATCTGATATTATTGTTTCTCTGACCAAACAATATCCTTTAGTATTTCTTGTAGCTTTGGTTTGGTTTTTGCAAATTCTCCAAACTTGTGTTTGTCTGTAAATATCTTAATTTCGCCTTCATATTTCAGAGAGAGTTTTGCTGGATATATGATCCTTGGCTGGCAGTTTTTCTCCTTCAGTGTTCTGTATATGTCGTCCCATTCCCTTCTTGCCTGCATGGTTTCTGCTGAGTAGTCAGAACATATTCTTACTGATTCTCCCTTGAAGGAAACCTTTCTTTTCTCCCTGGCTGCTTTTAAAATTTTCTGTTTATCTTTGGTTTTGGTGAGTTTGATGATAATATGTCTTGGTGTTTTTCTTTTTGGATCAGTCTTAAATGGGGTTCGATGAGCATCTTGGATAGCTATCCTTTCGTCTTTCATGATGTCAGGGAAGTTTTCTGTCAGGAGTTCTTCAACTATTTTCTCTGTGTTTTCTGTCCCCCCTCCCTGTTCTGGGACTCCAATCACCCGCAGGTTATCCTTCTTGATAGAGTCCCACATAATTCTTAGGGTTTCTTCATTTTTTTAATTCTTTTATCTGATTTTTTTTCAGCTATGTTGGTGTTGATTCCCTGGTCCTCCAGATGTCCCAGTCTGCATTCTAATTGCTCGAGTCTGCTCCTCTGACTTCCTAGTGTGTTGTCTAATTCTGTTATTTTATTGTTAATCTTTTGGATTTCTACATGTTGTCTCTCTATGGATTCTTGCAACTTATTAATTTTTCCAGTATGTTCTTGAATAATCTTTTTGAGTTCTTCAACAGTTTTATCAGTGTGTTCCTTGGCTTTTTCTGCAGTTATCCTAATTTCATTTGTGATATCATTAAGCATTCTGTAAATTAGTTTTTTATATTCTGTATCTGATAATTCCAAGATTGTATCTTCATTTGGGGAAGATTTTGATTCTTTTGTTTGGGGGGTTGGAGAAGCTGTCATGGTCTGCTTCTTTAAGTGGTTTGATATGGATTGTTGTCTCCGCGCCATCACTGGGAAACTAGTTTTTCCAGAAAATCCGGTAAAAAAAAAAATGCAGTCAGATCCCTATCAGAGTTCTCCCTCTGGCTCAGGCTATTCAGATGTTAATGAAGCCACCTGGGGAGGGTGGGGGAGGGAACAGAGAGATAGGAGAGTAGCACCTCAGAATATAGCCAGAGTTGCTTGTCTTGCTTGGAATGACTATTATATCTGAGATTCCCGTGGGCGCCTCGCCTATGTGTGCTGGCTGTGTGGAGTTGGCCCCTGGGGGGTCTGGCCCGCTGGAGACACAGTCAGATCCTCCGCTTCCAGCCCCATGCCCAGCGTCAAGGCTCCCCTACTGGGACGGTGCACTCTCGACTCCAAAATCAGTCGCTGCCTCCCGGGGACTTCTCGTCCCTCCAGCCACGTGGCCGTGCCGCCCCCGAGAACCAGTTGGGCCTCCTCCCGGGGTTAGTTCAGATGGGTGGAGCAGCTCCCCGTGCTTGTGCCGTGACCGAGTGTCCCGGCTGGGACGCTGTTCTCCCCGCTCCAATACCAGTCGCTGCCTCCCAGGGACTTCTCCTACCGGCTGCGTCCCACGCCGCTCGCGCGACCCGGCTGGGCCCCTTCCCGGGGTTAGTTCAGCGGGGTGGAGCAGCTCTCTGTGCCTGTGCCGTACCTGACTGGTACGCTGGCTCCAGGCTCTGGAAACAATCGCTGCTTCCCCGTATTAGTTCGTTCTCCGTCTCTAAATCTGTGTTTGTTGTTCAGGGTTCGTAGATTGTAATGTATGTGATCGATTCACTTGTTTTTCCGTGTCTTTGTTGTAAGAGGGATCCGAGGTAGCGTCTGCCTAGTCCGCCATCTTGGCTCCGCCTCTATATGTATATTTTTATATGTAATTTTATTTACTTATGAAAAGTAAATAAAAATATATTTATATCAGACACTTAGCATAGTTTCTGGCACATAGTAAGTGCCCAACAATTATGATTATGCTATTATTATATTAGTTAAGGGATTTTAAGCATAGGGCTTGGCCATGGTCATGAATTGGAATCCTGGCTCAGCAACGTGCTGACTATGTGATAATGGAAAAGATACTTAGGCTAAGCCTCAGTTTCCTGATCTCTGAAATGAGTATTGTAATGTGCCTGTCATATAGGGCTGAATGAGCTCATGAATCTGAAGAGCTCTGCACCAGGACCTGACACATAGTAAACACTTCACAATAAGATAGCTGTTGTGATTTTTATTCTTGCTTTGCCATCTGCTGGTTGTTTTTATCTTGGACATGTAAATTAATCTTTTGGAACCTGAGTTTACCTACTCAAAGTTGTTTTGAGAGTTGCAAGTACATATAAAGTACTTAGATTATTTCTGGCACCACACAGTTGTCACTCAATACATAATCCCATTGCCGCCCAGTAGATTCCAACTCATAGTGCCCTATAGGGTTTCCAAGGAGTGGCTAGTGAATTCAAACTGCTGACCTTTTGGTTAGCAGCCAAGCTCTTAACCACTGCTCCACCGGAGCTCCTCAATACTTAATGTCTACCACGAATGATACAATCTGACTTCTCAGGTACAGAGAATAAAATGAATTCTGCCTTGGAAATTAGGAAAGGCATCGCAGAACTAGTGAGATTTGAACTGAAATGTTGAAGATTTTGCCGTGCAGAAGGACTAGTCTAAACAAAGGCTCAGAGATGTAAAAGTGCCTGTTGTGTTTAGAGAATAGCAAGCAGGAGGTTGCAGTAGGGAACAGTCAGTTTAGTGTATCTGGCAGGTAGCATGTATAGGGGGAGCAGTGGGAAATGGAGCCAAAGAGATGAAGGTTGGAGCCAGTTAGTAAAATATTTTCAATATCTTGCTGAAGAGTTTACATCTCATTCTATAGGTCTTCATTTTTCCAACTTTTACTTTTGACACCAGAGAGCCCTGGATGGTGCAAATGGTTTGCTCTTGGCTGCTAACCAAAAGGTTGACAGTTCGAATCCACGCAGTGGCACTGTGGAAAAAAGGCCTAGTGATCTGCTTCCATATGATTAGAGCCAAGAAAACCCTGTGGAGTGCTGTTCTACTCTGAAGCACATGAGTTCACCATGAGTAACAGCAGAGAAAACTAAATTTGCTTTGGAGTCAGCTAATACCACCAGTCTGCCAGTTGTCGTGGAGTCCATTTCAGCTCCTGACAACCCCATGGGAGTTCAGAGTAGAACTGTGCCCCATATGGTTTTCAGCGACTGACTTTTTGAAAGAGATTGCCAGACCTTTTTTCCAAGGTGCCTCTGGGTGGACTCAACCCTCCAACCTTTTGGTTAACATGCTGTGGGGTAGGGAAGTGAATTACTTGACATCAGTGTTACGAACAGGAGTTTCTTGGTAATCTTGTGGTTTATCTTAAAAATTCATGTGAACTTTGCCTTCTACTATGTATGTTTCAATATAAAAATATTTAAGTTAGTTATTGGTTGCATGACTCCCACTCTTCCAGCCTCCCACACCCTTCTCCCTTCAAGTAATCTTTTTTTTAAAGCTTGTCACTATTCTCTTTTTAATTGTTTATTTGATTTTTGTTGTTGAGAATATACACCAATTCAACAATTTCTGCATGTGCAGTTCAGTGACATTACATTCTCCAAGTTGTGCAACAATTCTCACCCTCCTTTTCCTAGTAGTTCCTCCCCAATAACATAAACTCATGGTCCACTAGTTTTCCTACCAAGTATTTTGAGCTGCTGTTGTCCATTTGATCCCATATAGGTAGATCTTAAAAAGGCACAGTGCTTAAGACAGATATTCTTTACTAGTTAAGTTAAACTATTGTTCACTTTTAAGTAGACTTCAGGGGATGTTTTTGTTTAAGATTTAAAGAGTATCTCAGGGCAATAGTTTCAGGTTTATCCAGCTTCCATGGCTTCAGAAATCTGGGTATCGTGAGAATTTGAAATTCTTTTCTGCATTTTTCCCCCTTTTGATCAGGATTCATCTATAGAATCTTTGATCAAAATATTCAGTAATGATAGCTGGGCATCTCGTGACAAAGTGGGTGGTTGTTCATGGCGACAATCACACATCTGTTTCCTCATCTATTTCTGACTCTCATTCTCCCTCTTTTGCTGGGGTGGAGGTGGATAGAGACCAATTGTTGTACCTTGGATGGTCACTTGCAAGCTTTTAAGACCCCAGGCACTGCGCAGTGAGCTAGGATATTCGTGAAATGATCTTTGTGTATGATCAATATTCTAAGAAGATCACATTTATCCTATAGCTTTAGTCCACTGGCACATCTCTGCTGGGAACCCCTTGTATGTATTCCTAGCATGAGAACAGTGGTTGGAGATGATATATAATCTTTTAAATTTTGTTTAGAAAGGGTGTGATATGATAAGAGCTGTGAATTAAAGAGCTGGGTTGAGTAGAACCCATTTCAATTAATTAGAATTTTCCTGTAGAAATCATTTAGTCTTTGAACTGTGTGGATTATCTCATCCAAATGAAGTCAGACTTCACCTCGTCTCTCTTCTGCTTTTTCAGTAGGAGCTTTATTTTTGCTCTGCCTGGGGTGTGTCTAATTGGTAATGAGAAAAACCTCTCTGAACAAGAATTTCCAAAAGAAGATGAATTGGTTGGATACCTAATTCCAGCTTCTGATATATATATATATGTGTATGTATGTGTGCATATGTATATATATATAAAATACTGTGTTTTAGGTGAAAGTTTACACAGTAGATTTGGTTCTCCTTTAACAACTTTTATACGTAATATTCTGTGCCATTGTTTACAGTGTGTCAGCATGCTCATTATTCTGGATTGTTCTGTTCCATTGATCTAGCTTCCCTACCCCTCCTTACCTTCTCATCTTTGCTTTTGAGTAGATGTTGACCATTTGGTCTTATATCGTTAATCGTTTAAGGGAACACATTACTTACAGATATTGTTTATTTTATAAGCCAGTCTATTATTTGGCTGAAAGGGTGACCTGCAGAAATAACTTCAGTTCTAAATTCAAAGGGTATTTTACGATGATAGTCTTGGAGGTTCCTCTAGTCTCTATCGGTCTGGTAATCTGGTGTTTTCTTTAGGAATTTGAATTTTGTTTTACATTTTTCTCCCATTCTACCTGGAACCTTCTATTGTGTCCCTAGTCAGGACGGTCTGTAATGGCAGCTGGGCACCATCTAGTTCTTTGGATTTTAGGCTAGGAGAGGCCATGGTTCATGTGGGCTATTAGTCCTGTGAACTAGTTTCTTCTTTGAGTCATTGGTTTCTGCCATTCTCTCTTGTTCCGGATGGGTAGAGACCAAAAGTTATATCTTAGATGGCCATTCTCAAGCTTTTAAGACCCCAGATGCTACTCACTGCAGTAAGATGTAGAACATTATCTTTGTGAATTATGTTATGCCAATTGACTAAATTGTCCCCTGAGACTATGGTCCCAAGGCTTTTAACCCAGTAAACCAGTCCCTCGAGTTGTTTGGATATGTCTAAGAAGCCTCCGTAACTGTGCCCTCTGTGTGGTTTGTTATGTATGTAGCACACAAATGTGTATATACGTATGCCTACAGATGACACCTGTACTTGTTGTACGTGACTTTACTTGCGTGGGCCTCACTATACACATATCCACATCCATATTTACCTACGTAACTGCATACATATTTTTGTTTTTTCTGTTGTTGCGAAACTGTGTGTTACAGCATTTACTGTAGTTGTCTGTTTGCTCATGTACTTCTTAGTGTCTTTATTTATTTTGGCCAAGTTGTGTTGATTTCACCCGTATTTGAGATTGCCTTTCCCCTGCCAAAGGTAACAAGTGTCTACTATCTAGAAAGTGATTCTCCCTGTCTCTCCCATCTCTGGTAGCCATCAAAGAACTTTGTTTTCTGTGTGTATATCTATTCTTGACTTCTTGTAATAGGGAACCATACAGATATATCTTTTTGTGATCGATTTATCTCACTCAGCATAGTGTCCTGCAGATTCATCTATGTTGTGAGATGTTATTATTATTATCCTTTATCATTGCGTAGTATTCCATTGTATGTATGTACCACAATTTGTTTATCTGTTCATCTGTTGATGGGCATTTAGGTTGTTTCCATCTTTTTGCGATTATAAATAAAGCTGCAATGAATGTAGGTGTGCATATGTCTATTCGTTATCACTGCTCTTATATCTCTAGGACATATACCTAGGAGTGGGATTGCTAGATCATAAGGTATTTCTATTTCTAGCTTTTTGAGGAAATGCAAGACTGTTTTCCATAGTGGTTGTGCCATTTTACATTCCCACTAGCTGTGTATAATAGTCTCAATCCCCCCACAACCATGCCAGCATTTGTTCTCTGTTGTTGCTTTTTTTTTTTTTTTTAGTCATTGCCATTTTTGCTGGGTTAAGATAGTATCTGATTTGTAGTTTTGATTTGCATCACCCCGTTGGCTAATGATCTCAAGCATATATGTGTTGGCCACCTGCATGTCCTCTGGTGAAGTGTTTGTTCATGCCCATTTTTGCTTTATCCTTTTTTGTTGTTATTCTTATGCTGCTCCCATTTGCTTAAATGTCAAATAGGAAACACTGATCTCTAAATACTTCTGCGTTAGCTTAAATTACTGGGGTTTGGGGAATCACAGATGGCATTATAGGCTCTGGAGTAGATCTCAGATAATTTCAGTACATCTCTAGCTCTGTCACTGGCTAAATATATATCCTGTCTGTTCTTCATCTTTAAGTGGGATAACTATACTTGTCCATGTCATGGACCTGGTTTGAGTGTCAGGTGTGGTGATATATTTGGAACTGGAATACAAAGCTGAAAATGTAATTCAGCGCAGTGGATGAGTGCAAAGGCTCTGGAGCCAGCATGCCTGATTTTGAGTCCCAGCCCTGCCCCTTACTGGCTGTGTGTTCTTTGACATATCACCAGTCTGTGCCCCAGTTTCCTTATCTGTAAAACGGGGAAAATTACATCTATCTTATAGAGTTTTTGTGAAGATTAAGTAAGTTAACATATACAATACTTATAATAATGACTAGCACATAGGGTTAACTTTTATCATTACAGATAATGTCTGTAAAGTGCCTACACAGTGCTTGGCATATGACAGACATTTAAGAATAATAATTCAGTAATGAAATAATGAAATAAGGTGGCTAAACTGTAAATCCAGTGGCTTATTCTGCTGTTCGCTATGTAGTCTAAGCTTCTCAGATTCTGTTTCCTGATTTAAAAAAAATTATTGTTAAAATAATACACATATAAAAAAGAGCATAAAAATAATACAGTCCAATGAGTTGTTATAAGCCAAGCAAATACCTTTGCAACCACTGACCTTGAAAGGAGATAAAACTCTACCAGCCATCCCAGAAGCCTTCCAAGTACCTCTTCACACGCAATCCCCTGACCCCCTTCTCTCTAAGAGCAACTGCCATCCTGACTTTGTGGTAACTACTGTCTTATTTTCATTTGCTTTATCACCTAAGTAAGTGTGCATCCCTAAAAACTAAGGGATTTTTAAATACGTCTTTTAGATTTCTTTTAATCTTAAATTCCCTCTCCATCTGTCTGTCTTCTCCCCCCATGAGTTTTAGATTCAACTTGTCAATTTCTGCAAAGAAAAAAAAAGACAATTGGGATTTTGATAGGGATTACATTGAATTTGTAGATTAATTTGGAAAGTATTGCCATCTTAATAGTATTAAGTCTATTGATTCGTGAGCATAGGCTGTCTTTCCTTTTATTTAGATCTTTAATTTCTTAATTTTGCACATCTTTTGTTAAACTTATTTCTAAGTATTTTATTCCTTTTGACGATATTGTAAGTGGAAGTTTTTAAAATTTCATTTTCAGATTGTTCATTGTAATTTATAGAAATACTATTGATTTTTATATCAATTTTGTATTCCCTTACCTTGCTGGACCCATTTATTAATTCTAAAAAAGTTTTTTTTTTCCTGTTGTGGATTCCTTAGGATTTGCTATACAGTAGATTATGTCATCTGCAAAAACAGTTTCACTTCTTGTTTTCTGATGGCTTTTATTCCTCTTACTTGCCTGATTGCCCTGACTAGAACCTCCAGTACAATGGTAAATAGAAGCGGGAGCAGAAACAGGAAAGCTGGTAATAGGGAACCTAGGGTTGAGAAGGGAGAGTGTTGACATGTCGTGAGGTTGTTAACCAATGTCATAGAACAATGTGTGTACTAACTGTTTGATGAGAAACTGGCTTATTCTATGATCCTTCATCTAAAGAGGGAAAAAAAAAAAGAAGTGAGAGCAGATATCCTTGTCGTGTTCCTGATCTTAGAGGAAAAGTGCTCAGTTTTTTGTAGATGTCCTTATCAGGTTGAGGAAGTTCTGTAAACTATTTTTATGCCTTACCTTATATTTTGAATGTTTTCTATGTGATTAATATTTCTTTGAAATAGAATTTTTATTGACTGTATATTACTCAGCCATTGAAATGTCACATGTGCAGCATGATGGACGTTAAGAATTGGGCTTTTTAGTCATTTCTTATTTTGAAACCACACTTTGCTGTTTTCTGTGTGTGGAATATTGAGAAAATTGTTACTTTTCTTAGCCTCTATTTTCAATTATGCAAAATAAAGATAATGCTTGACTATTTTGTTAAATAGTTTTAAGTAGTAAACGAAACAGAATAATTCGTATAAAACAGCACAGTCATATAGAAAGCACCTAATGGATGGTAGCTAGTATAATTATATTTTAATTATATTATTATCGTTGGAGACTTTGAGTGTTTATTTCTGTAATTAAAACTCTTATACTTAAATGTTTGTGCTTATTAGCTCTTTACTCCTCAGACTAGAATAACTGGACCAAACTTTTTCTTTTTTGAGGATGCTATACCCAGTTATTTTATCCAAAGATAAATTTATTGTATTTGAACCATCAAGTTGGAATGGAGATTTTGTGAGCGACCAAGTTGAAAAGTAAATTGAGGCTAGAGTTTTGAAGGATTCAGACATCAGTGTAACAGTTTTAAGTATTTTGTCTTCAGGCCAATGGGAACCCACAGACAATTTGAGTAGGGGAGGATCATGGGTGGTAATTTAGGAGGCTTAATCTCTGTGCCTCTGTTGTCTAGCTTGACCATCCCTGACTCGTTAGCGCCCCTTGCCATGTGCTTACATAGTACCCAATATACCCTCTATTATAGTACTTAATAGACTGCGAATGCTTATTTGTATAGTACTTAATAGACTGCGAATGCTTATTTAAATGTTTTTCTTCTCCTGCTTTTAAATACATGGGCTACATATTGTATTTCCATTGCCCAGCACAGTATCTGCATATGATAGACACTCAATAAATACGTGTTGAATAAGTAAATGAATGTTTTGTTCTGTGCGTTTCTGGAAACTAACTGTTGGCTTTTGTGTTTTCTTTGTGTTTCTTCGCGGGCATTAAGGAGGAAGCATCTCCCTATTCCTTACTTGATATCTGCTTGAATTTCCTGACTACTCACCTTGAGAAGTTCTGTTCAGCAAGACAAGATGGAACATTGTGTCTGCAGGAACCTGGAGTATTCCCACAGGAGGTGGCTGATCGACTGCTTCAAACCATGGCTTTTCATGGTAAAATAAATAAATAAACAGAAGGAAACAAAAATTGTGTGCTGTTAACGATTTTGAAGTGTTGGTTTGGCCATTTAGTTATTTTCTTAGAAAAATCATTGAAGGCCAGATTAGCGTGATACCAGGAAAAGAATCATTTATTTTTAGCTGTCTTGCCACTTACTGTGTAATTTGGACTAAGCTTTTTTCTTTAGGGTTTTCTGTATTTCTAATTTGAGCAAACCACCTTTTTTTTTTCTCCTGAGAAGCCATTCTCATGGCAGAAATAACTTCCCTAGCTTATAAAATATCCGTTTAGAAATCCACAGGCATAAATACCATACATCTTAATTCAACAGTGGGAGAATCGATATTATTATGGAAAAACTAGTTTCTGCTTTTGACCTTTGAAAATAAGAAATCACAGCTAATTTAGTACTTCTGTTTGTAAAAACAAATTCTGAAAAGAAATTGGGAAAGTCTCAACTTGTCTGAAATAGTTTCATGTACTGAGTATGAGTACTCTTGTTACTTCTGTTTAAGTTTTAACTTGAAAGAAGTATAATACCTTTATAACTTTAGGGTTTGTAAACTTAAAAGTGGGGAAGATAATTTGTCCACAGCTCTAAAATAGGATGAAAATTTGGCAGTAAGAATCGTTACCATTTATATGCGTCAGATGTTTTACATGTGTTTTCATTGAATTTTCTCAACAACCCTGTAAGGTAGCTACAGTTATCCCCATTTATATACAGATAAGGAAACTGAGGTTCAAAGAAGTAACTTGCTGAGGGTGATACTGCTAGTAAATGGTAGAGTCCTGATTAAAATTCAAGTTGGCATGTTTTTTAAACCTGTGCCCTTCCCACTGTGCCACACAGCCTTCCTACATCTACATTAGAGGTATTTCTGCTTCTAGATGCCAGGTAATTGTTTATACTTGTGCTGTGACTTTAAAGATATGTAGCTAATAAGTATGAATGCAGATAGCATTCCAGGGAAGAGTGGAAAGAAATGAAGTTATAATTGAAATCAGTCTGAGGCATTTTGGACTAGTTGAGGACAGAAGAAGACTTTTATGCTCCTTGGTTTTCACTAAGGTGCTCAAGTCTGTAGCCTTTGAATTCTTCCAAACCGCTGTAGGAACCAGGATGAATTTGAATATGTACTACATATAATAAAGGTGCCTTATAAGGCTGCACAACAGTTTAACAGACAGTTCTTTCTAGTCTCAATTTAGTGATTATTATACTCAGCATATTTAGATTTTTTTCCCCAAAAATACAGCTAGTCTTGTAAATCAGAAGATGTTAACTAAAGTTTTAACTTTGTCAGATTCAGTAAGCCTTTTAAAATATGACTACTGATACCTAATGGTAGCAGCTAACATTTATTAAATGCTTATTACTGTGTGCTGGGCACTGTGTCAAATGCTTTATATGCATAAAATAATGAAGTGGTTTTTATGGAAGTATGGCTAAGTAATTGTTCTTCAGAAAGGGTTCTGAATTTTTTTTAACTCTTTGTAAAAATCATATCTACCTTCTACCAATCGAGTAAATGCTACTGAGGATATGCGGAAGAATATATTGCCAGTTCTTGTCACAATTTTTAAAAGCTGTTTCATAAATTTTTCTGTATGTTTGAAATTTTTCATAATACAGCATTGGGGAAAAAGTTGTTCTATTGAGTGCCTTTTGAAATTGATAATGCCAAATAATTTTTTTTTTTTTGGTAGTAGTGTATTGATTTTAGAAAATGTTTAACTTATTTTCATTTTAAATGTTTATTTCTTTACCGAATTCAAGGGTTTAGTGCTGTTGGGAGCAGTCTTTATTAAAAAACCTCCTGCTAAAGAGTTTTTCCCATTGGGATATATGATTATCTTTGGTCACTGTATCTGTAACTGAGTGCTAAAAAATTTCCCAGGAAATGTGGGTATAAGAACTAGGAATCAGAATAAGAATTTTGCTATCTAGTGATAATGCTCCTGTGTCATATTGCATATCTAATCTAAATGGGTAGACCCTGACATGTTTAGCCTTCTGGTTTGGGATTACAATGGGAAGAGTAGTAACTTAAACAGTATAGATTCCGTCCTTGAACAGCCAAATAGACTTTCTAAGTGATTTAGGGCTTACATTCCCAGACTAGCGCCCCACTTATCTGGAAGTCACATTGCTGATCCTCTCAGCTATATATGTCTGAAAGCAGAAAGAAATAATGTTTTTGGCAAACTCCTTACATTTAGACTTTTGTACTTTACCCCTTAAATCATCATTTAGCGCATGCTGATTCTTAATATATTCATAGTTCTAATTACCTTGATTCTTTAACTGTAGCAGATTAAGAACTGCAGATCTGAAGAGGACAGGCTACGAACGGCAAAAGTGGATTGTATGACAACAAAGGAAGATATGGCTTAAGTAGTACATTATGACAAGTACAGTAATCGTTGGTCATGGAAAACAAATGGTTATTCAATATGCTTATTTATGACAGAAGGGAGGGGAGGTAACAGTCTAGAAAAGATTTCCTTTAAATATAGTTAATGACATTTGTGTAATGCTTTCAGTTTGCAAATTGCTTTTTATGTACATCATCTAATTTAATCTTCACAGCAATCTCTTTCAGGGAGATATTCACATTTTATAGATAAGGAATCTTAGGCTCCTAACTTAGAACTCCAAAGTAACTCATCCAATGTTAAATAGTAAATGAAAGGTGGAACCTAGACCCAAATCCAGGATCAGTTTCTAGGTCCCTGGCTCATATATTTTCATCACCTTTACATGCAGGTACTTAAACTTAGTTATTAGGAAAACTCACTTAATGTGGACTGACTCAAAGAGGCCGGGAGTAACACCTTTCACTAAACCTATGTATACAGTATCAAAATTTAAAAGCAGATTTTTTAAGGCACTGTGATAATCTCTATAAGATTAAAATCAATGGGAAGAATTAATCCAAGATACTGAAGTTTAAACTATAAAAAACAAAACATTTTAAAATCTGAATTTATGGCATAAACAAGGAAAACATTGATCTTAACCCAGGGTCCATTTCCATTTTTTGGTATTTAAAAGAGCCCTTAGCAGAGGATCCTCAATGTGTGTGTGAAAGGAGGTTTAGTGGGTGCAGAAGAAGCCCAATAATGTGTAAGAAGAAGCTCCAGAGAAAAATAAATTGATTGAACACATATTACATGTCAGGCACTATGTTAGGTAGTAGGTGTACAATATTAAATATAACATGAACCTTACTCTCATGGAGACTGTAGTCTAGTAGGAGACAGGTAAGTGAGAAGCAAACAGACATACATAGAATTACAGTTTGTGATAGGTTTTCTAAAAGAAACGAACAGATCTAGTAGCTTAACACAAAATTTTATACCTCACTCATTGTACATAAACTCCACAAGTCCCTGGTCACCCTAGGATCCAGGCTGATGGAGGCTCCACCCTCATATAGCTGCACTCTCTAGAACTTGAAGCCTTCTCATTTTCTGTAGCAGGAGAAGATAGAATGGAAATTCATGTACTGGCTATTACATGCTTCAGTCTACAACCCATTGGCCAGAAATAGTCCCGTGACCCTGTCTAATTCCAGGATAGTGCTGAGAAATGAAACTTTCCATATGTCTAGCAAGGCAATGAGATAATATCAGTGAATAATAGTAATGTCTATCACCGTCCTGATTCTGCCACTTGCTCTGTTATCTTGGAAAGGGAATTACCTTTTCTGAGCCCCAGTTTACTCATCTATAAATTGTAGATAACATCTTCACCTCATGGAGTTGTGTATATTAAGAGATACTGTTCAGTGAGAATGCTCTGTAAATATAAATTATGATAGAAATTTTAGCTATTCTTTAATACTTTTTTGAAGTTAAAATGCTGCTTATTTTTCACCAGGTCTACTGAATGATGGAACTGTGGGTATTTTCCGGGGCAACCAGATGCGCTTAAAGCGAGCTTGCATACGCAAAGCAAAGATCTCTGCTGTTGCTTTCCAGAAAGCTTTCTGCCACCACAAGTTAGTGGAACTTGACGCCACAGGTGTAAATGCTGACATCACTATTACAGACATCATCAGTGGGCTCATCAGTAACAAATGGATCCAGCAAAATCTCCAGTGCCTAGTGCTGAACTCATTAACTCTCTCCCTCGAAGATCCTTATGAGAGGTGCTTCAGTCGGCTTTTTGGCCTTCGAGCTTTGAGCATCACCAATGTTCTCTTTTACAATGAAGACCTGGCTGAAGTGGCTTCATTGCCAAGATTAGAGAGCCTGGACATTTCTAACACTTCCATCACAGATATCACAGCTCTACGAACCTGCAAAGACCGACTCAAATCTCTAACCATGCACCACTTGAAATGTTTAAAAATGACAACCACACAGATACTGGATGTTGTTCAGGAACTAAAGCATCTGAATCATCTTGATATTTCAGATGATAAACAGTTTACATCAGACATAGCTCTTCGCTTGCTAGAACAAAAGGCCATCCTACCCAACCTTGTCTCCCTGGATGTTTCTGGGAGAAAGCATGTGACAGATAAAGCTGTTGAAGCCTTTATTAAACAGCGGCCCAGCATGCAGTTTGTAGGTTTGTTGGCCACTGATGCTGGCTACTCTGAATTCCTCACAGGCGAAGGACATTTGAAGGTTAGACTTTAAAAATATATTATTTTGTCAGGCTAATGAATGTCTTAGTTGCATAAGAGTCTATTAAGATGACTATCTAATAATATATGGAACATGTTCATGAAACAGGGCATTGTATAGTGGAAAGTCTCTGCTTTAGAGTCAGAGACTAACTAAAATCACAGCTTTCTTACTTCATGACCCAGAACATGCTATATCTTCTTCGAGTTTCCATTTCCTTATTTGCAAAATAGATATCATTCCTACTTTGCAGAATTCTTCTGAAGATTAATAATAATGTATGTAAAGTGCAAGTCACATAGTAGGTCTTGGAAAAATGATAATTCTTATTATGATGACAACGTTTACATGTTTTGAACTATTTAAGCATACCATTTCTAGTGGATCACTTCAAAGAAACTTGGAATACCCTTGTTGAATTTAAAGTTCCCTAAGGAGATCTCTGCTGTAGAAGTGGTGAAATTTTGCTTTTCTTAAAGTTTCTCAAGCCTGTTAGATTAAATTCAGTTTAGCAAACATCTTTTGAGCTTGAGATTTTAACATGAAAAAGACACGGGCCCTGCCTCCAAGGAGCTTAATCTGATGGAAGTAGTAATTATGAGATGATCACAAATAACTATTAAGTCAAGAATCAGAGTAGTAGTAATTGCTATAAGAGAAATTTCTTCTAGCTGGGAAATGTGTGGTTTCATGGAGAAGATGATATCTGAGTCAGACCTTGAAGGATAGGACTGTGACAAGTTTGAGAAAGACTAATATTTTTCTAACACATACTATATCCCTTCCCAAAAAAAACAAAGCTGTTGCTGTCAAGTAGATTTCGACTCATAGTAACCCTATAGGACAGAGTGGAACTGTTCCCATAGGGTTTCCAAGGAGCTGCCGGTGAATTCTAACTGCAGACCTTTTGGTTAGCAGCTGAGCTCTTAACCACTGCACCACCAGGACTCCACTATATCCCTTAGATGCTTTATATTGACAGGTATTAACCTCATTTTAGAAGCCCTGGTGGCACAGTGGTTAAACTTGGCTGCTAACAGAAGGGTCAGAGGTTTGAACTCAACAGTTGCTCTGTGAGAGAAGGATAATGTATTCTGCTTCTGTAAAGATTACAGCCTTGGAAACCCTATGGGGCAGTTCCGCGGGTTTGGTTTGGAGCCTTATTTTACAGATGAGAAGACATAGGCTCTTAGAAATTATATGATTTACTATTAGTTAGAACCAACATTTGTACTTATATCTGTCTGATTCCAGAGCACTGTTTTCCCACTACCCACACCGCTTAAACACAAGCATCCTTTGATCCTACCTGAAGCACGGTCAGGCAAGACCCAGAAGAAGTGGATTTTGTGACCAAAATGGCAAGATATCTTTGCTGAGCAACCAACATTGGTCCAAAAAAGGATAAGGAAGGGTTAAAATCTCTCTTCGCTATACCTTATAAACATCTCAGTTCTTAGGTTATTTGTAAATTCAGACTTTCATAACAGAATGTAGAAAATTATTTTGGGTCACTCCTTTTCACTCATTTATTCAGTAAATATTTATCCAGTGCCTCTGTGCCCTAGACACTGCTAGACATGGGGATTTGGTAGGGAGCCCAGACATGCTTGCCCTCGTGGAGCTTGTAATTCAGTGAGGGAGTCAGACATTAACCAAATAATTTCAAATATATACATACACACACATACACATGCATGCTTTAAATTGTGTAGTGCTAAGAATGTAGAACAGTACACAATGCTTTGTGTGAGGGTACTGAACAGACAGACTCAACTTGGTGTAAGGCTTCTCTGAGGAACTGATGAATGAGTGGAGATCTTTAAGGTGGGTCTTGGTAAAAAGAAAAATGTAAGGCTGTGTGGTAGGAAGGAGCATGGTACAGCCAAAGAACTGAAAGAAGGCCACTGTGGCTTCAGCTCAACAGGAGAGAGTTGCAGGAGAAATGAGATGAAGCTGGAGATGTAGGCCACAGCCAGACCTGGCAAGGCCTTCTAAGCCAGGTACTGGGCAGTATGCTAGATTCACAGCCAGCTGGTATTAGAGCCTGTCCTTGAACCATTGGACTAGTTTTTATTTTTAAAGTATTATTTTATTTTTGGTAATAATATACAGAGCAAAACCTAGTCCTGTTCAGCAGTTTCTAGACAGAATGTTCAGTGACATTGGTTACATTCTTCACATTGTGTCAACATTCTAGTCACTTCTGTTCTGATTGTTTCACTCCCATTGACTTAAACTCCCTGCCCCTCACCCTTCTCCTCTGTGCTTTAAAATAGCTGTGTATTTGGCTTTACATAGATAATTTTTTAAAAGAATGCAGTATGCACTCGTAAAAAGACCAGACTTAATGGTCTGACTGAGACTAGAAGGACCCCGGAGATCATGGTCCCCAGACCTTCTGTTAGCCCAAGACAGGAACCATTCCCAAAGCCAACTCTTCAGACAGGGATTGGACTAGACTATGGGATAGGAGATGATAACTGGTGAAGAGTGAGCTGCTTGGATCAAGTAGACACATGAGACTATGTGGGCAGCCCCTGTCTGGAGGGGAGATGAGAAGGTAAAGGGGGTCAGCAGCTGGCTGAATAGACACAAAAATAGAGAGTGGAGGGAAGGAGTGTGCTGTCTCATTAGGGGCAGAGCAACTAGGAGTATATAGCAAGGTGTATATTAATTTTTGTATGAGAGACTGACTTGGTTTGTAAACTTTCACTTAAAGGACAATAAAAATTTTTTAAAAAAGAATGCATTATGTAAGGGTGATAATCTTTACTTTTTTCCAGGGGGTGGAGGGGGAAATTCTTGTTTTAACATGTAATTTCCATTGGACTATTTGATTCCAACGCATGTGTCCTTTCCATGCTACACCTTACTACCTCTGTTTGAGTGTCTTAGTTCTGCCTTTCTCCCCAGTTTCTAGTCCCTCCACAAATGGTTTTTATACTGTAGAATTTCCAACTCTGTCATTACTATTCATTCACCCAGTTTTCTCTTCTATCACTGTCAGGTTCCTGAACTTTCCAATTCTTCATAACTAGGATTCTTAACTTTTGTTGGCCACCTTTTTCACAGACTCTGGGGTTATCTACCAAACTATGGCTCCCAGCTCCTGGGAATCATTGGAAATGTGCTAAACCCAATGCCAGTTATCATTCGTCATCTTATGTGACCTAAAGTGACATTTGGCACAGTTTATCTTGTCCTCCTCCTTGAAATATTTTTTTTCACTTAGTTCCCCCCCACACACACCCCCATATTTTTCTGGCTACTCAGCCTCAATTTCCTTTGTGGGTTCTTACATATCTTCCAGGTCTCTAAAATGTTAGAATGTTCCATTACCTCAGTCCTATCCTCAAGTCATTATCCTATATGCTGATGGCTCCTAAATTTATACCTTCAGCCTAGACCTCTCCCTTGCATTCAGATTCCTATATTGCACTGTGTTAAACAACATGCAGTGATTGTTGTTGTGTGCCATGAAGGTACAAAAAGTTTTTTAAGCAGAAGAGTTGGTCTATTTCAAAAAACATACACTGTTACTTTTTTACGATTTCTGAGTTTGTGCTCTTGCCCTTGAGAAATTTTAGTCTGTGAAAAGGAGACAGACAAATTTTTAAATAGATTTAATACAGTCTGAAAGATACTATAATAGAGTTAGCACAGAGTGCTGTAAGAAAATTTTTCCATGGCGTATAAATTTTGTGGTTAAGGAAAGTTTCTGTGTTTTAAACTGTTTGCTAAAACTAGTACAGGCAAGCACTGTTTTTTTTTTTAATCTAAGATATGAAGCTAATCTAATTGAAGATGTTTATAGTTTGAAGATCCAGATTGCTTGTTTTTAGGGTTTATCTGTGGTTAGAGACGTACTGATCGCTGAGTAAAACATATTTGTTGTTGTTGTTGTGTGCTGTCGAGTCAGTTCTGACTCAGAGAATAAAACGTACAGGTAATGAAGTTGGTTTAAAGTATTTATCATTCTAGAAACAAAAGTTCTTTTATTTTATATGCAAAGGTAACTTCAGCTATATTTCACATAAGAAATTTATAAAATTGTTGGAATTAATCAAATGTTGATTAAGAAAGCCTGACCCAGATCATCGTTACATATTTTCCCTTCTACCCAGTATTTTATTTCATATGACATTTCAAGGCTTTTGTAACATCTGAAGGTTACAGAAGAGACTAGACTCTTACATCTTCACATCTCTTGGTCACAGAGTACTAGGAAAGATATATCCACTCATTATGTTTATTGACAGTGTATTTTATTCTAGTCACTGTGCTAATAAATACCTGATGATAAAAAGAGGAATTAAACAAGGACCAGAGGAGGCAACCATTTAGTAACTGAAATAATTCAACAAATTAGTGCTGTCTAAACAGTTTTGAAAATACAGTTCTAAAGTTTTGAGCTTACATCTCTGTTATCTATCATATGCATCCTTATAAATTATACATATATAATACTATGCTAATCTATTAGATATATTATTAAGCATGCACACAACATGAAGAAGTTATAAAAGGATGGGATAGACAAAATAAAACAGTATTTTTAACTGTCTTGCTAATTTTGATGGCTTTACACCATCTTTAGTTACTATACCAAGGCATAGCATATATTAGAGTGAGGTTCATCACTAGTGATGATGAATGTAACTCCTTATTTCAGGTAGTCTTGATTATTTTTGTTTTTTATTTTTTGGCTGACTAGTCATAAATGATGATATCTTTTTTATATATAAAAGTATATCTGCCATTTTCAAAGTTCGCTTATTTCATCATTATCTTTAGTTCACAGCTTCTTTGAAGGGTTAGTACAAAGTAAATAACATAATCCCTAAATACACTTCACAGGGCACACATAGACTGCGGTATGTTACAGCAAAGACACAGAGCATTCAGGCTAGGCTGTGGTATGTGACATGTGACTGGCTGACATAGAGGTGGAGTTTTCATCCATATATTAAATATTAAAACCAAACCAGTTGCCATTGAGTCAGTTCCGACTCATGGTGAACCCATGTGTGTCAGAGTAGAACTGTGTTCCACAGGATTTTCAATGGCTGATTTTTCAGAAGTACATCACTGGCCTTTCTTCTGAGGAGCTTCTGAGTGGACTCAAACCTCCAACCTTTTGGTTAGCAGCAAGTACGTTAACTATTTGCACCACCTAGGGAGTACCAAAAACCAACCAAACCCAGTGCCCTTGAGTTGATAGCGACCCTATAGGACAGAGTAGAACTGCCCCATAGAGTTTCCAAGGAGCGCCTGGTGGATTCGAACTGCTGACCCTTTGGTTAGCAGCCGTAGCACTTAACCACTTATGCTGCCAGGGTTTCACACCTAGAGAGTATGTATTAAAAATTAGTAAGGCTTAATTTCCTTCTCTGTTGGTAAGTGCCTAAGGGAGTCAAGGAGGAGTTTCTCCATCCATATCACCATTTTTATTTCTAAAATTTTTTTATCACTGTTAATAGAACTCTACCTAAAAGTAATAATTCCTCATTCCCCCTCCCTAATACTACTAATCTACTTTCTGTTTCTATCCATTTATCTATTTTAGATATTTCATGTAAGTGGAATCATACAATATTTATCCTTTTGTACCTGGCTTATTTCACTTAGCATAATATTTTGAAGGTTCATCCATGTCATAGCATGTATCAGAACCTCATTTCTTTTTTTTTTTTAATTGTGCTGTAAGTGAAAGTTCACAAATCAAGTCAGTCTCTCACACAAAAACTTATATACACCTTGCTGCATACTCCCAATTGCTTTCCCCCTAATGAGACAGCCCACTCCCTCCATCCACTCTGACTTTTCGTGTCCATTTTGCCAGCTTCTAACCCCTTCTACCCTCTCATCTCCCCTCCCGGCAGGAGACGCTAGTGTAGTCTCAAGTGTCCACCTGATCCAAGAAGCTCACTCCTCACCAGCATCCCTCTCCATCACATTGTCCAGTCCAATCCCTGTCTGAAGAGTTGGCTTTGGGAATGGTTCCTGTCCTGGGCCAACAGGAGGTCTGGGATTCATGACTACCGGGGTCCTTCTAGTCTCAGACCATTAAATCTGGTCTTTTTACAAGAATTTGGAGTCTGCATCCCACTGCTCTCCTGCTCCCTCAGGGGTTCCCTGTTGGGTTCCCTGTTGTGTTCCCTGTCAGGGCAGTCATTGGTTGTAGCCAGGCACCGTCTAGTTCTTCTGGTCTCAGAATGATGTAGTCTCTGGCTTATGTGGCCCTTTCTGTCTCTTGGGCTTGTAATTACCTTGTGTCCTTGGTGTTCTTCATTCTCCTTTGGTCCAGGTGGGTTGAGACCAATTGATGCATGTTAGATGGCTGCTTGCTAGCATTTAAGACCCCAGACGCCACTGTCCAAAGTGGGATGCAGGATATTTTCTTAATAGATTTTATTATGCCAATCGACTTAGATGTCCCCGGAAACCATGGTCCCCAAACCCCTGCCCCTGCTACACTGGCCTTTGAAGCATTCAGTTTATTCAGGAAACTTACTTGGTTTTGGTTTAGTCCCATTGTGCTGACCTCGCCTGTATTGTGTGTTGTCTTTCCCATCACCTGAAGTGTTCTTATCTACTGTCTAATTAGTGAATGTCCCTCTCCCACCCTCCCTCCCTCCCTCCTCTCATAACCATCAAAGAATATTTTCTTCTTTGCAGAACCTCATTTCTTTATGACTAAATAATATTTCATTGTTATGTGTATACCACGCTTCGTTTATCCACTCATAATGTTGGTGGACATTTGGGTTGTTTCTACCAAGGAGAACTTTTGAATTTGCCATCGAGCATGTAATAGGAACCTTATATTATCTGAGGTTGTTACATAGATTAGATGTGAAGTTTCTTATATGTGATGCTCCTTCACTTAACTTGTTACCTGCTTGGGACCATGACTTTTTTTAATTGACTCAAAAACTATTTTTTATGTCTAGTATGTGCAGTTTGGAGCCCTGGTGGCACATTAGTTAATAGCTTGGCTGCTAACCAAAAGGTCGGCAGTTCAAATCCTCCAGCTGCTCCTTGGAAACCCTATGGAGCAGTTCTAACTATCCTATAGGGTCACTATGAGCTGGGATTGACTGGATGGCAACAGGTTTGGTTTGGTGTTTTTTTAATGCGCAGTTTACTGTACTTAAGACTAGGGATACAGTGGTAAAATGACACACAGGGCCCACGATGATCCTATAGAGTTTTCTGTCTAAACGAGAAAACAAATTTTAAGCAATTACAAGATCACAATATGGGGGAAGCTGTTGGAGTTATCAGGGGAGTCATCTCAGTGTGATGCTTACTCTTGTTTTTTCTTAGGCTGCATATGAATTTTTTGTTAAACCAAATTTTGGCAATAAAAGTTTCTTCAAAATCTTGTTAAGGTATCTCAGGTTACCTTTTTTCTACCCCTTCCTTCTACATCCTAATTCTTCATCTGTACACCTTCTCTAGTCTCATGTCCTTCCAGGTAGATTTACCAAGCATTCGTTTTTAGTGTTTAGTCTCTTATCTCTTACTGTTCTGTACCCCATTTAGCTATGCTTTCCTATTCATCATTTATTCAAATGCTCTACACTCTGTCTTCTACAAGAAGAGTAGTGATTGTTTCTTTCAAAAATCTGATTCTTAAGACTCTCTTAATCCACCACTTTGTGAACACATTGTAATTATTTTTTGCCTAGTTTTTAAAAATCAGTATGTTCTTAGCCACTGAGCTAAACTGTATGATGCATTTGCTCTAGGATAGAATAGAAGAGTTTTTAGACCATCAGAGAGGTTGTAGATATTAGCCAATTAATCCAAAGAGCAAAAATTTAGAAAGGACGTTTCAGAATAGCATGCAGACAGAGAATCTGGTCAAGATCAGTTCTCAAGATCTTTTGTTATTTTACGTTAGAAAGCCTTGACCTTAAAATATCCTTCTGAATCTATAAGAAAAAGTTCAGGGTATTTCAAAAAGAACTGAACACTTCCCAAAGTTTTATTATTAAATAACTGAACTTGCATATATGAACATGTAATCAAAAGCAATTGCTATGTAAAAATATTATACATCAACTAAAAGTCTAAAAATCATTTTGTAAAAAAGTTTCATTGTTACTTCTGCAATCTTACAAATGCTCGATATATACCCTTGTGTCTCTGGCGTATTAATTTATATCAGACTTTTGGATCTATATCAAGAGGCGGTGGTGATTCAGTGATAGAATTCTCACCTGCCATGTGAGAGACCCGGGTTTGATTGCCAGAGAGTGCACCTCAAGTGCAGCCATGACTTGCCTGTCGGTGGAGGCTTGTGTGTTGCTATCATGCTGAACAGATTTCAGCAGAGCTTACAGAATAAGACAGACTAGGAAGAAATGCCTAGCAATGGACTTCCAAAAAATCAGCCAGTGAAAACCCTATGGATCACAACAGTTCAATCCTCTTCTTCATTAGGTTGCCATGAGTCAGGGTCTAACTCTACAGCAGGTAACGACAATATCATATCATATCAGAGGTCAAAATGGCAGCCATGAAGCATCTCTTCATTTTCTCAAAGCTGCTGCAAATTACACTTGAATGCCATATGTTTATATAAAACATAGTTACTGAATAATATAAAGTATTTGATTATTTTTTTATCACCCTGTGTGATGCTATTGCCAAAAAGACTTAATCTTCTAACTTAATGAGAACCTCAGTTTTTGTTGTTTTGTGTGTGTTTGTGTATTTAACCTTCTCATTGTAAAATAAAACACAGAGATCGCACCTTACAAGTTTTTGTTAGGTGCCCTTGAATGGGTTCCAATTAAATTAGCCACCCTATGTACAACAGAGCGAAACACTGCCCAGTCCTCCACCATCCTCATAATTTTAATGTTTGAGCTCATTGTTGCAGCAACTGTGTCAATACATCTCATTGAAGGTCTTCCTCTTTTTCACTGCCCCTCTACCAAGCATGATGTCCTTCTTCAGGGACTGGTCCCTCCTGATAACATGTTCAAAGTATGTGAGATGAAGTCTTGCCATTCTTGCTTCTAAGAAGCATTCTGGCTATACTTCTTCCAAGACAGATTCATTCCTTCTTTTGGCAGTCCATGCTATATTCAATGTTCTTGGCCAACACCATAATTGAAAGGTATCAGTTCTTCTTCGTTCTTCCTTTTTCATTGTCCAGCTTTTACATGCATATGAGATAATTGAAAACACCATGGCTTGGGTCAGGCCCACCTTCGTCTTCAAGGTGACGTCTTTCCTTTTGAACACTTTAAAGAGGTCTTTTGCAACAGATTTGCCCAATGCAATACATTGTTTGGTTTCTTGACTGCTGCTTCCATGGGTGTTGATTGTGGATCCAAGTAAAATGAAATCTGTGACTTCAGTATTTTCTCTATTCATCATGTTGTTGCTTATTGGTCTGGTTGTGAGAGTTTTTGTTTTCTGTATGTTGAGGTGTAATACATACTGAAGGCTGTGGTCTTTGATCATCATCAGTAAGTGCTTCAAGTCCCCTTCACTTTCAGCAAGCAAGGTTGTGTCATCTGCATGACGCAGGTTGTTAATGAGTCTTTCTCCAATCATAATGCCCTGTCCTTCTTCATACAGTCCAGTTTCTCAGATTTTTTGCTCAGCATACAGATTGAATAAGTATATGAAAGGCTACAACCTAATACACAACTTTCCTGATTTTAAACCACGCATTACCCCCTTGTTCTGTTCAAACAACTGTCTCTTGGTCTATGTACAGGTTTCGCCTGAGCACAATGAATTGTTCTGGAATTCCTGTTCTGTGCAATGTTGTCCATAATTTGTTCTGATCTACGCAGTCGAACGCCTTTGAATAGTCACTAAAACACACGTAAACATCTTTCTGGTATTCTCTGCTTTCAGCCATGATCCACCTGACATCAACAAATAAGAGTTTGCTGACATCACCTAACAAGAATATAACTTAATGAGTGAAAATAAGGCGAACCCACTTGAAACGACCACCCAGGTGAATAAATAGAACTTTGCCAGCCACCCCAGAAACTTCCATGTGCCCCATCCCAATCATAACCCTCCCTCCTCACAAAAGTAACCTTTATCTTGACTTTTATAGTAATCATATCTCTTAATTTCTTTATAGTTCTAGACACTTAGTTAATCTTGCCCATTTTGGAAATTTTGCTATGTGTTTTGATTGTCTTTTAATTTACAGGTTCTCCCTCCCTTTCTTTTCCTTTTGTCTATTGAAAAATTCAGCGCTTTTGACTTGTAGAGTTTCCCTCAGTCTGGATTTTGCTGAATTTATACTCATGATGTAGGTCAGCATATTTCTGTCTATGTTTTCTGCAAATCGGCAGCTAGATTTGGTAATCAGTCTTAGGTAATCGGCCTCGTGTTTGGTCCCTTGGGCAGAATCCTTAGGTGTTATGCTCTTTCATCAGGAAGTACATAATGTCTTGGTGTTTCTTTTTCTGTGATATGAGCAGTTGTTGATACTTAATACTTACATCCATTAATTAATCAGGGATTATAGAAAGGTGGTATTCTAATATTTCTTTTTCACTTGTTGGAATGCTTTTATAAAGAGACAATTCCCCTTATGTGCCCAGTGACGCCTGAACCGTAGCAGAAGATAAGTGTATTAATGTGGCATAAGTAGAAAATTCCTAGGTAGACTTTTTTTTTTTTTCAATTTTTATCCTGCTTTAAGCGAAAGCTTACAAATAAAGTCAGCCTCTCATACAAAAATTTATGTACACCTTACTATATAATCCTAGTTGCTCTCACCCTAATGAGACAGCACACTCCTTCTCTCCATCCTCTTTTCGTGTCCATTCAGCCAGCTTCTGACCCTCTCCGCCTTCTCATCTCCCCTCCAGACAGGAGCTCCCCACATAGTCTCATGTGTCTACTTGATCCAAGAAGCTCACTCTTCACCAGTATCATCTCCTATCCCATAGTCCAGTCTAATCCCTGTCTGAAGAGTTGGCTTTGGGAATGGTTCCTGTCTTGGGCTAACAGAAGGCCTGGGGACCATGACCTCTGGGGTCCTTCTAGTCTCAGTTAGACCATTAAGTCTGGTCTTTTCATGAGAATTTGAGGTCTGCATCCCACTGCTCTCCTGCTCCCTCAGGGGTTCTCTGTTGTGTTCCCTGTCAAGAAAGTCATCGGTTGTAGTCGGGCACCATCTCGTTCTTCTGGTCTCAGGCTGATGTAGTCTCTGGTTTATGTAGCCCTTTCTGTCTCTTAGGTGCATAATTACCTTGTGTCTTTGGTGTTCTTCGTTATCCTTTGCTCCAGGTGGGCTGAGACCAATTGATGCATCTTAGATGGCTGCCTGCTAGCGTTTAAGACCCCAGATGGCACTCTCCAAAGTGGGATGCAGAATGTTTTCTTAATAGATTTTATTATGCCAATTGACTTAGATGTCCCCTGAAACCATGGTCCCCAACCCCCCACCCCTGCTACGCCGGCCTTCGAAGCATTTCGTTTATTCAGGAAACTGCTTTGCTTTTAGTTTAGTCCAGTTGTGCTGACCTCTCCTGCATTGTGTGTTGTCTTTCCCTTCACCTAAGATAGTTCTTATCTACTATATAATTAGTGAAAATCCTTCTCCCTCCCTCTCTCCCTCCCTCTCTCCCCATGCTTGTAACCACCAAAGAATATTTTCTTCTCTGTTTAAACTATTTCTCGAGTTCTTATAATATTGGTCTCATACAATTTTTGTCCTTTTGGTACTGACTAATTTCACTTAGTGTAATGCCTTCCAGATTCCTCCATGTTATGAAATGTTTCACAGATTCATCATTGTTCTTTATCAATGTATACTATTCCATTGTGTGAATATACCATAATTTATTTATCGATTCATCTGTTGATGGGCATCTTGGTTGCTTCCATCTTTTTGCTCCTGTAAACAGTGCTGCAGTGAACATGGGTGTGCATATATCTGTTGGTGTAAAGGCTCTTATTTCCCTAGGATATATTCCAAGGAGTGGGATTGCTGGATCCTATGGCAGTTCTATTTCTAGCTTTTTAAGGGACTGTCAAATTGATTTCCAAAATGGCTATACCATTTTACATTCCCACCAGCAGTGTATGTGTTCCAGTCTCTCTACAACCTTTCCAACATTTATTATTTTGTGTTTTTTGGATTAATGCCAGCCTTGTTGGAGTGAGATGGAATCTTATAGTAGTTTTGGTTTGCATTTCTTTAATGGCTAACGATATTGTGAGCATTTCCTTGTGTTTTTGTTAGCTACCTGAATGTCATCTTTAGTGAAGTGCCTGTTCGTATCCTTTGCCCATTTTTTAATTGGGTTGTTTGTCTTTTTGTTGTTGAGTTTTTGCAGTATCATGTAAATTTTAGAGATCAGATGCTGATCGGAAATGTCATAGCTAAAAACTTTTTCCCAGTTTATAGGTACTCTTTTGGTGAAGTCTTTGGAAGAGCATAGGTGTTTGATTTTTAGGAGCTCCCAGTTACCTAGTTTCTTTTCTGGTTGTGCATTGTTAGTAATGTTTTGTATACTGTTTGTGCCACGTATTAGGTCTCCTAGTGTTTCCCCTATATTTTCTTCCTTGATCTTTGTTGTTTTAGTTTTTATGTTTAGGTCTTTGATCCATTTTGAGTTAGTTTTTGTGTATGGTCTGAGGTATGGGTATGGGTCTTGTTTCATTTTTTTGCAGATGGATATCTAGTTACGGCAGCACCATTTGTTAAAGAGACTGTCTTTTCCCCATTTAACAGACTTTGGGCCTTTGTCAAATACCAGCTGCTCATATGTGAATGGATTTAAATCTGGATTCTCAATTCTGTTCCATTGGTCTATGTATCTGTTGTTGTACCAGTATCAGGCTGTTTTGACTACTGTGATGGTATAAAACCCAGTGCTGTTGAGTCAAATCCAACTCATAGCGACGCTATAGGGCAGGGTAGAACTAACCCCATAGAGTTTCCAAGGAGCGCCTGGCGGATTTGAACTTCCGACCCATTGGTTAGCAGCCATAGCACTTAACCACTACGCCACCAGGGTTTCCTACGGTGATGGTAGGTTCTAAAATCAGGTAATGTGAGGCCTCCCACTTTGTTCTTCTTTTAGAGTAATGCTTTAACTTATCCGAGGCCTCATTCCCTTCCATATGAAGTTGGTGATTTGTTTCTCCATCTCATTAAAAAATGTTGTTGGAATTTGGGTGGGAGTTGCATTGTATCTATAGATCACTTTTGGTAGAATAGACATTTTTACACTGTTAAGTCTTCCTATCCATGAGCAAGGTATGTTTTTCCACTTACGTATGCCTGTTTTGGTTTCTTGCAGTAGTGTCTTGCAGTTTTCTTTGTATAGGTCTTTTACGTCTCTGGTTAGATTTATTCCTAAGTATTTTATGTTCTTGGGGGCTACTGTAAATGGTATTGATTTGGTGACTTGCTCTTTGATGTTCTTTTTGTTGGTGTAGAGGGATCTGATTTTTGTATGTTTATTTTGTATCCTGATACTCTGCTGAACTCTTCCGTTAGTTTCAGTAATTTTCTTGAGGATTCTTTGGGGTTTTCTGTGTATAAGATCATATCATCTGCAAATAGAGATACTTTTACTTCTTCCTTACCAATCTGCATGCCTTTATTTCTTTGTCTAGCCTAATTGCTCTGGCTACGACCTCCAGCGGAAACCCTGATGGCATAGTAGTTAAGTGCTACGGCTGCTAACCAAAGGGTCAGCAGTTCAAATCCGCCAGGCACTCCTTGGAAACTATGGGGCAGTTCTACTCTGTCCTATGGGGTCGCTATGAGTCGGAATCTACTCGACGGCACTGGGTTTGGTTTTTTTTTTGTTGTTTGTTTAGGACCTCCAGCATGATGTTGAATAAAAGTGGTGATAAAGGACATCCTTATCTGGTTCCCGATCTCAAGGGGAAAGCTTTCAGGCTCTCTCCATTTAGAGTGATGTTGGCTGTTGGCTTTGTATAAATGCCTTTTATTATGTTGAGGAATTTCCTTCTATTCCTATTTTGCTGAGCATTTTTATCATGAATGGATGTTGAACTTTGTCAAATGCCTTTTTGCATCCATTGGTAAGATCATGTGGTTCTTATCTTTTTTTTTTATGGGATGGATTATATTAATTGTTTTTCTGATGTTGAACCACCCATGCATACCTGGTATGAATCCCACTTGGTCACGGTGAATTATTTTTTTGATATGTTGTTGAATTCTATTGGCTAGAATTTTGTTGAGGATTTTTGCATCTAAGTTCATGAGGGATATAGGTTTTGGTATCAGGGATATGCTGGCTTTATAGAATGAGTTTGGGAGTATTCCATCCTTTTCTATGCTCTGAAATAGCTTTAATAGTAGTAGTGTTAACTCTTTTCTGAAGGTTTGGTAGAATTCTCCAGTGAAGGTGTCCAGGCCAAGGCTTTTTTTTGTTGGACTTTTTAAATTACCTTTTCGATCTCTTCTTTTGTTATGGGTCTATTTAGTTATTCTGCCTCTGTTTATGTTAGTTTAGGTAGGTAATGTGTTTCTAGAAATTCATTTCTTCTAGGTTTTCAAATTTGTTAAGAGTACAATTTTTCATAGTGATCTGTTATGTTTCTTTTAATTTTAGTTGGGTCTGTTGTAATATCGCCCATCTCATTTCTTATTTGGGTTATTTGCTTCCTCTCCTGTTTTTCTTTTGTCAGTTTGGCCAATGGTTTATCAATTTTGTTAATTTTTTCAAAGAACCAGCTTTTGGTCGTGTTAACTCTTTCAATTGTTTTTCTGTTTTCCATTTCATTTAATTCTGCTCTGGTTTTTATTATTTGCTTTCTTCTGGTGCCTGAGGATTTCTTTTGTTGCTCTTTCTGTTTGTTGAAGTTGTAGGGATAATTCTTTGATTTGGGCCCTTTCTTCTTTTTGGATGTGTGCATTTATTGATATAAATTGACCTGTGAGCACTGCTTTAACTGTGTCCCAAAGATTCTGATAGGAAGTGTTTTTGTTCTCATTGGATTCTTTGAATTTCTTTATTCCATTCTTAACGTTTTCTATAACCCAGTCATTTTTAAGTAGGGTGTTGTTCAGCTTCCAAGTGTTTGATTTCTTTTCCCTACTTTTTCTGTTATTGATTTCTACTTTTATGTCCTTATGATTGGTGAAGATGCTTTGTAATATTTCAATGTTTTGGATTCTGCTAAGGCTTGCTTTATGACCTAATATGTGGTCTGTTGTAGAGAATGTTCAGTGTGCGCTAGAAAAGAAAGTATACTTGGCTGCCATTGAGTGGAGTGTTCTGTATATGTCTACGAGGTCAAGTAGGCTGATTGTGGCATTTAGATCTTCCACGTCCTTATTGAGCTTTTTTCTGGATGTTCTGTTCTTCACCAAAAGTGGTGTGTTGAAGTCTTCTACTATAATTGTGGAGCTGTCTATCTCACTTTTCAATGCTGTTAGAGTTTGTTTTATGTATCTTGCACCCCTGTCATTGGGTACATAATATTTAATATGGTTATATCCTCCTGGTATATTGTCCCTTTAATCATTATATAGTATCCTTCCTTATCCTTTGCGGTAGATTTAACTTTAAACTCCATCTTGTCAGAAATTAATATTGCCACTCTTGCTCTTTTTTGATTGTTGTTTGCTCAATATATTTTTTTCCATCCTTTAAGTTTTAGTTTGTTTGTGTCTCTAAGTCTAAGGTGTGTCTCTTATAGGCAGCATGTAGACGGATTGTGTTTTTTTATCCATTCTGCCACTCTCTGTCTCTTTATTGGTGTATTTAATCCACTTACATTCAGCGTAATTAGGGATAGGTATGAGTTTAGTTCTGTAATTTTGATGTCTTTTTTTTGTGTGTTGTTGACAGTTTCTTTTTCCCACTTAATTTTTTGTGTTAAGTAGTTTATATATTGTCTTTTCCTCTTATTTGTTGTTGATTTTGTTTCTGCTGAGTTTTTTGTTTTTTTCGTATTTTATTTTAATGAGTAGGATTGTTATATCTTTGATTTTGTATGTTTGATTATAATATGTCTTGGTGACTTTCTTTTGAGATCTACCTTATATGGAGTTTGGTGAGCATCTTGGACAGATATCTTCTCTTCTTTCATGATATCAGGGAAGTTTTCTGCCAACAAATGTTCAGTATTTCTCTCTGTATTTTCTGTTATCCCTCCTTGTTCTGGTACTCCAGTCACTGGTAGGTTATTTCTCTTGATAGAGTTCTACAGAATTATTAAGATTTCTTCATTTTTAAAAAAATTTTTTATCTGATTTTTCTTCAAATATATTGGTGCCAAGTGCTGTATCTTTAGTCTTACTAATTCTGCCTGACACTTCCTCAGTTCTGCTCCTTTGACTTTCTACTGAGTTGTCTAATTCTGTAATTTTATTGTTAATCTGAATTTCTGACTGCTGTCTCTCTGTGGATTCTTGCAGTTTATTAAATTTTTCATTAGATTCTTGAATAACCTACTTAATTTCTTCAACTGCTTTATCTGTGTGTTCCTTGGCTTGTTCTGCGTATTGCCTGATCTTCTTCCTGACCTCCTTCCTGATATCTTGAAGAGTTATATATATTAATCTTTTGTGTTCTGCATCTCGTAATTCCAGGAAAGCACCTTCATCCAGACGATCCCTTGATTCTTTGTTTTGAGAGCTTGTTGAAGCAATCATGGTCCGCTCTTTTTTCTGATTTGATATTGAGTGTTGTCTCCGAGCCATCTATAAGTTATTGTATTAGTTTATTTTATGTTTCTTTACTTGTATCCTAGCTTCTTGCTTTGTTTTGTTTTGATTTGCCCAAATAGGCTGCTTAACTGAGCTAACTTGATTAAATTTGACTTTGAAGCTCTAATGTCCTGTCACCAGATGGCTCGAGCTGTTATCTAGTATCTGAGCCTAGGAGTCCATTCACTTTTCTTGTCTGGATTCAGCTCAGGTGTCTAGGTAGTTGGTCATGAAGTGTGTGGTACAGGCTCTGTCCTACAGTCTTAGAGAGGCAGGGGTGATTGGTGTAGGTATAAGTATCTGGTTGCAGTAGGGGGTCACGCTCTGAACAAGGCAGGGGGCTGAAAACCATTTCCCAGCTGTCTGTGAGGAAAGCATATCCTTGTTCCCTAGAGTGTACAGGTGGGCTGGTCCTGCAGACAGACCATGGGCACCCAGTGCTTTGGTCGTAAGGACTGGGAGGTACCAGTTATCCTTAGACCCCTGTCACGGGTGGCTAGGTGATGTGGGTGGAGCCACCAGTCCTTAGGCCCCTGATATGGGTAGGTGAGGACTGTGTTTAATAGGCAAAGCAGTGTCAAACATCAAATACCCATCTCTCCACTGCACAGCTGAAACAGTTGTAGTCTGCCAACAAGGGCCTATTCTCCTGAAATAAGCCCACACAGGACCATTCGGGGGGGAAAGGTATTCCAAGGCCATGGACCCTTTATGCCTGGACAGGAGCCACTTTTATCCTGAGCTCCCTAGTTTAGTGGAGCTGGCAGATTATCTTTTCCCCCAATTGTGAATTTATTCCTTCTCCAAGGCCGGAAGAATGGCTCAGGGCACTCTGCAGGGCCTATCTCAGGCCCACAGAAATTGACAGTCACTGAAGTCAGCTTGGGGGCCTAGGGGCACAGTAAAATATACACAAGAACTTAGCTTTTGGTGAGAGCGGCATTCTTCTCTGGTTCCGGAGGTGTGAGTAGGCTGTGTGGCTGGCTGGCTCTTCCTGAGGAAACTGCATCAGCAATGCTACCACAGCCTGCCCTGGTCGCTCCAGGGAATGGTGCCTCCGGGTTCCCTGCGATCCAGGTCCAGCCACTCCTCTCCGCTTCTGAACCGTCTCTTCCTCCCCCTGCTGTTGAGTCTGTTTTCTAACTTTGCCTTTGATGTTCAGGGCTCCTAGCTTGTCATAAATATTATTGTTTCACATGTTTCTTCGGGTCTTTGTTGTAAGAGGGATCACTGGAAGCATCTGACTATTCTGCCATCTTGGCCCAACCTCTAGACTTTAATTTTGAACAGAACCTCTTGGTGTTGAATGGAAGCTTGATAAATCTGGGGAAATGAATTTATATATATATATTTGATGAGTATTTATTGAGTGGTTATTCTGAGCTAAGTATAATGCAAGGTGTTGGGATACATTGGTGAATCAGTTAGTCTAGTGGGAGGTTATAATTGTTATTAAAGAGATGTTTCATGGAGGCCTGATTTAGATTAGTGGGCCAGGAAAGGCCTCCCTAAGAAAATGTCATTTAATTTGAATTAGGAAGGATGAGTAGAAATTAATCAGGCAAAGAGAGAGAGGAAGAAGGTTCCAGGCAGAGAAAACATTGTATGCTATGACCTTTTGTTGGGAGAAGATAGTTTGTCAAAAGATCAGAAAAAAAGGCCAGTGTAGCTAAGGTGAGAGGTTTACCATAAGAGGCAGATAGGGGCATAAATCATATGTTAAGGCTTTATAAATAGTGTTGAATATCATGAGATTTATTTTAGGTGCAATGTAGAAAATTTTACCCAGAGGCTTACACTGGAGTGCGTTATTAGGTGCCTTCAAGTCGGTTCCAACTCATAGCAACCCTATGTACAAACAGAACGAAATACTGCCTGGTCCTACGCCATCCCCACAATCGTGTTATGTTTAAGCCCATTGTCGTAGCCACTGTGTCAGTCCGTCTCGTTGAGGGTCGACTTTACCAAGCATAATGTCCTTCTGCGGGGACTGATCCCTCCTGATAACACGTCCAAAGTATGTGAGATGAGGCCTCACCGTCATGACTTCTAATGAGCGTTCTAGGTGTACTTCTTCCAGTGCAGATTTATTTGTTCTTTTGGCAGTCCATGATATATTCATATATGGTATCTATTATACTGGAGTCTGAGCTTATATAATATACGTCTCTTTGTTTACTATCATCCTTAGGATAACTGTTCTTGATTAGTTGCAAAGTAATCATTCCCATTTGTTTCAAACCTTACATAGCTGTCCCAGAAGTCATCTATACAAACGATGTTCGGATAGAGAAAGTTAGAGGGCTGAAAAGAATCCTAAAGGCCATTCTTTTGGTTATGTTCAAAGGTATCTGGAGAAGCAAACGAAACTCAGATTGCAGAAGCATTGAAGCGGTATAGTGAGCGGGCATTCTTTGTCCGAGAAGCTCTCTTCCACCTTTTTAGCCTGACTCACGTGATGGAAAAAACAAAGCCAGAAATTTTAAAGGTAAGAATAAGAAAGTGGATACGACATTTTAAAAATTCTTTCCCTGGGTACATGATGACTTTGTGAAGATTTGGTGAAAATTTGCATTTATTCTTTAATTTTTGTTTATAGTGGGGTTGATGATGTAGGATTTCAGTTATTAGCCATAAATGAAGAAGAGAGAAGATAATTGCAGGAGTGTTATTAAAGTTTTATAGTACTCTTATGAAGTAATATAAATGCCTTTCAGTGCATATTTAACTACCTAAAACCAGTGACTATGTAGTCTGATATTTTCTTACCAGGTGTAGAAGAAAATGGAAGTATATGACTGGAATCAGAACACTGCATTTTATATTAACCCTGAATTGCTTCCCACCACCACTCGTCTGTCCATTTGTTGTACTGTGGTGGATTGCATATTGCTGTGGGGCTGGAAGCTATGCCACTGATATTTCGCATACCAGCAGGGTCACACATGATGGACGGGTTTCAGGGGAGCTTCCAGACTAAGACAGACCAGGAGGAAGGACCTGGCAATACACTTGTAAAAAAAAAAAAAACTGGCCAGTGAAAGCCTTATGAATAAGAGCAGAACATTGTCAGAATCAATATCCATGGAAGCACCAATCAAGAAATGAAACAATGTATTGCAGTGGACAAATCTGCTCTTGAAAGTGTTGAAAACCAAAGATGTCACTTTGAGGACTAAAGTGTGCCTGGCCCAAGCCATGGTATTTTCAGTCGCCTCATATGCATATGAAAACTGGACAATGAATTATAAAGATTGAAGAAGAATTGGTGCCTTTGAATTATGGTGTTGGCAAAGAATATTCAATCTATCACAGACTTCCAGAAGAATGAACAAATCTGTCTTGGAAGAAGTACAGCCAGAACACTCATTAGAAGTGAGGATGGTGAGACTTCATCTCACGTACTTTGGACGTGTTTTCAGGAGGGACCAGTCCCTGAGAAGGACATCATGCTTGGTAAAGTAGTTCAGTGAAAAAGAAGACTCTCAATGAGACAAATTCACACAGTGGCTTCAACGATGGGCTCAAACATAGCAATAATTGTGAGGATGGCGTAGGATCAGGCAGTGTTTCGTTCTGTTGAACATAGGGTTGCTATGAGTTGGAATCCACTCGATGGCACCTAACGACAACATTGCTTCCCACAGTATCTCTTTTTAGAAATACAAAATCAGAATTCCGTAAGGCAGTTTCAGTGCTGCTTATGAATCCCCTGTGCTTTTGTAACTGATGCTTGTTATTTCCTAGTTAAGAGTTTTAACAAAGACAGCTTCTAAAGGACAAAAAAGGATTCTTAATTTTGTTGACCGTTTAGGGTAGTGTTTGTCAAAGTGTGTTCCATCACCGCCAGGAGTCTGTGATATGCCTATTTTAAAAAACATATTTGTGGACACCACTGTAAGAAACTTAGATTCAATAGGGCTGAATGGGATGCAGGAATCTGTACAACATAATTCTCACACACATTCAATTTCGAAACATTGAATATGGAGCTATATTATATTTGGTACCTCATTTAGTGGGCACTGTGAGTCGGAATCAACTCAACAGCACTGGGTTTGGATTTTTTTTTTGGTTTAGTGGGCACAACAATCCCAAGGGATAGGTTTTATCTCCTGTTTTACAGATTGTGTAACTGAGCATCTGTGAAGTTAAGAAACAGTAAGTCAGTGGCAGGGCCACAATTGATTTAACCTCCCAGGTATCTTAAATTTTGAGACTGGAGTGATTCATTGGGAACCAGTATCACTTCAGTCCCTAGAATGTTACCCCTAACACTTCTAACTCTGTATACATACCAGACACATACTTGATGTGTCTGTGGATTGTCTTTTTTTGTTTTGGTTACTGTGAACCTGAGCAACTAAAGATTAGACCTCTAGTCCTTGTTGGGACTTCTGACCTGAAATATTTACTCATTCATTTCATTCAGCAAATATTTGATGAGCACCAACTATTTTGCAGGCCCTTGTATTAAGTGTTTTGGTTACATCAGTAAACAAAGATGCCCGCCTTCAAGAAACTTACATTTGCATTAAGACATAAATAAATAAGTAAAAATAACAACATAAAAAAAAATTAGTAGTTTGTAAGGTGATGATAAACAGAGAAAAGAATTGAAGTTGTCAAGGATTTCATTTTACTTTGATCCATAAATAACACCCATGGAAGCAGCAGTCAAGAACTCAAACAAGGCGTTGCATTGGGCAAATCTGCTGCAAAAGACCTCTTTAAAGTATTCAAAAGCAAAGATGTCACCTTGAAGACTAAGGTGCACCTGGCCCAAGCCACGGTGTTTTCAGTCGCCTCATATGCATGTGAAAGCTGGACTGTGAATAAGGAAGACTGAAGAAGAATTGATGGCTTTGAATTATGGTGTTTGCAAAGAATATTGAATATACCATGGACAGCCAAAAGAAGGAACAAATATATCTTGGAAGAAGTACAGCGAGAATGCTTCTTAGAAGCAAGGATGACAAGACTTCATCTCACATACTTTGGACGTGTTATCAGGAGGGACCAGTCCTTGGAGAAGGACATCATGCTTGGTAAAATAGAGAGTGAATAAGAGGAAGACCTTTAGTGAGATGGACTGACACAAATGCTGCAGCAATGGGCTCAAGCATTACAACAAGTATAAAGATGACACAGGACCGGGCAATGTTTCGTTCTGTTGTACATAGGGTTGCTATGAGTTGGAACCAACTCGACAGTACCTAACAACAGCAAGGCGGTGAGTTATGAAAACAATAAAAAGTCAATCAGGGTAAGGGGAACCTGGAAAATGAGGATGGGGAGGAGATTGCAGTATTAAATAGATGATCAGAGTAAGTCTCACGGAGAGAGTGAAATGTGAGCAAAGACTAGAGGGAGGTGAGGGAGCCAGTCAAGTGGCTGTTTGGAGGAAGAGTGATCCAGGCAGAGGCAATACCTAGAGCAGTGCTTTCTAACAGAACTTTCTGTGACTATGTCTGTGCTGTCCAATATAGTAGCCGCTAGCCACATATAGCTGTTGAGCAGTTGAAATGTGGCTAGTGGGACTGGGGGACTAAATTTTCAATTTTGTTTAATTTTGATTGATCTAAATGAAAATGTAAATAGCCATATGGGGTGGTGACAGTCTGAAGTTCTTTTCTAATTGCTTCAATTTTCTCAGTGTACTTGGAAACAAAGTCTTCAACTGAGAGTGAGGAATGAGGAGGGTTTGTTGGGAGCTTGAGGAGAGGGGGAAAGGTGAGAAATACTTGAAGATCTAGCAAAGGCCTGAAGGCAGGAGGGAAAGGACACCACTATGACTGGAGTGGCAAGAGCAGGGGGATAGTAGATGAGATCAAAGAGATAAAAGTAGTCCAGATTATATAGGGCTTTATAAGTCATTGGAAGGTTTTGAACAGAGAAGTGACGTGATCTGATTATTTTGAATAGATCTCCCTGACTACTGCTTTTAGAGTATATTATAGGGGGGACAATGGTAGAAGCAGAGAGACCTGTTAGCAGGGCAGGTAAGAGCTGATGGCGCCTCTCATTAAAGTGGTAGTAGTAGAGATGGTGAAAAGTGATCAGATACTGGATGTATTTTGAATGAAGAGCTAATAGTATTCTCTTAAGGATCAGATATTAGAGGTAAAAAAGAATAATTAACGAATGCCCCCAAATTTTTAGCCTGAGCACTGGAAGAGTAGTTATCATTACCTGTGACGAGTAAGGCAGAGGAAGATACAGAGTTCAGTTTTGAACATGGAATTTGAGATGTCTATCAAACGTTCACATAGAAAGGTCAAGTATACAACTGGATAGATGATTCTAACATTCAAGAGAGAGATTTGAGCTGCAAATTTGAATTTAAAAGCCATCCATATACAGATAGAATTTAAAGCCATAGCACTGGATGAAATCCTGGAGGGAGTAAATATAGATACAGAAGAGAGAAGGTCAAACAGTTGAGCCCTGGAACAAATCAACATTAAGAGGTCAGGGGAGGAGCAGAAAATAGCAAAGGAGACTGAGGAGGAGTCTCCAGTAAGGTAGAAGGAATATCAAATCAGTGAAGTGTTGTTGTTAGGAGTTGTGGAGTCAATTTTGACTCGTAGTAACCCTATATAACAGAGTGGAAGTGCCCCATAGGGTTTCTTAGGCTGTAATCTTTATGGGAGCAGATCACCAGGTCTTTTCTCCCACAGAGCCATTGGTGGGTTTGAACTGTCATGGAATGAGAGCCAAGTGAAGAAAATGTATCGGGGAGGAGGGAATGAACAACTGTATCAAGTGCTGCTGATGTATCGATCAAGTGAGATGAGGACCATTGGATTTAGCAAAATGGAAGTAATTTGTGATCTTGTGGTAGTGGGTGTAAAACCTGTTTGGAATGGGTTTAAGGGAGAATGGAGGGAGAAAAAACTAAAGTATAGGCAATTATTTTTCAGGAGTTTTGCTGCAAAGAGGAGCAGAGAAAAAGGTGGTAGTTAGCAAAGAAAGTGGAATCAAAAGAAGGTTTTTTTTTTTTTGCAATGGCAGAAATAGTAGCTTTTTTTGTATGCTGATAAGAATGATCCAGTGTAGAACAGAAAGTTGATGAGGTGTAAGGGGGAGAATGACTGAAATGATGTCCTTGAGCAGACAAGAAGGGAAGGATCTAGTGTCTAAGCAGAGGAATTAGCTTTAGAGAGGAGCCCAGAAAGCTCATTTATGGTAAGAAGGAGGAAAGTGGCGTGTGTAGGTGGATTTGCTGGTAAGTGGGTAAATGTGGTGGTGACAGTCCAAAGTTCTTTTCTAATTGCTTCAGTTTTCTCAGTGTAGTTGGAAACAAAGTTCTCAACTGAGAGTGAGGAATGAAGAGGGTTTGTTGGGAGCTTGAGGAGAGGGGGAAAGGTGAGAAATACCTAGAACCAGGGAGAGTAAATCAGGATTGCACTCTAACTTCAGCAGTATCCTCAAGGAACTAAAGGTTGGGATTTGAGAGTGAAGTTTGCCACTCGTTTTCTCTATAAAATTCACTAAGAATTTAGTCGGTACTTACCATATAACAGGTACTGTATTCTGTCTTGGAAATACAAAGTTGAGTTATCTATACAGAAATGATTCATTAGCCTTGCAGAAAATCTCTGGACATGAGTAAATTAACACCTGCCTTGACCAGGTGGACAGGAACTAAGTACTTGTAACTGCTATGTCCTGAGCTTTTTGCACTTGAGGTTGAGAAAGACACTTAAGACATCTGTGAAATTTTTATAGACCAACAAAGTAATGTTGCTATATGAAAAGGATTTGTATTTATAAAGTGGATTAAGAGGACTCTTTTTCCCCGCCCCCCCAGCTCGTGGTTACTGGGATGAGAAACCACCCTATGAATTTGCCCGTGCAACTGGCTGCAAGCGCCTGTGTGTTTAACTTAACTAAGCAAGATCTTGCTATAGGAATGCCTGTGCGACTCCTGGCTGATGTGACTCATTTGCTCCTCAAAGCCATGGAACATTTTCCAAACCACCAGCAGGTAATCATAAGGGAATTCAGATTCAAATAGCCCTTTTAGTGTCTCTTTCTATCCATGTCTTCCTTCCATACTTACATTCAGTTCCAATTGAGTAGACCAGAAAGGGAAGTTCGAATGCCTAAGGAGGCTATAAGGTAATAAATTTGTGGTATAGCTAGGTGTAGGACAACAGAGAAGTAGGAAGCTAAAGAATGCATTCACTGCCTGAAAGTGTTTAAATCCAGACATTGGGGGAAAAAGTGCAAACCATACAAAACTTATTTTTCACCTGGATCTTGAGGTTGTGATGATCTCAGTAAACAGGCACAGAATATCTGCTCTGGGCCAGGCATTGTCAAGTGCAGGGATACAAAGATGAGCAAGATTTTTCATTTCTAGAAGTATGGTAGACTATATAACCTATCCAGCTTTCATGATGACATCTAAAATGCTGATTGAATTATTTTTTAAGTCTTTTAAAATTCAATAGTGAGTTGGCAAGTTAGTAAAACGTACTCAGGAGTCCAAAACCAACTGAAAATGGGATATCAGTATCGTGAATGAATCATTAAAGCCAGCTTTCCTCCTTGTGGGCAGTTGCCAAACTGGATGAACTTTGGGCTTTGTTTTTCATGGCATTTGGAAGCCAGGTGGACAGAAAACAAAATCCAGCATCCACTCAAAGTGTGGAATCTAATAAAAGACCCCTTGTATAAAGCTGTGATACCCCGCCCCTTCCCAGAACCACTTCCCAGTACCACTAAGGTACACCTTAGTGTAAGGGTATTATATGTAGTCTGCAAGCTTAGAAAAACAACAAGAGGTAAGATGGAAATAATAAAGATGAAACTAAAAATTAATTAAATAGAAAATAAAGGTACCATTGAATAAGGGAGGATCAACTTTGCCAAGAATTGGTTTTTTGAACGTTTTAATAATAATGACAAATCTTTGGCAAAATTGACCGAGGAAAGTTGAGAGAGAATGCAAACAAATAAGATAAGGAAACAGGGCAGGGAGGAGTGGGAAATGACTGCTTATGGACATGAGTTACTTCTGGGCTGATAAAAATTTCTAAAATTGATGGTGGTGATGGTTGCACAATTCTGTGAATATACTAAAAGCCGTTGAATTGTACACTTCAATAGATGAATTGTATGATATGTGAATTATATCTCAATAAAGCTGTTGTTTTAAAAAAAATGTTCATAATAGCAGTGCTTGTAATGACAACGAATTGGAAACAACCAAATGTCCCTTAGCCTGGGTTTCATCATACAGTGAAATAGTTAAAGGCAGTGAATGATAAATGAATTACAACTACAAACTAAACCCAGGTCAAGCTCAGTAACAAGTTGAATATAAAAAATTTCCGAAGAGTATATACAGTGTGATTCCATTTACTTAAACTTCAAAAACTTGCAAAACTATGTGATATTTAGGGATGCAAATATGTGTTAAAAACAATTTTTTTTTAAAAGCAAGGGACTGTTAAACAAATTCAGGCTGGTGACTCCTCTGAAAGGAGAGGAAATGGTAGGGAATGGAGAGGGGTAAACACGGTATGCTGATGGTGATGTTCTTAAACTGGGTGGTAAGTACACAGCTATTCATTGCATTGTTATTCCTTATACCCTTGCTACTCAAAGTGTGTTCTGCTCACCAGCTGTAGTGGCATCTCCTAGCAGGTTGTTAGAAATGCAGAATCTCAGATCTATCCCAGACCTATTGAATCTTTTTATAAAGATCCCTAGGTGATTTATATGCACATTAAAGTTTGAGAAGCAGCACCCATGGCTTATATACATTTTATAAATATTTTTCTGTATGTATAAATTCTTTAATAAAAGATTTTTAAATGACTCAAATTTTAAAAAATAAATAAGCTCCTGGGAACTCACGGATTAGTGAGAAAGTTGCATATTCTGTAAATTATTGTGTAAGTTCTTTTCTGTTATTTGAACTAAAAGCCACAGAAACTAGAGGAGAGTGATTAATCCAGCCAGCTAGATTGATGTACGGACAAAGGTCTCAGGTAAGACTTTAGTGGGGAGATGACATTTGGGTCAGATTTGGAAACATGAATAGGATCTCACATGGAGAGAAGCAGAGAAAGGCAGAAAAGCAGTGGACCTTATAGGAAAGTACAGGGCATTCCAGAAAGGACAAGTTGCTGTGACTGGAATGTAGGGTAGGTTGGGTGGTGTGGGATGAGGCCAGCAAAATCCAGCTTGGAGCCAGATTTGGTGAAGGCCAGAATAGAAAATCCTTGAATGTTTGCATATTTCAGGCTAAAAAAAAAAACACCCAGTGCTGTCAAGTTATAACCCCCCAAATTCAAAACTCTAGCTAAGTAGAGCTCGAAGGCTATAGCAAATGTCTTCGTTTTTTCTGCATTTGCCTGTGGTGTTTTCAGATGTGATAAGTCATAGGTCCAGTGAAATTTATCTTCTGTTACCATTTTAGCCAGTTAAGCTTAGCACCTCCTTAGTGAATTCAAGCAATGTGTCCCTGTGCTAAGTTCTGCAAATTCAGACACAGGAGTACATAATGCAGTCTAGTGTGGCAAGTACTAGGATAGAAATAAGTACTGTTGGGAGCACAGAAAGAGCATTGAGAAAATAAGGAAAGCTTCCTCAAAGAGGTAACATCTGCCCTGAGCGGAGTTGTGAAAGAAAATTAGGGTTTTTCCAGGCAAAAAAAGGAGGTAAAATGGGCTTTCCAACCAGAGGTAATAGAAATGGCTGTATTATCTCTCTTATCTCCATGGATTCTATACAAATGAACATGTCTGTTTGGGGAGAAGAGTGGGGGAGAAAGGTGGTATAGGGAGAAGGGTGCTCGGCTACATTTTGCAGACGACTATTCAGATTTCTAGGGAGGTAGATGGATCCCCAGGCATAGAGTCCAGCCTATCACCTCGATTACTTCTGCTGAATATAAAACTTACTGAGACGCCTTCTTAATTAATTATACGTGTACCTTACTTGTTCAATATAATCCACCTGGGATTTACTAGTACCGTGTCTTTTCTGTACCATTCCTTTTATTATATATAGTCTGTCTCTCCGATGAAAAAGATAGGATATTGGTTTTATCTTTTTTTTTCTCCTTGAGTAGCTTATATATCATTAGTCTGAGTTTTGCTTTGTGCCTATGATTGAACTCTCTTATAATGAGTTTTCTTTTTTAGATAGGAAATCTTCCAACTGTACACAGAAAGCTTTATAAAATATTAAAAGACCATTTTTCCAAACACAAAAAAATTAGTAGCATGCTATATAACTTTTTTTTTCCTATTTTTTTTTTTTATCCACACCTTAAAAATTCTTACTTTGCTTCCTGGGCCTAATGTCACTTACCGTTTTGTTATGATGGTGTACCTTCACTGTATTGATTGATGATTCCTATTCTCATTTACTCTTGTTTAATTGTACTGATTTGAAATTTATTTAAAAGATAGAGCCGAGTCTATCAGTTATTCTGTATTTAGAGGCTAATGTGTAGAAGACTAGTCCTGTGTACTATGGGTTAGAGTCAAGCTATCTTCAAAGCAGGCTGGCTTAAATTTTTTGATACTACTGTATGGTGGTGCAGTGATTGAGAGTTATGGCTGCTAACCAAAAGGTCCGCAGTTCGAATCCACCAGGCGCTCCTTGGAAGCCCTATGGGACAGTTCTACTCTGTCCTGTTGGATTGCTGTAATTTGGAATAAGCTCAACTGCAACAGGTTTGGCTTGGTTTGGTGTGTTAACCAGCTATAATTTTCAGCCATTGCTTTTGCCATTCTCTCATCTCAAAAACACACAAAAGACAAGATTATCTTCTCATAGGCTGCCAGAAGGGAGGGAGATTAGCAGGAATTTCCTGGCCTGTGAAGTTTCTTACCTAATGGAAGACAGGGAAAAAAATATGTGCAAGTAAGTTTATACAGGTCCAGTGTAAGTCAGTCTTTTAGCAGTAGATGAGCACAGTAAAGGTTATAAGAAGTTACTGGTACTTTATCAGTTTGCTACTTCTTCTCTTTTTTTTTTTCCTTTATACAGGCTACTTCTGTTTAAAAAAATAACAGTAAAATGATACTTTATTTAGGTTGTTTTTCTCCCTTTGATTTTTTAGTTACAGAAGAATTGCCTCCTTTCACTTTGCAGTGACCGGATCCTTCAAGATGTCCCATTTAACAGGCAAGTCATAGCCCTAGAATTTAAAATGGGGCAAACTGAATTTTAAAAATCTTTCTTGGGTCACTTCTTACCAGTTAGTATGTCCCTGGTGTAAGATTAATCGGGTGGATGGTATTGTGGGTTGCCTTACGGAATACTAAATGTACATCTCTAATATACTGCTTTGACATTCATGATAGCAGATTGGCCCTTGTTTGCATAGCCATTTGCTTAAGAATTTATATTGGTTACAGTTTTCAGAATATCTGTACAACTTGCTAGGCTATGTGGGCATCATTATCCCCATTTGAAAGATGAGGAAATTGAGGCATATATTTAGTGTCTTGCCCATGATTATATAATTAGTGGCTGCAAGGCTAGCAAGACTCAGGTCTTCTAGGTTCGGTGTTTTTTTTCTGTATTATACTTACTATTTGATAGTCAATTATGGAGGACACTTTTAAAGCAGAGGTTAAGGGAGGCCGTAAAACTGGATTCCATTAAGTATAAAGGGGTCTTAATTTTCTAAGATGTTGTGATTTGGAAGGTAAAAAGGCAATGGTTTTTCGTTTTTGTGGTTTTTTTTTTAATTGTATTTTTGGTGAAAATTTACACAGCAAATTAGGCTCCCTTTTAACAATTTTTATACATACTGTTCAGTGACACTGGTTACATTTTCCACATTGTGTCAACATTCTCATTATTTTTGTTCTGGTTGTTCCGTTTCCCATTAACCTAGCTTCCCTACCCCCTCCACCCCCCCGCCCCCCCGCCCCATCTTTGCTTTAGGGTAGATGTTGACCATTTGGTCTCAGGTAGATTTTTTTTTTTTAAAGGAGCATAGCACTCACAGATGATAGTGTTTATTTTATGAGCCAATGTATTATTTAGCTGAAGGATGACCCGCAGGAATGGCTTCAGTTCGAAGCTTAAAGGTTATCTCAGGGTGATAGTCTTGGGGGTTCCTCTAGGCTCTGCAGGTCCAGTAAGTCTGGCCTTTTGTTAAGAATTTGAGTTTCATTCTACAATTTTTTCCCATTCTATCCGAGATCATCTATTGTGTCCCTGGTCAAAATGGTTGGTAGTAGTACCCAGGCACCATCTAGTTATTCAAAAGGTGATGTTTTTTATGTTACTATTTCAGAATAGAGTTTTCTAATTATAGTATTTTGAAAAGGAAGTTTACACATCACAATCTAATGAAAAGTATATTTCTCAAACAACAGTTTTACTGTGATTTACTTTTAGTTGGGTAACAATACATTGTTATCTGGCATGGCTGAGGAATGAGGCATTCCATTTAATCTTTGAAATAGATAGCTTGGATAAAAATATAACTACATATTGCAGAGTTTTTAATGAATTTGACTATTGTAAATCATATCAAACTGTAAAGCTACAGGAAATATTTATTTGACTCAGAAAGGACTTCAGGATGCAATTTAATAAATATTGAACATCTATGCTGATACATAGTCCCTCTCCTAAAGATGCTTATCTAGCCAGAGGTTGGCAGACTTTTTCTTAAAGGGACAAATCATAAATATTTCAGGTTTGTGGGCCTTAAAGTCTCTGTTGAAACTACTTAACTCTGCCATTGTACCTGGAAAACATCCCTAGACAGTATGTTTAAAAAAATGGATTGGGCTATGTCCCAATAAAACAGGCCAGCCAGCAGGCAGTATTTTACCTGATCTAGCTCACTGATCTAGCCAGTGCACTTTGCTAGAATATGTGCTCTTTTACTCTGATCTAGCCAGTGCACTTTGCTAGAATGTGTGCTCCTTTGTGGTCAGGCTGTAATTGTTCATCTCTTTGTCTCTAGTGCTTAAATGAATGTTTAATGAATGGGTAGATGAATGATTAAATGAATATAATATAAAAAAGAATTTCCCATAGAAGTGTTGGCAGAATGCATTGGGTCCTCAAACAGGAGGGAAAGATATTATCTGATTGGTGATCATTAAAGACTTCTGTCTTAGCCACCTAGTGCTGCTATAACAGAAATACCACAGTTGGATGGCTTTAACAAAGAGAAGTTTATTCTCTCACAGTGCAGTAGGCTACAAGTCTAAATTCAGGGCACTGGCTCCAGGGGAAGGCTTTCTTTCTCTGTTGACTCTGGAGGAAGATCCTTGTCATCAGTCTTCCCTTGGTCTGGGAGCATCTCAGCACAGGAACCTCAGGTCAAAGGAAGCGTTCTGCTACTAGCGCTGCTTTCTTGGTGGTCTGAGCTTCCTGTGTCTCTCTGCTAGCTTCTCCCTTTTACATCTTGAAAGAAATTGGCTTAAGACAGTGGGGTGGGTAAGGAAAATAACATCAGATGACAAAATGGTAGACAATCCTAACCAAAACAAAACCAAACCCACTGCTGTCAAGTCAATTCCGACTCATAGCAACCCTATAGGACAGAGTAGAACTGCCCCATAGAGTTTCCAAGGAACTCCTGGAGGATTTGATCTGCCGACCTCTTGGTTAGCAGCTGTAGCACTTAACCACTACACCACCATGGTTTCCAGACAATCATACAATACTGGAAATCATGACCCAGCCAAGTTGACACATATTTTGGGGGGACATAATTCAATCCATGACCACTTCATGTTAGCAATGACACTTGAGATAATAAACGTGTATGAAACACTGTTGGCCAGGCAGTGAGCTAAGTGTTTTACATATGTTTATTCACTTCTCACAACAACTTGTGAAATTGTTACTCTTGTAGTCTTCATTTTACGGATGAGGAAATGGAGGCACAGAGAGGTTTAGTAATTTGCTCAAGGTGTTAGGGTAGTAAGTAGCAGAGTCGAGATTTAAGTCCAGAGCCTGCACTTTTTATATCATACTGTATTGCCTTGAAGATGGCAGCTGGTTGGGTTGATTGTTTTAGGCTATGGAAACTGCATGAACACATGCACGGTCGATAATAACTTATTTTATTATTATCATTAATATTTGGTACAACTAAAATTCAAATCCAGGACTGACTTAAGAATGTGTGTTCTTAGCTACTAGGCTATACTGCTTTGTAATTGTGGACATGTTTGGGGACTAGCGAGTAGTCCACCTTTGCAGAGAGCGTAAGGTGGGCAGGAAAGAAGATTTGAAAGTATATTGCCATGCCAGAGTCTTATTAGAATGCTATGAGTACAGGAGTGACATTATACCTAAGTCCTTTGACAGGTTTATTTATTACCAGTATGTAGGCACAAATTGAAGGGAAAGTACTGAAAGCAAAGAGGCCAATTAGGAGTCTCTTGCAGAAGAACAGAATGCCAGTAATGGGCCTCATTAGAGATGGCCTTCGGAATAGAAAGGAAGTAGTAGTAAATTTGAAGGAAGTTGCAGAGGATTAACCAACATCAATATAATCATTCAGCCAGTGTGTATTAAGCATTATTTACGTGTCGAGCACTGTGTTGGGTACTTGATATAAAGGGCTAAGTACAATATGGTCCCTTCTCTCCAGGGAGCTCACAGGCCAATGGGGGATTCAGGTGAGTCTACAGGTAATCACAGCTTTCTGACAAAGATATAAACAAAGTGTAAGCAGCAGTGAGAAGGCAATGATAAACTCATCAAGAAAAACTTCTCAAAGGAAGTGATATTTGAGCTGAGTCTCAAAGGATGAAACTATGGGTAAAATAATCAGCTATATTTTGTGGTGTCATCCTTTGTTTTTCTCCTTATCTCACATCCCACAATTAGTCTTTTGGCAAATCCAGCTCTGTGTTCAAACTATATCCAGAATTTGACCATTCTCTTCACTCCCACTTCTATCACTTTAGTCCAAGTATTTCTCAGCTGAACTATTGCAGTAGCCTCTTAACTGTTCTCCCTGCTTTTGGCCTTATCCCCTAAAGCTTATTCTAAAAACAAATGATAGAGTAATTAAAACATGTCAGTTCATGTCACTTCTGTACTCCAAATCCTCTAATGGCTTTACATCTAACTCAGAATGAAAGCCAATTCTTCACTAAGGCCTTACATGATCTGGCCCTCTTGTTACTTGTGACCTCATCTCTTACTACTCCGTGTTCTCTCTGCTCTGGCCTCACTGGCTTCCATGCTGTTTCTCAAAACCTCTAGACACACTCCCACTTCAGGGCTGTTATACTTCCCATTCTCTCTGCTTGGAATGCCTTTTTTCCCTAGATATTCTCATGATCAGTTCTCTTACTTCCTTGAAAGCTTTGATGAGGCCTTCCATAGAAACCTTATATAAAGTTTCAACATTTCATAACCCCCTTTCCCTGCTTTATTTTTTTTTCTCTCCATAGCATGTGTCAGTAACTAACCATACCATGTATTTTTACTAGCTTATCTGATTTATTATCAGTCTTCTCCACTAGCATGTAAGCTCAATGAGAGTCAGGACTTTTGTCTGTTTTGTTCACTGCTTTATCTCTAGCACCAAGAACAATACCAAGCACAAAGCAGGGACACAATAATTGTGAATGAATGAATGTTCTTCTGTTGGGCATTATGAAGAACCACAGAATACATAAACTATTACTATAGTATAAAAATGTTATAATTCTGGAAGATGAAATGCCAGACAGAGAGTTTTGACCATGTTTTCCAAATTCTGCTTCTTTACAAAGTGCTGTCAGAATTAATAATAAGGCACCATCTCCAAAATACCGTGTAATTGTTATTCTCTGTCAGTTCAGAGAGATTTTCCATTTCATTCTTACCTTCCTTCCTAAATTGTAGTATCAGTTCCCAGCTGGAGCTCTGAAACTGCACTCAGGGCACCAGGATTAATCTTGAAACCCTTTGTGTATTTTCAGGTTTGAAGCAGCCAAGCTTGTCATGCAGTGGCTCTGCAACCACGAGGATCAAAACATGCAAAGGATGGCAGTTGCTATAATTTCCATCCTGGCTGCCAAGGTACCTGAACTCTTGCTGGATAATTCTTTGTAGACAGCTGTTTCCCATTACAGTTACTATATTCCCCTAAATTTCTGTACCAGAGAGAGTCTGCCATTCAGGCTACATTCAATATGGCACTGTTCCAGGGCACTCTGAGATTTTAGTCTGACATTGGAGTCTGTTACAATGAATGAGTTCTTGGACATTTACCTTGTCTTCTTACTTGCAGCTTTCTACAGAGCAAACTGCACAGCTCGGTGCTGAGCTCTTCATTGTTAGGGTAAGTCTGTTATCTTCTCTAAGCAGGCCACTAGAGAGTGGTTTTTAGACAGTGTCGTGTATCTTCTGACATTTTGTATTTTTTTAAAAACGGTGTTACTTCTAAATTAACTTATTTTCTTTTTTCCCATAGAAATAGTTTTTATTCGTTCACAAAAGTGAAAAGAGCCCTGAACTAGAAGTCAGATAACCTAGGATCTAACCTTGAAAACTCACTTTGTGAATTTAGACAAGTTACTTGAACCATTGAGACCTAAAAATAACCCTTAAGGTCTTATCTAGTTCTAAAAGTCTATGATTTTTGTTATTTTTGAAGCAAATGTGGAGTTCTTACTCTAGGCATAAGATTGTATTCGGTGCTCTGGAGAAGAAAATAAAGAACTGGTATATGACTTTGCTTGCTTACAGTTCAGTTGAGGAAGTAATATATGTAATGGCTAGTGAAAAGTTAAAAAAACAAAAACCTTAAAGAGAGTAAATATAAACAGCATTTTAGGGAGGGCTGGAGGCAAATAAAATCCACTTAGCTTCCTGTCACCATCCTGGCATGAGGTATCTGAGCAGTAACAATAAAAGGTAAAATCATATGAGAGATTCTGCTTTTGTATGATTTAAAAATTATATATGTATGAGAAAGTGAAGTCATGCACTCATTTATAAAGGATCAGGTACCTGCCATCTTTCTAGATGCTGGGGGTTTATAATGAATTAGCTGTAACTCCTTCCCATAAGAAACTCACAGTATAGTAGAGAAAATAGCTGTAGAGACATGGTTGTAATGCAGTCTAATAAGCATAATAATAGAGGTTTGAATGATAAAGGAATGTTGTAAAGAGAGAAGACTGTAGTATAATGGAAAGAGTAAACATTCTAGAGCTGACATATCTGGGTTTATTTCCAATTCTATCACTTACTAGCTGTGCAATTTTGGGCAAGTCCAATAATTTTCTTGGAGGTGATAAAAAATACTTCATACAGTTATGAAGATTAAATAAGGAGAAAAAAATATAATTGAAGGAATATACATTAAGTACCTAGCACAAAATAAAAAGATGCTGGTTTTATTTTTACTGTTTTCAGGAAGGACATTCGAGATTTTGGAATGGCTTTTTATTGCTGTATGTGTGTCTCAGTAATTTTGACTAAAAAAAGGTATAAAAATTAAAAGGTTTTAAGGAAATAGTCTACTCGTGAAACTCTGGTGGCATAATGGTTAAGAGCTACGGCTGCTAACCAAAAGGTCGGCAGTTCAGATCCACCAGGTGCTCCTTGGAAACTCTATGGGACAGTTCTAGTCTGTCCTGTAGGGTCACTATGAGTCGGGAAAATCAAGCTTAGCTTAAGCGGAGATTAGTAGTAGTAGTAATAATGAATGGTCCCTAGGTGGTGCAGTGAGTTTGCACTTGACTGCTAAGCTAAAGGTTGGCAATTCAAACCCACCCAGCAGTGCCACGGAAGAAAAGGCCTGGCAGTTTGCTTCCATTAAAATTACAGTTAAGAAAGCCCTACTGAGCAGTTCTACTCTGTAACATATGGGGTTGCTGTGAGTAGGGCTTCAAACAGGTTCATTCCAGTTCAAACCCCTGCTGAGAAATTTGCATTTCTAATAGGTTCCCAGCTGATGCTAATGATTCCACCCCAGATATTCTGAATCAGAATCTACATTTTAATTTGGGGTCTTGGTAAAATGTTTTTTTTTTTTTTGATTTAGTGTTAGAGTTCCATAAGTTGGAATCCACTAATAACTACAAGAAGTGATGATGATGAAAGCTAACATACATTTTTTTGAGCTCTTAATTATCACTTCCAATTTACAAATGAGAAAACAAAGAAAGAGGTAAACAACGTTACACAGCTAGTCAGAGGCACAGATGATATTTAAGTGCAGCCAGCCCGATTCTGGTGCCATGCTTTTGACCACTACGCTATTAAGTTACCTAATTGTACTTAGATGTTTTTCTTAAAATTTTTTTCCTGTGTTGTGAATTACCTTTAATAATAAAAAAAATAATAATAGTATTCATTAATATTTTCTTATATGTTTTAGCAGAGCTTTCTTTTACCCCCAAAAGTATAATCTAAAAGTGGAAATATGGAATTACCTTTTAAACATTAAATTTCTTAGATAAAAGCTGCGATAGAAATAATTTACAAAGAGAATTTCAGAACTATTATCCTCTTTACATCCAATATAGATTTTCTCTTACAAGTGTACGTAGCTTATTCTTTCTTTTTTTCTTAAGGAAAACTTGGAGTTAGAATAGGTCTTCCAATTTCTACTCTCTCCTACAAAGTTGAAGGACTATGATCAAGTTACTTAATATTTCTCAGACTCAGTTACCTCTCCTGCCAAATGGGGTTAACTGTATACTACAATATAGAATATAGTTTGCTGATGCTTGATAAATGTTAGTTTCATATGCCCTTCTCCCCTCTACCTTTTTAATCCCAGGATCTGAAATAAGAATATGTTGTGACCAGTTGTGTAAAATAGTTATCCTAAGCTTTTAATATTTTTTTTTTAATATTTTGGTTTTAATTGTTATTTAGAGATGATTAGATTATTGGTATGATCAAAATAATAAAATATTTATGAAGACCCTATACACCTACTCCTCACTTATCGACTGTCTCATCATGGACATTTCACATTTACACAGTAGTAAAAAATCTGCTATCCGACTATTGTGCGCTGCCCCGGGGTATTTAACCCCAGTCTGGAACTCGGGGGGCTCTAGCTCCAACCGGCTAGCTCTTCCCCTCTCTCCTTCTGCCTCTCTCCTGGCATGCTTCACCCCTACCCCTCGTCCCCGCCTTGTGTGTGGGTACTGGGAGCTGGCACAGGTGGAGGGCTGCACTCACCTCTGCAGGGCCACTGGGCACCACCCAGCCGACCGCCCCGCTTCTCGCACCAAGTGCACCGCGGAGCCTGAGCTGGGACGCCGGGCGGCTGAGGATGCCTGGCCAGCAGCCCGCAGCATGGATTCGGATTCCTGCGAGCAGAGTGAGGGCAAGCTCATGACCTCTGCAGGTACAGAGGGGCCGTGGCCGCCCGCTGGGAGGGTTGGGGTAGGGGAAGAGGGGAGGCTGGGGCAGGAAATCGCAAGTATTTCACTAATGCCAATTTTCGCCTAATGACCTGGTCTTTGGAACCTAAAAAACCACGTGGATAAGTGAAGAGTGGGTGTACTTTTTACCTGTTTGAAGAAAGTCTAATCCAAGGGTCTGTTTGGTGTACTTATAAAAACCTTTAAACGAAATGCTTTAAGCTGTGAGACCATTTCTCATGGATTTGTGGTTATTGCAATTCAAAAACATGAGAACTTAATTCTATTTTCTTCTTTCAGCAACTTCTTCAAATAGTGAAGCAGAAAACCAATCAAAATTCCGTGGACACTACTTTGAAGTTTACATTGAGTGCGCTTTGGAACCTCACAGATGAATCCCCAACCACATGCAGACACTTTATTGAAAACCAAGGGTTAGAACTCTTCATGAGGGTTCTAGAGGTTAGAATGGGAATTTAGTTTACAGTTTTGACATTTATTGGTTTATTAAGCATTTATTTACTATATTTGGTTCTTTACTAGTTATAGGTTTCTCTTTCTTTTTTATAGTCTTTCCCGACTGAGTCATCCATTCAACAGAAAGTCCTAGGACTTCTGGTAAGATATAAGTACTTCCTTCTGGATTTCAAGCTGTAATTATTTTCCATCTGAGATAATACTTTGAAAGTTGCTACTATGATATTTATAAACATTTAATGACATTGGAAAATACATACAATGTAATTATTATGTGAAAAAACCGGGCTATAAAGCTTTGTATACATATACGATTTTAACCACATTAATATAGGAAAAAAGTAAATTATACTTTACATTTTTTATAATGTACACTGTTTTAAAGTTAGCATGTTTTACTTTTATAATCAGAAAAAAGACCTCATTTTAAAATGTCTGTAACCTACAAGTGTTTTTAGATGCTATGCTTTGTAATTAATAATTACTACCTAAAGAATTGCTTTACAAGTCAAATATTTCATAATATATTTGGATATAGGCTAAGATGAGCCCTCTAGGATTTTGAGGCAATGATGAAGAGAGAATCAAATGTTTTGTTCCTTTTCATCACTGCAGCAGGTTAAGTGCCTATGTGGTAAAAGCCATTTTAGAGCAGACGTCTGCTCTCAAGAAATTAGATCAAAAGAGGCATAGGTTAGTGAATAAAAAAAAATGTGACTTGTGTTTGTTTTCAGATGCAGGAGTATAACAGGCTGAACAATGAACAGATGAATTTTGAGAGAGTTGAGGGCTGGTATTTCATCAGGAACATAAAAAAAGATCTATCTATTCATTGTAACTTGGTTAGTTCTGTATAGTAGAAAATAGAAAACCTAAATGTCCATAATTTGTTGTTGTTGTTAGGTGCCATAGAGTCAAGTCCAACTCATAGCAACCCTGTACCACAGAATCAAACACTGTTGGTCCTGCATTACCCTTACGATTGTTGTTATGCTTGAGTCCATTGTTGTAGCCACTGTGACAATTCCATTGTGGGTGTTCCTCTTTTCTGCTGACCCGGTACTTTACCAAGCATGATGTCCTTCTCCAGGGACTGATCCCTCCTGAGACATATCCAAAGTGCGTAAGACACAGTCATGCCATCCTTGCTTCTAAGGAACATTCTGGTTGTACTTCTTCCAAGACAGATTTGTTCGTTCTTTTGGCAGTCCATAGTATATTCAGTATTCTTTGCCAACATCACGATTCAAAGGCATAAGTTCTTTTTTGGTCTTCCTTATTCATTGTCCAGCTTTCACATGCATATGATACAATTGAAAATACCATGGCTTGGGTCAGGTCCATCTTTGACTTCAAGGTGATGTCTTTGCTTTTCAACGCCTTAAAGAAGTCCTTTGCAGCAGATTTGCTGAATCGAGTGCGTCTTTTGATTTCTTGACTGCTGCTGCCATGGCTGTTGATTGTGGATCCAAGTAAAATGAAATCCATGACAACTTCAGTTTTTTCTCTGTTGATCATGATATGGCTTATTTGTCCAGTCGTGAGGATTTTTGTTTTCTTTATGTTGAGGTGCAGTCCATACTGAAGGCTGTGGTCTTTGATCTTCATCAGTAAGTGCTTCAAATCTTCTTGACTTTCAGCAAGCAAGATTGCGTGATCTGCATAACACAGGTTGTTAATGAGTCTTCTTCCAATCCTGCTGCCCTGTTCATATAGTCCAGCTTCTCAGATTGTTTGCTCATCATACAGGTTGAATAGATACAGTGAAAGATAAAACCCTGATGCATACCTTTCCTGACTTTAAACCAATCAGTATCCCCTTGTTCTGTCGGAACAACTGCCTCTTGATCTATGTATAGGTTCCTCATGAGCACAGTTAAGTATTCTGGAATTCCCATTCTTTGCAATATTATCCATAATTTGTTATGATCCACATAGTCGAATGCCTTTGCATAGTCAGTAAAACACAGATAAGTAAACATCCTTCTGGTATTCTCTGCTTTTAGCCAGGATCCATCTGACATCAGCAATGATATCCCTGGTTCCACATCCTCTTCTGAATCTGGCCCCAATTTCTGGCAGTTCCCTGTTGATATACTGCTGCAGCCATTTTTGAATGATCTTCAGCAAAATTTTGCTTGCATGTGATATTAATGATATTGTTCGATAGTTTCTGCATTCTGGATCACCTTTCTTGGGAATAGGCATAAATATGGATCTCTTCCAGTCGGTTGGCCAGGTAGCTGTCTTCTAAATTTCTTGGCGTAGACTAGTGAGCACTTCTGGCGCTACATCCATTTGTTGAAACATCTCAATTGATATTCCGTCAATTCCTGGAGCCTTGTTTTTCGCCCGCACCTTCAGTGCAGCTTGGACTTCTTCCTTCAATACCACTGGTTCCTGATTATATGCCACCTCATGAAATGGTTGAATGTCAACTAATTCTTTTTGGTATAATGACTGTATATCCCTTCCATCTTCTTTTGATGATTCCTGTGTTGTTTAATATTTTCCCCATAGAATCCTTTGCTATTGCAACTCGAGGTTTGAACTTTTTCTTCAGTTCTTTCAGCTTGAGAAATGCCAAGCGTGTTCTTCCCTTTTGTTTTTCTATTTCCAGGTCTTTGCATATGTCATCATAATACTTTACTTTGTCTTCCCGAGCTGCCCTTTGAAATCTTCTGTTCAGCTCTTTTACTTCATCATTTCTTACTTTTGCTTTAGGGGCTCGACGTTTCAGAGCAAGTTTCAGAGTCTCCTCTGACATCCGTCTTGGTCTCTTCTTTCTTTCCTGTCTTTTCAATGACCTTTTGCTTTCTTCATGTATGATGTCATCTGGTCTTCGGTCATTAATTAGTGTACAAACTGTCAAATCTATTCTTGAGGTGGGATATACTCAAGGCTGTACTTTGGCTGTTCTGGACTTGGCTCTGATTTTCTTCAGTTTCAACTTAAACTTGCATATGAGCAATTAATGGTCTGTTCCATAGTCAGCCCCTCGCCTTGTTCTGCCTGATGATATTGAGCTTTTCCATCGTCTCTTTCCACAGATGTAGTCGATTTGATTCCTGTGTATTCCATCTGGCGAGGTCTCATGTGTACAGTTGCCGTTTATGTTGGTGAGAAAAGGTATTTGTGTTGAAGAAGTCGTTGACCTTCAAAATTCTATCATTCAATCTCCGGCATCATTTCTATCACTAAGGCCATATTTTCCAACTACTGATCCTTCTTCGTTTCCAACTTTTGCATTCCGATCACCAATAATTATCAATGTATCCTGATTGCATGTTTGATCAATTTTAGACTGTAGAAGCTGATAAAAATCTTTAATTTCTTCATCTTTGGCCCTCATGGTTGGTGCATAAATTTGAATAATGGTCTTATTAACTGGTCTTCCTCGTAGGCATATGGATGTTATCCTATCACTGACAGCGTTGTACCTCAGGATAGATCTTGAAATGTTTCTTTGAGGAAAGCCACACCGTTCCTCTTCACATTGTCATTCCCAGCATAGTAGACTATATAATTGTGCAATTCAAAAAGGCCAATACCAGTCCATTTCAGCTCACTAATGCGTAGGATATCAATGTTTATGCATTCCATTTCATTTTTGACAGTTTCCAGTTTTCCTATATTCACGCACTGTACATTCCAGGTTCCAGTTATTAATGGATGTTTGCAGCTGTCTCTTCTCATTTTGAGTCGTGTCACATAAGCAGATGAAGGTCCCAAAAGTTTTAGTCCATCTGTGTCATTAAGGTTGACTCTACTTTGAGGAGGCAGCTCTTCCCCAATCATCTTTTGAGTGCCTTCCAATCTGGGGGGCTCATCTTCCAGCACTATATCAGACAATGTTCTGCTGCAATTCATAAAGTTTTCACTGGCTAATGCTTTTCAGAAGTAGGCTGCCGGGTCCTTCTTCCTAGTCTGTCTTAGTCTGGAAGCTCAGCTGAAACCTGTCCTCCATGGGTGACCCTGCTGGTATCTGAATACTGGTGGCGTAGCTTCTGGCATCACAGCAACATGCAATATCCATAATAGGGGAATTATTAAATAAATCACAGTATTTGATTGCCTTATTCAGGGTTCATATGATTGTAAGATACCAAAGTTGAGTCAAGTCATTTAAAGGATTTATAAAGCTCTGATAAGGCTTTAAAAATGCCTTTTTTTTTTTTTTTAGAGGAATGCATGCTTTTTTTTTTTACTTACAAGGATTGCTTGCTTATTATAACTAGTGAAATAGTTCAAAGATATATAAAAATATTTAAGACTCTTTCCCTGGCCTTTCATCGTTTTCAGCTTCATGACATAATTAATACAGCTTGATGTGCTTCCTCCCATATCTTTCTCCATTACCTTATGAATAAATTTTTTCCAATAACCTGTTTTTAGATATTGTTTCTAATTTTATGCATTCAGAGAACACACTTTGCTTGATTTGAGTCATTTTGAATATACTGAGACTTGGGTTATGGCCCAGAATATGGTCTATCTTGGTAAATGTTCTGTGTGCACTTGAGAAGGATGTGTATTCTGCTGTTGTTGAGTATTAAAAAAATAAAATAAACCTGTGACCATCTAGTCAATTCGAACTCATACCAACCCTATAGGACAGGGTAGAATTGCCATATAGGGTTTCCAAGGAGCAGTTGGTGGATTTGAACTGCCAACCTTTTAGTTAGCAGCCAAGCTCCTAACCACTGCTCTATTAGGGCTCCTGTTGTTGACTGTACCTAAAACACCAAACCCGTTGTCATCAAGTTGATTCTGACTCATAGCAACCCTATAGGACAGGGTAGAACTGCACCATAGAATTTCCAAAGAGCAGCTGGTAGATTCAGACCACTGACTTTTTTTGGTCAGCAGCCTGAGCTCTTAACCACTGTGCCATCAGGGCTCCATTGCTGGGTATAGTGCTCTATAAATATCAATCGGGTCTAGTTGGTTGATAGTCAAGTATACTGTGTGCTTCAAATCAGAAGGTCAGCAGTTTGAACCCACTGGCCGTGCTCCATGGCCACCAGGGCAGCACAGGTAAGAGGAACCCAAAGAGAACCAGGCAGTTTTGCTGAGCTAAGGAGACAGAGATCAGAGTTCAAGGTAGCCAAAGCAGTAAAAATTAATAGAAAGGAAAAAGCTCCACAAAGAGAGAGAGCTCCAGAAACCTAGCTAGAGAGAAGGCCTCTCAAGTCTTTGGCTGAGTACTAATATGGAGTGAAACTCCATGAGGCTAGGGAAAGAACCATCAGAAATCCATACATGAACAAATCCCAGAGCTCACACAGGGCTGGAAGAATTCATATTTCCACATGCCAGAGTGAAGATCTGTGGCTGCTAACCAGAAGGCCAGCAGTTCAAATCTGCCAGACGCTCCTTGGAAACTCTGTGGGGCAGTTCTAGTCTGTCCTGTAGGGTCAGAAGAAGTCGGAATTGACTTGATGGCAGCGGGTTACCTGTGCTACAAGTTACATTTTTTGTATTCCCTCTCTCAGGAATCACATTTCTACACTGCCTATTGTCCAGTGTCTGAAAACAGTTCTCTCATATATTTTGTCTGGTTTTCTAGTAACTTGTTTACAGCAGGCTGTTCTGTTTTGTCCTGTTCCTTTTTTTTTTTTAATGTTGGTCTCAGGGTCTTCTCTTGTATTTTTGAATACTTCTTTTATCAGTTTAATTTTATTATGCATTTACTGTCTTGTATTATATGAGGCTCTTGGGAGTCTAATCTATTGTGCTTGATGATTCTCACTCATTGTGAATTGTAATTTAAGACTGTGATGTCATCTTTTGCAAGTCTTTGAGTTCAAGATGTATCCTCCCAGAAGGGCTTTATATTTTTTTCCACCAAGCTTGGAGGAGATGGAAGATCACCTTTTAAAATTTTTTGTTTTTATTATTTTACAAGGCTTTTTATTTGTTTTATTTTTGTCATTATAACAATGATACATGCTCTGTGTAACAAATATAAATAGGGAAGAATATAAAATATGAATGTAAATGCTTTTTCTTGTTTGTAACATGAAATTAGAGGGGGAGCTTAAGAGACATTGATTAGTCATTGATGCTGATGGGAAAAGTTACGATTATAGACATTCATGTAGTGAGTACAGTTAAACTTGTCTCTTCCACCTCCTTTTTTCCATGATTGAAGAAGAAACTTGTTGGTCATTATAGAGTATACATTTGTACGTGATGCCTTGCATTTTTGGTTAATGTAGAATGACTTAGACTAAGGAGTGAATAATCTCTTAACAATTAAAAGGCTGGGGTTGAACACAGACTTATGTGGTTACAAAGGGGGGAGGGAGGGAGGGAGGGAAAGGGCTTTTTATTGATCAATCTGTAGATAAGAACTGCTTTGGGTGAAGGGAAAGACAACACTCAATACAAGGAAGGTCAGCCTAATTGGACTGGATTAAAAGTAAAGAGGTTTCCGGGATAAAATGAAAGCTTCAAAGGTCAGCGAAGCAGGGGCTGGAGTCTGGGGAACTTGGTTTGAGGGGACTTCTAAGTCAATGGGCAAAACAATTCTATTATGAAAACACTCTGCATCCCACTTCGAATTGTGGCGCCTGGGGTCCTAAATGCCAACAAGCGGCCATCTAAAATACATTAATTGGTCTCAACCCACCTGGAGCAAAGGCAAAGGAAGAACACCAAGGTCACACGACAACTAAGAACCCAAGAGACAGAAAGGGCCGCATGAACCAGAGACCTACATTATCCTGAGACCAGAAGAACTAGTTGGTGCCTGGCCACAATCGATGTCTGTCCTGTCAGGGAGCACAACAGACAACTCCTGAGGGAGCAGGAGACCAATGGGATACAGACCCCAAATTCTCATTAAAAGACCACACCTAATGGTATGATTGCGACTAGAGGAATCCCAGAGACAATGCTCCCCAGAACTTCTGATGGCACAGGACAGGAACCATCCCCGAAGACAAATCATCAGGCATGAAAAGGACTGGTCAGTGGGGGGGAGAGAGATGCTGATGAAGAGTGAGCTAATTAAATCAGGTGGACACGGGAGAATGTGTTGGCAACTCTTGACTGGAGGGGGGATGGGAAGATAGAGAGAGAGGGAAGATGGCAAAATTGGCACGAAACGAGAGACTGTAAGGGCTGACTCAATAGGGGGAGAGCAAGTGGGAGAAGGGAGTAAGATCTATGTAAATCTACATGTGACAGACTGATTGGAATGGTAAATGTTCACTTGAAGCTTAATAAAAAAAAAAAAGGCTGGGGTTGTTAGTTTCTAAGTAATGGAGTCTATGTGTTAAGAGAATTATGATTTCTTATTAAATCAGATTAAGTCTTAAGAATGAAGATTAATCTTGGGAGTAGTGAGATAAGTTGGCTTTCATATACTTTGGGAGAAGATCAAGCAGTCTAAATTGTCCCCCAATTGTTTCCCATATGAACAAAGGGCTTCCTTATGTACTGCCTGTGTAAGCTATCACACCCCAAGTTCAGATAAAACACCTGGCATCTGAAGGCCAGCAGTATCCCGGCAAGGCTTTGGCATTCAGCGGAGGTCTAAGGCTGTGAAATTTGTAAGACACAAGACCACCATACTGCTCAATTAGATGGATGCTATTTTGGCTTCATCTTACTTAGGCTTTCCACAGCATTCAGAACTGCTAATCCCTTCATCATTTTGTTATACTCACCCCTTTCTGCCTTCTAGATACCACACTCTCCTGACTCTCACTTGTTGTTGCTTCTCACTTTCTCTAGACCATACCCAAAACCAAAAACCAAACCCACTGCCGTTGAGTCGATTCCAACTCATAGCAACCCTATAGGACAGTAGAACTGCCCCATAGGATTTCCAAGGAGTGCCTGGTGGATTTGAACTGCTGACCTCTTGGTTAGTAGCTGTAGCACTTAACCACTATGCCACCAGGGTTTCCCTAGACCATACAGATGGTGTAAATTTGAACTACAGTCTTGTAGGACAGGCTCATGATTATACACTGCAGGGCAAGACTTTTCCCTTTAGGCCAGAGCTCAGATTACAAGAGACAATCCTGTTTATTGTAATCCTGTAAGTAGACTTACATAGTAGACCTATGTAAGTCTACTGTTTCATTGAGGAGTAATCCTTTGAAACTCTTGGCCTTCTGTGGGCAGTCTCAATTCCTATTTCTAGCCCTTACTTTTTACCCTTGCATGGCTATTAAAACCCAATTCTCTTGCCCCTACAAGTCAGTAATTGCCTGGCTTTAGTTTGTTTTCTTGCTGCTTTTTGACCCCAGCAAGTATAGTTACTTAGTTAAAGGATGTTAGTTATTTTCAGCCATAATTTCTAGATATTTTATAGCATGAGAGTTTTTAGGTTATCTAATTTGCCATTTTATCTGAAAAGGAAATCCCTACTGTTTATTATTTTACTGTTTGGGGAGGAAAGAAAAAAATCACCCATAATCCCACTATCCTAACATAGGAATAATCTTCGCATTTTGTCCATGTGCAGATACATGTTTAAATCATTGTAATCTCTGTTCTTTCTTAAAGTGCAAAGAATCTCTCTTCTTTCTTAAAGTGTAAAGAATCATTTAGCCCTTTATTGTATGTATTACTTTAATTTTTATGTCTTCTTTTGTTTCCAGAACAATATAGCTGAAGTACAAGAATTGCATTCTGAATTAATGTGGAAGGATTTTATAGACCACATCAGTAGCCTTCTACACAGTGTTGAAGTGGAAGTCAGTTACTTTGCAGCTGGAATTATTGCCCATTTAATATCCAGAGGTGAACAAGCCTGGACTTTGAGCCATAGCCAGAGGAATTCTCTTCTGGATGATCTGGTAGGATCATTTGATATTTTCTGGAAACAAATGAAAATCACTCATAGTGGTCAAACTGTCAAAACCTCATAATGTAATAGTGTAGTGCTAAATAAATATTATAACCTTTTGTGTGTGTGTCTTGTGTCTTGTAGCATTCAGCTATTTTGAAATGGCCAACTCCAGAGTGTGAGATGGTAGCATACAGGTAATTATCATGATAATTAATATTAACTCAGCAATGTAGTCATTTGCTTCCCTAGAGATCATTTCTATGGAATGTAGTTTTTCCCTTAGCCATCTATCTTAGAACTTGCTTTAAAAGAGGCAAGGGATTTTGACTTTGTTGTGCCACCTGCCATTTAGCAGTCCTTTCTTCATTCCACATTTATTGAAGACAAGTGCCAGGTACTTGTTCTGTGCTTTATGAAATTCAAAGATGAATGTGGCACGGTGCCTGCACACAAGAATCATACAGTGTAGTGAGGTAGACCAGGTGTGAATCAGGTATAATTCACCGTTACGCTAGATATGTGCTAGGCAGTTAAAGATGAGAGGACTTAAAGCTACACTGAAAAATCATAAAAAGCTTCTAGAGGAGGTGATTTGTGAGCTGGATTTTGAGAGATTAATTAAGTAGGGGCAGGAAATTTCAGGAGAGGAAACAATGTGTCAGTACAAAGTAGTGTAAAACAACAAGACACATTGAAGGAACTAGAAGTAGCATCAGATTAATTTGGGCAGACAGGTTGTAATCATATATTGTAGCGCATACTGTATGCCTGACTATAACAGTTTGGTAACTTGATAGCTATGTTATTAATTACCTGAAATTATCCAGTTTGTGGTATAATTTTATTATGACTTATTTTTGTGGTCTACTTTGTAAATGGTGATGGTTCCAACATCTTTGACTTCCCTAACTTATATTTTACCCATTTTTGTGCAGAAGACCAGTAGAAATAGAAAAGTTAATTCTAGACCCTCTTGATGGTGTTCTACCAGTTATCGACTGACTTCTTTTCTTAGTTTCCAATTCAAGATCTGTTATTCTTTAAACATGTACTTCTGTGATAAAAAACGTGCTTTTGAAAAAAATGTTTTTCTCTGTTAATACCTTTTTCTGATACCCTTTCATCTTCTATACCAAAACTTAAGTCTGAATGCACTCCTTTCTGAAACAGCTGAGACAAAGAAAAGATGTTCCATAGCTCATTATATTACTCCAGAAATTGTTGTTGTTGTTTGCCACCCAGTCCATTATGACAGAGTATGAAATTTCTAGAAGGTAAATTTTAGGACTCATTGCTTTAGAGAATGACACTAAGTATAGGATGTAATTTGAATTACTTTTCTTTGACTCTTTAGGTCCTTCAATCCATTTTTCCCATTACTTGGCTGTTTTACAACACCAGGAGTCCAGCTGTGGGCAGTTTGGGCCATGCAACATGTCTGTAGCAAGAATCGTATGTACCAGAAGAGAGAGCTATGTTTTTCTTTTTCAAGTGAAATGTTCCTTTCTCTTACCCTTTAATATTTGGAAAGTCATTTCTAAATTGTGTGTTGAAATGATTTTTAAGGATATATACTCTTAAAAATACTATGTAAGATGATCTTAGGTTATAAACAAAATTTATTCTTTGAGAATGATACGAAATGACAGTGGCACATGAGACTTACAATGTCCTAACTTCATGGAATTTAAAGATTAGGAGCCTACAGTGAGTCCATTTAGTTGGGCACAAGGTCCTACAAAGATCCAGTGCTTACGGTACTTTCCAGTGCCCCATCTTCATTCATCAAAACTTCCATTGTTAGTTCAAGACCTTGCTTTCAACACCCGTGGTCCCTGGAGAAGAAGAGCATTTATAACAGGTTCCAGATCATTCTTTCTTGAAGGTTGTGATGCAACTCTTTGTCAATTATTTATTAATATAAATTCATTCCACAAATTATCTGGGATGTTGTTCAAGAAACATAGAGTAAAATAATAAGGTATAAATTTAAAAATAAGTCTGTACTGAGGAAAGATAATTAGAAAAAGAGCTAAGGGAGGGAGGGAAAATAGTTGAATATAGACATGTAGGCCATACATAGAGATTCACAGACTTTTTATAGCTGGGCTGGAAGTAATCAACTACATGGTTCACACTCCTATAAGAAGGAGGAAAAAAAATTTTCTTGGGGGTAGAGAAGTTTTTTTGAGTAGTTAACTACAGATTAAATTTTTATATAGGACGTTGTTATTGTAGCTGTTAGGTGCTGTCAAGTCAGTTCAGACTCATAGCAGCCCTATAGGACAGAGTAGAACTGCCCCATACGGTTTCCAAGGAGTGGCTGGTGGATTTGAACTGCTGACCTTTTAGTTAGCAGCCGAGCTTTTAACCTCTACACCACCAGGGCTCCATATAGGATGTTAGTAGGGGACATATTATAAAAGGTCTTATATAGGAGATGTGAGAGTTGTTTTTTAACAATATCCTTATAGCAGAGGCAGTAATAGTTTGTAAGATTATTTCTTATTTGATGAAAACCTAATGCATAGCACCAAAAGACAGCTCAGATAGGCAAGAAAGAGACTTTAAAGAATAGTAAGTGACAGAGAAAACTGCTTTGTACCCACCTAAACACCTTTTTTAAACACCTACCTAGAGGCTTCTCTGATTCCTCCCACAAAATTTTCCAGAAGCAGAGTTGTTCATTCATAAACATAATAATGCTTCATTAGGTGTCTTAAACTGCCTCTGTTCTAAAAGTTTTCTCCCTTTACTGGACCTACATGTTCTGAGATCTCCCTAGCTTCTTAAAAGTCTATCCCATCTTACTCCTATCCCTCTAGAATGGACCATAACTCAAAGATTGGAGAAAATAAAATACAATAAGTAAATAATGGTGCGTTTTTAATATAAATGTCTATTTTTGTGACCACTTTTAGGTGTTAGTGTTTTTTAAAGTTTACTTTATAGAAAGATAGCCCAGAAGAATTTATTCTAAAAGGCAGCAATATTTGGAGAATGTTAGAATATTTTATTCCCAATCCAAGTAGTTCAAGTTCTTACCTTCTTTCTTTCCTGGATAATATGTTTATGTTTAAAATAGAATTTACTTCTCAGTTTGTATTAAAATGTTTTAATACTGCTTACAGCTTTTAATAAGTAAGAGATGGTATAGAATAGTGGTTAAGAGCATGAGAGAATCTACTTGGATTCAAATTGTGCACCACCACTTACTGTCTATGCCATGTTTAGCAAATTATTAAGCCTGGGGCTTTAGTTTTCACATCTGTTTAATGGGTATAATAATAGTATTATATAATGATAATAGTATTATCATTATAATGTGCACTTTTCCATACTTTAAAAAGTTTTTGACAACATGGCTTGCAGTAATCACCTTATCTTTACTGTATGGCTCTACATTTATTAAATGAACTTATTAGTTTATATTACTACTCCCCTATTGATAACATTAGGTAGTCTACCTTTTAACTTTAAAATTTTGTTGAAAAGTTTGTTTTCACAGAGCTATTCATTTTAATGTTATTTATGATAGTAAATAATTACAGAAGTCTAGCAATAGAGAAATGTTAAATAATATTGAAATACCCAGACAGTGTAATATTGGCATGTGATTATAAGTGAAGAGGCATAATAGAAAAGTATATAAGCAGCAACTTATACTCTGGGCCATGACAAACCAAACCCGTTGCCACCAAGTCGATTCCGACTCATAGCAACTCTATAGGACAGAGTAGAACTTCCCCATAGGGTTTCCAAGGAGCGCCTGGTGGATTCAAACTGCCGACCTTTTGGTTGGCAGCCATAGCACTTAACACAGAGTAACTAATATCAGATGAGCCTTCCAGCCATAAACAACTGGAAAATATGAAACACCTCTTTCTAGACATTGGACAAAAAGGCAATAAGAATTTTTATCAGCACAATAGATGCAAAAAAAGCATTTAACAAAATCCAACATCCAATCCTGACAAAGGGCATCTAAGGAAAACCTATAGCTAACATCAGAATTAATAGTGAAAAACTAAATGTGAATGCATTCCCTGTAAGCTCAGAAACAAGGCAAGGATGACTGATCTCACTATTCAACATTGTAATGGTTCTCCAGAATGCTCATTAAAAGCGAAGATGGTGGTAGGGGACATCTAGGTCAGTTGGCATAACATAGTTCATAAAGACAATGTTCTACATCCTACTTTGGTGAGTAGCATCTGGGGTCTTAAAAGCGTGTAAGTGGAGCCCTAATACATGGCATAAACAGAATACAAAACATTACTAACAATACACAAACACTAAAAGAGAAACTAGATAACTGGGAGCTCCTAAAAGTCATTTATGCTCATCCAAAGACTTCACCAAAAGAGTAAAAAGACAGACTGGGAAAAAATTTTTGGCTACGACAAATCTGATCAGCAACTGATCTCCAAAATCTACAAGATAGTGGCAAACCTCAACAACAAAAAGACAACTGAATTAAAAAATGGGCAAAGGATATGAACAGGCACTTCACCAAAGAAGACATTCAGGTGGCTAACAGATACATGAAGAAACACTCGTGATCATTAGCCATTAGAGAAATGCAAATCAAAACAAAATGAGATACCATTTCACCCCAACAAGGCTAGCATTAATCCAAAAAACAAAAAATAATGTTGGAGAGGTTGTGGAGAGACTGGAATGCTTATACACTGTTTGTGGGAATGTAAAATGGTACAACCACTTTGGAAATTGATTTGGTGCTTCCTTAAAAAGCTAGAAACAGACGTACCATACAATTCAGTGGTCGCATTCCTTGGAATATATCCTAGAGAAATAAGAGCCCTCAGAAAAATTAGTCCAAAGGACTAATGGACCGCATCTACCACGGCCTCCACCAGACTGAGTCCAGTACAACTAGAGGGTACCTGGCTATCACCAGTGACCACCCTAATAGGGAACACAACAGATGGAGCAGGAGAAAAATGGGGTGCAGAACTCAAATTCTAGTAAAAAGACCAGACTTGATGGTCTGACTGAGACTAGAGGGGCCCCAGAAGACATGGCCCATGGACTCTATGTTAGCCCAGAACTAAAACCACTCCTGAACTCTTCAAAGATTAGACTGGACTATAAGACATAAAATGATACCGGTGAGGAGTGTGCTTCTTGGCTTAAGCGGATACAAAGACTAAATGGTCAGTTCCTGTCTAGAGGCAAGATGAGAAGGCAGAAGGGAACAGGAGCTGGTTGAATGGACACAGGAAATACAGGGTGGAGAGGAGGAGTGTGCTGTCACATCGTAAGGGGAGCAACTATGGTTACATAACAATGTGTGGCCCACAGACACCTTGTTGACTCAGAACTGAAACCACTCCCAAAGTCCACATTTTGGCCAAAGATCAGATAAGTCTATAAAATAACAATAACGCAGGTGAGGAACATGCTTCTTAGTTCAATCAAGTATGGAAGACCAAATGGGCAACTCCTGCCCAAGGCAAGACAGAAGGCAGGAAGGGACAGGAAAACAGACAAATGGATACAGATAACCTGGGGTGTAAAGGGAAGGGGGGAAAGTACTGACACACTGTGGGGATTGTAACCAGTGTCACAAAACAATTTGTGTATAAATTTTTGAATGAGAATCTTAATTTGCACCGTGAACTTTCACCTAAAGCACAATAAAAAATTTTTTAAAAACTCAGGATGGCGAGACTTTGGCTCAATTACTTTGGATGCACATCAGGAAAGATCAATTGCTAGAAAAGAACATCATGTTTGGTAAAGTAGAGGGACAGCAAAAAAGAGGGAAATCCTCAATGAGATGGACTGACAGAGTAGGCACAACAATGGACTCAAACATACCAACGATCATAAAGATGGTGCAGGACATGGCAACGTTTCATTCTGTTATACATAAGGTGGCCATGAATCGGAGCTGATTTGATGACAGCTAATGAACAACAACAGTGGTTCTGGCCAGTATGATTGAGAAAGAAATAGAAGGCATTCAGATTGGAAATACTTAAATTATTTTTATTTCCAAATGGCATAATCATCTATGTAGAAAATCCCATGGAATTTGCAAAATAGCAAGAGATAATAAGTAATCTAGGACAGTAATAATTGAGTTTAGCAAGGTTTCAAGATGCAAGATCAACATACATAAATCAGTTACATGTCTGTATACTAGCAACAACCAATGTAAATGAAAAAAATGACATTTACAGTTGTATCAAAACTGTGAAAAACTACCAGGACGAAGCCATAGAAGCTTCACAGACACACCCAAACACGCTGAGGGACCAAGCTACTAGGCTGAAGTTTGGGGACCATGGTCTCGGGACATCTAGCTGAATTGGCATAACATAGTCTACAAGGAAAATGTTCTACATCCAACTGTGCTGAGTAGCATCGGGGGTCTCAAAAGCCTGTGAACGGCCATCTAAGATACATCTACTGGTCCCATCCTAGCTGAAGCAAAGGAGAATGAAGAAAACCAAAGACACAAGGAAAAGATTAGTCCAAATGACTAATGGACCACAATTACCACAACTTTCACCAGACTGAGCCCAAAACAACTAGATGGTGCTTAGTTACCACCACTGACTGTTGTGGCAGGGATCACAATAGAGGGTCCCAGACAGAATGAGAGAAAAATGTAGAACGAAATTCAAATTCACAAAAAAAAAAAAAAAAAAAGGGCTTGCTAGTCTCACAGAGACTGGAGAAACTTTAAGAGTATGACTCCCCAACCCCTTTTAACTCAGTACTGAAGTCACTCTTGAGGGTCACTCTTCAACCAAAGATTTTATAGGGTCAAGCCCCCACCCATACTTGAAGTACAACCTTGAGTATATCCCACCTGAATTTAGAGACCATTTCAAAAATGGATTTGATGTGTTGAATACTAATGACCCAAGACCAGATGAGTTGTGAAATGGCATCAAGGACATCATACATGAAGAAAGCAAGAGGTCATTAAAAAGATAGCAAAGAAAGAAAAGACCAAAATGGATGTCAGAAGAGACTCTGAAACTTGCTGTTGAATGTCATGTAGTTAAAGCAGAAGGAAGAAATGATGAAGTAGAAAAGCTGAACAGAAGATTTCAAAAGGCAGCTTGAGGAGACAAAGTATTATAATGACATGTGCAAAGACCTGGAGTTAGAAAGCCAAAGGAGGAGAACACACTCGGCATTTTTAAAGCTGAAAGAACTGAAGAAAAAATTCAAGCCTCGAGTTGCAATATTGAAGGATTCTATGGGAAAAATATCAAACAACGCAGGAGGCATCAAAAGAAGATGGAAAAAATACAGAGTCACTATACCAAAAAGAATTGGTCGACATTCAACCATTTCAGGAGGTAACATATGATCAGGAACCAACAGTACTAAAGGAAGAGGTCCAAGCTGCACCAAAGGCATTGGCAAAAAACAAGGCTCCAGGAATTGACGGAATACCAATTGAGATGTTTCAACAAATGGATGCAGTCTGTGCCAAGAAATTTGGCAGCAGCTCGTCTGTGCCAAGAAATTTAGAAGACAGCTACCTGGCCAACTGACTGGAAGAGATCCATATTTATGCCTATTCCCAAGAAAGGTGATCCAACCGAATGCAGAAATTATTGAACAATATCATTAATATCACACACAAGCAAAATTTTGCTAAAGATCATTCAAAAGTAGCTGCAGCAGTATATTGACAAGGAACTGCCAGAGATTCAAGCCGACTTCAGAAGAGGATGTGGAACCAGGGATATCATTGCTGATGTCAGGTGGATCCTGGCTGAAAGCAGAGAATACCAGAAATTTACCTGTGTTTTATTGACTATACAAAGGCGCTCTACTGTGTGGATTATAACAAATTATGGATAACATTTTGAAGAATGGGAATTTCAGAACACTTAATTGTGCTCATGAGGAACCTGTACATAGATCAAGAGGCAGTCGTTCGAACAGAACAGGGGAATACTGTGTGGTTTAAAGTCAGGAAAGGTGTGTGTCAGGGTTGTGTCCTTTTACATATTTACTCAATCTGTATGCTGAGCAAATAATCTGAGAAACTGGAGTATATTTAGAAAAACTCAGCATCAGAGCTGGAGGAAGACCCATTAACAACCTGCGTTATGCAGATTACACAACCTTGCTTGGTAAAAGTGAAGAGGACTTGAAGCACTTACTGATGAAGATCAAAGACCATAGGCTTCAGTATGGATTACACCTCAAAGTAAAGAAAACCAAAATCCTCACAACTGGACCAGTAAGCAACATCATGATAAATGGAGAAAAGATTGAAGTGGATTTCATTTTACTTGGATCCACAGTCAACACCCATGGAAGCAGCAGTCAAGAAATTAAATGATGCATTAAATTGGGCCCATATGCTGCAAAAGACCTCTTTAAAGTGTTGAAAAGCAAAGATGTCACCTTGAAGACTGAGGTGCAACTGAGCCAAGCCATGGTGTTTTCAGTTCCTTCATATGCATGGAAAGCTGAGCGATGAATAAGGAAAACTAAAGAAGAATTGATGCCTTTGAATTGTGGTGCTGGTGAAGAATATTGAATATACCACGGAGTACCAAAAGAACGAACAAACTCTGTCTTAGAAGGAGTACAACCAGAATGCTCTTTAGAAGCAAAGACAGCAAGACTATGTCTCACATACTTTGGACAAGTTATCAGGAGGGATCAGTCCCTGGAGAAGGACATCGTGCTTTGTAAAGTAGAGGGTCAGCGAAAAAGAAGACGACCCTCAAAGAGATGGATTGACACAGTGGCTGCAACAATGGGCTCAAGCACAACAATTGTCAGGATGGCACAGGACCAGGCAATGTTTCATTCTGTTATACATAGGGTCACTAAGTCAAAATCAACTCTACAGCACCTAACAACAACAGTGCCAACAATAATAACACACGTGAGGGACATGCTTCATAGTTCAATCATATATACAAGATTAATGGCCACACCAGCCCAAAGGCAAAGACAGGCAGGAAGGGACAGGAAAACTGGACGGATGGAAACAGGAAACCTGAGGTGGAGAAGGGGAGGATCTTGACATATTGCAGTGTTGGCAACCAATGTCACAAAACAATTTGTGTATTAACTGTTTAAAGAAAAACTAATTTACTCTGTAAACTTTCACTTAAAGCACAATAGAAAAAGAAATGTCTCCAGACATAAAAAAAAAAAAAAAAAAACATGAAAAATTTAGGGATCTATCTGACAAAAGATGTGCAAGGCCTGTACACTGAAAACAACAAAACATTTCTGAGAGAAAGTAAAGAAGGCCTAAATAAATGCAGAAACCTACTGTATTCATGAGTCAGAAGATGTAATATTGTTAAGATGGCAGTAGTCTACAAACTGATAGATTTGATACAATCTCAATTAAAATCTTAACAGATTTCTGAGGAGAAATTGACAAGCTGATTCTAATATTCATAAAGAAATGCAAAGGATCTAGAATAGCAAAAACAACTTAGGGGAAAACGAACAAAATTGGAGGACTTAAAGTATCTGACTTTTAGGAGGTACTCTAAGGTTACAGTAATTAAGACAGTGTTGTGTGGCATAAAAATAAAAAATAGACAAGGATAATTCAATGGACCAGAATAGAGAATACAGAAGTAGACCTATGCATAAGTGGTTAGTTAATTTTTTGTTTTTTAATGTGGTAAATATATATGTAACAAAACATCTACCATGTTAACATTTTTCACATGTACAATTCAGTGACATTATGTTTATCATGTTGCTTAACCATTATCATTATGTATTTTCAAATTTTTCCATCACCCTTAACAGAAGCTCATTGCCCCTTAAGCAATGAGTCCTCCTTCTCCCATTGCCTCCTGCCTACCCCTGGTAACCATTAATAAACTTTGGTCTCTATATACTTGCTTATTCCAGGTCTTTCATATAAGTGGGATCATATAATAGTTGTCCTTTTGTGACTCACTTATTTCACCTAGCACGATGTTTCAAGGTTGATCCACGTTGTAGCATGTATCAGGATTTTATTTCTTTTTATGGTTGAGTAATATTTCGTTGTATGTAATTACTACATTTTATTTATTCATCATCTGTTGATGGGCATTTAGGCTGTTTCCACCTTTTGGCTCTTGTGAATACTGCTTTAGTACTGTGTACAACTATGTGTTTGCATTCCTGCTTTCAGTTCTTTTGGGTACACACCTAGGAGTAGAATTGCTGGACTGTTCATTAGTTTTTGACATAGGCAAAAAGCAATTCATCTGAGGAAAAATAGTCTCTTCAACAAATTGTGCTGGAATAACTGAATATATATATATGTAAAAAAAACTTTGATCTATACCTCACACTATATATAAAAATAACTCTAAATTGATCATAGATCTAAACATAAAATCTAAAACTACAAAAAAGTTCTAGAAGAAAACAGAGGAGAAAATTTTTATGACCTTGGATTAGGCAAAGGTTTCTTAAATATGTACAGCAGCATGACGTATAAAAAATTGCTAAATTAGACTTGCTGTAAATTTAGGGCTTGCGCTCTTTAAAAAATATTGTTGAGAGGATGAAAACGCAGTATACATACTGAGAGAAAATATTTCAAATCACATGTCTGATAAAGGACCTGTATTCAGAATATGAAGAATTCCCCAAATAATAAGAAAATAATGCAGGTTAAAAAAAAAAGACAAAAAATTTGAACAGACATTTCACCAAAGAACATTTACTGATGGTAGATAGACACATGAAAAGATGCTCAGCATCATTAGTCATTAGGGAAATGCGAGTTAAAACCACAGTGAGATACCTGTCACTACACACCAGTTGTTGTTGCTGTGTGCCGCTGAGTTGACTCTGACTCATAGTGACCCTGTAGGACAGAGTAGAATTGTCCCATATGGTTGCTTATGCTGTGATCTTTACAAGAGGAGCCCTGGTGGTACAGTGGTTAAAGTGTGAGGTTGCTAACCGAAAGGTTGGCCGTTTGAACCCATCAGCCACTCAACGGGAAAAAGATTTGGCAATCTGGTTCTGTAAAGATTTAGAGCCTTGGTAACCCCACGGGGCAGTTCTACTCTGTCCTACAGAGTTGCTATCAGTCCTGTAGGAATTGGCTCCATGGCAGTGGGTTTGGTTTTTGGTTTGGTTTGGTCTTTACAGGAGTAGATTGTTACATCTTTTCTCCCACAAAGCGGCTGTTGGGTTCGAACTGCTAACCCTTCAGCTAGCAGCCAGGCGTTTAGCTACTTTGTCACCAGGGCTTCTTATTAGAATGTCTAAAATTAAAAAGACCTACCGTATCAAGTGCTGATGAGCATATGGAGCAACCAGAACTCTCATACACTGCTGGTAGTAATGTAAAATGGTACAGACACCTTGGAAAACAGTCTGGTAGTTTGTTGTTTTTTCTTTTTTAGGTTAAACATATACCTACCATATGATCCAGCTATGCCACTTCTAGATACTTGCCCAAGAGAAATTAACGCAGATGTTCATACAAAGACTTTTACATGAATGCTCATAGCAGCTTTATTTGTTATAGCCAAAAACTGGAAACAACTGGAATATTCATAAACAGGGGAATGGATAAACAAGTTTTGGTATATCCATACAATAGAATTCTAATCAGCAATAAAAAGGAATGGATTATTTATATATACAACAACATGGAAGAATCTTATGCTGAGTGGGAGAAGCCAGACAGAAAAAGAGTACATACTGTGTGGCTCCATTTATGTTAAACTCTAGAAGATTCAAACTAGTATATAGTAAAAGAAATCAAATTAGTGGTTGCCTGGGGATAGAGGTGATGGGGACAGGCAGGTGGGATAGATTATAAAGAGACATGAGGAAACTTGTGGGGGTGATAGATATATCCATTTCCTTGATTAGCAATGGTATCACGAGCACATACACCTTCAAAACTTATCAAATAGTTAGAAAGTGTTTTAAGTCTTAAAAGCTTGCAAATGGTGCCATGGATTGAACTGTGTCCCCCAAAAATATCTGTATCGATTTGCCTAGGCCATGATTCCCAGTAGTGTGATTGTCCATCAGTCTGTCATCTGATGTGATTTTCCTATGTTTTACAAATCCTGTCTCTATGATGTTGATGAGATGGGATTAGCAGCAGTTATGTTAACAAGGCAGGACTCAATCCACAAGATTGGTTTGTGTCTTGAGCCAACCTCTTTTGGGATATAAAAGAGAGAAGCGAGCAGAGAGACATAAGGACCTGATACCTCCAAGAAACAAGAGTCAGGAGAATAGCGCATCCTTGGACCCAGGGTCCCTGCACTGAGAAGCTCCTCGACCAGAGGAAGATTGATGACAAGGATCTCCCCACAGAGCCGATAGAAAGAGAAAGCCTTCCTGTGACTGGCACCTTGAATTTGGACTTCTAGCTTCCTAGACTGTGAGAGAATAAATTTCTCTCTGTTAAAACCACCCACTCGAATTTTTGTTACAGCAGCACTAGATAACTAAGACATATGGCCATCCGGGGTATCAACGACTGGTCTGTATTCACCTGGAGCAAACAGAGGAAAAAGGACAGTCAGGAATAGAAGGAAGAAATGGAATGTGTGGCTAATTGCCTCCATGAATAACTGCCTCCGTTGCTATGAGACCAGAAGAACTGGATGGTGCCTGTCCATCATTACTGAACATTTTGATCAAAAAGGAGAAAATGCAGAACAGAATTTCAAATTCTCATGGAATTCAGCCTTTCTGGGACCATGGAGGCTGCTGGATGAACCACTGAAACTATTGCACTGAAATAATCTTTAAACCTTAAACCAAAAGAATCCCCTGACATCTACTTAAAAGCAAACAATAGGTTAACCTAACTAGTAAAGTAGGTCTGCCTTGAGCATTGTGTTCTTTTAAGAACTGTCTATATGGGATCAAATTATTAACAGCAACTGGAAAGATTAGATACGGGGAAGTGAGTTTACATTAATGGAGAAGGAATAGTTTGGAAAAGGGGGAGTGAGAATGGTTGCACAACTTGAAGAATGTAATATCACTGAATTGTACATGTAGAAATTCTTGAATTAGTTTATGTTTTGTGTATATTTTCAACAACAGCAAAAAATAAACTATTAAAAAATACTTTACATGTGGTTTATTCTTTGTCAGTTATACCTCAAAAAGCTGTTAAAACAACAAAAACCCCAATGAGATACTACTACACATCTATTATAGCATCTAAAATTTAAAAATACATTATTGAAGATGCGGAACACTTAGAATTTTTATACACTGATGAAAAAAATGTAAAATGGCTGTAACCACTTTGAAATGCAATTTTTCAGTTTTTTAATTTTTTTAAAATACATATCTACTGTGTGACCTAGCCATACCTCTCCTTAGCATTTACTTAAGAGAAATGAAGCATATTTCAATTACACCTCACTCAACGGCAACGGGTTTGGTTTTTTTATTTTAGAGCTGTTAAAAAAAAAAAAAAAAAAAAAAGGCTGCTTTTCATCAGAAGTAAAGCAAATCAGAAGAGAGCAACATCTGTAAAGTACTAAAAGGAAAAAAAAAAAATGTTATCCTGAAATTGAATACAGATAGCCCCTGACGTATAACGGGGTTCCGTTCCAACAACTCTGTCATAAGTCAGTTCTGACATAAATTGAATACTACACTTTTTAAAAATTCTCATTATTATTATTACTGCCTTTTATTATCAATATCTTTATAAATCATAATAATGAACATCTGAGAATGACAACATCAGCAAATTATACACTGCAGCATTGTATGTAGTACATATTACTAAGATGTATTAAAAAAGCAGCTGGTCGTAAGTGCAGTACATCGTAATTCAAACATGTCGTAAATCAGGGATCACCTGTATTCAACAAAAAATTCCTTCAAAAATAAAAGTGAAATTAACATTTATTTTTTTTAATTGTGCTTTAGGTGAAAGTTTACAGAGCACATTAGTTTCTCAGTAAACACATACTGACTTATACTGGTTGCCAACCCCATGACGTGTCAACACTCACCCCTTCTTGACCTTGGATTCCCCATTTCTATTCATCCAGCTTTCCTGTCCCCTCCTGCTTTCTTATCCTTGTCCCTAGGCTGGTGTTCTCATTTAGTCTGGTATACATGGTTGAACTATGTGTGTTACTGTTTGCTTTATAGGCCTGTCTAATCTTTGGCTGAAGGGTGAACCTCAGGAGTGACTTCAGTACTGAGTTATAAGGATGTTGGGGGGCCATACTCTCAGGGTTTCTCCTGTCTCTGTCAGACCAGTAAGTCTGGTCTTTTTTGTGAGTTTGAATTTTGTTCTGTATTTTTCTCTAGCTCATTCCAGGACCCTCTAATGTGATCCCTGTCAGAGCAGTCATTGGTGGTAGCTGGGCACCATCTAGTTGTGCTGGACTCAGTCTGATGGAGGCTGTGGTAGTTGTGGTCCATTAGTCCAAAATAAGACATCTTTTGGCCAGTGCAGAAGACCTTTTCATTTCTTAATTTGTTAAAAGTTAATGGACTCCATCTCTAAAATCTACATGACACTGCAAAAACTCAACCACAGAAAGACAAATAACCCAATTAAAAAACGGGCAAAAGATATGAACAGACACTTCACTGAAGAAGACATTTACGTAGCTAACAGATACATGAAGAAATGTTCACGATCATTAGCCAAATCAAATCAAAACTACAATGAGATTCCATCTTGCTCCAACAAGGCTGGCATTAATCCAAAAAACACAAAATAATAAATGTTGGAGAGGTTGTGGAGAGACTGGAACACTGATACACTGCTGATGGGAATGTAAAATGGTACAGCCACTTTGGAAATCGATTTGGCACTTCCTTAAAAAACTAGAAATAGAACTACCATACGATCCAGCAGTCCCACTCCTTGAAATATATCCTAGAGAAATAAGAGCCTTTACACAAACAGATATATGCATACCCATGTTCATTGCAGCACTGTTTACAATACAAAAAAATGGAAGCAACCAAGGTGCCTGTCAATGGACAGATGGATAAATAAATTATGGTATAGTCACACAATGGAATACTACGCATCAATAAAGAACAGTGATGAATCTGTGAAACATTTCATAACGTAGAAGAACCTGGAAGGCATTATGCTGAGTGAAATTAGTCAGTTGCAAAAGGACAAATACTGTATGAGATCATTATTATAAGAACTCGAAAAATAGTTTAAACAGAGAAGAAAATATTCTTTGATGGTTATGAGAGGGGAGGGAGAGGGGTTTTCACTAGATAAGAACTATTTTAGGTGAAGGGAAAGACAACACACAATACAGGAGAAGTCAGCACAACTGGACTAAACTAAAAGCAAAGAAGTTTCTTGAATAAACGGAATGCTTCAAAGGCCAGCACGGCAGGGGTTTGGGGACCATGGTTTCAGGGGACATCTAGGTCAATTGGCATAATAAAATCTATTAAGAAAACATTCTGCATCCCACTTTGGAGTGCGGCATCTGGGGTCTTAAACGCAGCAAGCGGTCATCTAAGAAGCATCAATTGGTCTTAGCCTACCTGGAGCAAAGGAGAATGAAGAACACCAAAGACACAAGGTAATTATGAGCCCAAGAGACAGAAAGGGCCACATAAACCAGAGACTACATCAGCCTGAGACCAGAAGAACTATATGGTACCCGGCTACAATGAATGACTGCCCTGACAGGCAACACAACAGAGAACCCCTAAGGGAGCAGGAGAGCAGTGGGATGCAGACCTCAAATTCTGGTAAAAAAGACCAGACTTAATGGTCTAACTGAGACCAGAAGGACCCCGGGGGGGCATGGTCCCCAGACCTTCTGTTAGCCCAAGACAGGAACCATGGACTATGGGATAGAAAATGATACTGGTGTAGAGTGAAGTTCTTGGACCAAGTAGACACATGAGATTATGTAGGCAGCTCCTGTCTGGAGGGGAGACCAGAGGGCAGAGGGGGTCAGAACCTGGCCAAATGGACATGAAAATAGACAGTGGAGGGAAGGAGCGTGCTATCTCATTAGGGGGAGAGCAATCAGGAGTATATAACAAGGTGTATATAAATTTTTGTATGAGAGACTGATTTGATTTATAAACTTTCACTTAAAGCACAATAAAAATTAGAAAAAAATTTCATGGACTCTAAAATTGATTGTGGTGATGGATACAGAGCTCTGTGAAAAAAAAAGTTATTGAGTTTTTACTTTAAATGGGCGAACTATATGTAAATTCTATCTCAATAAATTTGTTAAAGAAAAAAAAAGACAAGGGATAACACCAATCCTTCACAAACTCTTCCCAAAAAAGGCAAAGAGAGGCCACTTCCTAGTTCATTCTATTAGACCAGTATTACCTGATCCAAAACCAGACAAAAACATCACAAGAAAACTATAGAACAATATCCCTTGTAAGTATAGACTCGGAAAATCTTCAGCAAAATATTGGCACATAGAATTCAACAACATATAAAAAGGATTATACGCCATGACCAAGTGGAATTTATCCCAGTGATGCAAGCTTGGTTTAACATATGAAAATCAGTATAATGCATCTTATTAATATACCATATTTTTCCACAAATAATACACACCTTCTACATTTGTTAGTCAACTACTCTGCCTCCCAAGGAGGTATTTCCGTAAGTACCGCTATGCCAATTTTTTTTTTACATGTTGCTTTAAAAAAAAAATTACCCTAATGCGCTGTCATGGATTGAATTATGTCCCCCAAAAAACGTGTGTATCAATTTGGCTGGGCCGTGATTCCGGATATTGTGTGATTTTCCTATATGTTGTAAATCCTGCCTCTATGATGTTAATGAGGGAGGATGGGCGGCAGTTGTTAGTGAAGCAGGACTCAGTCTACAAGATTGGATTGTGTCTTGAGGCAATCTCTTGAGATATAAAGAAGAGAGCAGAGAGACAAGGGGACCTCATACCACCAAGAAACCAGTGCCAGGAGCAGAGTGCGTCCTGTGGACCTCAGGTCCCTATGTGGAGAAGCTCCTAGTCTAGGGGAAGATTGATGAGGAGACCCACCGAGAGCGGAAGCCTTCCCCTAGAGCTGACACCCTGAATTTGGACTTAGCCTACTCTACTGTGAGGAAATAAATTTCTCTTTGTTAAAGCCATCCACTTGTGGTACTTCTGTTATAGCAGCACTAGATGACTAAGACGTGTGCTTAAGAAAATATCTCGCGGGGGAGGGAGCAATTGGCAAACAAACATAGAAGGCTTGTATATTTGCATAAAATATGGTAATAATGAACAAAAATCACATGATCATCTCAATAGAGGCAAAAAAACTATTTGGCAAAATAACACTCTTTCATGATAAAAACAGTCAACAAACTAGGAATAAAAGGGAACTTCCTCAACCAGATAAAGGCCATTTCTAAAAAATTCATATCTTTCCCCTTAAGGATCTCTGCCATCGCCTTCTAGTCAACATTACACATTGTACTGGAGGTTAGAGCCAGGGCAATTAGGCAAGTAAAAGGACTAAAAGGCATCCAGATTTGAAAGGAAGAAGTAAAACTATCTTAATTTGTAGAAAATATGATTTTATATATAGGAAATCCTAAGAAATCCACACACACAAAAAACTAGAATTAATGAACGAGGTCAGCAAGGTTACAGGATATAAGATCAACATAAAATATCAACTATATTTCCATACACTAGCAGTGACCAATCCAAGATTGAAATTAAGAAATTCAGTTTACATTAGCATCACAAAGAATAAAATATTAGGAATAAAATTAACAAAAGAAGTGCAAGACTTGTATAGAGAAAACTACAAAATATTGCTGAAAGAAATTAAAGAAAACTAAAATAAATGGAAAGATATCTCACGTTCATAGATCCTGAGACAATACCGTTATGATGACAGTGCTTCCCAAATTGATCTACAGACTCAAGGCAGTTCCAAAATTCCAGATTCTTTTTTTTTTTTTTGCAGAAATTAACAATCTATTCCCAAAATTCAGATGGAAATGCAGAGGACCCAGAATAGCCAAATGATCTTGGAAAAGAAGAACAAAGTTGGAGGACTCACACTTCCCAATTTTAAAACTTAATACAAAGCTACAGTAATAAAGACAGTGTGGTACTGGCAGAAGGATAGACATATAGATCAATACATTAGACTTGAGAGGCTATAAATAAAACCATTTATCGTGGTTAGCTGATTTTTGGCAAGAGTGCCAAGACCATTCAATGGGGAAAGAATAGTTTATTCAACAAATGGCACTAAGACAACTGTATGGTGACACAAAAAAGGCTAGATCCCTGCCTCCCACCATATTAAAAAATTAACTCAAAATAGATCATTGGCCTAAATATAAGAACTAAATGTATAAAAACCTTAGAACATAGGTGAAAATCTTCATGACCTTGGATTAAGCAATGATAGCTAAGACACCAGAAGCACATACAACAAAAGAAAATATAGATTAATTGGACTTAATAAATATTTTTAAAACTTTTATGGTTCAAAGGACACCATCAGGAAAGTAAAAAGACAACCTACGGAACAATAGAAAATATTTGCAAATTGTATCTGACAAGGAATTTGTATTCATAGTATATAAAGAACTCTTAGAACTCAATAAGACAAGCCAATTTAAAAATGGGGAAAGTATCTGAATAGACATTCTCCAAAGAAGATACACAAATGGCCAATAAGCATGCAAAAGATGTTGAACCTAATTAGTCATTAGGAAAATGCAAATCAAAACATACCTGTATATATATTTACATATACATGCGCCATCCTCACAATCATTGTTATGCTTGAGCCCATTGTTGGTAGCCACTGTGTCAACCCATCTCATGGAAGGTCTTCCTCTTTTTCTCTGACCCTCTACATATATGTACACACACACACATACAGACAGACAGACAGACAGGAAACCCTGGTGGCTTAGTGGTTAAGAGCTACAGCTGCTAACCAAAAGGTTGGCAGTTCAAATCCACCAGGCGCTCCTTGGAAACCATATGGGGCAGTTCTACTTTGTACTGTAGGGTCGCTATGAGTTGGAATCAACGACAATGGGTTTTTACATACATGCATACATTTATATATATATATGTATATATATACACATACATGCGTGTGTATATATATATACACACACACACATACACACACATACCCAACACACTGCTGTCTTGTTGATTCTGACTCATAGAGACGCCAGTGGGTTTCTAAGGCTATAAATCTCTATGGAAGCAGACTGCCACATCTTTTTCTGTGGAGCTCCTGGTGGTTTTGAACTGCCGACCTTTCAAATAGCAGTCAGTAGCTTTAACCACTGTGCCACCAGGGCTTCTTTATATACACACATACATATATATGTATTTTAAATGTCCCAACACTTAAATATAGGAAACTCTGGTGGCATGGTGGTTAAGAGCTGTGGCTGCTAACCAAAAGGTCAGCAGTTCAAATCTACCAGGCACTCCTTGAAAACTCTATGGGGCAGTTCTACTCTGTCCTGTAAGGTTGCTATGAGTTGGATCGACTCGACAGCAAAGGGTTTTTTTTTTGTTTTATATTATTTGTGTGTTGGGACATTTAATTCAGTTTGGGTTCTTTCAAAGTTTAACATAACAGACTTTTATTGAATGCCTACTTTGCGTTTTGTGGTATATACTTTATCACAGAGGTTATTTATCAAATTATAGCCCATTAGTGATCAAAACAAAATTTAAAAAAGAAACAAAAAGTAAAATTTAAGTGGAAAATCCTCCTAAGAACTGATTTTATGTGGGGTATTTCTAATGTTTTAAGCTCTTTGTATTTTCTCTCAGCCTCCAGGTATTGCAGTATGCTGATTGAAGAAGGAGGACTGCAGCATTTGTATAACATCAAAGAACATGAACAGACCGATCCTCACGTCCAGCAGATTGCCGTGGCCATTCTGGACAGCTTAGAAAAACACATTGTGCGCCATGGGAGGCCACCTCCGTGTAAAAAGCAGCCCCAGGCCAGACTAAACTGATAGCCATAGGTAATTGGGTCATTGAATCACAGGAATCATTTTTGTCATTGGTTCATTTGGGATATCTTACCCTCTATGATGTTTTGGAGGTTTCTAATGACAAGAGTCATAGCATCAGCATGGCATTGACGATACACAGTATTGCCCATATGAACAGTCTCTAATTTGTCTGTAATTTTTAACTTACGAGGCAAGAAGGGTCTCTTCCTTCGTCATTGCCGTTTAGGAAATTTTCCACATCTTTCCGTGTTTGAACTTATCTGTGCTTAAGATTCTACAGTTTTATGATAAAGTTTGCACGAGCCCTTAGGCCAGACTTTTCTGATTTCAAAGTCCCTTCCAATCAATTTGCAGCTTCAAATAAGCTGTTAACCTGATTTCTGGCACCGCTTTAGTTGTAAATTTTATACTGCTTCTGTATAAAATACCTTTATTCTATGTCTGCGTATCTTTTATAAGATGTCCTTCTTAGTGTGGAAGAATGGAAATCTGAATCCTTTCCTTGTGGAAGCTACTCACCGGCTCGACCGTGGATGGCTGGCAGAAAAATACATTCAAAAGAAAATCTGTTAAGAGAGAACAGAAGTTTAGAGACTGAGGAAAGTCTGTTGTCGTGGGATAGTTATCCTCCTGGGGCCCACCTCTCCTGAGGCAGTGAGCAGCAGCTTGTTCTTTATCCCTGGAATCCTGGACTGCTGCTCCCAGCACAGACTGCTGGGTACTCTCTAGAGATGTTTCCCCAAGCATCACAGTGTAAAATATTACAGCGTTCTGTGTGAAAAACTAACTGTCCGAATCTCAGTGTGTCATATTGTTGTGAAAATGTGAATTTTTATAAAACTTTCTCTGGTTAAAACTGGCCATTCTTTTCCCTCTGTTTCAAAGTCATTATTGTTCAGTGGAATAGAGACTACAGATGGTGTCCCCTGCTCAGTTAAAATACAGTTGACAACTGTAAATTTTGCCACAAGAAGTTAAATTTTCTTTTGTTTCAAAATATGTGTATCTTCTGAATCTGTTCATGTTGGAGAAAGATGTCCACAATTCACTGCAAAAAATGAAAAGGAAGAATTCAGCTATTAAATGTAATGATTCTAGTTTCAGTGCATAAGAGGAAATGTTTTTGATGGATTTGTTTTTAGACAGTTGCCTTTCCTTTAAGGTACCTGTTACAATATGATAAAGAATCAGTTATTATATTAATAATAGCACTTGGGAGGCAGCAAGTCACCAAGAAATTTCCATTTGAAATTACATCTTATGTATAGGTTAATCTGCAATCTCAGAAAACCACATTTTTTTCATAGATGGCCTAAATGTTGTTAATCGAGATTTTAAGTGGTATATTTAAATTGTTGTAATTATTCAGAAGCATTTTTATTTAAAGAGGAGCTGGTTTATTAGTATGCTGATAACATTTTGACATGTTTCATACCACTTCTACAATAATCAGACTTGAATTATATGATACTTCTTCACGGGGCTGAAAACTGAGAAAATAGAAAATAGGTATTTAAGACCATTAAAAAAATAAATTGTGGGTTAATTCTGACTTACATGGTTTAAGATAAATTTTCACAGATTAAGTCTGTTTCAGAGGAAATGGAAAATTCTTTGTTTATTTTTATTTTTTTTGCTGAATTTTAATGTTTCAGGCAGAATGCAGAAAATAGAACAGGCCTATAATAGCTTGCAAGTTGCTAGCTATGTTGACCATTTCCAGGTCTTCTACTTAGCGTAGTTAAGGGAAAGTCTATTTAAGAAGCTTGGCTTTACAGTTTTGTTTTATCCTGTTCAAGGCAAAAGTGTCCCTTAAAGGTTAATGCCAGATTTTTGTCTTTACAAATTGTTCTCGGAGATGGCTAAAAATATATAGAAAACAGTTAATTCCTTCTTTACTCGAATGATAACTTATTGATAGGTAAAGATTAAAAAATGTTTAAAATTAAGTTTACTAGTTTGAGCATCAGTAGTGGCCAGGTACGTTTGAGTCTTAAAAGCAAAAAAATTGGTCACAACTCAAGTAGCTAAAAATTTTAGTGCCTTTGTGGTTGGGATGGTTCTTAACTGTGTATGTGATTAAGGCACAGAAATGTCTGTATGGTCTTGGATCTGGCTAAAATATAGTGTATGTATATATTGAAATTATGAGGCATAACTGGCCAGTCTCTACAGTTAGGATCTATTAGGCCTCCCTTTTGCATTTGTATACTAGAATGTAACAGTACTTGGTGCCTTCAAGGGTTACCTCTTAAGTGACTTACAGGTGCTATTTCAAGCACAATTTAGACTAGGGATGAACCACTCATTGCTCAAATCATTGGTGCACTCAGATATTTTAAAACATCACTAGGAGTCCCTGGGTGGTGCAAATGATTAACATTCTAGGCTGCTAATGGTAAGGTGGGGGGTTGGAGTCCTCCCAGAGGTGTCTCAGGAGAAAGGCCTGGTGGTCTACTTCCAAAAAATCAGCCATTGAAAACCCTGTGGAGCATAGTCTACTCTGACACACACAGGAAAGCCATGAGTCGGAGTCGACTTGACGCAACTGGTAATCGTAAGGTAGCACACAAGCAGCAGCAAGGTTCAGGTTTACGAATGGAATTGGAGTTTTTAGAGCATAGTGATGCATGTTGGTATCATCGAGTGAAACAAGAACAGTTTGAAATTGGGGCAGAAATAATTAAGCCATCTTATTCTTTCTATCGAGTAAGTTTTGCTGTGGACTTTATACTCTATTTTTTTGTTTTTGCTTTTGGAAAAGGAACAAATCAAGTAGTAATAAGCTAGTTTCCCCTCTGGCCAAGGACTCAGTGGCTACTGATATTAATTCAAGATTTTAAAAAGCATATCAGCCACAATTTCAGGAATTGCTGCTCCTCACCCCTGGACAGAAATGCCACTTCATGGCACTAATCAATTTAAGTGGATCATCCAAGGTCAAGGTGAATGACCTTAACGCTGTTAGAGGAGTTTGCTTTCACAGTATCTTTTATTTTCAGATTTCCAAAGAATCCAAGATTCATGTTTAAAAACATCAATCCTGTATATTCAGCTTTAAGAAGTTGCCCTTATTCATGGACCCTTCTGGGTTGGCCTGTTTTCTCCCCAACTTTAATTTGGCTGTGTTTTTAATTATGCCATACCTCAAGATAGCACTGGGGCAGTCGTCTAGCCCTGTGGAGAACATTATAAGAAGAACATATTGTATGTGCTCAGGTAGGGTTGTGAGTGTATGTCAGAGTACTTTGAAATTTTAAAGCAATTAGATATTGCTTCTTAGTGGACATCTTTACCTGGGAAAACTTTGCTTTGAAGTCATCTTGATATCTAATTTTTTTCTCCTCCAGCTTTTTGTAGAGGTTCTCACTAAAGCAAAAGAGTCCTTACAGAATTGTGTATAAAATACATCAGTAAAACAATAATGAAACATGGTTTTGGCTTAAATCCAAACCCACTACCATTGAGTTGATTCCAACTCAGCAACCTTGTAAGACAGAGCAAAACTGCCCCACAGAATTTCCAAGGCTGTAAATCTTTACAGAAGCAGATTGCCACGTCTTTCTCCCATGGAGCAGCTGGTAGGTTCAAACTGTTGACCTTTTGGTTTGCAGTTGAGTGCTTTAACCACTGTGCCACCAGGCTTCTTATTTTTTTGGCTTAGTGTTTTAAAATGCATTACTCCTCTTAGAACAATGAGCAGCAGTACCCAAGGTTGAAGAGAGATCATAAGTAGCAGGGAAAACAAACTTTTTGTTTTGTATATGGTGAAACATACCTCCTCTCCTGCCCGCTAATGGTTTGTTTACATTATTTGGTTACTGTACAACTTTTATCTTGGGATAAACAGTATTATTAAACTGCAGACATAAGTTAAAGACAGTATCACAGTGTCATCTGATGTGGGCTCTTCTAGTTTTATCTGTATATTACTTATTTGGGGACTGTTGTACCGCTAGGGCTTCACAGTGGTGTTCTTAGACAGCTTCTAGAGAGGTTTGGGAACTTTTGTTTTCCCTCTCAAATCCTTTGTAGCAGTTTCAAATGATTGTGTGAATATTGGATGTTTAGCCTTTGCCCTTTGCTGTGTGTTAATGCATTTTTAATTTTTTAGTGTTAATTCATGAATTGTTTATTTTGGGAATAATGCAAAACCAGCCTTGGTCCTGTGATGAGAATAGCAATATGATAGGAAAATTTGTTGAATGTGCTTCTAATGAGTAGTATTTCACAGACTTAGCATGGCACGGTACACTCGTAATTACACATTCTTTGGCTATCAAATCTTAACCTAAGACACTGTATGTTAACTGACAGGTAGTTAAGAAAGTTTCTCTGCTTGTTTCCCCCCTCCCCACTTTTTTCAGTAAATTATGTGAAGATCAGTGATGTTTTTCATTACTCTGGGTGAAGCAAAACTTGTTTGAACAACCTAACTTTATAGCTAGACAGAGTGGCTATTAAGAATAGTTAGAAAATCCAAATTTATCAAAATTATTTTATGAGAAATGATAAAAACTAGTTCATTAAGAGTATGTGCTTGATTTTGGACTTGCTTTTGGAAAAACTGTTCAAATTGTGTCCTTTCAGGCTTATTTAATCAGCTTAGAGGCAAAAAGCTACCTAGCTAATAAACGCTGAAAGAAGCGTTTATAAAATAAATTCTTGAGAGCTTTTTTCCCCTGTAAAGATGGGAGAATGTTTAAGATTTATACTCTCAAATAATCTGCAAGAATAAATCCCTGTAGAATCCCCACTGAATTTTGTTAGAGCTATCCTTTGCTTGAATTGTGATAGAAAAGTTCAACTCCTTTCAAAGGGTAGGACAAATTCATTGGAAAGTGTAACATGTGTACATTTTAAAGGCTCTCAATTATCTGGACTGAAGGCACTGTTCCCACTGTGGCCAGATGAATGGGTGTGTTCTGTACAAGAATCATGCTACATTTTAAATCAGGATATCACTTAGTATTAATGTGTGTATAGATTTTTGTTTTGGGGTTTTTTTTTTTCCTTTTTGCCTAAATAAATGTTATAAATTTTATGTAAAGAGTGTCTTGTCTACTTTAATTCTAGACATTTGCTTTAAAATTTAAGATTAATGCAAGATTCAAATTCCTTAGTGGTCCACTTGAATCAATTACTTTCTGAAAAAAGCCATAATTTTACTGCAGAGTTTCTAGTACTGGAACTCCATTCGTTCATTTCAGTAAACACCTATGGTTGTTGTTGTTATTAGTTGCCATCTGCTGGCCTCCTGACAACCTTATGTACAGGCAGCCCTCGGATTATGAACAAATTTCGTTTCTGTCTTTAAATCCAATTTGTACGTGAACAGGTACGTTTCCAAATGGGGAGAGGGAAAGGGAGGGTCCGCAATAGACAGATCTGGGCACTGTGACGCACTCTGAGCTGCCCTCGCCCATCCGGCCTGTTAATCGGGCAGGTGTTAATGAAGGACTCTGCTGTAACTGAACCTCAAAAAGCCCAGAGCACCTTGAGGCTCGGGCACCGCGCGGGGCTGGAGTCCCGCCGCGCACCCTGGGCTCCTGGACCTCCAGTCTGTTTTTGCCTTCTGTGAGCCTGTACTTGAAAATGTTGCCGCCGGCTGGTGCCAGCATAGACGGTGCATGCACATGAGCTCGTATCTGGAGCTGGGCTTCGCCGCTGTTCGCTCACCAGCCGCATCCCCGCCTTCCCCTCCTGGTTCCGCCTTCACTCTGAGCGCTTCTGTGTGGAGTGTCAGAAACCGAGCACTTTGGGAGCAGTCTGCGCTCCAGGGTGCTACGTGGGCGGTGGGGTGAACGCGCAGGGATGGGGGAGGGGCGTCTGGACCGGGTGCGGGCCTCAGTACCTGGTCTCCAGTCCGCCAAGCGCTGCACCGCTCCAGGCGCACTCAGGCCACTGGGAAGTCGGGAGGGGGGAGAACTGGTAGCAGGCCAGTGGTTAATGATTTGCCCCCTCCCCCACCGGGTGCAGAGCCCTGGTCGCACCGCCATTAGGAGCTTCACTGCTAACCAAAAGATTGGCAGTTGGAATCTACCACCCACTCCTTGGAAACCCGGTTTGCCCCTCACAGTCGGAGGGTGGGGGAGAGGTTACTGGCAGGCATATGAGTAGCATGACTGGCTGCTCCTGGGTGTAGGTATCTCGAGTTTTTTTTTTAATATAATTTTTATTGTGCTTTAAGTGAAAGCTTACAAATTAAGTCAGTCTCTCACACAAAAACCCATATACACCTTGCTACACACTCCCAATTACTCTCCCCCTAGTAGGAAAGCCCGCTTTCTCCCTCCACTCTCTTTTCCTGTCCATTTTGCCAGCTTCTAACCCCCTCCACCCTCTCATCTCCCCTCCAAGCAGGAGATGCCAACATAGCCTCAAGTGTCCACCTGATTCAAGAAGCTCACTCCTCACCAGCATCCCTCTCCAACCCATTGTCCAGTCCAATCCATATCTGAAGAGTTGGCTTCTGGAATGGTTCCTGTCCTGGGCCAACAGAAGGTCTGGGGGCCATGACCACCGGGGTCCTTCTAGTCTCAGTCAGACCATTAAGACTGGTCTTATGAGAATTTGGGGTCTGCATGCCACTGCACTCCTGCTCCCAAATTTGGGGTTCTATGTTGTGTTCCCTGTCAGGGCAGTCACTGGTTGTAGCTGGGCACCATCTAGTTCTTCTGGTCTCAGGATGAGGTAGTCTCTGGTTCATGTGGCCCTTTCTGTCTCTTGGGCTCATAATCGCCTTGTGTCCTTGGTGTTCTTCATTCTCCTTTGATCCAGGTGGGTGGAGACCAATTGATGCATCTAGATGGCTGCTTGCTAGCATTTAAGACCCCAGATGCCACTCTTCAAAGTGGGATGCAGAATGTTTTCTTACTAGATTTTATTATGCCAATTGACTTAGATGTCCCCTGAAACCATGGTCCCCAGACCCCTGCCCCTGCTATGCTGGCCTTCGAAGCATTCAGTTTATTCAGGAAACTTCTTTGCTTTTGGGTTAGTCCAATTGTGCTGACCTCCCCTATATTGTGTACTGTCTTTCCCTTTACCTAAAGTAGTTCTCACCTCTCATCTAATTAGTGAATGCCCCTCTCCCACCCTCCCTCCCTTCCCCCTCTCTAACCACAAAAGAATGTTTTCTTCTCAAAGTTCTTATACTAGTGGTCTTATACAATATTTGTCCTTTTGCTACTGACTAATTTCACTCAGCATAATGCCTTCCAGGTTCCTCTACGTTATGAAATGTTTCACAGATTCCTCACTGTTCTTTATCGATGGGTAGTATCCCATTGTGTGAATATACCATAATTTATCCATTCATCTGTTGATGGGCACCTTGGTTGCTTCCTTCTTTTTGCTATTGTAAACAGTGCTGCAATAAACATAGGTGTGCATATATCTGTTCGTGTAATGGCTTTTATTTCTCTAGGATATATTCCAAGGAGTAGGATTGCTGGATCATATGGTAGTTCTATTTCTAGCTTTTTAAGGGAGCCCCAAGTCGATTTCCAAAGTGGTTGTACCATTTTACATTCCCACCAGCAGTGTATAAGTGTTCCAATCTCTCCACAGCCTCTCCAACATTTATTATTTTGTGTTTTTTGGATTAATGCCAGCCTTGTTAGAGTGAGATGAAATATCATTGTAGTTTTGATCTGCATTTCTCTAATGGCTAATGATTGTGAACATTTCCTCATATATCTGTTAGCTACCTGAATGTCTTCTTTAGTGAAGTGTCTATTCATATCTTTTGTCCATTTTTTAATTGGGTTGTTTGTCTTTTTGCAGTTGAATTTTTGCAGTATCATGTAGATTTTAGAGATCAGGCGCTGATCAGAAATGTCATAGCTAAAAACTTTTCCCAGTCTGTAGGTAGTCTTTTTACTCTTTTGATGAAGTCTTTGGATGAGCATAGGTGTTTGATTTTTAGGAGCTCCCAGTTATCTGGTTTCTCTTCTACATTGTTAGTAGTGTTTTTTGTGCTGTTTATGCCATGTATTAGGGCTCCTAACATTGTCCCTATTTTTTCTTCCATGATCTTTATCGTTTTAGATTTTATATTTAGGTCTTTGATCCATTTTGAGCTAGTTTTTGTGCATGGAATGAGTTGGTCTTGTCTCATTTTTTTGCAGATGGATATCCAGTTATGCCAGCATCATTTGTTAAAAAGACTGTCTTTTCCCCATTTAACTGTTTTGGGGCCTTTGTCAAATATCAACTGCTCATATGTGGATGGATTTATGTCTGGATTCTCAATTCTGTTCCATTGGTCCATTTTTCTGTTGTACCAGTACCAGGCTGTTTTCAGAACTATAATAGGTTCTAAAATCAGGTAAAATAAGGCCTCCCAATTTGTTCTTCTTTTTCAGTAATGCCTTATTTATCCAGGACTGCTTTCCCTTCCATATGAAGTTGGTGATTCGTTTCTCCATCTCATTAAAGAATGTCGTTGGGATTTGGATCAGAATTGCATTAAATGTATAGATCGCTTTTGGTAGAATAGACATTTGTATAATGTTAAGTCTTCCTATCCACGAGCAAGGTATGTTCTTCCACTTATGTAAGTCTCTTTTGGTTTCTTGCAGAAGTGTACTGTAGTTTTCTTTGTATAAGTCTTTTACATCTCTGGTAAGATATATTCCAGAGTATTTTATCTTCTTGGGGGCTACTGTAAATGGCATTGATTTGGTGATTTCCTCTTCGATGTTCTTTTTATTGGTCTAGAGGAATCCAACTGATTTTTGTATGTTTCTCTTGTATCCCGATACTCTGCTGAACTCTTCTATTAGTTTCAGTAGTTTTCTGGCGGATTACTTAGGGTTTTCTGTGTATAAGATCACGTCATCTGCAAATAGAGATACTTTTACTTCTTCCTTGCCAATCTGGATGCCCTTTATTTCTTTATCTAGCCTAATTGCTCTGGCTAGGACTTCCAGCACAATGTGGAATAAGAGTGGTGATAAAGGGCATCCTTGTCTGGTTCCCATTCTCAGTGGGAATGTTTTCAGGCTCTCTCCATTTAGGGTGATGTTGGCTGTTGGTATGTATAAATGCGCTTTATTATGGTGAGGAATTTTCTTTCTATTCCTATTTTGCTGAGAGTTTTTATCATGAATGAGTTTTGAACTTCATCAAATGCCTTTCTGCATCAATTGATAAAATCATGTCATTCTTGTTTTTTGTTTTATTTATGTGGTGGATTACATTAATTGTTTTTCTAATGTTGAACCATCCCTGCATACCTGGTATGAATCCCACTTGGTCATGGTGAATTATTTTTTTGATATGTTGTGGAATTCTATTGGCTAGAAATTTGTTGAGGATTTTTGCACCTACATTCATGAGGGATATAGGTCTATAATTTTATTTTCTTGTGTTGTCTTTACCTGGTTTTGGTATCAGGGATATGGTAGGTTCATAGAATGAGTTTGAGAGTATTCTGTCCTTTTCTATGCTCTAAAATACCTTTAGTAGTAGTGGTGTTAACTTTTCTCTGAAAGTTTGGTAGAACTCTGCAGTGAAGCCATCCGGACCAGGGCTTTTTTTGTTGTTGGGAGCTTTTTGATTACCTTTTCAATCTCTTCTGTTGTTATGGGTCTATTTAGTTGTTCTACCTCTGTCTGTGTTAGTTTAGGTAGGTAGTGTGTTTCTAGGAATTCATCCATTTCTTCTAGGTTTTCAAATTTGTTACAGTACAGTTTTTCATAGTAATCTGGTATGAGTCTTTTAATTTCAGTTGGGACTGTTGTAGTATCGCTTCTCTCATTTCTTATTTGGGTTATTTGCTTCCTCTCCTGTTTTTCTTTTGTCAGTTTGGCCAGTGGTTTATCAATTTTGTTAATAATTTCAAAAAGCCAGGTTTTGGTCTTATTCTTTCAATTGTTTTTCTGTTTTCTATTTCATTTAGTTCAGGTATAATTTTTATTATTTGTTTTCTTCTGGTGCCTGTGGGTTTCTTTTGTTGCTGTCTTTCTATTTGTTAAAGTTGTAGGGATAATTCTTTGATTTTGGCCCTTTCTTCTTTTTGGATGTGTGCATTTATTAATATAAATTGGCCTCTGAGGACCACTTTTGCTGGGTCCCAAAGGTTGTGATAGGAAGTGTTTTCATTCTCATTGGATTCTATGAATTTCTTTATTCCATCCTGAATGTCTTCTATAATCCAGTCTTTTTTGAGCAGGGTATTGTTCAGTTTCCAAGAGTTTGATTTCTTTTCCCTGCTTTTCCTGTTATTGATTTCCATTTGTATGGCCTTATGGTCAGAGAAGATGCTTTGTAATATTTCAATATTTTGGATTCTGCTAAGGCTTGCTTTATGACCTAGTATGTGGTCTATTCTAGAGAATGTTCCTTGTGCACTAGAAAAGAAAGTATAGTTGGTTGCTGTTGGGTGGAGTGTTCTGTATATGTCTACGAGGTCAAGTTGGTTGATGGTGGCATTTCGATCTTCCGTGTCTTTATTGAGTTTCTTTCTGGATGTCCTGTCCTTCACCAAGAGTGGTGTGTTGAAGTCTCCCACTGTTATTGTGGAGCTGTCTATCTCACTTTTCAATGCTGATAGAGTTTGTTTTATGTATCTTACAGCCCTGTCATTGGGTGCATAAATATTTAATATGGTTGTGATCTTCTTGGTGTTGTCCCTTTAATTATTATATAGTGTCCTTCCTTATCCTTTCTGGTGGATTTAACTTTAAAGTCTATTTTGTCGGGAATTAATATTGCCACTCCTGCTCTTTTTTGATTGTTGTTTGCTTGATATATTTTTTTCCATCCTTTGAGTTTTAGTTTGTTTGTGTCTGTAAGTCTAAGGTGTATCTCTTGTAGGCAGCATATAGACAGATCTTGTTTTTTATTCCATTCTGCCACTCTCTGTTTCTTTATTGGTGTATTTAGTTGATTTACATTCAGGGTAATTATGGATAGGTATGAATTTAGTGCTATCATTTTGATGTCTTTTTTGTGTGTGTTGACAGTTTCTTTTTCGCACTTGATTTTATGTGCTGAGTAGATTTTCTTTATATATTGTTCTTTCCTCATATTTGTTGTTGTTGATTTTGTTTCTGCTGAGTCTGTATTTTTCCCGTGTATTTTATTTTGATGAGTAGGATAGTTTGTCTCCTTTGTGGGTACCTTATTATTTACCCCTATTTTTCTAAATTTAAAACTAACTTTTATTTCTTTGTATCGCCGTGTCTTCCTCTCCATATGGAAGGTGTATGATTACATTTTTAGTCCCTCATTATTTTAATGTTGTCTTCTTTTATATAATAACATCGCTGTTACCCTGTTCTTGGCTTTTTTTTTTAATAAACTTGCTTTGTTTTTTTGGATTTCCCTGTCTGGGTTGACTTCTGGTTGCTCTGCCCAGTGTTCTAGTCTTGGGTTGATACCTGATATTATTGATTTTCTAACCAAAGAACTCCCTTTAGTATTTCTTGTAGTTTTGGTTTGCTTTTTACAAATTCCCTCAACTTGTGTTTATCTGGAAATGTCTTAATTTCACCTTCTTACTTAAGAGACAGTTTTGCTGGATATATGATTCTTGGCAGGCAATTTTTTCCTTCAATTTTTAAAATATGTCATCCCATTGCCTTCTTGCCTGCGTGGTTTCTGCCGAGTAGTCCGAGCTTATTCTTTTTGGCTCTCCTTTGTAGGTGACTTTTCGTTTATCCCTCGCTGGTCTTATAATTCTCTCTTTATCTTTGGTTTTGGCAAGTTTGATTATAATATGTCTCGGTGACTTTCTTTTAAGATCTACCTAAGTTCGATGAGCATCTTGGATAAATATCTTCTCATCTTTCATGATATCAGGGAAGTTTTCTGCCAACAAATCTTGAACAATTTTCTCTGTATTTTCTGTTATCCCTTCCTGTTCTGGCACTCCAGTCACTCGTAGGTTATTTCTCTTGATAGAGTCCCACATGATTCTTAAGGTTTCTTCATTTTTTTAAATTCTTTTATCTGATTTTTCTTCAAATATAGTAGTGCCAAATGATTTATCTTCAAGTTCAGAAATTCTAGCTTCTACTTGCTCAATTCTGCTCCTCTGACTTTCTGTAGAGTTATCTAATTCTGTAATTTTATTGTTAATTTTCTGAATTTCTGATTGCTGTCTATGGATTTTTCCAGCTTATTAAACTTTCTCTTATGTTCCTGAATAGTCTTTCTAATTTCTTCAGTTTCTTTATCTATGTGTTCCTTGGCTTGTTCTGCATACTGCCTCATTTCCTTCCTGATGTCTTGAAGTGTTTCTGTATATTAAACTTTTGTATTCTGCATCTGGTAATTCCACGAATGCACTTTCATCTAGAAGATCCCTGGATTCTTTGATTTGAGAGCCTTTTGAGGTGATCATGGTCTGTTTCTTTATGTGACTTGATATTGATTGTTGTCTCCGAGCCATCTATAAGTTATTGTATTAGTTTATGCTTGTTTACTGTATTGTGGCTGCTTGCTTTGTTTTGTTTTAGTATATCCCTATGGGTTGCTTGAGTGAGCTAGCTTGATTATTTTCACCTTTGGAGCTCTGATGTCCTGTCCCCAGCTGGCTAGAGCTGTTATCAGATATACCAGTCTAGGAGTCCACTCAGTTTTCTTTTCTGAATTCAGCTCAGGTTTCCAGGTAGCTGATCAGCAAGTGTGTGGTAGAGGCTCTGTCCTACAGTCTTAGAGGGGCAGAGGTGACTGGCGTATATACTGGTATCTGATTGCAGCAGGGGGTCACACTGTGAACAAGGCAGGGGGCTTAGAACCGAACCCCAAGTGTCTCTGAGGAAACATGTCTCTGTTCCCTAGAGCGTGCTGGTGGGTGGGTTCTGCAGAGGGACCGTGGACCCCTCTCGTGGGTGGCTGGGTGACCTGAGTGGAGCTACCAGTCCTTAGGTCCCTGATGTGGATAGGTGAGGACCTTGTTTAATAGGCAAAGCAATGTAAAATGTCAAACACCCACCTCTCCACCACACAGCTGAAATGGTTGGAGTTTGCCAACAAGGGCCTATTCTCCCAAAAATAGGCCCACACAGGCCCGTGCCAAAGGGAAAGGGGCTCAAGGTCCACGGACGGTTTATGCCTGGACAGGAGCCTCTTCTGTCCTGCTCTCCCCTGGTTAATAAGGAGCTAGCAAATTACCTTTTCCCCCCAGTTGCAAATTTTTTCCTTCCCCAAGGCCGGGAGGATGGCTCTAGGTGCTCACCAGGGTCTATCTCAGGCCCAGGGATTCAGCCACTGAAGCTGGCTTGGGGGTGGGGGGCACGGTAATATACATGCAAGTACTTAGCTTTTGCCGAGAGCGCTGTTCTCCTCAGGTTCCGGAGGTGTGAGTAGGCTGTGTGGCTGGCTGCTTCTCCTTGAGGAAACTGTGGCCGAATGCTAGGACCAGCCCGCTGCTGCCACCGCCGCCGCCACCACTCCGGGAATGGTGCCTGAGGGCTCCCTGTGATACAGGTCCGGTAATTCCTCTCCATTCCTGAACAGTCACTTCCTCCCGCTGCCGCTCAGTTTGTTGTCTAAGCTTGCCTTTGATGCTCAGGGCTCCCAGCTTGTCACAAATTTACGTGTTTCACTTGTTTTTTTTTGGTCTTTGTTGTAAAGAGGACTCGCTAGAAGCATTTATCTATTCCGCCATCTTGGCTCCCTCCTCGAGTTTTTAATATAAGAGACTAAGGGAGCTGTTTGGTGGCATGGTGGTTAAGAACTCGGCTGCTAACAAAAGATTGCCAGTTCGAATCCACCAATCGCTCCTTGGGAACCCTATGGGACAGTTCCACTCTGTCCTATAGGGTAGCTATGAATCGGAATACACTGGATGACGAGTTTTTTTTTAGTTTGTCTGTTTCCTAACTACGGCTTGTACATAAATCGATGGTTCCTAACCCAGGGACTACCTGTATAACAGAACGAAATGTTGTCCAGGTACTGTTTAAGTGCTGGAACTTATGTAACTTGTAAGTCCCTCAAGGAACTTATAGTTTAGTGGAGAAGAATACATATTAAATAAATAAACAAAAATATGGTAACACATTTTACAGACCAGTCCACAGTTTTTGTTATAGAGGCACAGAGACCACACCTAATCCAGCTGGGAACCGATAAGACAGTCTGAGAAGGCTACCTGGAGAACATAATATCTGGGTTGACATTTATTCACACAATTATTGAAATAATGATCTGACATAAAGTACATTATTAAAGTACATTTTGTGAAAGGGATTACAAAAAATGAAAGCATAATAATAATTTCATGGCCAAGAAGATTCCTTAGTGATTTTAGTTTCCGAACCTGCATTTTATAGTTGAAGAAGCCAATTCTTAGGTAAAATGAGCTTGTGCCAGGTCACACAGCAAGTCACTAACAGACTGCGCTGAAATCCTTATTTCCAAATCCTCAATTCAGTGGGTTCTTTCTCCCCACCTCCCTGCTGTAAAATAGCATGAGATGTCTTAGATTGTAAACAAGTATGTGATTGAGCTTCAGACGAGTGGTATAGAAAAAAATGTGCACCAAGGAGCGGGCAGAGTTGTGAAGACCAACTGTCCTTGAATTTGGTATTATTGGCTATAGCATTAGTGTCTAGATGCTACAGAATTGTTAATAAGTGGCCGCTGCAAATACTACTGCTTCACTGTCCCCCAGCAGAACTGTATCGTGGTTACATACAGTTCTGGTGGCGTAGTGGTAAAGAGCTTGGCTGCTAACCAAAAGGTCAGCAGTTCAAATCCACCAGCTGCTCCTTGGAAACCCTATGGGGCAGTTCTGCTCTGGCCTATAGGGTCACTATGAGTCAGAATTGACTCGACAGCAATGTGTTTTTTATACATGTGGAGAAGCCCCTGGGTTGTGCAAATTGTTAATGCACTCGGGGCTGCTAGCCAAAAGGTTGGAATTTCAAGTCCACCCAGAGGCACCTGGGAAGAAAGGCCTGGTGAACTACTTTGGAAAATCAGCCATTGAAAACCCTAGGAAGCACACATGTGGGTTGCCATGAGGTGAAGTCAACTCTACAGCAACTTGTTTGTTTCTTATACATGTGGAAACTAAAATTGAGGTATGGTGTGTTAAAGTGGTAGAGGTAGGGGTTTTTTAAATCTTATAATTTTTATAATTATTATTTTTCTTAGCCTTATATTGCCTGTTCAATAAGCCATTTAATTAAAAATTAAAAACAATCAAAACTGAAAGAAATTTAAACACAAGGTTTATCCTGAGCAGTCACTCTACGTGCATGTGTTGTTGTTCCAGCACCGTATCAGATAATGTTCTGCTGCTCTTCCTAAGGTTTTCACTGGCTAATTCTCAGAAGCAGACTGTCGGGTCCTTCTTCTGAGTCTTAGTCTGGAAGCTCAGCTAAAAACTGTCCGCCATGGGTGACCCTGCTGATCTGAATACCGGTGGCATAACTTCCAGCATCACAGCAACACGCAAGCCCCCCACAGCACAACAAACTGACAGACCCGTGGGGGATATACATATAGGGAGACCATTCTGATTCTAAAAAACAAACAAAAAAAATGGCTCCAAGTAGGCTACTTACAATGAAGCTTATAAAGAGAAGTGGAGGGAGAAGAACAGACGATCAACCATTGGCTAATCTTAACATGATTGATTGAACCCTGCCCTCCCCTTTTACTGAAATTAACTGATACCAAGGCACAAGGTGGTCTCTGGCCCTCTACCCATCTGTATCCATGATACCTTTTGAAATTTAAATTAAGTAAGCCTGACTTGAACAGGAAAGAAAAAATCAGCAACTCTGAGTGAAAAAAAAAAGCTGTTGGTGGGATTAATTTTGGGTCAGGAATTTATTTACGGTTAATATTTGGTTTCTTGGGTAAGAAAAACCTTAAAGTCAAAGATGCCTGTTACTCATTTTTCTCTTTGACATTTTTCTCTTTGCAGTGTTACTACACTATGGGTCAAACATGCTGAGGAAGATAAATATTTTGACTAAATTTAACCAAACAAGTTGTTGATCTGTGTTGTATAGAGGCACTTCAAAAAAAAAGGAAAAAATTAAAAGCTTTCCTCCTCCTCTCCCCTACCCTTTCTGGAAGTTCTTTATTATGTAGATTGATCAGGTCTTCTTTGGCTAAAACTTCCATTCCTCTTAAGTCTCCTATTCCCCATTCTCAATCTCCATCATAAAAGAAAAATGAACCGGTCTGACTAATTGCATAACTCCTCAAATTGAGAAGTGGGAGTGAATGGCAGAAATGATGAGCACTCACATCAGTCATTTCTGTCTCTTCTTACTTAAAATCATAATGCAGTTTCAAAATCCAGCCTTTACACTGGTGGCAGCCTATGAAAGAGTAAGTCATAGGATGGGAGTTCCCACAAAGCTCTTGGCTTCCAGAAGCCAGCCTTTGGAGTAGACTTGTGAAGATGGCACCAGTACCCAAATGTTGCAGATGAATGGCTTACTCCTGTGCATTTAGTAGGACAGCTATTTAAAATCCTTCTGCAATGACTCAGTTAAGGACTGTCTCTGAAGAGTGTGATGTGAATCTAAGAGTTGAAGAACAAAAAAAACCTTAGCTCCTCTGTCACTTTACATCAATACACATTATAAAAGGAACATTTACATAGCTAGAATGTGATTGCTGTTTGTAAATGGAGAATAAGGAGTTGCCAGACACACTTTCTACGTAATTCTCCGTGCTGACCTTTTGGTTAGCAGCCAATCTCTTAAATACTGGCACTACTAGGGCTCCAGTACTGTGGTAAGGGGTCTATAATTTTAAATAACACTAGTGATTTGAAATCTTGGTGGCATAGTGGTTAAGAGTTCGGGTGCTAATCAAAAGGTCAGCAGTTTGAATCCACCAGGCCCTCCTTGGAAACCCCATGGAGAAGTTCTACTCTGTCCTATAGGGTTACTGAGTCGGAATCGAGGCACCAGGTACTAATGATTTAGTAGATTCCAATGATTGACCTGAAATGTAGTCAAAGATTTTATCAAGGGAAACACTAGGGTAAGCCCTTTCCATGTACATTTTTTTCAGCTAAGCCTTGCAACAATTCTGTAAAGCAGATAATTATTCCATTTTATGGATAAGGAAATGTGAGGTATTGAATAACTTTTGCCAAGGACACAAGCTACTAGGTGTGAGAGCCACACATCAGACTCACATCTGTCAGACTCTGAAATCTTTGCTTTTAATCACAGTGATACCCAAGGCATCCAGGAGCTGCTTAGTCATTAGCAAGCAAGACCTGCTCCTCCTGTCCATTGTCAAGCAAAACCTTAAGTGATAGCACTGGGTGTGGCTCAAGCCAGTCAAATCCAGTTTACTAGCCTACCTGCCAAAGAAAAAAATGCAATCTGTTTTACTGTGCCTGCTAGCCATGGTAACCTATGTAATCTGTGATGTTTGTATGTACTTGCTTGTAAGGGACAGTATAAAAAGCCTCCCTTTGTCCAGGGAGCTTGATTTGAGGTATACACCTCCTTGCTCCTTGCCTGACTGCTTCAATAAACGCTCTTCCTCCCTGCTCCCCTTGGTTTGTCTTTATTGACAAGAAGCTGCACCAAGAAGGAACTGCTTAGGGTAACAACTGTATTATCAAGGGAAAAAAATCCAATTTAACAGTTAAGGCCAATCTCAAATGCCATTACCATGCAAAAGGGTGCCTGATGAAAAGAATTGAGCCCATTGATAGCTTTCCATGTTTATGTTTTTTTCTTTTCTGAAGATGGTATTATAGGGCAGCATTAGTGTCTAGGTGCTATAGAATTGTTAACAAATGGTCACTGCAAATACTACTGCTTCACTGTTTCCCAGCAGAGCTGTATTGTGATCACACCTGAATAAAGAGTGAATATACACATGTGGAAACTGTTGCTGTCGTCGAGTCCACTCCGACTTGTAGAGACCCAATAGGACAAAGTACAAGTGCCCTGTAGAGTTTCTAAGGAGCGACTGGTGGATTCTAACTGCCAACTTTTTGGTTAGCAGCCGTAGCACTTAACCACTATGCCACCAGGGTTGTGTTGGCAAAGAATAGTGAATATACCATGGACTACCAAAAGAAGGAATAAATCTGTCTTGGAAGAAGTACAACCAGAATGCTCCTTAGAAGTAAGGATGGGGAGACTGTGTCTGACATACTTTGGACATGTTATCAGGAGGGATCAGTCCCCGGAGAAGGACATCGTGCTTGGTAAAGTAGAGGGTCAGTGAAAAAGGGAAAGACTCTCAAAGAGATAGACTGACACAGTGGCTGCAACAATGGGCTCAAGCACAGCAACATTTGTGAGGATGGTGCGGGGCTGGGCAGTGTTTCCTTCTGTTGTGCGCTGAGTCGCTATGAGTTGGAACCGGCTTGATGGCACCTAATAACGACATACATGTGGAGGGAGCCCTGATGGCACAGTGGTTAAAAGCTCAGCTGCTAACCAGAAGGTGGCTTTTACACTAACACATCCTAAGAAGTTTGGATTGGAATGTTTCAAACTGGGGAGGATGATGGTCAGATTTGTTTTTTAGGTAGAGCACTCCCTGCAAGTGTGCATAAAGGATTGGAAGGGATGAGTCTGGTACCAGAGAGATCGATTAGGAGTACAGACTAAGTCCTCAGAAAATACTTGTTCAACTGGAGTGGAAAACTCTGAAGAAGGGCAGGGGACAGGCATATAGAAGATTGGAGGAGGAAGGGATATAGGAACAGGTTGTCACACTTGCCGCTCCCTAAATAGATGAGAAACTTCCCTCTGCAACTACAATTAATTTTTTCCAGGTAGCCATTTCATAAATTTTTTTCTACAAATATTTATTGACCATCTTCTACGAATCAGGCACTGTTTAAGGCCTGGTGGCACAGCAAAACAAAGTTCCTGACTTCATGAAGCTTACATTTTATTCTAGTAGGAGGAGGCAGATAATAAGCAGAAATAAAAAAAATACATACATGACGAATTGCGCGCAATAAACGCAAAAGCAGAGTTAGGGGGACAAGAAGTATGGGGAGGACATAGTGATGGTTGTGAGGATTGCTATTTAATGTACCATCGTCATGGAGTCTCTGGGTGGTGCAAATGGTTAGTGTACCATAGGCAGGGAAGTACTTGCCGATGAAGCAATATTTGAGCAGAGACCTGAAGGAAGTTGAGAGCCAGCTGTGAGGATAGCTGAGAAAACAGCAAGGAATCTAATAGAGCTGAAGTAGAGCGAGCAAAAGGGAGAGCAGCAGAAGATAAGGTTAGAGAAAATAGGGGTTGAGGGAATAGGGATGGAGAGTTATTGCTTAATGAGTACAGAGTTTCTGTTTGGGATGATGAAAAAGTTCTGAAAAAGTGCTGGCTGTACAACACTGTAACTATATGTAATGCCACTGAATTTTATACTTAAAAATGGTTAAAATAGCAAACTTTAGGTTATATATATTTTACCTGCCCCCCCCCAAATATACACACACACACATGCATGCACACATGCACACACGTGCACACACCCAAGCAGGAAATGACAGGGGCTTGGACCAGGGTAATGGAGGAAGAAGTAAAACATAGACAATTTCTGGATTTATTCTGAAGTGAGAGCCAAGAGAATTTTCTGACAGATAGGATGTGGGATATAAGAATAAAAGAGCCAATGATGGAGCCAAGGTTTTTGCCATGAGCGAATGAAACAGTTGTCATATATTGAAATGGGGAAGAGTTTTTGGCGGAGGATATCAAGACCTTACTTTTCAACATATCGAGGCTTTGTAGATAACCAGGTGGAGATACTGAATAGACAGTTGGATATGAGTCTGAAGTTCAAAAGTGTGATCCAGACTAGAGACATAAAATAGGAGTCCTGGTGGCGAAGCGGTTAAGAGCTTGGCTGCTAACCAAAAGGTCTGCAGTTAGAATCCACCAGCTGTTCCTTGACAACTTATGGGTGGTTCTACCCTGCCACTATGAGTTAGAATTGACTCTACAGGAATTCTGTTTGTTTTTTTCCAGCATATATATATTAAAAAAAAAAAAAAATTTAAACTTATGAAGCTGGATAAAATCCCCAAGAGTAAGAGAATGGGTAGAGAAGAGGTACAAGGACTGAGTCCTGGGGTACACGAAGATTTAGAAATCAGGGTGACGGAATCAGAAGGATGAGAAGGAACAGCCAATGAAGTAGGAGAAAAAACAGAGTGGGGAGGAGAATAGGGACGAGGAGGGGGAAGGAAGAGGAGGGGGAAAGAAAAGGAGGAGGAGATGTACCGGAAGCCAAATGAGGAAAGTATTTTAAAGAAGAGGAAATGATCATAGGGATCAAATGCTACTGAACAGTCAAATAAGATGAGGGATGAGCAGAGACCACTGAATTTAGCAATTTGGAGGTGGACAAGAGTGGCTGAGTAGAGTGGCAGGGATGAGAGGCAAAAATGGTGGGAGAATTGGAGACAGCAAGTATAGACTTGGGAGAAGTTTCGCTGTAAAGGAGAGAAAAGATAGGGGTGAGAGACCTGAAGAGAGAAATGGGGTCAAAAGTAATATTTTTTTTTCAACTACAGGAGAAATATCCACTTGTTTATCTGCTGGGGGGAATTATCCAATTAAAGGAGAAAAAGTGATAATGCAGGAGAGAAAAGGAATGCTGCTGGATGATACCTTTGAGGAAGCAAGAGGGGATGGGATCTAGTGCACAAGTCCAGGAATTGGCCTTAGGTAAGACTCGATTTTTTTTTAAGACTGGGTAGCACTATTTTTTTTTTTTTTTTTTAAGAGCTGCTAGGAGTCGGAACTGACTCAATGGCAACAAGTTTGTTTTTTTGGTTTTTAAGACTATAAGAAGTTCCTAGTAATAGAAAGCATATACGAGTAAATGGGTAAATGTAATGGTGAGAGCTTGGGGTGTTCTTTTATTTATTGCTTTGTCTTTTCTCATTGGAAGAGGAAACAGAGTGTGGTTGGGGAGGAAATGTTGGAAGTTTGAGGATAAAGAATAGTTAAAACTTAAAAAAGAAAAAAAGAATATTGATTGGACTTGGACTTAGAAGACTCGATTTTTACTCCAAAATTTGCTGGGTAAAATTTAAACTTGGCTATTAAACCTCTCTGGAATTGCTGGGTGGTGCAAACAGAACATACTGGGCTCCTAACTGAAAGATTGGAGGTTCTAGTCAACCCAGAGGTGCTTCTGAAAAAAGGCCTGGAGATCTACTTCCAAAAAATCAGCCATTGGAGCAGAGTTCTGCTCTGACACACATGGGGTAACCTTTTTTTTTTTTGTTTTTTTAATGAGATTTAAATGAATGAATGTGAAAGGAAGGCATTTTGCAAAGTTATTTGGATTTAAAAAATAATTTTAGCAATTGAATACATTTACCAAAGACTTGATAATGTGCCAAGCATCATGATATGTTGTTTACATACATTATCTTATTTAATCCCTGCATTAACCCTGTGAGAAAAGGCATTCTTACCCTATTTTACTGAGAAGGAAGTTGAGATCCAGAGAAATTAAGGCTCTTGCCCAAGGTTCACACTTTAGTAGATGGTGGAGCTGGCGTTCCAATCTGTAATTCAAACTCCAAGGCTCATACGCTTAATAATGATCTTTTTCCAAGACATATTTTTTCTTAAATTCTCTAAAAGTGTACTACTTTACTGCCGTCTCAGAGTTTGTTTCTTGGAGCAGGTTATAAAAATCTTTTTGGTATTTTTGGATAACAAGAAATGAGTTTTTTTTCTCTAAATTATTGATAACATTTTGTATTCATTTTGTGCACCTATGAGGGCAGAGGTGGTCTTGATATTTGATTTATCCAGTGTCTCTACAAGTTGAAACAGAGAGGACTGTTACGAGAGAGGTGATGTCAGACTTTCAGGGGAAAGATTTTCAAATAATACATTCTATTCCTCCAAGCATACAGGTATACAGTCGGTCTGCGGGAATGTCCCCGAGGGACTACACGAGTGAGGTTATCCATCCCCGAGGTGTGGGCCTGAAGGAGGTTGGTTTTAGACGGGTGAGTAGGGGTTTGGTATTTGTTGGTGGACTTAAGGGTTAAGAGCAACGGCTGCTAACCAAAATGTCGGTAGTTCGAATCCACCAGGCATTCCTCGGAAACCCTATAGGGCAGTTTTACTTTGCCCTATAAGATCAGTAAGAGTCGGAACGGACCTGACGGCGAAGGGCTTTCTTTCTTTTTTTTTTTTTTTGGACGGTTGGTCTCTGGGGGGTTGGGGTAGTAGGCGGAAGACGGTTGGAGCCCTGAGGGGGTGGGATCGTGGTCATCTTGGGGGTGGTGGTGAGGGCCCGTCCCCGGGGGCGGGGTCTGGGCGGGCCGACCTCTGCGGGCCGGGGGCAAAGCTGCAGCGGGCGCGTACGCGTCGCCACGCCCGTCTCTTCGAAAGCCTCGCGGCCCAGACCCGCGCGAGCGCTGTGTGTGAGCAGCTCGTGGAGCTTCCCTCCGCGCGACGCCCCACAGCAGCCTCCCAGCGTGGGCCGACACCGCGTTTTGCGGGATTCGTGCCCCTGTTCGACGCCAGCTTCCTCACCACGGCCCGCCGGCGGGGGTCGCCATGGTTCACTTTTTGCACCCGGGCCTCTCGTCCCGGACCATCGTCCCTCCGGACGCTCAGGATGCCCTGGGCTGCTGCGTGGTGCAGGTGAGCCCCAGCGAGGGGTGGGGAGCGGACTTCGGCGGGGCGCCGGGACGTCGGCTTACGCGGCCACATGTCGGGGACTCCGCGGAGGGGCTAGTTGGTTAGTGCGGTCGGCGAGGGGATAAATCTGGAGAGGGTGACTAGACCGGGTAGTCGCCGGGGCAGTGCGTGGGGGAGGTGGACGGACGGGGTGGAGGGAAGTTTTTCTGCCCGGAACGCCCCAGCCTTTGGGCTGAGATCGCGCGGTGGAAGCCGAGTCCCACCCTCTGACCTTGCGCGAGTCCCCTGAAATCTCCGACTCTCACCTGTACGTGGCAAAGGCTGCAGCTATATATTTTGCAGGATGGTGTAAGCTCAGGCGTAAGTGCTAAGTATGGCACTAGGCCTAGTCCGTAGTAGACGCTGGCGATTATTATTGTCATAATGAACCCAAATGCCCCAAACCTTGACCGTTTCTTCAAGAGCTGGTGAACGTGATGCTCCCCGGGGCCTGTGATCCTTCTTCGGCTCCCCTGCCCCCGCCCCCCGAGCCCTGCTGGAGAAACTGGAACCCCCAAGACGGAGATGCCTTCAATTTCACGTGTTTTCTTCTTTTTCGGGATTCCTCCTAAACTAAGCTTTGAGTAAAATGCAAGCAACATGAATATGCTTTTAGCTGCTATTGTGTGTTAAGTGTTCCCATTTCTAAAAGAATCTGGTAATTCTCTCGAGTTTCTTCGACATTGATTTAAAAAAAAAGTTGCCTTCAGGTTGATTTGGACTCAAATCGACCCTGTAAAACGGAGAGTAGAATAATCTCACGGAAGAGCTGATTTACTTATTTAAAAAGAAAAACAAACAAACAAACAGTGTTTTCGGTGGAAGTTTACACAGAAAATTAGGTTCCCATTTGACAGTTTATACGCAAATTGTTCTAGCTGATTTACTCTTGAATTTGAATACAAGTATTGGGATGTCAGATTCCGTATTCTACTCTGGAAGGGCCACCTTCTGAGAACTCAAAATCCAGTACTGAAGTAGAGGGAAGGAGATAATGTGATTAAGATGATATTTCACACAATAACGCCTTAATGGAAAACTTTTGTGCCCTGGAAAAATCTAGCTTGTTCCCTTTTAGATTCCTTTTTTTTTTTCTCTCTGTGTGTGTGTGTGTGTATATATATATTTTTTTAATTTTGTTGAAAATATACACAGCAAAACATACACCAATTCAGCTATTTCTACATGTACAATTCAGTGACATTGATTGCATTCTTCAAATTGTGCAACCATTCTCACCCTCCTTTTCTGAGTTGTTCCTTCTCATTAACATAAACTTACTGCCTCATGAGTTTCCTGTCTAATCTCTCCAGTTGCTCTTGTCACTTTGAGTTCATATAGTTCTTAAAAGAGCAAAATAATGTTTAAGGCAGACATTTTTACTAGTTAAGCTAAGCTATTGTTTGGTTTTAGGAAGACTTCAGGGGATATTTTTGGTTTAAGGTTTAAAGGTTATCTCAGGGCAGTAGTTTCAGGGGTTCATCCAGCCTCCATGACTCTAGAAGTCTGGATTCCATGAGAATTTGAAATTCTGTTGTGCATTTTCCCCCTTCTGTTCAGGATTCTTGTATGGAATCTTTGGTTAAAATGTTCAGTAACGGTAGCCGGGCACCGTCCACTTCTGGTCTCATAGCAGAGGAGGCGGTTGTTCATGGAAGCAATTAACCACAAACTCCATATCCTCCTATTCCTGACTCTCCTTCCTCTTCAAGCAAATGGAGACAATTGTTGTACCTTGGATGGCGGCTTACAAACTTAAGACCCCGGGTGCTACACAGTGAACTAGGAGGTAGAACAGCAGCACTAAAGCACGTTATTAGGCCATTTAACTGGGATGCCCCATGAAAACATGACCTTAAACCTCCAAACCAAAGAACCAAATTCCATAAAGTTTTTGTTTGTCCATAAGCAGCCTCAGCAGCTACCTTTTTTTTTTCTTATAAATATGTGACACAACTTTTTTTTTTTTAATTTTTATTGTGCTTTAAGTGAAAGTTTACAAATCAAGTCAGTCTCTCACACAAAAACTTATATACACCTTGCTACATACTCCCAGTTGCTGTCCCCCTAATGAGACAGCCCATTCCCTCCCTCCACTCTCTCTTTTTGTGTCCATTTTGCCAGCTTCTAACCCCCTCTACCCTTTCATCTCCCCTCCAGGTGGGAGATGCCAACATAGTCTCAAGTGTCCACCTGATCCAAGAAGCTCACTCCTCATCAGCATCCCTCTCCAACCCATTGTTCAGTCCAATCCCTATCTGAAGTTGGCTTTGGGAATGGTTCCTGTCCTGGGCCAACAGAAGGTCTGGGGGCCATGACCACCGGGGTCCTTCTAGTCTCAGTCAGACCATTAAGTCTGGTCTTTTTATGAGAATCTGGGGTCTGCATCCCACTGCTCTCATGCTCCTTCAGGGGTTCTCTGTTATGTTCCCTGTCAGGGCACTCATCTGTTGTAGCGGGGCACCATCTAACTCTTCTGGTTTATGTGGCCCTTTCTGTCTCCTGGGCTCGTAATTACCTCGTGTCCTTGGTGTTCTTTATTCTCCTTTGGTCCAGGTGGGTGGAGACCAATTGATGCATCTTAGATGGCTGCTTGCTAGTGTTTAAGACCCCAGATGCCACTCTTCAAAGTGGGGTGCAGAATGTTTTCTTACTAGATTTTATTATGCCAATTTACTTAGATTTCCCCCTGAAACCATGGTTCCCAAACCCCTGCCCCTGCTACACTGGCCTTCGAAGCATTTGGTGTATTCAGGAAACTTACCTGCTTTTGGTTTAGTCCAGTTGTGCTGACCTCGCCTGTATTGTGTCACACAGCTTTTGCCAATTCAGCTTTTTACAGGTGTTAACTTATTGACATTGTTATGTACTATGATTTGTTAAGTTTGTAACTAATGAAAAAAACTGGACTTTTTTTTAATGTACTAATGTAGTGTGCCAAGAACTTTTTATGCTGTTGTGATAGGAATTGAAACAGATTTTCTTTTTTAAAAAGCAGTCAATCAGTTTTCTATAGTATATGGTACACTTGTTCTTCTTTGCAAGATTTTATTTTTAGTTATTCATTTTAATTAACATAAATAATGCATTACCCCCCATGATAAATATTTGTGTCGTCTAGTCTTTAATGTTCTCTTGCAGTGTTTTGTAGTTTTTAGTGTGTAGGTCTTTCACATATTTTTATGATTGTATTCCTATTGATAATATTGTAAATGATATTTTTAAAATTTCATATAAACTTTTGCTATATATAGCAATACAATTGATTTGGTATTCTTGTACCCTGTAATCTTGTTGCAATTACTTTCTCTAGTAGTTTTTTGTACATTGACAGTTTTCTACGTGTATGATCATATCATCTGCAAATACAGTTGTACTTCTTTTCCAATCTATGGTTTTTATTTTCTAGAACTTCCTGAACAATGTTGAAAGGCAAGCAGTGAGAATGAGCGTCTTTGCCTTGTTTCTAGACTCTTCACCTTTAGGTTTTTCGATAGATCCCTTTTCTCAAGTTAAGGAAGTCTCCTATTCCTAGTTTATTAAGAGTTATCATAAGTATGTGTTAAATTTTATCAGAAGCCTTTTCTGCATTTATTAAGACCATATGATTTTTTCTTCTTTATTTTGTTAATATGAATTATAGTCATTATGAATTTACTGTTACAATCTAAGAGTAAAGTCCACTTGATCATGATGTAGTATACTTTTTATATATTTCAAGATTTTATTTGTTAATACTTTACTAAGTATTTTTTGCATTTATGTTTATAAGGGGTATTGCTCTTTTTTAGAAATAATTTTTATCCGGTTTTAGTATCAGGATAATGCTTATCTCAAAAAACGCACTGGGAAGTGTTTCGGCTTCTGTGTTTTGAAAGAGTATTGTGAGATTGGTATTATTTTGTCCTTAAGTGTTTTTCTCCAGTGAAGCCACCTGAGCCTTGAATTTCTTTGGGGGGAAAGGTTTTAATTATATTTTTTATCTATTATATCTATTTCTTTGGGGGAAACAATTTTATAATTGTTACAATTCTTATGTAATATCTAATTCTTATTTTCTGGAGCCCTGGTGGTATAGTGGTTAAGCGCTTGGCTGCTAACCAGGAGGTCGGCAGTTCGAATTCACCAGCCACTCCTTGGAAACCCAAATCCTATGGAGCAGTTCTGCTCTGTCCTGTAGGGTCGGTGTGAGTTGGAATTGACTCTGTGGCCAAGGGTTTTGGTTTTATTTATAAAATATGGTTATAAATGAAATGTAAAGATGATGAATATTCATATTCATCAAGAAGACATAGCATTCCTGATGTGTATGCACTCACTGTCAATTTTGGTTTTTTGTCTTTCAAGGAATTTATGCGTTTCATCTGAGTTATCAGATTTATTGCCATAAAATTATAGGAGTCCTATTATCCTTTTAATGTTTGCAGAATCTATAATGATGTTCCCTCTTTTGTTCCTGATGTTGGTAATTTGTGTTTCATCTTTATTTCCTTGGTTTATATACCCAGGAATTTGTCAATATTATTAATCTTTTCAAAGAACCCACTGTCTTAACTAGTGTTCTACCACAAGTTGGTGGCTTTAAAGAACAGAAATTTTTTGTCTCACAATTCTGGAGACTCAATCCAAATCAGGGGCTCACCTGTGTTGATTCCTTCCTTATCGGTAGCCCTGGATCTTCCCTAGCTCTTGGAGTTACTCAGATGGCATTTCTCTTTCTTTGTGTGTGGATGTAAATGTGTGTCTTCTCTCTTTATGAAACAGAAGTGATTAGGTTTAGTACTCATCCTGTACTGATATAGCGTCATTAACATAACAAACCCTTTTCCTAAACAGGGTTATATCCACAGGAATAAGGGTTAGGATTCCAGGGCATATTTTGGGGGTTGCGATTCAACCCACAACACCAGCTTTTGGCTTTGGTTATATCTGTTGCTCATTCTTTTTTTTTTTTTTTTTTTACTGATTTTTGCTCATATCATTATAATTTTTTTCTTTACTTTGGACTTTATTTTTTATCTTTTTAAGGTGAAAATTTAGGTTATTAATTTTATACCTTGTTTCTAGGATAAACATTTAGTGCTTTACATTTCCTCTAACTGCTTGGTTAACTCCCATTAATTTTTATATATTGTTCAAAATATTTTCCAAATCCATTTTGGTTTCTTCTTTGACCTATGGGATATATATAAGTAAATTGCTTAATTCTCAAATATTTAGGGATATTCCACATATCTTTTTTGTTAACTGACTTTTCTAATATAATTGTATTGTCAAGAACAAGGTGATTTCAGTCCATTCGTGTTTGAGATTTGTCTTACAAAACAGATTTGATCATCCTTGGTGAATGTTCCATGTGCACTTGAAAGGAATACGTGTTCTGCAATTGGATATAGTATTCTATGAGCGTCAGGTCAAATAGGTTGTTAATGTTAATCTGCTGTATTCTTTGTCATTTCCTGTTTACATGTTTCTCCCGTACACAAGACAAAAAAAAAACCAAATCCGCTGCTGTCGAGTCGATTCCGACTCATAGTGACTCCATAGGACAGAGTATAACTGCCCCATAGAGTTTCCGAGGAGCGCCTGGGGTTCAAACTGCTGACGTTTTGGTTAGCAGCCGTAGCACTTAACCACTGTGCCACAAGGGTTTCCCTGTACACAAGAGCCTTGCTTTTTTGTACAGGCTGATAACCTGTTCCTTTTAATTGAAGTAAATATAATTAATAATGCTGGGTTTAAGGCTTACTGTACTGCTGTTTGTTTCTGTTTGTCCCTTATGTTTGTTTTTTGTTGTGTTTGTTTCCTGATTCCTTTTGAATTGAGTATTTTGAGAGTTTTACTTTATCTTTGTATTGACTTATGTTCTCTCTATCTCTCTCTAATGGTCACTCGAGTAGCACTTTTCAAAGTGTGAACCCAGGAGAGCTCTGGGGTCACCAAGACCGTTTAGGGGGCCTGTGAGGTCAGAACTACTTTCATAATGGTAAGATGTTATTTACTGTTGTTTTCTCATGAGTGTACAGCATACCTTTCCAGAGGCTATATGCCATTTGATACCGTAACAAGATTGAATATAGAAGCAGATAAGAGAATACAGCTCTCTTCCATGAAGCCACATGTTAGTGAAATTTTCGAAACTGTCAAAGAGTACCACTGTTCTCATTAAACCTTTACTGGAAAATATGTTTGTAGTTTTAAAAATGTTACTTATGCTAACATGTGATGGGTTTCTTTTTCTTCCAAATGAATATATATATTTTTAAGATTTCTCAGTTTCAATTTCAAATGTGGTAAATGTTGATGGACATAATTGTTTTTTTTTTTTTTTTAAATATAATCTAATTTTTATACCTGTAAAGGGGTCTGAAGATTAAAAAGTTAGAGAACTGCAGTTCTAGGTTTTAAAATAATGCAAGTGAATGAGTAATTCGTTTATGAGAATCAGCATGAAGCTGGTTTCTGTGAGGCAGAGATTAAAGATGTTTCAAATGTCCAACTTTTCCAAATTGCTGTACCAGTCCATTATCTCTAACATCAACTCCTCCTCCCCTCAGTACTCTTCTCTCCCATCTTTGGGTTCCATAATTTGCTGTAGCATCTCACAGAATTCATGAACCGTATCAAGGAAAGGAAATGGCTCACATGGTTGTGGAGGCTGGTCAGTCCCAAATCTGTGTGTCAGATGTAGGCATCTCCTGACTACGTGGCTACAGGGATTGGCAAACCCAAATCTACAGGCCAACAACAAGGCCGCTGGCTCGCAAGGCTGCAGAAGCCGATGAATCAGGTCAGGTGATAGGCTTCTAGCCCATGGGGCTGCAGGAGCTGGTGAGTCCTGGAATCGGCAGGTCAGATGGCAGGCCACTGGCTCAAGTTCCAAGGAACCAGAGGTCAGACAGTGATGAGCTGGATGCAGGACCCAGATGCAGAGAGACATCCACCGGAATACCCACACATGTACAGTGGATGCAGGCCACACCCCAGGGACAGGGGTGACTTGAGTAAGGTGGGACCCAAGGCTGTGACTCAGGATACACCCTACAATAATATTGCCTTATTAACGTATAGAGGTTAGGATTTATAGCACATAGAATGGAGGATAATTAGAATAATTGATCAGATTACAAAATGAAGGACAGCCACACAGTACTGGGAATGAGCCCAGCCAAGCTGACATAACTCCAACCGTCGCAGGTTTCATACACCTTACTTGTATAGCCCCACTCCGTCATTTTGTGTGAGTCACAAAGACTCTGGTTAGAAGGGCCATATTAAGTCATTCATTGCACTGCGGCATGGTTGACTTATCACAGTCTGTTTTTAAATGTTATATCACTTCTCCTTATAGCAGTATTCTTTAATTTTCCCCCTTTTGTCCTTTGTGAGGAAATTCAAAGATTATTTCTCAGAACAAAGGCCAGATTGATCTTTGTAAGGTGATTTATTACCTCACAGTTTCTATTGATGGGTGTATTTTTCTTTTCCCTTGTCAGATAATGTTTTATTGTAAACTGAACTTTATGGATGCTACTTGGAAAGTCTGGATTTTTGCTTCCTTCCAGAGTACAGCTTGTATTTGGTGTTTTTTTCATGCTTTTGTGAAGGATGTGTTTTAAAATTTTCATTTTCTGTTTAATTGTTGCTTGTATATAGAAATATTTTTGTTTTTATCTTGCATCCATTAAAACATTTTAATCAGTACAGTTACATGGTAGAGTTTACATTTTAGATATGATGAGTCTGGCCTCTGGGTAGAGAATGATTGGAAAAGGATTAAGAGAGAAAGGAAATTTGGAGTTTTGCGGTTATTTAGGCAAGGTATGGTAGTGATATGGATTAGGAATTGATAGAAGAGCTAGAAAGAGGAGGATAGAATAGAAATTTTTTCAGTGGTTAAACAGTCATGCTTCCAGCAAGAGACTGATGACACTCAAAGTGAGGATACCTCAAGGAGGGGTTACATTAAGGAACTATTTCCAAAAACTTGTAAGGGCAAGATACACCACAATAATGCAGTGTTCTAAGTCCACCAACAGCACCTATTGCCTCTCTTATGCCTAGAGGTCCTTCCCAAAGGAAAGAAGACTGATTTTAGAGGAATGGTCAGGAAGACAGAAACCCTGGTGGCATAGTGGTTAAGAGTTAAAGCTACTCACCAAAAGATCAGCAGTTTGAATCTACTGGGTGCTCCTTGGGGCAGTTCTACTCTGTCCTATAGGGTTACTATGAGTCGGAATTGGCTCAGTAGCAGTGGGTTTGGTTTTTTTCTTTTGGCTGGTCGATGAGAAGGGGACGAAGACACGGGTAGTCCAGGGCAATCTTACAGAGAGCTGGGGAAATACTCTACTTTCCTCCTTCCAGTCTTCTGTCAGAGTTTTGTCATTGGGGCAGGGCAGTCTGTTTATATGGGCCACATAGGTAACCTCCAGGAGTAGAGGGCAGGGTGGGGAAAGGTCAGAAGTGAATCTGGGCAAGAAACTGATGGCAAATGGAAGTGATCTGTCACAGAAGTAAAGCCACTGGGATTTGCTAGTAGACTGGATATGTGTGTTTGTGTGGGGTGTTGATTAAGGACAAGGAGGTGTCTGGAAAGACCCAGCAACTGAATAGTTGAAAAAGGCTGGAGAATATCAGTTTTGCACGTGGTGAGTTTAAAGTATTTGTAACATAGAGAGATGTGTCAGGGAAGTAACTGGTTATCCAGGCCGATGGCTTAAAGAGAGATCTGACCTGGAGATAACAATCTGGGATTCACTGACTTTATAGATAGTATTAAGAGCCATGCAATCAGTAGTCAAATGTCATAGAGGCAAAGAAAGAATGTTTAGGACAGTACTGTCTAATAAAACTTTCTATGATAATGGAAATGTTCTGTATTTGTGCTGTCCAAGATCGCAGCCATCTGACTTAGGCTGGGCTCTCTAGAGGAGCAAAACCAGTGAGGGACGTGTATGTATGTGTGTGTGTGTATATACTTGCCAGCCTTCACAACTGTGTGAGCCATTTCCTTGAAATAAATCTGTGTGTGGCAAGTCCCAAATCCATGGGTCAGATGTCAGGCAAGAGGCCTCTCCTGACTCATGTGGTTGCAGGAGTTTAAGAATTCCAAAATCTGCAGGTCAGACAGTAGGCTGCTGGCTCACGTCCCAGGAACTGGAGGTCAGAGAGAGGATGATGAGTTGGATGCACGATCAAGAGTTGGTGAGCTTTGCCAGAGCATCCATGTATATTGGATGCAGGCCACACCCCCAAGAAAATACCTCTTGCACAAGAGATCACATCATGGATGTTGATTACATCATAACTTCTAAGCCATTGAGAATCATGGCCTAGCCAAGTTTTCACACAACCTTAACCATCACAGTCCACCCTTTGTCTGCTTGGCACCCGTACAAACCAAAAACACCAAACCTTTTGTTGTTGAGTTGATTGCAACTCATAGCTATCCTATAGGCCAGAGTAGAACTGCCCCATTGGGTTTCCACAGAGCAGCTGGTGGATTCAAACTGCTGTTAACTACTGCACCACCAGGGATGCAGTACACATCTCCTTAAACTGTACGTAATCTCTAAAGACAATTATAAAGTCATACTTACACTTAACGTTCCTACAACCGAAAGCACACTAACCCTGTTTACATCTTATATTTTATAATAAGTAATGGAATAAGGGAAGGAAGAAAACAAAGATATTTTATATGTATCAAACCTGTTGCCATCGAGTTCATTCCAACTCATAGTGACCCTAGAGGAAAGACTAGGACTGCCCCGTAGGGTTCCCAGGGAGTGGCTGGTAGATTTAAACTGCTGACCTTTTGGTTAGCAGCTAAGCTCTTAACTGCTATGCCACCAGGGTTCTGTTTATATGTGTGTATATATGTACATATATATACATGTATATATATATACATATATACACACATACATGTATAACAAAACAAGGAAGAAATATAACAATTAACAGCCCTCACTTCCACAACTGATCACATGGTCATAGCTGGTATTGAGAGCTACTTTCTTCCACTACCCTTTCTATATTTCCTATGCCCTCAGTAAGCACCTCAGCTGGTCGTGGTTCTTTGACTGGTGGGGGTGGGGTTACCCAAACCTTCATGCCTGAAGAGTCTGGGCCATTAGTAGTCATGTTGGAATTGGGTTGCTGTAATTTTTCATTGACTTTAATCTCAGGCCATGGTAGTACTAAGAGAAATCCGTCTTTGAGCGGGGCACCACTCTGTTTCCTAGTTGGGCCAGAATCCCACAGGCAACAGATTGGTTGCTATGTGACGCGTACGCTGCCCTCGTTTGTGTCAGCAGTTACTGAACTGTTCTGAACCGGTTCAAAGCCGTGGTTTGGATAACCAGACCTGCTGAGTTAATCCTTTACTGTACAGCAAGAAAGTAATTTATGCTTTGGACTATGCTATGGAATTTAATGAGTTTAAAGCGGGAGGAGTCAATGAACTGCTGGCAGTAGTGGTACTTTAATGTGTGAGTCAGGCTGGAGTGCCTCATACTGAACGTGGGATCCTTTCTGTTTCTGCTGAGGTCCAGTATGAGACCCTGGGATCTGATCACACTGAGGTGGGATGGAGGTAACTACAGATAGGGAGGAAGGTTCTAATTTTGGGTGATTCATATGCACGTTGAAGTCTCTGAGAAAGACAGCAGTCTCTCTATTTGGCTCATCACCCTCTCTTTATGTCTAACACAGTGCCATGGTACTTAAATAGTTGTTGAATGAACAAAAATGCCTGTGTATCTTAGAGGAGAAAGGGCCCATTGAACTTGTTACAGTCCCATCTCCCTCTCAGTTCCTCACTCTTCTGTAGCATGCTGGCCGTATCACCCTTTTAAGACCGTGAACACTTTCGTGTGGAGGAATAAGCCTTCCGATCCTCTGGCACATGATAATTGCTGTATAAGTATTTGTTGAATGAATGACCATGTAATCTCTGCTTGAAAATATTCCGTGTTGTACTGAAACCATTAGGCTGTTAGCTTCTAAAGGAGTAGAAGTATATCTTACTCATTCCTGTATTTTCAGTGGCTGGAACAGAACAGGTGATGAGTGAAGGATTTAGAGAATTTTGTTTAAGGTACAACAAAACATCGATTCTTCCTTCAGTAAAGAGTTGGAATTAAGGTGGTTTCAGTACATAAAAATCATTGTTAGAGTGGGGAGAATATATCTTCAGATATCCTTGTCAAGTAGTTTTATGTATGACATGACCAATCTTAATGTTGAATTTTGTGCACATGTATTCTAACAAAATTTGTTTGGGGTTTGTTTGATAGGAGGAAGCATCTCCCTACTCTTTGGTCGATATCTGTTTAAACATCCTAATTGCTAACCTGGAGAAATTGTGTTCCAAAAGACCTGATGGAACACTGTGCCTTCCAGAGCATTGGAGTTTCCCTCAGGAAGTGGCTGATCGATTCCTTGGAGTGATGACTTGGGAAGGTAATGTCTTAAGGCTCCTCTGCAGCGCACTCTTATAGCACTTTACTATTTGAAAAGCACCTACAATTCACCTACAATTACTCTTGATCCTTGTATCAGCCCTGAGGGCAGTATAGAAATCATTTCTATTTTATTTTTGAAGAATTAACTTTCTGAAAATCTTTCTAAGATCCTGTAATGGAAATTGGCTTGCTTCTAGTCCCTCCCTGCTGTTGGCTTAGCAGAGAAAGAAGAAAACTAAGTTACCACTCACCCATGTGTTTTCTAGCATCCAAAATCCTGTTTCAATAGGCTCTTTACCCATTCATTGTGGATATGATCCTTTAAAATTTTTCCTTCATTACAACAATGACCAAAAAGATGGGAAAACAAACAAACAAAAAAGGAGTAGCTGTATGTATAGTCAAACACCTCATGGAATTTGGTTCCTTGGTTTGGAGGCTTAGAGTCATGGTTTCATGGGCTATCCCAGTTAATTGGCCTAATAATGTGGTTAGAGCTTCTGTTTTACCTCCTAGTTCGTTATGTAGTGCCTGGGGTCTTAAAAGCTTGCAAACAGCCTTCCAAGGCAAAAAAAATTCATCTTTATTTGCCTGGAACAATGGAGGAAAACGGAGAATCAGAAATAGGGGGAGGAAATGGAATGTGTGGCTGGCTCATTGCCTCCATGAACAACTGCCTCTTTTGCCATGAGATCAGAAGAACTGGATGGTGTCCAGCTACCATTACTGAACATTTTGATCAAAGAAAGTGTAGAAGAATCCTGATCAAAAAAGGGGAAAATGCATAGTAGAATTTCAAATCCTCATGGAATCCAGACTTTCTGAAATAGCCAAAACTGTTGCCCTGAGATAATCTTTAAACCTTAAATCAAAAACATCTCCTGACGTCTTCTCAAAACCCAGCAATAGTTTAGCTTAACTAGTAAAACATGTCTCTGCCTTGAGCATTGTGTTGTTTTAAGAACTATTGATACGGGATCAGATTGACAACAGCAACTCTAAAGATTTGCTGGGAAACTTAGGAGGCAGTGAGTTTATGTTAATGAAGGAGGAACCGTTCAGAAAAGGAGGGTTAGAATGGTTGCACAGCTCAAGGAACGTAGTTGATATCACTGGATTGTACGTGTAGAAACTGTTGGTGTTTGTTTTGCTGTTTATATTCTCCACAGCAACAAAAATAAATTATAAAAAACAATTTCCTTTACCTCCATTTTAGTGGGATTTCAAAGGAGCAGAGATAAAGGCATGCATTTAATTTACCGTATTTTAGTTTGTTGTTAATGAAAAAGCTTTTTTTTTTTTTTTTTTTGGTAACAGCGTTATTGAAATACAGGGTCACTAAGAGTCGGAATCGACTTGACAGCAACATGTAACAGGTTATTGTGATACAATTCACATATATAGTTCACTCGTTTAAAGTATACAGTATTGGCTTTTAGTATTTTTACAACCATCACTACAATTTTAGGATATTTTTATCATCTCAAAAGCAAACCCTGTATCCTTTAGTTATAGCCCCCATATTTTCCTCTTCCCCCATCTGAAACAACCACTAATTGACTTTCTGTCTCTATGGATCTACCTGTCCTGGACATTTTGTAAAAACTGAATCATAAATATGTCGCTGTTTGTGTCCGGATTCTTTCACTGGCATGTTGTTACCAAGGTTCGTCCATGTTGTAGCATGACTCAGTACTTCATTCCTTTGTATGACTGAATAATAGGCCATTGTTTGAATATACCACATTGTTGATCCTTTATCAATGAATGGCCGTTAGAGTTATTTTTACCCTTTGGCTATTACGGATAATGCTCCTATAACATTTATGTACAAGTTTTTGTGTGGATGTATCTTTGCATTTCTCTTGGGTGTATACCTAGGAGTGGAATTGCCGGGTCAAATGATAACTATGTTTAACTTTTTTTTTTCAAAGTGGCTGTACCATTTTACATTCTCACTAGCAATGTATGAGGGTTCCAGCTTTTCTGCATCCTCACAAACACTTGTTATTATCTGATTTTTTGGTTCTAGCTATCCTAGTTGGTATGAAGCCTATCTCATGTAGTTTTGATTTGCATTTCCTTAATGACTGATGTTGAGCATCTTTTCATATGCTTATTAGGCACTGTACATTTGGAGAAGTGTCTATTCAAGTCCTTTGCCCATTTTTTAAATGGCTTATTTGTCTTTTATTACTGTCAGTGATCTTTATATGTTCTGGATACTAGACCCTTATATAAATGATTTGCAAATATTTCCTCCTATTCTCTGGGTTATCTTTCACTTAATAGTGTTCTTTGACACAAAAGTTTTTAATTTTGATAAAGTCTAATTTTTCCATTTTTAATTTTGTTGCTTGTGCTTTTGGTGTTACATCTAAGAATCCATTTGCCAAGTCCAAGGGTTAGGAAGATTTACACCTGTGTTGCCTTCTAAGAGCTTTATGGTTTTAGCTTTTTCCTTTAGGTGTTTGATTCCTTTTTATTTTTGCATATGGTATGAGCTGGGGTTTAACTTGATTGTTTTGCACGTGGCTCTTTTGTTGCCTCAGCACCATTTGTTGAAAAGACTATTCTTTCTCCATTGAATGGTCTTGGCACTCTTGTCAAAAATCACTTGACCATAGATGTGAGGGTTTATTTCTGGACTTTATTTTATTGCATTGGTCTGCATGTCTGTCCTTAGGCCAGTATCATACTGTCTTGATTACTGTTGCTTTATAGTGAGTTTTGAAATCTATTAATTATCAATTCATGGCCAGTCTTGTTTCCTCCATACCTCTACCCACTCCCTACCCTGTCCCCTGATACATTGAAACAAATTATAGATATTGTATCACTTCAACTGTAAGTGTATCTGGGGACTTGGGGACTTAAAAAAATTTATAACCACAATACTATTGTCACACTTTAAAATTTTAATATTAATTTCTTAATATCATAAAACATCCACTCAAGGTTCATTTTCCTTGGTTTTCTTACAGTTTTTTAAAGCTAGTTTGTTTGGTTAGGACTCAAATGATGTCCATACATTGTGATTGGTTGATAGGGCCCATAAGCCTCTTTTTTTAAAAAAAAATTGTTTTTTTAATTTTGGGGGAAAAGTTTGTTTTTTTTTTAACTTTTTTGAGATAAAATGTATAGAATTTATCATTCTAACCATTTTTAATGTATAATTCAGTGGCATTAATTACATTTAGAATGTTACACAACCATGATCACTGTTTGTTTTCAAAATTTTTTATTATCCCAAGCTGAGACTCTCTACCCATTAAACAATAACTCCTCACAACACCCTCCCCTGACCTCTAACCTACTTCTGTCTCTATGCATTTTCCTATTCTAGATATTTGATATAAATAAGGTCATGCAATATTTGTCCTTTTGTGACTAATTTATTACACTTAGCATAATGTTTTTCAGGGTTCACCTGTGTTGTAACATATCATAACTTCCTTTTCTTTATGGCTGAATACTATTCCATTGTATGCATATACCACATTTTATGTACACATTTATCTGTTGATGGACACTTGGGATTTTTTCCACCTTTTGGATATTGTGAATAATGCTGTAGTGAACATCTGTATACAAGTGTTTGAGTCCCTGCTTTCAAGTCTTTTAGATGTATACTTAGGAGTGGATTGCTGGGTCTCTTGTAACAGATTTTGACTTAAAGTCTTTTTTGTCTGATATTAATATTGCTGCCCCAGCTGTCTGTTGGTTCCATTTGCATGGGATATTTTTCTACCTTTTACTTACAACTTATTTTTGTCTTTAGATCTAAAATGGGCCTTTTATAGACAACATGTTTGTTGGATGATACTTTCTTATCCATTCTGCCAATCTTTGCTTTTTGATTGGAAAGTTTAATCTATATTTGAAGTTATAACTGATAAGGAAAGACTTCTGTCATTTTGCTGTTTGTTTTTTGCACGTTATACCTTTCTTGTCCCTCATTTTCTCTGATACTACGTACTTTTGTGTTAGTTGATTTTTTTTTTGTAGTGAACCATTTTGATCCATTCTTGTTTTCTTTTGTGTATTTTTTTAGGTATTTGTGGTTAATTACGTATAACACTGTAAGTTTATAATAATCTACTTTGAATTGATACCAATTTAACTTCAGTAGCATATAAAAATTCTGTTTCTATACTCCTGTACCCCTTCCTTTATGTTGTTGTTTTCACAAATTACATCTTTATACAGTGTGTGACCAATAACATTTATAATTATTTTTTATGCATTTGTCTTCTAAATTATATAGGATATAACAAGTAGAGTTATAATCCAAAAATAGCATAAAACTCACCATTTTATTTACCCATAAAATTACCCTTACTGAAGATCTTTTTTTCTTAACATGGCTTTGAGTTACTGTTTAGTGTTACTTCATTTCAAGGTGAAGGATTCTCATTAGCATTCCTTGTAGGGCAGGTCTTGTGGTAACAGACTCCTTCAGCTTTTGTTTATCTGGGAATATCTTAGTTTTCTTTTCATTTTTGAAGGACAGTTTTGCCAGGTACAGAAATCTTGCTTGACTGTCCTTTTCTCTCAGCACTTTAAATATGTCATCCCACTGTCTTCTGGCCTCCATGGTTTCTGAGGATAAATCAACATTTAATCTTACTGAAGATCTCTTTTATATTAGGAGTCACTTCTCCCTTGCTGCTTTCAAGATTCTCTCTTTGTGGGTGGCTTTCTACAATTTGACTATAGTGTGTCTCAGTGTACATTTCTTTCAGTTTATCCTGCTTGGAGTTCATTGAGTTTCTTGGATGTGTATATCCATGTCTTTTATCACATTTGGGAAGTTTTCAACCATTATTTCTTTAAATATTCTTTCTGTCCCTTCCTCTCTCTCTTCTCCTTTTGGGACTCCCATAGTGTGTATGGAAACCCTGGTGGCATAGTGGTTGAGAGCTACGGCTGCTAACCAACAGGTCGGCAGTTCCAGTCCACCAGGCGCTCCTTGGAAACCCAATGGGGCAGTTCTGCTCTGTCCTATAGGGTTGCTATGAGTAGGAATTGACTCAATGGCAGTGTTTTTTTTTTATTATTCTTATTTTCTGTCTCATATTTATTTTTTTAAAAAGGGAGCCCTGATGGCACAGTGATTAAAGCACTCAGCTGCTAACTGAAAGGTTGACGGTTCGAATTCACCAGCCACTCCATGGGAGAAAGATGTGGCAGACACTCTGAGCGCTTCTCGGTATGAAATCAGAGATAACATTTTGAAGTTTTCTGAGATGTGATGAACTCTGTGGTCTTTTGTGGTGGTTTGTACAGGACAATAATTTACTATTTTGAATGACAGCACTGAAAATATATATACGTATTATTGTGTAGCACAGTGGGTAAGTGCTTGGCTGTTAACCTAAGTAGGCGATTTGAACCCACGAGCTACTTCCCGGGAGACAGATGTGGCAGTCTGCTTCTGTAAAGATTTGCAGCCTTGGAAACCCTATGGGACAGTTCTACCCTGTCTTATAGGGTTGCTACAAGTTGGAATTGACTCCACGGCAACGGGTTTGGGTTTTTTTTTTTTTTTTTGGTATAGTGGTGTTGGCCTGCTTGATGGTCCCGCACAGGTCGGTTAGGCTCTGTTCATTTTTCTCCAGTCTTTTTTCTACTCCTTTGATTGGAACAGTTGTCCTGTCTTCAAGTTTGTTGATTCTTTTTTTTTTTTTTTTTTAGCTCAGATTTGCTGTTGAACCCCTTTAGTGAATTTTTCATTTCAGTTATCGTACTTTTCAGCTTCAGAATTTCTATTTGGTTGCTTTTATAATTTTTTTTTTAATGATATTATCATTTTGTTCATAAATCATTTTCCTGTTTCCTATTAGCTTTTCGTCCATGGTTTCCCTTAGCTTTTTGAGCATATTTGAGACAGTTGATTTAAGGTCTTTGACTACTAATTCTAATGTCTGGGTTTTCTCAGAGACAGTTTCTATGTTGTTTTGTTTCTTTGAATGGGCCATATTTTCCTGTTTCTTTGCATGCTTTATGATTTTTTTTCCATTGAAAATTGAACATTTGGATATTATAACGTGGTAATCCTTCCCTCCTTGGGGGCTGCTGTTCTTGATTGTTGAAGGCTAAGCTTGTGTTTAGCCAGTGTTTTAGCTGAGATTTTCTTGAATGCCGGGATCATTTTTAAGTTGACTTTTTTTTGATCCACCATTCACTTGGTGGTTGTAAATCTTTGATGGTTCTCCACAGTTATGAAGAAGTTGATTCTGACAGTTTGCTTTTTCTCACCTGATATTTCTGTGGAGAAAGTTTCATTTCTCATCATTAATAATCACTAAAACCTCTTGTCTCTTGTCTCATCCCCATCAAACACCATTCTAGCTGCTTTACACTGTCAAAGAATTGTTCTTTCTAAAATTATCTTTTTGACCATTTTTCTGCTTAAAAATCTTGAGTTGTTCCTCATTGTCCATAGGGTAGAAGTCTGAGTTTACTAGCTTTGTGTACAGGGCCTGTCTGCCTTTTATCTTTCTCTCCACTCTCACTTCCCGCTGTGCGTCCCCTTATGTACTATGTTCCCTGTGGTGCTGATCTGCTTAGGATCATTCCAAATAACCTGCTGTTTTATGCTTTCATATCTTTGGTATATTCTTCCACCCTTTGCCTTTACCCTGGCAAACTGATGTTCAGTCTTCAAAATATTAATTCAGTACCTCATATCTATTATTAATGCATATAGCACACTATTATGATCATTTATTTACCTGGCAGAGCTTCCTAGCCTTTTTGTGATCACAGGTATCTATTTACCATATGTGCCCAACTCTTAACACAGGATCTCATGCATGGAAAGTACTTAGTAAATCTTTACTAAATGAAATCTAGTACAGCGAAGCCTGTGAGAGCCAGAACTTGATGGGATTACCTTGTTTTTCCCATCTTACAAGTTTTCCTTTTGACAAGGTGCAGTCTTATCACTTAATCTGTTGCTCTATATTAGTGGAAAATATTTGAGTTTTTCCTTTTCTTGACAGGCTTATACCTTACACAGGTTGTTCTGGCTTTTGCAGATTTTACTGTATAACATTCTCATTTTACAGATGAAGAAAATGAAGCTCAGAGAGATTAAGTGACTTGTCAAAGACCATCTACTAATTTAGTTAAAAGTAATCATTAGCTAATTTTAAGTGTTATTTGTATATTGTATATCATGTACTTATTTACCTATATTATTTTGTTGTTTCTGTAAACAAGGTTATTATGGATAAAAGTACAGTCTCTGGGATCAAACTGTCTGGGTTTGACTCCTGATTCTGGTACCTATGTTGATCTTGGGCAAGTTACTTAACTTCTCTAAACTTCAGTTTCCTCAGATATATAAATGGGATAATAATAGTACCTTTATAGGATTATTGTGAAGATTAAATGAGATAATCTGAGTAAAGGGTTTAGAACAATGCCCGGCACAGAGTAAGCAGTAAATGTAGTGATTATTGTTGTTAGTAGCATTTGTCCTAGTTCACCAGTCACATTGCATCCTAGAAGGCATGAGATCTGGTTGTCATTATAAGATGGTTCTGGTTCTCTTATAGGCAAGCTGACTGATAGAACAGCAAGCATTTTCCAAGGCAACGAAATGAAACTGAAGCTGGCCAATATCCAAAAAGCTAAACTTTCTACAGCTGCGTTCATAAAAGCCTTCTGCCATCACAGGCTCATTGAACTGGATGCTACTGCAGTGCACGCAGACCTTACGGTTCCAGATATTGTAAGTGGACTGTGCAGCAATAGCTGGATCCAGCAAAACCTTCGGTGTCTCCTATTGGACTCAACAAGCATCCCTGGAGATTCAAGAAAACTGTGCTTTGGTCAGCTCACTGGTCTTCGCATTTTAAGTGTTTTCAGTGTTTGTTTTCATAATGAAGACCTAGCTAATGTTTCTCAGTTACCAAGACTGGAGAGCTTGGATATATCCAATACCCTGGTCACCAACATCTCTGCACTCCTCACCTGCAAGGACCGACTCAAATCCCTCACAATGCACTATCTGAAATGCCTGACCATGACCAAACCACAAGTTCTCGCAGTCATTAGAGAACTTAAATATCTGGTTCACCTTGATATTTCTGATCACAGGCAACTCAAATCAGACCTGGCTTTTCATTTGCTACAGCAGAAGGATATCCTGCCTAATGTTGTATCACTGGATATTTCTGGGGGCAGTTGCATCACTGATGGAGCTGTAGAACTGTTCATTCAGCAGCGGCCTGCAATGCAGTTTGTGGGACTGTTGGCTACGGATGCTGGTTATTCTGACTTCTTTACTACAAAGCAAGGCTTGAGGGTTTGTTCTTATTTTAAATGTATTTTGTTTCATTTGTTTAGAACATTATTAAGTTCTCTTGCTGTGTACCAGCATCTGTACTAGGTGTTAGAGTTACAAAGACAGATCAGAAACCCTTAAGGAGCTTAACAATAATTATTGTGTGCGTACTGTATGGTAGGTCATGGAAGTATGACCTCAAATAACATATGTCTCCATGTCTTCTAGTCTACCTTGATAGTGATAAGTATGGCCAGTTATACATTACCTCAGATGTGCCAGGTGCCATGCTGTGCACATTATGTTTTCTCCTTTAATCCTCTCATTTTATAGTGAGGAAATGGAAGCCCAAGGAGGTTAAGCTACTTACCCACAATCATGAAACTATTTAGATGGTAGAACTGGGATTTGTATCCAAGTCTTTGTGACTAAAACATGTGCTCTTCACCTCTGTTACAGGCTAAATATGATTAATAAGGTAGATGGTCAACATGTCTTTATTTCAAGCCTAATGATGTAACTGATAGCTTCTGACTTCAAATACCTGGTACCCTTGCTGTTGAGTTGATTCTGACTTAATCGCAACCCTATAGAAGAGAATAGAACTCTGCCCCATAGGATTTCTAAGGAGGAGCTGGTAGATTCAAACTGCTTACCTTTTGGTTCGCAGTCGTAGCTCTTAACTGCTGCACCACCAGTGTGCCTCTACCTTCATTAGAGAGTCCAGAAAATTAAAAGGACTTTTAAAAAGAAAACCATTTTTGACCAATGTATAACCTAAAAGCAATTTCAAAAAGAATGTTAAGAAAAAGGTTTTGCGTTTCTGGAATAAGTGTATAGCTTTTCATGGTGGTACTTTTGAAAGCAACATATATTTAAATCTATGTATTTGGTGATATTTCTTTTTTAAAACAGTAGTTCTTCTACTTCAGTTGTATATTAGAATCACTTGGAAAGCTTTAAAATATATTAATGCTTGAGTCCCATCCCTCAGAGATCCTGATTTGATTAGTCTGGGACTTGGCTTGGGCATCTGGAGTTTTAAACCTCCCAAGAATTCTATTGTACAGTCACAGCTGAGAACCACTATTTCAAGGTTTTATTTTAATTTTTTAAAAATAATTACACCTCATGCAGTTCTCTCTAGGGTTGGAGAGGAGAGTAAAGTGGTGTGCAGAGTGATTGTATTCACTTTTTATTCTTTTGAGAATGGCAATTGTTTTTAAAAGTCCTTTCGATTTTCTGGACTTTAAGGTAGAAGCTGTCAGTTACATCATTAGGCTTGAAATAGACATAATATGAACTTTTGGATTTAGTATGTAAGTTGAGAAATGTTTATCAGGAATTATTTGCCAGGCCTCTTTCACATTAATAACATTTAATGTTACAACGATCAAAAGACCACAGATCAGAAGAGTAGCACATAAACTCTTGGTGTATACAGCAATACGGAACAAGTGCTGGATTACCCTATAGGGAGATTAAACATGTAGTTTGGATACTATCAAAGAAAGGACTCCAAAAGAAAATGGCAAATTTTATTTCAGTAAACTTACCTGGTATACATGTAAGTTTAGTTCACTTTGAATATCTAAAATTATGTATTACATATGGTGTTAGATATTGTGGGGGTGGAGTGGGGAGACCACAATCAACCCAGTGTTAAGAACCTCAAAAGATCTTAATCCAGCCTTACGTGGAGTATAAGGAACAGTAAGTTTAAAAGGTGTGTTTTAGGGAACTTTTTATTTAATATAAGTATACATATCTTAGGAGTCCCAGTGGCACAGTGGTTACAGGCTCAGCTGCTAACTGAAGGGTAGGCGGTTTGAACCCACCAGCAGCTCTGCAGGAGAAAAATGTGGCATTATGTTTCCGTAAAGATTACAGCCTTGGAAACCCTATGGGGCCATTCTACTCTGTCCTAAAGGATCGCTATGAGTTGGAATTAGCTCAGTGGCAGTGGGTTTTTAGGGTTCTTTATATATATCTTGCAACTCATTTGCAAAATAAACCAAGTATTTTTGTTGTTTAGGTTGATCACAAATTTTGCTTAAATGGATAAAATTAAATGTTAGTGAAGACCTTAAAGCACAGGAAATACTTGTTATTTCCTGTACCAAAAATTGGAATGAGCAGGATGGATTTAATTCCTTTACAATGGGAGAAAAACACCATCAGTAATAAAAACCGTGCAGAATGTTTATTTCTTGGGAAGTCCTTGTTGATTCACAGATGAGGTGTAGCAGGAATCCCTTACGAGAATTCTTTTGTAGTGGTCCGTAGGAAGCTAAGGAGAAAGAGGATATTACAGCAACTATCCTGTCTTTTGCTTGGTCCTGTTGTACTGCATCTTTCAAGTCTTACATCTGGATTTTCTCAAAACTTTTTAAAATTTTAAAATATTTCTATTATTTAGATCTTTAATGATGTCTTGTTTCTTTGGCAAATCATCTATGTATGGTACTTTTAAAAATTTGGAAAAATTTTAATTTGGATTAATCACCAATTAGATCATTAATTTTAAACATTTTTCCACAGTTGTTTTATCATATCCTCACTCTCCTTCTTTAAACACACACACACACAATTTTTTTCTGAACTGTTTGAGAGTAGGTTGCATAAATCATGCCCCTTTTACCCTTTTATACCTTAGCTTGTATTTTCTAAGAACCAGGATATTCTCCTAGATAACCATAGTACAGTTATCAAGTTCCAGGAAATTTAACATGTATACTGTACTTTAATCTATTGTACATAGTCTGTCGTTGTAGATGGTTCTGATCCCTTTATAGAATTTTTTTTCCTTAGTGCAGGATCATATATTGTATTTAGCTGTCATATCTCTTTATTCTTTAATCTGGAAGAGTTTGTTAGTCTTTCTCTGTCCTTGATGACACATTTTTGAAGAATATGGGCTAGTTTAGTTTGTTTTATTCGCTTTTTTTGAAGAATGTTCGTCATTTTCAGTTTATTTGATGTTTCCACATGATTTGATTTAGGTTTTTCATCCCTGTGTGGAATACCATATGAGGATGTTGTGTTCTTCTCAGGATCACATCTACAGGCACACAATACCCCTCATTCCAAAAACCAAATTTGTTGCTGTTGAGTCGATTCCAACGCATAGCAATACTATAAGACTGAGTAGAACAGCTCCATAGAGTTTCCAAGGAGCGCCTGGTGGATTCAGACTGCTGACCTTTTGGCTAGCAGCTGTAACTCTTAACCACTACGCCACCAGGGTTTCCATCAAGTTGGAAGGCACTCAGAATACAACTGGGGAAGAGCTGCCTAGATAACATTTTCCCTCTCAGAACTAACAAGCAATCTCTGAGGAGATACTTGAAGACTATGCACATATCCTTGTCATTATCAAACTTTCTTTTCTAGGTTTAGCATCCTTTGATGATTCTTGCCTGAACCATTCTTTACCATGATGGTTGCAAAATGATGATTTTCTAACTCCAGTACGCCCTTTAACATTTTTTGACTTGGCATTCTACCATAGAGCCCTCCCTTCTCCACCTTACTATCTAACCTATTCTCAATAAGGACGAAGTATTTTTGATATCTGTTGCTTTCAGTGGTTTACAGTTCATCGCTGTCCTTAATTGTTTTGATGGTCGAGCTGTTACGGATTGGCCAATGAAAGTGCCTTCAGACTGACTCCTGTGTCTTTTTTTTTTACATGCCACCACCACTATCACTATTTTGAACACTTCCATACTTTCTGGCAACGATAAGATGTTCCAGACTTTCTTTTTTATTTTTTTTTATTTATTGTGGTTTAAGTGAAAATATATAAGTCAGTCTCATACAAAACCTTACATACACCTTGCTACACATTCCTAGTTGCACTCCCCCTGTTGGGAAAGCATACTCCTCTCTACCCTGTATTTCCGTGTCCATTCAGCCAGTTTCTGTCGCCCTTGGCCTTCACATCTCCCTTCCAGACAGGAGCTGCACACATAGTCTCATGTGTCTACTTGATCCAAGAAACCCACACCTCACCAGTATCATTTTCTGTCTTATACTCCAGTCCAATCCCTGTCTGAGAGTTGGCTTCGGGAATGGTTCCTATCTTGGGCTAACAGAAGGTCTGGGGGCCCTGACTACCAGGGTCCATCTAGTCTCAGTCAGACCATTAAGTCTGGTCTTTCACGAGAATTTGGGGTCTGCATCCCACTGCTCTCCTGCTCCCTCAGGGGTTTTCTGTTGTATTCCCTGCCAGGGCAGTCATTGGTTGTAGCTAGGCACCATCTAGTTCTTCTGGTCTCAGGTTGATGTAGTCTCTGGCTTATATGGCCCTTTCTGTCTCTTGGGCTCATAATTACCTTGTGTCTTTGGTGTTCTTCATTATTCCTTGCTCCAGGTAGGTTGAGACCAATTGATGCATCTCAGGTGGCCGCTTGCTAGTGTTTAAGACCCCAGACGCCACTCTCCAAAGTGGGATGCAGAATGTTTTCTTAATAGATTTTACTATGCCAATTGAACTAGATGTCCCCTGAAGCCATGGTCCCCAAATCCCTGCCCCTGCTTTGCTGCCCTTCGAAGCATTCAGTTTATTCAGGAAGCTTTTTTGCTTTTAGTTTATTCCAGTTGTGTTGACCTCTCCTGTATTGTGTGTTGTCTTTCCCTTCACCTAAAATAAAACTTATTTACTATCTAATTAGTGAAAACCCCTCTCCCTCTCCCCGCCCCGTCTTGTAACCATCAAAGAATATTTTCTTCTCTGTTTAAATTGTTTCTCCAGTTCTTATAATAGTGGTCTTATACAATGTTTGTCCTTTCGCAACTGGCAAATTTCACTCAGCATAATGTCTTCCAGATTTCTCCATGTTATGAAATGTTTCCTGGATTCACCATTGTTCTTTATTGATGTATAGTATTCCATTGTGTGAATATACCATAATTTATTTATCCATTCATCCATTGGTTGCTTCCATCTTTTTGCTACAGTAAACAGTGCTGTAGTTGAACATGGGTGTGCATGTACCTGTTCGTGTAAAGGCTCATATTTCTCTAGGATATATTCTAAGGAGTGGGATTGCTGGATTGTATGGTAGTTCTATTTCTAACTTTTTAAGGAAGCCCCAAATCGATTTCCAAAGTGGTTGTAGCATTTTACATTCCCACCAGCAGTGTATAAGTGTTCCAGTCTCTCCACAGCCTCTCCAACATTTATTATTTTGTGTTTTTTGGATTAATGCCAGCCTCGTTGGAGTGAGATGGAACCTCACAGTAGTTTTGATTTGCATTTCTTTAATGGCTAATGATCGTGAGCATTTTCTCATGTTTATGTTAGCTACTTGAATGTCTTCTTTAGTGAAGTGCCTGTTCATATCCTTTGCCCATTTTTTAATTAGTATTTGTCTTTTGTAGTTGAGTTTTTGCAGTATCGTGTAGATTTTAGAGATCAGGTGCTGATCAGAAATACCATAGCTAAAAACTTTTTCCCAGTCTGTAGGTAATCTTTTTACTCTTTTGGCGAAGTCTTTAGATGAGCATAGGTGTTTGATTTTTAGGAGCTCCCTGTTATCTAGTTTTTCTTCTGCATTGTTAGTAATGTTTTGTATACTGTTTATGCCATGTATTAGGGCTCTTAGCATTGTCCCTATTTTTTCTTCCATGATCTTTGTCGTTTTAGATTTTATATTTAGGTCTTTGATGCATTTTGAGTTAGTTTTTGTGCAAAGTGTGAGATATGAGTCTTGTTTCATTTTTTTGCAGATGGATATCCAGTTATGCCAGCACCATTTGTTAAAAAGACTGTCTTTTCCCCATTTAACTGATTTTGGGCCTTTGTCAAATATCAGCTACTCATATGTGGATGGATTTATGTCTGGATTCTCAATTCTGTTCCATTGGTCTGTGTATCTGTTGTACCAGTACCAGGCTGTTTTGACTACTGTGGCAGTATAATAGGTTCTAAAATCAGGTAGAGTGAGGCCTCCCACTTTTTCTTCTTTTTCAGTAATGCTTTACTTATCCAGGGCCTCTTTCCCTTCCATACGAAGTTGGTGATTTGTTTCTCCATCTCATTAAAGAATGTCATTGGAATTTGGATCGGAATTGCATTCTATCTATAGACTGCTTTTGGTAGAAAAGACATTTTTACAATGTTAAGTCTTCCTATCCACGAGCAAGGTGTGTTTTTCCACTTGCATATGCCTGTTTTGGTTTCTTGCGTTAGGGCCTTGAAGTTTTCTTTGAATAGTTCTTTTACATCTCTGGTTAGATTTATTCCTAAGTATTTTATGTTCCTGGGGGCTACTGTAAATGGTATTGATTTGGTGATTTCCTCGTCGATGTTTTTTTTGTTGGTGTAGAGGAATCCAGCTGAGTTTTGTATGTTTATCTTGTATCTTGATACTCTGCAGAACTCTTCTATTAATTTAGTAGTTTTCTTCAGGATTCTTTAGGGTTTTCTGTGTATAAAATCGTGTCATCTGCAAAGAGAGATACTTTTACTTCTTTGCCAGTCTGGATGTCCTATATTTCTTTATCTAGCCTAATTGCTCTGGCTAGGACCTCCAAAACAATGTTGAATGAGAGTGGTGATAAAGGGGGCATCCTTGTCTGATTCCCGATCTCAAGGGAATGCTTTCACACTCTATGCATTTAGGATGATGTTGGCTGTTGGCTTTGTATAAATGCCCGTTATTATGTTGAGGAATTTTTTTTCTGTTCCTATTTTGCAGAGTGTTTTTATCACGAATGGGCATTGAACTTTGTCAAATGCCTTTTCTGTATCAATTGATAAAATCATGTGATTCTTGTCTTTTGTTTTATTTATGTACTGGATGACATTAATTGTTTTTCTGATGTTGAACCATCCCTGCATACCTGGTATGAAACCTACTTTGTTGTGGTAAATTTTTTTTTTTGATATGTTGTTGAATTCTATTGGCTAGAATTTTGTTGAGGATTTTTGCGTCTAAGTTCATGAGGGATATAGGTCTGTAATTTTCTTTTTTTTTGTAGTGCCTTTACCTGATTTTGGTATCCAGGGATATGCTGGCTTCATAAAATGAGTTTAGGAGTATTCAATCCTTTTCTATGCTCTGAAATACCTGAATGTTTGGTAGAACTCTGCAGTGAAGCTGTCGGGTTAGGGCTTTTTTTAGTGGGGTTTTTAAATTACCTTTTCAATCTTTTCTTTTGTTACGGGTATATTTAGTTGTTCTACCTCTGTTTGTGTTAGTTTAGATAGGTAATGTGTTTCTAGGAATTCATCCATTTCTTCTAGATTTTCAAATTTGTTAAGAATACAATTTTTCGTAGTAATCTGATATGATTCTTTTAATTTCAGTTGAGTCTGTTGTAGTATCGCCCATCTCATTTCTTATTTGGGTTATTTGCTTCCTCTCCTGTTTTTCTTTTGTCAGTTTGGCCAGTGTTTATCAATTTCATTAATTTTTTCAAAGAATCAGCTTTTGGTCTTGTTAACTCTTTCAATTGTTTTTCTGTTTTCTATTTCATTTAGTTCTGCTCTAATTTTTATTATTTACTTTCTTCTGGTGCCTGTGGGTTTCTTTTGTTGCTCTCTTTATCTTTGTTGAAGTTGTAGGGATAATTCTTTGATTTTGGCCCTTTCTTCTTTTTGGATGTATGCATTTATTGATATAAATTGACCTCTGAGCACTGGTTTTGCTGTGTCCCAAAGGTTCTGTTAGGAAGTGTTTTCGTTCTCATTGGATTATATGAATTTCTTTATTCCAGCCTTAATGTCTTCTGTAACCCAGTCTTTTTTGAGCAGGATATTGTTCAGTTCCCAAGTGTTTCATTTATTTTCTGCACTTTTACTGTTGTTGATTTCTACTTTTATGGCCTTATGATCAGATAAGATGCTTTGTATAATTTTAATGGTTTGTCTTCGGGTAAGGCTTGCTTCATGACCTAATATGTGGTCTATTCTAGACAGCGTTCCATGTGCACTAGAAAAGAAAGTATATTTGGTTGCTGTTGGGTGTTCTGTATATGTGTATAAGGTTGAGTTGGTCAAATTTTGGCATTTAGATCTTCCATATCTTTATTGAGCTTCTTTCTGGATGTCCTGTCCTTGACCAAAAGTGGTGTGTTAAAGTCTCCTACTGTAATTGTGGAGCTGTATATCTCACTTTTCAATGCTGTTAGTTTGATTCATGTATCTTGCATCCCCGTCATTGGGTGCATAAACATTTAATATGGTTATATCCTCCTAGTATATTGTCCCTTTAATCGATACATAGTGTCCTTCTTTATCCTTTGTGTTGGATTTAACTTTGAAGTGTATTTTGTCAGAAATTAATATTGCCACTCCTGCTCTTCTTTGATTGTTGTTTGCTTGATACATTTTTTTCCATCCTTTGAGTTTTAGTTTGTTTGTGTCTCTTAAGTCTAAGGTGTGCCTCTTGTAGGTAGCATATAGACAGATTGTGTTTTTTTGTCCATTTTGCCACTCTCTGTCTCTTTTTTGGTGCATTTAGTCCATTAACATTCAGCGTAATTACAGATAGGTATGAGTTTAGTGTTGTCATTTTGATGTCTTTTGTGTGTTGTTGACAACTTTTTTCCCCACTTCATTTTTTGTGCTGAGTAGTTTATATATTGTCTTTTCCTCTTATTCGTTGTTGCTGATTTTGTTTCTGTTGAGTATCTATTTTTTTCTTGTATTTTATTTTGATGAGTAGGATAGTTAGTCTCCTTTGTGGTTACTTTAATATTTACCCCGTTTTTCTAAGTTTAAACGTAACTTTTATTTCTTTGTATTGCCTTGTCTTCCTCTCCATGTGAAAGATCTATGACTGTATTTCTTAAAAAAAAAAAAGTATTTCTTAGTCCCTCTTTATTATTTTAATGTGGTCTTCTTTTACATAATGACATCGTTTTATCCCCGTCTCGAGCAGTTTTTTATCTTGATTTATTTTTGTGGTTTCCCTGTCTGGGTTAACATCTGATTGCTCTGTCCAGTGTTCTGGTCTTGGGTTGATACCTGATATTATTGATTTTTTTAACCAAAGAACTCCCTTTAGTATTTCTTGTAATTTTGGTTTGGTTTTTACGAAATTCCTAAACTTCTGGTTATCTGGGGATGTCCTAATTTCACCTTCATATTTGAGAGTCAGTTTTGCTGGATATGTGATTCTTGGCGAGCAATTTTTTCCATCAAAACCTTGTATAAGTCTTCCCGTTACCGTCTTGCTTGCATGGTTTCTGCGGATTAGTCCGAGCTTATTCTTATTGTCATTTGTTAGGTGACTTTTCGTTTATCCCTAGCTACTCTTAAAATTCTCTCTTTATCTTTGGCTTTGGCAAGTTTGATTATAATACGTCTCGATGACTTCCTTGTAAAATCTACCTTATGTGGAGTTCTCTGAGCATCTTGGGTCAATATCTTCTCATCTTTCACGATATCAGGGAAGTTTTCTGCCAACAAATCTTCAACAATTCTCTGTATTTTCTGTTATGCCTTCTGGTACTTCAATCACTTGTAGATTATTTCTCATCATAGAGTCGTACATGATTCTTAAGGTTTCTTCATTTTTTAAAAATTCTTTTATCTGATTTTTCTTCAGATATATTGGTGCCAAGTGCTTTATCTTCAAAGTCACCAATTCTGCCTTCCACTTGCTCGATTCTGCTCCTCTGACTTTCTATTAAGTTGTCTAATTCTGTAATCTTATTGTTAATCTTCTGAATTTCTGATTGGTGTCTCTGTATGGATTCTTCAAGCTTATTAAATTTTTCATTACATTCTTGAATAACCTTTTTAATTTCTTCAACTGTGTTATCTGTGTGTTCCTTGGCTTGTTCTGCATATTGCCTGATCTCCTTCCTCATGTCTTGAAGAGTCCTGTGTATTAATCTTTTGAATTCTGCATCCGGTAACTCCAGGAAGCCACCTCCATCCAGAAGATCTTTTGATTCTGTGTTTTGAGAGCTTGTTGAAGCGATCGTGGTCTGTTTCTTTATGTGGTTTGATATTGATTGTTGCCTCTGAGCCATCTATAAGTTAATGTACTGGTTTATTATATATTTGCTTACTGTCGCCTAGTTTCTCACTTTGTTTGGTTTGATATGCCCAAATGGGTTGCTTGATTGAGCTAGCTTGATTATTTTTACTTTGGGGGCTCTGATGTCCTGTCACCAAATGGGTACAGCTGTTATCAGGTATATGAGCTTATGAGTCCATATGCTTTTCTTGGTTGGATTCAGCTCAGGTGTCCAGGTAAGCTGTTCATCAAGTGTGTGGTACAGGCTCTGTCCTGCATTCTTAGAGGGGCAGAGGTGTCTGTTGTAGGTACCAGTATCTGGTTGCAGCAGGGGATCATGCTCTGAGCAAGGCAGGAGGCTGAGAACTGTCCCCCGAGTGTCTCTGATTAAAGCACGTCCCTGTTCCCTAGAGCATGCAGGTGGGTGGGTTCTGCAGTGGGACCATGGGCACCCAGTGCTTTTGGTTATAAGGACTGGGACGTACCAGTTATCATTGGATCCCTGTCGCGGTGGCTGGGTGACCTGAGAGGAGCCACCAGTGCTTAGGCCCTTGATGTGGGTAGGTGAGGACCCTGTTTAATAGGCAAAGCTGTGTCAAATATCAAACACCCACCTGTCTACCGCACAGCTTAAGCAGTCTGCCAGCAAGGGCCTGTTTTCCTGGAATAGGCCCACACAGGTCCATGGAGGGGGGGCAGGTATTCAAAGTCCACGGACTGTTTATGCCTGGACAGAAGCTGCTTCTTTCCTGAGCTCCCTAGGTTAGTGGTGCTGGTGAATTATCTTTCCCTGTGTTGTGAATTTATTCCCTCTACAAGTCTGGGAGCATGGTTGAGGGCACTCAAATGGGCCTATCTCAGGCCCAGGGAAATCAAGAGCCACGGAAGCCTGCTTGGGGGCGGGGGGCTTAGTAAAATATACGTAAGTGGTTAGCTTTTGTTGAGAGCACTGTTATTTTCTGGTTCCAGGGGTGTGAGTAGGCTGTGCGGCTGGCTGCTTCTCCCTGAGAAAATTGCGGCTGAACACTATCACCAGCCCACCGCAGCCACTTTTTGCAATGGTGCCTGAGGGATCTCAGCGATTCAGGTCCGGCAGTTCCTTCCCACTTCTGAATGGTCTCACTCTCCCCCTGCCACTTCGTCCGTTTTCTAACTTTGATTTTGATGTTCAGGGCTCCTAGCTTGTCATAAATATAATCCTTTCACTTGAGTTTTTGGGTCTCTGTTGTAAGAGGGATCACCGGAAACATCTGGCTATTCCACCATCTTGCCCCTGCCTCCTCTAGGTTCTTCTTGATGGTAGTGAAGTCCCCTTGAGCCTTTGTGCCACTGACTGTTTTATAAGTTTACTCCTCTCACCAAGACCATGAAAAATGACCAATTTCCTCAGTAGGCCACAGTCACCTTATTAGCATAATAAACTGTTCAATCCCTGCAAGATTTTTATGTACCTTATTTACACAGTAAACTGTCCAATCCTTTTGCAGGGTCATGGCCTAGGAAATCATCTTGGCAGAACCACCAACCCAGGTCCAGAAAGGCCATATAAAGAGAAGCTGTTGCACTGCAACCATTGTCACCATTTTTGAGTGTACAACTCAGTAGTGTTAAATATATTCCTAGTGTTGTGTAACCATTACTGCTGTCTATTTCCAGATCTTTTTTGTCATCCCAAATAGAAACTGTACCAACAGTAACTCCCTATTATCCCCTAGCCCCTGGTAACCTGGTAACCTCTATTTTTCTGTTTCTATGAATTTTTCTATCCTAGCTACCTCACATAAGTGGAATTTTTCTTTTTGTGTCAGGCTTCTTTCACTTAGCATAATGTCTTTAGGGTTCATGCATGTCGTAGCACATATCAGAATTTCATTCCTTTTTATGGCTGCATATATTGCAATGTATGTATATACCATTTTTTGTTTACCCATTCATCTGTTAATGAGCACTTGGGTTCTTTCCAGCTTTTGGCTATCATGATTAATGTTGTTGGGAACGTTGGTGTACAAGTACCTGCTTGAGTCCCTACGCTCAATTCTTTTGGGCATACACATAGGAGTGGAATTGCTGGGTCATGAGATGATGACTGAGGAACAACCGAACTGTTTTCCACAGTGTTTGCACCATTTTACATTCCCATGTGTATTGGAGGAGAGTTCCAGCTTCTCCACATCCTCGCCAATACTTACTATTTTTTTTTAATTTTATCTATCCTAGTAGGTGTGAAGTGGTATCTCCTGGTGATGCAATGGTTAAGCGCTTGACTGCTAACCAAAAGGTGGGTGGTTCAAACCCACCAACGGCTTCATGGGAGAAGAGACCTGGCGATCTGCTCCCATAAAGATTTACAGCCTAGGAAACCCTGTGGAAGCAGTTCTACTCTGTCATATAGGGTCAGAATTGACTCAGCACGTAACAATAATAATAACAAATGATGTCGATCATCTTTTCATGTGCTGTTGGCCATTGAAATATCCTCTTTGGAGAAATGTCTATTCATTCAAGTCCGTGGCCCATTTTTTAAATTGGGTTGTTGTTGAGTTATAAGAATTCTTTATATATTCTGGATATTAAACCCTTATCAGATATGTGGTTACCAAAGTTTCTCTCATTCTGTTGGGTATCTCTTCACTTTCTTGCTAAAGTCTGTAGATCCACAAAAGTTCTTCATTTTAATGAAGTCCATTTTATCTATTTTTTCATTTTTTGCTTGTTTTTGGTATCATATATAAGAATTCATTGCTGAAAACTACGTTCTGAAGCTTTATTCCTGTTTTGTTCTAAGAGTTTTATAGTTTTAGTTCTTATATTTAGGCCTTTCGTCCATTTCAGTTAATTTCCATCTATGATACGAGCCACCCAATGTAGTTTAATTGACATTTCTCTTATTATGAGTAAAGTTGAATATCTTTTCATATGTCAGAGGGACATTTTTACTCTGTATGTTTTAATCTGCTCATATCTTTTGCCATTTTTCTCTAGAGTGTGTGATGGTTAAGATCGTGTGTCAACTTGGCTTGGCCACAACTCTCAGTGGTTTGGCAGTTATGATATTGTTTGGCAGCTATGAAATGATGTAATCACCTCCATAATGAGATCTGATATAATGTGATCACCTCCGTGATGAGATCTGTTGTGAGTACCCAGTCAGCTGAAAGGGAGTTTCCTTGGGGGTGTGGCATGCATCAGATATAGGCGGACTTTCTGGCAAGGCTCATGGGCTTTTTGCTCGTTCTGGATCCTGCAACTGGCTCCTGTTCACCTGACCTCCGGTTTTTGGGACTTGAGCTAGCAGCTTACCTGTTATCTTACCTGCAAATCTTGGAATGCGTTGGCCTTCGCAACCTGTGAGCCAGAGAGCTGCTGTCTGACTTTCTGATCTTGGGTTTGCCAGCCCCTGTGGCTATGTGAGTCAGAAGAAACCTCCAAGTCTGACCCACATATTTGGGATTTTCCACCTTCTACAATCACATGAGCCTTTCCTTGATACAAATCTCTCTCTATATATGTTTATATGCTGCACTGGTTTTGCTTCTCTAGAAAACCTAACCTAAGGTAGGGTGTTTGGTCTTTTTTCTTCCTTCCGTTTTTGAAAGTTTCTTACAGTCAGGATATTAAGGTTTTTTCTCTGTATTATAGATCGTAATTTCTTTTCCAGATTTAACCTTTTTTTTTAAGAAGTTGCTTATGGAGGTATAATTTACTTACAGGAATATTCACCGTTTTCAAATATACAGTTTAATGAGCTTTGACAAATGTAACAGTCAAGAACCACCACCAAAATAAACGTTTAACACTCCAAAATTTTTGTTCATGCTCATTTGCAGTTAATGCCTTCCTTCCTCTCTGAGCCTGGCAACCACTGATCTGAATTCTTTCCCTGTAGTTTTGACTTTTCCAAAATGTCATATAAATGGAATTATATATTAAGTAGCCTTTCTTACTTGGCTTCTTCCATTTACCATAATTTTTTTTTTCTAGGTTAAACTGTATTATTCTATGTATCACTTCTTCTTTTTATTGCTGAGTAGTATATTGTATGACTATGTATATGTATACTATGATTTGTTTATTAGCTCACTAGTTGTTCCTTTTCTTTTTTCTAGTTTTTAGCAATTATGAATAATGCCGTTACAAACATTTGTGTACAGGTCTTTTTTGGAGATGTATTTTTTTTTTGGCTAAATACCCCAGAGGGAATTGCTGAGTTGTATGGTAACTTTATAAGAAATTGCCAAGCTGTTTTCCAAGGTTGTGGTTACCATTTTGCATTCCTAAGTCTTTTTAATTTGGGGGGTGTGGTGGTATCTCATTGTGGTTTTAATTTTGTTTCTCTGATAGCAAAGATGTTGAGCATCATTTCTTGAGCTCATTTGCTATTCTTTGAAGGGTCTGTTCAAATAATTTCCTCCCACTGGGCTGTTTGTTTTAAGAATTTGTTTTGCATTCTTGATATAATTCCTTTATTAGATACAGTGTTTTACATACATTTCCTCCCAGTCAGTGGCTTGTTTTTTAATTTTCTTAAATGTCTGTAGAAGAAAGAAAGATTTTTAATTTTGGTGAAGTTCAGTGCATCAATTTTTTTTTGTTGTTGTTGTTCTAAGAAATCTTTGTCTACTGAAAGTCTAGGTTTTATCCCCGTTACTTTAAATTTTTATATATGTGCTCCTTCCCTCTTTTTTCATGGTTAAATTAGATAGTAGTTTGCCTCTTTTTCCACCAAAGAACCAGGGTTTTTATTAATTCGCTCTAATTTTTTTCCTGTCATTTTAGCTTTTATCTTCATTTACCTTATTATTATTTAGCTTTTTGATTCTGCTTAAAGTTCTTTCATTTTTTTTTCTTAACTTAATCGATGAGTTGGAATTGACTCAATGGCAACCGATTTTTTTTTTTTTTTTTGTAATCACTGTTACATTAAGCAACACACTTCACCTCTCTGGACCGCCTGAAAAATGAGGTTGGTGAGAGCATTTACCTATTAGAATCATGTTAAATTAAAGCAACTTTGCAAAGTATCCGGAACATTTATTAAACACCTATTATTGTTGTTTCCAACACTCGAGGCCCAAAAAATCCTGTGTTGCAAGATGAAAGGTAAAACATGGATAACGTCTTTGTTTTTCAGGTTGCTGGAGGAGCCAATATGAATCAGATTTCAGAAGCACTGAGCAGATACAGGAAAAGGTCATGTTTTGTGAAGGAAGCCCTCTACAGGCTCTTCACAGAGACGTTTTCAGTACAGATAACCATGCCTGCTATTTTAAAGGTAACTGCACCACCTCAGAAAAGTCATTTTATTATTACTTCTTACTTGGTTCAGTTAAAAGTTATTCTCCAGACACATTGCGTACAATAACTTATACGTCATATTCCATAGTGAGGCCAAGGGCCTTCATGAAGGAAGAGAAAATGTTAGGCTTAACTGCCAGTTCCTTTAAGCATCTGAATCTACATGGAATCAGTATGAATCATTAATTTTTTAGAATTTGGCATGGGGGAGGAGATAACAGGACTGTTGCATTAGTTTGTCTAAAATGTTGTTGTTAGGTGCCGTCGACCCCGTGTGACAGAGTAGGACTGCCCCATGGAGTGTTTTAGACTCTAATCTTTATGGGAGCAGATCACCAGGTCCTCTTGTGGAGTCTCTGGGTGCGTTTAAACTACCAGCCTTTCTGTTAGTAGCCGAGAGTGCTTAACCATGGTGCCACCAGGGCTCCTTTTGCCTAAAATGAGAATTATTAATTTATTAACATGAATTCACCTTGCCCTAAAAGTTGTTTCTTTTTTATTTATTCATTTCATCCCTCTTAAAAGCCCTACATTTGAAAACATCTGAAAGAAAGCAGCAACAGTGTCCCCAACAGGAATAGAACAAAACTCCAAAAGTTGAAGTGGCCAGATCTACCATTTGTAATATTTTGTGAATAAAGTAAAGTTACCAGTATTGATACAGCTGAATTTTGGTTTAGGGAAGGGTGAATTTATTTTGAATGTAATTGGAAATACTAAGTGTTTTTGGAAAGAAAACTGCAATTATTTAAAATTAAATGAAATCTCAAAACAGAGGGCTTCAGAAAGGGCTTATTTGTAATCTTTGCAGTTCTTTAAAAATATGGTTATTTCTGTAGCATGGAATATTAGATTTATTTTCTGTTTAAAAACAATATATAGAAAGAACTCAGGACCTTTGTTTCTCATATGTAATGAGGAAATCGAATTAGATGTTCTCCTTTTCATATCTGAGATTTTGTGAAAATTGTATTTCTTTTGGTTTCTGCATCTCTAAATTTGCAGACGATGACAATCCAGTGAAACCCCCTGGGCAGTTTAGCATTATATTAAAAAAAAATCATCTTCCATAGCAAAATTATATCCTAGGTCTGTCCCTAGGCTTCATGAGAAATTCATACAGCTGTTGAAGTGAGGGGTCTGGTCTCTTAAAATCATGGCTCATGCAAGTATCAGTAGATGCCTTTTTGAGATGAGTAGGGATGATTATCCCTCGTAGGTAGAGAAAATGGACCACAGTGTCCCTGAATGTTGGAGCAGGTAGGGTCTAAGAGTTATGAATGATCTTATATGCTCATTTTATACTTGTGTTCTAGGTCTTCCATAGCCTGGCTTTCAATTACCGTTTTAATGTTATGTCTTACCACTTTTCAAATTCCTACCTTTCTGTGGATGGTTTCAGCTTGTCCTTTTGTCAACCCTGTGTTTTTCCATTTCAGACTTCTCTTCCCTAGGGATCCCCTCTCACCTCTACCTCCTTTTGAGACCCTGCCTAAATGTGCTTTCTAAATGAAGTCTTGATCCCTACCAGAAATGATTGCTCTTTCCATAACTACCTTAGACAGCACTTTATTTTTACTTTTTTTATGGTGCTTCTTTCAGTTGAAAGTTTTTTGTTGTCCCTCACAGTGCTACTTGTTTACATGTGTTTTTTTCTCTCGCAAAGCTTTAAGTTAAGGAACAGGGTATGTTTGTGTCTACTGCTGTGCTTATCACAATGCCTTAGATGGAGTGGGGATCAATAAATGATTATAAAATTAATTAATTTTTCAGATGAGAAAGAGGTCCAGAGAAGGGAAGTGACCCGCCCAAAGTCCCACAGCTAGTTAATGGCTACATGTGAATTAGAAGGTATTGCTGTGATATCTTGATGTCCTAAAGAAAAAATGCTGAGGCTAGGGAACACCTGTTACTGTCCCATTGAGCAAATACTTTTGCCAATTAACACAAAAATGAGACCATACGAAATATGTTAATATTGTCATATGCCACTAAGAACAAGTTCATCTTCAGCTTGTGGCTATAGGAATGAGGAATCATCCATTGGATTTGCCAGTGCAGTTCACAGCCAGTGCCTGCACCCTCAACTTAACACGCCAGGGCCTCGCCAGGGGGATGCCTGTTCGTCTGTTGTCAGAGGTCACCTGTCTACTTTTCAAGGCCCTGAAAAATTTCCCCCATTACCAGCAGGTAATTTGAATTGAATACTTAACTGTTCTTTTTCTTCAGGACAAATATATAAAGAAGTGTGTATTACGTAGTACTACTTTTTCATCCTACCTGAGAGAGAGAATAGTTAGAAGTCTATGTTTATTATAGGAAATAAGGGTAAGCAGTGATGTTAAAAATTTTTAAATGACGCATAAACCAGACACTTAGCAACATCTACTGTCGTTATCAGAAACCCTGGAGGTATAGTAGTTAAGAGCTACGGCTGCTAACCAAAAGGTCAGCAGTTCAGATCCACCAGGCATCTCTTGGAAACTCTATGGGGCAGTTCTACTCTGTTCTGTAGGGTCGCTATGAGTTGGAATTGACTTGACAGCAACAGATATTTATGTTACTATGTAGTTCCTGTGGGCATTTTAGGTTTGTTTCCCTATTTCATATATACTCCACTTCTGTTATATGGCCTACTCATGGCCTTACAGAGTTGTTATATTTTTCTATTCATGTATCTTTCTTCAGATTCTTTCCCCAGGAGGCCCTCTCTCGTTCTTTCGTATATGTAAAGGCTCAGTTCAGCCCCTGCTGATCTGAAGTAGAAGGTAGAAGCTCTGTCACAGAGTTAGATATGCACTCTGACAAGGACATTTGTCATCCAGCAGATGGCCAGGATTTGGGTGGATCATCTATACTGACACACAGGCAAGCTGCTTTCCACCTGGATCCATCCAGGGTCCCGGGGGAACACACCCTTCTTTGTTAAAAAAAAAAAAAAAAAGGAAGATTGTTCTTTAGGCAAAGGCGAATGTCACAGAGTTTATTAGTAGGATTAAGTGAGGAACTTGGAAAGGGCCAGGTACATAGTGTGTCCTCAATAAAAAACAGACAAAACGAAAGTTCAGTGGTAACACCTTCCAAATGTTTAGAATAGAATATACATTTGCTCAAAATTATTTTTCTTTATTCCCTAAAAGTTACAGAAGAATTGTCTTCTCTCCTTAACCAATTCGCGGATTCTTGTGGATGTTCCATTTGACAGGCAAGTATATATCTTGGTCATCTGATTGGAATGTTGATCAGTATTACTCTGAGCATTCTTGGGGCTTGGTCATTTCCTTAGTGTGGGCCTCATTAGGGCTGGCCTGTGGTGTATGGGGAGAAGGCTCTACTGAGCCTTTCCCACATTGGTGATTGGAGCACCCTACTTCTAAATGTTGTCTCCTGAAGTGTGATTCTAGTACAGGGCAATGGGTAAGAACATGGGCTGTGAAGTCAAGCATACATGAATTCAAGTTCTAGCCCTTCCGTTATTTTTGGGCATCAGTTTCCTCATTTGTAAAGTAGTGATTCTTATGAGGATTAAATATGATGTTTTGAAAGTATTTATGACAGTGCCTAGCTTAAGAAGTACAGGCTGTTTTAAATATGTCATTTTTAAAAATATTAATTCATTAATAATTTTTAAAAATTGTCATCATAGACATTCCAGTGGGATTCCTCTTGAGACCTTTATAATCTTCCAGATTCACAAATTTAAAAACGTAAAAATTTCTTTAACCAGCAGAAAAATTAAGCACGGGCTGATGTGAACAAAGCCTCTTTAGTCTGTGGGTGTGAGTTGTAGGCTAAGCCACCCTCAAACCAAAAACCCGTTGCCATCAAGTCAATTCCAGCTCACAGTGAACCTATAAGACAGAGTATAACTGCCCCATAGGGTTTCCAAGGAACGGCTGGTGAATTCGAACTGCTTACCTTCTTATTAGCAGCCGGCCTCTTAACCACTGCATCACCAGTTTGCTGTGGCATTTTAACACTGTCTACAATTCAAATGACAAATGGCTACCTCTTGAGGAATATCTTTTTCAGACCCATCATAGTGGAAACTATCCATCTTTGTTAGAATCCTGTGCATCTCACTCATGTGCTTATTATTTGTAAGCTCTCCGTTTCCCCTCCTGATCTCCTCTATTTGCCAAATGCTCTTGGTTTTCTTAACTGAAGTTTTGGAAGTCCAAGGCTATCTCTGGTAGAGGATTTAGCGGGGGAAGGCTAAGTGATTTCTTCTCTCCCCACATACGGCTTCACAAACTGTTACTGTGAGAAAAATCAATACTGCTTTTCAGATTTGATGCTGCCAAGTTTGTAATGAGATGGTTGTGTAAGCATGAAAATCCCAAGATGCAAACAATGGCAGTGAGCATCACCTCCATTCTAGCCCTGCAGGTATGTGGTTTCTAAAGGCAAGATTTCTCTCTCCCAGGTCTTAATGGAGTGTCTGTATTTCACTCTTGGCTTTCTGTTTGCTTATAGCTCTCACCTGAACAAACTGTACAACTCAAGGAAGAGCTCTTCATGGCAGTCAAAGTAGGTTGATTGTCACTTTTATAACCTTTTTTGTTATTAAATGAAAGTAATTCATGAACTTAGAACTTAGTTTAAAAAATCAAATCATTCTAAAAGACCTGTAATGAGAAATATGTATGTGATTTTGTGAATCTATGCGAAAAATCAGTCAGATCTACTCCCCAAAGAAAACTACTCTCTATTCTTGTAACTATTTCTTCTAGTATTTACCCCCACATTTTTAAATAAAATGCCTGTAACTATTTCTTCTAGTATTTACCCCCACATTTTTAAATAAAATGCCTGTACTGCAATTTCTTGATTTATCTGTTTCAGATGTATTATCTGTTGACTTTTCCGCCATGGTAAATATGAACGTAGCTTCCCTATACATATCTGCAATTACCTCATTCCATGGACCCCCAACAGATTTGTGTCACAATTTTTAATAAATCAGTAATCAGTATTTATGTTACGATTAAACTGACATTGCTCACTAAAAAGTGTACATCATTATTTTACTTTGCACTTTGCTTATTTTGAGATGAGGTTTTGAGCTGTCCCCCCCTTTTTTTTTTAATTTTAGAGTTCTTTATATTTCTTGTGAATTGTCTGTCTGTGACCTTTATACATTTTTCTTTTGAGATGGCTTTTCTCTAATTTATACTATTTCTTTAGATATTTAGGAAATAAGCCTTTGACTGTCATATGAGATGCATGTATTTTATCCTAGTTTGCTATTTATCCTGTTTTCCTTTATTTATGGCATGTTTTGCTGTACACTAATTTTTTTACTTTTATGTGGTTAAATTTATATATTTATCTGTTTAACTATTTAAATGCCTCTGGCATACTTTAAAAGTATTTCCTTACTCTTTGGAGTTTTTTTTTTTTTTTTTTCTTTTATTTCCCATGTTTTTTATCTAGTACTTCTATACCTTCTCTCTCTTTTTTAAAAACATATAAATGTTTGATTCATTTGGGATATTTTGAAATGTAGTGATCTATTTTAATTTTTCTTTCCCATGTCTACCCAGTTGCTTCTACACCCTTTCCTGAATAATTTATCTTTTCTCCACCTTTATCATATACTAAATTCTCCTATATATGTGCATCTGTTTCTGGATTCTAATCTGTTCAATTAATTTGTATGTCTATGTACATATAGTGACACACTATTTACTAGTTTCTGTATTTATAAACACTTTCATATTTAAGAGCTGTCCCAGGTTTCTTTAGGCTATCCTTGTCTGTTTGCTTTTTCTACAGAATACCAGAATTGACTTGTCAAGTTCTTAAGAATCTGGTTTTCTTTGGGATTATGTTAAATATATCAATTGACTTACAAAAATTGATAACCCTATGATAATGATTCTTCCTATATGAAAAAGAGGGTATATTATTCTATTAATTTCATGTTACCCAGAAGTACGAGTTTTCTTTATGTTGATCTTGTATATTTCTTAAATTTATTTCAAGGCTTTAACTTTACACAGCTGTTTTAATTGGAATCTTGCAAATATTTGGTATCCAGTCAGTAGGTTTAAGTAAAACCAAACTCGTTGCTGTTGAGTCGATTTCAGCTTGTAGTGACCTTGTAGGACAGAGTAGAACTGCCTCATAGGGTGTCCAAAGAGTGGCTGGTGGATTTGAACTGCCAATCTTTTGGTTAGCAACTAAGCTCTTCACCACTGTGCTACCAGGGCTCCAGCCAGTAGTAGATTTAGGGGATAAAACTCAAAAGTGATTTTGGACATGTTAATTTCTGAGATGGTTGAGATGTCAGATAGGCAGTTTGATAGTCAGGGCTAGAGAAATAATTTGAGTCATCAGTTTTGACAATGAATGTGATCACAGAAAGTGTGTGGAATATATGTAGAGAAGAGAAAAAGGCTAACATTTTAGGAGGAATATACATAGGAATGTTGGAAGAGTAGGAGGAGTCAATAGAGAATTGAGAAGGAACATCTGAAATGAGTTAGAAAGAAAGCCAGGAGAGAGTGGTGTCACACAACCCAAGAGGAATGTGCTAGATGGTACTGAGTGGTTGAGTGAAATGAGGACAGAGAGTTAACCATTGGGTTTGGCAAGGTGGAAGTCATTGGTTATCTTGGTTATGTTGGTTATGTTATTTTAGTGGAGAGTGGGGCAAAACACGATTAGAGTAAGATGATGAGCAGATGGGAGGTGAGAAAATTGAGACTTTTTGATATGTTTTAATGAGAAGCAGAGAAATAAGTACTAAATAGGGTTTGTTTGCTTTAAAGATGTGTTACATTAAGGTGTATTTATGCCTGCGAGAATAATTCTTAAAAGAGGGCATGGGCAAGACAAAACCAAAAAAGCCAAACCTGTTGCCTTTGAGTCAGTTCCTACTTATAGTAACCCTAAAGAACAGAGTAGAACTGCCCCATAGATTTTCCAAGGAGTGCCTGGTGGATTTGAACTGTTAGCCCTTTGGTTAGCAGCTGTAGCACTTAACCACTACGCCATCAGGGTTTGTTTCCATAGGGAAGACAGAGAGTAATAATTTTGGTGCCATATCATTGTGTGTCTGTGAAGATTGGATCTAGAGCAAAGTTAAAGAGGTTGGCTTTCTGCTGGAGCAGGAGGGGAGGCAAAGGACACTGGTACAGGTGCAACTAGGTTGCTAGGTGTTTTTTTAGGAAGAGCTATAGTTCTCAGTGAAAAATGAAGCGATCAAATGAAAGGAGTAGGAAGATGGTGATTGAAGTTTGAGGAGAGGGAATCTTGGAAGCAAATTTATCAAGTAATATAGTAGGATTGCCAGGTACAGTTCCATGCCCATTTAAAATTTATGGACAGATAATGATACTGATCAGTTGAGCACAGCCTTTTTCAACATTCAGATGTTTTGGGGGAGACACGGAGTAGACTGATAATTGGCATTAAGGTAGAAGTTTTGCAGGATGGTGTGATGAAGGAACATTGATGTTACTGGGAATGATAACATGACTGTACAGAGATAGTAAGACAGTTATCCACGTACCGAAAGCAACAGAGAAGTCCATCTGTTGGAGATTGTGTAGTCCTTGGGGAGGCGGTTTTAGGTAGTGATGCCAAGCGCCCAGGCTTTAGATTAAGACAGATCAGGCTTAGCCACCTACTAGCTATATGACCTTGGATAATTTATCTCCTCTTTTTGCCACAGATTCTCCATCTGAAAAATGAGCATCATAGTTGTTGTAGTAATATCTTGCAGTTATTTTTGAGTATCATTAGATAAAGTATATAAAGCATCTAGCCATGGGCCTGGCCAGAGTAGTTACTTTCTGGGTCAGCCTCACTTCCCCTGCCCCCTCCCTTGCCTTGTTCCCAGTCACCTAGGGCTGCCCAGGTCGGTGCTACCAGCCCCATCTACCACTCTTCATATTTTGTCTTTCACTGCTCTATTTTTGTGATTAACTTTCTTGACACATTCTCTCCTGATGGGGTTAAATATTTGAGGTGGTCTTACTCCTTGTGAAAACAGACACATCTTGATTTCTTCAGTACTGTCATTGGGCATCTATTTTATGTATGTTTCCATTAGTTGAGTAAGTGAAATGGTTATCTGTTTCTTCTCACATAAGAGTTAATATACTTCAAAGAAAATGAAGCATAAATACTAGCTTAACTTGTGTCCAGAAATATTCTGATCTAAAATGAAACGTAGCAATCTGTGTTGAAGTGAGTCATTGGTTTCCTCAAGCCGTGAGGTGTAGCTATAATATTGGCATTACACTCCAGCCACACTGGTCTGCTCAGTGGCCTAGCATGTTGCTGTTGGGTCAATTCTGACTCATAGTGACCCTGACAGAGTAGAACTGCCCCACAGGGTTTCCAAGGCTGTGATCTTTATGGAAAACTGTCACATCTTTCTCCCACAGACCAGCTGGTGGGTTCGAACTGCGTACCTTTCAGTTAGCACCCAAGCACTTAACCACTGTGCCATCAGGGCTACTTCAGTGGCCTAGAACAGCAAATTTTCTCTGCCTCAGAACTTTGCCAGACACTCTAACTTCTGCCTACCATGCGCTTCCAAGGCCCCATTCCTTGCTTGGCTGGCTTATCCTCTTTTTCTTCTAGGCTTAGGTTTTTTATTACCTTTGTAGAGAGGCTTCTCTCTCCCACCCTTTCTAATGTAAATTCTTAGCCTTTTACATGTTTCCCTTAGAACGCTTATCAAGCTTGCAATTCTTTAATATAGTTGAGAAAAACAGCTCTTTGTCTCTCCTACCTGACTTGTAGGAGGTGCTGACTAAACATTCTGAATAAATAATGGAATAGCTGCTATGTACTTGATTTGAGTGTTTCTTACCAAGCACTAAGAACTGGACTGAGCGCTTATTAAACATTTATTTATTTTCATTTAATTTTCACCAAAACTTTAAGAGGTAGGTATAATTTATTTTACAAGAGAAAATGGATCACATAGCTATTAAGTGGTGGAACTTGGGTTTGGAACCTAGCTTTGATTCTAAAGCTCTTCTTAACTATTGCTTTCTGTACACTGGAACAGATTGTCAGTTATTAGAGCATTTAACTCCCTGTCTTTTTGGTTTTCAGGAACTTCTAGCAATAGTAAAACAGAAGACGACCGAGAATTTAGATGATGTCACCCTCTTGTTTACTCTGAAAGCACTTTGGAATCTAACAGATGAGTCTCCAGCTGTCTGCAAGCACTTTATTGAAAATGAAGGATTAACCATCTTCATCCAAGTCTTGGAGGTGAGAAAATAAGATTGAGTTTATATGTAAAGTTTGTTTCTTCATGATAAAGTAACTAACCTGTGTATTCTTTTGACAGACTTTTTCGGAGTCAGCAATACAGAGCAAAGTTCTTGGCCTTTTGGTAAGGTGAATTGTTTTGAGTTCATTCTGATTACTTAAAAATGAAGAAAACGAATATGTGTATAGTACCTACTACATGGAAACCGTGGTGGTGGTGCAGTGGTTAAGTGCTACAGCTGCTAACCAAAGGATCGGCGGTTTGAATCTGCCAGGCGCTTCTTGGAAACTCTATGGGGCAGTTCTACTCTGTCCTATAGGGTCACTATGAGTCGGAATCGACTCGACGGCACTGCGTTTGGTTTTTTTTTAGTTTCTTTGTTTACCTACTATGTGCTAGGCACTGTTGTAAGCAATTGGTAAACATGCATTATCTCATTTACTCTTTGTATTATCCCTATAAAGTAAATAGCATTGTATATCATCTATTGCTGTGAACAAACTACGACTTATGACTTAAAACAACATCTTTTTCATTATGATTCTGTGGGTCATCAGCTTGGGCTGGGCTCAGTTTTACAGTTCTTCTGCTGGCCTCACCTGAGGCTACTCATTTAGCTTCAGTCATCTGGTGGCTCTACTGGGGCTGGATGGTCTAAGATGGTCTGACTCTCATGTCTGGCAGCTGGTGCTGGCTGGCTGTGGGCTGTGCCTTATATCTAGTGCTAGCCTGGGCTTCTTAACATGGCAATCTCATGGCAATAGTAGAGCGGAAGACCCACTATACAAGTGCTTCTTAAACCTCTTATGCCTCATACTGGTGAGGAGTGAGCTGCTTGGCTCAAGTAGACACATGAGACTAAATGGGCAGCTCCTGTCTGGACGGGGTATGATAAGGCAGAGGGAAGGGCACAGAAGCTGGCTGAATGGACACGGGAATACAGGGTAGAGAGTGTGCTGTCTCATTCATTAGCGGGAGAGTAACTAGCAGTATATAGCAAGGTGTATACAAATTTTTGTATGAGAGACTGACTTGATTTGTAAACTTTAAAGCACAATAAAAATTTTTTAAAGATTAAAAAAAACAAACCTCTTATGCCACATTTGCTCATAATCCATTGGCGAAAGCAACTTGCATAGTTAAACCCAGATTAAAGAATTTGGAGAAAGACTTAACCCCTTGATGAGAGGAACAACAAAGTCCCATTGCTAAGGGATGTATACACAGGGATAAGAGAAAGTGTGGCATGTTTTGTACACTACCCGACACTGTTATCCACATTTTTATAAATGCAGAATCTGAGGAGGAGGTATGTCGTTTACCCTAAGTCACCTAGGTAGGTAGTAGGGCAGAATCAGAATTCAAACCTAGGCAGTCTGGCTCTGGAATCCCTGATATTAACCACTTTACTATATTTCTTTATTAAGATATTCAGGTTTGTAGAAATTTCTTTGTTTAGACTTCTCTACTGCCTCTCTATCAGGATATTCCATAATTGAGAAATTTCATTTCCCAAAGATAGTGATGCATTTTTATTACAAAAAGAACTAAAGACATACTGAACCCCCGCCATTTGCAGTGCCAGGTGCTGTGGGAGACACAGATGCATGAAATGTACCAAGCTGGTAGACCTTACAACTTTAGGAAGGTGGCGTTAGGCATGTGTATGAACAGCTCTCTAAGAGTGACTATGCAAGTGCTAGGAAAGAGGCACAAAGTCCAGAGGGAGCCTTTCATTCTAGATCATGAACTCCTTGAAAGCAGGGACTGTTTCTTACCCATTTTGTATCCCTAGCACATATAGGACTTGGAACACTAGGTGTGAAAGGCTTCACAGAGAGGAGTGAATGTTTAATATTGGGAATCTGGAAAGGTACAGAAAAGTCAAAGGAAGGGACAAACGAGGTAAAGGGACAAAAGTCATTTTTAGCTAGGGATGATGAGAAAATGTGTTCATTTGAGGGACACTGTAATACAGAATAGCTGGGATTTGGGGGAAAGATAGGAAGGAAATAAGCTATGGAAAATTAGGCCAGAAAGGTGGATTGAGGCCTCAGATAAATCCTATACAATGCTAAGTACCCTAGTACTAGCTGACCTAAGACACCCTTCACTTTTTGTCTTTTTGAGAAAGTCTCAGAATGTTGAGGGTTTATGAGGTTATTCCTTGTCCCTCAGTCTACCTGGCACTTTTTGAATGAAGACCCACATTCTCCTCAGTTTGTTCCTAGACTCTTGGAAAGAAATAGCTAATATAAAAGTAGTCCCTGTTGAGCTTACAGGAGAAACCTTGGAACGTCCAGTTATGCTAAGGATGCTCTCATCTTATCTCCCCGTGTTTGGGGCTACCCTCTGACAGATTTAATGCTGAAATCATGTTATTGATGAGGTGTATTGCTGGTGTTAGGAAAAACTGGGGTGGGGGTGGATCTCAAAACAGTGCATTTTCAGCTTCAATCTTCAGTACCCTGTGTCCTTTTCAATGTACTATCTAGGGTGTACTTTCTGAAAGCTGCTTCAGAAGGAGCACTGAGTTTGCATTTTAACAGCTGTGGGGAAATTAAGTTTCCCCTAATTCCTGTGTTTACTTCGACTGTCTGTTTAATCTCACTAAACGTTTGTTTCTTCATCTTTGTCATGGATAGACCCTAATGAGACCCCATCCCCGCCCCCCAATGATTTCAACCTCGTGGTCATGCCTTTGGTTAATCCTGTCCCTTTGAGTATGGATAGAACCTTTGCCTTGCTTCTAATCAATAGAATATGGCAGAGGTAATGGGATGTCACTCCTGATTATATTATGATATATGATATATATATGAATATACGAATATATATATATAAAAAAAGAAGCAAGCTGCCAGTGAAGTAAGTGGTTGGAGAAGCCCACTTGGCAAGGAGCTGTGGAGAGTCTGTAGGAACAGAGGGTGGCCTCCAGCAAAAAACCAAAGCCCTGAGTCCTGGATCCACACGATAATGAACCCTCCCAACAGTCTGAGTAAGCTTGGAAGCACAATCTCCCCGAGTCAAACCTATAGAGGATAATGCAGCCCGTGAGACCTCAGAGTAGAGGACCTAGCTAAGCCATCCCTGGATTCCTGACCCACAGAAACTGTGAGATAATAAGTGTGTGTTGTTTTAAGCCACTGAATTTGTGGTAGTTTATTACACAGCATAGAAAACTAGTACAATCTGTAAAATAAAATATTATCTGTTTTTATTCTTTCATTCTTGTTAGAATTTCAAGATAATGTAACATATGTAGTAGGCCCCAGTAATGTTAAATATTTGAGTCAGGTATGGATCTGTGTTGTAATTCTACCAGTCATTAGCAGTGTGAATCTGGCAAGCTAGCCCGCTGAGTGTCAAGTTTCTTTGTAGGGTTATTTTAAGGATTAGTGAGATCCAAAAAAAAAAAAAGAGAGAAACCTGTTGCCGTCAAGTGGGTTCCAACTCAGGACGACTGTATAGGATAGAGTAGAACTGCTCCGTAGGGTTTCCAAGGAGCAGCTGGTGGATTCGAACTGCCAACCTTTTGGTTAGCGGCCGAGCTCTTAACCACTGTACCGGCAGGGCTCCTAAGTGAGATAAGGTATGTGAAAAGCCATTTTTGTCTAGTCACAGTTCCTGCAACTTAGTGCTTACTCAGTGGTTTGTTGCTAATGATGATGCTGATCAAGAGGTGGGATTGTAGCTATTAGGCTGAATTGGGAGGGAGGAGGAAGGGAGTAAGCTTTCTGAATGTATCTGAGCAGAGCAGTAGAAAAGGGAGAAGAGACAGTTCCTAATTCTTTCCTCCTCTCCTGCTCCATCCAACCTGTAGAACAACGTCGCTGAAGTCAGAGAACTCTCTTCAGACCTGGTAACCGAAGATGTGGTGAAGCACATCAGCAGTTTGCTCCATAGCAAAGAAATGGAGATCAGCTATTTGGCCGCAGGCATTATAGCGCATCTGGCGTCTGACAGACAGCCCTGGCTATCCCGCGAGCTTCAGAGGAGTGCTCTTCTCCAGGATCTGGTACGGAAACTATTCCTCTCTGAAAAATCCAGAGCAATCTCTGCTTGCAGAAAATTAGTTTTTCCGGATCATAAGAGTTTTAGTAATATGTATCCATTGTAGATAATGGGAAAAATACAGAAGAGTATAAAGAAAAAAAATTTAACTCACTCATAACCCTACAATCCAAAGCTAACCTCTATTAATATTTTGTTACATTTTCTTTGATCTTTTTGTCTTATAAAAGTTACACACACAGACAGTTTTGTATGACTTATTCCGACCCTCATTCCCACTTAAAGGAGCCCTGGAGGTGCCGTGGTTAAAGCATTCAGCTGCTAACCGAAAGGTCGGAGGCTTGAAACCACTGGCGGGAGAAAGATGTGGCAGTCTGCGCATTTTATAACCTTGGAAATCCTGTTACTGCTGGGGGTTAGGTGCCCACGAATCATTTTCAACTCACAGCGACCCTGTGTACAACAGAACAAAACATTGCCCGGCCCTTCACCATTCTCACAATTGTTGCCATGCTTGAGCTCATTGTTGCAGCCACTGTATAAGTCCATCTCATTGAGAGTCTTTCTCTTTTTTGCTGACCCTCTACTTTACCAAGCATGATGTCCTCTCTAGGGACTGGTCCCTCCTGATAACATGTCCAAAGTCTGTGGGAGGAAATCTTCCCATCCTTGCTTCTGAGGAGCGTTCTGGCTGTACTTCTTCCGAGACAGAGTTGTTCACTCTTTTGGCTGTCCATCTTATTTTCAGTATTCTTTGCCAATACCATAATTCAAATGGAGACCCTATAAGGTTGCTATGCATCAAAGTTGACTTGACAGCGGGGGGGTTGGTTTTTGTTTTTTCCTATTTACATCTTTATTTAAATCTATTTCTTTTGGTATCTCCTAAATAACATTTTATATTGCTTCTTCTTGACTTTGCATTCTTGTTGTTATTAGGTGCCGTCAAGTAGGTTCCAACGCATAGCGACACTACGCACAACACAACGAAACACTGCCCGGTCCTGCACCATCCTTAGAATCGTTGTTATGCTTGAGCTCATTGTTGCAGCCACTGTGTCAATCCACCTCGTTGAGGGTCTTCCTCTTTTCCGCTGACCCTGTACTATGTCAAGCATGATGTCCTTCTCTGGGGACTGATCCCTTCTGACAACATGTCCAAAGTATGTAAGACACAGTCTCGCCATCCTTGCTTCTAAGGAGCATTCTGATTCTACTTCTTCTAAGACAGATTTGTTTGTTCTTTTGGCAGTCCACGGTATATTCAATATTCTTCGCCAACACCACAATTCAAAGGCGTCAACTCTTCTTCGGTCTTCCTTATTCATTGTCCAGCTTTCACATGCATATGATGCGATTGAAAATACCATGGCTTGAGTTAGGCACACCTTAGTCTTCAGGGTGATATCTTTGCTCTTCAACACTTTGAAGAGGTCCCTTGCAGCAGATCTACCCAATGCAATGCGTCTTTTGATTTCTTGCTGCTGCTTCCATGGCTGTTGATTGTGGATCCAAGTAAAATGAAATCCTTGACAACTTCAGTCTTTTCTCCGTTTATCATGATATTGCTCATTGGTCCAGTTGTGAGCATTTTTGTTTTCTTTATGTTGAGGTGTAATCCATACTGGAGGCTGTGGTCTTTGATCTTCATTAGTAAGTGCTTCAAATCCTCTTCACTTTCAGCAGACAGGGTTGTGTCATCTGTGTTACGCAGGTTGTTAATGAGTCTTCCTCCAATCCTGATGCCCCGTTGTTCTTCATATAGTCCAGCTTCTCGTATTATTTGTTCAGCATACAGATTAAATAGGTATGGTGAAAGAATACAACCCTGCTGCACACTTTTCCCGACTTTAAACCAATCAGTATTCCCTTGTTCTTTCCGAACAACTGCCTCTTGATCTATGTACAGGTTCCTCATGAGTGCAGTTAAGTGTTCTGGAATTCCCGTTCTTCGCAGTGTTATCCGTAGTTTGTTATGATCCACACAGTCAAATGCCTTTGCATAATCAATAAAACACAGGCAAACATCCTTCTGGTATTCTCTGCTTTCAGCCAGGATCCATCTGACATCAGCAATGATATCCCTGGTTCCACGTCCTCTTCTGAAACCGGCCTGAATTTCTGGCAGTTCCCTGTCGATATACTGCTGCAGCTGGTTTTGAATGATCTTCAGCAGAATTTTGCTTGTGTGTGATATTAATGATATTGTTCTGTAATTTCCACATTTCGTTTGGATCACCTTTCTTGGGAATAGGCGTAAATATGGATCTCTTCCAATCAGTTGGCCAGGAAGCTGTCTTCCATATTTCTTGGCATAGACAAATGAGCACCTCCAGTGCTGCATCTGTTTGTTGAAACATCTCAATTGATATTCCATCAATTCCTGGAGCCTTGTTTTTCACCAATCCCTTCAGAGCAGCTTGGACTTCTTCCTTCAATACCATCGGTTCCTGATCATATGCCACCTCTTGAAATGGTTGAATATCAACTAATTCTTTTTGGTATAATGACTCTGTGTATTCCTTCCATCTTCTTTTGATGCTTCCTGCGTCGTTTAATATTTTCCCCATGGAATCCTTCACTATTGCAGCTCGAGGCTTGAATTTTTTCTTCAGTTTTTTCAGCTTGAGAAACTGCAAGCATGTTCTTCCCTTTTGGTTTTCCATCTCCAGCTCTTTGCACATGTCATTATGATACTTGATTTTGTCTTCTTGAGAGGCCCTTTGAAATCTTCTGTTCTATTCTTTTACTTCATCCATTCTTCCTTTTGCTTTAGCTACTCAGCACTCAAGAGCCAGTTTCAGAGTCTCCTCTGACATCCATCTTGGTCTTTTTTTCCTTTCCTGTCTTTTCCGTGACCTCTTGCTTTCTTCATGGATGATATCCTTGATGTCATTCCACAACTCGTCTGGTCTTCAGTCACTAGTGTTCAATGCGTCAAATCTATTCTTGAGATGGTCTCCAAATTCAGGTGGGATATACTCAAGGTCATATTTTGGCTCTTGTGGACTTGCTCTGATTTTCTTCAGTTTCAGCTTGAACTTGCATATGAGCAATTGATGGTCTGTTGCACAGTCAGCCCCTGGCCTTGTTCTGACTGATGATAGTGAGCTTTTCCATCGTCTCTTTCCACAGATGTAGTCAGTTTGATTTCTGTGTGTTCCATCTGGTAAGGTCCATGTGTATAGTCGCCGTTTATGTTGGTGAAAGAAGGTATTTGCAATGAAGAAGTCGTCGGTCTTGCAAAATCCTGTCATTCGATCTCCAGGATTGTTTCTGTCACCAAGGCCATATTTTCCAACTACTGATCCTTCTTTGTTTCCAACTTTCACATTCCAATTGCCAATAATTATCAATGCATCTTGATTGCATGTTTGATCAATTTCAGACTGCAGCAGCTGATAAAAATCTTCTATTTCTTCATCTTTGGCCCTAGTGTTTGGTGCGTAAATTTGAATAATAGTCATATTAACTGGTCTTCCTTGTAGCCGAATGGATACTATCCTATCACTGACAGCGTTGTACTTCAGGATAGATCTTGAAACATTCTTTTTGACGATGAATGCAACACTACTCCTCTTCGAGTTGTCATTCCCAGCATAGTAGACTATATGATTGTCCGATTCAAAATGGCCAATACCAGCCCACTTCAGTTCACTGATGCCTAGGATATCGATGTTTATGCATTCCATTTCATTTTTGACAGTTTCCAATTTTCCTAGATTCATACTTCGTACATTCCAGGTTCCGATTATTAAAGGATGTTTGCAGCTGTTTCTTCTCATTTTGAGTCGTGCCACATCAGCAAATGAACATCCTGAAAGCTTTACTCCAGCCACATCATTAAGGTCAACTCTACTTTGAGGAGGCAGCTCTTCCCCAGTTATCTTTTGAGTGCCTTCCAACCTGGGGGGCTCATCTTCCAGCACTATATTAGACAATGTTCTGCTGCTATTCATAAGGTTTTCACTGGCTAATGCTTTTCGGAAGTAGACTGCCAGGTCCTTCTTCCTAGTCTGTCTTAAGTCTGGAAGCTCAGCTGAAACCTGTCCTCTATGGGTGACCCTGTTGGTATCTGAATACCGGTGGCATAGCTTCCAGCATTACAGCATCACACAGGCCCCCAGAGTATGACAAACTGACAGACACGTGCCTGTCAGATTGCACTCTTAGGCATTATCAGTTCAGTTTCCCACTCTGGGAAAGGAAGGCTCTTTTTCTCATGTCACTGTGCATGCCCCAGGCATAAATCTCCACTATAATGCTGTTATCCTAGGATATTCTTATACTAAAATCCTGGGGATTTCCTGTGCCATTCCTGTGCCTCTCTTTTATGTTTGAGTTTTTGTTTCCTGGACGGCATGCCTTCCTGTTTATTGGTTTACTCCCTTCAGTAGCTTCCTAAGGAGAGATTCATGAAAGAAATTTTGAGACCTCACCTGTTAGAAGAACTTTATTTTACCCTCACATTTAATGGCAAGCTATAGAATTTTAGGTTTGAAATATTTTCCTTCAGAATTTTCAAGTCACTGTTCTCTACTTTTCATCATCACTGTTGAGAAGTTCTTTGCCATTTTTCTTTGGAAGGTTTAAGATCTTTATTCTCAGTGTTTGGAAATCCCAGTGACATGCCTTGAGTGGCTTTATTTTCATTTATTATGTTGGGTTTTTATTACTCTGGAAACTAATTTCCAGCAGTCCTGGAATTTTTGTTTGTTTCACCTTTTTTTCCCCTGTTCTCTCTTTCTGGCACACATCTTTTCTCACTTATTTCCCTGTGTCTTTTGATCTTTTTTTTCAACTATTAGATTTTGCATTTATGCTATTATGTTTTTAATTTCCAGGAACTCCTTTTTTGTTCTCTGAATGCGTTTTACGCAACATCCTATTCTTGTTTCATGGTTACTGTACCTATTTTCTCTTTTTAAGGATATTAATGAAATATGTGTATATTTTAAGTTTTCCTCTTTTTTCAAGCTCTCTGTTTTCTCCGAGTTGCTCTTTTTTTCCTGTTTGTTTTCGTTTTGTTTCTTTATTTTAGAGATTTTCTTTAATTGTCTGGTGATCCTTACATGTCAATTTATATATAAGCTCTGTGTAGATGTGTGGAGCTTGTCACCCAAGGGCTTCAATATACAGTAATCTGGGTTCGGTGTCCCTCAGTGTCACTGCCTTTAGATCTTTGGTCCTGAACTGGTTGGAATTTCCCCGGAGAAGAATCTTCCATTCTCCTGCTTGAAAACTATAAATTTGGCTACCAACAGTGTGAAAGCCTACTAGGGGAAGAGGGCTGGCAGTGGGGTTTGGGGAGTGGGTGGAGTCGCAACATTTAATATTGAGATCTTCACTTAATCCCACTGCTTTCAGTATGGTGCTCCCACTCTCAATTGTTCATGGCATTACCCAGTCGAGAAACTCTTGTTACAGATGAGAGAGGAGATCTGAGAGTTTTTTTTTCCTAAATAATTTTTATTGTGTTTTAAGTAAAAGTTTACAAATCAAGTCAGTCTCTCACATATAAACTTATATACTCCTTACTGTATACTCCCATTTACTCTCCCCCTAATGAGTCAGACTGCTCCCTCCTTCCAGTCTCTCCTTTCGTGACTGTTTTGCCACTTTCTAACCTTCTCTACCTTCCGATCTCCCCTCTAGACAGGAGATGCCAACATAGTCTCAACTGTTCACCTGATATAAGTACCTCACTCCTCATCACCATCCTGAGAGTCTTTTTTAGAGACATAGTTTTAACCAATCCTATTTTCAAGGCCCTCATTTAATTGCACTTCCAGAAGTACTTGGTGTGCCAAATTCCTAAATCTTCTGGGTATTCTTTTCAAATTGGGATTATTTTTTAGCTTCCCCAGTGTTGGATATGCTAAATTAGTTAACATTTCTCCATATGATTTGTTGTGTATTTGCCTCCTCTTTTTAAAATCATTTTTACCAGCCTGTTAATGAGCTTTAGGAAAGGAATGGAGGTAAAAGCATGCTCACTCTGCCATCTTTATAAACAGAAGCCCCCTTTTTGTTGCATTTTTTCTGCATAGTTTTGTTCATAGTCAAGATACGTAGTCATTACCTAACTGATATTTTGGCAAACAAGTATACCTCAATTTGTTTAATCGTTCCCCTATTTTAAAAAATGATCTTGTTTCAAATTTATGTGATTATAAATAATGTGAAACAGCCTATTATAACACTTTTGAATTGATGGAATATTGGAATCCTGGTTTCTCTTTTGAATAGCATGCAACCGTCCAGAATTGGCCAAGTTCAAGTTGTAAGATGACAGCATTGGTGACCTACAGGTAATTTCATGCTGATGTAGTACTTTTCTCAAAACTTGTTTTTGTTTTACTCACTATGTAGAAGCCATGGTACAGTGATAAAGTGTTAAGAGTCAAATAGCCTTGTGTTCAAATGTTACTTTCCTGTGATATTGGGAAAATCACTTTTAGAAAATGTCCAAGACTCAGCTTTCCTCGTCTGTAAAATAGGGTTGACAGTATGCAAGATTGAGGGTGAAATGAGATGTTGAATGTATGATGTGTGTAACTTGGGATGCATTTTCTAAAATGAGAGCTCTCATTTCATGCTCAGTAATACACTGAAGAAATGACTCTTGTGAGGAAAAAGTTGAAAATTATTATTATATCCCTGAACATTAACCCAAGTTCTGAATGAACCTTTGTACCCTTTTAGATCTTTCAAGGCGTTTTTCCCACTCCTTGGCAACTTCTCTCAGCCAGAGGTTCAGCTCTGGGCACTATGGGCTGTGTACCATGTCTGCAGTAAAAACCGTATGTATTCAGCATAATAGATTTCCAGCTGTTTTTTTTTTTTTTTTTCTTATATAATGATTAAGCCTGAGTATAGAACCATGTGGCTTTAAATTCAGAATGGAATTTTGAGAAGTTATTCTTCTGTGTTCTCTGAATTTAACTCTTTAAAAAAAAAAAAAAAAAACCTGAAGTTTTTAGAATTAGTAATATGTCAGCAGTATAGAAAGTGAAAGTTTGCTCCTACTCCTATTCCCCGCAGGCAAGCACTATTAATAATTTGATGACTGTCATTCTAGGTACTTTTCTAGATACATATATATTTTATAGAGTATAAATAGTATGAAAATTTTTTAAATAAAAAAGGGCTCATTCTGTACATGCTTATTCTACAGCTTGCTCTTCTCACTCAACAATTTATCATGAATACTCTTCCTGTGTTAATACATAAATCTGCCTCTCAGTAATGGCCCTGGGATGCTGTAGGGCCAGGAGTCAGGGGTTGTTTCCCAGCTAAGCTACATGTTTTTATATGTTTTGCTGTTTCAAGTTATATTTTGAGAATTTTTGGCCTGTATTCTTGGCTCAGATTTTTGCAGAAGTTTTTGTTTTTACTATAAGACAAAAATAGGCTATGATCTTATGCTAGAAAGCCTGAGAGCATTTTTAAAAATAAAAATTCAATATTTTGGCTAGATAGAAAATAAGTGTATAAAAATAGTTCTGTAATACCAGCAGTAATTAGAAAATGTAATTAAGGGGAAAGATACCATTCACAGTATCAACAGAAGCATTAAATATAAAAATTGGCTTTAACAAGGAAATAACACCTATATGAAGAAAAGCCTGAAATAATTGAGGCCTATGTTCCTAGATGAAAAGATTTAGTAAGATATAAATGTCAGTTCTTGTCAATTTATGGGTAAAATACAGTACTAGTGAATGAGTATGCAATGAGGGATCAAAGTTTTTTTAGGTGCTTGCCCTAACACTTACTATAAGAAGGTACCGTGCAGATCAGTGGATCAGAATGGCCCAGAAACCAAAAACAAAACCAAACCTGTTGCGGTCGAGTCAATTCCGACTCATATTGACCCTATGGGACAGGGTAGAACTGCCCCCATAGGGTTTCCAAGGAAGGCCCGGTGGATTTGAACTGCCAATCTTTGGTTAACAGCCAGGCTCTTAACCACTACACCACCAGGGCTCCACCCCAGTATATTCAGTTACAACAGAAGCAGTAACTGTAATAACAACTAGCATTTAGTTGAGCACTTATTGATTGCCAGGCTGTGTTGTAAGCTTTTTATGAGTAACTCATTTAGTCATGACAACAGGTAGAGGGAGGTATTATTATCATCCACATGTTTGAGATGAGAAAATTGAAGCACAGAGAAGTTAAGTTACTTGGCCAAGGTTGAAACAGCTAGTAACTGGTACAGTCAGGGTTCTAACCTAGTGGTCTGACTCCAGAGTCTGCTTTATTAATTAGAGACTGCTCAGTATTTCTTCACTATGTGGATGTCATAATTTATATATCTAGCCATCTTTGAATGGACATTTTTTCCAGTCTTTTTTTATTACAAGCACTGTTTTAATGAGTAATAATGTATATAAATAGAAAGGTACATATATACAATAATGTGGTAAATAAGAGGATGGACTTTGGAACCAGCCTTTCTGTGCTCAATTCCCAGTTTTTGCTATTTACTAATGGTGCAAACTTAGCCAAGTTACTTAAACTCTCTGTGCTCAGTTTCTTCATCTGTAAAATGAGATAATAGTAGCTACGTTACAGGGTTGTTTTGAGAGATAAGTGACTTAGTACCTGTAAAGCATTTAGAACAGTGTTTGACTTACAGTACTGTATAAGCATTTGTTAAATACATTATTTTGCAAGTGTTGTACTAATTTGCAGAATACATTCTTAGAAGTAGAATTGCCAAGGCAAAAGGTTATGAACATTTGTAGTTTTGATGGCTATTGCTGAATTGTCCTCCAGGGAGTTGATTACCAGTTTATACTCCTATCAGCAGTGTATGAGAGCCTGCTAGTTTCTCTACATTCTTGCAAAAGCAATGTTAATTGAGCTGTTTGATCTTTGTCAATCTAAGGTTAAAGTGGTAGTGTTAACCATCTTTTCTTACACTTAAGAGCCACTTCTTATTCTGTGAATTGTCTGTTAATATCCTCTGTTCACTTTTTTCTATTGTTAAAGTCTTTTCTTACATGGCCATTGGGTTTTGATTCATGGTTACAGTAGACTATAATATAAATGTCTTATGTTTTTGTTTTAGTACTTTTTTTCTTTTAACTTTTATTGGGCTTCAAGTGAACGTTTACAAATCAAGTCAGACTGCCACATATAAGCTTATATACACCTTACTCCATACCCCCACTTGCTCTCCCTCTAATGAGTCAGCCCTTCCAGTCTCTCCTTTTGTGACAATTTTGCCAGCTTCCAACTCCCTCTATCCTCCCATCCCCCCTCCAGACAGGAGATGCCAACACAGTCTCAAGTGTCCACCTGATACAGATAGCTCACTCTTCATCAGCATCTCTCTCCTACCCACTGTCCAGTCCCTTCCATGTCTGATGAGTTGTCTTTGGGAATGGTTCCTGTCCTGGGCCAACAGAAGGTTTGGGGACCATTTTAGTACTTTTTATAGTTTCCTTTTTTTACATTAAAGTCTTCGATCCATTTGAAATTTTCTTATCATATGGTGTGTGAGGTTTGGGTCCAACTTAATTTTTCTAGATTGCTACTGAGTTGTCCCAATACCTTTTTTAATTGAGTAATTCATCTATCCTTTTCTGGTCTATTTCTGGACTGTATCTTCTGTCAGTATGCCAGTGCCACACTGTTTTATTTGTTAAGATCTTGTAGTATATTTTCAAATCTAGAAGGATTTATGCCCTATTTACTTCTTTTTCTCAGCTATTCTTTCTTACTTATTTTTCTATATCGATTATAGACTCATCTTTTCTATTTCCTCCCCCAAAGCACTCCTTTTGATACTTTTGCCAGCAACATGTTAAATTTATAAATCAACTTAAAGGGAATTCACACTTTTATGCTCTGTGTTTTTCCATCGAAGAACATTTGTTGGTTAATCAATATATTTTAGTTCCAACTTGTTTTCATATCCTCAGAGATAGTTTAGTTTTTATTTTATAAAGTTGGTGCACATTTCAGTTTACACAAATGTTTACCTTTGTTGTTGTTCACCATTGCCTATTTCACTCCACTCTTTTTTTCTGGATTCATCTTTCAAGGGTCTTTTAGTGGCAAAAATTCTTCAACTGAAAATGTTTGGGTATTCTCCTCACCCCCTTACTCTTATTAAATAGTAGCATAGCTGGGAGTGACATCATGCAAAATGGAGGAGGAGAAAACACTCTGGAGATTGTTCCTTCCACCAAAGCAGTCACTGAGCTGAAAAGCAGTTGGAATCAGTTGTTTTGGAATTCTGGAACCTGATCAGACACTTAAAACAGCCAGGGCAGTGCATGATGAAGGAAGAGGCTGCTGATCTTTTGTAAGAGAGTGGCAAGTGTGCACAACCACCACTACCCATAATTCTTCAGCTCCACCATGAGTGTGGTGACAGTGGCCCACATTACTGGAGTGGCTAGCTGGTGACAGAGAGGGCAGTGGGGACCTTGTCCTCCAGAAATTTGGAATTGTGCATTTTGGCTGTTTTGGCAGTTCCTAAGGGATCATACAGATGCTTACCTCCTTGGTTTTGACCCTTTAGGGCTGCAGCAGTTTCCCTTGGCAGTGTCTTTTGGAAGATTTAAAGGCCAGAACCATTTGAAGGGGGGTCATCAAGAGATCTTTGTTAGGTCACTGGATGACTACAGAGATAACAGAAATTCAATGACTACACAAAACAGGGAATACACACTATTTGAAACGTAGCTTGGAAATGTCACAAAAAGATGGTTGCAGCCTCAACAAGCAAAATTCAATAATCCCTGAGGAGTGGAAGATTCAGGTTTTCAGAGGTACCATATTATAATACTGAGAATGTCCAGTTCTCAAAAAATTACAAAGCATACAAAGAAACAGGAAAGTATGGTTCATTCACAGGAAAAAAAAAAAGAGAGAATTTCACAGAAATCATCCCTGAGGAAGCCCAGACATTAGAATTACTAGTCAAAGGAGTTAAATCAGCTCTATTAATTATGCTCAGTAAACCATGGACAAAGAACTAAATAAAGAAAATTAGGAAAGTGATTTGTGGACAAAATGAGAATATCAATAAATAGAAATTATAAAAAGGAACCAAAGAAAAATTCTGGAGCTGAGAAGTACAATAACTGAAATGAAAAATTCACTGTGAGCGGGAAGAAGAAAGGATCAGTGAACTCGAAGATAAGACAATTAAAATTATTCAGTTAAAGGAGCAGAAAGGAAAAAGAACAAAGGTAAATCAGCAAAACCTAAGAGACCTGTGGCACACCATCAGGTAGACCAACACACGCATCAGAGGAGTCCCAGAAAAAGCAAAAATGAATGCGGCATAAAAATATTTGAAGAAATCATTTCTGAAAATATTCCAAATCTGATGAAAATACACATCCAAGATGTTCAACAAACTCCAGGCAGGGTAAACTCAGAGGCCCACACTGAGACACAGTATAATCAGATTGTTAAAGATTAAGGTTATTTCTCATTAGAACCATGGAGGCCAGAAAGCAGTGGGATGACATATTTAAGTGCTAAAATAAAATATTGCCAGTGAAGATTTCTGTATCTGGAAAAACTTACCTGTATTGGTGTTCATTGGTTTGTAGATACATCACTCCAATTTCTTCTTCCATGGTTTTTTTCTGTGTGTATCTTTTAGTCTCTTTTGCTCTTTTTGTAAGGGCTTCAGTCATATTGGAAACCCTGATGGCGTAGTGGTTAAGTGCTACGGCTGCTAACTACCAAAATGGCGGCAGTTTGAATCCACCAGAACGCTCCTTGGAAACTGGGGCAGTTGTACTCTGTTTTATAGGGTCACTATGACTCTAAACCGACTGGATAGCAACAGAGTTTTTTTTTTTTTTTCCCCAGTCATATTGCTGCATCAGGATCCACTTTAGTATGACTTCATGTTAAGTAATTACATTTGAAATGACACTGTTTCCAAATAAGGTCACATTCACAGGCTCCAGGGGTTAGGACTTGAACATATCTTTTTGCAGGACACAAATCAACCTGTAATAACCACGACCCAGTGAGATTTATCCCTGGAATGCAACAGTGGTTCAACACATGGAAATCGATGTGAAGTATCACATTCATAATATGAAGGAAAAAAAAGATGGTCATCTGAATTGATATAGAAAAAGCATTTGACAAAACCCAACACCCTTACATGATAAAAACATTCAACCTAGAAATAGAATTTTCTCAACATGATAATGATCATATATGAAAATTTCAGAACTAATAAATTTAGTGATTAAAGACTGAAAGATTTTCCCATATGAACAGGAACAACACAAGGATGCATGTTTTCACTTCTATTCAGCACAGTACTGGAAGTTCTAGCCTGCACAATTAGACAAGAAGAAGAAAAGGCATCCAAATTGGAAGGGAAGAAATAAAATTATCTCTCTTGGCAGATGATATGACCTTGTATCTAAGAAACCCTAAAGAATGCACAAAACAGCTATTAGAGCTATTAAACAAGTTCAGCAAAGTTGCAGGATATAAAATCAACACACACACACGAAACAGTATATTAGGGGTAGTATTTCTGTACCCTACCCATGAACAATCTGAAAAGGAAATTAAGAAAATTCCATTTTCAGTATCGTGAAAAAAGAATGAAGTATTTAGTAATAAATTTAAACAGGCGAAAGACTTTGACATTGAAAAGTACAAAGCACTCTTAATGAAATTAAAGAAGACTTAAATGGAAAGACATCCTGTGTTCATGGATTGGAAGAATTAATATTGTTAAAATGACAATACTACCCAACACTATCTACCTATTGAATGAAATCCCTATCAAAATCCCAATGGCATTTATTGCAGAAATAGAAAAACATCCTAAAGTTTTTATGGAATTTCAGGGGACCCGAATAGCCCAAAACAGTCTTGAAAAAGAACAAAGGTGAACAACTCACACTTTTCTTATTTCAAAACTTACAAAGCTACAGTAATCAAAACAGTGTGGCTCTGGTGTAAGGACAGACACTTAGGTCAATGGAACAGAATAGAAAGTCCAGAAATAAAACTTAACATATATGGTCAATTGATTTTTCACAGTGGAGCCAAGACCATTCAGTGATGAAAGATCATTCTTTTCCACAGATGGTGCTGGGGAAACTGGACATCTACATTGCAAAAGAATGAAGTTGAACCCTTATCTTATACCATATTAGGAGAAAAAAACTCAAAATGCATCAAAGAACTACTAAATTTAGGAGCAAGAACTATGAAACTGTCAGGAAAAATCTTCACTACTTTGATTTGGCAATGTTTTCTTAAATATGACAGTAAAAATGTAGGCAACAAACGAAAAAATAGATAAACTGGACTTCATCAAAATAAAAAACTTATGCATCAAAGGACTTTATCAAGAAAGTGAAAAAAAAAAATAGCCTACAGAATGAAAGAAAATATTTAGAAATCATACATCTCGTGTTCAGCTTCCAGAATATGTGAAGAATTCCTACACCTCAACAACAAAAAAGCAAACAACCCAATTAAAAAATGGGCAAAGGACCTGAATAGACATTTCTCCAAACAAGATAGACAAATGGCCAATGAACACATGAAAAGATGCTTAACATCATTAACCATCAGGGAAATGCAAATCAAAACCATAGTAAGATACCACTTGACAGGACTAGGATGGCCATAATTTAAAAAAAAGGAAAACAAGTATTGAGGAAGATGTGGAGAAATGGTAATCCCTGTGCATTGCTGGTAGGAATGTAATATGGTGCTATTGTGGAAAATAGTTCTGGTGTTTTCTTAAAAGGTTAAACATAGAATTAATTCCACTCCTAGGTATATACCCAAAAGACTTGAAAGCAGAGACTCAGATATTTGTACACAAATGTTAATTGCAGCTTATTCATAATAGCCAAAAGATGGACACAATCCAAATGTCCATCAACAGATGAGTGGATAAACAAAAAATGGCATATTCATACAGTGGAATATTATCCAGCCATGAAAAGAATGTTTTGACGTGGATAAACCTTGAAAACATGCTAAGTGAAAGAAACCAGACAAAAAAGACAGATATTGTATTATTCCACTTGCGATATCTCACTAGCTGCCAGTCGCCTGACTCATGACGACTTTATGTATAACAGAGTGAAAAATTGCCTGGTCCTGCATCATCTTCATGATCATTGGTATGTTCGAGTCCATTGTTTTGGCTGTTGTGTTAGTCTTTCTCATCGAGAGTTTCTCTTTTGTTGGCCTTCTGCCTTACCAAGCATGATGACTTCTTCTAGCAATTGGTCTTTCCTGATGTTTTTGTGTCCAAGGTAAGCAAGTTGAAGTCTTGCATCCTTGCTTCTAAGGAACATTTTAGTTTTATTTCTTCTAAGACTGATTGTTTGTTTGTTTGTTTGTTTGGCAGTCCACGGTATATTAAAAATTCTGTACCAATATTGCAGTTCAGACATAGTCTGTCTTCCTTTTTCATTATCCAACTTTCACATGCATATGAGGGGATTGAAAAGATCATGGCTTGGGTCAAGTGCACCTTAGTCATCAAAGTGACATTTTTGCTTAGAAACTTTAAAGAGGTTTAGAATAGGCAAATTCATAGAGATAGAAAGCTGACTAGAGGCTATCAGGGGCTAAGGGAGTTATTGCTTAATGGGTGCAGAGTTCATGTTTTGGAATGATGAAAAAGTTCTGGGAAATGATAATGGGAATGGTTACACAACATTGTCAATGTACTTAATGTCACTGAATTGCACCCTTAAAAATGGTTGAAATGGCAAATTTTATTATGTGTATTTTACCACAGTAATAAAGAAAAATAATAGTATAGCTGGGCTGGGCATAGAATTCTAGATGTTAAAATAATTCTTTCAGCATTTGAGAGAAAAAATATTTTAGCACAGTCTTGTATTTGCCGAGTGCTCCAGAGGGTTCCCTGAGCTTGTTCAAATTTTCATATTAATTTCTCAGTTCAAGGATTCCCAGAGCATTCAGGTAATATATATTCAAATCCTATACTCACTTTGGTGTGTGGTTATGAGTTTTCAGGAAAGATTTCCTCCACTCCTATACATACATGCAGAGCCTAGGCCAAGACAGAAATGCTTTCTTGATGTATCCATTCTCCTTTCTGGCTCTTTGAGAGAACTATCTCCCAAGTGCTGATCACATTTCCAACTTGCCAAGCTGACATCTAGACTCCTAGATTCTGAGACTGGCAAATCCCTTTCTCTCCCAGGATGCTGCTGGTTAACTTACATGAATTTGTGTGCTTCCTCCTCCTTGTTCCTGGCTCCTGGAAAATTCCTTTACTTTGTACGCCCAACTATGCATATAAAGATATTTTCATTATATTTTATCAAGCAACTGGTATTTTCAGGTTATCTAGTCCAACATACTGCCTGAAGCTGAAATGTGTATTATTATTGCTGTAATTTAAAAGAAGTTTGCCCCCTTTTAGCTAATATTAAAGAATTTGAAGCACAGTAGTGTTGTCTGGAAGTAAACATGCTAAAATGATGATCTGTAAGTGCCCTACGGAGTCCCTGGGTGGCACAGACGGTTAACTGCTTGACTGCTAGCCCAAAAAGTTGGCAGTTCTAACTCACAGGTGCCTCGGAAGACAGGCCTGGTGATCTGCTTCCGAAGGGTCACAGCCTTGAAAACCCTGTGGAGCAGTTATATTCTGCATATTTGGGGTCGCCTCAGTAAGAATCAACTTGATGGCAACTAACAACAACAAGTTCACTAAGCAAGCCAAGCATTATTTGTTTTGACATAATTTTTCCTGAAATTGACTCGTTTTCTCTGTTAATTCCTGGGTCAAAGGATTTGAACCTTTGTACCCTTTCTTCAGAAAGGTAAATGGTATGATTGGGTATATTTAAAATGCCAGTTGTTCTTTGCTTGATTTTCTTTCAGCCAGCAAATACTGCAAACTGTTAGTTGAAGAAGAAGGATTACAACTTTTGTGTGATATACAGGAGCACAGAGGGGCAGACCCCCAAGCACTGCGGATTGCAACTGCCATTCTAGATGACTTCAGAATGCATTTCATGAATTATCAGAAACTCCTGCTCTGTGAAATGCCCTTCACCTAAGAGGCTACAGAAATGTTCTCTGTTCTTCCACGTTAGGTCTTCTGCCCTGTCAGCAATTGAATGGTGAGACTTGTTGTCATGAGTTTGTCAGTTGGCCGCCTCGTTGGCCTTCTATTATTGATTTTCTATAAGTTACAAAGAGGTTGGATTTGTATAATAAAGCCATATCACAAATCAAGCTGGAATCATCCTGGGGATACCCCTTCGGTAGCAATTTTGGAAAACTGAACTGTGGACTCTGGGAAGACATGTGAGATGGCACTGGAACAGCTGTGCCAGTTGCTTTTCTCCAGCCCTGCCTGATGTTTTGACTCTGGGGGTTTATCCACGACCAACTGGGTTTATCAGGGGAAGAGGATCTGTTTTCCCAATAGAGGAAAGGAAAAACCTACAGGGAGACCTTAGTGTTTGTTAAGTTTTGTGTTTAAAAAAATCTCCTGAATCGTTCCTGAGTATGTACGTGAAAAAGGCTCTGGGAAATAACGTGTGTATAAAGGTGTTGGATGGAAGACAGAACCTCTGTGGAGGGGCGGGAAATTTTTTTTTATATATACCAAAATACCTTCCACTTGAGGAATCTGTGCTGATTCTAAAGCCTGGGCTGCTCTGTGTTACCTTCCTTTCCAAGGTCCAAGTACAACCTTGCAGCACATTCATATTTAGCACCAAATGAACACTATTACTGGTATATGTCCACACCCAGGGGCTAGTGACTCCAGGCCAGGCTTACAGTTCAGAAAGGCCTAGGTAGGTAAAGCCCTCTAGGCTCAGCCATTGCTCAGAAGCAGTTCAGTAATGAGCACAAAGCCACAGCATAACATGCAGCCTGCCTTGGTACGAGAGAAGGAAGGATATTGAGACTAGTGTGCATATGTGTATATCAGCCCCCCTTTATTTCTAAGTGTGTCAACCTCTTGCTCACCTTTGCTCATCGTGTTACTGCTAACCTTTCTTTGTGCCAAATGACTATTCACCCTTCAAATTTGTACTTCAGTTTACTGCCCATTTCCTGATCTTTCCCTCACTCCATCAGAGTTAATTACTACCTTTTCAGTGTTCCTGAAGACTATTTAATGTAGCAAAGATTTGCCCACCATCTGACAGTTTACAAGTTTTCCACAGTGGTGACTTCATTTGCTCCTCACAAGAACACTGTAAGGTAAAAACAATAACTCATGTTTATTTTGAATATGAGGAGCCCTGGTGGCACAGTGGTTAAGAGCTTGGCTGCTAACCAGAAGGTCAGCAGTTCCAATTCAGGCAGCCACTCCTTAAAAATCCTATGGGGCAGTTCTACTCTGTCCTGTAGGGTGGCTATGAGTCAGAATCGACTCAACAGCAACAGGTTGGTTGGTTTAATTGAATATGAGCTTTGTTTTGTTTTTTTTTAATCCTCACAACAGTTTCATTTTGCGGATGACAAAGCTGAGGCACAGAGAGGTTAAATGACTCGTCCAAGGTCACACAGCAGCTGACAGAGCCGAACCCACCTATCTTGACTCAACCAGTGCTAGGTTTATTTATTATCTCCATTGTACAAAAGGAGAAACTGGAAGTTTCTTTTAACCTGTCACCATCTCTGGTGATTACTGAAAAGCAGAAGTCAGGGCACAGGAGCTAATGATACAAAGACACAGAGGGTTCTCTTTTGGTCCTTAGTATATCATTCTAGTAAGGAGAGACAGATAAGCATCAAAGCAAACCTGACTCCAGTGATACCTGGCCAAGGTGAGGAATAGTGAAGGTAACAATAGCTGGAATAGTCAGCACAGTTTAGTACTAGGTACCACGCCAAACATTTTATATCCTTTCTTGTTGTTTTGAGGAAACTGAAGCCCACAGAAGTGAAATGATAAGGGCAGTCCTGCTGCAAATTTTCCCTCTGGGTCATGCCCCTTAAGGCATGTATCTCCTATGCATGAGGTTAAATGGAGGGTCACTCGCCAACAAATTTTGGAGGGCGCTTCTCCCTGAAGGCTGCCATGCCCTCTAGTCGGTCCCGGGTTGGAATATTCTGCAACAACATATAGAATATTAGTTTGGGGAGAACAGGGCCAGAGGCCAAAAGAGACTTACTCAAGCTTGACCAGCTCATGACAGAGGTAGGGTCCAAGTGTCTTCATGGCCTCTGGGCTCTGGTCTCAAGCCATGCAAAGGTATGGGCCTCAGTGGCTCCTTGATTTTCTGGGAGAGCCAGGCCAGCCTCTCTAGCATCCCTGCCCCGTCACCATTAGGCCCTATGTGCACTCTGCTTGCATGCCCCCAGAGAGTTCACTGCTCGGACAGCAGTCAGATAAAGGCTGCTCCATAGAGAGCAGATGAGGCTTTGGAGTAAGAAATCTAGGTTTGAATCCTGGTGTGTAGCTGGTTTGTACTAGATTCTACAAGTCCCAGGACCCCTTACATAAGAGTGTTTTGGATATCTGTTAATCTGAAGGTTAGCATTTTTGAGTCATTCAGAAGAGTCAGGCTGAACAGATCAGTTCCACTTTTACAGCAGCCACTAGGGCAAAGACAGCAGAAGCTGTTCTTCCTCCTTGTCAAGTACCTGTGCATTCTCAGGTGATTCTCTGGGCACTAAGTGAGGAAGGATGCACCAGCATTTGATGGTTGAGGAAACAGTCCCAGAAAGAAGCATCGTGGTTCCCCTGGAACCACTCCAGGCTATTTGTGAGGAGGGGGTGGCATAGTCAAATTCTTGGGTTGGAGGAACCCAGTGCCCCCCACTCTGGCCTGGCCTCTGCTAACATGCATACATGAACTGGCAGCAGCCACATACCTGGGCATAGCACAGCCCTTCGATGGCCATCCCTGAAGCAATATCAACCTGCAGGAAAGAAGTAGCACCTGGATCAGCCTGACTTTGACCACCTCCGTCCCCCATTGGGAGCTAGCCCAGTCCCACTGCCTACACCATTCCTCACTGTTCTCATGGATTTCTTCAAAGAATTACTGAGGCTTACTATATGCCAGTCCATATGAACAGAGAGGGAACCCCATTCCTAATGATGCCAAAACAGTACTGGGACAGACCGGAGCTGTGAGAACAATAAGGAGGATCCAGTCCAACCCATGGAGCTGAGAAGTTCCACCAGAGGAGGGGTACTTAGCTGTGCTTTCACATCTGAGATTCCTGCCTTCCCGCCTGGCTTCCTCACCATTGCCTCCGGAATAAGTTCCTGAGCCTTTATGACCTGGCTTCTGGCACCTTAAGCCTCTACTGCTCCGTGCTTACTGTGTGCCAAACACTGTTCTAAAAGAAGTGTGTGTCTGTGGGTAAACAGGTAAACACTGTGTGGAAGAACAGATCTTTGAACCCAGATAGCCCAGCACCAGAGGTGGGGCCCCTGACCTCCAACCATACTCCCCCATTTCGTATATGGGTAAACGGAGGTTCAGGAGTCCCTGGGTGATGCAAACAGTTAACACACTAAGCTGCTAACTGAAAGATTGGTGGTTCGAGGCCACCCAGAGGCCACTCAGATTGGTGTCTACCAAAAAATCAGCTGCTGAAAACCCTATGGAGCACAGTTATACTCTGACTCAGTGGCAACTTGTTTTTTAACTGAGGCACAAAGAGAGAGGAAGTCTGTTGGAAGAGTCCAGTTCTTGTTCCTGAGATAGAGTTCTTTCCAGCTGCACTGAAAGCACTGTACCAGCCACTCAACTGACATTAGTGGACCCAGGCTCTGACTTAGAACCCCCTCACCTCCATTCCTCGATCAATGGCTACTTTGCCCAGCCGTACAGCAATGGGGGCCTAGGGAAAAGAAAAGCTCTGTTGAGGAGAGAATAAATGCTGTTAAGTTAGGGGGTTTGAACTAGAGAAAGGCACACAGCTCAGTTGTGGGGTAAGAGTCTTGGACAGGGAGGCAGAGGTCTGGGTCTAGTTCCAGCAGTTCTACAGACATGTTGTGTCTAGTTAGTATTAACCCTATGACTTCTCAGCTGAGGTTCCTTTTCTGTAACAAAGGAAGCCAGACACTGACCCCTGACCCTCCCAATCCTGACTCTCCGGGGTTCTTATCATTCAGTCCATCCCTCCAAAGTATACAACATACAACAGTTTACAAATTACTTTCCCCACCCACAGTCCAACCTAATGGTGCTACCCACCTTCCAGGCTGGTGTCATTAATGGCTTATCTTACAGATGTGAAACTGAGCCTCAAGGAGATGAAGTGCTTGGCTTCATTTATCCAGTGAGTCACTGGTGAAGCCTGGATTGGTGTATTTGACTCCCAGTCACTTTCCACTGCTGCCCCCATCCCTTACCCCCTTCCCAAGACCCAACCCTTGTCTCAACAAACACAAGCCTCCACTGCAAGCAGATGTCATGCCAACAGGCTGAAAAAATTAAGATTAAGAATTTGGGTTTTGGAGTCTGACAGACCTGGACTGAATCCCAGGAGGGGGCATCCATTGTGGAAACAATGGAACCAAAATGGCCCTTTTAGAATGTTAAATTACTGGTCATTGCTTCCAGGTAACCAGTGCCACAGCAGCCAGGGCACTCCATCCCCAACCAGACACCCAGGCAAGTAATCCATCTATCTCCTAGATTGTTCGTATGTATTATTTTAACATTTATGAGTAGGACTGTACCGGAAAAAGATGATTTTAAAGTCTGTTACCATAGAAGCCATAGATGAAAAAAGTAGCTACATAAAAATGAAGAATTTCAGATTGGAAAAAAATACCAGATAAAAGGCAAAATCAATGGGAAAAAATGCAATTCTTATGACAGACTAATTTTCTTGACTTATAAAAACCTGATGTAAGTTAATTTTTTAAAAACATTCAGAAGGAGTATGAAGGATACTCGGCTTCAGTATTAATGAAAACAGGGAGGTGGCCCTTTTCATCTCAGACTGGCAGAAACAAGAAATGTTGGTAATACCCATCACTTGCTGGGATTTGGGGAAACAAGTATTTGCATTCATGGCTGCCAGGAGTGTAAATTGGTACACTGGTTCAGTAGGGCAATTTGGCGAAAATGGGTAAAACTTTAGATGTACATGGCCTTTGATTTTGCAGCTCCATGTAGGAATTTATCCAACAGATGTATTTCCAGAAGTGTGCTAATATCTGTACAAAGTTATTCACTCTTGTCATTTTGCAATAGCAAAAAGATGGAAACGACATACTCATAATGATATATCCATACATTGAATGAAAAAGTGTTCAGCTGTTAATTAAAAAGAAGGAAGTCAGTCATTGTGTGCTGAAATGGGAAAATCTCCAAAAGAGAGTAGGTGAAAAAAAGCAAGGTGCATGCTAGTGAGTATATTGTCAATCTATTTGTATAAAATTTGTTGATATGAGCATGTTTTCTTTTTCTAGAAAGATACGTAAAAAAAAAAACTTAGCAGTGGTTGGTTCTTTTTTTGGGACAGGGTCAGAGAAATGGAGACCTTCACTTTTTGTTTTTTATTTGAATTCTTGACTCTGCATATTTTAATTTTATGGATTTTTTAATGTCGTAAATGTGTGTAATTTAAAACATAAACTGGACTAGCCTCTAAAGGTGTGTCTTTGTTCCCTAAACCTTCCTTAAAAGGAATTTAGAGTTATTTAAGTATGTTAGTGTGTATGTGTATAATATATATTCTTAAATATGGTATATGGAATGAAAATCTCTGGAAGAGTATGCCAGCTATTAACAGTGGTCATCCCTGGGGACAGGGATTGGGGAATCGGGGCCATTAGGGTGACCAACTGTCCTGGTTTGCCTGTGACTGAGGTGGTTATTGGGGTATGGGACTTTCATTTTAAAAATTGGGGCAGTTCCAGACCAACAGGGACTAGTTGATCTCCGTACTTTTGACTTTTATCTTGTACCCTTCTTAGACTTCTGTTTGATTTGCTTCCCATGAATATGTATTATTACTACTTAGGTAACTACATTATAAAAAAATTGATTTTTCACCAAAAAAGTAAACACACACATATGTTTCTAAATTGTGTTGTTAGGTGCCTTCGAGTAAGTTCCGACTCACAGCAATACTGTACAACAGAATGAATCACTGCCCGGTCCTCCATCATCCTCACAATCGTTACACTTGACCTTTACCAAGCATGATGTCCTTCTCCAGGGATTAATCCCTCCTGATAACATGCCCAAAGTGTGTGAGACATAGTCTCACCATCCTTGCCTTGAAGGAGCACCACAGCTGCACTTCGTCCAAAACACATTTGTTCGTTCTTTTGGCAGTCCGTGGTATATTCAGTATTCTTCACCAACACAATTCAGAGGCATCCATTCTTCGGTCTTCTTATTCATCATCCAGCTTTCCCATGTATAGGAGGCAATTGAAAACACCGTGACTTGGATCAGGTGCACCTTAGGCAACATCGTTGCTTTTCAGCACTTTGAAGAGGTCCTGTGCAGCAGATCTGCCCAATGCAGAGCATCATTTTAATTTCTCACCTGCTGCTTCCATGGTGACTGTGGATCCAAATAAAACGATATCCTTGACAACGTCAATCTTTCCCCGTTTATTATGATGTTGCTTATTGATACAGCTGTAAGGATTCTGGTTTTCTTTATGTTGAGGTGTAATCCATACTGAAGGCTGTGGTCTTTGATCTTTACCAGTAAAGTGCTGCAAGTCCTCTTCACATTGAGCAGGCAAGCTTGTGTCATCTGGTTAATAGGTCATTCTCCAATCCTGATGCCCCGTTCTTCATATAATCCAGCTTCTGAGATTCTTTGCTCAGCATACAGATTGAATACATATGGTGAAAGGACACAACACTGACACACACTTTTCCTAACTTTAAACCACACGGTATCCCCTTGTTCTGTTTGAACGACTGCCTCTTGATCTATGTACAGGTTCCTCATGAGCACAATTACGTGTTCTGGAATTGCAGTGTTATCCATAATTTGTTATGATCCACATAGTCAAATGCCTTTGCATAGCCAGTAAAACACAGGTAAACATCCTTCTGGTATTCTCTGCTTTCAGCCAGGATCAATCTGACATCAGCAATGATATCCCTGGTTCCATGTCCTCTTCTGAATCCTGCTTGAAATTCTGACAGTTCCCTGTTGATCGATATAAGCTGCAGCCACTTTTGAATGATCTTCAGCAAAATTTTACTTGCATGTGATATTAATGATATTGTTTGATAATTTCCTCATTCAGTTGGATCACCTTTTTTGTGAACAGGCATAAATATGGATCTCTTCCAGTCGGTTGGCCAAGTAGCTGTCTTCCAAATTTCTTGGCATACATGAGTGAGCACTTCCAGTGTTCCACCTGTTTGTTGAAACATCTCAATTGGTATTCTGTCGATTCCTGGAGCCTCGTTTTTTGCCAGTGCCTTTCAGTGCAGCTTGTACTTCTTCCTTCAGTGCCATTGCTACCTCCTGAAATGGTTGAACGTCAGTTCTTTTTGGTGTAGTAGTGACTCCTTGTATCCCTTCCATCTTCTTTTAATGCTTTCCTGTGTCATTTAATATTTTCCTTGTAGAATCCTTTAGGATTGCAACCCGAGGCTTGAATTTTTATTTGATTCTTTTAGCTCGAGAAATGTCGACTGTGCTCTACCTCCAGGTCTTTGCATGTCGTTATAATACTTTGTCTTCTCTAGCTGCCCTTTGAAATCTTTTATTCAGGTATTTACTTGATCATTCCTTACTTTCGTTTTAGCTACTCTACGTTCAAGGGGAAGTTTGAGAGTCTCTTCTGACATCCATTTTGGTCTTTTCTTTCTTTCTAGTCTTTTTAATGACCTCTTGCGTTCTTCATGTATGATGTCCTTGATGTCATTCCACAGCTCATCTGGTCTTTGGTCATTAGCGTTCAGCTCATCTGTCAGTTTGTTGTACTGTGGGGGCTTGCGTGTTGCTGTAATGCTGGGAGCTAAGCCACTGGTATTCAGATACCAGCAGGGTCACCCATGGAGGACAGGTTTTAACTGAGCTTCCAGACTAAGACTAGGAAGAAGGACCTGGCAGTCTACTTTTGGAAAGAATCAGCCAGTGAAAATCTTATGAATAGCACCAGAACATTGTCTGATACAGTGCTGGAAAATGAGCCCCTCAGTTTGGAAGACACTCAAAATACCACTAGGGAAGGGCTGCCTCCTCAAAGTAGAGTTGAGACCTAATGACGTGGATGGAGTCAAGCTTTTGGGACCTTCATTTGCTGACGTGGCACAACTCAAAATGAGAAGAAACAGCTGAAAACGTCCGTTAAGAATTGGAACGTGGAATGCACAAAGTATGAATCTAGGAAAATTGGAAAGCTTTCTGAATTGTGGAGCTGTGTGTATGTGTGTGTGTGTATGCAATTGATAATTTCCCATGTTACTTGGAACTGAAAACGGGTCATACTGTGAGCACTGTATGTTCCATCCCTTTGGTGTTCAAATAGAGAACAGACATCTGTTATTCAAGGGAAAATGTGTATTTACTAGTTATGGGGGGAAATCAGAGTGCTGAAATGCAGACTTTGCGTATACGGTCATCCCTCAGTATCCACAGGAGATTGTTCTAGGACCCCTCCCCCAATACCAAAATCCACGGATGCTCAAGTCCCTTATGTAAAATGACATAGTATTTGTTTATAACCTATGCACATCCTCCCGTATATTTTAAATCATCTCTAGATTACTTATAATACCTAATACAGTATAGATGCTGTGTAAATAGTTGTTTCATCACAGCAGAAGACTTGCCCTGGAAGGCAGCCTTTCTCTTCTATGAGTTTCTTGAGCTCTTCTGGGAACATAGATGCTGCCTCACATCAGCTGAGGCTGATTCTGCTGTAATTGTTCAGTCCTTGAGCTGCAGCACTTCACATAGCTAGCTAGCCAGCCACCCTTACTAGCCTTAAACTGCTTCCTTGCTCTCCTTAACCCCTCACAGTTAGCCTTTGAGGGGTAGTTTTGACCACTTAGTTGATCTTTAGGAGCCATTTTTCACAGAAACATAGGGTGCACACAACACAAGTAGCAAACAGGATGCTAGGCGAACAATGTTCAAACAATGAGTGCTGGAGAGGGACAGGATCTGTGAAATGGGGGGAGGCTACAGCAGGGTTCACTTCATTCACAAATTCAAGTTTTGCTTTTTGGATTTTTTTTTTTCCCTTAATATATTTGATCCTCACATGCAGAACCCATGGGTACAGAGGGCTGACTGTATTGATAAACCTTTCTGGGCTGAGTAGGCTTGGAGACCATTTGATGCCTTGGTTTTGGTGGTTTGTCCACTAGATGGTGACATTTTACCATGCCATCCCTTAAAAAACGCCGCATTTGGATCCCTCTTCATCTTGAGCACCAGCTAACATAGCTGGAAGTTAAAGATTTGGTTTTTAGGTTACATCAGAAGGTCCCAACTGCAGGATTAATGGTAGTAGTACCAGTTTTGGGTATGGTGGTATTTTGAAGTACCAATAATTGTATCGGCATAATACATTTATTTCAGTATATTTTGAAAATCTGAAATTTGAATCATCTTGAGATAAGGTTCAAAGATCCGGTTATTCAATATATGCAAAAAGACAAATCCCACATAGTCTACAAGTCTAGCTGGATAAGTCCCCTCTAGAAGCTGCATTTGTTCACTGTATTAGTTCAGAGACTCTGAATAAGTGTAATGATGGCTTCAGACTTTCCATTCATATATGATGAAACTAAAAAAAGAAGACAGTGCTTTCTTTTACCCCAAACTCACTATCAGTTATCCTGCATGTGCCTCCTGCCCATGACACAGGCCCTCCCTCCCGAGCTGAGCTGCCGGCATACCTGGGGCAGGATCTCCTGGGCCAGTGCTCGTGCCCGGTGGTAGGCTGCGTCACCCTCCTCATTCTGGGCCACAGCGTGGTTCACCAGTCCCAGTGCCTGGGCCTGTACCCCAGTCAGTCGTCGGCCAGTGAAGATGAGCTCCTTAGCCAGTGCCACCCCCAGGCAGCGGGGCAGCCGCTGAGTGCCTCCTGACAGGATGGGGCAGCAGGGGTAGGGGATCAGCATGGAGAGTGGGAGCCCAGAGAAGGCCCAGCCCAGGAGTCAGCCAAGACTTTTAGAGGAATAGACTATGAGTTAGGATGGGAGGGTGGGGTCCAGAACACAGTATTCTATGAAATTGGCAGGTAGAGGAGAACGGGAGGGTGCTGTGGGTGAGGTTACCTGCCCCTGGTAGGAGCCCTCGGGTGGTCTCAATCAGCCCCATGACAGCCGAAGAAGCTGCTTAAACAGAGCAGAGCAAAGCCCCCACCCCATCCTCCAGGGCCAATCCCCCAGGGGAGAGACACGCAACTCTGGTCTTCCCCACCCCTCCAGCGACTTGCTGTGTGTGGCAGCAGACTGCCTTTGGGAAAAGTCCTAGCCTGGGAGTCAGGAGGTCCAGGCTCTCACCTCACCAACCCCCAGCTGATAGAGGTATGTATCACCAGTCAGGTCTTAACTTTTCTGAGCATCATAGGTGGAGAAGTGAATCCCTCTTCTTGCTACATAGGGCTGCTAAGGATCAAAGGAGGTACTGATGCTTGGAACAAGGAAGGTGTTCCTGGAAGGTACCTAATATTTGTGGGTTAATGAATTCTCTGTCACGTGCATCCTTGGCTCTGGCCTGGCCTAGAGTGTCAATGATGCTTGCTCCCTCCATGGTTACTCCTTCCGCCACAGCCTGAAATTTCCCTGACTGTGTTCCAGTACACGCTCTCCTTTCAAGTTGTACTTCGTCAGAGAATGCCTCCTTAACTGTCCCACCCTGCAGGCCTCTTTCCTTTTCTGGATTCCCTCAGCACACACCATCTGAACCATGCAATGTGAGCAGAAGGGAATAGCCATTACTACTGCTGATAAAGAGTTTCGCTCACTATCTCTCTTAGTCCTCACCCACACCCTGTAGTTTAGTTGCCTGAAACACAGGCAGGCGAGAAGCATAGTTGGGGCCGTGACCTGACCGGGTAATTTGAGACCTGGCCGCATGTTTAATTCCTTCTCCCTGATGTGCATAGTGTACATAGAAGCTACCTCCATGCCTGGAATTGCATATTTTTAAATGTCCTTCTTGGGGTGGCAGGAGAAGGCAGTGCAGGGAAGATGGTGGCACCATGAAGGCACTTAGACTTTAACTGCCTCTGAGAAGGGTGCTCCTTACCACCAAGTCAGTCACGTTAGGATGTGATTATTTTCTCCACCTCCTCCCTCTACTCTTCAAACAAAGGCCAATTGCCCCGTACAAATAATGCAAACCAGGGCCTCGAATGGTTTGAACCGATTCAGTCATGGCCAACAAAGCAAAATTGGAACAGACCCGAATTTTTAAAAATTTGGGTGAACTGGAAAGAGAAAAATTCTGGGTCAAAGCCCTGGAATGGGAGACTCAGAAGAGGTGTAGCCCTTTCTGATGCGGGAGATTGGATTATTGGCAGGACTGTGGAGAAAGACATCAAAATGGTGCAGTCCTGCTGGTCATGATTTGGTGTTTATGCCATGTACACACTGCCCTTGCTTTGTAAGAAGGAGATCATATTACATTTCTAGCAGGGCTTTCACTGGTAATTTTTCCCATTCTGGTTATTATTCCCATTTCCCCACATTTTAAAAATTCAGATCTGTTCCATATTGTTTCATCAGCCATGACTGAACTGGGAAGTGCTAGTTTGAAGGCTGGATGCAAACCTTGGTTGGCACTAATGAACCAGAGGGCAATGATCCTGCCCAGGCATATTTGTGATTATTTAGGCTGGCAACAAACTGTCCCCGTGGCTCACCGTTGCTCTAGATATGATAGATAAAGATGGCCTTGGACATAACTTGAAGCCTGAACAACTGATCTTTGTCTTCTTGGCCTTCCCTCTCTGCTCTTTTGGCCGTCCCATTAGCAATTGGTCTGAGATTGTGGAATCATCCCAGAGATCAGGGAAGCAGGTTCTAAGAGGTGGTGGATACTATACCAATCAGTGGCCGGGCCAGGAGGGAACCAGCTTCTGCCTGAGCTCCCTCTGTGTCCTCACCCTGCCTCCAGTTTTGCTCTTGGTTGGAAGAGCAGTGACTTACTTTGCTCAGCCTCCAGGATTACCCTGTTTCACCCTCCCCTCTCCACCGAGCCTCACCCGCTACGAGGTACCTGCCACTCGAAGGTCACAGGCCAGGGCAAGCTCCAGGCCCCCACCCAAGGCAAACCCATCCATAGCTGCAATGGTGGGCGCAGGAAAGGCTGCTGTGGAGACAAAGAAGGACTCAGCCTACCAGATCCTGGCAGAACCAGGTCAGGGCCTTAAGGTTGGGGAGGGGCATGCTGGTTGGGACAGAGGGCCTTACTGGTTCGGGGTTTCGGAACCTTACCAGGTACCTTCACCAGGTTATCTTAGGAATTGGTTTGCCCATCAGAGAAAGTAGGGGGATCAGCTGGGGAACAAGAGTGGGGAGACAGGTTGGAATGATCCCTGCTCAAGCCCACTGTTCTGATGGCCTCCCTGGTACCTGCCTTTCTGTTTTCTCCCTTCTTGTTCTGTGTGCAGGCCCTGTGCTGGGTGCTGGAACATAGAACTGAATCAGACATGGTCCCTTCCTTCACGGGGCTCATTCTAATAGGCAAGGCAGACCTGTAAATAGGCAATGATGACCCACAGCGATTAGTGCTGTGGTAAATGGAAACTTGGAGGGTGGGTCACAGAAGGCTTCCTGGAGGAGGTGCCACTGGAGGCCTTGCAGGATGAGTAAAAGTTCAGGTGGCCAAGAAGACTTGTTCCAGGCAAAGGGAACAGCCTTTGTCAAAGCCTGAAAGCATGCTTGGTGAACCTTGGCTCCACTGGAATAGCAACCCTTGAAGCCTGAGGGCAGGTGAGTCAGGCCCAGCAGCCACACAAAGGCTGCGGAGCCAGCACTCTGCCTCTGAAAGAAATGGCCTCTGCACCCTCTTGTCACCCTCCCCCCGTGCCCATTCTCCCTGGGAAAGTCATCTGTATCCCCACAGAACTCACAACACAAAAGTTTTCTATTTAAAGTGGAGGATGGGGTAGGGTGGGGCTGGGATTAACAGGAACACCCTCCCCCACCCCACCCCAGTACCCTCACCAATGTCATTCATCAGGCCTCGGAGCCGCTGGACAAAGACCCCCACCTCTGCCTCACTCATCTGCTCCCGCTCCTTCAGGTCTGCACCTGCCAGAGGGTGAGGGGACTGTGACAGTCCTTGGGAAAAGGACCAGCTGTCAAATCCCAGGCTGTTAAAGGATCCAGTAAAACACACCTGAGGGGGAGCAGCCAGAGCGGAAGGAGAAACACCAGGAAAGAGAGGTTAAGGAGCCAGGGAGAAAGAAGGGTCAAAAAGGGATATAACAGAGAATGCCTGATGGAGAAGGAGAAAAGTGGGACACAGACCTCATATTCTAGTAAAAAGACCAGACTTAATGGTCTGACTGAGACGAGGGGCCCCAGAGGTCATGGCCCCAGGACTCTCTGTTAGCTCAAAACTAAAACCATTCCCGAAGCCAACCTCTTTTACAGTGGACTATAAGACAGAAAATGATACTGGTGAGGAGTGTGCTGCTTAGCTCAAATAGACACATGAGACTATGTGGGCAGCTCCTGTCTGGAGGTGAGATGAGAAGGCAGAAGGGGACAGGAGCGGGTTGAATGGACATGGGAAATACAGGGTAGAGAGGAGGAGTGGGCTGTCACATTGTAGGGAGATCAGCTAGGGTCACATAACAATGTGTGTGTAAGTTTTTGTATGAGAAACTGACTTGAACTTTAACTTTCACTTAAAGCACAATAAAAACAAAGGTAGGGGAGAGGTCAGTGGGGTCTGAGGAGGCTGAGAGGTCAAGCAAGACAAGAACTGAGATGTAGTGGCATAGAGGCAGGGCAAAGACCTTGGGGAGAGTAGTGACCATGGTGGGGTTGTTGAAGGCCAGATGATAGGGGTTGAGGCAGGATCAAGGGGTGAGTGTAGACTCTCCAAATCCTAGACTGTAGGAGGTCAGAACTGGGAGAGTTCGTGAAAGTCTTTGATTTTTCCAGACCCTTCAGCGACAGAGGGGGAAGCAGTTCCGGGGGCAGAGACTATCCTAGGATTCCAGAGCAGGTCAGGGAAGACCCAGGCCTCCTGCAGCCCCCTTCCTTCCCTGTGCTTAGCTGGGATAGCAAGGAGTGGGTCTTACAAGGGGCACGAAGTGGCCTTGATGGAGAAGGGTTAGACAGAGATGGAGCCAAAATTAGAGGCCAGGGTGGGTGAGGCCCTCAGCCAAGGCAGCTGGGTCAGGCCACTGGTCTGCTTACTTGTGCTGTCAAAGCAGACCCTGAGCTGGGCACCCTAATCCTGACAGGCGATCCCCTTTTAAGCCCCTGATAATCACACTCCTCCCATCCCCCCACATCCTCTTCCCACCTCTCTAGAGACCCTTGTTTCCTCCCCAACCATCCACCCAGGAGTCAGGCTGCCTGGACTGACTCAGCTCAGCTCTCATGGACTTGCTTCATGTCATGGACCTGGAGTAAGGTATTTCCCATCTTTAAAACAGAAGTTCACGGTGCTTGCCCTGTTGTGAGGACCAAATGGCACAGAGACAGTGGAGTGCTTTAGTGACAGGGACTGAGATCCTGAGGGTGGGCAGAGGGTGGGCTGACCTTGTGGGCTTTTTGATCTAAGTTTCCTCAGTGTTGAACGAAGGGTCAGAACAGATCATGGTGTAGTAGAAAGAACTACAAGGATTTGGGGATCAGGCAGGCCAAGTTCACATTCTGTTCTACCTCTCACTAGCTGTGTGACCCTATGCAAGGAATTTTACCTCTCTGAGTCTTTCATTTCACATCTGTAAAATGGGAATAATGAGTCCTATGCTGGAGCTGACCTAAAAGGATTCCCCTGACCCCTGCAGGAGGTGGCAGCCCTGCAGAGCCTGGGAGTAGGGTAGAGGATGGAACCCACCTGCACAGAACACACCCTTCACGCCACTTCTGAAGAGCAGGACATGCACCCGTCGGTCCTCCCGCAGCTGGGCCAGAGCTTCCAGCAGCTGAAGGGGAGACCCCGTCAGATACCTGCCAGCCCAGCACCCCACCACCCTGGGCCTGCCCTCTCTCACCTCGCTGACAAAGACGTACCCCAGGGCATTTCGGGCTCGCGGTCTGTTCATGAGAATCTCAGTGATTCCTGGGGGGGAGATAGCAGCCTTGGGTGATCCAGCTGGCCCTGCTCACTCCTTCGCTGGGGCCAGGAGGCAGGAGGCCTGGGTGGGTGCAGCTTCTGCCCTTGATGAGCAGGGTGACTTGGGGCACATCACATCCCCCCAGGCCTCAGTTTTTCCGACTGTAAATTGAGTCAACAGAGGAAGTGGAAGGGCTTGTGAGCCGTGGAGCAAAGAGGGGTGAACAAGAATGGCCATCACAACAACTCCCATCTGTTTCTGTCATTGCTAGATAGACACACACACCTTCTTCAGTTTGACACCTCTCTATTTTTCTTCTCTTCACAGCAAAACTTCTTCTAGAGCCTAATGAGTTATAAGGTGAATACCCTTGTAACCACCACCTGGATCCAGAAGTAGAGCTGTGGCAACCACCAAAAAGACCTCCTGTGCCCTGATTCAATCACAGCCCCTCGTACGCTCCAAAAGTAACCACTATCTTGGCTTTTATACTAATCACTTCTGTAATTTTATAATTTTATCACCCAAGCATGCGTCCCTAGACACCAAAGTTTAGACATACTAACCAAAAAAAAAAAAATGTGATGTGTCTTTTAAAAGCCTGTTAACCCCTGAAACTATGGTCCCCAGATGCTCTGTTAACCCAGAACTGAAACCATTCCTGAAGCCCACTCTTCAGACAAAGATTAGATGGGACTGTAAAACAAAAAATGATACATGTGAGGAGCGTGCTTCTTAGCTCAATCAGATACACAAGACCAAATGCACAGCTTTCGTCTAGAGGCAGGATGAGAAGGCAGGAAGAGACAGGAGCTGGTTGAATGGACACAGGGTATTCGGGATGAAAGGGCGAGTGTGCTGTCACATTGTGGGGATTGCAACTAATGTCACAAAACAATGTGTATAAATTTTTGTATGAGAAATTAACTTGAGCTCTAAACTTTCACCTAAATTACAATAAAAAGTAACAAATAAAACAACATCTTTGCTTTTTAACACTTGAAAGCGGTCTATTGCAGCAGATTTGCCCGCTGCAATGCATTGTTTGATTTTTTGATCACTGCTTCCATGGGCGTTGGTTGTGGATTCAAGTAAAATAAAATCCTTGACGACTTCAAAACATAAAATAAAAGTCTGTTAAAATCCCTAAGTTCTCTGTCTCCTCAAACTTACCTGCTGAAGAACCTGGCGCATCTGGGCAGGGTTTCCTGCACTCTGGGTTTGCTGATTGCATACTCATGGGGCAGGCAGCATGCTCCTCTGTCAGGAAGTTGATAACTGAATCCAGAGGCTTGATCAGACTCATGCTCTGTGCTCTTGCCCTATCTGTATGATGTTCTTTCACCAGGAAAAGCCAAGCTTCTTGACAGTTTTCTATACTCCTTTAGTCACTTTTTCACTTAAACCTTCTCCAGTCTAGCTTCCACCCCCACCATTCATTGGAAACTGTTCTCACCAAAATAACCAATGATACAGTAACCACTAACCAAGGGCCCGGTTTCCATCCTCGTCCCAGCCTCTCAACAGCCACCAGCACGCTGACCACAAGCATGCTGCTTCTTGAACATTCTCGGCTTTAGTGGCCCTGTATTCTCCTGGCCTTCCTTCTACCTCTCAGGTGACACTTCTGCAATCCTTTCTTCCACACAATGTTTAAGTGTTGAATTTCTGCAAGGCCCAATCCAGGCTCTCTGGACTCATTTATTTCTGGAGTTATGTATTTACCACATGCTGGCCTTTGTATTAGACACTGAGATTTCAGAGACCAGGGCAGACCCAGCCCCTGTCCTCAGAGAACCGAAACTCTAGCAGAGAAAACAGACAATAACAAATAATTATTTGTGGTGAGAATATGGAGAAAAAGGATCAGGAATTTAGGGGGTATATAATGAGCAGAATCAACTCGACAGCACTGGGTTTGGTTTTTTTTTGGATGATGAGCAGGGGTGGGGCAGTGGTGGTTCAGTGGTAGAATTCTCACCTTTCATGCAGAGACCCCAGTTCGATTCCCAGCCAATGCAACACACGCACGGCCACCACCCATCTGTCAGTGGAGGCTCGTCTGTTGCTATGATGCTGAACAGGTCTCAGTGGAGCTTCCAGGCTGAGACGGAAGAAGAAAGGTCTGGTGGTCTACCCCTGAAAACCGGTCAGTGAGGATCCTGTGGGTCACGGCGGGCGATCACAGGGGCGGTGCGGGAGTGGGTAGCACGTAGTCCCACAGGGCGTGCGCTGCCGTGAGTCGGAAGCCGGCGAGAGCCGCTCGCGGCAACGTAACAGGCAGAGGAAGACCCTGGTGCGGAAGGTCAGCAGTGACTTCCTGGAGGAAGCCGTGACAAGGGGTACGAAGGCATCAGAAGGCAGAGGGTACGTGTGTGTGTGGTGGCGGTCAGGCAGAGAAGCCCAGTCCAGGCAGAGTGGGCGCGCAGACGAGGGCCCTGAGTGCAACAGAGCAGGCCAGTGCCTTCCGGAACTGCAGGGGTTCAGGGCAAAGCAGAGGACAGTGTGAGGACAGGGAGGAGAGACAGCAGGGGCCTGCACTTGCCAAGCAGCTCCTTCTCCTCAGAGAACCCTTCTGTGCACACCATGACACACACACCCCGTTCTGGGAATCCCAGGGCTCTCCCCAGGCCGGAATATCCACCTGCCCACTTGACTTCTCAACTGCCATGCTCCAAAAGGATCAATCTTTCTCTTGTTCCCTTGGTGAGCAAATGACCTTACCATAAACCTGGAAGTCTGTCCTATCACCTTCCTGGCCCTCACTCACAAAATGTACTCACTTAGCCCCCAAGCCCTGCCAATTCAGCCTCTTAAATAGATCTCAAATCTTTCAGCTCACATCCCTCCTCTCATCACCACCCTGGTACAGGCTCCTTCCTCTATTACTTGGATTGCCCAGCTGCCCCTCTTGTCTCAGTTTTGCTCCCTGCACCCCCATCGCATTCATTCCCTCATCTGGGTCAGTCATCTTTTTAACCCAAATCCAACTATGTCCCCCTGTCCTCATAAGGATAAAGTCCAATTCCTTAACGTGGACCACAGGGCCCCCCACAATATGGCCCTTGTACCCTACTTGGGCTTCAGCTCCTCCCACCCCCATCTAGGCCAGGCATGGGGGAGAGAGGTGGGCTCTGGGCAGGCGCTCCAATACTGGTATCATCCCCTCTAGGCTGTTTCCCCACCTGTAAAATGTTGGGAAGGAAATAGAGGAGTATTTCCTACTTCTTTGGCCTCAAAGCCTCCTTACTATTTTTTTCCAGGGTCCTCAGCTTTGTTTGTGGAACAAGCAGTATTTATTAGGTCAATATTCCCAGTGTGAGTTGATCTGAGACAAAGGACCAATAAAACCTCAGGGCTCTCAAGGGACATGGTGTCCAGCTGTGAGTTACATAACTGTGACCCAGGGCAGAGAATTGTGACACCCTTAGGTTCCCCAGAAACCTGTGAGGAGCTCTTAGAGCCCAGCAGGTATGGAGGCCCCACAAAGGAGTCCAGATGTCCCCGTGGTCCTTTCCAGCTCTGATGCACTAGAAGAGAAAATGCCACACCTTTGGGGAAGGGAAGCTGTCGTGTGATGGATCACTTCTTACAGAGCAAACTAGTTTCTCATTAAACAATTAGTACACATACTGTTTTGTGACATTGGTTGCCAACTCCATGACATGTCAACACTCTCCCTTTCTCGACCTTGGGTTCCCCATTACCAGTTTTCCTGTCCTCTCCTGTCTTCTCATCCTCACCTCTGGGCTGGTGTGCCCATTTAGTCTCGTTTTGTTTCACGGGCCTGTCTAATCTTTGGATGAAAGGTGAACCTCAGGAGTGACTTCATTACTGAGCTATAAGGGTGTTAAGGGGCCATACTCTTGGGTTTCTCCAGTCTCTGTCAGACCAGTAAGTCTGGTCTTTTTTTGTGTGTGTGTGTGAGTTACAATTTTGTTCTACATTTTTCTCCAGCTCTATCCAGGACCTTCTATTGTGATCCCCATCAGAGCAGTCAGTGGTGGTAGCCAGGCACCATCTAATTGTGCTGAACTCAGTCAGGTGGAGGCTGTAGACAGGGTGAGACCAGTGGAGTATCTTAGATGGCTGCTCACAAGCTTTTAAGATCCCAGACACTACTCACCAAAGTAGGATGTAGAACATTTTCTTTATAAAATATGTTATGCCAATTGAGCTAGATGTACCATGGTCCCCAGAGCCTTCAGCCCAGTTATTTGGTCCCTCAGGGAGCTTGGATGTGTCTATGGAGCTCCCATGATCTTGCCTTGGACAACTTGTGCTGGCTTCCCCAGTACTGTGTACTGTCTCACCCTTCACCAAAGTTACCCACTTACCTATTGTCTATTTAGTGTTTTTCCCTCCCACCTCTCTCCTTCCTTGTAGCTGTCAAAGATTGTTTCTTTTTTTGTGAAAACCTTTTCATGAGTTTTTATTGTAGTGGTCTCATAACAATATTTGTCTTTTGTGATTAACCTATTTCACTCAGCATAATGCCCTCCAGATTCATCCATGTTGTGAGATGCTTTGCAGATTCATCATTGTTCATTATTGTTGCATAGTATTCCATTGTGTGTAATGTACCATAGGTTGTTTATCCATAAATCTGTTGAGGGCACCTAGGTTGTTTCCATCTTTTTGCTATTGTGAACAGTGCTGTAGTGAACATAGGTGTGCATATATCTATTCATGTGACGGCTCTCATTGCTCTAGGATATTCCTAGGATTGGAATTGCTGGATCATATGGTATTTCTATTTCTAGCTTTTTAAGGAAGTGCCGTATAGTTTTGCAAAATGGTTGTACCACTTTGCATTCCCACCAGCAGTGCATAAGAGTTCCAATCTCACTAAAGCCTCTCCAACATTTATTTTGTTTTTTGTTTTTTTAACTGAGCCAGTAAAGGGTGGGGGGTGGCTGAGATGGTATCTCATTGTGGTTTTCATTTGCATTTTTGTAATGGCTAGTGATCATATCTGCCACCTACTTGAATGTCTTCTTTGGTGAAATGTCTGTTCACATCCTTTGCCCTGGGTTGTTGATCTTAATTCTCCTTCTCCCTTGTGAAGTGACATGAGGTCAGACTCTACCCCTACACCATTTTTACAGAAACTATGGTGGATACAGAGAATTCTGATTAAAGGGGACAAGGGACCCAAGTGTCACAAATCTCCTAACAGTCTAGGACCAAAGTCATTGTGGCAGAGAGACCTTAGAGTGGCCTCCATGTTCATGCCCTGAATAATTCCCTCACCTTGAGTGTGGATACGACCTGTGACATGCTTCTAGCCAATAGAATATGGCAAAGGTGATCAGATGCCACTTCTGAGATTAGGTTACATTATATGGCAAAGGTGAAAGGATATCACTTCTGTGATTCAGTTATGATATACATAACTCTCTTTCTTGCTAGCACACACTAGAGAAACTCTCCCTCCATTGCTGGCTTTGAAAATGTATGCTTCCATGTTGTGAGAGAATCTATAGAGAGGACCACCTAGCAGGGAACTGGAGGTGGCCTCTAGGAGATGAAAGTAGCCCCCAGCCAACAGTCAGTAAGAAAACAGGGACCTTAGTCCTACAACCACAGGAGATGGATTCTGCCCACAACCTGAGGAGCTTAGAAGCAGATCTGCCCCAGGCAAGCCTTTGAGGAGACCACAGCCCCAGCCAACACCTGGATTATAGCTTGGCAAGACCTTGAAAAGGAGCCCTAGTGGCACAGTGGTTAAGCACTCTGCTGCTAACCAAAAGGTCAGCAGTTCGAACCCACTAGCTGCTCTATGGGAGAAAGATGTAGCAGTCTGCTTCCATAAAGATATACAGCCTTGGAAACCCTGTGGGCCAGTTCTACTCTGTCCTATAGGGTTGCTGTGAGTCAGAATCGACTCAATGGCAATGAGTTTAGTTTTTTGGGTTTAAGACCCCTGAAGCAGAGAACTCAGCTAAGCTTTGCCCAGACTTTTGACCTACAGAAACTGTGAAATAATATGTGTTGTTTTAAGCAGCAAAGTTTGTGGTAATTTGTTACATGCCAAGAGAAAACTAATACAGTCATGACTTCCTGAGATTGACAGCAACTTTTTCTCTGGTCTTTACTTTCTTGTTCTGTCATTCTTTTCTCTCTGAATAACTCTCTTTAATCTTTTTCCCCCTCTATGTTTTTTATCTCCTTCTATCAGAATAAACCACCCAAAACCAAACCCATTGCCATCGAGCCAATTTTGACCCTCATAGCAACCCTGTAGAACAGAGTAGAACTACGCCATAGGGTTTCCAAAGCTGTAAATCTTTAAGAAAGCAGACTACCACATCTTTCTTCTGCAGAGCAGCTGGTGGGTTCGAACAGCTGACTTTTCTTTCAGTTAGCAGCTGAGCACTTAACCACTGTACCACCAGTGCTCCTCCATGTTGTTGTTATTAGATGCTGTCGAGTCAGATCCGGATCACAGTGACCCTGTGTACAATAGAAGGAAACACTGCCTGGTCCCGCTCCATCCTTACAGTCACTGCTATGTTTAAGCCCATTGTTGCGACCACTGTGTCAATCCAGCTCCTTAAGGATTTTCCTCTTTTTTGCTGACCTTTACAAAGTATGTCCTTTTCCAGGGACCAAACTTTACTGGCAAAGCTCACTTGCTTGCTCTGGATCCTGTTTCTGGTTTGTCATCATATGACCTCTGATTCTCGGGACTTGAGCCAACAGCTTGTTGTCTGACCTGCCAACTTTGGCGTATGCCAGCTCCACAGCACTGTGAGCCAGCAGCCTGCCATCTGACCTGCCAATTCTGGGTTCATCAGCCCCTGCAATCACAAGACCCAGGGGAAGCCTCCAGCCAATGCCTGACTCACAGACTTTGGAACTTGCCAGCCTCCACAATTGCGTGAGACATTTCCTTGAGATAAATCTCTCTTTCTCTCTCTATGTGTATGCCTCACTACTTTTGTTTCTCTAGAGACCCCAGCCTAAGACATTTGGTCCTTCATAAGACATTTGTCCTTCTCCAGGGCTCCTCCCTACTGGCTGCCAAAGCTGACAGTCCTTGGTTCAAGCCACAGCTCAGCCACACACTAGCTCCATGCCCTTGGGCAAGTCCCTTTACCCTCTGACTTTCAATTTTCTGATCTGTATATAGAGATAATACCCATGTACCCACTGCTGTTGAGTTGATTCCAGTTCATAGTGACCCTATAGGACAGAGCAGAACTACCCCATAGGGTTTCCAAGCCTGTAATCTTCATGGAAGCAGGCTGTTACATCTCTCTTCCACGGAGTGGCTGCTGGGTTCAAATTATCGACCTTTTGGTTAGCAGCCAAGCAGTTTAACCACTTCACCACCAGGGATCCCCAGGGATAATACAAGGGTTGTTATAAGGATTAAGAGATATGATGCACGTAAGTGCTTAGCCAGAGTTTGTAAGTGTGGTGAACAGGACAAAAAGCCCAGATACTAGGGAAAGTCTAGTTCCTAAAACCGGGTATGAATTCTAAACAAACTGGAAGCTCTGAGGAACCAGGCAGGTGTTCTTGGCTTTCATTCATTCATCTGACAACATTGAATTTGCACTACCACATCTAGGCCCTGGAGAAATACAGCCACAGTCCCTGCTTTCTTAGCCTAGCCCCAATTCTGAGAAAATTGCCCTATCGGGGCCCTAGCAGGGGAGATGGGTCTGCACTACACCATCCCCACTCCTACCAAATCCACCAAGCCACTGGCTGCTCGTTTCCTGAGCAGCTGACCTGGGGTTACTTCTATATTAGATGGATCACAGGCAAGGGGGTGTAGGTGGGAGTCCACAGAAAGGACTATAAGGTAGAGACCAACCTGTTTAACTAAATCCCCAATTATGAAAAGAGGGAAACAGGCCCAAAAAGAAGAAAATTTTCCTGAGGTGATAGCTAGACTCAGCTAACAATCCTCACTCTTCAAGAGCTAACAACCCATGAGGCAGACAAGTTCAGACACATGGAAAGTAATGGGAGAAAGGGAAACTAAGGTCAGAAAGGGTTTAAATAAGAAGAGAGGAAGGAAGAGGACCCAAGCTAGGGGCATAGCAGGAATAAAACGCAAAAGTGGGATAGCTTAAAATGAGCATGAGTAGAAGAGCTAAGATGGAAAGGTCAGAATGTGGTGGAGAACCTTGAAATGTCCAGCTAAGGAGTTGGAGTGGAGTCATTAACTATAAGGAATAAAGCAGCTGGAGAACAGTGAAGAGTGGTTGACCAGCCATCCCATTTTTAAGGCCTGCTAATAAGATGTGACAATGATGTGGTGCCTCCCATAAGTGAAAAGCAAGCCTGTGATTTTCTAACATGGGCATGAAATGATCATGAGTCATTTTCTGTGGGGAGGGGGGGTTCTCCTGTGCCTGAGTCTCTTCCTCATAACCTCCCCTCTGCTCCTCTGTGGTTTCCTTCTCTTCTTCCCTCACTGACTTTCCTCCTCCTTCTATATGCCCACTGGCAGAAGCAGAGGGGGGAAATCTGATGATCTTTTTCATTACTGGATAAAATGTTTCCTGCTATTTGCAAGTGAGCCCAGAGGTCTATGATTCATGGTAATTTAAAATATTCTGTATATAGTCCTGCACCGCATAACGTCCATCTGGGCAATGTCTGTCTGGGCAGTGTCTGACTACATATACGTCAGTGGTCCCGTAAGTTTATATAGGCAGTTGTCCCTGGGTTACAAACATCTGACTTATGTACAACCCATAGTTATGAACCAACCCCGTAAAGCCTTTTATATTAAAAATTTGAGGTATATACAACAGTTTGTAATAACAAATGGGTGCTACTTTGTGACATGCATCAAAGTATTGTTATTATTATTACTGTATTATTATGTTAAAGATATTTTAGTGTATCTGGAAGTGTTTCTTTAATGTTTTCTGTGAATAGAAAAGTACAGATTTAGGGATGGAACGCATTCATAATCCAGGGACTGCCTGTATATAATATGGTGTTCCCACAACGTCCAAATCACATCATGTCTTATTTCACAGAACTTATTGTAGATGTTAAGCTACAAATAACTATATTTGTTTCCTAGGTCTCCTGTAACAAAGTACCAAAACTGAGTGGCTTAAAACAACTGTGTCTCACAGATCCGGAGGACAGAAATGCAAAATCAAGGTGTCAGCCAGGCCACGATATCTCCAAAGGCTCTAAGGGAAGATCCAACTTCCAGTGATTCCTGGCAATCAATCCTTGGCTTATGGCTGCATGATTCCAATGTCTGCCTTGGTCTTCACATTGTCATCTTCCCTGTGTGTACCTCTATGTCTCTTCTCCTCTTTTTATTTATTTTATTGTACTCTAGGTGAAAGCTTACAGTTGAAGTTAATTTCTCATTCCAAAATTTTTACACATATTGTTTTGTGACATTGGTTGCAATCCCCACAACGTGACAGCACGCTCACCCTTTCTGCCTCAGGTTCCCTGTGCCCAGTTGTCCAGTTCTTGTCCCTTCCTGCCTTCTTGTCCTGCTTTTGGACAGGAGTTGCCAATTTGGTCTCATATATTTGATTGAACTAAGAATCATGTTCCTCATGTGTGTTATTTTTGTTTTATAGGTCTCTCTAATCTTTGTCTGAAAAGTGGGCTTCGGGAGTGGTTTCAGTTCTAAGTTATAAGTGTTAAGGGGCCACAGTTTTGGGGGTTCCTCCAGTCTCTGTCAAACCAATAAGGCTGGTCTTTTTTCATGAACTTGAATTCTGTTCTACATTTTTCTCCTGCTCTGTCTGGGACTCTCCGTTGTGATCTCTGTCAGAGCGGTCTTTGGTGGTAGCCGTGCACCATCTAGTTCTTCCGTCTCAGGCTGGTGGAGTCTCTAGTTCATGTGATCCTTTAGTCCTTTGGGCTAATGTTTTCCTTATGTCTTTAGTTCTTCTCTTTTTAAAAGGACACCAGTCACATTGAATGAAGGCCCACCCTACTCCTGTATTACCTCATGTTAATTTAACTGATTATATCTTCAAGGACTCTATTTCCAAAAAAAGGTCACATTTACAGGAAACAGGCATTAGGACTTCAACTTATCTTTTTGGGGGACACAATTTAATCCATAGCACTGATGTACAAGGTTGTGTTTTGAGTTGATGAATTACTGTCTCAAAGGGAAAAATTAATAACAGACATCTTACTTTGATTTTAAGGTTTACTTACCCAGGAAACAGTAAAGAAATTCCTGACAAAAAATTAATCCTGCCAGGTTTACTAAATTTAAATTTCAAAAGATATGGCTGGGTGGAGAGCCAGAGGTGATCTTGTGACCTGTTATCAGTTGATCTCAGTAAAAGGGGGAGGGCAGGGTTCAATCAATCACATTAAGATTAGCCAATGGTTGATCTGTATTTCCCCTCTTCTTCTCTTTATAGGGGAGCCCTAGTGGCACAGGGGTTAAGTGCTAACCAATTCAAACCCACCAGCTACAGGGGAGAAAGATGTGGCAGTCAACTTCTGTAAAGATTACAGCCTTGAAAACTCTATGAGGCAGTTCTATTCTGCCCTATAGGGTCGCTATGAGTCAGAATTGACTCTGCAGCAATGGTTTTTTTTGTTTGTTGGTTTCTTCTTTTTATAAGCCTCGGAAACCCTGGTGACATAGTGGTTAAGAACTATGGCTGCTAACCAAAAGATTGGCAGTTCAAATCCACCAGGCACTCCTTGGAAGTCCTACGGGGCAGTTCTACTCTGTCCTATAGGGTCGCTGTGAGTCGGAATCGACTCAACAACAACAGGTTTGGTTTGTTTTATAAGCCTCATTGTACCTAATTTCTTTGAGCCATTTTCTTTCTCTGGAATCAAAATGGTCTCTCTATATGCATACAGAATAACTGCTCAGAATAAACCTCATATTCAAATTTTGTTGAGTTCTGATTATTTTTAACAACTGAAAGGGACAATGTTGACCTAGTGAGATAGACTAGAACAATAGGAAAGATCAGTGGAAACAGCCTTGACAAAAATGTATCTGTATGTAAAGGCCATATCCTGGAAGAGATTTTCAGCGTGTAGACACAGTCTCACCACAGAGCCATAATCTGCAGGAGCAATCTAGAAATTGCTTCACTTGCTTAGCTTAGCTTAATCACAACTTTGCCTCTCAAGAAAACAAGTGCCAAGCAGGCATGCAAAAGGTAGCCATGTCCACCAGATGGCCTTCTCTCAGAAGCCACTGTGATATCCAACCCACTGGCCGGACTTGAACAAGAGGAGTTAGGGAACTGTGCAGGTGCCACATCCCGTAATGAGTGATGCTAACAGTCCCAGAGCCCCTTGTGGCAGACTCCATCTTGGCCGAGGGCTGCACACGCACCTTATTTCCATAGCCACACCAATTCCCTTTTCTCAGAAACTGCACAGATAAAGAAAGGCCACTTAACATAACCTGGTACGTAAAAGCAGTAACCTCCCTGACTCAAGCAAGCCAGTCTTTTGGAGAGGCTTAGTCCCCAGCTGACTCCTTTTGCTTGATTCAAGCAAAATAAGCTTGCCGAGGATAAAGTTTGTCTTTTGTGTGTATTCTTACTCGGGAAAAGACAAAGACCTTTTGTGTCAGATTGGCTATTGGTAACACTAGTGGTTGAGAACACCAGCTTTGAAATCAGAACTAGTTCAAATCCTGGCTCTGCCAGTTACTAACTGTGAGTTTTGAGGCAAATTGCCTAGCCTTTCTGTGCCTTAGTTTCCTAGTCTATAAAGAGGGGAGAATAATGATAGTTTTCTCAAGGCAAGCACTGTTGCCAGTTTGGCGGCAAATTAAGCATGAAGAGTATGGGGTATTATTTAAGGCCTTGTAATCCCATGTGAACACAGAAATTCTCAGCAAGTGGTGTAGTGGGATGCTGAAAGTCCTTAGGTGTCTACCCAAAGTAGTGGGTACACACGAGGGAACAGTATGCAACAGCAGAAAGCAGTGAGCTAGATTTGTGAGCTAGATTTATGTGGCAAAGCAGCTCTCCAAATCTTAGTGTCAATGGAAAAAAAAAAAAAAAAAACACCCCAGAGCCCTTTCCCTCCAGTTGATTCTGACTCATAGAGACCCTACAGACAGAGTAGAACTGCACCATAGGATTTCCAAGGAGCAGCTAGTGGATTCGAACTGCCGACCTTTTGGTTAGCAACCAACCTCTTAACCACAGTGCGCCAGGGCTCCTATGAGGGAGGCGAAATAAATACAATGCCATTTATGCAAATTAAAACATAGACACAAACAATGCTACATCAAATACTAGGGAGAGGGGATGGGACTGGGGAAAAAGCAAAGACCAGAGAGAGGCCTTGCCCTGACTAGTGATGGTTACATGCAGTCGACTGAAGGGGAGCGGCAGGTAGATTCAAACTGCCGACATTTTACTTAGCACTCGAGCTCTTAACCGCTGCGCCACTAGCGCTCCCTACCAACTGAAATTCAAAAACAACACAATGCACAAACTATGGTGCTTTCTGCCAACGACGTGAATGTTCCTGCTTGAATCAGCAGGTGGCAAAAGCTTGGGAATTGCGTCAGGATTTGTATTCCAGCCGAAAAAACACCCCGCTCCTGCTTCTCGGCTCTCGTCCCCTCCCCTCCCCTCCTGCCACCCGCCCCCTGCACTGCGAGCCGGATTGGCTCCGCTGCCTCCGCCCTCCGGACCCTTGCTTGAACGCGGGGGTCCAACCAAAACACCAAACCCATTGCCTTTGAGTCCATTCCGACTCATAGCGACCCTATAAGACAGAGTAGAACTGCCCCGTAGAGTTTCCAAGGAGCGTCTGGCGGATTCAAACTCCCGACCTCTTGGTTAGCAGCTGTAGCTCTTAACCACTACGCCACCAGGGTTTCCACCGCGGGGGTGGGGAGGGGAAAATAAACGCTACTCTGGAAAAGCAGGCATTTTAACTCTCCCGTCAGGAGGGAGCTGGTGAACTGTCTTTCCCCTGTGCGACTCCCTTCCCCTCCCCCACAGCCCGAGGACACCAGGTGGGGGGTTGAGGAAACCAATATTAACGTAAAGTTACACCCCTACTCAGCTCGCAGCCAGTAATGTGATCACCCACCTCCCAGACTTTTGGAGGCTTTGGAAGCCTTAGCATGGGAAGAGTGGGCAGGAGGTTTGAGAGCGAATGCTTCAACGCACCGAGCGCCCCGCCTTTCCTCTACTTGCCTCAGTCTTCGGCGTGCAGTGGTCGCGCTACCATCGCTCGGGCCTTGCGGGAGCGCCGCGCGCCCGCCTGTAGCTCCTCAGCCCGGCCGGGTTCTGGCCCGGCCTGTCCAAGCGCCTTCCGGGTGCGCCCCTGACAGCGTACTCACCTTGTTCGGGGCCCGTCAGGGCGCGCACTTGGATCTCGGGTCCCCCAGCCGCCCCGTCGGAAGCGCAACCGCGGGCCCAGTGGGGCCTCCAGGGGCGCGGAGGGCGCAGGGCGCGGGGCAGGGCGCGCAGCATCGGGCAGCAGGTCTGGAAGGCGCCGGTCCGCGGGTCGGCTGCCTCCTCTGCAGCTGAGCTCCTAGCTTGGCAGGGCCTTCGAAATTGCTCCACCTATGGGCAGACACAGGAGTCCTGGTGGTACAGTGGCTAGAGCCCTCGGCTGCTAACGGAAACATCTGCGGTTGGAACCCACCAGCCGCTCCGTGCGAAAAAGTGGTGGCGGTCTGCTTCCGTAAAGATTACGGTCTTGGAAACCCTATGGGGCAATTCTACTCTGTCCTATGGGGTCGCTATGAATCGGAAGCAGTGGGGATTTTGGTTTTTATGGGCCGAAAGGCCTATGCAGCTGTCTGCACCTCTTAGACCTGAGGGAAGGCTGTCAATCTCTCTAAACGTCAGTTTTTTAATCTGTAAAAGGGGGTAGTAACAGTGCCTAAAGAGCCCTGGTGGCCGCAGTGGTTACACTCTCAGCTGCTAACCAAAAGGTTGGCAGTTCAAACTCACCAGCCGCTCCCAGGGAGGGAAGACCTGGCGATCTCCCCTGGTAAAGATGACAGCCTAGGAAACCCGATGGAGCAGTTCTATTCTGCCCTACAGGGTCGCTTTGAGTCAGAATCAACAACGGCAAACAGCAACCAGTAATAAGAAAAAAAAAATCAACCCAAACTCTTTGCCATCTAGTCGATTCGGACTCACAACAACCCTATAAAACAGAGTAGAACTGCCCAATAGAGTTTCCAAGGAGCAGCTGGTGGATTTGAACTGCTAACCTTTTGGCCAGCAGCCCTAGCACTTAACCACTATGCCACCTGAGTTTCCGCAAAGGGTAATAGTGCCTAATTTATGGTGTTGTGAGGATTAAATGAGGTTTGTGAAACTTGCTTACACATGTAATGTTAGGTGCCATGGTTTGGGTCAAGCGCACTGAAGTCATCAAAGTGACTGCTTTTTACACTACAGAGGTCTTTTGCAACAGATTTACCCTATGTGATATGTTCTTTGGTTTCTTGACTGCTGCTTCCATGGGCGTTGATTGTTGATCCAAGAAGAAGGAAATCCATGACAACTTTAATTTCTTCACCATTGATCATGAAGTTGTTTATTGGTCCAGTTTTAAGAATTTTTGTTTTCTTTATGTTCAGACGTACTCCATATAGAAGGCTGTACTCCTGTACCTTTATCAGTAAGTGCTTCAAGTTGTCTTCACTTTCCATAAGCAAGGTTCTGCCATCTGCACATCTCAGGTTGTTAAAAAAATCTTCCTCTAATCCTGACGCAGCATTCTTTACATACCCCAGGTTCTCTGATTATCAGTTCAGCATATAGACTGAATAAGGTAAAGAATACAATCCTGCTGCACACCTTTTCCAATTTTAAACCACGCAGTACCTGCTCATTCTGTTCCAATGACTGCCTCTTGATACATATATAGGTTCTGCATGAGCACAGCTAAGTGTTCTGGGATTTCCATTCTTCCCAATATTATCCCTGTGCTCAAGAAGGTTAAGTAACTTTCCCAAGGACAAACAGCTAGCAAGTGCTGGGTTTAGATTTGATTCTAAGAAGTTTTACTCCATAAACTGTCTTAAACCACTAATGCTATATTGTCTCTTAAAATGAGATAATGCATGTTAATTACTTAGTACCATGCCTGCCTCACAGTAAATGTTGAATTATCAGCTGTTGTTGTGGGAACCCTGGTGACATAGTGGTTTAGTGCTGTGGCTGCTTACCAAGCGGTCAGCAGTTCAAATCCGCCAGGTGCTCCTTGGAAACTCTAAGTGCCGCCCTATAGGGTCGCTATGAGTCGGAATCGACTCGGCGTCAGCGGGTTTGGTTTTGGCTTTTTGTTGTTGTTGTTAGGTGTCCTTGAGTTAGTTCTGACTTGTAGCGACCTTATGTACAAGAGAACGAAACACTGTCTGGTCCTGTCCCATCTTCACAATGATTGCTGTGTTTGAGTCCATTGTTACAACCACTGTCAATCCAACCCGTCGAGGGTCTACCTCTTTTTTGTTGACCCTCTACTTTACCAAGCATTATGTCCTTCTCCAGGGACTGGTCTCTCCTGATAACATGTCCAAAGCACTGGCAACAAAGTCTTGCCATCCTTGCTTCCAAGGAGCATTCTGGCTATAATTCTTCAAAGACAGATTTGTTCATTTATCTGGCCATCCATGGTATGGTCAATATTCTTTGCCAACACCATAATTCAAAGGCATCAATTCTTCTTTGGTCTTCCTTATTCATTGCCCAGCTTTCTCATGCATATGAGGCGACTGAAAACACCCTGGCTTGGGTCAGGCACACCTTAGTCCTTAAAGTGACATTTTTGGCTTTTGAACACTTTCAAGAGGTCTTTTACAGCCGACTTGCTCAATACAATGTGTCTTGATTTCTTGATTCCTGTTTCTTCTTTTTTTTGTTTCCATGGGCATTGATTGTGGATCCAAATAAAATGAAATCCTTCACAACTTCAATCATTTCTCCATTTATCATGATGTTCCCCCACGTGTCTGTCAGCATAAAGAAAACAAAAATTTTCACAACTGGACCAATAAGCAACAGCACGTTTATGTGGGGTTTATATCAGTCCTAGCCATCTCTGATCCCACACCCCTACTGCCAATGAATTAATTCAGATTATGGATCATCTGGCCATCCCTCTCTGTTCCTTTTCTATAACTTACTCCAATTCCTTTACTTCTCAAAGAATCACAGACAGGATCTGGTAGATTTTTACTGAAGGCTCACCTGTGGAGCTTCACCTCTCATACTTAAAGAGGTTATTAATGCTAAATAAATGAAGGTCTTTTCTTAAGAGAAAGCCTAGTGTTTGGCTTTTAAAATAAGAAAGCTCTCCGCCTGCAGTGCGAACTACACTAAACAAGGGGCAAAGTGGGCAAACCCCACCTTTATCACTAACTATGTGGTAAGAATCAGCATGAATACAATTCCTACCTGGAAGTGGACCCAGGCTTCACCCTCCCACATCTCCATTCTTCGCTGTCAGCCACTTTTGTGGCACTTCCTTTTTCTGACCCTAACCACCTAAAGTTAGGTCAGACTTCATTCCTGGCCACCCTGAGCCAAGTCAAAATATCCCTAGCCACCTGAGGTCAGGTCTTTAGGTACCAGCCATAGGCTCAGGAGTCCACATAGCTCCTTGTACTTCAGACCAGCTGTCCCCTCCTTCCCCCCACCCCCCGGATCTAGGACACAAGCTAGAAGGACTCTATCTTCTTCATTGACTTACTGGGCACCGTTTCTCTGTCACCCAGCCATCCAGAACTGGGCCTTCACTAGTTAGGACTCTGTCCTTAGGACTGCCTGTGTAGCCCTTCTCTGAACTGGCCAGTCCAGACTAAGCCAGTGTCTCATTGTTCCTTGTGGGTTTGTTAATTCCCTACAACCACTTACAAAATTCATGGAGACTATTACCTATACTTACAACTACTTATTTATTATAATTGGAAAGGATACAAATAAGGAAAAGCATTAGCCAAGGTCTGGGAGACATCCTGGCAGGAGGCTTCCATTGTTCCCAGGGATGTGCCAACTTTTCCCCTACGTGGATGTTCTCACCAATCCTGGCAGCCCCAGTAAAGGAAGCTCAAGTCCAGGATCCCTTATAATAGTTATTGAACAGTTATAGGAATGGTTATGTAATAGTTACTGCATGACTGGGGCCTTAATGCATATGCATGTATCAATGAATATGTATGATTGACTCTATCATGCAAGGCTGCCTCCCCGAGGTTCATTGCCTGGTGATGAGCTGGGGTCTCCCAACTCATTTGCACATGTTTAAGTACTGCCTGGCTGTTTAGAAAAACCAAGATATCTTGATTGCTGAAAAAATTCCAAAGGCTCCTTTCCAGAAATCAGAGACAAAAGGCCAAACTGAGTTGTCTCGCACCCCCTTTCTCTACATTCTTATTGTCCCTGGGACTCAAAGGGGATTTAGCAAAGGAGCAAGATAAGAATGGGACAAGAAAAGCAGTAACAGTGTGGCCATAGACAATAAAAGCATTTTTCTCCTGTTTCAAATTCTCTTGATTTTAAGGGGAACTAACCCCTCAGTATTCTCTTCTAAACTATCATATGAATTAAAAATAAAACATTGTTTTAGTTATAAGAGCAAATATATGTAAAGCACTCACACTGCTGACGGGAATGTCTTCAATGGAGAGCAATACAATACCTGCCAGAAATATAAATGCACCTCCCCTTGATCCAGAAATTCCATTTTTAGGAATTTAATCTATATACTCCAATGTGTCCAAAGTGTAAAGGCTCATCAATGCAGCAGTGTCTATAATATCAAAGGGCTGGAAGCAACCTAAATATCCAGCACTAGGGAGTTAGCCAAATAAATTATGATACATTCATAAATCGAAGACAATAAAGCTACGAAAAATATAGGGGAAGATCTTTAGGCAATGATATGAAATAATCTCTATGATCTGTTGTTATACGAAAAAATTAAGGTGCAGAATAGTGTGTAAAGAAAGCTAGAATTTGTGTTTAAAAGAGGATAACATTATTTAGGTATGTATGCATGTATTTGGTTGAATTATATAAACTATCTCTGGAAAGGTACATAGGAAACAACATGGGTTACTTCCAGGGAGGGGAACTGGGAAGCTGGGGAGTAGGGGTTGGAGGGAGAATTTTCAGGTTGTCCTTTTGTATCTTTTGAATCTTGATTCATGTGAGTGTATTACCTACTCAACAAGTAAATGACTAAAATGAAAACAAAACAATGACAAAAAATTAAAGACATGATAGTTGGGCCTTTTGAACTTCTAGGGAAGAAGCCTTAATGCTCAACTCTTTTCTTATTTTTTCTGTTCTGCTTAATTCTTGTTCTAAGGATGTCAGTAGTTTCTTATCTTCCCTTTCTTTTTGTAAAGTTTTAATCTTTTCTTCTTGTACCACTGTTTTTGTTGCAAGTTCGCTAGTTTACATTTTCTGTCTACTAGCAGCTTCTATACTTCTTTGTTCTTCTTTATTAATTGCACAAAAGTTTTTTCCTTTTGTTGCTTGAGTGATTCATTCAACTTTTTCACTGTCTCCGTTTGTTTATTCAGAGGTTCACAAGTGATTTGTAAATCTTTATGTTTCTTTTCTGTAGTTTCATTTTTTTGAAGAAGTTCTATGTAGGATTTTGTCAGTATTTCATGTTCTTCAGCCACAGACTCTAACTTCCTATTATGCTGAAAGAGATGCTCGATATCACCCTGTGCTCTTTCTGATTCAGGCTGCTGTGACTTCAGCAACACACTAAGCTCTTTGTTTTTTCTCTCAACGTCTCTCAACATACTAGCAAGTGCCCATGTCTCAGTCTCAGTTTGAGGTCTTTGACAGTGATACTGAGTCATCAGTCTATTTGGCCTGTGCAAGGGCTTGAGCTTTGCTTCCAAGAGATCTTACAGCCTGCTTTCTTTGGAACCTAAAGTGGAACATTTCACCTCTTATACCCATTATGTCAGGAATCCTCACATCATTAATCTGATCCTTTACCACCACTCCAGACTGGAATTTCTCTATTAATTCCTCAATCTTCAATCCAGGAACACTATCTTTCAAAAGTGGGGGAGTCAAGCACTTTACTGATGCTGGGCAACTGTGATTTAATGATTGCAAAGGTATTCTTCTGGGCACATATTCTGTTTTCTGTTGTCCATAGGCATTATTTTGGAATCGACTTGATGGCAATGGTTTTGGTTTTTTAGTTTTATGGGCATTGTTTGCTGCTCTTCTTTCTTCAAGTACTAAGGCAGGAAAATCTGGGAGTGGTGCGGTGTCCAGTAATGTTCCCAACCCAGACTACACTTGTTCTCTCTTACCTGATGTTAAAGCAAAAGCCAAAGGAGCAGTCAAATGTGAATCCTGAAGGACCCTGTAGCGGCTTACTTCCATGTCAGGAGCCAACTGTTGAAGTTGGTTCAAGAGTTTTCAAAATTACATCAGCAGCTGGTTTGTACAATTCAGAATCTGCTACCTTTGTTCCAAACCCCAGGTCAATCTTGCCATATGTAAGTTGTTGTCCTAGCAGAGTGATACATTTGATAGTAGTCAGAATTCTTACAACAGGCATTTCGAGAATATCATACCCACACAGAGTTAACAAAACTTCAATGGCCTTGAGCATCCTTTCACATTTTTTTCTTAATAAAGCTTCATCTAGATTTTGTTCTGTAAATTGAAGTTGATCCAGGATTGTAGGCAAGCAGAAGGGTCACAATAGGATCAGCTGAGGAACAGTTAGCAGTATCTGACTTGACTATTTCCTTGAACAACTCCATTGGTAAAATAGAACAGTTTTCTGATTTGTCCAAATGTTGGTTTGGCCAATGAAGCAGAGCTGCAGTAGGCCCTAAACATTTAAAACAGCTTCCAAGAATGGTGTTGCCAGAAGGAGACTGTTCAAATACCATCAGAGTGAACGTGTGACGTGGTTGAATCACCGAACAGAAGGCAAGAAGTAATCCTAAAACCTTCAAAGAAGAATCGGGATCCTTCCCACTAAGAAGTCCTCATACTTGATTAAGACATGAAGAAAAGTGCTCATACCTGGTAAGATAATCAGGACTTTTAGGATTTTTAAGGAGATCCACAGTAGGTCAAATGAGTACTTTCTAGTTAGTGTACATCACTGTTGATGAGAATATTAAATATTAACTGGTCTGATGAACATTTTAAGCATGCAGCAGCTTTTCCCCAACCTCTCTGTTAAACGTCAAACTGGTTAATATTGAAAGTGCACACACAGCCACAGTTAAACTACTATGGGCCAAGTAAATTAAAAGAAATCGATAAAAAGCTCTCACATTACTTAAAGTCTTTATATGCGTTTGGACAGAAAGATTGTGCCGACAAAGTTTTGCCAAAAATCCCAGACAAGGCATAGCTTAGTTCTCTTCCAAAGATTGAATGTAATCTACCAGAAATCTAATTAATTCATCTTTATTGGTGCCAGAATGGAAAATTTTGACGTTATATGTTAACCTTTGCAGAAGTTGAATGCACTGTAAAAACACTGAACTGTTGTGGCAAGCACTGTTCCTCCTGCCCAGAGATAGGGCATTCAGTCTCCACACAGGTGGCATATTCACCACAGAACACCTGTGATAGACCAAAGTTCTCTGTTTGGCTGAAATATGTGTTTCCTTGTAGCTACCTTGTTCCCCCTCCTGCCCAACACTTTCAGCAGTACCTGCAACAATGCTCTCCAGTCACCTCACACCATCCCCAGCTGTCTTCCTGCAGGCATGTGTGGGGTTTCAGCTCCCTCAAAATTCTAGCAGTCCTAGGATTAAGACAGGAGAGTTCCAGAGGGAGTGACTGTTTGGCTGTTTGATGCTTTCTGCCGTGGAGATCTACCAGGGGCTCTTATCCAGGTCTTCTAACTGCTTCTTTCCTGTTCAACCCCCTGCTAAGAATTTGCTTTCCAACCCAGATATACTGATTCATGTTTTCCACCTCAGATATACTGAATCAGAATCTACACTGAGACCTGGGGACCATAGTCTTGGAAGACATCTAGGTCAATTGGCATAACAAAGTTTATGAAGAAAATGTTCTACATCCCACTTTGGTGAGTTGCGCCTGGGGTCTTAAAAACTTGTGAGCGGCCATCTAATACACATCTATTGTTCCCATCCCATCCGGGGCAAAGGAGAATGAAGAAAACCAAAGACACAAGGAAAATACCAGCTCAAAGGACTAAAGGACCACATGAACCAGAAACTCCACTGGCGGAGACCAGAAGAACTAGATGGCCCCATCAACAACTGCCCTGACAGGGATCACAACAGAGTCTTGGACAGAGCATGAGTAAAATGTGGAACAGAATTCAAATTCATGTAAAAAGACCAAGCTTACTGGTCTGACAGAGACTGGGGGAACCCCTGAAACTATGGCCCCCCCGATGCTCTGCTAATCCAGAACTGAAACCATTCCTGAAGCCCACTTTACAACGATTAGACAGGTCTATAAAACAAAAAATAACACACGTGAGGAACGTGCTTCTTAGTTCAATCAAATATATGAGACCAAATGGGCAGCTCCCGTTGAAAAGCAGTACGAGAAGGCAGGAAGGGACAGGAACTGGGCGATTAGACACAGGGAACCCAGGGTGTAAAGGGAGGGTATGCTGTCACATTGTGGGGACTGCAACCAGTGTCACAAAACAATATTCGTAAAAATTTTTGAATGAGAAAAAAAAAAAAGAATCTACATTTTAACGTGATTCAGTATATCTGGGATGGAAAGTCAAATTCTCAGCAGGCGGTAGAGCCAGAAAGAACTGGTTGGAAGCTCTGTTCTCATCAGACCCTTAGGGCTGGGAGTGGCCTCAGAAGTCAGGAATCTATGTATCATCTATACCTTCCATTAAGTGCTAAAGCCTTTGTGTGTGTTACCTCATTTAATCCTCGCTGACTTGAGGGCACTGGGCTTTTGGGTAACTACACATTAGAATCAGTTTCAGAGAGGTTATAAAGGTCACATTATTGGTGAATAAGCCTGATGTTTGTTCGTTTTAAATTTACATACAGTAAAATCCTCTCCCCTCCTTTATTGGTATACAGTCCTATGAGTTTTAACACATGCATTGATTCTTATAACCACTAAGAGGATACAGAATTCCAACACTCCAAAAATTGTACCTTTCCACCACCCCTTTGTGAGCCCAATTTAAAAAACAGGTCTGGCCAGCTTTTGGAAGCCCTGCTCTCAGTCAGGTCCTACTCCTGGCTACACTCTCTCTCACTGTGCAGAGCTTAAACCCGAGGCCCAGAGATGTGGAGTACCTGGTAGTAGGTTATAAAGCTTTCTTTTTTTTTTTTTCTTTGACGGCTGAGCCGAGCTAAGCCTTGAGCCCACGGTTCTGAACTTTCAGACCAGCGGGTTGTTTTGTAACGGGCTCGCTAACACTCCCCGCCCCCAACGGGCCGCGAGCGCCTCCTCGCCTCTGCGCATGTGCTGGCATTCTGCTCCCACCCCTGGAGCCGAGCGATCGCGGCCCGCCCGCTCGCGCCTCCCGCCTTTGCCCCGCTTCGTCCGGGCCAGACAGGAAATCCAGCTCGGGCCGGAGTCATTCAGCCCCGAGTGTAGTCTGAAGTGCTCGACTCCGTCCTCAGTCTGCTCGGAGCCATGTCTCCTGCCCACTCGAAGTCCTCTGGCCTGCGCCGGGTGTTCGTGGTGGGGGTCGGCATGACCAAGGTAAACAGTCTCCCTCCCTGTCTCTGCCCGAGTGAGGCCGAGGGAATACCGAAGTGACCGGGAAACGGGCTGCGGGGGTCAGGGCCTGACGCTGCCCGTCCGTTTGTCCTTGCTGCAGGAAAGGCGCCTCAGGTTCTCGGCACGTAGGACATCCGAGTGGAAACTCGGGTGTGCCGGGATGTATGCTGTCTGGGATGGGGCGGGACGGGGTTGGGGGGCGGATCGTAATGTCTCAGAGTCATTCCTACGGCCATTTCTCTGTCCTTCTCTTTTCCCCCCAGGGTCAGGGTTTATTATAAAAAACCAAACTCGTTTCCATCAAGATGGGACTCACGGTGACCCTGTAATAGGACAGAATAGTACTGCCCCTTAAGGTTTCCAAGGAGTGGCTGGTGGATTCGAACTGCCGACCTTGGGTTAGCAGTCAAGTTCTTAACCACCGTGCCACCAAAATAACCCCAAGGTCCTCACATCCGTTGATTTTGAGTGGAATCCCAAGGTATTTGCGGCTCTAACCGAGGCAAGGCTTGGCTGCCTCACACCCTAAAAGGGAGCAAGTGGTGAATGTCATCAGGTCTGCAAGCCCAGCCTTCAGGGACAGTTCCAGGTGTGCCTGGGGAGGAGAAACACTAATGATGGTCAGCGTCTTTGCACTGGTGACAGGCTTCCTGGATCCTGTGACCTTCTCTGTCCCTTAGGTGTTTGCTTGTTACTCAGGAAGCCAGAGGTTCCTACAGCCTCCTTTCTTGACACCTTCCCCACCCTTGCGCTGGTAATACAAACAGCTTTTAGTTTCTTCCCATAAGCTGTTTTATGCCTCTGTGGCTTTGCTTCTGTTTTTCTCACTCCCTGAACCATTTTTCTTCACTTGATTAACTTTGCATTCTTAAAGGATCTATTCAGTTATCTTTTCCAGGAATCCTTCTCTGAACTTTGTGACTTTCCCTGTGGGTTCTTGTACTCGCCTCTATCTTAGTACTTACTATGATATACTGGAATGACCTGTTCACATGTTTATGTTCTCCCTTAGTATCTAAGCTCCTCCAGGGTGGGTACTATGTCTTATTCACTGCTGTATCCCTAGCACCTTGAAAGCGTCTAGTGCCTGAGGACCCTCAGTAGATGTTAGTTGAACGATACTAAGTAGGTATGCTTTGTGAGAGTTCCTAGGTAGAGTTCTATTTCTATGAAAACAGCCTTAAAATTTTTATCTTACCAATGAGCTAAGAGTATGCCATTCAGTCAAAAAGTGTAAACAGTAGTACATAAAAAAGTCGACTAATATACATTATAAAGCAGAAACTTGGAGATCATTCTATAGTTTCACAGAAGAGGGAACTTTTAATATAGGTGGACAATGAAACTTTATAAAATATGGTATTAATGCATTTGGATCCTCCACTGGCTGTTGAACGTCCAGTTACCCGGTGGTGCAACAGTTAAGCGCTCAGCTGCTAACCAAAAGGTAAGCCATTTGCACTCACCCACTGGCTCCCTGGGAGAAAGACCTGGTGATCTACTTCCCATAATGATTGTTGTTGTTGAGTCCATTCTGACTCATAGTGACTCTGTGTGACAGAGTAGAACTCCACCAGGGTAGCCCTGTGGGGGAGTTCTAATCTGTAACATGGAGTCATTATGAGTTGAAAATTATTTGATGGAACCCAGCAACAACATAGAAAAGTACAGAGTGTATCTAATCTAATACAGAGATATATTTCTTTTTTTTCAAGTTGAGAGGTAGAAGTGGAGGAGGTGTTAGTTACAATCTTCTGAGAGAAGAGGGACGGGAGGGGGACATGGGGTGCAATATGGGAGTGGACAGAGGTGTTATTTATGTGCTTCTTACGCTACTGTACTTCCCTCTGAGTCAGTTATCTGGGCCTTGGGGCAGGGTTTGATGAAGAGGAGGCTCTCACCTGGTTGGGTTCCTATGGTATGGTACTTAACTTGAATAGTTGAATTCCCCAGACAACTTCAAGTTCTCTTAATGAGGTTTTATTATTCAGTGTTTGTGTTTTTGTTAGGTGCCGTCGAGTTGGTTCCGACTCATAGCAACCCTATGCACAACAGAACAAAACACTGCCCGGTCCTGAGCCGTCCTTACGATCGTTGTTATGCTTGAGCTCATTGTGGCAGCCACTGTCAGTCCACCTCGTTGAGGGTCTTCCTCTTTTCCGCTGACCGTGTACTCTGCCAAGCATGATGTCCTTCTCCAGGGAGTGATCCCTCCTGACAACATGTCCAAAGTATGTAAGACACAGTCTCGCCATCCTTGCTTCTGAGGAGCGTTCTGGTTGTACTTCTTCTAAGACAGATTTGTTCGTTCTTTTGGCAGTCCATGGTATATTCGATATTCTTCGCCAACACCACAGTTCAAAGGCGTCAATTCTTCTTCAGTCTTCCTTATTCATTGTCCAGCTTTCACATGCATATGATGCGATTGAAAATACCATGGCTTAGGTCAGGCGCACCTTAGTCTTCAAGGTGACATCTTTGCTCTTCAACACTTTAAAAAGGTCCATTGTAGCAGATTTACCCAGTGCAATGCATCTTTTGATTTCTTGACTGCTGCTTCCATGACTGTTGATTGTGGAAAGATTGGCAACTTCAGTCTTTTCTCCGTTTATCATGATGTTGCTCATTGGTCCGGTTGTGAGGATTTTTGTTTTATGTTGAGGTGCAATCCATACTGAAGGCTGTGGTCTTTGATCTTCATTAGTAAGTGCTTCAAGTCCTCTTCACTTTCAGCAAGCAAGGTTGTGTCATCTGCATAACACAGGTTGTTAATGAGTCTTCCTCCAATCCTGATGCCCCGTCCTTCTTCTTATAGTCCAGCTTCTTGGATTATTTGTTCAGCATACCCGTTAAATAGGTATGGTGAAAGAATACAACCCTGGCACACAACTTTCCCGACTTTAAACCAATCAGTATTCCCTTGTTCTTTCCGAACAACTGCCTCTTGATCTATGTACAGGTTCCTCATGAGTGCAATTAAGTGTTCTGGAATTCCCATTCTTCGCAATATTATCCATAATTTGTTATGATCCACATAGTCGAATGCCTTTGCATAATCAATAAAAGACAGGTAAACATCCTTCTGGTATTCTCTGCTTTCAGCCAGGATCCATCTGACATCAGCAATGATATCCCTGGTTCCACGTCCTCTTCTGAAACCGGTCTGAATTTCTGGCAGTTCCCTGTTGATATACTGCTGCAGCCATTTTTGAATGATCTTCAGCAGAATTTTGCTTGCGTGTGATATTAATGATATTGTTCTGTAATTTCCACATTTCGGTTGGATCACCTTTCTTGTGAATAGGCATAAATATGGATCTCTTCCAATCAGTTGGCCAGGAAGCTGTCTTCCATATTTCTTGGCATAGACAAATGAGCACCTCCAGCGCTGCATGTGTTTGTTGAAACATCTCAGTTGATATTCCATCAATTCCTGGAGCCTTGTTTTTCGCCAATCCCTTCAGAGCAGCTTGGACTTCTTCCTTCAGTACCATCGGTTCCTGATCATATGCCACCTCTTGAAATGGTTGAACATAGATTAATTCTCGTTGGTATAATGACTCTGTGTATTCCTTCCATCTTCTTTTGATGCTTCTTGTGTTGTTTAATATTTTCCCCATAGAATCCTTCACTATTGCAACTCGAGGCTTAAATTTGTTCTTCAGTTCTTTCAGCTTGAGAAGTGCCGAGTGTCTTCTTCCCTTTTGGTTTTCCATCTCCAGCTCTTTGCACATGTCATTATAATACTTTACTTTGTCTTCGAGATGCCCTTTGAAGTCTTCTGTTCAGTTATTTCATCAATTCTTCCTTTTGCTTTAGCTGCTCGACATTCGAGAGCAAGTTTCAGAGTCTCCTCTGACATCCATTTTGGTCTTTTCTTTCTTTCCTGTCTTTTCAATGACCTCTTGCTTTCTTCAGTGTGGGAAATGAAATAGAATCCTTATGGTGGATATCGACAGGTTTTAACACAACCAGGTCATATCTGCCATGGATGTTTTAATACAGCCAAGTCACATCTGTCACTTGGTTGACAGCAGGCCATTGGTTTGTCAGAGAGCTTCCAAGGTGTAGAGCTTACTCTGTGCCCGGCAGTTTCAATCACTTTACATACATTAACCCATTTAATCCTCTGAAACTCTTTAAGACTCTGGGAGTCAGAAGTAGCTTGCTTAAGGCCACACAACTGTTTAAACCCAGGCATTCTAGTTATAGAGCTGGTGTTTTCATCAGTATGTTATACTGCTCCATATACATGAAACTTTACCTGTTCCCATTTTTTTTTTTGGTGGTGATAAGTTAGGAATTAAGGGACAGACATGCACACAAATCAGCATACAAATAAATGTTTTCACTGAGACATGTAGAGAGAATGAGAATGAGCAGTTAGTGTGCATGGCAGCAAACTGAAAGGTTGGTGGGTCAAACCCACCCAGTGGTTCCACAGGAGAAAGACCTGGTGATCTGCTTTGTACATCTGTACATGTGGAATAGTTCTTTGTCACATGGGATTGTGAAGAAATTTGGAAGACAGCTACTTGGCCAACTGGCTGGAAGAGATCCATATGTGTCCATTCCAAAGAAAGATGATCCAACAGAATGTGGAAATCATTGAATAATGTCGTTAATATCACCCACAAGTAAGATTATGCAGAAGATAATTCAGAAGCAATTGGAACAGCACATCGGCAGCACGTTGGAATAGCAAAACGTATTAAGAAAATGTTGTGCATCCCACTTTGGTGAGTAGACACTAGGGTCTTAAACACTAGCAAACGGCCATCTAAGATGCATCAATTGGTCTCAACCCACTCGGAGCAAAGAAAAATGAACATCAGACACAAGGTAAGTATGAGCCCAAGAGACAGAAAGGGCCACATAAACCAGAGACTACATCAGCCTGAGACCAGAAAAACGAGATGGCACCCAGCTACAACCGATGACTGCCCTGACAGGGAACACAACAGAGAAATCCCTAATGGAGCAGGAGAACAGTGGGATGCAGACTTCAAATTCTTGTGAAAAGGCCAGACTTAATTGTTTGACTGAGACTAGAGGGACCCCAGAAGTCATGGTCCCTGGACCTTCTGTTTGCCCAAGACTGGAACCATTCCCGAAGCCAACTCTTCAGACAGGGATTGGACTGGACTGTAAGACAGAAAATTGATACTGGTGAGGAGTGAGCTACTTGGGTCAAGTAGACACATGAGACTATGTGAGCAGCTTCTGTCTAGAGGGAAATGAGAAGGCAGGGGGGACAGGAGCTGTGTACTGTCTCAATGGGGGGAGAGCAGCTAAGAGTACTGTCATGGATTGAATTGTGTCCTCCCAAAAATATGTGTCAACTTGGTTAGGGCATGATTCCCAGTACTGTGTGGTTGTCCTCCATTTTGTGACTGTAATTTTATGTTGAGAGGTTTAGGGTAGGATTGTAACACCACCCTTACTCAGGTTACCCCCCTGATCCAAGGTAAAGGGAGTTTCCCTGGGGTGTGGCCTGCACCACCATTTATCTCTCAAGAGATGAAAGGGAAGCAAGCAGAGAGTTGGGAACCTCGTACTACCAAGAAAGCATCACCAGAAGCAGAGCACATCCTTTGGACACAGGGTCCCTGTGCCGGAGAAGCTCCTTGACCGGGGAAGATTGAGGACAAGGACCTTCTTCCAGAGCTGACAGAGAGAGAAAGCCTTCCCCTAGAGCCGACGCCCTGAATTTGGACTTAAAACCTACTAGAATGTGAGAAAATAAATTTCTCTTTGTTAAAGCCATCCACTTGTCGTACTTCTGTTATGGCAGCACTAGATAACTAAGACAGGTACATAGCAAGGTGTATATAAGTTTTTGTATCAGAGGCTGACTTGATTTGTAAACTTCCACTTAAAGCACCAAAAAAAAAAAAAAAAGACTGTGTGTCAGTTTGGCTGGGCCATGATTCTCAGTGTTTTGGCAGTCTTATAATGTTGTGGTCACTTCCCTGTTGAGATTTGATACGTGATCACCTTCATAATGGGATCTGCAGTGAGTAGCCAGTCAGTTGAAAGGGAGTTTCTTTGGGCATGTGGCCTGCATCGAATGTAAGTGGACTTTTTGGCAAGGCTTCTGCTCATTCTGGATTCTGCACCTGGCTCCCGTTCTTTTGGCCTCTGGTTCTTTTGACTTGAGCTAGCAGCTTACCTGAGGTCTTCCCTGCTGACCTTGGGATTCCAGGATCTTTGCAGCTGGTGAGCAAGGGCTGTGCTCTTCAACCTGCCGACCTTGGGTTCGCCAGCCCCTGCGGCTGCGTGAATCAGGGGGAGCCTCTATCCTGACCCACAGACTTGGGACATTCCAGCCTCTACAACCAAGTGAACCATTTCCTTGATGTAAATCTCTCGTTCTTTGTATATATTTATATACTTTACTGGTTTTGCTTCTTTAGAGAACCCAGCCTCAGACAGATGTGGATGGATCTCGGTTGAAAGCAGAGAATACCAGAAAGATTTTTACTTGTGTTTTATTGACTATGCAAAGGCATTTGATTGTGTGGATCGTAACAAATCAGGGATAACATCGCAAAGAATGAGAAGTCCAGAACACTTAATTGTGCTCCCACGGAACCTGTGCATAGGCCAAGAGGAAGTCATTCAGACAGAACAGTGGGATACTTTGTGGTTTAAAATCAGGAAAGATGTGTGTTAGGGTTGTGTTCTTTCACCATACTTATTCAGTCTGTATGCTCAGAAATAATCTGAGACTATATTAAGAAGAACGTGGTATCAGGATTGAAGGAAGACTCAACATACTGCAATGTGCAAATGATACAACCTGTTTTGCTGAAAGTGAAGAGAACTTGAAGCACTTACTGATGAAGACCAAAGATAACAGCTTTCAGTATGGGTTACACTTCAATGTAAAGAAAAGAAAAGTCCTCACAGCTGGACCAATAAGCAACATCATGATAAACGGAGAAAATATTGAAGTTGTCAAGGGTTTCATTTTACTTGGGTCGACAATCATTGCTTGTGAAAGCAGCAGTTAAGAAATCAAATGACATATTGCATCAGGCAAATCAGCTGCAAAAGATCTCTTTAAAGTGTAAAAAAGCAAAGATATCACCCTGAAGACTAAGGTGCACCTGACCCAAGCCATGGTGTTTTCAGTCACCTCACATGCATGTGAAAGCTGGACAGTGAATAAGGAAGACTGAAGAAGAATTGATGCCTTTGAATTGTGGTGTTGATGAAGAATATTGAATATACCATGGACTGCGAGAAGAACGGACAGGTTTGTCTCACGTACTTTGGACATGTTATCGGGAGAGACCAGTCCCTGGAGAAGGACATCATACTTGGTAAAGTAGAGGGTCAGCTAAAAAGAGGAAGACCCTCAAAGAGATGGATTGACACAGTGACTGCAACAGTGGGCTCAAGCACAGCAACGATTGTGAGGATGGCGCAGGACTGGGTAGCATTTTGTTCTATTGTACATAGGGTTGCTTTGAGTCAGAACCCACTCGAGAGCACCTCACAAAAACAACTTTAATTTAATTGGCTTATAATCTTCAAAAGTGTCAAAATTATGACAGTCAAGGACTGAAAGAGTCCAAAAAGACATAACTAAATACAATATGTGGTTCTGAACTGGATCCTTTTGCTTTAAAAGGAACAACTGGGAACTTGAATAGATAGTGGTAAATTCCTAGCTTTGGTGATTATACCGTGGTTATCTAGGAGACTATCCTAGTTTGCATAAAATACACAGTGAAGTGATTGAGTGATAGGCATCATAAAAGGCATCATGCTGGTAACTTATTCTCAAATGGTTCAGGGAAAAGAAAATTTCTCACGTGTTACAGAGTAGAACTGCTTTGTAAGCGTTTCTTGGCTGTAATCTCATACAGAAGCAGATCGCCAGGCCTGTCTTCTGTATTGCTGTGGGGTGGGTTAGAACGCCAACCCTGAAGTTAGTAGTTGAGAGCAAACGGCATGGGCCACCCAATGACCTCTTCCTTGTACTACTAGCAGTTTTTCTGTGGGTTTGAGATTGTCTCAAAATAAAAGTAATAATACAAAATAAAGCAATGCCATTCTCACTTTTTTGAGGAAACTATAGTTATTTTTCATAAAAAAAGTTGTTAACATGTAATGGGTTTGTTTTTTTGAATGAATCGAAAGATATTTCTAAAATGCCAACATTTTTATTTCTAATATGATAAATATTGATAGATATAACCCACATAATCTGAAGCTCTTTGGCATCTTTAATAATCTTTGATGGTGTAAAGGAGTCTTGAAACCAAGAAGTATGAGAATTGCTGAATCTAGTCATTGAGCACCGATAGCTGCTACCGTCACAAAGAGAAACAGACATTATATGCTCCCTGATGAAAGAACATACGTATAGTTTTGTCAGAGGGATAGGACGTGAGTCTGATAAAGCAGGAAATACGGAGAAGAGAGGAACTGTATGAGTATGCAATCTGAAAAGTCTAGACTCTGGGAAGGTCTGTAGATCAAATGCTGCAGGTTCTTCAACAGATACATTGAAAGGAAAAGAAAGTGATATAGAGGGGAACCTGTAGATTAAAAGAGATCTTAAAAATGCATAAAATTTAAAAAAATGTGCAAGACCAAACTATAGCGTCTAAGGATACAAACGTGGTTGATAAAATTATGAAATATTACAAGGAAATGATTCCTGTAAGAGGCAGGATACTAATTACTTTGGGGGGTGTAGAGACTGGGATTGGGACAGGGTACAGTGAGGAGCTCCTGAGGTGGCAGGCCAAGTTCAACTTCTTGGTCTGGTTGGTGGTTGCATGGGTGTCTTACTTAAAATAATCCATTAGGCCATATATATTTTTTGTGTGCAGTTTTTTGTATCTCTGTTATTTTACAATGAAAAAGTATATCCAAAAAGTTAAATATGAGGCAGTTAATAATTCCAGGGGAAAAAACACAAGAAAATTGTACAACAAAGGAAATGTAGTCATAGTACACAACTTGGCCCAGTAGTAAAAATATTTACTTAATAAGGTAAATACGGATTAAAAAAAAACCAAAGCAAACCCATTGCCAATGAGTCGATTCCGACTCATAGTGACCCTATAAGACAGAGTAGAACCATCCCATAAGGATTCCAAGGAGCATCTGATGGATTCAAACTGCTGACCTTAGCAGCCATAGCTCTTAACCACTGTGCAACCAGGACTACAAACACTGACTACTGATTAATAAATAATTGTAATTCAGCTCTGTGGGGAGGATGGGGCAAGTGTACTTCATGTGTGGTAAGATTTATTCCAGAGTATTTTATCTTCATGGGGTCTACTGTAAATGGCATTGATTTGGTGATTTCCTCTTCGATGCTCTTTTTGTTGATCTAGAGGAATCCAACTGATTTTTGTATGTTTCTCTTGTATCCTGATACTCTGCTGAACGCTTCTATTAGTTTCCATAGTTTTCTGGAGGATTCCTTAGGGTTTTCTGTGTATAAGATCATGTCATCAGCAAATAGAAATACTTTTACTTCTTCCTTGCCAATCTGGATACCCTTTATTTATTTCTTTATCTAGCCTAATTGCTCTGGCTAGGACTTCTAGCACAATGTTGAATAAGAGTGATGATAAAAGGCATCCTTGTCTGGTTCCCGTTCTCAATGGGAATGTTTTCAGGCTCTCTCCATTTAGGGTGATGTTGGCTGTTGGCTTTGTATAAATGCCCTTTATTATGTTGAGGAATTTTCCTTCTATTCCTATTTTGCTGAGAGTTTTTACCATGAATGGATGTTGAACTTTGTCAAATGTCTTTTCTGTATCAATTGATAAAATCATGTGATTCTTGTTTTTTGTTTTATTTATGTGGTAGACTACATTGTTTTTCTAATGTTGAACCATCCCTGCACAGCTGGTATGAATCCCACTTGGTCATGGTGAATTATTTTTTTGATATGTTGTGGAATTCTATTGGCTAGGATTTTGTTGAGGATTTTTGCTTCTACATTCATGAGGGACATAGGTCTATAATTTTCTTTTCCTGTGGTGTCCTTATCTGGTTTTGGTATCAGGGATATGGTGGCTTCATAGAATGAGAGTTTGGTAGTATTCCATCCTTTTCTATGCTCTGAAATACCTTTAGTAGTAGTGGTGTTAACTTTTCTCTGAAAGTTTGGTAGAACTCTGCAGTGAAGCCGTCTGGACCAGGGCTTTTTTTTGTTGGGAGTTTTTTGATTACCTTTTCAATCTCTTCTTTTGTTATGGGTCTATTTAGTTGTTCTACCTCTGTTTGTGTTAGCTTAGGTAGGTAGTGTGTTTCTAGGAATTCATCCATTTCTTCTAGGTTTTCGAATTTGTTTTAGTATAGTTTTTCATAGTAATCTGATATAATTCTTTTCATTTCAGTTGGGTCTGTTGTAATATGGCCCCTCTCATTTCTTATTCGGGTTATTTGCTTCCTCTCTTGCTTTTCTTTTGTCAGTTTGGCCAATGGTTTATCAATTTTGTTGATTTTTTCAAAGAACCAGCTTTTGGTCTTGTTAATTCTTTCAATTGTTTTTCTGTTTTCTATTTCATTTAGTTCAGTTCTAATTTTGATTATTTGTTTTCTTCTGGTGCCTGTGGGTTTCTTTTGTTGCTGTCTTTCTATTTGTTCAAGTTGTAGGGATAATTCTTTGATTTTGGCCCTTTCTTCTTTTTGGATAAGTGCATTTATTGATATAAACTGGCCTCTGAGCACCGCTTTTGCTATGTCCCAAAGGTTGTGATAGGAAGGGTTTTCATTCTCATTGGATTCTCTGAATTTCTTTATTCCATCCTTAATGTCTTCTATAATCCAGTCTTTTTGAGCAGGGTATTGTTCAGTTTCCAAGTGTTTGATTTCTTTTCCCGTTATTGATTTCCACTTTTATGGCCTTATGTTTAGAGAAGATGCTTTGTAATATTTTAGTGTTTTGGATTCTGCTAAGGCTTGCTTTATGACCTAATATGTGGTCTGTTCTAGAGAATGTTCCATGTGCACTAGAAAAGAAAGTATAGTTGGTTGCTGTTGGGTGGAGTGTTCTGTATATGTCTACGAGGTCAAGTTGGTTGATGGTGGCATTTCGATCTTCCTTGTCTTTATTGAGCTTCTTTCTGGATGTCCTGTCCTTCACTGAATGTGTTGTGTTGAAGTCTTCTACTATTATTGTGGAGCTGTCTATTTAACTTTTCAATGCTGATAGTTTGTTTTATGTATCTTGCAGCCCTGTCATTGGGTGCATAAATATTTAATACGGTTATATCTTCTTGATGTATTGTCCCTTTAATCATTGTATAGTGTCCTTCCTTATCCTTTCTGATGGATTTAACTTTAAAGTCTATTTCATTAGAAATTAATTTTGCCACTCTTGCTCTTTTCTGATGTTTGCTTGATATATTTCTTTCCGTCCTTTGTGTTTTAGTTTGTTTGTGTCTCTAAGGTGTGTCTCTTGTAGGCAGCATATAGATGGACCTTGTTTTTTGATCCGTTCTGCCACTCTCTGTCTCTTTATTGGTGCATTTAGTCGATTTACATTCAGGGTAATTATGGATAGGTATGAATTTAGTGCTATCATTTTGATGTCTTTTTTTGTGTGTTGACAGTTTCTTTTTCCCACTTGATTTTATGTGCTGAGTAGATTTTCTTTATATATTGTCCTTTCCTCATAGTTGTTTTTGTTGCTTTTGTTTTTGCTGAGTCTGTATTTTTCCCTTGTATTTTATTTTGATGAGTAGGATAGTTTGTCTCCTTATTATTTACCCCTGTTTTTCTAAATTGAACACTATTATTTCTTCCTCTCCATATGGAAGGTGTATGATTACATTTCTTAGTTCCTCTTTATTATTTTAATGTTGTCTTCTTTTATATAATAACTTTGTTGTTACCCTGTGTTGGACTTTTTTTTTTTAATCTTCGTTTTTTTTTTTTTTTTATTTCCCTGTGTGGGTTGACTTCTGGTTGCTCTGCTCAGTGTTGTATTCTTGGGTTGATACATGATATTATTGATTTTCTAACCAAAGAACTCCTTTTAGTATTTCTTGTAGTTTTAGTTTGGTTTTTACCAATTCCCTAAACTTGTGTTATCTAGAAATGTCTTAATTTCACCTTCATATTTAAGAGACAGTTTTGCTGGATATATGACCCTTGGCAGGCAATTTTTTTCTTCAGTTTTTTAAATATGTCATCCCATTGCCTTCTTACCTGCTTGGTTTTTGTCGAGTAGTCCAAGTTTATTCTTATTGGCTCTCCTTTGTAGGTTACTTTTTTTTTATCCCTCGCTGCTCTTACAATTCTCTCTTTATCTTTGGTTTTGGCAAGCTTGATTGTGGTATGTCTTGGTGACTTTCTTTTAAGATCTACCTTATGTGGAGTTCGATGAACATCTTTGATAGATATCTTCTCATATTTCACAATATTAGGAAAGTTTTCTGCCAACAAATCTTTTAGAATTTTCTCTGTATTTTCTGTTATCCCTCCCTATTCTGGTACTCCAATCACTCGTAGGTTATTTCTCTTGATAGAGTCCCACATGATTCTTAAGGTTTCTTCATTTTTTAAAATTCTTTTATCTGATTTTTCTTCAAATATATTAGTGCCAAGTGATTTATCTTCGAGTTCAGAAATTCTGGCTTCTACTTGCTCAATTCTGCTCCTCTGACTTTCTATTGAGTTATCTAATTCTGTAAGTTTATTGTTAATCTTCTGAATTTCTGATTGCTGTCCGTCTATGGATTTTTCCAGGTTATTAAACTTTCCATTATGTTCCTGAATAATCTTTCTAATTTTTTCATTTGCTTTATCTGTGTGTTCCTTGGCTTGTTCTGCATATTACCTCATTTCCTTCCTGATGTCTTGAAGAGTTCTGTATATTAAACTTTTGTATTCTGCATCTGGTAATTCCAGGAATGCATTTTCATCTAGAAGATCCCTGGGTTCTTTGTTTTGAGAGCCTGTTGAGGTGATCATGGTCTGTTTCTTTATGTGACTTGATATTGACTGTTGTCACCGAGTCATCTATAAGTTGTTGTATTAGTTTATGCTTGCTTACTGTGTCATAGCTGCTTTCTTTGTTTTTTTTTTTGGTATACCCCATGGGTTGCTTAAGTGAGCTAGCTTGATTATTTTCATCTTTGGAACTGTGGTGTCCTGTCCCCAGCTGGCTAGAGCTGTTATCAGGTATATCAGTGTAGGAGTCCATTCAATTTTCTTGTATGAATTCAGGTCAGGTTTCCAGGTAGCTGATCAGCAAGTGTGTGGTACAGGCTCTGTCCTACAGTCTTAGAGGGGCAGGGGTGATTGGCGCATATACCAGTATCTGATTGCAGCAGGGGGTCACACTGTGAACAAGGTAGGGGGCTGCGTACTGACCCCCAAGTGTCTCTGAGGAAAACATGTCTCTGTTCCCTAGAGCGTGCTGGTGGGTACGTTCTGCAGAGGGACCATGGGCACCCAAAGTTTTGGGTTGTAAGGACAGGGAGGTAACAGTTATCTTTGGACCCCTGTCACGGGTGGCTGGGTGACCTGAGTGGAGCTACCAGTCCTTAGGTGCCTGTTGTGGGTAGGTGAGGACCTTGTTTAATAGACAGAGCAACGTCAGACGTCAAACACTCACCTCCCCATTGCACAGCTGAAATGGTTGGAGTTTGCCAACAAGGGCCTATTCTCCCAAAGTAGGCCCACGCAGGTCCATGGAGAAGGGAAAGGTGTGCAAGGTCCACAGACGGTTTATGTCTGGACAGGAGCCACTTCTGTCCTGAGCTCTCCTGGTTAATGGAGCTAGCAAATTATCTTTTCGCCAAATTGCAAATGTTTTCCTTCCCCAAGGTCGGGATGATGCCTCCATGTGCTCACCTGGGTCTATCTCAGGCCTAGGGATTCAACCGCTGAATCCGGCTTGGGTGTGGGGGGGGCGTGGTAAAATCTACACGAGTACTTAGCTTTTGCTGAGAGCGTGCAGTTCTCCTCAGGTTCCGGAGGTGTGAGTGGGCTGCGTGGCTGGCTGCTTCTCCCTGAGGAAACTGAGTCCGATTGCTAGGACTAGCCCGCCACTGCCGCTGCTGCCGCTCCAGGAATGGTGCCTGAGGGCTCCCCGCGATTGAGGTCTGGTAACTCCTCTCCACTTCTGAACGCTCTTTTCTTTCCTGTGCCCCTCAGTTTGTTGTCTAAGCTTGCCTTTGATGCTCAGGGCTCCCAGCTTGTCACAAATATACTCCTTTCAGTTGTTTTTTCGCATCTTTGTTGTAAAGAGGGCTTGATGGAAGCGTCCGTTCATTCTGCCATCTTGGCTCTGCCTCCATCTTCTGCTCTGCCTATTAAGCAGGGTCCTCACCTTCCCACATTAGGAGCCTGAGGACCGGTGGCTTCACCCATGCCACCCATGACAGGTGTCCAAGGATAAGTGGTGCCTCCCAGTCCTTACAGCCAAAAGCACTGGGTGCCCATGGTTCGGCTGCAGAACCCACCCACCTGTGCGCTCTGGGGAGCCAGGGACATGCTTTCCTCACAGACATTTGGGGGATGGTTGTCAGCCATCTGCCTTGTTCAGAGCATGACCCCCTGCTGCAACCAGATATCTGTGCCTATACCAGTCACCCCTGCTCCTCTAAGACTGTAGGAGAGAGCCTGCGCCACACACTTGGTGACCGACTATTTAGCTGAATCCATTAAGAAAAGTGAATGCACTCCTGGGCTTATAAAAAAAAAAAAAAATTCTAGCCATCTGGTGAGAGGACGTTAGAGCTTCATAGGTGCAAATAATCAAGCTAGGTCACTCCAGCAGCCTGTTTGGGCATGTCAAAACAAAACAAAGCAAGAAGGTAGGACACAGTAAGCAAACATAAAATAAATTAATAAAATAACTTATAGATGACTTGGAGAAAACAATCAATATCAAATCACATAAAGAAGCAGACCATGATTGCTTCAACAAGATCCCAAGACAAAGAATCAAGGAATCTTCCAAGCAAAGAGATATTCCTGGAATTACCAAAGATAAAATACTAAAGATTAATATATAGAACGCTTCAAGAGATCAGGAAGGAGATCAGGCACAATGCAGAACAAGCCAAGGAATACACAGATACAGCAGTTGAGGAAATTAAGAAGGTTATTCAAGACCATAGTGACAAATGTAATAGTCTACAAGAATCCATAGAGAGACAGTAATCAGTAATTCTGAAGATTAACAAAAAATTTCTGAATTAGACAGCTCAATAAAAAGTCAGAGGAGCAAAATTGAGGTAATGGAAGTCAGAATTAGTGAGATTGAAGATAAAACACTTGGTACCAATATATTCAAAGAAAAATTAGATAACAGAGTTAAAAAGAAAATGAAGGAATCCTAAGAATCTCATGGGATTCCATCAAGAGAAATAACCTACGAGCTATTGGAGTACCAGAATAGGGAGCAAGAACAGAAAATACAGGGAGAATTGTTGGCAGAAAACTTCCCTGTTATCGTGAAAGATGAGAAGATACCTATCCAAGATGCCTATTGAACCCCACATAAGGTAGATCCCAATAAAAAGTCACCAAGATATAATCAAACTTGCCAAAACCAGAGTTAAAGAATTTTAAGAGTGGATAACAATAAAAAATAAAAAAAAAAATTTTTTTTTTTTAACAATAAACATAAAGTCACTTACAAAGGAGAGTCAATAAGAATAAACTTGGACTACTAGGCAGAAACCATGCAGAAAATAAGGTAATGGGATGACATATATAAAGCATTGAAGGAAAAAAATTGCCAGCCAAGAATCATATATCCGGCAAAAATGTCTCTGAAATATAAGGTGAAATTAGGACATTTCCAGATAAGCAGAAGTTGAGGGAATTACTAAAGGAATTTCTGTGGTTAGAAAATCAATAACATCAGATAACAGCCCAAGACGAGAACGCAGGACAGACCAACTAGATAAAGAAATCACAAAAATAAATGAAGGAAAAAAATGCTCAAAACAGTAAAATAGCGATGTCATTATGTAAAAGATGACAACATTAAATCAGTAAAGGGGACTAAGAAATGTAGTCATAGATCTATCACATGGAGAGAAAGTCAAGGTTATATAAAGAGATAAAAGTTTGGTTTAAATTTAGAAAAATAGGGGTAAATATTAAGGTAACCACAAAGGAGGCTAACAATCCTAAACACAAAATAAAGTACAAGGAGAACAAAGACTCAGCAAAAACAAATTCAACAACAATTAAAAAGGGGAAAAGGCTATATATAAAAAAACTACTCAACACAAAATTAAGTGGAAGAAAGAAACAGTCAACAATACACAAAAAAGACATCAAAATGACAGCACTAAACTCATACCTATCCATAATTGTGCTGAATGTAAATAGATTAAATGCATCAATAAAGAGAGTGGCAGAATGGATAAAAAACCGCAGTCTGTTTATACGCTGCCTACAAGAGACGCACGTTAGACTTAAAGACACAAACTAAAACTCAAAGGATGAAAAAAAATTAAACAACAGTCAAAAAAGAGCAGGAGTGGCAATATTAATTTCTGACAAAATAGACTTTTAAGTAATATCCACCACAAAGGATAAGGAAGGATACTATATAATGATAAAAGAGACAATATACTAGGAGAATATAACCATATTAAATATTTACTCACCCAGTGACAGGGCTTCAAATATATAAAACAAACTCTAAAAGCATCGAAAAGTGAGATAGATAACTCCACAATAATAGTAGGAGATTTCAACATACCACTTTTGGTGAAGGACAGAACATCCAGATAGAAGCTCAATAAATACACAGAAGATCTAAATGCTACAATCAGCCAACTTAACCTCATAGACATATACAGAACAGTCCACCCGACAGCAGCCAAGTATACTTTCTTTCCCAACACACATGAAACATTGTTTAGAGTAGACCACATATTAGGTCATAAACGAAGCCTTAACAGAATCCAAAGCATTGAAATATTACAAAATATCTTCTCTGACCATAAAAGTAGAAGTCAGTAACAGAAAAAGCCAGAAAAAGAAGACAAACACTTGGAAACTGAACAACGAGTTGTTCCAAAACAACTGGGTTGTAGAGGAAATTAAGGACAGAATAAGGAAATTCATAGACTCCAATGAGAATGAAAACACTTCCTATCAGAACCTTTGAGACACAGTGAAAACAGTGCTCAGAGGTCATTAAAAGAGCAATAAATGCACACATCCAAAAAGAAGAAAGGGCCAAAATCAAAGAATTATTCCTAAAACTTGAACGAATAGAGAGCAGCGAAAGAAACCATCAGGCACCAGAAGAAAGCAAATAATAAAAATTAAAGCCAAATTAGAGAACAGAAAAACAATTGCAAGTTAACAAGATCAAAAGGCAGTTCTTTGAAAAATTTAACAAAATCAGTAAACCACTGGCCAAACTGACAAAAGAAAAACAGGAGAGGAAGCAAATAACTTGAAGAAGAAATAAGGTGGATGATATCACAACAGACCCAACTGAAATAAATGAATCATATTAGATTTCTATGAAAAATTGTACTCTAACAAATTTGAACACCTAGAAGAAATGGGCGAAGTTCTAGAAATACACTACGTACCTAAACTAACACCAACAGAGGTAGAACAACTAAATAAACCCGTAACAAAAGAAGAGATTGAAAAGGTAATTGAAAAACTCACAGCAGAAAAAAAGCTTTGGCCCTGACGGCTTCACAGGAGAATTCTACCAAACTTTCAGAGAAGAGTTAACACCACTACTACTAAAGGTATTTCAGAGCATAGGAAAGGATGGAATACTCTCAGACTCATTCTATGAAGCCAGCATATCCCTGATACCAAAACCTGATAAAGACACCTCAAAAAAAAGAAAATTACAGACCAGTATCCCTCATGAACTTAGATGCAAAAATCCTCAACAAAATTCTAGCCAATAGAATTCAGCAACATATCAAAAAAATAATTCACCATGACCAAGAGGGATTCATACCAGGTATGCAGGGATGGTTTAACATTAGAAAAACAATTAATGTAATCCATCATATAAATAAAACAAAAGAGAGGAACCCCACGATCTTATCAATTGATGCAGAAAAGTCATTTAATAAAGTCCAACACCCATTCATGATAAAAACTGTCAGCAAAATAGGAGTAGAAGGGAAATTCCTCAACATAATGTAGGGCATTTATACAAAGCCAACAGCCAACATCATCCAAAATGGATAGAGTCTGGAAGTATTCTCCTTGAGAACGGGAACCAGACAAGGATGCCCTTTATCACCCCCTCTTATTCAACATTGTGCTGGAGGTCCTAGCTAGGAAAATTAGACTAGAAAAAGAAAGAAAAGGCGTCCAAATTGGTAAAGGAAGAAGTAAAAATCTCTATTTGCAGATCAGATGATCTTGTACACAGAAAACCCTAAATAATTCTCAAGAAGACTACTGAAACTAATGGAAGAGTTCAGCAGAGCATCAAGATACCAGATAAATATACAAAAATCAGTTGCATTACTCTACACCAACAAAGAGAAAGTTGAAGAGGAAATCACCAAATCAGTACCATTTACAATAGCCACCCAGAAGATAAAATACTTAGGAATAAATCTAACCAGAGACGTAAAAGACCTATACAGAGCAAACTACAAGCACTACTGCAAGGGAACTACATAAGTGGAAAAGTATACCTTGCTCATGGATAGGAAGGCTCAACATGGTAAAAATGTCCATTCTACTCAAAGTGATCTATAGATCCAATGCAATCCCAATCCAAATTGCAATGACATTTTTTAATGAGATGGAGAAACAAATCACCAACTTCATATGGAAAGGAAAGAGGCTCCAGATAAGTAAAGCATTACTGAAAAAGAAGAACAAAGTGGGAGGCCCCACACTTCCTGATTTTAGAATCTGTTACACTGTCACAGTAGTCAAAACAGCATGGTATGCTCCAACAGCAGATATATAGACCAATGGAAGAGAATTAAGAATGCAGACATGAATCCATCCACATATGAGCAGCTGATATTTGATAAAGGCCCAAAGTCCATTAAATGGGGAAAAGACAGTCTCTTTAAAAAAATGGTGCTGGCATACCTGGATATCCATCTGCAAAAAAATGAAACAAGATCTATACTTCATACCATGCACAAAAACTAACTCAAAATGGATCAAAGACCTAAATATAAAATCTAAAACAACAAAGATCATGGAAGAAAAAATAGGGACAATACTAGGAGCCCTAATACATGGCATAAACAGTATACAAAACATTACTGACAGTGTGCAGACACCAGAAGAGAAACTAGGTAACTGGGAGCTCCTAAAAATCAAACACTTACTCACATCCAAAGACTTTAACAAAAGAGTAAAAAGATTACATACAGACTGGGAAAAAGTGTTTGGGTACGACAAATCCGATCAGAGTCTGATCTCTAAAATTTACATGATACTGCAAGAACTCAACAATAAAAAGACAGCACAATTAAAAAATGGGCAAAGGATATGGACAGACACTTCAGGCGGCTAACAGATACAGGCGGAAATGCTCATGACAATTAGCCACTAGAGAATTGCAAATCAAAACTACAGTGAGATTCCGCCTCACTCCAACAAGGCTGACATTAATCCAAAAAGCACAAAGTAATAAATGTTGGAGAGGTTGTGGAAAAACTGGAACACTTATATACTGGTGGTGGGAATATAAAATGGTACCACCACTTTGGAAATCGATTTGGCGCTTCTTTAAAAAGGTAGAAATAAAACTACCATACAATCCAGCAATCCCACTCCTTGGAATATATCCTAGAGAAATAAGAGCCGTTACATGAACAGATATATGAACACCCATGTTCATTGCAGCACTGTTTACAATAGCAAAAAGATGGAAGCCACCAAGTTGTCCATCATTGGATGAATGGATAAATAAATTATGGTATATTCTCACAATGGAATACTACACAACGATTAAGAACAAAAATGAATCCATGAAACATCTCATAACATGGAGGAATCTGGAAGGCATTATGCTGAGTAAAATTAGTCAGTTGCAAAAGGACAAATATTGTATGAGATCACTATTATAAAAACTCAAGAAATAGTTTAAACAGAGAAGAAAATATTCTTTGATGGTTATGGTGGTCGGGAGGGAGGAAGAGGGGTATTCACTAATTAGATAGTAGATAAGAACTATTTTAGAAGGGAAAGATAACACACAATACAGGAGAGGTCAGCACAACTGGACTAAACCAAAAGCAAAGAAGTTTCCTGAATAAACTGAATGCTTCAAAGGCCAGAATGGGTTCTGGGGACCATGGTTTCAGGGGACATCTAGGTCAGTTGGCATAACAAAATGTATTAAAAATTCTGCATCCCACTTTGGTGAGGGGGTCCTGGGGTCTTAAACTCTAGCGAATGGCCATTTAAGACGTATCAATTGGTCTCAACCCACCTGGAGCAAAGGAGAATGAAGAACACCAAAGACACAAGGAAAATATGAGCCCAAGGGACAGAAAGGGTCACATAAACCAAAGACTGCAGCAGCCTGAGACTGGAAGAACTAGATGGTGCCTGGCTACAACCAATGACAGCCCTGATAGGGAACACAACAGAGAATCCCTGATGGAGGAGGAGAACAGTGGGATGCAGACCTCAGATTTTCGCAGAAAGACCAGACTTAATGGTCTGACTGAGAGTAGAAGGACCCTGGAGGTCATGGTCCCCAGACCTCCTGTTAGCCCAAGGCAGGAACCATTTCCGAAGCCAACTCTTCAGACAGGGATTGGACTAGACTATAAGAGAAAATGATACTGGTGAGGAGTGAGCCTCTCGGCTCAAGTAGACACATGAGACTATGTGGGCAGCTCCTATCTGGAGGGGTGATGAGAAGGCAGAAGGGGACAGGACTTGGCTGAATGGACATGGCAAATACAGGGTGGAGAGGAGGAGTGTGCTGTCTTATTAGAGGGAGAGCAGCTAGGAGAACATGGTAAGGTCGGTATAAGTTTTTGTATGACAGACTGGATTTGTAAACTTTCCCTTAAAGCACAATTAAAAAAAAAGAATACTTGGAAACATGGCAATTTATACAGGAAGAAATACCTAAAAGAATTGAAAGTGAATGTTTCAGGAGAAAGTAAAAGTCTAGCAGTGGGGAGTAGTGAAGCAGGATTGCTGCTTTTATTTTAAGCCTTTTTTTTGTTTTGGCATTTCTTTGATTAAAAAATAAAAATTAAAAAACATATAAACCATATGAGTACAGCTGTATGAATTCTCACAAAATGAATTCTCAAATATGATCATGTAACAAACCCCCAGATCAAGAAACAGAACATTACTAGCACCTCAGCAGCCCCCCTGTGCTCCCCTTGTCAGTGGTTCCTTGCCCCCAAAGGGTTCACATTATCCTGACTTCTGGCCTTTAACTCCTTAGATTAGTTCTGGGTTATGTGGTTCGACATTATGTTTGTGAGATTCACCCATAATTTTATGTGTAATTATAGTTTGTTCATTCTCATTTATTTAAAATAGTCCATTGTATGAACAGTCGCATTTATCCAATCTACTGTTAGCAGACATTTGGTAGTTCCCACCTAAACTTCCTTTTAATTTTGAAGGAGTAATTTAGTACATGTTTATTTGCTTGACTAGCCTTTTAAAAATGGCCCTGATTTCAGTATGAAATGTGAAAGTGCAGTTATTTCATTGTATAGATAATAATTTAATCATTATGCATGTTTATTACTTCTTGGGGCCTAGCTCAGCACTCTCTTTGGCTAGTAAGTACTTTTTAGAAATGTTCTAAGTGTAGTTGGTGAATTGAAAAGTAGGGGAGAGTAGGCATCTTTTGGATGCTGCATTGGGGAATTGTGAAGGATTTATGGAGAAGAGTTGGGATGGATCAGAGAGAGGAGCACATGATAAACGTTTTGTTTTGGTTCAGTTCCTGAGTTGTATTTTGGCACTGTGCAATGAATGTGGCATTTGAGTCAGGCCTACATAGTGTTTCCAACTGTGGTTTTATTGACCCATTAAACCCAAAAAGCCAAAGCCATTGCCCTTAAGTGGACTCCAACTCATAGCAACCCTATAGGAGAGAGTAGAACTGCCCCATAGGGCTTCCTTCAGGAGCGGCTGGTAGATTCCAACTGCCGTCCCTGTGGTTAGCAGATGAGCTCTTAACCACTGTGCCGTCAGGCCTCCTGTGACCCGTTATTGGATAGTGAAATCAATTTAGAAGGTTGCTTCTAGCAGTAAAAAAAAAAAAAAGAAAAGAAAAAGAAATAGAATAGAAAGTATTTATCAGTATAACAAGGATCACTATTCAGTGAACTTTTTCCTTCAGTTATGTATTTATATATGTATATACTTTTTTATACTGGGTTATGTTGTAAAACCTATCTTGTGGTTTGCACGCAAAAGAAAATTTGAAAGCTGTTTCTCTTTGGCATGACCACTGACTAGCAAACCACTGTACTTCATCTCATCGATCACCACTTTTTAGCTGTGTGACCTGGGCAAGTTACTTAATCTCTCTGTGCCCCAGTTTCTTATCGGTAAAGTGGTAATAATAGTACCCACTCCTTAGGGTTGTTGTGAGGATTAAATGTGTTAACGTGTACAAAGTGCTGAGTACAATACATAACACATAGCAGAAAACAAAACAAAACAAAACCTGTTGCCGTCGAGTCAATTCCAAGTCATAGTAATATTGTTCCATAGAGTTTCCAAGGAGCACCTGGTAGATTTGAACTGCCGACCTTTTGGTTAGCAGCCATAGCACTTAACCACTATACCACCAGGGTTTCCAAACACAACAAGCGCCCTGTAAATGTTAGTTGTTTCCATTTCTTGGTTCTAAGTTACTCTTCTGTCCTTATCACTTGCCACTTGCCACTTTGCTCTTCAACCTCTGCCATATCAAATTATTTGCAGTTTCTGGGTCATGCCATATTTTCGCATGTCCTGGCCTTTACTCTAGAATTTCCTTCTCTTCCATTTGCCTGACTCCACTTCCGTAAGGACTTAGTTTAAATATCGATTCCTCTGGGAAGCCTTTCTTGTCCTCCCTCCAAGGCTGGATAGTTGTCTCTCCCAAATCGTTCTGTACTTTAGTCACTATACTGTAATTGTTTTCTGTTAGACTGGAAGCTCTTTGAGGGCAAAGACTTTTTTATTATTACTGTTATTACTGTGATCATCATCAGAGTCTAGGAACATGATAGGTACTTGATTTTTTTTTTAATTATATTTTTGGTTGTTGTTGCTGAGAATATACACAGACTCAGTATGTTTCTGTTTGAATGAATAGAAGAATGGATTTCTGTGATGCTCAGCTATGAAAACTCTAACTATACTTGTTCCTATTTATTATCTGTTTCTATATTTCTAGTTTGTGAAGCCTGGAGATAATTCAAGAGACTATCCTGACTTGGCAAAAGAAGCAGGTAATGTAGAACATTTAGATCTTTGAACATTCACAGTCTATTATATGGTCTGTCTTAATTTCATGAATGGAGCAGCCTTGGCAACCACAAAGTGGAGTCCAGTCAAGGAAAAAGAACCCAGTGCCTCACTAGAAAGGTGAGAGAGGAAAGAGTATGGGAGTTCTTAGCATGTAATAGCCAGAGCGGACAACAGCCTGTGTTTTTATGTGCTATCCACATGTTTGTCGGAACAGTAAAGGAATCTGTGGTAGACAAAAGTAGGGCTATTAAAGGGATGATTGTGTAGTATGTTCACCTCTGGAGTCTCAACAAAATTAATGTCTTCCTTTCTTGGAAAGGAGATAATTACGTTCAAATTGTGTTAAATACTATATATAATTTTTCTTCACCGAGCCAACATGGAGGATTCTTTTCTATCACTAGGCTATCAGTTACTGTCACTGACTCTGACTCATGATGACACCATATGTGTCAGAGTTGAGCTGAGCTCCATAAAGTTTTTTTGTTTGTTTGTTTAATCCTATTGAATTAAGAACATTATCTAATTTAATAATTTGCATGTCATATGGCCCCCTAAATACAGTGGATGAGTTATTTTACACATACAATTAAAGTCAATATATTGTGTTTATGATTGGGAGGAAACCTTAAACTTTTTAAATAGCAGAAATACACAAAACAGCTACAAGTGAAAATAACGCTGGGAAAGGGCCCTGTCTTGATCCTGGAGCCAAATCACAGAAATCTCAGAAAAATGTTTTCTACATTAAGGATCATATTTTGTTTTGTGAGGAAGAGAATAACTGCTTTCCTTTGGCTTAAATATTCAAGTTTGAAGTCACTAAACTTAAAAAGGAGCAGCTCCTAAAGTCAGTCAATATTCTAGGAGAAAAATCTAGCACAGAAGGAAACTTCAGTGATTTTATCTCTTCACTCAGTTCTTCACAATGCCCAGCTAAAGAGCTTCCCACTTAAAAGAGCTGCTGAAGCCATTTATACTCTGAAGTATAAGGGTAAGAAAACTTTGGTAGTATAGACTGTTTTTTTCACTTTATTAGCTGGAATGAACGGTAGTTTGTGAAAAGTCTTTCCAGTTTTAAACATCAGTGTCTTCTGTATCCCCAACCCAGCAAGCTGCAAGCAAAGTTGGGGGAGGGGGCTCCAGATCGCCAAGGGTAACTAACACCTGCAGTCTTCTCAGTCTGTGCATGCTGTCAGCAGGCACATGGGAGGATGTGGACTGAAGCTCAGCTGTTGGTAGTGCCATGGAGTCCATTGTGGTAACCTTTCAGTTACTAATTGCTGTCGTGGAAATGCTCCTTTCCCAGGTATTCTCTTCTCATTGAAGGCTTTTCATTTACACTTTGTTCCTCTAAACACATTTGCAGTACAACATATTGTCCTCCAGATGTGGAGGTGGAAAATTGCAGGCAGGTAAGAAGACGAGAACACTCTCCCCAGTTTTTTAGGGACCCAGACTTGTCCAGCATGAACTGCAGTTGAATCCAACTGTCTTAGGCTGGGTTCTCTAGAAAAGCAAAACCAGCAATGCGTATGAATATATACAGAGAGATTTATATTAAGGAAACAGCTCATGCAATTGTAGGGGTTGGAACATCCCAAGTCCTTGGATCAAGATAGAGTCCTTTCTGAATTCATGGAGCCGCAGAAGCTGGTGAACCCAAGATGAGCAGGTTGGGGAACAGGGATCCTGCTCACAGGTTGTGACAGTCGAGGAATCCCCAAGGTTGGCAGGCAAGACCTCAAGGTTTCTCCTGAGTCAGCTGCAGGGGATGGGGAACCCAAGATAGGCAGGTCGGGAAGCAGGACTCTTCCTTGCAGGCCGTTAAGATCTGCGAATCCCAAGATGGACAGGTAAGCTGCTAGCTCAAGTCCCAAGAACCAGAGGTCAAACAAGAGACAGCTGCTGGTTCCAGAACAAGCCAACAACCTTTGCAAGGCGAGCAGGAAAAGGAAGTAGACTGCGGAAGGCAGAGGGATGAAGGCCGAGGCTGTGGTGAGCTGCCACAGGCCCCACTCCTGCCAGTACCACTCAGCAGATTCCATCATGGGGGTGATCACATATCAGATTTCAACAGGAAAGTGATCATAACATTTTACAACTGCCAAAACACTGAGAATCATGGCCCAGCCAAGTGGACACACAATCTTAACCATCACACCAACCATCTGTGTTTGCAGGGAGACTTCTCCCACGCACCACACACCACTTGACACCGTCGGCCTTTTGTGGTGATTCCACTGTCTCCACCTTCCTAGCCCTGCCTGCAGTTCTTGTCCAGGAGGCCAACACAGACTGAAGTCATCACCACAACCATATTAACTCCCTCCAGGAGAGTAGATACAAGGACAAGTGCCCCTTCCTCAGGGAGAGAAGCCACTTCAGGAGGATCAGTCTCCTCAGAACACATCTTCATTCTCTCAGAACTCTCTAGAGGTGTTTTCCCCTTGTCCATACTTGATTTTCTTTTAAACTGTGCCTGAATCTTGGCATCCTTTGCTGTGGCAGGAATATTTTTTTGATTTGGGTAAGCATATTCACAGAGTTGCTTATATGCATCTAATTTCTGGCCTTTGGTGCTCAGCTTTAATTGATGGCACCAGGCCTGCACAACGTCTCAGTGAACCCGGTTAACTGGTGGCAGTTTAGAAGGTGATGGAAGAATTGGAATCTTCTTGGCAAGGTTTTTAGTTGTCATTGCATTGTGCGTTCTCTTGTGAACAGGAAGCTTTTTCTTCTTTAATAGTTCTTTTTCATTTGGTCACCTTAGCCGAGATTTTCAGTAAAGCTGATGTGCTTGGTTTGTTAGCAGCCCACTGTTCAGTTTCTGCTGACATGGGGTCACATTTGAGAGTCACATATTCTTCCCCTAGCTTCTCTGTGGAGTTCCACTGGGAAAGATTCCAGTCAGTCATTCCTCTGTGGCGTCTAACCCACCGCACACATTACCTGCCTTAACATAGCTAATGTTGTAAGGCACCAGAAAGACAGTAATTGAAATTCCCCGGCAGCGCAGATCCTCCTCTGGGTATATATCACCTTAATGTCCAGTCTCCTTGCCTTTTGCATTTTCTATAGTCAGAAAATTGAGGTTGATAAAAAAGAAAACCCTTCTCTGTAGAGTTTTCTGTGGTGGTTTTTTCAGAAGTAGATGCCGGGCCTTTGTTCTGAGGCACCTCTGGGTGGACTCCAACCACCAACCTTGTGATTAGCAGCAAGTTCATTAACCTTTTGTGCCACCCAGGGGCTCCAACACTAGTTCATGTGAGTAGATGAGGTGATGCAATTTGTTATTGTTTACTCTAGCGAGTGTTAGTGCTGATGAGCAAAGGGCTTGGACGAACACCAGTGAGCATCACTTAGTGTAGTCTGGAATGGAAAGAGAGAAGAGTCCACAGTGTGTGGGTTCTTGTTCTCCAGGTATCTTCAGAGACACACACTTGGCCAGACCGCAGCTGGCTAAACCGTGGATATGATTCCACCAGAAGATCCCATCTTCCATTGTTCATTCTCTCTCTGTCCTTCTTTCCCTCTCTTTCTCTTAAGAGAACAAGCATGAGAACTTCTTTGCATGGTGGAAATAGATGTTTTAAACTTAAGGCCAAGCAATCTAAGCTTTCGTGCCAGTTTTTTAGGACAGTGCTGGGAAATACCAACTTCCCAACACATGGAGACCTTAGGAGCTTCTTGGTCTTGTGGGAAGTGCTTAGACATGGCCTTCATCCAGGGAAGCTCCCTCATCCCTGCTAGCTCATTGCCAAGCAATCCAAAAAGAGTTATTGTGGTTATTCACTGGACTTTACAGCTTTTCTCCAGTACACATATATTTAGATTTTGTTGGTTAAGAGCTATGGCTGCTAACTACCAGCTGCTTCTTAGAAACCCTATTGGGGCAGTTCTACTCTGTCCTATAGGATTGCTATGAGTTGAAATCCACTTGACAGCAATGAGTTCGGTTTGGTTTTGGTTATACAGGGAATTGAAGGAGCTCTGGTGGAAGGTTTGTGGTTTGAACTCACCCAGCGGCTCTGCAGAAGTGGTGATCTGCTTCTGTAAAGATTACAGCCTAGGAAACACTATGGAGCAGTTCTGCGCAGTCACATGGGGTCCCTGTGAGTCGAAATTGACTCAACGGCACCTAACAAAACCTACAGGGATTCGGGAGTCTCTGGGTGGTACAAACAGTTGAGTGCTCAACTACTAGGTGAGAGGTTGGGAGTTTGAATCTACCCAGAGGCTCTTCTAGAGACAGGCCTGGCAGTCTGCTTCCAAAAGGTTACAACCTTGAAAACCCTAGAGTAGTTCTATTCTGCACACATGGGATCACCATGAGTCGGAATCGACTTAACGTCAACTAACAACATACAGGGAGTCAGAGCATCTCTGCCCTGGAAAAAGGAAGGTAAAGGAAATTTGACTAACTGCTGTTGGTTCTCAGGGTTGATACTTTTCATTTAATGTTCATCTTTTGTGTTGTTGGCTACATAATCCCCATATTTTCTGAAGTGGGAGATGCTTTAATAAGTACATTCTATATATTTTATATTTTTGTTCCATTTCTTTTATTTAATTAAGAAGTTTGAGGTTACTTTCTTCATATGTAAATATAATATTTTTATTTTAAAACAGTAACATTGAGGTTATGAAATTTGAAACTAAATGTGGGAATTAACTAGTAGCAAGAAACCCAGCTTGAATAACTCAGCTTACTAATTAATATTCCCTTCTTTTGCAATCAACATTAGGAAAATAAACTATTTAATAAAGAAACTTTTATGTAGAATAAACATTTTAAAACTTAGCTTTGCTCTTAAAAAATACCCCTTGGTTTTAATTATGTAGAGAAATGAGAAGTGTAAAAGGGTGACCCCACTCATATCTCACCCAAAGCACCTTCAGACTACCTCATTTACATTTAGTTCAACGTTTGTTCAGGCACAACTTGGGAGGAAGAAAAACCCCTGAAATTCTGTAAATGATCTTGCACTCTGCTGTCTCTGGACTCATTCATAGACTGGTGCTGAGGCAGGGCAGTCGGTTTCTCGGAGTAGATTTGCTGGTAGATCCAGAAGTCTTACCCTCTGCTTCTTCACACTGGTTAGAGAAGAGACTTCTACCATTTTCTTTCCCATATTTTCTAAATGTGTAGAATGGAGGGGAGCATTATATCCCTTACTTCCATTGTTCAGAGACTTCTACTCTTCACACATTCTTCCGTCCTCCATTCCCTCAGAAAGGCCTTTGTGCCTAAATACAGATGATGCTCAGTTGAGTGGTCCAGTAACACCATGTAACACTTTGAAATCATTTTAGGTAGTTAAGTTCTGTACTTTTGTCCTCTCATCTGTTTAACACTTTTATTAATAATTATTTTAATCTGAAGTATATGCAGAAAACCTGATGTTAGGAGAAAATGTTCAACAAATGTTTATTACTGAATGCATCGTGGGTGCTGGGCGTATCCAAAGGGGTATGATATTTCTAGGCTCTTATTATTTAGTAGGAAAAATAAAGCAAATTCACACATTAAGACAGTGTGAGACCATGAGGTACAATGTGCGGTTGGCATCTAGAGGAGGGGAAGAAACAAACAAAAAAGCCCAAACCCATTGCCGTCTAGTCAATTCTGACACATAGTGACCCTATAGGACAGTGGAACTGCCCCATAGGGTTTCCAAGGCTGTAGTCTTTATGGAGGGGCCTTGGTGATGTAGTGGTTAAAAGTCCAGCTACTAACCAAAAGGTCAGCAGTTCAAATCCACCAAGTGCTCCTTGGAAACCCTATGGGGGAGTTCTACTCTGTCCTGTAGGGTTGTTATGAATTGGAATGGACTCGACAGCAATGGGTTTTATCTTCATGGAAGCAGACTGCCATGTCTTTCTTCCATGGAGCAGCTGGTGGATTCGAACCATCGATGTCTTGGTTAGCAGCTGAGAAGGGGCAGAGCACAGGCTAAACCTTAAATTTTTAAAAAAACTCATTCTTTCCCCCTGATTATAAGAGCAGTGCATGTGTTTTATTGAAACACAGAATTGTATAATGATAAAAACATAATCCTCCTACCCAAACCTCGCTATTATTAACTTTGGTATATTCTATTTCCCTCTTGCCCCGTGGGATCATATACTATATGTAGTTTTTTTAACATTTTATTATGTTTTAAGTGAAAATTTACCCAGCAAATTAGTTTCCCATTCAACAATTCGTACACAGATTGTTCTGTGACATTGGTTGCTATCCCCGCAATATGTCAGCAGTCTCCCCATTTTCACCCTGCCTTCCCTGTTTCCATCCTTCCAGTTCCCCTGCCCCTCCTTGCCTTCTCATCCTTTCTTTTGGGCAAATGCTGCGTGTCTGGTCTTACATAGTTGATTGTTCTAAGGAGCACGTTCCTCACAGGCGTTACTGTTTATGTTATAGGTGGATGTATTATTTGGCTGAAAGGTGACCTCCAGAAGTGGCTTTATGACGTTCCAGGTTAAAAGGGTGTCTTAGGGCGATAGTCTTAGGGGTTCTTCAAGTCTATCAGTCCAGTAGTTCTGGTCTTTTTTTTTTTTTTTTTTATGAATTTGAGTTTTATTCTAAATTTTTCTCCCATTCTAATTGGACCTTTCTATTGTATTGCTGGTTAGAGTGGTCTGTAGTGGTAGCCAGGCACTATATATAGTTCTTTCTGTGGGCTACTTTCTTAAACTTCTTATTTTATCATCAGTATTTCTCTTGTCACTTAAAATTGTTTGAAAAAAAATTTTAATTGTTACACAATATTATATATCTATACCATAATTTTTGTTGGACATTTAGGTTGTTCACAACTTCTTTGTATTTTAGAAGAATTGTAATGAACCTCTTGCTAAATAAATATTTTTTCTCATCTCTGATCATTTTTGAGGACAGAGCCTAGAAGTAGAATCATTAAATCAGTATACATTTTTAAGGGTCTTGTCAAATTATTTTTCAGAGTGTTTCTACTTTTTAATTCTCATTAGCAGCATATGAGAATGCTCATTTTATCATAATTGCACCCATATTACTATGAGTAAAACATTTACTTTTTTGCTCATACGCTAAGCAGGAAAAGATAACTCATAGTCTGACCAAACCAATCCCATAGTCAGTTATATATCTTCATAAATTAAAAAAAAATTAGAGTAATACATTCATATGGTTAAAAACAGTGAGTACAGAACTCATTATAATTCCCAAACCTATGTGGCATAAGCGGTTTGTGATTAGCTGCTAACCTAAAGGTTGGCGGTTCAAAGCCATCCTGTAGCTCTGTGAGAGAAAGACCTGGTGAGTTGCTTCCATGAAGATTACAGCTAGGAAAACCCTATGCAGAGGTTTTAAAAACTGTTTTGGCTTTAGTCCTTTGAATGGTTATCTCCATATCTCTAAATGCTTATTCCACTACACTTATTCCAGTTTTTGAGTCAGTTTTAAAAAACCAAAAACCAAACCCATTGCCATTGAGTTGATTCTGACTCACAGTGACCCTATAGGACAGAGTAGAACTGCCCATTGACTGAGTTGGAATTGACTCCTTAGCAACTAACAGCAACAACATAGTTAGGTGTACAGTGTTAGGTTTCCGAGGAGCACCTGGTGGATTCGAACTGCTGACCTTTTGGTTAGCAGCTGTAGCACCTAACCACTATGCCACCAGGGTTTCCTAATCAGTTTTAGACATTATCTATTTGCATCTTCGTGTGGTAGATGAGGATTTAGCTCACACCTTCTCTCCAATCTCCACTTTCCTCTTGTTCCTGGTATACTCACGTAATTTGTCTAAGTTCCCCCACTAGGCATAGTCACTTACACATCCATGCTTAAAGCTCCATTTCTTGGTCTATAGACAGAATGATTTCTTGATCCTGGCTTTGTGAGATGAGCACATTAGTACTCCCACTCTTCTCTCTCTTTTCCTTCCCCTGATTCTAATTCATTTTGCCCCCTCCGTGTGTGGCAGAGACACAGAGGAGTAAGACAAGGGCCTTGCCGTTTAGGAGGTTTAATATGTTTATAGTTAGATGTAGGGATCCCTGGGTGGCATAAATGGTTAAGCACTCAACTGTTAGCCTGTAGGTGGGTGATTGAAACCCATCCAGAGAGGCCTTGGAAGATAGGCCCAGTGATCTCCTTCCAAAAGGTCACAGCCTTGAAAACCCAATGGAGCAGTTCTACTCTGCACACATGGGGTCGCCATGAGTTGGAATTGACTCCTCAGCAGCTAACAGCAACCACATAGTTAGTGTACAGTAAGGACAAAAAGTGGTAAGTATCAGAAAGGAGGCATGGAAAACTGTGGCAGTAGCACAGAGGAAGAAATGATTAGCCCTGAAAAGAAACCTTTGGTATGATTTGATGAACAATTTGGCATTTGAGTTGGACATAGACTATATAGAGATAGATTTATGCTGGGAAAATGCTAAACTTAATTTCTATCCACTTAAAGCAAATACTGGAAACCCTGGTGGTGTAGTGGTTAAGTGCTACGGCTGCTAACTAAAGGGGCGGCAGTTCAAATCCGCCAGGCACTCCTTGGAAACTCTATGGGGCAGTTCTGTTCTGTCCTGTAGGGTCGCTATGAGTCGGAATCAACTTGACGGCACTGGGTTTGGTTTGGTTTTGGTTTAAAGCAAATACTTAGAGCACTTTTTGATAAAATTCTTTTGTTTTTATAGGCCAGAAGGCTTTAGCTGATGCACAGATCCCTTATTCATCTGTGGAACAGGCATGTGTTGGATATGTTTACGGTATGTGGTAAACAATATGCACCCACTCCTCATCGACAAGGTTAGGTTCTAAAGACTAGGTCATTATGCAGAAATCGGCATTATGCAAAAATGAAGGATGACTGACTACATCATTATGTAACTGCCAAACCACTGAGAATCATGGCCCAGCCAAGGTGACACATAACCTTAACCATCACAGCCAGCGTTACTGTTGCCTCATACCTCAGCGTTTGTTACTCTCAGACGTATGTCATTAATGTGCAAAATAGCTGGGTAGTTGATTTTTTGATATCTTCATAATTGTGAAATGTTGGATAACGAGATAGTCGATAAGCAAGGAGTAGGTGTGTTCTAAAAATTATTCACCTAAATCTAGAAGCAGCTACGTAAACAACACAGGTATTTATGAATTTTAATTTTCGAACCTCAGGACTCTCAAAACCCATGGTTCACAATTTCCCTTATGTGGCAGCCTAGTTTAGTTTGTCATTATTGTCAAAATAGGAGATAAATTTAAAAACATTTTTAATATCTTTAAAAAAGAAGAAATTACCTATAGTTCTACCATGTAACGATAATTACTGTTCAGGAGATAAATTTTTGTTCTTTGTTATCTTAAAATATATATTTATTAACTTTTATGTAATAAATTTTTTTCATTAGACTTTTTCTGATTAGAAAAATAACATAACGATTGTTTTAAAAAAAAAGGAAAACACAAAAAAGCACAAGGAGAAATAAATTGCCTGTAATCCCATTATCTAGAGATTACCACCATTAGTTTTTTGGTATATATCCTTCAGTGTATGTATATGTGTGTGACTATGTATGCACAAGTTTCTCTTAAAGAAAATAGGGTCCTAGTATATGTTCTTTTTTGTAAACGGCTTTTCTCATTTTACTGTTGAACATTTCCTGTGTCATTAATTAAGCCGCCTTTTATGCCATCATTAACACTTTTCAATTAAGTTTTTTATTATTTTTGGAATAGATGATACATTTACATGGTTCAAAAATACAAAAGATGGGTGATTGTATAGTGGAAAGTCTCACTCTTACTCCTGTCTCCCTGTCTTGTGGCTCCCTCCCTACAGACAAGCAGTTTTACCAAATTCTAGTGTATCTGTCCAGAGGAAATTCATGCATGTACAAGCCAGTCCATGTGGATGTGTAATTTCTCTCTTCCCCTTTTGTTACATAAATTGTCACATAACATACACACTATTTCGTATCCTTTTTTTTTTTTTAATTATTCTTGATGACTATTCACCTTGGTCTTTTTTTTCTTTTCTTTTTTTAAATGACAGCATAGTGTACCACTGTATAGATGTGTGATAATTTGTTTAGCCCGTCTCCTTTTAGTGGATGTCCTGAGTCTTTTTACAACATTTAAAAAATAGTGATGTGTGTATATATATAAAAAAAGCTTTTGCAATTTTAACCATTTTTAAGTATACAATTCAATGACGTTAATTATATTCACCATGTTGTACAACCATCCCCACTACCATTTCCAAAAGTTTTATATCACCCCCAACAGAAACTCAGTATCTCTTAAGCAATACCTCCCAATCTGTCCCACCCCCTGTCCCTGGTAACCACTAATAAGCTTATCTCTATGCATTTGCCTATTTTTGATATTTCATGTAACTGGGATTGTACGATATTTGTCTTTTTCTATCTGACTTATTTTATTCAGCATAATGTTTTCATTATTTTTTTTTTTTGAAACCCTGGTGGCGTAGTGGTTAAGTGCTACGGCTGTTAACTAAGAGGTCAGCAGTTCGAATCCGCTAGGCGCTCCTTGGAAACTCTATGGGGCGCTTCTACTCTGTCCTGTAGAGTTGCTATGAGTCAGAATTGACTCGACGGCAGTGGGTTTAACGTTTTCAAGATTCTTTGATGTTGTAGCATAAAGAAAACTTCATTTCTCTTTATGACTGATTAATATTCCATTGTATGTATATACCACATTGTGTTAATTCATTCATTTGTTGAATACTTGAGCTGTTTGCCTTTTTTGACTATTATGCTTAATAATGCTACAGTGTTTTATAGCATTTTTGATGATTGCATGATATTCTCGTCTTGTGGATCTACTGCAGTTTATTTAGTTGTAGTAATGGTATCCTGTTCTTGGAAATTTTAAGTTATTTCTAATTTTTAGGTTTTATAAAAAGTTGCAGCAAACATTGCTATAGATGAATCTTGTTCATATCCATGATTATTTCCTTGAGGTCTCAAGAGAGCAAGAGTATTCTAGAAGGGAAATTTACTGGGTCAAAGGAATGCAAAATATATTTGTTGAAATGGAGATCCTGAACCCTGCTATTTTTCCTGAAGACCCCTAGAGAGCCTGTCCCTCCAGATATTCCTGTCATACTGCTTCAGCGTGTCTTACTTGGTGGTCATGTTGCTTGGAAGAGGGAGTCAGAAGTGTGCTCAACTCAGAGCACCATTTTCTTGGAATGCCCTGCCACATACGATCTTTTACAATTTTTGAAATTGTGGAATCTTTATATGAAAAGAAAATCAGGGCCTTTTAAATAATCAATTGGCAAAGTTTTAAAGATTTATGTCTGACAGTCAACGAAATATTGCTTCCTTTTTCATGTAGTCCTAGACAGATTGCATTGTTTGCTATTACCTGGTCATTTCTCTGTTATCTTACCTCTGTGTGTGTGGCTAATTGCCTCCATGAACAACTGTCTCCTTTGGCATGAGACCAGAAGAACTGGATGGTGCCTGGCTACCATTACTGAACATTTTCATGAGAGATTCCATAGAAGAATCCTGATCAAAAAGGGGAAAATGTAGAACAGAATTACAAATTCTCATGGACTTAAGACTTCCTGGGGTCATGAAGGTTGACTGTTGAAACTCTTGCCCTAAGATAATCTTCAAAACTTAAGCCCAGAATAACCCCTGAAGTCTTCTTAACACCAAGCAATATTTTAACTAGTAAAGAATTGTGCTCCTTTAAGATCTATCTATATGGGATCATATTGATAACAGCAACTTGTAAGATTAGATACGAACCTTAGGGAGCAGTGAATTTATGTTAATGGGGGAGGGGTAACTCAGAAAAGGAGGGTGAGAATGGTTACACAACTCGAAGAACGTAAAACTGTTGAATTGGTGTATGTTTTATTGTGTATAGTCTTGACAGCAACAGCAAAGTAAATAAAATTATATAAAAATAAAAATAAAAAAATTCACTTATATTTTATGACTTGAGAATTTTTTTATTTGCAGAGTAATTGATGCTTAATGCTAAAACTGTTTCTGCATAAGATGTCAATAGTGTATTTATTGTCCTGCCCATGTTGTATGCTAGGCAAAGGTATAAGACTGAGAAAACCATAATGGAGTATTATGTTGCAGTGCAGCTGCATAATTCCTGGGCTATGGGTATTAAAAATTTTTGTTTCCTTTCTATACAGGTGATTCTACCTGTGGGCAGAGGGCTATCTATCACAGTTTGGGACTGACTGGAATTCCTATAATCAATGTCAACAATAACTGTTCCACTGGTTCTACTGCTTTGTTCGTTGGTCGGCAGCTGGTTCAGGGAGGTGAGGAGTGCTTATTTGTTTAGTGTATTTAAATAAATGTAGGGTCATTGTCCCCTTTTAATCATTTTTCCACATAGTCATCGGACGGATTTCTTTATAATATATTTCTTGTCTTAGTTAACTAGTGCTGCCTTAACAGAATAACCAGAGGTGGGTAGCGCTGACTAACAGAAATTAATTTTCTCACAGTTCTAGTAGTAGAATGTCCAGGTCGGGTCCTGGGCCACGTGGATTCCTTCTGTGAGCCTCTCTCCTTGTTTCTGGCGTCTGCAGGCGATCCTTGGCATTCCTTTGCTTGTAGACAAGCCATCCATGCTGTCCGTCTTCTCACTGTGTGTGTCTCTGTGTCTATTCTCGTCTTTTTATAACTTAGAAATGATTACGTTTAGGATCCACCCTAAACTGCTATGACCTCATTAACACAATAAAAGAAAACCCTATTTCCAAATAGGATCACATTCATAGGTACAAAGGCCAGGAGTTCAGCACATTTTTTGGCAGGACCCAATTCAGTCCATCTTTTTAAGAAATCACAGGTTTATTGAGATACAATTCACATACCATAAGATTCACCCCTTTAAAATGTACAGTTCATTGGTTTTTAGTATAGTCAGAGAGTTGTGTAACCGTTACCACATCCAATTTTAGAACATTTTCATCATCCCCAAAAGAAACCCCATACCTATTAGCAGTCACTCTCCATTCTCCCTTCCTTCTAGCCCCTGTCAACTACTAATCTACTTTCTGACTCTAGGAATTTACTTATTCTGAACAATATAAGTGGAATCATACAATTTTGTATCTGGCTTCTTTCTCTTAGCATAATGTTTTCAAAGGTCATCCATGTTGTACCATGTATCAGTACTTTATTCCTTTTTATGCCCAAATAATATTTCATTGTATGGATATACCACATTTTATCTGTTTTTCAGTTGATGAACATTTGGGTTATTTCCACTTTTTGGCTGTTATGAATAATGCTGCTATGAACATTTGTGTACAATTTCTTTTGTGGCCATATGTTTTCAGTTCTTTTGGGTATAGATCATATTTTCAAATATTCCAGGATTTTTTTTAGGCCCTCTATTCTGTTGCACTGATTTTGGTGTTTGTCTTTCAGTATATATGTATATGTGTGAATATGTGTACATAACAATTTTCTCTTGAAATAGAATTCTAGTATATATACTTTTTGTAACCTGCTTTTCTCACTTTACTACCGAACATTTCCCATGTTATTAAGCCTTCTTTTATGCCATCATTAACATTTTTCAGTTAAATTTATTATTATTTTTAGAATAGGTAATACATTTATATAGCTCAAGGAACCCTGGTGGCACAGTGGTTAAACTCTTAGCTGTTAACTGGAAGGTTGGCGGCTTAAACCACCAGTTGTTCTGTGGGAAAAAGTCTGCTTCCATAAAGATTTATAGCCTTATTATGCTGAGTGAAATTAGTTGCAAAAGGACAAATATTGTATGAGACTGCTATTATAAGAATGCAAGAAATAGTTTAAACACAGAAGAAAATATTCTTTGGTGGTTATGAGGATGGGGAGGGAGGGAAGGAGGGAGAGGGGTATTGACTAATTAGATAGTAGACAAGAACTATTTTAGATGAAGGGAAAGACAACACAGAATACAGTAGAAATCGGCACAACTGGCCTAAACCAAAAGCAAGTAAGTTTCCTGAATAAGCCGAATGCTTCAAAGGCCAGCGTAGCAGGGGTGGGGGTCTGGGGACCGTGGTTTCAAGGGACATCTAGGTCGATTGGCATGATAAAATCTATTAAGGTAACATTCTGCATTCCACTTTGGTGAATGGTGTCTGGGGTCTCGAATGGTAGCAAGTGGCCATCTAAGATGCATCAATTGGTCTCAACCCACCTGGAGCAAAGGAGAATGAAGAACACCAAAGACACAAGGTAACTATGAGCGCAAGAGATAGAAAGGGCCACATGAACCAGTGACTACATCATCCTGAGACCGGACGAACTAGATGGTGCCCGGCTACAACCGATGACTGCCCTGACAGGGAACACAACAAAGAATCCCTGAGAGAGCAGGAGAACAGTAGGATGCAGACCTTAAATTCTCTTAAAAAGACCAGACTTAATGGTCTGACTGAGACTAGAAGGACCCTGGAGGTCATGGTCCCCAGACCTTCCGTTAGCCCAAGACAGGAACCATTCCCAAATTCCCAAAGCCAACTCTTCAGACAGCGATTGGACTGGACTATAAGATAGAAAATGATACTGGTGAGGAGTGAGCTTCTTGGGTCAAGTAGACACATGAGACTATGTGGGAAGCTCCTATCTGGAGGGGAGATGAGAAGGCACAGGGGGACAGAGTCCGGCTGGCTGAATGGACACTGGGAATACAGAGTGGAGAGAAAGAGTGTGCTGTCTTATTACGGGGAGAGCCGTATATAAATTTTTGTATGGGAGACTGACTTGATATATGAACTTTCACTTAAACAATAAAGAATGATCTCTTTAAAAAAAAAAAGATTTACAGCCTTGGAAACCGTGATTGGTGGTTCTATTCTGTCCTGTAGGATTGCTATGAGTTGGAATAGACTTGGCAGCAATGGGTTTGGGTTTTGTTTTTTACATAGTTCGAAAATACAAAAGATGGGTGATTGTTGATTACTGTTCCATTACCCAGTGTTCTCATTATTGGCGCTTTATAATGTCTTGCTGTTTAATAATGCCAGTGTCTCCTGTCATCTTTTTTTTTTTTTTAAGAAAAATGTTGTCAATTCCATTATATTTTTCTTTCAATTGAACTTTGATATCATCTTACAGGTGCCCCTTCTTTCCAAAAACATTCTATTGAGATTTTGATCCTGATCCTTTTCATTTTGTTTTAATTAACATTTTAAAATTCAGAATTAGGTGTTTGTTTCTCACTGAAACGTATTTCTGTATTAATAAAAAATTTAACATATTGAGAATCAAAAGAATTAAACACCTTGATTTTTCTTATCTAGAAGCATATCAATTTTTTTCTCTACTATTTTTTACTTATTAAAAATTTTGTAGGATTATATGTTTTTAATTTCATATAAATTATCATACTTGTTTAAATTCAAGTATTTAATGACATTTTATTTGGGGTATCTAGAAATTTGATTTTTTAAAAAACTTTCTTTTAAGGTGTGGCAGATTGTGTCTTCACTCTTGGGTTTGAGAAGATGGAGAAGGGAGCAGCTGGAATGAAAGTAAGTGTCTCTGTGTCTATTCTAGTCTTTTTATAACTCAGAAATGGTTAGGTGAGAACCAGGACTGTTGCTTTTAACTTCCCAGTGCAAAGGGCAAAGTAGGCATTTTATCCCCAGGTATTTAGAATGACAGATGCCAAGCTTTTATGAGTGTGTGTATGCATGTGCACAAGTGTTTGAAAACATATACAGATTTTTATAGCTACTTCTTAACATTTTCATGGCCTACGCTATGGGAGTGCTTGTCTTAAAAATGTTATTTTCCTTGTTGTAAAAGCCCTAGAAAATTGAAGAATAAAGAAAGAAATAGAGAAGAAGTAATCACCTGTAATGACAATCATCATTAATGATTTACTAATTTAACAAAAAAATAGTTGAGATTATGCTGTACATATAATTTGATATCCCTCATTTGTCATTTAACATTATAATTTTAGTATTATTTCATGTTAAAAATAACTTGTAAGTAAATTTTCGATGACTGCATTACAGTTTATCCCATGGCTGTATTGTAGTTTACTTAATGTTGCTCCTGTTTTGGGTGTTTAGATTATTCTTATCATTGTAAATTATACAGTGATGAACACGGAGCCCTGGTGACACAGTAGTTAAAAGCTAGGCTGCTAAAAAGGTCAGAAGTTCGAAACCACCAGTCACTCCTTGGAAACCCTATGGGGCAGGTCTACTCTTTACTATAGGATCGCCATGAGTCGAGTTCGACTTGATGGCAACAGGTTTTTGGTTTTTATGATAAACATAATTTCAATAGTATTTTTTTCATAACTTTTATTATTTTCTTAGGATAGATTCCAAAGTGGTATTATTCAGTAAATTATATGAGCTTTTTCTTTTAAAGAATGATGGTTTTATTACTTTGAAAAAAGGATATATGCTGGTTATGAAGAAACTCCAGCAATATGGGAATGTATAAAGAAGAAAAAAGAAGTCTCCCAATATCCCACTATTCTCCCAATATTCCACTATCGTTAGGATCTAGTGAGCAGTATGTTACGCATTTCTATATGTGTACTTCTAGATGAAAGGATAGAAATAATTTTAGATAAAAGGATCATATTTTATGTACTATTTTCAACAAAGGTGTTCGATTTAATTTTTCTCAAATTTAACCAAAGAAAAAGAAACTGTAATGCAACTGAGGAACATCATAAAAATTTTTCTTTACCACTAAAAGTATTTCCAAAAATACACCTTTACAGCTAGGAGAAAAACAGGAAAAATTTGAGGTTGAAGTAATTTTTTAAAACTACATTTCAACTTTAGACAGTTTTTATTAACTACTCTGAAGAGGAAATTAGCACATTTTAACATCCTTCTACTCCCTCCCCAACTCCTATTTTTGTTAGTTATTTGTTTTTACATTAACAAAGTTTATAGCATGTATATTCTTTTATAACCATAATTCCCCCAATTGATTAATTTTTATCCATATTTAAATGGCTTAATTTTTCACTACTGTTTTTAAATATTTTTTCATTATAAGTTATTAATTTTCATTCTCTTTTGTTTGGTTGGATTTTAGCATTTAGTAGTAGTAGTAAAATTTTTGTTAGTATTATAAACAATTCATTAATTATTTCTAGGATAGAAGTGGAATTGCTGAGTCAAAGATATGTTGGCAATTAGTTGATATGTTGTGTTAGTTGACATCTAATCGATTCTGACTCATGGCAACCCTATGGGTGCAGAGTAGAACTTGCTCCATAGGGTTTTCAAGGCTGTGACCTTTCGGAAGCAGATCGCCAGCCCTGTCTTCCCATGTGCCCCTCGGTGGGTTTGAACTGCCAACCTTTTGGCTGGTAGTTGAGCGCTTAACCATTTATACCAAAACACTTTTAATGATTTGTTTTATCAGAAAGATTATGGTATTTTGTGTTTTCACCAGAAGTGTATGAGAGTACCTGTTTTATTGTTTTACTCCATACCCTTCTCAACAGTGTCCATTATTCTTTTTGAATCTTTGACAGTTTGTTAGGAGAAGTAATATGCCATTGCTTTTTTAATTTGTACTTCTTTGATTAATATTGAGGCTGAGGCCTTTTCTGTTTGTTTCTAAACTTGTTATCACCATTGCCATAGGATTATGGAGCTAAACTCTGGAAACTTTTTACTTGATCGAGACAGTGTTCTCCAAAATTCAGAAGAGTAAAAACAAATAAATAACTTCTCTTTCATTTAACCATAAACTAGAAGATCTTAATCACGTTTGTATGTTTTAGAAAATAAGTAGGTCTAGGTTATTATAGAAATAATTGGTAATTTTTTGGTTTCTTTTTTTCTTTTACAACTTTATTGAGATGAATTTCACACACCGTAAAAATTCACCTGTATTTAGTGTATACTTTATTGTTTTTTAGCATATTCACAGAGTTGTGAAAGCATCACCACAATGCTCGTACATACAGGGTTTCTTTTGGGAAGGTTTTTAACTACCAGTTCAATTTCTTTAGTAAATATTACTATTTAGGTTATGTATTCTTTTCTTGAGAGCTTTGATAGTTGTGGCCTTCAAAAAATTTGTCCGTTTTATCTAAATTGTTAAATTTCTTGGCAAAAAGTTCATATTATTCCCTTAGTATCCCTTTAAAGTAGGATCTGTAGCCATGTCCTTTTTCTTCTTCTGAAGGTAATTTTTGCCTTCTCTCTTTTTTCCATGACTAAAGGTTTGTTGAAAGGTTTATTAGTTTTATTAATCTTCTCAAAAGACCACCTTTTTTTTCATTGATTTCTCTCTATTATATTTCATTGCTTTTTGCTCTGATCTTTAACATTTCTTTTCTTCTACTTTGGATTTAATTTGCTCTTCTAGTTTCCTAAGTTGGAAGCTTAGGTCACTGATTTTAAACCTTTATTCTTTTCTAATATGGGCATTTAATGGTATAGATTTCTTTCTAAATATGGCTTAAACAGAATACCACAAATTTTGTTATGCTGTGTCTTTGTTTTCATTTAGTTCAAATTATTTTGTAATTTTAGTTGTGATTTCTTTTTTGACCCATGAGTTAGAAGTGTATTGCTTAGTTTCCAAGTGTTGAGGCATTTTCCAGATATCTTTGTTACTTATTTCTATTTTAATTCTTGTGATCAGAGACTGTACTTTGTTATGATGTGAATACTTTTTAATTTATTGAGATTTGATTTTTGGCTCAGGATATGGTTTCATTTTGGTGAATAGGCCATGTGTACTTAAAAAGAATATGTACTCTATTTTATTGGGTGGACTGTTCTATAAGTGCTAATTCAGTCCAGTTTGTTGATAATGTTGGTTACGTCCTTGATATCTTTGCTCATTTTCTACTCGTTCTGTGAATTATTGAGAGGGTGGTATTGAGATCTCCCATTATATTGGGGATTTGCCTATTTATTCTTTCAGTTCTATCAGTTTTTGTTTCACGTATTTTGGAGCTCTAATATTAGGTATATAAACATTTAGGATTATTATGTCCTCTTGATAAATTAACTCCTTCATTATGAAATAACCATCTTTATCCCTTATAATATTCTTTGATCTTGTATTTAGTTTGTCTGATGGCAACATAGTAACTCCAGCTTTTTCTTTTTTATTAGAATTAGAATAGTATATCTTTTTTCATCCTTTGACCTATTCTGGTTGTTTTATTTGAATTGGGTTTTTGTAGGCTGCGTATAGTTGGGTCTTGTTTTTAGCACTGTAATAATCTCTGCCTTTTAATTTAGGGGTTTATACCCTTCATGTAATGGTTATTGATACAGTTGGGTTTAAATTAGTGGTTTGCTGGAACTGGTGTGTACTGGCTTATACCAGCTTGCAAATCCAAATATGCACATGTTGTTCCACCTTTGCTTTCAGGGACATCGTATTAATAGATTCAAATTGGCCATGGTGGGAGTATTTACATCACAAAAATTGGCAAATGCTACTAATCAGGGCTTTTCCTCCCACAAAATGTTATTAAACATTTAACAGGACACTACTTTATTTTTCTTTTTTTATTTATTGTGCGTTAGGTGAAAGTTAACAGCTCAAGTTAATTTCTCATACAAAAAATTTGTACATATATTATTATGTGACCCTGGTAGCAATTCCTGTAATGTAACATCACATTCCTCCTTTCCACCCTGGGTTTCCCATGTCCCTTCAACTAGCTGCTGTCCCTTTCTGCCTTCTCATCCTGCCTCCAGAGAGGAACTGCCCATTTAGTCTCATGTATCTACTTGAACAAGAAGCACATTCTTCATGAGTATTATTTTATGTTTAGGTTTTAGTTCTCAGTTAACAGAGAGCTCGGGATCCGTGTCTTCGGGGGTTCTTCTAGTCTCAGTCGACCATTAAGTCTGATCTTTTTATGTGAATTTGAGTTCTGCACCACACTTTACTCATGCTCTGCAAGGAGCTGTCTGTTGTGTTCCCTGTCAGGGTGGTCATTGGTGGTAGCCGAGCACCATCTAGTTCTTCCAGTCTCAGGCTGAATGGAGTCGCTGGTTTATGTGGCCCTTTTGTCTCTTGGGTTAATATTGTCCTTGTGTCTTTGGTGTTCTTCATTCTCCTTTGCTCCAGGTGGGTTGGGACCAATTGATGTATCTTAGATGGTCGGCACAAGCTTTTAAGACCCCAGACGCCACTAAGTATGCTACTTTCTGAGTATCACTTTGTCCTAATCGTAATTTGCTTCTTTTCTCAAACACCCAAACTTATTTCTGCCTTAAAGCCTTTGTTCTTATTGTGCCCTCTGCCTAGAATATTCTTCTTCCAAGGTTATCCAGGGGGCTTGCTCCCTTACCTCTCATATCCTTAATCAAATATCACTTTATCAGTGAGACCTCCCCTGACTACTGTTTATAAAATGATGCTTCCAATCTTCAGTCTCTGTCCCCTTACTTAGATTTATTCTTCTTTATAGCATTATTTTCATTACTGATGTTGATGCTGATGTAGATCAAAATGAAGATCAAAGACTACAGGCTTCAGGATAGATTACACCTCAACATAAAGAAAACAAAAATCCCCACAACTGGACCAATAAGCAACATCATGATAAATGGAGAAAAGATTGAAGTTGTCACAGGCTTCATTTTACTTGGATTCACAATCAGTGCTCATGGAAGCAGCAGTCAAGCAATCAAACAACGTATTGCATTGGGCAAATCTACTGCAAAAGACCTCTTTGAAGTGTTAAAAAGCAAAGATGTCACCTTGAGAACTAAGTGTACCTGACCCAAGCCGTGGTATTTTCAATTACCTCATATGCCTGTGACAGCTGGACACTAAATAAGGAAGAATGAAGAACTGATGCCTTTGAATTATGGTGTTGGTGAAGAATATCGAATATACATACTGTGGACTGCCAGAGGAACAAACAAATCTGTCTTGGAAGAAGTACAGCCAGAATGTTCCTTAAAAGCGAGGATGATGAGACTTTGTCTCATGTACTTTGGACATGTTATCAGCAGTGACCAGTCCCTGGAGAAGGACATCATGCTTGATAAAATAGAGGGTCAGTGAAAAAGAGGAAGATTGCCAATGAGATGGATTGACACAATAGCTGCAACAATGGGTTCAAACACATGAACGATTGTGAGGATGGCACAGGACTGGGCAGTGTTTCATTCTGTTGTACATAGGGTCGCTATGAGTCAAAACCAACTCAATGGCGCCTGACAACAACAACATAGTATTATTATTTATATTTTTGTTCCCATTACCCTTTCTCTTGTCTCCCAGTATCAATGCCAGATGAGCAGGGACTTTATCTATTTTGTTCACTGTTCTGCCTTGGATAGTTTACTGGCACATACTGGATGTTCAGTAACTATTTCCTGAAAGAATTAATACCTCTTTGGTCACTTGATTCTTTTTTCCTTCTCTCCATATTTCCCTGCAAAGCATTTACTGACTTTATTCATGTTGGCCATATTTTCCTTTTTTAATACTTATTTATTTTTATTATTGTACTTTAGATGAAGGTTTACAGGACAAACTAGCTTCTCGTTAAACAATTAGTACACATACTATTTTGTGACATTGGTTACCAGCCCTGCGACATGTTAACGCTCTCCCCTTCTCGACCTTGGGTTCCCTGCTACCAGGTTTCCTGTCCCCTCCTGCCTTCCAGTTCTTGCCCCTGGCCTGGTGTGCCCTCTTAGTCTCATTTTGTTTTATGAGCCTGTCTAATCTTTGGCTGAAGGGTGAACCTCCGGAGTGACTTCATTACAGAGCTAAAAGAGTTACTGGAGGTCATACTCTGGGCTTCCCTAGTCTCTGTCAGGCCAGTAAGTCTGGTCTTTTTTGTGAGTTAAAATTTTGTTCTACATTTTTCTCTAGCTTTGTCCAGGGCCCTCTATTGTGATCCCTGTCAGAGCAGTCCATGGTGGTAGCCAGGCACCATCTAGTTATGCTGGACTCAGTCAGGTAGAGGCTGTGGTAGTTGTGATCCATTAGTCCTTTGGACTAATCTTTCTCTTGTGTCTTTGATTTTCTTCATTCTCCCTTGCTCCAGACGAGGTGAGACCAGTGGAGTATCTTAGATGGCCATTCACAAGCTTTTAAGACCCCAGATGCTACTCACCAAAGTAGAATGTAGAACATTTTCTTTATAAACTATTGTGCAGGTTGAGCTAGATGTTCCCAGAGACCATGGTCCCCAGAGCCCTCAGCCCAGTCATTTGGTCCCTCAGTGAGGTTGGATGTGTCTATGTAGTGTCCATGATCTTGGCTTGTACAAGTTGTGCTGGCTTCCCCAGTATTGTGTACTGTCTTACCCTTCACCAAACTTACCGCTTATCTATTGTCTATCCAGTGTTTTTCCATCCCATCCTTCCCCTCCTTGTAACCATCAAAGATTGTTTCTTTCTGTGTGTAAACCTTTTCATGAGTTTTCATAGTAATTAATGGTCTCACACAATATTTGTCCTTTTGCAATTGACTTATTTCACTCTGCATAATGCCCTCTAGATTCATCCATGCTTTGCAGTTTCATCATTGTTTCTTATCATTGAGTAGTACTCCGTTGTGTGTACATACCATAGTTTGTTTATCCATTCATCTGTTAATGGGCATCTGGGTTGTTTCCATCTTTTTGCTATTGTGAACAATGCTGCAGTGAACATGGGTGTCCATATGTCTATTTGTGTGATGGCTCTTGTTTCTTTAGGATATATTCCTGGGAGGGGGGATTGCTGGATTATATGGTATTTCCATTTCTAGCTTTCTAAGGAAGCGCCATATCATTTTCCAAAATGGTTATACCATTCACATTGGCCATTTTTGATTTACTCTGCTTTTAGTATAAACAAATGCCTTAGTAACACTGCAGTAGTTGAAAGAGACAGTTATCTTGTCAGCTACTTTTTAAATTTTGTTTTTTCTCCTTTTTTAGTTTTCAGATAGGACCAATCCAATTGATAAACATCTTGAGGTCATGATCGATAAATATGGAATGTCTGCACACCCAGTGACTTCTCAGATGTTTGGAAATGCTGGAAAAGAGCACATGGAAAAATATGGTATGATAGAAAAACTTTAAGGCTCATTATACATGAGATGAAAACAATATGTATTTATTAAAGAACTGTGGTAGGTGCCACAATATGTAAAATGTAAAATGGTTTTTTAATTAAGTTGAAGAAAGTCCCTGTAGAATTTATTTGGAGAGTTAAAATAATTATGTATAAGACATCATATGGGAAGTACCTAGAATGCTCCATAATAAAAAATTGGTAGAAGTAATATAAATCTTTAATCCTTTAATCATGGAGTGTGAATTGAGAATCATCACTTCTGAATATGATAATCAAACTTAAAGCTTGCTCTTGGGAGTACGTTTATACCGCCAAATTTCATTCTTAGTGCTTGAATTCATTAGGAGTCTGTTATTATCTGCTATTCTACAGTGTTTTATGTGGTTAAAACTCTATAGTTGATTATTATACAGTTGGTAAAGATTCCAGCTATTTGACTGATGGGCAATGATTTGGCCTGTTTTAGACATTTAACTCAAGCATGGGATAGTGCAGGTAGAGTCTTTTCTATTGTATTATCCTCAACCAGTGCCTTGTTGTATATTGTGAGATAATAAAGACAAAATCACCTTTGAAAGTTTGGCATTCCTATTCTTTGCAGGAGAAAAAAAATCCCAGGTTTAATAGCCAGGGTCAAGTAATCTGAAAGGAAAGAAACCTTAGAGGAAGAATGATGAGGTGGCATGGAGGAGCACTGCTGATTTTTGTCTGTGGGAGTTTTCTTTCTTATAGACATTTCTTACCATTTTTTTTCAAGTCCATTCCAGTCTGGCTTCCTTTCTTTTTCAAGGCTACCAATAACCGCCATGTTGCCATATTCAGTCCTAATTTAATAGACTTTCAGCCTTATTAGCCCCGAATGACCACTTGTCTTGAAACATTCCCCTTTCTTGGCTTCTGTGACACTTTATTCTCCTGGATTTTCTCTCACCTCTTTGGCTATTTCTTCTGCTTTTCAATTAAATAATTCCTTAAAAAATTACCTAGCTCTCATAATATTCCAAGTATTATTCTAGGCCCTGGAATATAGCAATGTATCAGTTAGCTATTGCTGTGTAACAAACCATCCCAAAACTCAGGGATTTTAAATAGCATTTATTTTTATAGTTCACAGGTTTGTGGGTTGGCTGGGTATTGACTGACCTAAACTGGGTTCAGCTTTTTGCTCGGTTTCCTCATATGACTACAGATGGGTTGGATGCTCTGTTCTAGTCTAGCTTGGCTGGGTCAGCTCTGCTCCCTGTGTTTCTCATCCACTTCCTGGTACCAGAGGCCAGCCCTGTCATGTCCTTCTCATGGTAATGACAGAGCACAAGACAGTAATCTGAAACATGCAAGGCCGTGTGAAATTTAGGCTTAGAACACACAGACTGTCACTTCTGCCTCATTCTGTTGACCAAAGCAAATCACATGGCGAAATTCAGAGTCAAGGGTGTGGGAAATATACTCTACTCCTTTTATGTGAGGAAAGTGTAAAGTCAGACATATAAGAGGGAAAAAAGAATTAGGGCCATTAATGCATTCAGTCACAAGCACTAAACAAGCAGATGAGATGTGAGGTTTTTGCTCAAATTTCTAGCAGAGAAGAGACAGTAATGTATGAAATAAAATAATTTCAGTTATAAGTCCTGTGAAGGAACTAAAACAAGTAATATGATTACAGTGGGGGGGGATGGTATTAGGATGGTCAGTGATGGCCTCTCAAAGGAAGTGACTTTTGAGCTGAATAATGAAGAGTCAGCCATGTAGGAGAAGTCCTCTAGGGGAATAGCGAGGCAGAAAGAACAACAAAGGCCCTGACTGAGGAATGAGCTCTGTAGGCTAACGAATGGCCAGACCGGTTGGATTTTAGGCAGTGAGAGAGAAAATGGGTAGAAGGATGATGTCAGATGAATAGCTCATGTTCAGCTTTGTAGATTATAGTAAGGACTTTAAATGTTGTTCTAAGTACAATAAGTTTTAAGCAGAGGACTGACAGATGACTTTGGGTAATTTGGTCCTGAGATCCTTCCCCTTATACTTTCTCCCTAGGTGAGCTTGTCCATTCCCTTAGCTTTAATTACCACCACTGTGCTGGTCACTCCCAGGCTTGAATCTCTAGTCCACACCTCTTTTCTGTGCTCTACATGTATATATACAATTGGCTTCTTGGCATTTCTGTTTGCATATCTAACAGGCGTCTTAAACGTGTTCCAAAGCAAGCTCTTAATTCTGTTCTCGCATTGTCTCAAACTTACTCCCAACTCAGTAAGTGGTACTTCCGTCTACTCAGATGCTCAAAGCAGAAAAATGAGTCATCTTTGCCCTTTCTCCCTCCCTTTTCCAACTCCATTCACTCACTATGTCCTATCACTTCTACCTCCAAACTATTGTTTTTTCCTTTCAAATTCCTTCCATTACCACATCTCTCACCCTAGACCGAAGTTTTTCAAACTGGGTAAAACCTGATGCAAATTGTGAAACAAGTTAATGAGTTGAGCCCAGCTTTTTTTTTTTTAATCTAAAATTTGTTGTTGTTCTATTATATAACTCAAATATAGAGAAAATGCACAAAACATAATGTATAGCTTAGTGAATTCTCACAAAACTGATAGCTGTGGAGCCACCATGCAGCTCAGAAATAGAATGTTACAAACACCCCAAAATCCTCTCTGTAACAGGTTTTAGTTTTTTATGTATCAAATCATACTGTGTACAAATGATGACAGCTTTATTTCTTCCTTTCCAATCCTTAGGCATTTTATTTTATTTTTTGTTTCATTTCTTAAATTGTCTTTGTTATTAGGTGCCACCGAGTCGGATCTGACTCATAGCGACTGTATGTATAGTGGAGTGAAACACTGCCTGGTCCCGTACCGGCCTCACAATCATTGCTATATTTGAACCCATTGTTGCAGCCACTGTGTCATTCCATCTTGTTGAGGGTTTTTCTCTTTTTCGCTGACACTCTACTTTACCAAGCATGATGTCCTTCTGCAGGAATTGGTTCCTCCTGATAATATGTCCAAAGTATATGAGATGAAGTCTCCTCATCCTTGCTTCTAAGTGTGTTCTGGCTGTACTTCTTTCAAGATAGATTTGTTCATTCTTCTGGCAGTCCATGATATATACAATATTCTTTGCCAGCACCATAATTGAAAGGCATTGATTCTTCTTTGGTCTTCCTTATTCATTGTCCAGCTTTTACCTGCATATGAGGCAATTGAAAATACCATGGCTTGGGTCAGGTGCACCTTAGTCCTCAAGGTGACATCTTTGCTTTTTAACACTTTAAAGAGATTTTTTGCAGCATATTTGCCCAGTGAAATACAGTGTTTGGTTTCTTGACTGCTCCCTCTATGGGCATTGATCGTGGGTCCAAGTAAGATGAAATCCTTGACAACGCCAGTATTTTTTCCATTTTTCATGATGTTGCTTATTGGTCCAGTTGTGAGTTTCTATTTCCTTTATGTTGAGGTGTAATCTATACAGAAGGCTGTAGTCTTTGATTTCATCAGCAAGTGCTTCAGGTCTTCTTAGTTTTCAGCAAGCAAGGTTATGTCATCTGCATATCAAAGGTTGTTAATGAGTCTTCCTCCCATCCTGATGTTGCGTTCTTTATACAGTCCATCTTCTTGAATTATTTGCTCAGCCTAAAGGTTGAATAAGTGTGGTCAAAGGATAGAACCCTGACGCACACGTTTCTTGCTTTTAAGCCATGAAGTGCCACCTTGCTTTATTCAAACGACTGCCTCTTGGTGTTTGTACAGGTTCCTCATGAGCATGTGTAAGTGTTCTGGAATTTCCATTCTTTGCATTGTTATCCATAATTTGTTAAGATCCACATAGTTGAATGCCTTTGCATAGTCAATAATTAACATAGATAAACATTGTTCTAGTACTCTCTGCTTTCAGTCAAGATCCAGCTAACAGCAGCAGTGATAGCCCTCATTCCATGTCCTGTTTTGAATCCGGCTTGAATTTCTGGCAGCTCCATGTGGATGTACTGCTGCAACGGTTTTTGAATTATCTTCAGCGAAATTTTACTTGCGTGATATTAATGATACTGTTCAATAATTTCTGTGTTTGGTTGGATCACCTTTCTTTGGAATAGGCACAAATACAGATCTCTTCCAGTTAGTTGACCAGGTAGCTGTTTTCCAGATTTCTTAGCATAGACAAGTGAGTGCTTCCGGCGTTGCATCCACTTGTTGAAGCATCTCAGTTGGTATTCTGTCATTCCTGGAGCCTTGTTTTTTGCCAGTGCCTTCAGTGCACCTTGAACTTCCCCCTTCAGAACCATTAGTTCTTGATCATATACTACCTCCTGAAACGGTTGAACATTGACCACTTCTTTTTGGTACAGTGACTGTGTATTACTTCCATCTTCTTTTGATGTTCCTTGCATCATTCACTATTTTACCCATAGAATCCTTTGGTATTGCAACTCAAGACTTGAGTTTTTCCATCAGTTCATTCAGCTTGAGAAATGCTGAGCATCCTTTTCCCTTTTGGCTTTCTAACTCCAGGTCTTGCGCATGTCATTAGAATACTTTGTTTACTCAAGCTGCCCTTTGAAATCTTCTGTTCAGCTCTTTTACTTCATCATTTCTTCCATTTGCTTTAGCTACTCTGTGTTCAAGCGCAAGTTTGAGAGTCTCTTCTGACATCCATTTTGATCTTTTCTTTCTTTCCTGTCTTTTAAATTGTCTAGGTCCTCCAATATGATGTTATTTAGAGGAGATGATACTAGACATGTTGTCTTGTTCCTAATTTCAAAGAAAAACTTTTAGAGTATCATTACTAAATATGTTTGCTGATACTCTTTATGAGATTTATGAAGTTCCCTTTTATCCCTGTTTTGTTAAGAGTTTTGTAATGAATGAACGTTGATTGTTACTAAAACTTTTTCTGCAACAGTTGAGATGATCATATTTTTTTCCCTCTTTTGTGCTGTTAATGTGGGGAGTGTATCAATTTTTTGAATGTTAAACCAACCTAGTATTATTGGAATAAACCCAACTTGGTCATATATAACTGTATTTAGTTTGTAAGTATTAAAGACTTTTTTTGCATCTGTGTTGATGGATGAGATTGGCCTGTAATTTTCCTTTGTCATAATGTCCTTCTTCCTTGTCAGGTTTAGGTATCGACATTATGTTGTTCTCATAAAAGGATTTGGGGAGACTTTTGTTTCCTCTCTATTCTCTGGAAGAGTTTGTGTTAGATTGATAACACTTATTCCTTATGTATTTGAAAAATTCCCTAGTAAAGCTATTTGGATCTGAAGTTTTCTTTATGGCAAATTTTAATTACAAGTTTTATTTCTTTATTAATTATGGGACTATTGAGATTTTCTGTTGTGTTGGTTTTAGGATGTTATATTTTTCTAGGTATTTGACTGTTTTATCTAAACTTTCCAATTTTATTTAAACTTTCCAATGAAGTTATTTATAATATCTTTTTACCATTTTTAGATACTGAGTTTTTAAAGAATAACCTTTTTATTTTGAAACAATTTTAGATCTATAGAAAAGTTGCAAAGATTAAAATAGATAATTTCCATACACCCCTCACACAGTTTCCCCCATTGTTAACGTTGGCACATTTATCAAAACTAAGAAACCAGCACTGATACATTATTATTAACTAAAACAGATTTTATTTGAATTTCACCAGTTTTTCCATTAATGTTCCCTTTCTGTTCTGGAACCCAGTCCCAGGTACGGCATTACATGTAGTTATCATGTCCCTCCAGTCTCTACTCCTCTATGACAGTTTCTTAGCCTTTCCTTGTTTTTTCATGACCTTGAAATTCTCGAAGAGTATTCTTGAAGAGAATGTCCCTCAGGCTGGGTTTGTCTCATATTTTTCTAGTGATTAGACTGGGGTTTTGGAAAGAATATCACAGAGGTAAAGCACCCTTCTCATCACATCATATCAGGAGTGCCTCATGTCCACATGACACCACAGGTGAAGCAAACCTTCATCACTTGGCTAAAGTAGTGTTTGCCAGGTTTCTCCGTGATAGAGTTACTATTTTTCCCTTACTCTAATAAAGAAAAAAAAAAAATTTTTTTTTTTTTTTTTATTCTTTGGCAGTAAGTCACTAAGTTCAGCCAACAATCAAGGAATTGTGGGGAAGAGATTAAACTCCACCTTCTTAGGCTCCTTTAATATTCCCTTTTTTTATTCCTCGTAATTAGTTGTTTGTGCCTTCCCTCTTTTCCCAGGGATTTATCAGTTTTATTAGTTTTTCAAAGAACCTATTGTTGGCTTGCTTGATCTCTCCTTTTATGTCTTCTTCCCCCTCCCCCATCTTATTAACTTTGTGCTTATCTTTTTGTTTCCTCCCTTCTACTTTTACTTTTCTAACTTCTTGAGATGAGTGGCTAACACTGTGATTTTCAGCCTTTCTTGTATTTAAGACTGTGTATTTCCCTTTTAGCATGACTTGAGCTAAAAATGTTCAATTCTACCTTTATGTCTTTTAGAAGTGTTTCAAAGTTTTCCTCATGTATAGATTTTTCATTTTTTAGAAAAGTTTATTCCTAAATATATTCAGTCTTCCTTGCTGCTATTTTTCTCTGTTATATCTTTTAATTGGTTATTGTTTGTGTATATGAAAGCTATTGATTCTGTATATTAATTTTATGACCTGATATCTCACTGCATTATCGTTTGGTTCATTTTATGAAATAGGAATTTGCAGATATGCTACTACATTATGTTATCTGCAAAAAGAGATAGTTTTACTAATTATAATGCTTCGAATCATTCCATCTAATTGCTTTGGCTAATATAATATTCAGTGGTAGTGGAGATAGCAGACATCCTTGTTCTGCTCCTGATCTTAATGTTTCCCATTAAGTAAGATGCTGGCTTCAGGACAAATCCACTGTGTCGAGTTGATTCTGACTCATAGCGACCCTACAGAACAGAGTAGAACTGCCGCATAGAGTTTCTAAAGCTGTAAATCTTTACAGAAGCAGGCTGCCACATCTTTCTCCTGCGGAGGTCTTGGTGGGTTTGAACCACCAGCCTTCCGGTTAGGAGTCGAGTGTTTTAACCACCGCACCACCAGGGCTCCCTTCAGGACAAAGATATATCTATTTTACTGTGTTAAGAAAGTTTCCATTAGTTCCTATTTTCTTGAGTGTTTTCATTTTAATCAGGAAGTGAGCATTACGTTTTGTCAAAGACTTTCCCAGCATCTGTGGAGATGATCACACTGCCCCACTTAGCTCTGCTAATACTGAGTATTTTATTAGTGGATTCCTTAATGTTGAATAAACTTTGTATTCCTGGAATAAATGCCACTTGGTCATGATTTTTTAATGTGGAACTAGGTTCTGTTGCTATTATTTTGTTTAGTACTTTTAAATTGGTATTTATAAGTGACAGTAGCTTGTAATTTTCCTTTTTTTGTTCTGTATCAAGTTTAGGTGTTAATTTTATACTGCTTCATAAAAATAATTAGGATGTTTTTCTTCATTCCTAACGCTTTGGAGCAATTTCTGAAGCATTAGTACTACCTGATCTTTCTAGGTTTAGTAGAATTCCCCTGTGTAACCATATGGGCCTGGCTCTTTTATTGTGCGATAGTTGCTTGATAATATTCTCTATTTCTCTTATGTTTAAACTGTTTGTCTGCTGGGTTCAGTAATTCATTGCAATGGCCACATAGAACTCAAAGACTATACTCACAATCATGGTGTTTATTAGGGAAGTAACAGTTATAATTCAGGCTCAGGAACACTCAAGGTACAGTTCTTCCATCAGGGCAGCCCCTTCCCAGCCGTGCTTGCAGGCACACCTCTCCCTGGCCCTTAGGCTCTGCCCAAAGGCACTCAGGTTTTTCTCTTTGTGGGCCGAGAAGCTCACCATATTTTCTGCTGCTGCTGGGTCTCTGTTGCTGGGTCTCTCCTGCTGCTGCTTCTCACCATCTTCAGGGTTACTGCTTGTTCTCTCTCTCTCTTGGTCTCCTGCTTCCAGGGGCTTCTCAGCACAGGGATCCCAGGTCCAAAGGACTCCTTCTCCCTTCCTGGCTGTTATTCCTTGGTGGTGGTAGCATCCTCCTCTCTGCTCTGGAATTGGCTCCCTTTAAGGCAAAACTGACCAATCCCTTTGGCAGGCCACAATTACCTTACCACACAGTCCCACCCAATCACCTGGGTGGGAGTTACAAGATCCTGGCTAGAAAGGTCACACACAAAAGTAGTTAATCGCACCACAACTTGGCATAATGTTTTCAAGGTTCATCCATGTTGTAGCACGTATCAGTACCTCATTCCTTTTTATTGCTAAATAATATTCCATAAAATTCTTTTCATTTTTATTGATGAGTATTTAGTGCTATTTTTCATGATTACTGCTTTAAATGTATCATGTTGAATCTAATATGGAGTGTTTTCACTAACTTTTTTTTTTCAGAAGTTCTGTAATTTCTGTTTGTATTTCCCCATTTACGCAAGAGTTGTTTTGTGGATTTTTTTTTTTTAATTTCCAGGTGAACTTTTAATTTTTATGAATGGTTTCTAGTTTTATTGTATTATGATTTGAGTGTTTGTAGATTTGGAGTGGTTCACAAGATTCCTAGTTTGATGGTGCCCTTTTCTGTCAGTGTAGTTAAAGTCTCGTTTCTGTAGTAGATTTTTAAATTTTTTTGAAAGATAGGGTGTGATTTTTTAACTCTTTTTTTTGTCTTGCCAGACCCCCAAGTTTTCCCTGTTTCTTTCTTTTTCCCTTCACCATCCAGTTTCCAAAGGATGCTTCTCCCTTCCTTTTCCCCTTTTTCTCTCCTAGAAGCTATGCTTTTCAAAGGTTGCCATCTCAGATCTCCTATAGTTATTGATCCCCTCTTTGTAGTCATACTTTATGTATAGGAATATTTTTAAAACATTTTCATATATGGGCAAGGGTTCTCTCTCTTCCTAGTGGTAGTTTTAGAGCAGTCTTAGGTCAACTGGCGGAAACCCTGGTGGTGTAGTGGTTAAGTGCTACGGCTGCTAACCAAAGGGTTGGCAGTTTGAATCCACCAGGTGCTCCTTGGAAACTCTATGGGACAGTTCTACCCTGTCCTATCGGGTTGTTATGAGTCGGAATCGACTCGATGGCACTGGGTTTGGTTTGGGTTTTTTTGCTTAGGTCAACTACTAACTGTCCCCTTCTTTCTTCTAATCAGTTTTTCTTCAGACTGTCCTTGCTTCCCCAAAAGCTTGCAGGGGACCAGGAGTAATTGCTGGCTAGGGCTTTGTGATTCCCACCCCCCCTTATTAACTTACAGATAATTTGAAGTTTTGGCATTTTCTGATTTCTGCATTTGCTGAGGGTATGGTTTTGTGCAGTTTTTTTTATTTTTCTGTGTTGTTTTTGAGGATGTGTGAGTTGCAGATTTAGGCAGTCTCCATTGTCCTCTGCTATCCAGAAGCCCTGTGACTGATGTGATTTTCAGTGTGTATCTTTTCTCAAGTTTTACTTAGAATAGTTAGATCTTTTTCTAGTCTAGATTTTAATTGAAATGCTATTATTTATTCAATAGATTTTTAAATGGAGTTGTAGAATTTTAAGTTATCATTTGAAATTGCTTACAAATGTGCATTAGAAATGAATACATAAGAATGTTGATAGAATCAGCAGATTTTTGTGGCTTCAAAATTTGATTTAAGGAGATTGAAGTCTTAATAAAATTTATGCTAGCCATATCTTTTTTTTTTTTTTAGCCATATCCTTTTAACAGCCCAAACAAACCCACTGCTGTCAAGTCTATTCCGACTCATAGCGATCTTATAGGAGAGAGTAGAACTGCCCTCTAGAGTTTCCAAGGAGCTCCTGGTAGAGTCAAACTGCCGACCTTTTGGTTCGCAGCCATAGCTCTTAACTACTACGCCGCCAGGGTTTAACAGCCAGAAATCTTAATTGGCAGTTCAGAGTCAGCAGTCAATAAGCCCTTTATCGGTGCCTAGTCTTAATCTGTTAAGTAACTAGCAGAATATTTTTTGAGGGGATACTATTTTTATGGATTAATTGGATCCCATGGTAAGAAAGAAGGAAGAAAAGACACCAACATTTATTGAATATCTGTTATGCTAGGTGTTTTTATTTAGTTTAGCAGCCTCAATCCATGCTTGGGTTGCTAGTAAATATTCTTATAGGTGATAATACAGTATTTGCACTTCCTGTTACAAGGAACTTGCCACCTACTGAGTCCACTCATTCCGTTTTCGAATGATTCTAGTTGTTGCTGTGTTCTTTTTCATGTTGAACTCAAATATATTTCCTTATAGTTTCTACCCATTGTCTTCTGTCTTTTGAGACTCACAGAACAAGCTTCTTTTGCCTTGTAGCGCTTCACATATCTGAAGCCAGCCTGACTCAGTGCTTAATTTCCCCTTTAACTATTTCTCATTAGACCTGTTTCATGATCTATCACTATATTAATTGCTGTACTGTGATCATAGGTAACCTTCTCTGGTAGTCACATCACACTGTAACTACATTGAGCTTATAATAGAACAGTATCTCAAAATCTTTCTTACAGTTGTTGCTACTTTTCCTAGGTTGTTTTGGGGATCCAAGAATAGAAATGGGCATTTAATTAATTGTACTGATTCATCCCACGGGTACACCTTACTGAATCTTATTTGATCCAGCATTATAGTAGTCACTCCCACTTCAGGTTTGGTGAGAGTGCCTTCAATTTTCTAATCCAGTTATTGGTAGAAATATTAACCAGAACATGGCTGAGGTTAGAAGCTTAGAACTAGAGACCTTTCTCTCTTTCTCTACGTTGATGCATGAAGCAGTGCCTCTTGTTTCCCAGTGAGTGTTCCATGGGACATTAATCTCATAGTTTGTTCTGGAAGTGAGTCAGATAAGTTGGGGAATGCTTTGTAGTTTTTGGAGAGTCATAGCGCACATGATGTAGTAAAGGCTCTGAATGTCTTGCAGTAAAGAAACCTGTTTAACTCAGTATTATCTAAACGTATTTGACAGAAGAACCCTCATTTTTTGAGTAATATCAAACAAGCAGACAAAGAAACAAAAACCCATACTAGACACTATTTCCTTATCTTGTCCAAAAGACTGTTCTGATATCCAGATACTATGTTTGCTTTGATCTAAGAGTCAATCCAATCAAAAAAGATGTTACTCTGACTAGGCTCATTCTTACTGGAACCGTTTTTAGCCTCCTGTTGATCACTACTCTTATTGTTATAAGTGTAGAATTTATCTTCTTCCTTTTCATGCGAATTGGGATAAGATTTGCTCAGTTATATGTCTATCACTCTGCTCTGAAGATCCTCCTCATTGACAGAGAAGATAGAGATAAAACAGAAATGTGAACTTTCTATTTACTGTGCCACCATTGGAAACCCTGGTGGCATAGTGGTTAAGAGCTATGGCTGCTAACTAAAAGGTCGCAGTTCAAATCCCCCAGGTGCTCCTTGGAAGCCCTATGGGGCAGTTCTGCTCTGTCCTATAGGGTCGCTAGGAGTCGGAATGGACTCAATGGCAGTGGGTTTGGTTTTTTTTTTTGGTGCCACCATTGACATAACATTATCAGCTCCAAGCAGTGGATTTTTTCCCTTTCTTGGCCTTCTAATTCCAAATGAGAATTCAAAGCCTTTTTAATGGTTTTTGTCTTTTTTTTTTTTTAATTTTTATTGAGCTTCAAGTGAACGTTTACAAATCAAGTCAGTCTGTCACATATAAGTTTATATACACCTTACTCCATACTCCCACTTTCTCTCCCCCTAATGAGTCAGCCCGTCCAGTCTCTCCTTTCGTGACAATTTTGCTAGCTTCCAACCCTCTCTACCCTCCCATCCCCCCTCCAGACAGGAGATGCCAACAGTCTCAAGTGTCCACCTGATACAAATAGCTCACTCTTCATCAGCATCTCTCTCCTACCCACTGTCCACTCCCTTCCATGTCTGATGAGTTGTCTTCAGGAATGGTTCCTGTCCTGTGCCAACAGAAGGTTTGGGGACCATAACCGTCGGGATTCCTCTAGTCTCAGTCAGACCAATAAGTCCGGTCTTTTTATGAGAATTTGGGGTCTGCATCCCACTGATCTCCTGCTCCCTCAGGGGTTCTCTGTTGTGCTCCCTGTCAGGGCAGTCATCGGTTGTGGCCGGGCACCAACTAGTTCTTCTGGTCTCAGGATGATGTAAGTCTCTGGTTCATGTGGCCCTTTCTGTCTCTTGGGCTCATAGTTATCGTGTGACCTTGGTGCTCTTCATTCTCCATTGATCCAGGTGGGTTGAGACCAATTGATGCATCTTAGATGGCCGCTTGTTAGCATTTAAGACCCCAGACGCCACACTTCAAAGTGAGATACAGAATGTTTTCATAATAGAATTAAAAATAGTAAAAAAAAAAAATTTTTTTTTTTTGCAAGTTTCACTTCATTAGTGTGCTTGCTTTTGTTTTTCTGACATTATTGTTAACTTTTTCTGTTAAGGAATTTAAAAAGCATACATATTTCTTATCAGGATGTGACTTTTCTAAAGACTGCCTTTTCAGAAGGAAAGGGAGAAGATGAGATACTTACCATGCTCTGGAGGGTGAGACTTGTAAAACCCACTGAGCCCAGGGGTATTGGGATGTTTTGGCATACACTCCTTGAAGAGTTACTGGCAGTGTTTCCTGCCTTATAACCAGTATGGACCCAGGCTATATTTTTTGGTTTTGAAATTGGACCTTATACATTTTGAACTATTGTCATCTGTTGTGCTGATTAGTTGATTCAGTTCATTAGATAAAGCCAAGTTTAATTTTAGAGAAATATTTATGTGTTGACATCTTCAATACTGATATCTGTGCAGAGGAAAGTGTGGTATTATTTAGCAGGACACTGAGTACCATTGCAGCATTTATTAGTAAGTAGCAGAAAAACATTAACCCACTAATAGATGTTTGCTTTCTCTACAGGGACAAAAATTGAACAGTTTGCAAAAATTGGGTGGAAAAATCATAAGCATTCAGTTAATAACCCGTAAGTATTTCAGAGACATGAAATAATGAAAATCTGGGTCATCCTGCTGTGAAATATGAAACCTTATAACTGGAAAGCAAATGTAAGACCTTGTAGATAATAACTGGAATTTTTTTTCCTTGTAAAATAAAATCTTTGTGTCCAAGTAAACTTTTGACTACTTTTCAGTTTTAGTTCTTGACCTATTCATATTTAGAATGACACTTAAGCTTAATGACTCTTTTAAAAGGATGCAAATGACTGGTATTAAAAGATGTAATTATCATACATTGCAACTCTAGTGAACAAAAAATTATTGTAAAACTTTTAATTGAAAGGAACCAGTCACCATGTGAAACCATTCCTTAAAACCTTTCTTTTGATCAATTTAAAAGTTTGTAAAATGCATATAATAACCAGGATAAATTTTAATTATTTCTGTCATTAACTCTTACTCAAGTAGAAAGTGAGTAAGTAGAGCAATATGGTTATTTATGTCCTACAAACAATCTGAAGTAAGATCACATTAAATATATTACAGATTGTTAATCTTTGTATCCCTGGTACCTAGCATAATGCCTGGCCCGTAGAATGTACTTAATCGTTACTGAAGAAAATTGGTCCATTAGGAGTTGAGCTTATGCCACATAACTAGATGCACTACAGACGCAGTACCAGAATAAAATAATAATAGCATAAAATAATATTAGCGAGGTTTATTGAGTGTCAGCTGTGTGCCACAATGCTAGATACTTTTATGTACATTTTTATTTAATTCCCTCAAGGACCCTATAAGGTAGGTATTATTATCCTTATTTTCTAGATGAGGAAAATGAGACTTACAGAAAGTAACTTGTTCAAGATCATTCTAGGTAGTGGCAAAATAACTTGTTTATATTTTTCTTCCTACTAGATTATAAACTCCCTCAGGGCAAAAGCCATCTCTTATATTTATGTGCTTTTAATGCTTAGCACAGAGCCTGGAACATAATAAAAAAACCAAAACGAGTCGATTCCTACTCATGGACATACTAGGTGCTCAGTGAATTGTTTCTGAACCAGTAAACAAATTTTGCCACATTGCAAAACATAAAACTATGACAAGGAACATTTTATACCACAAATGGATCATTACTGCGTGTTCCTAATGTTTCTGCTGCCACTAGTTCTCCTCATTCTCCTGATTTTAAATTGAGTTCAGTACACGCCTAATATGGAGCCCTGGTAGCACAGAGGTTAAGAGCTCACTCCTAATCAAAAGGGTGGCAGTTCGAATCCACCAGCCACTCCTTGGAAACTACAGGGCAGTTCTGGTCTGTCCTATAGGGTTGCTATGAGTCAGGATCAACTTGATGGCAATAGGTTTGGGGTTTTTTTTAAATTAATTTTTATTGTGCTTAAAGTGAAAGTTTACAAATCAGGTCAGTCTCTCATACAGAAATTTACATACACCTTGCTATACACGCCTAATTGCTCTCCCTCTAATGAGATAGCACAGTTCTTGCCTCCACTCTCTCTCCTATTCCAGTCCAATCCCTGTCTGAAGAGTTGGCTTTGGGAATGGTTCCTGTCTTGGGCTAACAGAAGGTCTGGGGACCCTGGCCTCCGGGGTCCTTCTCGTCCCAGTCTGACCATTAAGTCTGGTCTTTTTACGAGAATTTGGGGTCTGCATCCCGCTGCTGTTCTGCTTCCTCAGGGGTTCTCTGTTGTGTTCCCTGTCAGGGCAGTCATCAGTTGTGGCCGGGCACCATCTAGTCCTTCTGCTCTCAGGCTGATGTAGTCTCTTGTTTATGTGATCCCTTCTGTCGCTTAAGCTCATAATTACCTTGTGTCTTTGGTGTTCTTCCTTGCTCCAGGTGGGTTGAGACCAATTGCTGCACCTTAGATGGCTGCTTGCTAGCTTTTAGGACTGGTTTGGGTTTTTTTGACACAACTAGTTAGAAAATAATATCTAGTTCTGTTCCGTAGATCTAAGGTATTTGTACTGTGAAAGCTGTAGTGAACTCCCATTGCTTATACAATAAAATTCAGACTCCTTAGTATGAAGTAACAGGCCCACTATAATTTGGCCCCATTCTACTTTGCCGGTCTCATTTCCTGCCACTTCCCTGGGTGTTCCCCATCTCTAGCCTCACCAGTTTACTTGGTTTTGCCCAGGTGAGCTATATGCTAGTTGCTTCTGTGTTTTTACTTATGCTATTAGTTCTCCTATTTTAGGATAGCCTTCTGCCCTTCTTCTGTTTGATAAACATCATCTTACCCATCAAGCCCCACTCCACGTATCGTTACCTCTCTTAACACCTTCTTAAAGCTTCTTGGGTATAATTATCTTTTCTCATCAGCTCCCTTGCACTCTGCCTACCTCTTTTGTAACACATTTCACTGGATCACACTTAGTTATTTCTGAGTCTTTCTCCTCTGATGATTATGATGATAAACTACTTCAGAGCACAGATTATGTCTCCTCTTTATATTCTTAGTATCTGGCAGGGTACTTGGAACATAGTGTATGCTCAATAAAACTTTGCTGTTACAGAATAGTAGAGTTAGGCTGAGCAGTCTTAAGCATTTAAGATAGTCTGGAGCTGGTTTCTTTGTTCTCAGGACTTGGAGAACCACTAAAAATCTCTGTAATTTCTTAGAACTAGCAAGGAACTATTGGAGCATGCTGAGGAATTTACAGCATTGCATTTCCTGGCTTTGAGGCTCCAAAGAACAGCCCTGGACATTCCTCAGAGAATCAAAGCTTCCAAGTCTTCCTCCGTTTAACCCCCTGTCTCACCAGGCAGTCATTTATCTACTCATTTTAGCATCCTTCTTAAGGCATTTCATTCATTCAACAAATAAGTATTCAGCAGCCTACTATGTGTAAGTGAACAAGACTGACGAGTTCCCTGCCCCCGCGGAGTTTTCGGCATATTACAAGCTCTCAATTGTGCTCAATAGGCAAGTGTTATTTCTGGATGTCAGTTTCATCATTTAAAATCTGAAACAGCCAAGAGTAGCCGCCTACGGTTTGGCTAACAAATTTCAGATGCTAAGTTCTTGCACTAGGTTTTGTTTGGCTAGTGAAGAAAGATTTCTGGGTCTGGTGACCTGTCATATTTGTAAGTCATATGAGCAGTCATATGTCTAAGAAGGACGAATCGTGAAACTATTCTTAAGTGTTTCCCCACAAAGTATAAGAATACTTAAAGGCAATGAGAATCCGTGGTCAGTAGTATGGGGCTAGGGATAGCCCATACCACTTGAGCCTTCAAACCTGTGTTGATGACTTCCTCCTGGTCGTCTGCACTTAGATGTCCCACAAGCACCTCATGTTCCACAAGGGCAACACATCTGTATAGAATATGTAATTTCCCCTTAGCCCTGTTTTTCCTCCAGTGTTATCCATCTTGCTGGATGACATCCACATATGTCTGGTTATCCTTGACTCTGCCCTCTTCCTTATGCTTCATATGCAGTTGGGGGTGAAGTTCTAGTGATTCTTTCTTCTTACTGTCACTTGAAATCATCCCTTCACTCCATCTTTCCCTTCCAAGTCCCTTCTTTAGGCCCTTAACGTTTCTTGCATTAATTGCCACAACCCCTGAATTGGTTTACTCACTTCTGGTAATGCCTTTTTACCATCTCTTTTCCAAATCGCAACCTTCTTGCTGAAATGCAAATCTGTCATGTCACTCCTCAACTTAGTATCCGTTAGTAGTTCTCTGTTGTCTTCAGTATAAAATATAAACACCGTAAAATGGCCTTTCATGATGTGATCCCTGCTCATTTCTCCTGCCCCATCTTCTTTGTCTTGGGTCCCACTCCCTCCCAAACTTTATGCCCTTCTTCTAGGAACTGTTTCATCTCAAGAGGCTTTGCATGTACTGTTCCTTCTACCAGGTATTCCTTCTCTCCCACTTTCTCTTCTCTAACCCCGTAGAGGAGATCCCATCCGGCTCCTGGGTTTGCTACACATCCTGTGTGCTCCCATAGCACTTTGGATAACATTTCTATCATGGCATTTGTCATATTTTATTAGGTTTGTGTGTTTGCTTGCCACAGAGTAAGGCTGAGTTCCTTGAGGGTCAGGACTGTGTCCCTGTGCCCAGGACCTAGCACAGGATCTGGCACATATAAGGTGTTTTTTGAAAGTTGGCAATGGTCAGAGTTAACTTTAGAAGCAAAGGTGCTTTAACTTAACTTTAAAATCTACCTATAAAGGTGCTTTAACTATAGAAGCCAGTACTCAGGTCTCAGTCACACAGGTTGTATCCTTTAGGTGTCTGAATAGCTCGTTAATTCCCATACTTCTTGAAGTTAGATTTTAGAAACTCCTCTGTTGGTGTCTCTTGCTGCTGCTGTTTTGGTCATAGCAGTTTCAGAAACCACCTGATTATATTGTTAGAGGAGCCCAAGGGAACAAAAGTACATTTCCTCTGCAGCGATCAGAAGAGAAATGTGCTTTGAGGAATGTGAATAATTTATTACAGGTTTAGTACATTTCCTCTTCAGCGATCAGAAGAGAAATGTGCTTTGAGGAATGTGAATAATTTCTTACAGGTTTTGTACATTTATTTAAGAGCTTCATTAATTTTCATTTAATGTACTCATATAATACCATCACCACAAAAGTTGGCTGAACTTCAAGTCATTTAATTTTGCTTTTAAGGAATAGTATTTTTAATTATCCAAGGAGCGGGGGAAGTGGGGTATGGTATTTTAGAGTTAGGATTTTTTTTTTTTTAGCTCAAAATTCAAAGGATTTATTTTTTAAAGGTTGAAACTGTTCATAAAAGTCTGAGTTTTGATTGTGAAAAGAATATTTGTATTTTGTTCTCTTTTTTCACTTCTGGTCAAGAACATCTCAACTAAGTTGCAGTTGCTACCTCACATTCTCTAACTACTTATTTTGTGTTTAGATATTCCCAGTTCCAGAAGGAATATAGTTTAGAGGAAGTGATGGAATCTCGAAGAGTTTTCGATTTTTTGACTATGTTACAATGTTGGTAAGAAAAACACATTTTAATATTTAATAGAGAGATGGAACTGCTGGGCTTCCCCCATCCCCTGCTGTGGGGTGAACCTTAGGCTCTCTCTCTGGGTATGGCTTTCATAGTACTCCTGGTAGTGTAGCCCTCACTCTGGGTTACCTTCATTAAGGTACACTTACTTTCTGCTCTTGCTGGAGACAGCCTTCCTCTTCTTTTGGGTAATTATGTGTTTTACTTTTTTCTCTCATGACCTCTGCCTACTTTATTTCTTTTAATTGTTTTTAATCATTAAAATGACTTAGGAAGCCAGTGCAGTCCAAAGGTTTTATTTTTGAGTATTTTGTTTTCTCTGTTGTATACTACTGTAGGAAATGTTACTCACTTGTAGTAGCTGAGAGTAAAAGTAAAACAAGAAAAAAAAAATCACAACTGTAAGAATGATAGTAGTTTGATCTTGAAAATTGCTCGACAGTATTTGTATCCTAGAAGATTGAATCATTGCTGCATAGCTCTTGCCTAGGATCTAGTTTACACCAGGCTATGTCCTGAAGATACTGCCTGGGGTGAAAGCGAACAAGTGGGGTCAGTTTTTATCAGTAGCAATATGAGGGTCTGCCCGTTTAGAAAGTCCACCTGAACTTGGAGAGAGCTTCTTGCGTTTGCCACTCTCCTTCACGGCTTGCTCTAAGGGGACTGATTTATTTTGAGGAGATCTCAAGGGTCTTAACCAAACCATGCACTTTCTCAGCTTCCAGAAGAATTCCAGGGCAGAGTTATTTGGGAAATAGCAAAGTTGGAACTACATAGGCTTACAGTAGAATCTTTATCCTACTAGGATAGGAATAACCTTGTGGACTCACTCCTTAGAAATGACCAGAAGATGCTTTATGCATCAGCAAAGGCAAATCCAGAGTTATTTGCAATAAGAACTTTTTGGGAGAGACAATTAGAGACCAAAGAGTGGTGACTGGCAACATTTAAGTTCTTGTTAGAGGTTCAGTCCTCAGATGAGAAGGCTGTGCAATTTTTAACTGTAGACGTCACAAAGAAGACGGCCTGCTGACCAGCAAGCATACTTGGCCTGTCTCCATGCGGACAGACCTCTTAGTCTGGAATCCTAGGGTTGAGGTGGTGCTGGCTGTAAATAATCACTTTTCCTTCCTCTTAGCCCCGTTTCGGATGGTGCAGCCGCAGCAGTTTTGGCTAGTGAAGCATTTGTACAGAAATACGGCCTGCAATCCAAAGCTGTAGAAATTTTGGCTCAAGAGATGGTGACTGATTTCCCAAGCTCCTTTGAAGAACAAAGCGTTATTAAAATGGTATATCTGAGATTCTGTTTTATTAATCAAACTGAGGGATTGCTGTTTACAGTTTCAGGGTGATACCATGTTGTCATTAGCTCTGGAAGCTATTTACTTGAAAAATGATGGTCTAGAAATTTTAATATTATAACCCGTCCTTAAGAATCCATGATAGGAAACAACTGATGAGAACGGGTGCTTTCTACAATGAAGCCCTGTGTCGTTATATGATTACCTTTAATTAACTAGACATGCTATATATTTTTATTTTGAGTTGACTAAATATGTAAGAATTCCAACTTTGCAGAGTTAGGGGAAAAACAAGGATTTTTCAGTGAACTTTCTCGACCCTCAACACTTCAAAAATCCTGATAGGATATTGAGTACAAAATGGAGGAAGGAAAAAAGATAAAAATTCAGACCTTGAGTTAGTTGAATGTTTGAAAATATGTGTATACACACACATATATATAAACACACACCTATGTATAAACAAATATATGTTAAGTTACACTTTACAAAATGATTTCATAACAGTGCTGTGAATTTGAAAATGGCCCTATCTATAACTTACCCAAATTACAAAGTTAAGGTGTGGCAGAGGTAGAACTTTTATACTCAGATTTTCTGATAACAGTATACTTTCCCTTACACCACAGTTTTATTCCTTGAAGAAGACTGATTTCGCATCTTCTTCTATTATCTGAGAACAGAGAGGTGTTAAGAGCATGGACTTTGGGACATACGGTTTGAATCCTATATGATCTTCTAAAGGAAGATTGTATGTTTTCATATAGAAAGTCCTCCATATTTTTCAGTGTATTTGAATCGTAATGATCTGTTGATAAAACTCTTCAACCTATTTACCACAATTATACGTTGTGGTTTGGTAGAGTTTTGTAACTAACCACAAGATATGGCCTAAGGAATTACAAGTCTTTTCATATGTTTTATTTAAAACTCTGTCCTTTATAGTATAAAATTTAATATGTGTGTTCTCCCCCCTGAATATTAATTTTATTTGGACTTTCTGTGTAATATAGATCAACTGAGACTTTAATGTGTCTGGTTAATTCTCAGCTGTTAAAATTATGCATGTGTTAATCATATATGCATTATAAAATTTCCTTATCTAAAAAACCCAGTTTTGATGTCCTTAATTGATACATGGTTTTGGTTTTAGATTGGTTTTGATATGAGTAAAGAAGCTGCCAGGAGGTGCTATGAGAAATCTGGCCTGAGACCAAGTGATATCGATGTAATAGAACTTCATGATTGCTTTTCTGTCAATGAACTCGTTACTTATGAAGCACTGGGACTCTGTCCAGAAGGTAATATCTTTGAAGAGGCAGGTTAACTCGCTAAATTTCACAGAGAAATCTTTGCTTTCGCCATTAAACTAATTAATCCACTAATCATCTTCCCCTCCATGGTGACGCTGCCACACTGTGCAAAGTGAAGGTAAACAGAACATGCAGTCTTGGACAGCACCAACAGTGAGATGTACACTCAGCGTGCAAATCATTTAAGTCAAGGGTACTTACACTGTTAAATGGGAAAGCAAGGATATAAAATTAAATATGTAATTCTAACTATTTCAAATTGTGTTTGAATAAAGATTTGCAGGAAGGAAAATGGAAAAATACTAGTTGATGAGATCCGGAGGATTTTTCTTCTCATTTCATAAGTGGTTTATCATTTTCCATTACTACCAGCAGTTTAAGACAGTTTCATTAGCTTCACCTACTTGCCAACACTTGATGTGGTCAGTTTTTTAATTTTAGTCATTCTAAAAAGAGTGTGTGGAGTCCCTGGGCAGTATGAACAGTTAACACGCTCGGCTGCTAACCGAAAGGTTGGAGGTTTGAGTCCAGCCAAAGGCACCTCGGAAGAAAAACCTGGTGATCTTCCAAAACAATCAGCCATCGAAAACCCCATAGAGCACAGCTCCACTCTGGCACTCATGGGGTCACTGTGAGTCAGAATCGAGTCTATGGCAACTGGCTGAAGCGTGTATATTGGAATCTTATTGTAGTTTTAATTTACATATCCCTGGTGACTAATGATGTTTTGAGCGTCTTTTCATTTATTGGTCGTTCGTGTTTCTTTTTTGAAATGTCCAGGTATTTTGCCCTTTTATCGTTGGGTTGTCTTCTCTATTATGTTCTGAGAGTTTGTTTGTTTGATTTTTCTTTTTATGTATTATGGGTATGATGCGTTTGTCTGACATACGTATGTTGTGAATATTTCCTCCCAGTCTGTGTCTTACCTTTTGTTTTGTTAAGAGTGTCTCTTGAAGAATGAAAAATTTTAATTTTGACCAAGTACAATTTATTAATTCTTTTCTTTCATGCTTCATGTTATTTGTATTCTAAGAAACCTTTGCCTGTTCCAAGGTCCTAGATGTTTTTTCCTATTTTTATTCTAGAAGTTTTATAGTTTTAGGTTTCACATTTAAGTATATGATACATTTTGAGTCAGTATTTGGGTATGGTGTAAGATAACGATTGATGTTGATTTTTTTTTTTTAATACAATATAAGGTGCCATTTGTTGGGAAGACTTTTTTCTTATTGGTACCTTTGTTAAAAATCAATTGTATATGTGGACACACACACACACACGCACACGTATATATATAGCATGTGATCAAGAACGGATGGTATTGAAGGAAGAAGTCTAAGGTGTGCTGAAGGCATTGACAAAAAACAAGGCTCCAGGAAGTGACAGAATACCAGTTAAGATGTTTCAACAAATGGATGCAATACTGGAAGTGCTCACTCATCTATGCCAAGAAATTTCAAAGACAGCTACCTGGTCAAATGACTGGAAGAGATCCATATTGTGCCCATTCCAAAGAAAAGTGATACAACCGAATGTGGAAATTATTGAACAATATCATTAATATCACATGCAAGTACAGTTCTGCTAAAGATAATTCAAAAGTGGTTGAAGCAGTACTTTGACAGGGAACTTCCAGAAATTCAAGCCAGATTCAGGAGAAGATGTAGAAAGAGGGATATCATTGCTGATGCCTGACTTATCTTGGCTGAAAGCAGAGAATACCAGAAAAATGTTTACCTGTGTTTTATCGACTATGTAAAAGCATTCAACGGTGTGGATCGTAATAAATTATGGAAAATATTGCAAAGAATGGGAGTTCCAGAACACTTAATTGTGCTCATAGGAAGAGCATGACCACGTACATGTACATAGACCAAGAGGCAGTCATTTGAACAGAACAAAGGGATACTGCGTGGCTTAAAATCAGGAAAGGTGTGCGTCGGGGTTGTACCCTTTTACCATATTTATTCAATCTCTATGCTGAACAATTAATCCGAGAAGGTAAACTATACGAAGAAGAACGCAGCATCAGGATTGGAGGAAGACTCATTAAAAACCTGTGATTAACAACCTGCTTGCTGAAAGTGAAGAGGAATTGAAGCACTTGCTGATGGAGACCAAAGACCACAGCCTTCAGTATGAATTATACCTCAACATAAAGAACAAAAGTCCTCACAACTGGACCATTAAGCAACATGATGATAAATAGAGAAAATACTGAAGTTGTCAGGGGTTTCGTTTTACCTAGATCCACAGTCAGCGCCAGTGGAAGCAGCTGTCAGGAAATCAAATGACGCATTGCATTGGGCAAATCTGCTGCAGAAGACCTCTTGAAAGTGTTAGAAAGCAAAGGTATCACTTTGAAGACTAAGATGCGCCTGACCCAAGCCATGCTATTTTCAGTTGTTTCATATGCATGTAAAAGCTAGACAATGAATAAGGAAGAATTGGTGCATTTGAATTAATTGTTTGGTTATTCTTGGTCCTTTTCGTTTTCACTTATGTATTAGAATAAATTTGTCAGTCCCTCCTCCACCCACAAAAAAACCTAGAATTTTCATTGGGATTTCATTGAATGTATGGACCAATTAAGGAGCCCTGGTCCAGTGGCAGTTAAGCACTCAGCTGCTAACCAAAAGGTAGGCAGTTTGAACCCACAGCTGCTCTGTGGGAGAAAGATGTGCCAGTCTGCTTCTGTAGAGATTACGGTCTTGGAATCTCTATGGGGTAGTTCTGCTCTGTCCTACAGAGTCACTATGAGTGAGAATTAACTCAATGGCAACAGGTTTGGTTTTGGTATAGGTTAATTTAGAGAGAATTGCCGTCTTAACAATATTGAATCTTTCAATCCATTAGATGGTGTATTTTTACATTTATTTAACTCTTTGTAATTTCTGTCAGAACGTTTTGTAGTTTTCAGTATACTTCTTGGGTGTCATATGTTAGATTTATTCTTAGATATGTTATATTTTTGCCATAAATTTTTTTCTTTACCTTCATTTTCCAGTTGGTTGCTGAAAATATGTAAGAACACAACTGATAAAAAGAAATGTATCCTATGACCTTGCTAAATTCATTTATTAACTGTAGTAGTTATGTAAATTTTGTGGGAGTTTTGCTATAAACAATGATATCATCTGCTAATAAGGACAGTTTTATTTCTTCTGCCTTTCTGATCTTTTTGCCTTTTTTTTTTTTTTTTTTTAGTTCTTGCCTTACTGCAGTGTCTGTGACCTTTAGTACCCGTATTGAGTAGAAGTGGTGAAAGTGGGCATCATTCCCTTGTTCCCAGTTTCAGGGAATACAATTTAGCTTTTCACCATTAAGTATGAGGTTAACTGTTAATGCCATTTATCAGATTGAGAAATAGACAGTTCTCTTTTAATTCTGTCAATTTTTGCTTCATTTATTTTAAGTCTCTATTACTAAGTACAAAGTATATGTCATGGATTGAATTATGCCCCCCCACCCCCACCCCCAATGCGTGTATCAGCTTTGTTAGGCCGTGATTCTGAGTATTGTATGGTTGTCCTCCATTTTGTGATTGTAATTTCATGTTGAGAGGATTAGGACAGGATTGTAATACCACCCTCACTCAGGTCACCTCCCTGATCTGGCAGTTTCCCTGGGGTGTGGTCTACACCACCTTTTATCTCTCAAGAGATGAAAGGGAAGCAAGCAGAGAGTTGGGGACCTCCTACCACCAAGAAAGCACCAGGAGCAAAGTGCCTTTGCACATGGGGTTCCTGCGCCTGAGGGGCTCCTCAACCATGGGAAGACTGAGGGCAAGGACCTTCCTCCAGAGCCGACAGAGAGTGAAAGCCTTCCCCTGGAGCCAGCACCCAGAATTTGGACTTACAACCTTCTAGACTGTGAGAAACTAAATATCTCTTTGTTAAAGCCATCTGCTTATGGTATTTCTCTTATGGCAGCACTAGATAACTAAGACAGTATACAAATTTATTTTTCCTATCCGTGGTATTTGAGAATGGTTGTTTCCAATACTTCCATCTCTGGATTTTTTAGTTAAGAAGTTCAAGAGATCTTGCTTCTGGAATCTTCTAATACGTGCAAGATTGTATATATTAAAGGAAAAAAAAAGTGGTAAATAATTCACTTCTTGGGGTTGCCTTGTACTCAGTGTGCGCTGTTAATAAGTACAGTAATAACACTTAGCAGTTTTGAAAGCACCATGTAATTCTAAAACATCTTGCCGTCCAGTTGATTCTGACTCATAGTAACCCTATAGGACAGAGTAGAACTGCCCCATAGGGTTTTCGGGGAGTGACTGATGGATTCGAACTACCAACCTTTTGGTTAGGAGCCGAGTTCTTAACCACTGTGCCACCAGGGCTCCAGAAGGAGAAATACTGAACTATGGATTCCACTGAGATTTGAACTCAGATTGCCTGATTCAGAGTCCAGAGTGCTAACCATTACGTTATGGAACCTAACTATTTCAAATCCTAACTTCTTCAAATTGTGTTTCAGTAAAGACCTGCTATGACTAGAGCCTCATATCAGACTCTAAGTCAGGTACACACCAAAAATTAAAAGAATGCCTGAACCAAAGGTTTTTAATCTACAAACTAGATTTTAAGCCAAAATAGAAGTGTTAGTAAGTGTGATTAATGTATTTCATTTTGCTGGTAGAGAAACCTTTTCGTTTTTGAAGACTATGTAATGTATTAGTTCAGAACATGGGCTCTGGAGCCAGGCTGTCTGAGTACCAATCCTAGATCCCCTACTCTAAGTCTGGACTGGTTACTTAACATCTCAGTGCCTGTTTTCTCATCTGTAAAATGAGAATTACAGTACCTACTTCATGAAGTTGTGGATTAAATTATGTAAATATACATAAAATACTCAGAACAAGTCTTGACACAGAGTGCTCAAAAGAGGTTTGCTGCCTCTGACAACACCACCACCACCACTGCTATCAATGTTTCGGAGCTCCTGCCTCTTACCACTTTATCAGAAGTATGAGCTGGGAGAATATTTTATATAATGTATGCATTTTTACTTACTTCTAAACCACCTAGAAGAATGACTACAGAATTGACAGGAATGTGGGAACCTCTAAACATGTGGTATAATTGTTTTTTAAAGCTTACTTTTATGACACAACAGTGTTTTTAGCCAGCTTCATTTCATGTAAGTGCTAATTTTTTTTTTTTTTTAATATTGTGCTTTGGATGAAAGTTTACAGCTCAAGTTAATTTCTCATAGAAAAGTTTATGCAGATATTATGTGACACTAGTTGGAATGTGCTAATTTTTTAATGTTTCTTTCTCTGTGTATTAAAATATTTGTGTAGTATACAGCAGTACATTTGAAAATGGAGAGAAGTGAATATATTTTGTAAAAATTATAAATTTTTAAAGCTAGTATTATTTTAGATGTAGTATTGTATCAATTTCAAGTCTTACTTTACTTCTGGCTTTCTGAATCTCTGGTGTATTTGGAGCAATCTCAGGAGCTGATAGGAGCCTTTTTCCATGCATTTATTACTCAATATCACCTAAATTTTAGAAGTGCTTATATGGAATTGATGTTAGTTTGAGCTATTAAGAAATGTTTGCACCAAGAAATTCTTGGCTTTAACCTGGAAATTAAAAAAAATAATAATAATTGTTGCAATGTTATTTTTAACGTTTGTGAATATTATCTTTCCTTCTCTAGGACAAGGTGGAAAACTGGTTGATAGAGGAGATAACACTTATGGAGGAAAGTGGGTCATAAACCCTAGCGGTGGATTGATTGCAAAAGGACACCCACTGGGAGCTACAGGTACTACTACACACAGAGTCCATAATTTTTTTGTTGTCATTTTTGATGTAAGTGTAACAGATTTAGTCATTGATTTGAACGAAAGATTATATTCCTTGAACTTGGCTGGTGCTTTAAATGGTTGTTTAGTCACAGTATTTTCTATTTTCTTTTAAGTGAAGAACACTTCAGTAATTCAGATTAATTGTTTAAAACTTGAATTAATTAGAACTCTAAACAATATGTATTTTTGGAAGCATGACTATTTCAGATAGACACACAACTAGGGAGCAGGATGTTGCCAAATAGACATTTGCTAGACCTGCTAGGTAAGAATCATTTGAAGTGGGCACATTATTTATATGTAGTTGTATATGTGGTTGGTATTGTATGCAAATTTTTTTCTCTTCAGAGACCTGAACTAGGAATTATGAAATATCAAGCTTACTATTGGCTCTGCTGCTGACTAACAACGTGACTATTTCAATTAATTATCAGTCATTTACTCACTTTGAATCTTAGTTTCTATAATTATAAAATGAAGAAATTGTTCAAGGTAATTTCTAAAATAACTTTTAGCACTAAATTCTGTGACTTATTTTTATGAAGACGGGGATTTTGAGCTTTTTCTATTATTTTATTAATTAAGTAGAATTTTATAAAATCTCACAAATTCCAATACAGGGAAGTTAGATTTAATAGTGTATACAAAAATTAACTTAAAATGGATTGATGGCCTGAATATAAAGGCTATAGCCATAAAACTTCTGGAAGAAAACATAGGGATAAATATTCAAGACCTTGTATTTGGCAATGGATTCTTAGATTTGACACCAAAAGCAGAAGCAAAAAATAGATACTGGATTTTAACGCAAATGACATGTGCCTTCTATGTTTGTTTGCCAACTGCTTCCTCCCCCTGCAAGGTATTTTCATAAGTACACTAGGCTGATATTTTTTTTTACAGCAATATGTAATTAAAAAAAAAAATTTGTATAGCGGTGCTTCTGGAAATACCTTGTGGAGGAAGAGAGTGGTTGGCAAACAAATGCAGAAAGGTGCATTATTTGCATAAAATACTGTAAATTGGGCTTCATAAAAATTAAAATTTTGTGCATCAAAGGACATTATCAAGAAAGTGAAAAGACAACCTACATAATTGAATAAAGTATTTGGAAATCATATGTGTAATAAGGGCTTAATATCCAGAATGTATAAAGAATTACAACTCAACAATAAAAAGACAACTCAGTTAAAAAATGGGCAAAAGGTTTGAATAGACATTTCTCCAGAGAAGATATGCATATGACCAATATGCACATGAAAAGATGTTCAACATCATTAATCATTGGGAAAATGCAGATCAAAACCACAATGAGATACCACTTCCAATCTACTAGAATGGCTTTTATAAAAAAAATTGGAAAATAACAAGTGTTGGCTAGGATGTGGAGAAATTGGAATCCTTGTCCATTGCTGTGAGGTTGTAAAATTGGTGTAGCCACTGTGGAAAACAGTTTGGTAGTTCTTCAAAAAGTTGAACATGCAATTACCATAAACCAAACCAGTTGCCGTCAAGTCAGTTCTGACTCATAGTGACCCTATGGGATGGAGTAGAAGTGCCCCATAAGGTTTCCAATCCCATAAGGTAGATTCGAACTGCTGACCTTCTGGTTAGCAGCCAAACGTGCGTGCGTGCGCGCGCGCAAACACACGCAATGAAACGTTATTAAACCATAAAAAGGAATGGAATTCTAATACATGCTACGGTATGATGAACCTTGAAAACATTATGCTAAGTGAAATAAGCCAGACACAAAAGGATGAATGTTTTAAGATTTCACTTATATGAAATATATAGAATAGGCGAATTCATAGAGACAGAAAGAAAATTTAGAGGTTACCAGGGGCTGGGGGGAGTGGAGAAGGGGGAGTTATTGCCTAATGGATACAGAGTTTCTTTTTAGGGTGATGAAAAAGTTTTGGAAATAGGTGGTGGTGATGGTTGCACAGCGTTATGAATGTAACGTCACTGAGTTGTACACTGAAAAATAGTTAAAATGACAAATTATGTGTTATATATATTTTACCCACAATAAAATAAAAATTGTAAAAAGGATACTTAACACAAAAAAGAATTAATAATGTATTCAATACAGCAATTAACCTTGGTTTATTTCAGTTTTCATTCAAATTTAGTAAGCTCAAAGTATAGTAAGAGAAATAGATACACACAGATAGTTGTAATATAATGTACTACCTTGCTGTTTGTTTTCTGTTCTTTGGTTTTCTTTTTTTCCTGACATCTTTATAATGATTGTGTTTTTTTAGTATTGTGTGTGGCTTTTTAAAAAATTTTTATTTATGTGTTTTTTTTGTCTTATTGAAATGTAAAAAATTTTTTTATTGTTTTTGTGCTTTAGGTAAAGATTTATGGAGCAAATTAATTTCCCACTCAATAGTTTATACACAGATTGTCCCATGACATAGGTTGCACTCCCTGCAATGTGTCAGCACTCTCCCCATTAGCACCCTGAGTTCCCCATTTCCATTCGTCTGGTTTTCCTGCTCTTCCTGCCTTCTTGTCTTTGCTTTTGGGCATATGTTGTGCTTCTTGTCTCAAGTAGATGATTGTTACAAGGAGCGTTACTTTGCGTGTGTTATTGCTTATTTATTGGCCTGCCTGTTATTTGGCTGAAAGATGATCCCTGGAAATGGCTTCATTTCCAAGTTAGAAGAGTATCTAAGGGCTGTAGTCTCAGAGGTTCCTCTAGTCTCAGACTGGTAAATCTGGTCTTTTTTATTAATTTGAATTTTCTTCTACAATTTTTTTTTTCCACACTAACCAGGACATTCTATTGTGATCCTGGTCAGAGTGATCGGTATTAGTAGCTGGGGACAATCTAGTTCTTCTGGTCTCAGGCTTAGTGGAGGCTGTGATTCCTGTGGACCATTAGTCTTTTTAAAAAAAATTTAATGGTTGCTGTTGGATTCACAACAAGCATCTTTAATTTACCACCATATACCTTCAAATAATTTATACCACTTTACATATAATGTAACATCTTTACGACAACATATATCCATTTACCCCTTCCTATCCTTCGTGCTATTATTGTCATGCGTTTACTTCTAAAAATACAAACCCTACAATATACTATTATTGTCACTGTTTTAAACAATCTAATAGCTTTCAAAGAAATTTAAAAATGAGAGGAAATAGAGTGACATTACTGGGAATAGCAGAATAAGGACATCCAAAATCCTGTCCTCCATAAACTAATGAGAATACTGGCAAAAATGGTTGAAATCAACATTTCCCAGAACACTGGACATTAACCAAGTGCCTACAACAATCCAGGGTGCATTTATTCTAGAAAAGTGGCTGAATCTTGGTAAGAACAATGAGCTCTGGGGCATTTAGCTTTGCCTAATCCCATCTTCTCCCCAGCTCCATGGTAGCCCTGGAAACCAACAGTCCACAATCATGGTGCGAGCTAGCAGTCCAGCAGCCACTGGAAGGGTCAGGATGGAGTTGGAACTCTTCCAAAACCCCATCCTCAGATAGTTGACTTATTTGACTTGGCAGTTTTCTGGAAAATTTCACTTGAAAGTTTTGTCTTTATTTAACTTGGAGCTCACCCAGTACAGTCTTTTCCTGGGGGCATTTGTCAAAAATGGTCTGTGGTAATTGTTTAACAGTACAGCTTCCTGAGGTGATGATAATAATTGGGACAAACAAAAAAAATTAACAAAAATACTTAATAGGAAAAGACGGAGAATTAGATGTTCATAGGGAGCTTTGAAAACTTCTAACATACTTCTGGGAAACTATAAGGCCACGTGCATGCACAGGGCTGGACACATGCTCAGGAAAGACTGGAGAAGACCCTAAGCTCTCACTTCCGGCTAACCTTGAGGACCTACACAAGAAGGAAGTAAAGGCTTAGGTGGAGTTATAAACCACCTGACTGAGTGCCCCAACATGTATACTGGGCCCCTTAGCAAAGGCTGGCAGATGTATTAGTTCCAGGCAATTAAGGAAGTCTCTGTCTAGTCATTCACTGACCACTAAGCTAATTGAGCAGAAACTTGAGTGGCCATATGTGACAAAGAATACAGACTTTACAGAATTTATTAAAGTCACTGAACAACCAGACAACAAAAAACAGCAACAACGAAAGACTCCAGGGAACGGAAGAATCTAATTTTTTAAAATTGCCAAATCAAATTATTTAAATTGTTCAGTTTTCAACAAAATATTATGAGACATGCAAAGAAACTAGCAAGGGTAGTTTATACACAGGATAAAAAGCAATCAGTAGTAACTGTCACTGAGGAAGCCCAGACATTGGATTTACTAGAGAAAGACTTTAATCAGCTATCTTAAATATGTCCAAAAAACTAAAGGAAGCCTAATAAAAAAGAACTAAAGGAAAGTACCAAATAGAGAATATCAACAAAGAGATGAAAATTATAAAAAAGGACCAAATAGAAATGCTGGAATTGAAAAGTGCAGTAACTCAAATGGAAAATTCACTAATGGGGCTCAACAGCTGATTAGAGGAGGTAAAAGAAAGAATCAGTGAATTTGAAGATAAGTTAATTGAGATTATCCAGTCTGAGGAATAGGAAAAAAAAAAATTAACAAGAGATTGAGACCTGTAGGACATCATCAGGCATATCAACATACAGATAATTGTAGTCTAGAAGTACAGGAGAGAGAGAAAGTGGCAGAAAGAATATTGGAAGAAATAATGGCTGAAAATTCCCCGAATTTGAGGGAAAATATTAATATACACATCTGAGAAGTTCATCCAAGTAGGAGTACCTGAAGGAGATCCACATCTAGACACATCATAATCAAAGTGTTGAAATATAATGAATCTTGAAAGCAGTAAGAGAGAAATGACTCAAAATGTAAGAGGGATCTTCAGTTAATGTAACTGATAATTTATCATCAGAAACCATGGAGGCCAGAAGGCACTGGGATGGCGTATTCAAAGCACTTAAACAAAAAGACTGCCAGTGAAGAATTCTGTATTCACCAAATCTATCCTTTAAAAACAGAGGAGAAATTAAGACATTCCCAGATAAACAGAAATTGAGAGAATCTCTCACTAGCATACTCTCTTATAACAAATAGTGAAGGAAGTCCTTTAGGCCAAAATAAAAGGATGCTACATAGGAACTTGAAGCCATAGAAGAAATAAAGAGCACTGGCAAAGCTAACTACATTGGTAAATATGAAAGACAGTAGAAATGTATTTTTTTGCTTGTTACTTGTTTTCCTCCTGCCTGATTTAAAAGACAACTGCATAAAGCAATAATTATAAATTTGCATTGATGGATATAATGTATATAGATTTAATTTGAATGACAATAGCAGCACAACGGAGGAGAGAGGTAACAGAACTATATAGGAGCAAAGTTTTTATATACTATTGAAATTAAGTTATTAATGTGATCTAGATTGTTATAAATTAAGATGTTAATTGTAAACCCCAGGGCAACCACTGAGAAAATAAATAACTAAATAAATAGTAAAGGGAATGACAAGGGAATTAAAATGGTACAATAGAAAATATCTAACACAAAAGAAGACAGTAATGAAGGAATGGAGGAATGAAAAAGAAAACAAGTAGCAAAACTGCAGGCATAAATCCTACTTTATCAGTAATTATATTAACTGTAAATGGATTTAATCCATTTGGCATAATGGATTTAAAAAAAAACTATGATACACTGTCTACAAGAGACGTGAATCATATTCAAAGACATAAATAGGTTGGAAGTAAAGGATGGAAAAAGATATGCCGTGTAAACAATAAGCAAAAATGAGGTGGAGTGACTATGCTAATATCAGACAACATAGATTTTAAGATAAAAATTGTTTTTTGAGACAAAGAAGGGTATTTTATAATGACACAAGGGTCAATTCATCCAGAAGATATAATAATTATAAACATATATTACCTAACAACAGAGCCCCAAAATACATGAAGCAAAAACTGCCGTAACTGAAGGGAAAAATAGACAATTCAACAGTAATAGTTGGAGGCTTCGGTACTCCATTTTCAATAATACATAGAACAACGAGGCAGGAGGTGAAGAAGGAAACAGAGGACTTGAACAACACTGTGAAACAACTAGACCTAACATATCTATAGACACTCCACGTATCAATAGCAAAATATATATTTTCTTCAAGTACACATGGAACATTCTCTGAGAGACCATATGTCAGACTACAAGAGAAGTTTTAATTAATAAAGGATTGAAATCCTACAAAGTATGTTCCCCAACCACAAAGGAATGAAATTAGAGATTAATGAAAGATAGAAATTTGGGAAATTTACAAATATGTGGAAATTAAACAACATACTCCTAAATAACCAATGGGTTGAAGAAGAAATCACAAGAGAAATTAGAAAATACTTTGAAATTAATGAAGACAAAAACACAGCACATCAATACATATGGGATGCAGCTAAAGCAGCCTTTATTGGGAAATTTATAGGTGTAAATACATTAAAAAATAAAGATCTCAGATCAATAGTCTAGTCTTCCACCTGAAGAAATTAGAAAAAAGAAGAGCAAACTAAACCCAAAGCTAGCATAAGGAAGGAAATAAAGATTACAGTGGAAATAAATGAAATAGAAAATAGAAAAATAGAGGAAACCAATAAAATCAAAAATTGGTTCTTTCAAAAGATCAACAAAGTTGATAAACCTTTAGCTAGATTAAGAAAAAGAGAAGACTCTAATTACTAAAATCATAAATGAAAATGGGAACATCGCTACTGACTCTACAGAGGTTAAAAAGGAGGGAATACTATGCACAATTATATGCCAACAAGTTAGGTAATTTAGATGAGGTGAAAAAAGTACTAGAATGATACAAAATAGCAAAACTGACTTAAGAAGAAATAGAATCTCTGAATAGATTTTATTGAATTAGTAATTTAAAAAGTTCCCACAAAGAAAAGCACAGACCCAAATGGATTCACTGGTGAATTCCACCAAGTGTTTAAAGAAGAACTAACACCAGTCCTTCACAAACTCTTCTAAAAAACAGAAGAGTTCTGTGAGGCCAACACCCAACTCATTCTATGAGGCCAGTATAACCAGAAAAGACATCACAAGAAACGAAAATTATAGACCAATATCTCTTATGAATATAGTTGTAAAAATTGTTAACAAAATACTAGCAAACTGAATCCAGTAATATAAGAAGGATCATACATCACAACAACTGGGATTTATCTCAGAAATGCAAGATTGGTTCAACATGGGAAAATCAGTCAAAGTAATAAACCACATCAATAGAATCAAAAACAAAAACCACACAATCATTTCAATACATACAGAAAAAGCATTTGACAAAATCCAAAACCTTCCATGTAAAAACACTTAACAAATTAGGAATAGAAAAGAACTTCCTCAACCTGATAAAGGATACCTGCAGAAACCCACAGCTAATGTGATACTTAATGGTGAAAGACTGAAAGCTTTCCCCCTAAAATCAGAACAAGACAAGGATGACCTTTTGCACTACTTTGATGAAGCACTGTACTGCAGATTCTAGCTAGTGCAGTCAGGCAAGCAAAAGAAATAAATGACATTCCAAATTGGAAACAAAGAAGTAAAATGATCTCTGTTCACAGGTGGCATGATCTTGTGTATAGAAAATCCTGAGGAATCCTATTAGAACCAATAAGTTCAACAAGGTTGCAGGATACAAGATCAATATACAAATCTTAATTGTATTTCTATGCACTAGCAATGAACAATCTGAAATGAAATTAAGAAAACAATTCTATCATAGCACCCTAAAGAATAAAATAGCTACAAAAAAATTTAACAAAAGAAGTACAAAACTCGTACATTGAAAAATACAAAACATCATTGACTAAAATTGAAGAAGACCCAAATAAATGGAAAGACACACCATGTACATCTGGCTGCAAAGTGGGACCATGGGGGAGGAGCTTGTGAAGAGAAAACTGCTACCTCTGTGGAAACTGCTACCTTTGTCAAAATCACTGCCTCGATGGATCTGCAGCCAAATGCTTGTAGCCGGACTTGGGTGCTCTGCTGTTTGTCAGGGCCTGTGATTGGGAAGATGAATTTGATGTACAGCTAGGAGAGAATAAGGTCTAGGAGGGGCTGCTGAGCACCTCTGTATCTGTCAGTTGCCATTGTCTCACTGCCATGATCTTCTGAGAGCAATGGCTTCTGTTTCATTTCCATTTTCTGAAACTCATGCAGTGCTTTTTTTTTTTTTTTTCCTCATTGACCAACTCTAACCCAGAAGCATAAAAGGAAAGGCTTTTGGGAATCATAGTTCCCAACCTTAAAAGTAATGCCAAGTTGTCAACAGACAGTGCAGCGCAGCACAATCTACCTGTGTATCAACTTGGCATCAATACACACCCCCCTTTTAACTGTATTTAACTTCCAAATAAAGACAAAAGAAAAACCGTGTGTCTACCTTACATAAACCCCCACATGTCTGTCAGTTTGTCGTACTGTGGGGGCTTGTGTGTTGCTGTGATGCTGGAAGCCATGCCACCAGTATTCAGGTGCCAGCAGGGTCACCCATGGAGGACAGGTTTCAGCTGAGCTTCCAGACTAAGACAGACTAGGAAGAAGGACCTGGCAGTCTACTTCTGAAAAGCATTAACCCATGAAAACCTTATGAATAGCAGCGGAACATTGTCTGATATAGTGCTGGAAGATGAGCCCCCCAGGTTGGAAGGCACTCAAAAGATGACTGGGAAGAGCTGCCTCCTCAACGTAGAGTCCACCTTAATGACGTGGCTGGAGTAAAGCTTTCGGGACCTTCATTTGCTGATGTGGCGCAACTCAAAATGAGAAGAAACAGCTGCAAACATCCATTAATAATTGGAACTGGGAATGTATGAAGTATGAATCTAGGAAAATTGGAAATAGTCAAAAATGAAATGGAACGCATAAACATCGATATCCTGGCATTAGTGAGCTGAAATGGATTGGTATTGGCCATTTTGAATCAGACAATCATATAGTCTACTATGCTGGGAATGACAACTCAAAGAGGAATGGTGTTACATTCATCATCAAAACGAACGTTTCAGGATCTTCTCCTGAAGTACAACGCTGTCAGTGACAGGATAATATCCATACGCCTACAAAGAAGACCAGTTAATATGACTATTATTCAAATTTACACACCAACCACTAGGGCCAAAGATGAAGAAATAGAAGATTTTTATCAGCTGCTGCAGTCTGACATTGATTGAACATGCAATCAAGATGCATTGATAATTACAGGCGATTGGAACGCGAAAGTTGGAAACAAAAAAGAAGGATCAGTAGTTGGAAAATATGGCCTTGGTGATAGAAACGATGCTGGAGATCGAATGATAGAATTTTGCAAGACCAACAACTTCTTCATTGCAAATACCTTCTTTCACCAGCGTAAACGGCGACTGTACACATGGACCTCTCCAGATGGAACACACAGAAATCAGATTGACTACATCTGTGGAAAGACGATGGAAAAGCTCAATATCGGTCAGAACAAGGCCAGGGGTCAGCTGTGGAACAGACCGTCAATTGCTCATATGCAAGTTCAAGCTGAAACTGAAGAAAATCAGAGCAAGTCCACGAGAGCCAAAATATGATCTTGAGTATATCCCACCTGAATTTGGAGACCATCTCAAGAATAGATTTGAAACATTGAACACTAGTGACTGAAGACCAGACGAGTTGTGGAATGACATCAAGGACATCATCCTTGAAGAAAGCAAGAGGTCACTGAAAAGAGAGGAAAGAAAGAAAAGACCAAGATGGATGTCAGAGGAGACTCTGAAACTTGCTCTTGAGTGTTGAGCAGCTAAAGCAAAAGGAAGAATTGAGGAAGTAGAAGAACAGAAGATTTTGAAGGGCCTCTCGAGAAGACAAAGTAAAGTATTATAATGACATGCCCAAAGAGCTGGAGATGGAAAGCCAAAAGGGAAGAACATGCTCGGCATTTCTCAAGCTGAAAGAACTGAAGAAAAAATTCAAGCCTCGAGTTGCAATAGTGAAGGATTCCATGGGGAAAATATTAAACGACGCAGGAAGCATCAAAAGAAGATGGAAGGAATACACAGAGTCATTATACCAAAAAGAATTAGTTGATATTCAACCATTTCAAGAGGTAGCATATGATCGGGAACTGATGGTACTGAAGGAAGAAGTCCAAGCTGCTCTGAAGGCATTGGCGAAAAACAAGGCTCCAGGAATTGATGGAATATCGATTGAGATGTTTCAACAAACAGATGCAGCGCTGGACATGCTCACTCGTCTATGCCAAGTAATATGGAAGACAGCTTCCTGGCCAACTGACTGGAAGAGATCCATATTTATGCCTATTCCCAAGAAAGGTGATCCAACCGAATGTGGAAATTATAGAATTATATCATTAATATCACAGGCAAGCAAAATTTTGCTGAAGATCATTCAAAAATGGCTGCAGCAGTATATTGACAGGGAACTGCCAGAAATTCAGGCCGGATTCAGAAGAGGACGTGGAAGCAGGGATATCATTGTTGATGTCAGATGGATCCTGGCTGAAAGCAGAGAATACCAGAAGGATGTTTACCTGTGTTTTATTGACTATGCAAAGGCATTTGACTGTGTGGATCATAACGAACTATGGATAACACTGCAAACGATGGGAATTCTGGAACACTTAATTATACTCATGAGAAACTTTTACATAGATCAAGAGGCAGTTGTTCGGACAGAATAAGGGGATACTGATTGGTTTAAAGTCAGAAAAGGTGTGTGTCAGGGTTGTATTCTTTTACCATACCTATTTAATCTGTATGCTGAACAAATAATCCAAGAAGCTGGACTATATGAAGAAGAATGGGGCATCGGGATTGGAGGAAGACTCATTAACAACCTGTGTTATGCAGATGACACAACCTTGCTTGCTGAAAGTGAAAAGGACTAGAAGCACTTACTAATGAAGATCAAAGACCACAGCCTTCAGTATGGATTACACCTCAACATAAAGAAAATAAAAATCCTCACAACTGGACCAATGAGCGGCATCATGATAAAAGGAGAAAAGATTGAAGTTGTCAAGGATTTCATTTTCCTTGGATCCACGATCAACAGCCATGGAAGCAGCAGTCAAGAAATCAAAAGATGCATTGCATTGGGCAAATCTGCTGCAAAGGACCTCTTCAAAGTGTTGAAGAGCAAAGATGTCACCCTGAAGATTAAGGTGTGCCTGACCCAAGCCATAGTATTTTCAATCACATCATATGCATGTGAAAGCTGGACAATGAATAAGGAAGACTGAAGAGTTGACGTCTTTGAATTGTGGTGTTGGTGAAGAATATTGACTATACCATGGGCTGCCAAAAGAACAAACAAATCTGTCTTGGAAGAAGTGCAGCCAGAATGCTCCTTAGAGGCGACGATGGCGAGACTGCATCTTACATACTTTGGACGTGTCGTCAGGAGGGATCAGTCCCTGGAGAAGGACATCATGGTTGGCAGAGTACAGGGTCAACAGAAAAGAGGAAGACCCTCAACAAGTTGGATTGACACGGTGGATGCCACAATGAGCTCAAGCATGACAACGATTGTAAGGATGGCACAGGACCGGGCAGTGTTTCGTTCTGTTGTGTATAGTGTCGTTATGAGTCGGAACCGACTCGACCGTACCTAACAACAACAACCTTACATAATGCAATTGTTCTTGTTGTTACGTGCCATCGAGTTGGTTCCGACTCAAAGCGACCCTGTGTACAAGAGAACAAAACATTGTCCGGTCCTGTACTATCCTCACAATTGTTGTTATGCTTGAGCCCATTGTTGCAGCCACTTGTGTCAGTCCATCTCGTTGAGGGTCTTCCTCTTTTTCGGTGGCCCTCTACTTTACCAACGATGATGTCCTTCTCCAGGGACTGATCTCTCCTGAGAACATGCCTAAACTATGTGAGATGTAGTCTCACCATCCTTGCTTCTAATGAGTATTCTGGTTGTTCTGCTTCCAAGAAAGATTTATTTGTTCTTTTGGCAGTCCGTGGTACATTCAGTATTGTTGGCCAACACCGCAATTCAAAGGCATCAGTTCTTCTCTGATCTTCCTTATTCATCATCCAGCTTTCGCATGCGCATGAGGCGACTGAAAACACCATGGCTTGGGTCTGGCGCACCTTAGCCTTCAGGGTGGCATGTTTGCTTTTCAACACTTTAAAGAGGTCTTTTGCAGCAGATTTGCCCAATGCAACGCCTCTTTATTTCTTGACTGCTTCAATGGGTGTTGATTGTGGATCCAAGTAAAATGAAATCCTTCCCAACTTAAGTATTTTTTCCCTTTATCATGATGTTGCTTACTGGTCCAGTTGTGAGGATTTTTGTTTTAATTATGTTGAGGTATAATCCATACTGAAGGTTGTAGTCTTTGATCTTCATCAGTAAGTGTTTCAAGTCGTCTTCACTTTCAGCAAGCATTGTTGTGTCATCTCCGTATCGCAGGTTATTAATGAGTCTTCCTCCAATCTTGATGCCCCGTTTTTCTTCATATAGTCCAGTTTCTTGGATTTTTTGTTAAGCATACAGATTGAGTAAACATGGTGAAAGGATGCAACCCTGACACACACCTTTCCTGACTTTAAACCATGCAGTATCCCCTTGTTCTGTTTGAACGACTGCCTCTTGATCCATGTACAGGTTCCTCATGGGCACAATCAGGTGTTCTGGAATTCCCGTTCTCTGCAACGTTTTCCATAATTTGTTATGATCCACAGAGATGAATGCCTTTGTTTAGTCAACAAAACACAGGTTAATATCTTTCTGGTATTTTCTGCTTTCAGTCAGTATCCATCTGACAACAGCAATGATATCCCTGTTTCCACGTCCTATTCTGAATCCGGCTTGAATTTCTGGCAGTTCCTTGTGAATATACTGCTGCAGCCACTTCAGAATGATCGTAAGCAAAATTTTACTTTTGTGTGGTATTAATGATATTGTTTGTTAATTTCTGCATTGGGTTGAATCACTTTTCTTGGGAATAGGCATAAATACGGATCTCTTCTAGTTGGTTGGCCAAGTAGCTATCTTCCAAATTTCTTGGAATAGACAAGTGAGCACTTTCAGCACTGCATCCATTTTGGTATTCCGTCAATTCCTGGAGCCTTGTTTTTTGCCAATGCCGTCAGTGTAGCTTGAACTTCTTCCTTCAGTACTGTCAATACCGGACCATATGTTACCGCCTGAAATGGTTGAATGTCAACCAGTTCTTTTTGGTATAGTGACTCTGTGTATTCCTTCCATCTTTTTTGATGCTTCATGTGTTGTTTAGTATTTTCCCTGTAGACTCCTTATTATTGCAACTCAAGGCTTGAACTTTTTCTTCAGTTCTTGTAGCTTGAGAAATGGTGAGCATGTTTTTCCCTTTTGGTTTTTTATCTCCAGGTCTTTGCACATGTCATCGTAATAACTTTGCTTTGTCTTCTCAAACTGCCCTTTGAAATCTTCTGTTCAGCTCTTTTCATCATTTTTTCCTTTTGCTTTAGTTACTTGACATTGAAGAGGAAGTTTCAGTTTCTTCTGACATCCACTTAGGTCTTTTCTTTCTCTCCTGTCTTTTTAATGACCTCTTCATATTTAGTGTCCTGGGATTGTCATTCCACAACTCGTCTGGTCTTCGGTCATTAGTGTTCAACACACCAGATCTGTTCTTGAGATGGTCTTTAAATTCAGGTGGGATGTACTCAAGGTCATACTTTGGCTCTTGTGGACTTGTTCCACTGTCAGCCCCTGGCCTTGTTCTGACTGATGATATTGAGCTTTTCCGTTGTCTCTTTCCATAGATGTAGTCAATTTAATTCCTGTGTATTCTGTCTTGTGAGTTCCATGTGTGTGTTGCCATTTATGTTGGTGAAAAAAGGTACTTACAGTGAAGAAGTTGTTGGTCTTGAAAGATTCCGTCATGCAATCTCCAGTATCGTTTCTATTACCAAGGCCATATTTTCCAACTACTGATCCTTCTTTGTTTCCAGCTTTCGCATTCTAATCACCAGTAATTATCAGTGCATCCTGATTGCATAGTTGATCAGTTTCAGAGTGCAGAAGTTGGTAAAAATCTTCCGTTTCTTCATCTTTGTCCTTAGTGGTTAGTGTGTAAATTTGAAAAATTGTCCCATTAACTGGTTTTCCTTGTATGGGTACGGATATTATCCTTTCACTGTCAACACTGTACTTCAGGATAGATCTTGAAATCTTCTTTTTGATGATGAATACAATACCATTCCTCTTCAATTTGTCATTACTGCCATAGTACACCATATAATTGTCTGAAATGGCCAATACCATTTCAGCTCACTAGTCACTAGTCGTAGCTATTAAAGTTCTTGTTTCTGCAACTTGTCATGTGGTTATAGCTGGTAATTTACAATTTCCTTTTTCCAGTATGTGTTTCACATTCTTTTTTTGTTTAGGAAGCACCTTGTCTGGTTATTCATAGTTTCTTATCCAGTGGTATAACTGAAGCCCTCACACCTGCATAGTCTGTGCTTCCAGTTGAGTGGAACCATTGTTGTACTTAAGACTTCTTAACAAACAGAGCTCAAAGTTTCAGAAATGGCATATGAAAATTTTGCTAGTGGATCATTGGGAATAATAGTGAGAAGAGCCACTCCCATTTCTACCCTTTGATTCCCTAGAGATATGTGTATCCTAGCTGTGTATAGGGAAATAGCATCATTGATTCAGAGCCTGTTATGCATCATGAAAGATATTACGCCAACCCTGCAGAGTGTTTCTGGCACCATTACAGAGTCTTCACAAGGTCTTTCCATTATTCTAGCAGGCCAGTTGCTTCACTGAGATGGGATACATGGTAAGAGTAGTGAATGCCATAAGCAGGAGTCCATTCCTGCAGTTCATTCATTGCTGCTGTTAAATGAGCTTCTTTGTCTAAAGAAATACCGTGTGGATACTGTGTTGTCAAATCTAGCACAGAGATTAAGGATGAAACCTAAAGGACAGCAAAATTAAAGGTGTAGGTGGAGAAAGAAGAGCTATTTAAGAATGAGAAGGAATGGTCAGTTGGCCAAGGGAGGAAACGGTTTCAAAATTAAGATGAGAGGTCAGGCCAGACAAGTTAGGTAGATAAAGAGTGAAAAGTGCCCATTAAATTTGACCACTCTGAAGTCATTGGCAATCTTGGAGCAATTTTAATGAAATTTTTTGCATGGAAGTATAGGGGCTTTGGAAAGAATAAGAAGTGAAAACGTGGCAACGATAAAACCTGTTGCCGTTCAGTCGATTCTGACTCACAGTGACCCTACAGGACAGAGTAGACCTGTCCTGTAGGGTTTCCAAGGCTGTCATCTTTACAGAAGTAGACTGCCAAGTCATTCTTCTTCGAGTGGCTGGTGAGTTCGAGGTGCTGACCTTCCCGTTAGCGGCCAAGCACTAAACTACTGCGCCACCAGGGCTCCTAAGTAAAAGTTTCTGAATAGTGGCTGTGAGTGGAAAGGGATCTGTAAGGAATATACCTGAATTGTTGGTATGTGTTCTGTATGAAGTCTTGGGTTTGATTTTAGCCTCTTTGTTCTTTTCAGTACATAGCTTTGTTGATGCTAGTTTTTTAAATCTGTACAGTGGATATAAAATACAGTACCTACTTTATTGAGTTGCTCTGTGGATTAAATGAGGAAATAGATATATGTGTAAAGTACATAGTGGAGTCCCCAAAACAGAGTAGGAACAGAATAGATGCTAGTATTATCCTTCAGACATTTCTACAAAAGGAAATATTGAGTCCAGTTAATGATTTGTTGTAGTAATAAAGCTCTTGTTTATATCACAATATAAAAAGTAATTTATAAACTGTCTTAGAAAATAACCTTCTTTAATTCATAAAAAAAATTTTCCTTCTAGTATGACAGTCTCAAGGCATTGTTTTCTCTATATAAATATTGTACCCAGTGCTATAGACATTATTTTAAAAATATTTTTCTGCTTTTGATAAATAGACTAAAAAGTTTTCTTTATCCTTGAAAGAATTGGGTCATTCTTCAGTGTTGATTTTGTTGCTAATGGGACATAGAGAAGTCAGGATGATGATAAATATTTGTGTGGTGTGGTCTCTGAAGCCTTAGTAGAGACACAGTTTGTGTGTGAGGTAGTGATTTAAACTCTCCTTTCAGACAGCTTCCTCACCTTCATGTAGGAAACCTCTGTTTCATCAGGAGATGAATGTGAATTTCAGCTAGTTGTTCTTATTGACACAAAACTTCTTTCTCTTTGGAAAGAATCTTTTATTATGATTTGCTTGTCTGCCATTATGTGTTTTTGTTCTGCCATCTACTGAAAAACTTCAGGAATCATGCTAATAGTAACAATCTATTTTCATATTGTTTTAAGTTCTTTTTAAAAATTGAGGTATAATTTTTATGCAATAAAATGCACAAATTTTAAATGTTTAGTACAGCAAGTTTTGTCAGTTATGTATAGCCAAAACAAGATATAGAACATTTTCACCACAGGTCCATTGTGTCTCTTTCTAGTTATTTCCCTCGCTTCCCCAAACACCCCTCTTCCTCAGTTAAAAAATTCTGTGTACCCCCACTACCCCCATCTCCTAACTTAACACTTTCTGCCTTCTCTCACCATAGATTAGTTTTGTGTATTCTAGAGCTTCGTGTAAATGGAATCGTAGAGTGTGTATATATACTCTTTTGTGTCTGGCTGCTTTCTCTCAGTGTCATGTCTTTAAGATTCATCCAAGTTGTTCTTGTATCAATAGATTCTTGTATCAGTAGCAATACTAGTGTATTAGTAATACAGTAATACCAAGTATTAGTATTCCACTTCTTAAATATACCAGTTTATCCATTCTACTGTTCATGAACATTTGAGTTGTTTCTTGATTGGTGCTATTATGAATAAAGCTTCTATGAATGTTTTGTACAATTCTACTTGTGGACATATGTTTTTATTTCTCTTCAGTTAATACCTCGGAGTGGAATTACTCGGTCTAGGGCAGATGTGTGTTTGACTTTATAAGAAGCTGCCAAGTAGTTCTCCAAAGGACTATCGTATGCTTTTTGATACTATAGCTGGATGACAAATTTTAACATTCCTTAACAAGTGTTTGTTTTCTTCCTTACCCCCTTAGTCCTATTTTTCAGAATCAACGTCTATTGAAATTTCTTTTGTATTTTTTCCAAAACTTGTTATGTTTATATAATACATATTTATGTGTGTGTTTATATAATCTTTATGTGTGTGTGTATGTATCACATTGTAGTTTGCTTTTTCCACTTATACGTCTTGAAGATCTTTTTGTATTATCACTTAGGGATAATCTTTATTCTTTTTAATGCCGACATAGTATTCTAACTATAAGATAGGCTATGTCAGGTTTGATATTGCAAACAATGCTTTAGTAAGCATCCCTGTGTCTTTGCATACTTTTGCAAATATACCCATATGATAAATTTCAAACAGTGGCCTCACTGTATCAAAGGGTAATATGTATTTAAAAATTGGTGATTACCAAGTTTTTTTACAAAAAAGATTGTGCCAATGTATACTCCCAACAACAGACTGTATATTTTCAGCAATAGGGTATTAGAGCACCTCTTTTTCTGCAACCGTATCAACCTTGGATTCTTTTATCAAATGTTAATAATTTTACTAGTCTTGGCAGGTCATCCCATTCTCTCTTTTGGGCACTAAAAAGCTAAAATACCTAGGAAGATAGACCTTAGTCAATTTTACAGTACTTCAAAGAGCAGCTCACACTGTCTGCAGTACCCTCTGATGATCCTTTCCAATATTTGAGTCTATCCTGTTGGTAAATTTTCCTTTTATCATCAGTCTTTGAGGGATAGTTTTTGGAGCTGGTATAGCATTTTGAGGGAAAAACTTATAAATCTTGACGATTTGAGTGGTAGTCTGAATACGGCTGAGGAATTATTGAAGAGTAAATGTTTACTTGCTACATATTGAGGATATGGATATATTTCAAGTAAATCTAACACATGATCATTAGTTGTAGTGCAGCCCAAGAAAGAATCGAGACTTCTGGAAAATATATCACAAAGAGAGCCCTGAGTAGTTTAAAGATTTTTACCCTGATTACTTGGATAGAAAACTGCAATAGGATTCTAAGAGAATCGGAAAATGATAAGTGCTTCTAAAACATACTGAATTAAGACTGAGTTGTGAGGGTGTGAGTTTTTCTTTTACAAACTTTCATGGTATTAATTTAGTTGTGAGATAATGCTACTTTCTAGGAACTTAGTATTCTTGGAGAATTAGCTTTAAAAATAGAACATCGTTGATTTTGCACCAGTAACAACAACCAAAAAAAAAGGGGGGGGTGAGTGGCACAGGTGCTAATACTAATTAGACATAATTGATCACCTCATGAGATTAATTCTCTTGGTTTGGGGGCTTAGGGCTGTGGTCTCATGGGACAATCCAGGCAATTGATATAATATAGTTCTTAAAGTTTATGTTCTACCTGCCAGGATGGTGAGTAGTGTCTGGGGTTGTAAAAGCTTCCTAGTGGCCACCTAATATGCAACTATTGGCCTTTATTTGTCTGGAACAAAAGAGAAAGAAGGAAGCCCCCAAGAATCAGAGAAGGAACTGGACTGCAGGACTAATGGTCTACATGAACCACTGCTTCCTCCACCTTGAGACCAGAACTATGCTGTTGAATGTTCTGATCAGAAACATGACAAATGAATCTTGAGAAAAATATGGAACAGAACTTGAAATTCTTAAAGAATCCAAACTTGCTGAACCTATTGAGGTTGGAGAAGTCTCTGAGACTATGGCCCTGAGTTACTTTTCAAACCTTGAATTGAAACTGTCCCCTGAAGTCACGTTTAAACTAATCGTTTAGTTCAAAGAGTAAAGATTGTCACTCTTGAGTACTGCCTTGAAAAAAAAAAAAAACTATGTAAGACTGAAGGGTCAACAGCCATTTTAAAGCATAGATGAGAAAGTTGGAAGGCAAGGAGATTAAGTACATGTAAGTGAAACAACATAAATAGCAACTATACACGAGGACCTTGCTGAATGGAATACACAGGAATAAAATTTGACTACATTTATGGAAAGAGATGATAGAGAAGCCCAATATCATCAGTCAGAACAAGGCCAGAGGCTGACTGCGGAACAGACCATCAGTTGCTCGTATGCAAGTTCAAGTTGAAACTGAAGAAAATTGAAACAAGTCCATAAGAGCCAAAGTACATCCTTAAGTATATCTCACCTGAATTCAGAGACCATCTGGAGAACAGATTTGACACATTGAACACTAATGACCCAAGACCAGACTAGTTGTGGAATGACATGAAGGACATCATACATGAAGAAAGCAAGAGGTCATTAAAAAGACAAGAAAGAAAGAAAAGACCAAAATGGATGTCAGAGGAGACCCTGAAACTTGCCCTTGAACATCAAGTAGCTAAAGCAAAAGGAAAAAATGATGAAGTATAACAGCTGAACAGAAGACCTCAAATGGCAACTCGAGAAGACAGAGTAAAGTATTACAATGACATGTGCAAAGAGCTGGAGATAGAAAACCAAAAGGGAAGAACATGCTCGGCATTTCTCAAGCTGAAATAACTAAAGAGAAAATTCAACCCTCGATTTGTGATATTGAAGGATTCTGTGGGGAAAATATTAAACAATGCAGGGAGCATCAAAAGAAGATGGAAGGAATACACAGTTATGTACCAAAAAGAACTGGTTGGTGTTTAATCATTTCAAGAGATAGCTTGTGATCAAGAACTGATGGTACTTAGAGAAGTTCAAGCTGCACTGAAGACACTGGCGAAAAACAAGGCTCCAAGAATTGATGGAATGTCAATTGAGATATTTGAACAAACAGATGCAACACTGGACTTGCTTACTGGCCTGTGCCAAGAAATTTGGAAGACAGCTACCTGGCCAACTGACTGGAAGAGATCCATATACATACTTATTCCAAAGAAAGGTGACCCAATGGAATGTAGAAATTATTGAACAATATTGTCAATATCACACGCAAACAAAATTATGCTGAAGGTCATTCAAAAACGATTGCAGCAGTACGTCAACAGAGAACTGCTGGAAATTGAAGCCAGATTCAGAGGAGGATGTGGAATGAGGGATGTCACTGCTGATGTCAGATAGATCTTGGCTGAAAGCAGAGAATACCAGAAAGACGTTTACCTGTGTTATATTGACCATGCAAAGGCATTCAACTGTGTGGATCCTGAAAAATTACAGATAACATTGTGAAGAATGGAAATTCCAGAGTGCTTAATTGTGCTCTTGAGGAATCTCTCCATAGACCAAGAGGCAGTTGTTTGAACAGAACAAGAGATACTGCATGGTTTAAAGTCAGGGAAGGTGTGCATCGGGGTTGTAGCCTTTCACTATACTTACTCACTCTGTGTGCTGAGCAGATAATCCTAGAAGCTGGACTATATGAAGAAGAGGACTTGCTTGCTGAAAGTGAAGAGGATTTGAAGCACTTACTGATGAAGATCGAAGACTACAGCTTGAGTATGGATAACACCTTAAGATAAAATCCTCACAGCTGTATCAATAAGTAACATTATGATAAATGGAGAAAATATTGAAGTTGTCAAGAATTTAATTTTACTTGGATTGACAATCCACATGTATGGAAGCAGTAGTCAAGAAATCAAAAGACGTATTGCATTGGGCAAATCTGCTGCAATGGGCAAGTCTGCTGCAAAAGACCTCTTTAAAGTGTTAAAAAGCAAAGATGTCACCTTGAAGACTAAGGTGCACCTGACCCAAGCCATGGAGTTTTCAGTCATCTCATATGCATGCGAAAGCTGGACAATGAATAAAGAAGACCAGAAAAGAATTGATGCATTTGAATTATGGTGTTGGCAAAAAATATTGAATATACCATGGACTGCCGGAAGAATAAACAAATCTGTCTTGAAAGAAGTACAGCCAGAATGCTCCTTAGAAGCGAGGATGGTGAGACTTTGTCTCACATAATTGGGACATATTATCAGGAGGAACCAGTCCCTGGAGAAGGACATCTTGCTTGGTGAAGTAGAGGGTCAGCGAAAAAGAGAAAGACGCTCAACGAGATGGATTGACACAGTGGCTACAACAGTGGGCTCAGACACAGCAATGATTGTGAGGGTGGCGCAGGACTGGGGAGTGTTTTGTTCTGTTGTACATAGGGTTGCTATGAGTACGAATTGACTCAAAGACTTCTTACAATAACAACACCAAAGTGAAACAATTAGGACAGAAATAACAAGAATGTTGACAGAATGTGAAGAATGTAACTAATGTCACTGATCGTTAACGTCTAAAAACTGTGGAATGGGAGCAGGTTTTGCTATGTGTATTTTCACCAAAAATAAAATTAAATAATAAAAAAATAAAGCATCATGATATTGGTTTCTGATTTTAATTTGCTCAGATTTGCGTGAAGAATAGTATCTAGTTGCCATAAGGATATCCATATTAGAAGAAAAAGAAGGGCTTAATCAGTCATTTGAATTGAGGTTTTTTTTTGGTTCATTGGCAATTAAAACCATGAATTCCTTGTAGATTTTTCAATTAAGGAAATTATATTAAACCTAAGTTATCTTTTTTGTTGTTGTTGGTGGGGGAGGGCTTTACTTTGGAGTGGCTGTATAACCCCCCCGCCCCCCGCAAAAAAAAAGGATCCAAATAATACTATCAGATTTTAAAGTCCTTTTACATGGATTACCCAGCACTTACCGGACACTTGTTTAAATGAAGAAGCGGGAATTGACTTGAGCTTATTCTCTGTTATCCGAAGGTGCGTGTTAACGTCTGCCTGTGATGTGCTGGAAGGACGGTGCAGTGCCTTTGTGATACAGCCCCTGATGAGGGAGAGTTGTTTTTTCAGTTTGGCCTTTTGTACCAAATCAGCCTGGCCCTTAGTGCCTTCACAGCATGGTTTCAACTTAATTTTAGGTCCCGTTCTTCCATTGTTCAGTCCATGTAAGTTAGTAAATGCTTATTGTTACCTAGTTTATCATTAGGTGCTGTAGGTCACTGACTCTCAAATATAGGGTCTATTAGTGGACTGATTCAGAATCTCCTAGAGCTTTTAAAAATATATATTCCTGTCCAGCCCTTAGAAATGCTGCTTTATAGCTGTGGGTTGGTCCTAAGGATTTATATATGTTTTAAGTTTTCCAGTAACTTCTTATGCACAGTCAGGTTTGGTGACTGGTGCTAGTGTGCACAAGGCAACCATTGCTCCCAGGAAGCATACACTGTAAAGGGTAGAAAAGATAACACGAGTGATTGTAATACAAGGCAGAATATAAGTGCCTTGGGAGATGCACACATTCAGAACTGTACAGAGGAGAAGAAGGGAAGGAGGATGGTGGGGATGAAGATTTACTGAATACTTGACATATACCAGGTACTGTGCTGGGATTTGTATCTAGTTGGATTTTGGGGGAGGAAATGTAGAAAGAAGAAGTGTGTTTAAACTAAGCTGGATTATTTGATTTTACAAAACATGTTTCGTTCCTTCTCACTTTACAAACTCAGCCTTTGCCAGTTTCTCACTAATAATAATAGCAAACACTTATGCTAAGTGCTGGACATGGTTCTAAATACTCTTCCTGTATTTCCATTTTATAAAAGAGGGAAATAAAGGTATGGAGAGTTTAGGTAACTTGTTCAAAGTCTCCATGCTAGAAAGTGGCAAAGCTAGGATTTGAATCCAGGCAGGGCATGTCTAGAGTCCAAGTTTCTAACCACTACACTGTACTTTCAATGCTTTCACAGCAGAAATACCCATCTTCAGGTTCCATGTCAAATGTTATCTACCTTATGGAGTTTTTCCTGATCTCTTCCATAGCTTGAATTAATCTTCTCCCTATCTGAACTCCCAGTATACATTCTCATTATTTATCTTTTGAAATTTAATGCTTATAAGTACATATTGTAATTAGTTATGGCTTTTAAAAAAATTTCTCCTATATGACTAAGAACTTGTGAGGGCAGGATCCATTTCATTTCTTTTTATACCCCCAGCAGTACCAAACACAAGACTTTGCTATTAGGGGATACTCCATTGTAAAGGAGATGGTTTAATAAATTATTGCTACCTTTAAGATCCAAAAGGTGGTATAGGGCAGAGGGAATAAACTTGTTTAAGTATGGACAGAATTGGAAAGAATTCATGGAGAGCTGAATTTTGGCCTGATAAAAGAAAGAACTTTCTAACAGGGCTTCTCAAATGTGGCATAGGTTGCCCATCACAAGAGAAGTACAAGTAAAAACTTTATGGGGGAGTGTTGTAAGGAGAATTGCCCATTTGCGGGGGAGGGGAGGTGGACTTAGCTTTGATGAACTAAGATGCTCTGATTCCCCAGTGGGGTGTAATTAATTCTCCTTCTGAATCCCCGTAATTCTTGAATTTTTTAATGGTACGTATATTATTCTACCATGTGATTTTTGTTAACATGTTTCAATACCTTACATATATTTTAAGGATTTGGTTGAAGTGAAGATGAGAGTATATGGAATTTTAGTCGGGGACCTAGAATAACCAAACCATGGTTTGGATCTTCCACTTCTTTTCTCCAAGAAGTCACCAAAAGAAGTATATCCTAGAACAGTGGCTGTCAAGACCTAAATCCAATGTAGAATTCTAATAAGTCAGTAAGGCTAAATAGCTTTTGACTAAAGCATCTATTTCACCTCTCAACACATCCCTCAGGACCCCCATTCTTATTCCATTGCCCAGAGTTTTGCATTTTTGCCACTGTGATGTGAAGAGAGATAAGCTGGAGAGAGAAATTTTATCATTAGACTCTAATGCACACCTTTCAGTGCCAGATATAAAGGAGCCCCAGAGAGAGTGTTTACTCTTGATACTTATTGCCAAGTAAAGATAGCTGGGAACAGGCCCTGGCTCTTCTTGCTCCTGCCAAGTAAAAGAGAGGGAGAAGGAATATTGTATGATATATTCCATATTTAATTTTATTATTGTAACAGCTTTATTGAGGTAAAATTAACATAGAATAAACTGTACATATTTAAAGTATACAGTTTAATAAGTTTTGATGTTATCTGTGTGTCTGTCTTTCTAACATACCTGTTAAACCATCACAGCAGTCATCATAGTAAATATATCCATCACCCCGCAAAGTTTCCTCATACTTCCTTGTAATCCCTCCTTCCCACTACTCTGCACACCCTCTCATCCCAAACCAACCGCTGATCTGCTTCATCTCACTACAACGAGTTTCATTTACTAGAGTTCAGTATGAATGGAATTTTACAGTACATACTCTCTTTTTTTTTGTTTGGCTGAGATTTATCCATGCTATTGCATTTATCGATAGTTCATTCTTTTTTATTGCTGTGTTCCATTGTATAAATAGACTACAGTCTGTTGTTGATGAACATATGGGTAGTTTCCAGTTTTGGGCTATTACAAGCAAAGCATCTGTGATCATCCACGTACAAGTCTTTGTGTGAACATCCATTTTATTTTCTCTCGAGTAATGACTGGATCATATGCTAGATATATGTTTAACTTTTAAGAGACAGTCAAACTTTTCCAAAATGGTTGTACCATTTCACGTTCCCACTAGCAGTGTATAAGAGTTCCAGTTCCTCCATGTCCTTGTCAGCACATGGTATGGTCAGTCTTTTTACTTTTAACCATTCTAATTATTGTGTAGTGGTAACTCAGTATGGCTTTAATTTATAGTTTTCTAGTGACTAATGATGTTGAACATCTTTTCATGTGCTTATTTGCCATCTTTGTGTCTTCTTTGATGAAGTGTCTGTTCAAATCTTTTGCCCATTCTTTAGTTGGATTTTTCATTTTGTTGGATTTCGAGTTATTTATCTATCCTGGATACAAATCTTTCATCAGATATACACTTTGCAACGATTTTCTCCCAGTCTGTGACTTTTATTTTCATCCATTTAAATTGTCTTTTGAAGAACATAAGTTTTTAATTTTGATCAAGTCTGGTTTATCAGTTTATTCTTTTATGGATTTTACTTTTGGTGTTGTATCTAAGAAACTTTTGTCTCACCAAGGTCACAAAGATCTTCTCCTATGTTTTCTTCCAGGTTCTTTATACTTTTCTAGGGTTTTTTTGTAGGTTCTATATTTAGATCTGTAGTCCATTTCAAGTTATTTATAGTATATAGTGCAAGGAATAGATCCAAGTTTACGTTTTGAATGTTCTAGCTTGGTTTGTTGAAGAGGCTATACTTTCTTCACTACATTGCTTTTGAGCTTTTGCCAAAAGTCAGTTGTCCATGTATATGTAAGTTTACTTTTCTGATCAGTCGATCTATTTGTCTGTCTTTACATCAGTACCACACTGTTTTAATTCTGCAGTTTTATAATAATTCTCGAAATCAGGTAGTGTTAGCCTTTCAACTTTTTCTCCTTTATCATTAGGAAATCCCCTTCTTTATCTCTGGTAATAATCTTTGCTCTGAAATCTTCTTCAGCTGACTGAATGTAGCCACTCTAGCTTTCTTTTGACTAGTGTTACATGATTCATCTTTTTCTATCCTTTTTCTTTTAAGCTGTTTGTGACTTTATATTTAAAGTGCATTTCTAGTAGGCAGTATTTAGCTGGGTCTTTTTTTCTAACAATCTCTGCCTTTAATTGGAGTGTTTAGACTACTTACATTTAATGTGATTATCAATATGGTTAGGTTTGATTATATTTTTCTATTTATTTTCTGTGTATCCCATATGTTCTTTATTCTCTTTTTCCTTTTTCTGCCTTCTTTTGGATTAACTGAATGTTTTTATGATTTCATTTTATTTCCTTTGTGGCTTATTTAGCTATAACTCTGTTTTGTAATTTTATGGTTTAGGGTTTATGGAAAACCTGGTGGTATAGTGGTTCAGTGCTACCGCTACTAACCAAGAGGTCAGCATTTCAAATCTGCCAGGCGCTCCTTGGAAACTCTATGAGGCAGTTCTATTCTGTCTTATAGGGTTGCTATGAGTCAGAATTGACTCGACGGCAGTGGGTTTGATTTGGTTGGTTAGGGTTTATTATATACATCTTTATCTTATCGTAGTCTACCTTCAAATGATGTTATACTACTTCACTTATAGTGAAAGAACCTTATACAAGTATACTTTCACTTCTTCTGTCCAGGCCTTTATGATATTGTTGTTACATATTTACCTTTTGCTATAAACCCCACAATATATTGTTAATTATTTTTGTTTCAACAATCAGTTATCTTTTAAGGAGATTTAAACAATAAGAAAATAAATCTTAACTATTCACCCATGTGGTTACCATTTCTTCATTCCTTTGCATATACCTGTATTTCCATCTGCTATCATTTTCTTCTGCCTGGAGGACTTCATCATTTCTTGTAGTATGGGCATTACAGTGTGGTAATGAATTCTTTCAACTTTGTGAGTCTAAAAATGTTTTTATATTGCTTTTGTTTTTGAAAGATACTTTTGGCAGGTATAAAATTCTAGGTTGATAATTTTATATATTTTGGAGGGAAAAACTGTTCTTACTTAAATATTCATTTTTAATTCTATGCTGAATCCATCAAAGCTTGCCTTTTGAAACTCCACAAACCTTTCGTTTCTCAAAAACCGAGACTCCAATAGTAGAAAACCATGATTTTTATATTGATTCTGCTAAGGCTTTTAGGTATCTAATTCGAAACAAAGCTAAATTATGACTTCTTTGTACTTGGTTGTCTTAGCAGTATAGGAAGAGTTATGAGCTCAATGAAGCAGGAGGAAGAAAGACCTCAGGTAATATCACAAAGTATTATCCTTTATAGTTTTTCCATTCTGAGGACTTCGTAGCACTTGGCACTTACTTTTGTTAGCTTAACACTTGTTCCCTACAGTTCTTTGTGCTTGCAACACTTAGTATAGTGCTTGATACATGTTTGAATGACCTATTTTCAGAAGCAACCAAACTGCGTACCCTCATTTTTGTAGCTGGGTCCTTGGCCAATTATATTTATATAAAAAGATTGACCAACATTAGAAAATTTTTATAGCAAGATTGTCATGGATTGAATTGTGTCCCTCCAAAATATCTGTCAACTTGGCTAGGTCATGATTTCCTTGTATGATTGTGTGATCGTCTGCCATTTTTATCATCTGATGTGATTTCCCTATGTGTTGTAAATTCTATCACTATGATGTAATAAGATGGATTAGCAGCAGTTATATTGATGAGATCTACAAGATTAGATAGTGTTTTAAGCCCATCTCTTTTGAAATATAAAAGAGAAGTGAGCAGAGAGACATGGGGACCTCATACCCCCAGGAAAGCAGCACCAGGAGCAGAGCGTGTCCTTTAGACCTGAGGTTCCCGCACCAAGATGCTCCCAGACCAAGGGAAGACTGATGACACGGACCTTCCTCCAGAGCTGACAGAGAGAAAGCTTTCCTCTGGAGCTGACGCCCTGAATTTGGACTTGTAGCCTACTAGACAGTGAGCGAATAAATTTCTCTTTGTTAAAACCATCCACTTATGTTTCTGTTACAGCAGTACTAGATGACTAAGACAAAGATGGTGGTAAAATGATGTACCCATATTTTTACAATTCCCCTCTATAAGAAACTATAAGAAGATGCGAGGATAAAAACCAAGCAGAAATAAGAATTCCCAGTTTTTACTTCTGTGCTCAATTTGACACTAGCTGCTCATGCAGCACTGCTTCCACTGACCCTAACCATGTAGAACTAGGTCAAAGCTCCCAGGTTAAAGGACACAGTCCTGCAGACTGCCACATAGGCAGTTTGAGAATTCCTGTGACATCCACACTTCTGACTTGCTAGCTACAAATTTGGGGTTTTCCCATTATTCCCTCAGGATACCAGCCATAAGCTCGGGAGTCCTTAGGCCCCTCTCACTTTTGATCTGCTGTTTACCACTACTCCCTCTTGTTAGATAATTTGTAGAACAACTCACAGAACCCACAGAAAGAGCTATACTTAGGGTTGCACCTTTATTATAAAGGTTACAAAGCAGCATCAGCATAAAGAAGATATGCATAGGGTGAGGTTTGGGAGAATTCCCAACATGGAGCTTTGTGTCCCAAATTGAGTGTGTTTTTCATCATGTGCTCGTGGAGAGTTTGTCCAGAGATTTTATTGGAGGTCTCATTATGTAATGCAAACTTCAGCTCCTCTCCTTTAAGGTCAGTCAAGATCACAAGGTAGGTTTTCTCTGGCCATGTCGTCATGAGGTGATTATTACCAGGTGGGGCTCTCTGGACTGGCCACCATGACATAAGTCCTTGTGGTCTGGCCAGCCCCTCACCTCAGAGTCACCTCTCCAGCAACACCTGTCAGGTCTGGAGTCCTTATCAAGGACACTTAAACTGTTAGGAAAATTACAAGGTTTTAGGAATTGTCTCTCAGGAACCAAGGACAAAGATCAAATTCTTAGGTAAAGTTAAATTCTAAACTTTAACCTTAGAAGAACATTATTGATTGAATATACTACTGTGAAAGGATGCCCATTTCTTTCACATATCATGTTCATGTTTCATAGCTTATTTTTTTCACAAGGAGAGGAAAATACGGTCTTCAGTTCAATGCCAGAAGTTATACAAAGAAGGAAAAAAAAACTTCCTCAAATAGTTTATGCTTTTGCAACAGTCTGCCATGCCATCTTGGCAATGAATTCCTAAGGTCAGCTTTTGACTTCTACCCTTCACAGACTTCAGGAATACGAGAAAATTCTGTTTATTCTGAATGTAGACAACCAGAAAGCTCAGATATGAATCAGTATGTTTCCCCCCTGGCACTCAGCTTTTGTCAAAAGCAAGTGACCCCAAAAAAAAAAGTCGACAACAAGAATCTTTATTCCCTCCCTCCTTTCTTCCTTCTTTGCTGTGAGGTGGGCATGTGATGAGTAGAGATTTATCTAGTGTACCACATTTTCTGTATTTGCAGCAATGTGGTGTGATTGAAATTATTGCAACATCTGGAAATGCCTCAGTGTTATCACAGACAACTTTGTCTGCTGAAATAGATTTTATTCTTTGAATATATATTTTATTCTTCAAGTATTTATTCTTTGAATATTGATAACCAAGGGGTGGATTGACAGGGTTCATGTGTGTGGTGGTTGTTTGTTTTGAGGGATAAAAATGTGCTTGGCACAGTGTTAGATGTTTTCATACATATTCTCTAAATGAATCAAGAAACCCAGGGTATAGAGGGTGACCCTTTAACCAGAAGAGTTTATTTCTTAACTTTAGATTTATGGTATCTTGCATAAATAGAGCTCTAGACTAGGGAAAAAAAAAAAAAAACCTGCCTTAAATAGTCTCCTCTGTGCTCCATATTACTGTTTGAAATTTATGTCACATGAAATATCCCCCTCTCAGCCCTGCCTCACCTCTGCCTTCTCGAGACTCAGTGTCTTCTACTTATGCCAGAGGTCTTGAGAAGCTTTGTTTTCTATCATTTGTATTATAAAAACAGTAGTTTTAGGTTTTCTAGGTGCTAAATTACATTTTAATATGTTCACCCCTTCTAGAAATTATGATATGCAACCTCCATCCCTGGTACATACACTATTACTATACTTACATAATGCTATTCAGTGCTTAAACCGTATGAGGAATGATTTGTTTCCATGTCTCACCTACTGTGAGTTTCTTAAGAAGTTTTCATGTCTTATGATTTTAATCTGTATCCCCATTATCTAACATAAAAAACATAGACATTCAATAATACACTTTCAATAAGTGCTGACTGGGTGAGTGTATGAATTAGTGTTGTGAGTTTCTATCACGTCAGCTCTGACTCATGGCAACCTTACGTATAATAGAATGAAACCTTGTCTGGTTCCTGTGCCATCTTTATGATCGTTGGTTTGTTTGAGTCCATTGTTGCAGTTATTGTGTAGCGCCTTCCAACCTAAGGGACTCGTCTTCCAGCACTACATTGGACAATATTCTGCTGTGATCCATAAGGTTTTCATTGGTAACAGATTTGCTTAATTCTCCTGTTTCCTTGTCTTTTAATGGAGACAGGAAGTACTTTTGCCTAGCTCTTGTAACAGACATGTTACAAGAACATTTGAGATATTCTTAAAAAGCAAGAACAGGAGAATCTGCTTGCTAGAATACATACTTCCAAAGATTATCTTTTATTTGTTCTCCATTTTTTTTTTTCCCCATTTGTTTAGGCCTACTTTTTTTTGTTCGTTTTAGCCAGATTTGGGGGAAGATCTGATGACGCGGTAGCTGAAGCACTCAGCTACTAACCTAAGATCAGAAGCTCGAACCCACCAGCCATCCTGTGGGAGAAAGATGTGGCAGTCTACTGTAAAGATTTACAGCCTTGGAAACCCTATGGGGCAGTTCTACCCTATCCTATAGGGTTGCTGTGACTTGGAATCAACTCGATAGCGGTGGGCTTGGTTTTTTTGGTAGCCAAATTTTAACTGTTTGCAAATGTTCCTAGGAGAGTCACACATTGTGATTTCCCCTGTTCTTCACGCTCCAACTAGAGTAATCTTAATCTTTTGCAGGCAGCTGTGATGTTGTCGTTCTTGTATTTGAAACTCTCAGAGAATTTTCATTTCTCTTAGGATAATCCATATTACTTATGTCCAGACTATTTAGCACAAAGCATAAGGCACTTTAATATCTAGTCTGTGCTTACCTTTTGGCCCACCCCCAACATACACACTCATCTCTTTTTCCCTTTCCCTCTCTTCCTCTCTTCTCTTTTCCAGCTCTCTCACTCAGTCTCTCTCTCTCCCCCTCACACCTCCACTTTTTCTCTTTCCTCTTCTCCTATCCCATGTCTGTCTCCTCCCCTCCCCCATATGCATATACTAGCTGTTTTGAGTGCTCTCTTTGCTCCTGCCTCACTCAGTAAACTTTTTATTCTTCGAGCAGGCTGTGTTCCTTCTTCTTTTCTAATTTTTCTTCCTGAGACATTCTTTCTTCCTTTTTGCCTGGCAAACTGTGTCTGTAAAAAGAATAGCCAAGAAAACCCAATGGAGCAGTTCTACTCTCTAACACACGGGGTGGCCATGAGTTGGGAGCCACTAGATGGCAGCTAACAACAACAACTACTACTCCTCTTTATCCAGAGGTTCTCAGTTAAAAAAAATTTTTTTTTTTTTTTTTTCTCAGTTTAGATCTCCATCCATCTTGGAATCTTTCCTTCGCCTTCCAGGCTATGGTAGGTGTCTCTCCTCTGTACTCTTTTTTTTTTTTTTTTTTAATTTTTATTGTACTTTAAGTGAAAGTTTACTAATCAAGTCAGTTTCTCACACAAAAACTTATAACCACCTTGCTACATACTCCCAGTTGCTCTCCCCCTAATGAGACAGCCCGCTCTCTCCCTCCACTCTCTCTATTCATGTCCATTTTGCCACCTTCTAACACCCCCTACCCTCTCATCTCCTCTCCAGGCAGGAGATGCCAACATAGTCTCAAGTGTCCACCTGATCCAAGAAGCTCCCTCCTCACCAGCATCCCTCTCCAACCCACTGTCCAGTCCGATCCCTGTCTGAAGAGTTGGCTTCGGGAATGGTTCCTGTCCTGGGCCAACAGAAGCTCTGGGGGCCATGACCACCAGGGTCCTTCTAGTCTCAGTCAGACCATTACGTCTGGTCTTCTTACAAGAATTTGGGGTCTGCATCCCACTGCTCTCCTGCTCCCTCAGGGGTTCTCTGTTATGTTCCCTGTCAGGGCAGTCATTGGTTGTAGCAGGGCACCATCTAACTCTTCTGGTCTCAGGCTGATTGATGTAGACTCTGGTTTATGTGGCCCTTTCTGTCTTTTGGGCTCGTAATTACCTTGTGTCCTTGGTGTTCTCCATTCTGCTTTGTTCCAGATGGGTTGAGACCAATTAATGCATCTTAGATGGCCACTTGCTAGCGCTTAAGACCCCAGATGCCACTCTCCAAAGTGGGATGCAGAATGTTTTCTTAATAGATTTTATTATGCCAATTGACTTAGATGTCCCCTGAAACCATGGTCCCCAAACCCCCATCCCTGCTATGCTGGACTTCAAAGCATTCAGTTTATTCAGGAAACTTCTTTGCTTTTGGTTTAGTCCAGTCGTGCTGACTTCCCATGTATTGTGTGTTGTCTTTCCCATCACCTATAGTAGTTCTTACCTACAATCTAATTAGTGAATACCCCTCTCCCACCTTCCCGCCCTGCCCCCTCTTGTAAGCATCAAAGAATATTTTCTTCTCTGTTTAAACTATTTCTTGAGTTCTTATAATAGTGGTCTTATACAATATTTGTCCTTTTGGAACTGACTAATTTCACTCAGCATAATGCCTTTCAGATTCCTCCATGTTATGAAATGTTTCACAGATTCATCACTGTTCTTTATCGATGTGTAGCATTCCATTGTGTGAGTATACCATAATTATCCATTCATCCATTAATGGGCACCTTGGTTGCTTCCATCTTTTTGCTATTGTAAACAGTGCTGTAATGAACGTGGGTGTGCATATATCTGTTCGTGTAAAGGCTCTTATTTCTCTAGGATATATTCCAAGGAGTGAGATTGCTGGATCGTATGGTAGTTCTATTTCTAGCATTTCAAGGAAGTGCCAAATCAATTTCCAAAGTGGTTGGTTGTACCATTTAACATTCCCACCAGTAGTGTATAAATGCTCCAGTCTCTCCACAGCCTCTCCAACATTTATTATTTTGTGTGTTTTTTGGATTAATGCCAGCCTTGTTGGAGTGAGATGAAATATCATTGTAGTTTTGATTTGCATTTCTCTAATGGCTAATAATCCTGAGCATTTCTTCATGTATCTGTAAGCTACCTGAATGTCTTCTTTAGTGAAGTATCTTTATATCTTTTGCCCATTTTTTAATTGGGTTATTTGTCTTTTTGCAGTTGAGTTTTTGCAGTATCATGTAGATTTTAGAGATCAGATAATGTCATAGCTAAAAACTTTTTCCCAGTCTGTAGGTAATCTTTTTACTCTTTTGGTGAAGTCTTTGGATAAGCATAGGTGTTTGATTTTTAGGAGCTCCCAGTTATCTAGTTTTTCTTCTGCATTCTTAATAATGTTTTATATACTGTTTATGCCATGTATTAGGGCTCCTAATGTTGTCCCTATTTTTTCTTCCATAATCTTTATTGTTTTAGATTTTATATTTAGGTCTTTGATCCATTTTGAGCTTGTTTTTATGCATGGAGTGAGATATGGGTCTTGTTTCTTTTTTTTGCAAATGGATATCCAGTTATGCCCACACCATTTGTTAAAAAGACTGTCTTTTCCCTATTTAACTGTTTTGGGGCCTTTGTCAAATATCAACTGCTCATATGTGGAGGGATTTATGTCTGGATTCTTAATTCTGTTCCATTGGTCTTTGTATCTGTTGTTGTAGCAGTACCAGGCTGTTTTCACTACTGTGGTGGTGTAATAGGTTCTAAAATCAGGTAGAGTAAGGCCTCCCACTTTGTTCTTTTTTAGTAATGCCTTATTTATCCTGGACCTCTTTCCCTTCCGTATGAAGTTGGTGATTTGTTTCTCCATCTCATTAAAGAATGTCGTTGGAATTTGTATTAGAATTGCATTAAATGTATAGATCGCTTTTAGACATTTTTATAATGTTAAATCTTCCTATCCAGGAGCAAGGTATGTTTTTCCACTTATGTAGGTCTCTTGCAGAAGTGTATTGTAGTTTTCTTTTACATCTCTGGTAAGATTTATTCCTAAGTATTTTATCTTCTTGGTGGCTACTGTAAGTGGTACTGATTTGGTGATTTCTTCTTCGTTGTTCTTTTTGTTGGTGTAGAGGAATCCAGCTGATTTTTTTTTTTTTCCTTTTTGTTGTTTTTTTTTTATTGTACTTTAGATGAAGGTTTACAGAACAAATTAGTTTCCCATTAAACAGTTAGTACACATATAGTTTTATGACATTGGTTAACAACCCCACCACAAGCAAACACTCTCCCTTCTCAACCTTGGGTTCCCTATTACCAGCTTTCCTGTTCCTCCTGCCCCCTAGGCCTTGCCCCTGGGCTGGTGTGCCCCTTCAGTATCATTTTGTTTTATGAGCCTGTCCAACCTTTGGCTGAAGGTGAACCTCAGGAATGACTTCATTATTAAATTGAAAGGGTATCCAGGGGCCATACTGTCAGGGTTTTTCCAGTTTCTGTCAGGCCAGTGAGTCTGGTCTTTCTTTTATTATTATTATTATTTTAATAATTTTTATTGAGCTTTAAGTGAACGTTTACAAATCATGTCAGTCTGTCACGTATAAGCTTATATACACCTTACTCCATACTTCCACTTACTCTCCCCCTAATGAGTCAGCTCTTCCGGTCTCTCCTTTTGCCAGTTTCTAACCCTCTCTACCCTCCCATCTCCCCTCCAGACAGGAGATGCCAACACAGTCTCAAGTGTCCACCTGATACAAGTAGCTCACTCTTCATCAACATCTCTCTCCAACCCATTGTCCAGTCCCTTCCATGTCTGATGAGTTGTCTTCGGGAATGGTTCCTGTCCTGGGCCAACAGAAGGTTTGGGGACCATGACCGCTGGGATTCCTCTAGTCTCAGTCAGACCATTAAGTCTGGTCTTTTTATGAGAATTTGGGGTCTGTATCCCACTGATCTCCTGCTCCCTCAGGGGTTCTCTGTTGTGCTCCCTGTCAGGGCAGTCATCACCAACTGATTTTTGTATGTTTATCTTGTATCCTGATACTCTGCTGAATTGGTTTCAGTAGTTTTCTGGAGGGTTCCTTAGGGTTTTCTGTGTGTAGGATCATATCGTCTGCAAACAAAGATACTTTTACTTCTTCCTTGCCGATCTCGATGCTCTTTATTCTTTATCTAGCTTACTTGCTCTGGCTAGGACCTCCAGCACAATGTTGAACAAGGGCATCCTTGTCTGGTTCCCAATCGCAAGGGGAATGCTTTCACACTCTCTGCATTTAGGATGATATTGGCTGTTGGCATTTGTATAAATGCTGTTTATTATGGTGAGGAATTTTCCTTCTGTTCCTATTTGCTGAGAGTTTTTATCATGAATGGGTGTTGAACTTTGTCAAATGCCTTTTCTGCATCAATTGATAAAATCATGTGATTCTTGTCTTTTGTTTTATTTATGTACTGGATGACATTAATTGTTTTTCTAATGTTGAACCATCCCTGCATACCTGGTATGAATCCCACTTGGTCATGGTGAATTATTTTTTTGATATGTTGTCCAATTCTATTGGCTAGAATTTTGTTGAGGATTTTTACATCTAAGTTCATGAGGGATATAGGTCTGTAGTTTTCTTTTTTTGTGGTGTCTTTCCCTGGTTTTGGTATCAGGGTTGTGCTGGCTTCGTAGAATGCGTTTGAGAGTATTCCGTCCTTTTCTATGCTCTGAAATACCTTTAGTAGTAGTGGTGTTAACTCTTCTCTGAAAGTGTGGTAGAACTCTGCAGTGAAGCGGTCCAGGCCAGGGCTTTTTTTTTTGTTGGGAGTTTTTTGATTACCTTTTCAATCTCTTCTTTTGTTATGGGTCTGTTTAGTTGTTCTACCTCTGTTTGTGTTAGTTTAGGTAGACAGTGTGTTTGTAGGAATCCTTCCATTTCTTCTAGGTTTTCAAGTTTGTTAGACTACAATTTTTCATAGTAATCTGATAATGACTGTTTTCATTTCAGTTGGGTCTGTTGTAATATCACCCATCTCATTTCTTATTTGGGTTATTTGCTTCCTCTCCTGTTTTTCTTTTCTCAGTTTGGCCAGTGGTTTATCAATTTTGTTGATTTTTTTCAAAGAACCAGCTTTTAGTCTTGTTAATTTTTTCAGTTGTTTTTCTGTTTTCTATTTCATTTAGTTCTGCTCTAATTTTTGTTATTTGTTTTCTTCTGGTGCCTGAGCGTTTCTTTTGTTGCTCTCTTTCTATTTATTCAAGTTGTAGGGATAATTCTTTGATTTTGGCCCTGTCTTCTTTTTGGATGTATGCATTTATCGATATAAATTGACATCTGAGCACTGCTTTTGCTGTGTCCCAAAGGTTGTGATAGGAAGTGTTTTCATTCTCATTGGATTCTCTGAATTTCTTTATTCCATCCTTAGTGTCTTCTATAATCCAGTCTTTTTTCAGCAGGGCATTGTTTAGTTTCCAAGTGTTTGATTTCTTTTCCCTGCTTTTTCTGTTACTGATTTCCACTTTTATGGCCTTATGGTCAGAGAAGATGCTTTGTAATATTTCAGTGTTTTGGATTGTGCTAAGTAAGGCTTGCTTTATGATGTAATATGTGGTCTATTCTAGAGAATGTTCCATGTGCACTAGAAAAGAAAGTATACTTGGTTGCTGGTGGGTGGAGTGTTCTGTATATGTCTATGAGGTTAAGTTGGTTGATTGTCGCATTTAGGTCTTCTGTGTCTTTATTGAGCTTCTTTCTGGATGTCCTGTCCTTCACAGAAAGTGGTGTGTTGAAGTCTCCTACTATATTGTGGAGCTGTCTATCTCACTTTTCAATGCTGGTAGAGTTTGTTTTATGTATCTTGCAGCCCTGTCATTGGGTGCATAAATATTTAATATGGTTATATCTTCTTGGTATATTGTCCCTTTAATCATTACATAGTGTCCTTCCTTATCCTTACTGATGGATTTAACTTTAAGGTCTATTTTGTTGGTAATTACTATTGCCACTCCTGTTCTTTTTTGATTGTTGTTTGCTTGATATATTTTTTCCATCCTTTGAGTTTTAGTTCGTTTGCATCTCTAAGTCTAAGGTGTGTCTCTTGTGGGCAGCATATAGATGGATTGTGTTTTTTAATCCATTCTGCCACTCTCTGTCTCTTTATTGGTACATTTAGTCCATTTACATTCAGGGTAATTATGGATAGGTATGAAGTGAGTGCTGTCATTTTGATGTCTTTTTTTATGTGTTGTTGACAGTTTCTTTTTCCCACTTAATTTTATGTGCTGAATAGATTATCTTTATATATTGTCCTTTCCTCATATTCACGGTTGTTAATTTTGTTTCTGCTCTCTTTTTTTTTCTTCTATTTTGTTTGATGAGTAGGATAGTTCATCTCCTTTGTGGTTACCTTATTATTTACCCCTATTTTTCTGAATTTAAACCTAACTTTTATTTCTTTGTATTGCTCTATCTTCCTCTCCATATGGAACATCTATGATTACATTTCTTAGTCCCTCTTTATTATTTTAATGTTGTCTTCTTTTATATAATAACATCCCTGTTACCCTGTTTTGAGCTTTTTTTTTGTTTTGTTTTTTTTACTCTTTGTTTTTTTTTTTTTGATTTCCATGTCTGGGTTGACTTCTGATTGCTCTGCCCAGTGTTCTAGTCTTGGTTTGTACCTGATATTATTGCTTTTCTAACCGAAGAACTCCCTTTAGTATTTCTTGTAGTTTTGGTTTGGTTTTTACGAATTCCCTAAACTTCTGTTTGTCTGGAAATGTCCTAATTTCACCTTCACATTTAAGAGACAGTTTCCCTGGATAGATGATTCTTGGCTGGCAATTTTTTTCCTTCAATTTTTTAAATAAGTCATCCCATTGCCTTCTTGCCTGCATGGTTTCTGCCGAGTAGTCTGAGCTTATGCTTGTTGGCTCTCCTTTGTAGGTGACCTTTCGTTTATCCTTAGCTGCTCTTAAAATTCTCTCTTTATCTTTGGTTTTGGCAAGTTTGATTATAATATGTCTTGGTGACTTTCTTTTAACATCTACCTTATGTGGAGTTCGACGAGCATCTTGGATAGATGTCTTCTCATCTTTCACGATATCAGGGACGTTTTTTGCCAACAAATGTTCAACAGTTCTCTCTGTATTTTCTGTTATCCCTCCCTATTCTGGTACTCCAATCACTTGTAGGTTATTTCTCTTGATAGAGTCCCACATAATTCTTAAGGTTTCTTCATTTTTTAAAATTGTTTTATCCAATTTTTCTTCGAATATATTGGTGCCAAGTGATTTATCGTCAAGTTCAGAAATTCTGGCTTCTACTTGCTCAGTTCTGCTCCTCTGACTTTCTATTGAGTTGTCTACTTCTGTAATTTTATTGTTAATCTTCTGAATTTCTGATTGTGACTGTCTGTGGATTTTTCCAGCTTATGAAGTTTTTCATTATGTTCCTGAATAATCTTTCTGATTTCTTCAATTGCTTTATCTGTGTGTTCCTTGACTTGTTCTGCATATTGCCTCATTTCCTTCCTGATGTCTTGAAGGGTTCTGTATATTAATCTTTTGTATTCTGGCTCTGGTAATCCCAGGAGTGCACTTTCATCTAGAAGATCCGTGGATTCTTTGTTTTGAGAGCTTGTTGAGGTGATCATGGTCTGTTTTTTAATGTGACTTGATATTGACTGTTGTCTCCAAGCCATCTATAAGTTATTGTACTAGTTTATGCTTGCTTACAGTGTCATAGCTTCTTGTCTTGTTTTGATATGCCCAAATGCGTTGCTTGAGTGCTAGCCTGATTATTTTTGCCTTTGGAGCTCTGACGTCCTGTCCCCAGCTGGGTAGAAGTGTTATCAGGTATATCAGTGTAGGAGTCCATTCACTTTTCTTGTATGAATTGAGCTCAGGTGACCAGGTAGCTGATCATCAAGTGTGTGGTACAGGCTCTGCCATACAGTCTTAGAGGGGCAGGGGTGATTGGTGCATGTACCGGTATCTGAGTGCAGTAGGGGGTCATGCTCTGAACAAGGCAGGGGGCTGAGAACCGACCCCCGAGTGTCTCTGAGGAAAGCACATCCCTGTTCCTTAGAGCATGCAGGTGGGTGGTTTCTGCAGACAAACCGTGGGCACCCAGTGTTTCTGGTTGTAAGGACTGGGAGGTACCAGTTATCCTTGGACTCCTGTTGTGGGTGGCTGGGTGACCTGAGTGGACCTACCAGTCCTTAGGCCCCTGATGTGGGTAGGTGAGGACCCTGTTTAAATAGGCAAAGCAATGTCAAACATCAAACACCCTCCTCTCCACCACACAGCTGAAACGGTTGGAGTCTGCCAACAAGGGCCTGTTCCCCTGAAATAGGCCCACACAGGTCCATGCAGAGGGGAAAGGTGCTCAAAGTCCATGGACTGTTTATGCCTGGACAGGAGCCGCTTCTGCCCTGACCTCCCGGTTAGTGGAGCTGACAAATTATCTTTTCCCCAAATTGCAAATTTTTTCCATTTTCAAGGCGGGGAGGATGGCTCTAGGCGCTCAAGAGGGCCTGTCTCAGGCCCGGGGAATTCAGGCGCTGAAGCGGGCTTGGGCGTGGGGGGACGCAGTAAAGTATACGGAAGTAGTTAGGTTTTGCCAAAAGCACTGTTCTTCTCTGGTTCCAGAGGTATGAGTAGGCTGTGTGGTTGGCCGCTTCTGCCTGAGAAAACTGCGGCTGAAGGCTAGTTCCAGCCTGCCACTGCAGCTCCGGGAATGGTGCCTGAGGGCTCTCGGCGATTCGGGTCCAGTAACTCCTCTCCGCTTCTGAACCTTCCGTTCCTCTCCCTGCCCCTCTGTTTGTTTTCTAAGCTTACCTTTGGTGCTCAGGGCTCCTAACTTGTCACTTGTTTTTTCGGGTCTTTGTTGTAAAGAGGGCTTGCTGGAAGCATCTTTCTTTTCCGCCGTCTTGGCTCTGCCTCCTCTGTATCTTACAGCACCTGTGATTACACCTGTGGTAGAATTATCAGGATATATTATGAATGCCTACATATTTATATCTGAGACTACCAGCTGCATGAGGGAAAGGACCATGCCTGTCTTGTTTATTGCTGGATCTCCTGAGCTTCATGCAGTGCTTGGCACGTAATAGGTGTTACATAAATATTTGATGGATAAGTAAGCAAATATGCAATTGGTAGCATTTTCACTTAGGATTATATCATAAGTATTTTTCTGTGTTGTTGAAAGTTTTATGAACATTTTAAAATGGCAGCATCGTAGTTCGTCATATGGATAGGTGATAATTTATATAACCTTTCCCTAGTACTTTGAGATTATTTTCAGTTTTTCACTGTTAAAGCAATGTGGCGAATGGATAGCTTTGTATGTAAAATTTTGCTTACGTTTATTTTCACAGAATGAATTTTAAAGTATCTGAAAGGCTCTTAATAACTTTGTACATTGCTTTGTAAATAGTTTTTACCAATTTATACTCTAGGTAGTGCTGTAACGGGGTGGCTGTTTCGCCATAGTCTTCCTGCACTGGTTATTCTTATTTTTAAATATCCTTACCTATTTGATTGGTTAAAAATGGTATGTTTCTATTTGATTTGATTGATGGTGAAGGTGAATATTTTCTCAAATTTTTGTGATGTGTATTCTTTTGTGAAGACAGCTAGCAGATTTTTCTCACCCGTGTATATATAAGACCAGTTTTACTAATTCTGCTTTATGTACTCATTAAAATTTTTAAAACATTTTATTGTGTGTTAGGTGAAAGTTTACATAGCAAATTAACTTTCCAGTCAATAATTTTTACACACACAAATTGTTTCATGATCTTGGTTGCAATCTCCGCAGTGTGTCATCACTCCCCCTATTTCTTCCCTGGGTTCCTGTTTCCATTAGTATGGTTTCCCTGCCCTCCCTGTATTTCTATCTTTGGTTCTGAGTAAATGTTGCCCTTTTGGTCTCACATAGTTGATTGTTCTAAGGAGCACATTCTTCTTGGATGTTATTGTTGATTTTAAAGCCCCATCTATTATTTGGCTGAAACATGGTTTCTGGAGTGTCTAGAGTCACAAGTTAAAAGGTTGTCTTATTGCAGTAGTTTTGGGAGGTTCCTTCCAGTCTCTTTCAGACCAGCAAGTCTGTTTTTTTTTTTTTTAATTTGAACTGCGTTCTACATTTTTTATCCCTTTATGTAGGACCTTCAATTGTGATCATAGTCAGAGTGGCAGCCAGGCACCATCTAGTTCTTCTGGTTCCAGGTTAGAGGAGGCAGTGGTTCATGTGGGCCATTAGTCCAATGGACTAATTGTTTCCTTGAGTCTTCAGTTTTCTTTATTCTCATTTGTTCCAGATGGGAAGAGACCAATAGTTGCTTCTTAGATGGCCACTCGCAAGCTTTTAAGACCCCAGATGCAACTTACCAGGCTAGGATGTAGAACATTATCTTTATGAATTGTGTTTCGCCAGCTGATCTAGATGTCCCCCAAGGCTCTGATCCTTAGCCTTCATGTCCAGTAGTTCAGTCCGGATGTCTAAGTAGTTTCTATAACTGTACCCCCATATGCTCTATTACGTATGTGAGTAACTGCAGCATTTACAAATATGTATGGAGGTACCCAGAACCATACCTATGTGTATACACAGGTGTACTCATGGACAACCCCTCTCGCCTAAGTAGCATAGATATTAGCCTATGTATCTACTCCCAAATTATTGATTGTTATTATTGTTATTGCAGAATTGTATATGTTATAGCATTTACTCTAGATGCCCTTTATTCTTGCATACCTCTCAGTGTCTCCCTTTGCCTTGGTCATGTTATGCTGACCGCTCACATATCATGTATTGCCTTACCCTTCACTAGAATTAACACTTGTCTACTACCTACTTAGTGGTTTCCCTTCCTCTCCCTCTCATCCCTGATAACCATCAAAGAATGTTTCTTTATGTTTGTAAACCTATTCTTGACTATTTATGTAGTCTCATATAATATTTGTCCTTTTGTAGTTGACTTATTTCATTCAGCATGTCTTCCAGATTCATCCATGTTGTGAGATGTTCGGCAGATTGATCATTATTCTTTATCATTGTATAGTATCTATTGTATGTATGTACCACGTTTTGTTTATGCATTCATCCATTGATGGCTGCAGTGAACATGGATGTGCACATGTCTATTCATGTTATGGCTCTTAGTTCTCTTGGATATATACTTAGGAGCCAGATTTCTCAATCATATGGTAATTCTATTTCTAGCTTTTTAAGGTAGCGCCATACCATTTTCCATAGTGTTTGTACCATTTTCCATTCCCACCAGTATTGTGTAACAGTTCCAGTCTCCCTACAACTTCACAAACATTTGTTTTTCCTGTTTTTTTAATCAATACCATTATTGCTGGGGTGAGGTGGTATCTCATTGTAGTTTAGATTTGCATTTGTCTAATGGCTAATGCTCACAAGCATCTCCTCACGTGTTATTCATCTGAATGTCTTCCTTGTTGAAGTGTATCTTCATGTCCTTTTCCCTTTTTTTTTTTTTTTGGTATTCCAATAAAATTTTGTTTATGGACACTGAAATTTGAATTTCATACAATTTTTACATACCACAAAGTATTATTTTTCTTTTTACCAACGATTTAAACATGCAAAACCATTTATAGCTCACAGTCTGTACAAAAATAGGCAGTGGGGCTATCTTTGACCCATGGACTGTAGTTGCTGACCCCTGATAGACTATAAACAAGAAACAAATAAATAATATGAATTCAAATAGAGATGAGTGCTATGAAAAAAGGATACAATTGTATAGACCAGATATTGTTCTAAGAAATTCTGACTTCTGAGGCTGGTTAATAGATGTTATTTGTCTGCAGAGACCTCTTGAAAAAGTTTGGGAAACCCCAGGATAGATAAATGAAACAAGTTTTATTTATTTCTGCAGGCCAGCTCACCCTTTTATATGCATGGCTGGGGTGGCTGTAAGGATTGGGGTTAGGATCGAGTGTTAATGTGAAGTATTTCCCACATTTATTAACATATAGAATTCTTTTTCCATGGAGCATCTCATGGGACTAGCTTTTCATAGGTCCCTCCTTGGGAAGCAGGAACCTACCATAACCAACCAACCCTAAAGTAAGCAAAAAGGCTTGTGAGCTTTGAAAATGCCACACGATCCTGTAAAATATATGTACTTAACTCACAAGATATCTCCCAGGCTTTTAGTAAGAGCTTTTTTATTCCTTAATTTTAGAAATTATTCCAACAAATTAGGTTTTTCAAGTCTCAGCAGATTAGAAGCAAATAACTAGAAGAACTGGGAAAAGGGTCTACAGGCAGACATACTGACAGTTCTGATAACGTGAGTAGTAAGAAACAGAAGTAGTTTCAAAAGCAGCTGGAGATTCTTATGCAGGGGCGAATAGGCTTTTTAACTCAATAGTTCCTGATGCCATTGTCATGTGATATAGTACAATAAATAATTTTTGTTCACCATTATTGCTTTGGAAAACCCTGGTGGTGTAATGGTTAAGCACTACAGCTGCCAAGAGGTCGGCAGTTCGAATCCACCAGGCACTCCTTGGAAACTCTATGGGGCAGTTCTGCTCTGTCCTGTAGGGTCATTATGAGTCAGAATCAACTCGAGGGGAGTGGGTTTTTTTGGAGTTATTATTATTTTGAATTTTCAAGAAAATATTAAATCAACACTATCCTCTTTAATAAGGTAGCAAAATATATGGTGCATTTTAGAAAAGTTATTTAGAAAATAAAATACTTAGAAATAAATTTAAGATTCCTTAAAAAATTGAAAATTTAATGAATTAGCATTAAATTCCGGCTGTGTTCCAGGTACTGAACTACACTGTGGTGTACTTCTTTCTTCAACTTCTATTATCGTTTTTTAAAAAGTTTTTATTGTACATTAGGTGAAAGTTTACAGAGCAAATTAGTTTCCTTGGACCATTTTTAAATTGGATTGTTTGTCTTTCTGTTGTTGAGGTGTTGACGTTTCCTGTAAATTTTAGAGATTAGCCCCTTGTCAGATATGTTATAGCCAAAAATTTTTTCCCAGTCTGTAGGTTCTCTTTTTACTCTTGGTGAAGTCTCTTGATGACCATAAGTGTTTAATTTTTAGAAGATCCCAGTTATATAGTTTATCTTCTGGTGTTTGGTATACTATTTATGCTCTATGTTAGGGCCCTTAGTGTTGGCCTTATTTCCTCTTCCATGATCTTTATATTTTTAAGTTTTACATTGAGATCTTTGATCCATTTTAAGTTGGTTTTCTGTGTATGATACGAAGTATGGATTTTGTTTCATTTTCCTACAAATGGATATCCAGTTTTGCCAGCACTGTTTGTTAAATAGACTCTCCTTTCCCTATTTAATGGACTTCAATCCTTCTGTCGAAGATCATCTGTCCATAGGTGGATGGATTTACTTCTGGGTTCTCAGTTCTGTTCCATTGGTCTGTGTGTCTGTTATTGTACCAGTACCATGCCATTTTGACCAACGTGGCTGTATAGTAGGTTCTGAGATTGTGGGGTCTTCTACTTTGTTCTTTTTCTTCAATAATGCTTTGTTTATCTGGGGTCTTTTCCTTTCCATATACAGTTTGTGATTAATTTTTTCATCTCATTAAAGATTGTTGTTGGAATTTGGATTGGGATTGCATTATATCTGTAGATTGCTTTGAGTAGTGTTGACATTTTCACAATGTTAAGTCTTCCTATCCATGAACATGGCATGTTTTTTCATTTATGTAGGTCTGTCTTGGTTTCTTGTAGTAGTGTTTTATATTTTTTGTCTGGGTCTTGGTTTCTTGCAGTAGTGTTTTGTATTTTTTGTGTAAGTCTTTTATGTCCCTAGTTAGATTTATTCCTAAGTGTTTTATCTTTCTGAGGGCTATTGTAAATGTTCTTGTTTTCCTGATTTCCTTTTTGGAGTTCTCAGTGTGGAGGAATCCAGTTGAGTTTAGTGTGTTGATCTTGCACGCTGCCACTTTGCTGAATCTTTCTGTTAGTTCCAGTAGCTTTCTTGTGGAGTCACTGGGATTTTCTATGTATAAGATTATGTCATCTGTGAATAGGGATAGTTTTACTTCTGCCTTACCAATTTTATACTCATTAAATTTTGAACCTTTTTATAAGGCAGACTTACAGTACAATTGATTGCCCCAAAGTTAGGATAGTAATAGAATCATTCACTTGGTTTTCCTTATTAATTTTCAAAATATTCACAATTTAAGAAATCATTACAGGATGTCAAGTTATCTATTTTATAACAGTGTTTAATGTATATGTTCTGCAAATATATAGATACTGCCTGGAAATGAGAAGTGGCAATTAAATTTCTTGGGGAGGTTGGGGTTTATACAGGAAGCTGTCACAGGTACTCAGGAATCAGAAGTTGTGACTGGGGAGTGGGGTGGAAGAATAGACATTGTAAGTAGAACTCTGGAGATCTGCTCCAGGACAGTGAAAACAGCCTATCCTGATAGAACATTCTTAACTCAGGTCTCTCCAGAGTAGCTGGCCTGGTAGAAAGACAAATAAATGTTAAGTCAAGAAAAATGGGTTCTAATTCCAACTCTGTAATTTGCCTGCTCCAGTGTACCCACAAATAACTTAATCCTCCTGTTTCTCGGTGATTACATCATTAAGTTCCATCCAGCTCTAAAATCTTTGATTTTACTACCCAGGGGACAAAATGCTGTTTTTGAGAATCCAAGGCTATTCTTGTGAATACCTGTGAGTAGGTGGAAAAGAGTTCTGTCTTGTTGGGAATAATTTGGGGAAGTAATAGAAAGGTTCTTCGTAGCAGGTAAGTTTCCTAGGGAAAGTGAGCTCCCAAATCCTAGGTTATTTTCTTTTGATAAATTAAAAAGGGTTAAATTTGGTAAAGTATTTGTATGCTGTTTTGCCTGGGTCAGAGAATTGTATATTCAGAGTTTTCTTTTTTAACATTCTAGAAAATGACAGGTTGGATAAGGATACATAAAGTTTAAAGAGTTCAAAGAATTTCTTAAGCCTAAATACAGCGATTACTTGGAGAGGGTAGGGAATAACTAGCTGCAAAGCCCTCTTTGCTTGTAAGAGACATTGTTATTTAAGCAAATGTGGAGCTCGGCCTAATTAAATGCTTTAATGAAGTCAAAAGCAAACGTTCGCCTTTTCTGGCTTGAGAAAGCTGGTTAGGGTTGCTTTCTGAACCTACGGAATCTGACTGCTCTTTGGTCGATTTGTTAGGTCTGGCTCAGTGTGTTGAACTCTGCTGGCAGCTGAGAGGCGAAGCAGGAAAAAGGCAAGTTCCTGATGCAAAGATTGCTCTGCAACATAATTTGGGCATTGGAGGAGCTGTCGTTGTAACACTGTACAAGATGGGTTTTCCTGAAGCTGCCAGGTAAGTGGCACTCTGGGTTTGGTCTGGCAGTTAATCTTTATGGTTTTCACAGTTGATGACGTTTTACATGTAAAAAGTCCTAGTTTCATTGTCTGACTACTATACAGAGGGAGTAACCTCGTTACACTGCTTTAATAACATTGCTTTAAAACTAGTCATTAGCTTTTAAACTTAACCAGAAAAGTTTTAACTTTAACATTAGGACAATTTTGTTCAGAAAGAGGAGGCAGCATGGTGAAAGAGTGCCAGGTACTGGTCCCAGCCCTGCCACCTGAGTAATTTAGACAAGTCACTTTTTTGTTTCCATTCCTAAAGTTTGCTTTCGTGGTCACCCTAGCCGTCCAGGCTTCTGAGGTTGTTTAAAAGTCATGAAATATGCTGATTGCATCTTTGAAAATTTGTTTCTGAATCCAGCTAAGCCCTCACTGCTGCTAGAAGCCTTTTTGTCTCTTGCTGACTATCTTTTTTTCAAATGCCAGCTCTCCTTGAGTCTCCAGGCACTTTCTTTCCCATTCATTGCAGGATCACTCAGCTTCCTTGCTCAACTCTCTGAGAAGTGTTCCTTTTTCCTGGAGGAACACAGCCTCTTTTCCTTTCTAAGACCCAGCTCTCCTCTTAACATGCCTTTGTTGGCAGGCACTTTCTGTAACTTTGGTCTAAGTATATCCTTACCCTTTTCAATCTTGCCGTCTTTCCCTTTCTATTGAATCCTTCCCGTCTGGCAGCAAACATGTTCAAGTCTTCCCTATTCTAAAAAATCTGTTTTTCTCCTTGCCTTACTTATTCTTTTTCATGATGAACCTTCTACAGTGAGTCATCTTTGTTTTTCTGTGCTGGAATACCTGGCACAATCTAGCTTCCTACCTCTCTGCTGAGGTTAGGTAAAACTACCAGTGATGTGACTGTGAAATTGAATGGCCTTGTCTTTATTTTCAGTCTCCATTCTCTTTAACCATACTGCAGCTTTTAACACTTGTTGGCTCCCTTTTTTTTACCCTTAATTGTTGGGGGTTGTTTATCCATCTATTCATGCATTTCTTTTATAGAATCCATTATACTCCACCTTTTACAAGCTCTTGGACCTTTTCTCCTCTACCCTCTCACTCTTTCTCTGCCTGGAATATCATTTCTATTGTAAAAATTCTTATCTTTTATTTATGATCCATCTCAGGTACTGTCTCCCTTTAAATATCACAGCGCTTTGTCCTCATAGGTCCCTATCCAGTTTTGGTTTGGTTGCAGTACAGTTAGATTGTTTTTATTCCCTTTATTACATGAAATCCTTGAGGCCTTAGAATGTGACTTACTTCTCTCCACCCTAGAGGTCTCTCATAGTAAGTAAATGTTACTGAATTGAATTGAATAAAAAAGTATTAAATCTTAAGTTTCCTCCTAAATCTGCTTTGTTGCTTCTGTACTGTCCTCTGGGATTCCATCCAATTCATATTTGGAGTTGATGAAAACCTTCAGAAAAACTAAACTATAAAGAACTATCATAGCACATTAGTGTAGCTCTGTAATTTGCTCAGAGTTGACAGTTACAAATTTTTAGCAACAGATTCTTTTTAAAATGTGGAATTCTTATAGACCTTTTATTTTCAAAAGACTAAATAAATAATTGGGAGAAAGAATCGTTCACATTAACCAGGGTTGATATTTCTGGAAAATCAGAAGCATGAAAAAAATCCAGATGATATATTAATGACTGATAAGAAATTAGTTTGAAATATTATTGCAGATATTATTGGCACTTTTGGTAATAGAATATAACTCACTCCAAAAGCCAAAGCTGGGAAAGGAACTCTAACTCTGATGATGGAAATCTCATTTGAAAATGCTTTCGTAGTTTGGTTTTAAACAAAGTAATTTTAAGGCACCTGTTGCACGTGGTCTGATCTGCCGTTACTCAGCTAACTTTGATGGAACAACCACTGCACGCTTAGGCCTCCCCTGCATGAGCCTCTGAGATGTGGGGAAAGCAGACATACTTTTTTCAAAATGTTGTAGAATCACCAAACCCATTGCCGTCGAGTTGATTCCCACTCATAGCGACCCTGTAAGACAGAGAAGAACTGCACTATAGAGTTTCCAGTGAGTGCCTGGTGGATTCGAACCGCCGACCTTTTGGTTAACAGCTATAGCTCTTAAACACTACACCACCAGCGTTTCCTATGGAATCACAGAGGGAGAAATTATTATGAAGAAGATAAATTTGAGCTGGGATGACTAAGATTACCCAGTAAACGGTAGGGGAAGGGCACTGTAGGCCTATACATAAAAAGATAAAGAAATTTGAAACTACAAGGAGGTTTGGTGAGTGGTTGTGCTTGTGGGTGGAGGGACAGAGTTAGTAGTGTATAGTGACAAGAGATGCAGCTACAAAACGCTGCAAATGCTAGGCCCAAGAATATGGGGTTTTAGCAAAAGATCACGTGATACTATATTGCACATGGGGTAGATCGGTCTGGCATTCCCTCTAGTTGGATAGTGGACCAGGAATCCTTAGGTAGCGTTACAGTAGTACGGGTAAGAAATAGTTAGTGTTGGCAATGCGGGCAGTAGAAATGGAGAGGAGAGGTCAAATTTAAGAGCTGTGACCAATAGGATTTGAAGGGTGAGGAAGGAGTGGAGGATGATGTATTTATTTGACATGACTGGGTAATAGTGATTCCATGGCCTAACATGGGAAAACACCAGAGGAGGACAAGGTTTGAGGAGAAATTGCATTTTACACGTGTTGCTTTTATGTGCTATGGATCATCTACATAGAAATGTCTCAGTAGGCAGGAGACTGTATAGATCTAGAATTCAGGAGAGAAAGCTAGGCTGGAAATGTAGGACTAGGGGTCCTCAGCATGTAGGTATATCTGAAGCTGTAGATTTGTATCAAATTGCTCAGAGAGTGGGAGGAGGGAATTGTTGGGGGAGGTACAAATAGAAATGTTGGGGGAGGGAAACAAAATATCTACTGTCTTCTGCTTCTATTAATATTTTCTTCCCTTCTTAGGAGGGCTTTTTGAGGACCAACCTGAGGTTTCTTCTAGCAACTGTCGTTGTTGGCCTTGGCAGCAGCTTCCACAGGGCATGTCTCTATTGGATGGGAAACACACAAAGGATAGTCTTACTAGCAGACATTTTTTTTACAGTCTCTAGGGCAGATTTTCTCAACTTTTAAACATGTGCTCCTCACATGTAATACTTCCTGATTTTATTTTGTTTAGCCAAGAAGATTTGCTGGACTTTAGTTATTGTACTTGATGTTATAGAAAAGGTAGGCATACCAAATAAGCTTTTTAAAACCACCCATGTCTTCCCTCTTCCATTGTGGTGTAATACTTCAGGGGAGTATCACTGGCACATTCTGCCACACCTGACTCTACTGAGAATTGTTGCTTAGAGCAAGGGTGGGCACACTTTTTCTGTAATGGGCCAGATAGTCAATGTTTTAGGATTTGTGGGACATATGGCCTGTCACAATTACTCATTTCTGTTGTGTACCATGAAAGCAGCCACAGACAAAATACAAATGAATGGGTGTGGCTATGTTCAAGTAAAACTTTATTTACAAAAACAGGTGGCAGCAGGATTAAATATTGTGTGATCCCACTTACATGGAGCATCTAGAACAGACAGATGTACAGAGACCAAAGTTTATTAGTGATTACCAGGGGCGGGAGGGAGGAAGAGTCATTGCTTAGGGGACACTGGGTTTCTCGTAAGGATGATGGAGAAATTTGAAATTGGATGGTGGTGGTGGTTGCACAACATGATGAACGTGATTAATGTCTCTGATCTGTTTTCTGTCCCTATAGTTTTACCTTTTCCAGAACATCACGTGAGTGGAATAAAAATGCCCATGAGTCTGGCTTCTTTCACTTAGCATAATATATTTGAGATTCTGCAAATGTAGGCATAACTACTAAAGTGACTTTGTGACTTTCTCAGTGTATCATATCAGGAGGCACATGATGTTGGTTGTCTCCTATTGGTGATGGTAGGTTTGATCACATCAGGTAGCGTCTACCATGTTTCCCAATGTAAAGTTGCTGTTTTCTCTGTGTAGTTAGTAATTTGTGGTGAGATGCTTTGAGGTTGTGTGAATAGCCTGCTTATCGTCAACTCTCACCCATTATTCATTCATTTTAGCATCCATTGATGATTTCAGCAGCCACTGGTGATTTTCTGACTTCATCATTCCTTCTATATTTATTAATTGGCATTCTGCTGTAGGGAAGAGTCTTTTTCTTCCATTTATTTATTTATTTACATGTATGTGTATCGTATGAACTCATGAATTTAGTGGGTTATAATACATTAGTATTATATTATGATGCTCAAAATGTCCGTGTTTGGCCAGTGAGAGCCTCTTCAAGCTGACTCATATATCCTCATGATTCTTTGTAGTACTTCCATACTTTTTGGTTCCAGAGACGTTCCAGGCTCATCCTGTACTTTCCCTGCCTCAGCCCTAGAATCAGACATTTCTCCAAGGAGCCCTGGTTCCTTTTAAGAAGAGAATGATGTTTAAAAACCACAATGTGGCTACTAGATGTGTGCTCATCGTTACTATTTCTAGGCCTTCCCAATAAATGGGAACAGTGTTGAACTTCGTAGCACAGACACACACACACTGCTTTAGTTTAATTTAAAAATAGATTTCCAAGGAATGCATGGAATAATCTTATGTGATTTCTATTTTTCTCCATACTAACATAGCCATTAGTTATCAGTTACAATGAAGAAGTTCTAAAGTGACTTAAATGCCACCTATGTGCCACATTTGAAAGAAAATTTTTATAGACTGACATTATCAGAGAGGCAGTTTTGATCAGTAGAAAGAGAACCCAATCAACTTTTGATCACACCACCTGCTTTGGACATGTTAACCTTTTCCTCATTTAGAAAATAGTGAAAATAGCTATTTCAGGGATTCAAGAATTAACAAATAAATAATACCTGGTACACATTGTTGTTAATCAGACTTTCTGATTGCCCTGTGCATTTTCCTTTTCTTTCCCATTTCTCCAGTTCATGTCACTGCTTAAATGGTCAAGATGGTTTCATTTAGTAAATTGTAAACATTACTTAGGGGTTTGGAAAAAATGAACTTCAATTTTTTGTACATAATAGGGAACACATCCAACTTATTGAAGTGCACAGCTTGGCCAAGAAGGATCTGGTCACAGCACACCTGTTTTCCTGTGAGGTTTCCTTTTTGTCTTTCACCTCTCAGCTTTTTGGAGCCATGTGCCTACTCTCTGAGGTCAAGGGGATATGCTGATTGCAGAGGAGCTTTATCACTCCCCAGGACTTACATGCATTGCTTGGCATCCCGAGTTAGGACATACCGATTACTGGCAGAGGGTTAGATTTAAGGATGAAGATTTGATTAAAATGTAGGAGTTTGTCTTCTTCCTAAACGCTAAGAATAACAGTAGCCACTTTTTAAAAATTACTTTTTTTAGTTTTTATTGTGCTTTAAGTGAAAGTGTACAAATCAAGTCAGTCTCTCACACAAAAACTTATACCCACCTTGCTACATACTCCCAATTGCTCTTCCCCTAATGAGACAGCCCATTCCCTCCCTCCACTCTCTCTATTCTTGTCCACTTCGCCACCTTCTAACCCCCTCTACCCTCTCATCTCCCCTCCAGGCAGGAGATGCCAACATAGTCTCAAGTGTCCACCTGATCCAAGAAGCTCCCTCCTCACCAGCATCCCTCTCCAACCCGTTGTCCAGTCCAATCCCTGTCTGAAGAGTTGGCTTCGGGAATGGTTCCTGTCCTGGGCCAACAGGAGGTCTGGGGGCCATGACCACTGGGGTCCTTCTAGTCTCAGTCAGACCATTACATGTGGTCTTCTTACAAGAATTTGGGGTCTGCATCCCACTGCTCTCCTGCTCCCTCAGGGGTTCTCTGTTATGTTCTCGGTCAGGGCAGTCATCGGCAGGGCACCATCTAACTCTTCTGGTCTCAGGCTGATGTAGTCTCTGGTTTATGTAGCCCTTTCTGTCTTTTGGGTTCGTAATTTCCTTGTGTACTTGGTGTTCTTCATTCTCCTTTGTTCCAGATGGGTTGAGACCAACTGATGCATCTTAGATGGCCACTTGCTAGCACTTAAGACCCCAGATGCCACTCTCCAAAGTGGGATGCAGAATGTTTTCTTAATAGATTTTATTATGCCAACTGAGTTAGATGTCCCCTGAAACCATGGTCCCCAAGCCCCCATCCCTGCTACACTAGCCTTCAAAGCATTCAGTTTATTCAGGAAACTTCTTTGCTTTTGGTTTAGTCCAGTTGTGCTGACTTTGCCTGTATTGTGTGTTATCTTTCCCATCACCTAAAGTAGTTCTTACCTACAATCTAATTAGTGAATGCCCCTCTCCCACCTTCCTGCCCTCCCCCATCTTGTAAGCATCAAAAAATATTTTCCGCTGTTTAAACTATTTCTTGAGTTCTTATAATAGTGGTCTTATACAATATTTGTCCTTTTGCAACTAATTTCACTCAGCATAATGCCTTCCAGATTCCTCCATGTTATGAAATGTTTCACAGATTCATCACTGTTCATTATCGATGCGTAGTATTCAATTGTGTGAATATACCATGATTTATTTATCCACTCATCTGTTGATGGGCACCTTGGTTGCTTTCATCTAAACAGTGCTGCAGTGAACATGGGTGTGCATATATCTGTTCCTGTAAAGGCTCTTATTTCTCTACGATATATTCCAAGGAGTGGGATTGCTGGATCGTATGGTAGTTCTATTTCTAGCTTTTTAAGGAAGCGCCAAATCGATTTCCAAAGTGGTACCATTTGACATTCCCACCAGCAGTGTATAAGTGTGCCAATCTCCCCACAGCCTTTCCAACATTTTTTGTTTTGTGTTTTTTGGATTAATGCCAGCCTTGTTGGAGTGAGATGAAATCTCATTGTAGTTTTGATCTGCATTTCTCTAATGGCTAATGATCGTGAACATTTCCTCATATAGCTGTTAGCTACCTGAATGTCTTCTTTAGTGAAGTGTCTATTCATATCTTTTGCCCATTTTTTAATTGGGTTATTTGTCTTTTTGCAGTTGAGTTTTTGCAGTATCATGTAGATTTTAGAGATCAGGTACTGACTGAAAATGTCATAGCTAAAAACTTTTTCCCAGTCTGTGGGTACTCTTTTTATTCTTTTCATAAAGTCTTTGGATGAGCATAGATGTTTGAATTTTAGGAGCTCCCAGTTATCTAGTTTTTCTTCTGCATTGTTAGTAATGTTTCACATACTGCTTAGCCAAGTATTAGGGCTCCTAACATTGTCCCTATTTTTTCTTCCATGGTCTTTATCGTTTTAGATTTTCTATTTAGGTCTTTGATACATTTTGAGCTCGTTTTTGTGCAAGGAGTGAGGTATGGGTGTTGTTTCATTTTTTTGCAGATGGATATCCAGTTATGCCAGCACAGTTTGTTAAAAAGACTGTCTTTTCCCCATTTAAATGTTTTGGGGCCTTTGTCAAGTATTAACTGCTCATATATAGATGGATTTATGTCTGGATTCTCAATTCTGTTCTACTGACCCATGTATCTCTCGTTGTACCAGTACCAGGCTGTTTGACTACTGTGGCGGTATAATAGTTTCTAAAATCAGGTAGAGTAAGGCCTCCCACTTTGTTCCTCCTTTTCAGTAATGCTTTACTTATCCTGGGCTTCTTTCTCTTCCATATGAAGTTGGTGATTTGTTTCTCCATCACACTAAAGAATGTCATTGGGATTTGGATCAGAATTGCATTAAATGTATAGATCACTTTTGGTAGAATAGACATTTTTATAATGTTAAGTCTTCCTATCCAGGAATAAGGTATGTTTTTCCACTTATGTAGGTCTCTTTTGGTTTCTTGCAGAAGTGTATTGTAGTCTTCTTTGTATACGTCTTTTACATCTCTGGTAAGATTTATTCCTAAGTATTTTATCTTCTTGGTGGCTACTGTAAATGGTATTGATTTGGTGATTTCCTCTTCGTTGTTCTTTTTGTTGGCATAGAGGAATCCAACTGATTTTTGTATGTTTATCTTGTATCCTGACACTTTGCTGAACTCTTAGTTCGAGTAGTTTTCTTGAGGATTCCTTAGGGTTTTCTGTGTATAAGATCATGTCATCTGCAAATAGAGATAATTTTACTTCTTTCTTGGCAATCTGGATGCCCTTTATTTCTTTATCTAGCCTAACTGCTCTGGCTAGGACCTCCAGCATAATGTTGAATAAGAGCGGTGATAAAGGGCATCCTTGTCTGGTTACCAGGCTCAAGGGGAGTGCTTTCAGGCTCTCTCCATTTAGGATGATGTTGCCTGTTGGCTTTATGTAAATGCCCTTTATTATGGTGAGAAATTTTCCTTCTATTCCTATTTTACTTGAGTTTTTTTTTTATCATGAATGGGTGTTGAACTTTGTCAAACGCCTTTTCTGCATCAATTGATAAAATCGGGTGATTCTTGTCTTTTGTTTTATTTATGTAATGGATGACATTAATTGTTTTTCTAATGTTGAACCATCCCTGCATACCTGGTATGAATCCCACTTGGTCATGGCGAATTATTTTTTTGATATGTTGTGGAATTCTGTTGGCTGGAATTTTGTTGAGGATTTTTGCATCTAAGTTCATGAGGGATATAGGTCTGTAATTTTCTTTTTTTGTGGTGTCTTTACCTGGTTTTGGTATCAGGGATGTGCTGGCTTCATAGAATGAGTTTGAGAGTATTCCGTCCTTTTCTATGCTCTGAAATACCTTTAGTAGTAGTGGTGTTAACTCTTTGAAAGTTTGGTACAACTCTGCAGTGAAGCCATCAGGGCCAGGGCTTTTTTTGTTGGGAGTTTTTTGATTACCTTTTCAATCTCTTGTTATGGGTCTATTTAGTTGTTCTACCTCTGTTTGTGTTAGTTTAGGTAGATAGTGTATTTCTAGGAATTCATCCATTTCTTCTAGGTTTTCAAATTTGTTTGAGTATAGTTTTTCATAGTAATCTGATATGATTCTTTTCATTTCAGTTGGGTCTGTTATAATATCACCCATCTCATTTCTTATTCGGGTTATTTGCTTCCTCTCCTGTTTTTCTCTTGTTTGGCCAGTGGTTTATCAATTTTGTTGATTTTTTTCAAAGAACCAGCTTTTGGTCTCAATTCTTTCAATTGTTTGTTTCATTTAGTTCTGCTCTAAATTTTATTATTTGTGTTCTTCTGGTACCTCAGGGTTTCTTTTGTTGCTCTCTATTTGTTCAAGTTGTAGGGATAAGTCTTTGATTTTGGCCCTGTCTTGTTTTTTGTATGTGTGCATTTATTGATTTAAATTGACCTCTGAGCACTGCTTTCACTGTGTCCCAAAGGTTCTGATAGGAAGTGTTTTCATTCTCATTGGATTCTATGAATTTCTTTATTCCACCTTTAATGTCTTCTATAATCGAGTCTTTTTTGAGCAGGGTATTGTTCGGTTTCCATGTGTTTGATTTCTTTTGCCTGCTTTTTCTGTTACTGATTTCTACTTTTATGGCATTATGGTCAGAGAAGATACTTTGTAATAGATCAATGTTTTGAATTCTGCTAAGCCTTGCTTTACGACCTAATATGTGGTCAATTCTAGAGAATGTTCCATGTGCACTAGAAAAGAAAGTATAGTTGGTTGATTTTGGGTGGAGGGTTCTGTATATGTCTATGAGGTCAAGTAGGTTGATTGTGGGATTTCGATCTTCCCTGTCTTTATTGAGCTTCTTTCTGGATGTCCTGTCCTTCACAGAAAGTGGTGTGTTGAAGTCTCCTACTATATTGTGGAGCTGTCTGTCTCACTTTTCAATGCTGATAGAGTTTGTTTTATGTATCTTGCAGCCCTGTCATTGGGTGCATAAATATTTAATATGGTTATATCTTCTTGGTGTATTGTCCCTTTAATCATTATGTAGTGTCCTTTCTTACCCTTTCTGATGGATTTAACTTTAGACGTCTATTTTGTTGGAAATTAATATTGCCACTCCTAGTCTTTTTTGATTGTTGTTTGCTTGATATATTTTTTTCCATCCTTTGAGTTTTAGTTTGTTTGTGTCTCTGAGCCTAAGGTGTGTCTCTGTAGGCAGCATACAGTCAGATCGTGTTTTTCAATCCATTCTGCCACTGTCTCTTTATTGGTGCATTTAGTCCATTTACATTTAGCATAATTATTTCTTTGTATTGCCGTGTCTCCCTCTCCACATGGAAGATGTATGATTACATTTTTTAGTCCCTCTTTATTATTGAGGTGTATTTTTATATTGTCTTCTTTTATATAATAACATCGCTGTTACCCTGTTTTGAGCTTTTTTTTAAAATCTTGCTTTGTTTTTTTGATTTCTTCAATTCCTTTATCTATGTGTTCCTTGACTTGTTCTGCATATTGCCTCATTTCCTTCCTGATGTCTTGAAGGGTTCTGTATATTAATCTTTTGTATTCTGGCTCTGGTAATCCCAGGAGTGCACTTTCATCTAGAAGATCCGTGGATTCTTTGTTTTGAGAGCTTGTTGAGGTGATCATGGTCTGTTTCTGTATGTCACTTGATATTGACTGTTGTCTCCAAGCCATCTATAAGTTATTGTATTAGTTTATGCTTGCTTACTGTGTCGTAGCCTCTTGCCTTGTTTTGATATGCCCAAATGCATTGCTTGAGTGCCAGCCTGATTATTTTTGCCTTTGGAGCTCTGACGTCCTGTCACCAGCTGGCTAGAGCTGTTATCAGGTATATCAGTGTAGGAGTCCATTCACTTTTCTTGTATGAATTGAGCTCAGGTGTCCAGGTAGCTGATCGAGTGTGTGGTACAGGCTCTGTCATACAGTCTTAGAGGGGCAGGGGTGATTGGTGTATGTACCACTATCTGATTGCAGGAGGGGTCAAGCTCTGGACAAGGCAGGGGGGTGAGAACTGATCCCCACGTGTCTCTGAGGAAAACACGTCCCTGTTCCCTAGAGCCTGCAAGTGGATGGGTTCTACAGATGGACTGTGGGCACCCAGTGTTTTTGGTTGTTAAGGACTGGGAGGTACCAGTTATCCTTGGACTCCTATTGTGGGTGGCTGGGTGACCTGAGTGGACCTACCAGTCCTTAGGCCCCTGATGTGGGTAGGTGAGGACCCTGTTTAATAGGCAAAACAATGTCAAACATCAAACACCCAGCCCTTCCCCACACAGCTGAAATGGAGTCTGCCAACAAGGGCCTGTTCTCCTGAAATAGGCCCACTCAGGTCCATGCAGAGGGGAAGGGTGCTTAACGTCCACATACCATTTATGCCTGGACGGGAGCCGCTTCTGCCCTGACCTCCCTGGTTAGTGGAGCAGGCAAATTATCTTTTCCCCCAATTGTAAATTTTTTCCTTCTGGCTCTAGGCGCTCAACAGTGCCTGTGTCAGGCCCAGGGAATTCAGCCGCTAAAGCCGGCTTGGGGGTTGAGGGGGACACAGTAAAATATACTCAAGTACTTGGCTTTTTCTGAGAGCACCGTTCTTCTCTTGTTCCGGCGGTGGAGTGGGTTGGGTGGCTGGCTGCTTCTCCCTGAGGGAACTACAGGTGAATGCTAGTATCAGCCTGCTGCTGCCGCTCCGGGAATGGTGCCTGAGGGCTCCCTGCGAATTAGGCCCGGTAGCTCCTCTTCACTTCTGAACAGTCTCCTCCTCCCCCCTGCCCCTTAGTTCGCTTTCTCAGCTTGTCTTTGATGCTCAGTGCTCCTGGCTTGTCATAAATATACTCGTTTCACTGTGTTTTTCGGGTCTTTGTTGTAAAGAGGGCTCCCTGGAAGCATCTGTCTATTCCACCATCTTGGCTCCGCTTCCTGTTTTTAAACTTTTAATGGCTGTAACTGCTCTAAAAATTATTTTTTATCAGCTGTATTGAGATATAATTCACATGCCATTACAGTTCACCCACTTTAAGTGGTTACAATTTTATGGTTTTTAATATAGTCAAAGAATTGTGCAACTATCAGCACAATCAATTTTAGAACATTTTCATCACCCCTAAAGGAAACTCCATACCCATTAGCAGTCACTCTTCATTCCCCCCTCTGCCCTCAGTCCCTGGGAGTCACTATCTACTTTTTGTCTCTATTAATTTGCCTGTTCCTGACATTCATGTAAATGGAATCATAAAATATATGGTCTTTTATGACCGGCTTCTTTCATTTAGCCTAATATTTTTAAGGTTCATCCATGTTGGAGCATATATCAGTACTTCTTTCTTTTTTATGGCCAAATAATTTTCCATTATGTGAGGGTTCCAATTTTTCAACAGCCTTGCCAACACTGGTTATTATCTATCTTTTTTATTTTAGTGGTCTTTCTGGGTGTGAAGTGATATCTCATTGTGGTTTTGATTTGCATGTTCCTAATGATTACTGATGTTGAGCATCTTTTCATGTGCTTACTGGTCATTTGTATTTTTTTGTGTGTGTGTGTGAAATATCTATTTAGATTCTTTGGCCATTTTTTAACTGGGTTATTTGTCTATTTATTATTGAGGTGTAAGAGTTCTTTAGCAATCAGTTTCTTAGGGCCTAGTATGTGCCAAGATCGTGCTAGGTGCTTTATATGCTGTTTGTTTAGTCCTCATTAAAACCCCACATGGTAAATATTATATGCAGTTTATTGATGAGAAGATTAATGATCAGAGTTAAAACAAGTCATCTAAAGACATAGAGTCTTAAGTGGTGGGTGTCAGGATTCTAACTTCATCTGCCTCATTTCAAAACTCCTGCTTTGTTGGCTACTCTGCACTATAGTCTTTGACGTTGTTGAAGTAGAACAGAATATAGGCTGTATTATGAAATTTGTCAGGAAGTACTAGAGGAATTTATACATCAAGTAGGAGATTCTGCAGCTAACCTTCAAGGTCCCTGTATTCATTTTCTAGGGCTGCCATAACAAAACATGAAAAACTCAGTGGCATATAAGAACAGAAATGTATCGTCTCACAGTTCTGGAGGCAAGGAGTCCAAATTCAAGGTGTTGGCAGAGTCCTGCTCCCTGTCCAGTGGATCTAGGAGAAATTCCTTCCTGTCTCTTCCAGCTTCTGGTGGCCTCAGGTGTTCCTGGGCTTGTAGATGTGTTTTCACATGGCCATCTTCTCCTGCATCTCTCTGTGATTGTTCTCTTTTAAAAGGACAGCACTCAGATGAGATTAGAACTCACCCTACTCTTGTATGATGTCATGCTGATGTAACTGGTAAGAACATCTTTTAAGATCCTATTATCAAACAAGGTCACCTTCACTAGGTAGTGGGGTTAGGACTTCTACATATTTTGGGGGAGGGGGACACATTCAATCCATAACAGTCCCTTCTAACAATTTACATACTAGATTTATTTCAGAAAACTTATATATATATATATCACATTTTTAAAAAAACAAACAGAATTTACTTTCTACTAAAAGAACTTTGTATATTAAAAATCATAAGCATTCTTTTGTAATGTGAACAATCTTTTCTGAGTCTGCTTAAATTGGTACACCACTCTTCACTTACTATCTCGTTATCCGACACTTTGCTTTTACACCAGTAGTAAAAATCTACTATCTGGCTATTTTGCACATTAATGACATACATCTGGCAGTGATGGTTAAGGTCATGTGTCAGTTTGGCTGGGCTGTGATTTTCAGTGGTTTGGCAGTTATGTAATGATGTAATTTGGCAGTTTGTGATGATATGGTCATTTTCCGTTTTGTGATCTCATGTGGTCAACCTGTTTTCACATAATGCCGATTTTTTACATAATGACCTGGCCTTTGGAACCTAACCATGTTGATAAGTGAGGAATGGGTATATATTGTTTAGAGCAGGGCACATATAAAATAAATGGTAAGGAATGAGGACTTTTCCGAAAAGTTGATAAACCTTTACATATAAACTTTTTTTTTCATGTGGGTAAAAAGATTGGTTCATCAGTATCCTGATGTGTTTTTCAAGACAAGCAAGATAAAGACATAGACTATGACCTTTGGGAACTTGTTGTCTAGACTCTGCCCTATAAAGTATCAAGAAGCTTTGTACACTGAAAAGTGTTGCTAGTATCAGTTATTATTTTATTGTTGGCAGTTGAGAAGTCCTGAGCTTGCAGAAGGGGATAATGATGATTAAAAGCTGAAAAATTGTAACAAAATAGGCTTGTGGAGCAGAACTGGTTTTGGCCTCTTTGATTTTGGTCATTCAGTCAGACCTTTGGGGTGATGGTTTACCACAGATAATTCTGCTCTGAATGGAACAGATAGATGTTAGGATTTAGGTAAAGGAGAATTCAATGAATTCCGTTCAGTCACTGAATACCTAATTATGTTCTGGGAACTGAGAATATAAAGCTTTTTTTTTTTTTTTTTAATATAGTATCTGCTGTTGAGAAACTAACATCTAGTAGAGTAGACAGATTTCTACTAAATAACTCATGCAGTGTAGTAAGTACAGTAACTGAATAAGCATTAGGTTCAGTCAGGCATGATACAAAGTGAGCAATTGGCTCTTTTGGGTAGATGAAGAAAGGTTTCTCAGAAGGCAGCCTCCAGGGCTGGGTTTTGAAGAATAAAATAGAGTTTGCTGAGAGAGGACAGAGGTATTCAGGGCACAGGAGCAGCAATGGCAAAGACTTGGCAGCATAAAGTAGCATTCCATGCTCTGAGAACCATACATAGTTCACCGTGGCTGGAGCATAGGGTGCATGCCTTGTTCATCGTATTAATATGAGTAACATGAAGGTGTACATTTTAATTTCTGAGACTTCCGTATCCACTCTTGCACCTTCCTTCTTAGCTGATAACTTTGCATTATACTTTGTTGAGAAAATAGAAGTCATTAGGTTCAAATTCCCTCATCGTCAGTTTCCAGACCTATAGACCTAGAATTGCGCGTGTCTGATCCTTGTCCTGTCATCACCCTTTCAAGCCTTCTGTCCTTCCATCTACTTTCTCCTAGTTCAAGACCATCATCAGGCAAATAGGCTCTGTATATGTTAATCTTTAAACAAAACCAGACCTTCCTTGATACCACATTCGGTCCAGATACCCTCCCCGTTTCACTGTTCCTCTAAAAGTAATGTCTCAAAAGAGCCATACTCATCGTTCAGTCTTTACTAGAGTCTGACTTCACCCTCTAGCACTTTGTTAAAACTGCTTTTGTCAAGGTCACCCATACTCTCCATGTTGCCAAATCCATTGGACACTTTTCTTTTCTCATTTTACTTGGCCTTTGGTGGCATTTGACATGGTTTACCCTCCCTTCTCAATTCTCTCTCTCCCCCTGACTTCTGTGCCACCACACTTTTCTGGTTTTCCTCTTTTGTCACTGGCTGTTGCTCCTTCTTCTATCCCAGACCTCTTAAATAATGGGGTTCCATAGGACGCTGTCCTGGGCTCTCTTCTTTCTCTGTAATTACCTGAAGGTGGGCTTCTCAGTTACCATGGGTTTAAGTACTTTGACTATGCTGATGATCACCGCATTTCATCTCCAGTCTGACCTCTCCTATGAGCCCTGGACTCTCATATCCAACTGCTTGTTGTCTTACAAAACATCCCAAACTTAATATACCTAAAACAACTTTGATTTTCCCCCTGCCCCCCCCCACACCTACTGCATTCTTCTTTGTTCCAGTAAATACTACCCTCCTCCCATTTACTCAGGCCAAAACCTGAAATCATTCTTTCCTTTTCCTTGTTATTGTTGCTGGTTGCTGTCAAGTCGATTCCTACTCATGGCGACCCAATGTGTGTGAGTAGAACAGCTCCATAGGGTTTTCAAGGCTGTGACCTTTCAGAAGCAGATCACCAGGTCTGTCTTCTGAGGTACCTCCGAGTGGGTTTGAACCACAAGCCTTTCGGCCAGTAGTCGAGTGCTTAACGATTTGTCCCACCCAGGGACTCCTTTGCCTTTTCTTACCCTCTTTATATCTCCCCCACTCCCAGCAGCAAGTCCTATGGATTGTGTTTCCAAAATATATTATGAATCCACTTCCTTCTGTCCTTCTCCACTGGCGGACTGCCTCCACTGTAGTCCAGACCATCACCATCTCTGACCTGGATCACTCCCACAACCTTCTGACTAGTTTTAGACCCCTGTTCTTGCCCTCCCCCATTCATTCTACTCCTGTTATAAGAATAATCACACATCAAACTATTCATCTCTCTGTTTAAATGCTTCAGTGGCTTCCCAAATTCTCTGCCTGGACCTGCATGATCTGGTCCCAGCCCAGCTCTCCAGTTTCAATCCATGTCACTCTTCCCCCACTTATGTTCCAGGGACATCTGTCTTATTTTAGGTTCTTAACATTCCAAGCCCTTTCCTCCCTCAGGATCTTTACACATGCGTTTTCCTCTTTGCAAGCTAGCTCCTTTTCTTCCTTTAATAGGGTTTTAGCTTAAATTCACTGGCTCCATGAGGTCTTTCCTTGACTGCCCAACCTAACGTAGGTTATTCTTTTGGTTTCCTTCTTAACACTTGCTAAAAAAAACCAAACACACACACAAAAAACAGCTGCCATTGAGTCGATGCATGTCAGAGTAGAACTGTGCTCCGTGGGGTTTTCTTTTTCTTTTTTTTTTCTATTGTTGTATTTCACCGGGTTTTCAGTGACTGATTTTTTTTTTTTTTAGTAGATCTCCAGCCCTTTCTTCCAAGGCATCTCTGAGTGGACTGGGCTTCCAACCTCTCAGTTAGCAGCCAAGCTCGTTAATCATTTGTACCACTACAACCTGCAGTTATTTTGTCTGTTTACCTCCTTTTCTCCTCCAGTGAGGGCAGGGACTGGGTCTGACTTGTTCACTGTTGTAGCCCCAGCGCCTCCAGGAATGCCTGGCGTGTAGCAAACACTCAGTAAATATTTATGAAATTATAGGAAGAAGGAAAGGGAAAACAAATGAGAAGTGGATCAACAGAGAAGAAGGAAAGAGAAAAAGAGGGAGCATGTCAGTGGGAAGGGGTAGGTAGAGAAAGAAAGAACCACTTATTGGGCAGCTGCTGCACACTTGACTGCTTCAAATATGTCCTTCCTGTGTTGTTCTAGTCTTGGTCCCAGCTATCACCAGCATGCTCATGATAGGTTAGGTGCTGTGTTAGGGTTCTTCAGAGAAACAGACGAACAAGATACATATATAGGGAGAGATTTATTTTAAAGAACTGGCTCACTTGATTGTAGAGGCTCGCAAGTCCAGAACCTATAGGTCAGGCCATAGACTGGAAACTCTGCCAGTCTTGTGTCCAAAAGCAGTAGGCCAGGTGGCGGGCCAGAAATTCCAGCAGGATAGGTGTGTTAGGGTCTTGAGAAAGAATCCTTCTGTCTCAGAAAATCTCATATTTTCCTTTTAAGGTCTTTGATTGGATGAGTCCTACCCACATTATGGAGGATAATCTGCTTTACTTAAGGTCAACTGATTTAAATGTTCATCACATGGAAATACCTTGCAGCAATGTCTAGATTAGTGTGTGACTAAACAATTGGGCACCATAGCCTAGCCAAGTTGACACACAGAATTAACCATCACACATGCTAAGGTGTCCTCATCTTCCTCAGACCCCTGAAGTTTCTGTGCATATGTAACGTTTGAGACACTGGTGCGCATATGCTGCCAATTTTTACTATGGGCCAGGTACTCTGCTAGGTACCTTCCACACAGGATTCCATTTAACTGCAGAGTGAGTAACTCTCTGCTCCTGTCTTCCCACTGCAGGTACACAGAGATGAAGTCACTTGCTCAGAATCGTATAGCTTGTGAATGGAGGAGGACCTTGGGATTCTTTGTGGCTATAAAGGCCGTGTTCTTTCTGGCATATCAGGCCATTTATCTGTAGCTGTTTCTTAAGTGTTAAACAACCAATGGGCAGATGGCTGTTAAATTCATATCTTCTATCACAGGTCAAAAATAAATCTCCAGTCCGACCTCTGCATATACCCCACACTCCCTTATAACCCCGTTCTAACCACCGTCATCTCTTGCCTGGACTACTGCAGTAACCTCTTAATGGATCTCCCTGCCTCCGTACTTGCCTTCGTACAGTTCATTTTCCAGCTGCCAGTCAGATTTCTTTTTTAAAACATGTAAATAGGATCATGCTGCTCTCCAACTTACCCTCTACATTTCTTCTCATTATTCTTAAAATAAAACCGAAATTCCTGACCATGACCTATCAGCCCCACGTTATCTCACCCTGTTTCTCTGACCTTATGTCCTCCCACTTCTCTGTTCTGCTGCAGCCATCTGGCCTTCTTACGTTTCCTTTAATTGCCAAGCTACTTTCTGTCTCAGGGTCTTTATATTGCAAGTTCCCTTAGCCTAAAACTGGCTTCCCCACTTAGATCTTTGCAAGCCTGGTTCATTTACATAACTGAAGACCCAATATAAATATTGTCTCCTCACTGAGGCCTTCTCTGACCACATTATCTAAAATTGTTAACCTAACACACATAAATATAGTGGAGGTTTGCATGTTGCTATGATGCTGAACAGGTTTCAGTGAAGCTTTCAGACTAAGACTAGGAAGAAAGGCCTGGTGATCTCCTTCCTAAAATCAGCAATGAAGACCCTATGGGTCACAGTGGTCTGATTCACAACCAGACATGGGACACAGGACTGGGCAGTGCTTTGTTCATTATGCATGGAGTCTCCATGAGTTGGAGCCTATTCAACTGCAGCTAACAACAACTTATCGCTACTCTGTGATAACAACTTATCAATACTCGGTGTGGTGGCTTGCATGGCACTGGTATTTCAAATACCAGCAAGGTCATCCATGGTGGACAGATTTTTTTTTTCTTTTTTATTGTACTTTAGATGAAGGTTTACAGATCAAATTAGCTTCTCATTAAATGGTTAGTATGTATATTGTTCTATGACATTGGTTAATAGTGGACAGATTTTAATGTCATTTCCAGACTAAGACAGACTAGAAAGAAAGGCCTGGCAATCTACTTCTGAAAATTAGTCTTTGAAAACCCTATGGATCACAAGAGAATACTCTCCGATACAGTGCTGGAATACAAGCCTCCTGGGTTGGAAGGCACTCAAAACATAACTTTGGCCAAAAAGCATGTTGACGATTATGAGGACCAAGTTGCCAGAGCTGACTCGGCAACTAATAACAGTAACCTCCCTTTAACCTGCCTTATTTTCTTCATTGTAATTGTATTCTTTATTTTATGCTTGTTTGTTGTCACTCTCCTCCACTAGCGCATAAGCTTCATGAGGATAGATTCTTTGGTTTACCATATTTTTAAGAACAATGCCTAGCACCTAGTGAACACTCAGTATTTGTTGACATCTTGAAAAGGAAAAATCTCATTGTTTTATGTGCTTAATAAAGATCGTATTTTCCTTTGGGTAGGGGTTGCAATGTCTCTGTTCTTAGGAATTTTCAAACTTACCGATGTATAAATGTTGAAAATTTTAATACTGTATGACTCTTGCAATGTCTCTGTTCTTAGGAATTTTCAAACTTACCAATGTATAAATGTTGAAAATTTTAATACTGTGTGACTCCATGGATTGAAATAGATTTCCCCCCCAGCTCTTTTAGAACTCATCAAATTGATGCTGTTCCAACCAGTTCTGCACTTGATGGATTTAAGGCAGATCTTGTCTTTAAAGAGATTGAGAAGAAGCTTGAAAAGGTAAGATTTAATGAAATACTAACAGGAGGACCCTGAGGCTACAGGAAGCAGATACAAATTTCAGGTGTTGCCATGATGTGGTACAATTTGAAAATTTATATAATGTTGTCTAGTATTGAGTGTAGTTTAGATTTCTGAGTAGTCTATTAAGGCTTAGATATAATTCTGTTAAGAATGTATTTCACAAATGTAAAATGCTGTTACAATCTTACTTCAGGGGAAAAGCCTAATGTTTATCACTCTTTTCTGTCATATCTTTTGTCAGGGAGATAATCAATTATAGACAAAGTTCATATGTGTTATGGATTGAATTGTGTTCCCCCAAATTACGTGCTGTAAATCCTAACCTCTGTGTCTGTGGTTATAATCTCATTTGGAAATGGGTTGTCTTTGTTATGTTAATGGACAGTATTTGTGTAGGGTATGTCTCGAATCAGTCTCTTTTGAGATATGAAAGAGATTAAACAAGCAGGCCAGTAAGTAGAGATGGAGGAAGAGAGATGCCAAGCCACATGAAGATTGCCCAGGAACAGAAGCTAAAAAAAGACAAAGACCTTCCTCCAGAGTCAACAGAGAGAGAAAGCCTTCCCCTAAAGCTGCCACCCTGAATTTGGACTTGTAGCCTCCTAAACTGTGAGAAAATAAATTTCTGTTTGTTAAAGCCACACACTTGTGGTATTTCTGATATAGCAGCACTAGATAACTAAGGTAAAATGTAAAGGGATTCTGATTTATTTTGGCCTACTTCCCTTCTGAATTAAAAAGGTCTTACTTAGAATCATTCAAAGGAAGAAGATTTAAAATGAGCCTTTTAAGGAACCTAATGTCAAAACTCTTTTTAAAAAGAAACCTTTTGTGCTTAATTTTTTTAAAATAATTTTTATTGTGCTTTAAGTGAAAGTTTACAAATCAAGTCAGCCTCTCACACAAAAACCTATATACACCTTGCTATATACTCCCAATTGCTGTCCCCCTAATGAGACAGCCTGCTCTCTCCCTCCACTGTCTTTTTGTGTTCATTTCGCCAGCTTCTAACCCCCTCTACCCTCTCATCTCCCCTCCAGGCAGGAGATGCCAACATAGTCTCAAGTGTCTACCTGATCCAGGAAGCTCCCTCCTCACCAGCATCCCTCTCCAACCCATTGTCCAGTCCAATCCCTGTCTGAAGAGTTGGCTTTGGGAATGGTTCCTGTCCTGGGCCAACAGAAAGTCTGGGGGCCATGACCACTGGGGTCCTTCTAGTCTCAGTTAGACCATTAAGTCTGGTCTTATGAGAATTTGGGGTCTGCATCCCACTGGTCTTCTGCTCCCTCAGGGGTTCTTGTGCTTAATTTTTTAAAAGTAGTTTTTAATTTGCTTTTTCTTGTTCTAAAAATGATGCAAATTTTTAAAAATCCAAACTATACAGAAACATATAAAAAAGAATATTAGAAAATCTTTTGAAATTCTACCAGACTAAAATGTTAATAGTGGTTAATTTCTTTCAGACATTTCTCTCTATATATATAAACACACAATTTTACATAACTAGGATCATACAATTTTGAAAGACCAATGACTTCTTCATTGCAAATACCTTTTTTCAGCAACATATGAATGGTGACTATACACATGGACCTCACCAGATAGAATACACAGAAATCAAATTGACTACATCTGTGGAAAGAAATGATGGAAAAACTCAATATCATTAGTCAGAACAAGGCTATGGGCCGACTGTGGGACAGACCATCAATTGCTCATATGCAAGTTCAAGTTGAAGTTGAAGAAAATTAAAACAAGTTCATGATAGCCAAAGTATGACCTTGAGTGTATCCCGCCTGAATTGAGGAGACCATCTCAGGAATAGATTTGATGCACTGAACACTAATGATCAAAGACCAGACGAGTTGTGAGATACATCAAGGACATCATATCATGAAGAAAACAACAGGAAAGAAAGAAAAGACCAAAATGCATGTCGGAAGAGACTCTGAAACTTGCTCTTGAATGTAGAAGAGTAGCTAAAGTGAAAGGAAGAAATGATGAAGTAAAAGAGCTAAACATAAGATTTCAAAGGGTGACTAAAGAAGACTAAGTATATAATGAAATGTGCAAAGACCTGGACCAGAGTTAGAAAACCAAAAGAGAAGAACACGCTTGACATTTCTCAAGCTGAGAGAACTGAAGAAAAAATTCAGACTTCAAGTTGCAATATTGAAGGATTGTACAAGAAAAATATTAAATGAAGCAGGAAGTATCAAAAGAAGATAGAAGATATACACAGAATCATAGTACCAAAAAGAATTGGTTGACGTTCAGCCATTTCAGAAGGTAACATATGATCAAGAACCAATGGTACTGAAGGAACAGGTTCAAGCTGCATTGAAGGCACTGGCAAAAAACAAGCCTCCAGGAATTGACAGGACACCAGTTGAGATGTTTCAACAAACAGATGCAGCCTGGAAGTGCTTACTTGTCTATGCCAAGAAATTTGGACGACAGCTACCTGGCCAACTGACTGAAACAGATCCATATTTATGCCTATTCCCAAGAAAGGTGATCCAACCAAATGCAGAAATTATCAAACAATATCATTAATATCACACACAAGTAAAATTTTGCGAAATCACTTAAGAGCAGTTGCAGTAGTATATCGACCGGGAACTGCCAGAAATTCAAGCTGGATTCCAAAGAGGATGTGGAACAAGGAATATCATTGCTGATGTCAGATGGATCACGGCTGAAAGCAGAGAATGCCAGAAGGATGTTTACCTGTGTTTTATTGACTACAGAAAGGCATTGGACTGTGTGGATCATAATAAGTTATGGATAACATTGCGAAGAATGGGAATTCCAGAACACTTAATTATGCTCATGCAGAACCTGTATATAGATCAAGAGACAGTTGTTCAAACAGAGCAAGGGGGTACTGTGTGGTTTAAAGTTAGGAAAGGTGTACGTCAGGATTGCATCCTTTCACCATACTTATTCAATCTGTAAGCTGAGCAACTAATCCGAAAAGCTGGACTATATGAAGAAGAACATGACATCAGGATTGGAGGAAGACTCATTAACAACCTGCGGTACGTAGGTGACACAACCTTCTTTGCTGAAAGTGAAGAGGACTTGAAGAACTCTACTGATGAAGATCAAAGACCACATCCTTCAGGATGGATTACACCTCAACATAAAAGAAAAATCCTCACAACTGGGCCAATAAGCACCATCATGATAAATGGAGAAAAGATTGAAGTGAAGGATTTCATTTTACTTGGATCCACAATCAACACCCATGGAAGCAGCAATCATGAAATCAAACGATGTATTTGCACTGGACAAATCTGCTGCAAAAGACCTCTTTAGAGTGTTGAAAACCAAAGATGTCACTTTAAGGACAAAGGTGCACCTGACTCAGGCCAGGGTGTTTTCAGTCGCTTTGTATGCATGTGAAAGCTGGACAATGAATAAGGAGGATCAAAGAAGAACTGATGCCTTTGAATTATGGTGTTGGCAAAGAATATTGAATGGACTGTGAACTGCCAGAAGAATGAACTAATCTGTTTTAGAAGAAGTATAGCCAGCCAGAATGCTCATTAGAAGCAAGGATGGCGAGACTTCCTCTCACGTACTTTGGACATGTTATCAAGAGGGACCAGTCCCTGGAGACGGAAGACCCTTGTCCTAGTCATCTAGTGCTTCTGTAACAAATACCACAAGTGGATGGCTTTAACAAAGAGAAATTTGTCATCTCACAGTCTAGTAGGTTACAAGTCCAAATTCAGGCTGTCAGCTCCGGGGGAAGGCTTTCTCTCTGAGTCACCTCTGGAGGAAGGTCCTTGTCGTCAGTCTTTCCCTGGAGGAGTTTCTCAGGTACAGGGACCCCAGGTCCAAAACAATGCGCTCTGCTTCTGGTGCTCCTTTCTTGGTGCGTGCTTCTCTCTTTTATATCTCAAAAGAGATTGGCTTAAGGCACCATCTAATCTTGTAGATCTCATCAATATAATTGCTGCTAATCCATCTCATTAACATCATAGTGATAGGATTTATAACACATAGGAAAATCGTATCAGATGACAAAATGGCAGACAGTCATACAATACTGGGAATCATGGCCTAACCAAGTTGACATATATTTTGGGGGGACACAATTCAAACCATGACAACCCTCAACAAGATGGATTGACACAGTGGCTGCAACAGTGCACTCAAGCAAAACAATGATTATGAGGATGGTATAGGACTGGGCGGTGTTTTGTTCTATTATATATACGGTCACTATGAGTTGGAACCAACTTGACGGCACCTAACAACAACAACAACGCAACCTTTCTCCAAAAAGAGAGTTAGTCTCTTCAGTCAAAATTACATATTTACTTTACTGTTTCCAACTTGGAGACATCTTAGGATTTCATTATTGCTTTTAGTTTTGAGGCCATACAAGGCTTAGTTATAGCCACAGTCACACAATTCAAATTAAACATCACTTGAGGTGATCAAAGTGAGCTGGAATAAACAAAGCTGTGTATTTTGTTGTTAGAGCCGCAATGCACAAGGCAAACTTTGTGCATTTCTCCAAACTCTCTTATTGTAGAACAAGTGACTTTGCTTGGGGAGGAAGGGGAGAGGCAGGCAAGTGATGTGACTCATGTGTCACATTTCTAGAATTTTCATAATGATAGACAACCTTTCTGAGGTAGAGTAGGACCAAGGCTAACAACTCTAGGTGGGCAGGTGCTGGCCCAGGAGCTGCAGACCTGTCCTGCCGCCATCTTGTGGGGATGCACCTACATGGGTCTACCTCTTGTTTTCTAACCTTTTTTCTCCTGACAGTATGTTCCATGCCCATAAATATAAATCCTTACCATCATTTTTAATGATCACATAATACGCATTTGTTTGTCTATACTGTGGTTTATTTAACCAGCTTCATATGATGGACACCAGGGTGTATCTAAATTTTGCTAGTAAAACAATGTTTTAATAAGTTTCCTTTTGCACTCATTTTAAGTACTTATACCATAGTCACTTTAGCATAAATAATTAAAAGGGAAACTTGATGGGTCATAAGATGTGTACATTTTGCATTTTGATGCATACTCCCAAACTACCTACCAGAAGGAGGGTTCATGAGAGTGACTGTCTTTCACACTTTCTCCAGTATTGTGTTGGTCAGTTTTGTTTTTTTTTTTAAATCTTTGCCAATCTAATAGGGAAAAGTATCTTTTTGTGAATTTCTTTTATTATGAGTGTCCACTGTAAAATGAAGTTGAACTCTACCAGTTTGAAATTTTTTTTATGCCACTAATACTTATTGCAGAGCAACCTGTTAGAATAGTTGCTTCTGCCAAGTTCTGCTCCATAGTTTCCAGTCTTCTATTAAAAAAAAAAACAAATAAAAAATAGTTTAGAGATTATCTATGATATGGGGTATGACTGTATGTGTGTGTTTGTGTATAAAACTGAACCCTTTGCTGTTGAGTCAATTCCAACTCATAGCAACCCTATAGGACAGAGTAGAATGCCCCATAGGTTTCCAAGGAGCAGCTGGTGGATCCACAATGTCAACCTCTTGGTTAGCAGCCAAGTGCTTAACCACTGCGCCTCCAGGGCACCGCGCGCGCGTGCACACACACACACACACACACACACACACAGTTGACTTATTGAGATTAACAAAGCAGTGCTGTTTTTATATTGAAGTTTTCTTTTGGATTTGCAAATATATGTCTTTTGCTCCCATTTTTAATTCTTTTCTCCTCCATAATCTCATCCCCGTGGACCTTGTCCCCTTGTTTCTTTTCTCCTTCCCACGATTGTCACTTTCTTAAATCTTTGCAGAACTAGAAAGTGAAAGTCTTGGGATCTTTTGTCAATTCATGCATTCACTGCATTAGCAAAGGAAACCTGGCGAGAGATTTTATTTCCACTTTTGTGTAGTAATACCCCATTGCCCTTTTTTGAATTCTGGCTTAATTTTTTTCCTATTAAGTTTAAGGCAGGACCTACTCCTTGACCTTTTGCCTACTCAGAAAGAAGTACTTTTCTTCATATAAGGAGGCACTTAGAACTTTCTGGGTATTAATGATCTCCAGTTTTGCAACAAATGTGCATATTCTTTCCCCTTTCAACTCTCTCCTTAACCCTCTCTCACTGCCACTTCACTTTAAAATGTTTTATTGACCAAGGGATGTGGTTTTTATAAGAGGGCCATTTGGTTCTCAAAAGTAACAGAAGTGCAAATGAATATACATCTGTCTGTCTTCAGGAGGTTTTTTTCAGGTAAGACTGCAGGAATTTCTGTCCAAGTATGCAGATAGAATCTCTAAATGTTTTGCTGGTGTTTTTCTGCTCTAACTTGCTGGGGTTTGCCCATAGCACTATTCCTGAGGCATTGTGCAACCACATGGCACGGATGCACCTGGAAGTAGTCATTCATGGGCTACTGGCCCCAGATGGAAGCCTGGCTCTTGGGTGGCCCAGCACACCAGTGTTATTAACCAACTTTCCTAGATTGTTTCCACAGACCCTTGATAGATAAAAGGCTTCCAAGAATGTGAAGAAGACTTTCAATTTTCTTTTAGTTCATTTTATGGTGGCAGAATCTGTTCTGTTGTGATAGACTACAGTTTGGAAGTATTGATGTAATCTCCTTTGCAATATGATATGGTCAGAGGATGCGAACATTGAACTTGAGGTTAAACCAGTCTTACTAGCTTTACATCCCTGCCCTAGGGGAACACAGAAGTTTAGAGGGAAGAGAGAAATGGAAATTTTTTTCCAGCAAAAAATAACTGCTTTATCAAGAGTATATTTAAACATTTAGTGGGTGCATGTGCAAAGGGCCATCAGAGTGTCTGGTAGAGACAGAGCAGCCTTCGCAGATGAGTCAGCATGGGAGCTGAGACTTGAGTGATGAGGTCAGGGATGGGAGTGGAGAATAAGAGGAGGTGGGTGTCCTGGGACAAGGCATGAGCAAGGGCATGGAGAGATAAGAGAACCTGGCACATATGATCATGGAATTCAAAAAGTTCAGTGTTGTCAGAACATAAAGCCTGAGGTGGATGAGAAGTGGTTGGAGATAAGAATGAACAAGATACCCTTCAGATCGTGAATAACCTTGAGTGATATATAAAGACAGACTTCAACCTGTCAGTGATGGGGTGCCATTTAAGAATTTGAGCCTGAAAGTGTTAGGTGAATTATGTTAGTGTGAGACGGGTTATGTTAGATGGATTACTTGGCAGAAGTACAGAGAATATTTTAAAGGCTTCTTAGCTGTTACGAGCCTGCTTCTGCTAAATGGGCTAATATTATTACCTGCCTAACTGTTTATAGGGTTTTTTGAGCATTAAAGAAATAATTATGTAAAAGCCCTTGAAAACTTAAGTTCCCCAAAAGATTATATTTATTATTTTTAATATATTTTTCCTAAAGTTGACTTAAAATAGAGTGAGCTCTTTTAAAGAAAGCCAAAATAAGGGAATTTCTCTTTCATTTTAAAAACCTGACAGTCATTTTGGCTTCTTGCTTTAATTAGAAAACGTTGCTAGTTACACTCACATGTAAGAGATGTCTCCGTGAGAAATAGGCCCACAGTTTTTTAGTATGAAGCAGACAAAATATTTTCAGAATAGCTTCTTTGGAGTCCCTAACAGCTGATTCAAGGTAGGCTCAGGTATGTTCCCTGTGAATAAGAAAAAGATTGATAGTCCCACTAGGATGACTATAACAGGTGTCAGCAAGGATATGGAAAAATTGCAACCTTCATTGATTGCTGGTGGGATTGTAAAATGGTACAGCCGCTGTGGAAAACAGTTTGGCAGTTCCTCAGAAAGTTAAATATAGAGTTACCATATAACCCAGCAATTCCATTGCTCAATACATATCCAAGAGAAGTGAAAATACATGTCACAGAAAAACTTGTCCACAAAGGTTCATAACACCATTATTCATAATGGCCAAAAAGTGGAAACAACCCAGATTTTCATTAACTGAGTAGATAGACAAAATTTTGGTGTAATCACACAACGGAATATTATTTGGCCAGAAGAAGCAGTGAAATACTGATACATACTAAAACATGGATGGTCCTGGAAAGCATTATGGTAAGTAAAAGAAGCCAGCCACAAAAGATCTCATATTGTATGATTGCATTTATATGCAGTGTCCAAATATGCAGATCTTTAGAGATGGGAAGCTTGGGGCTGGCGGTGAAGAGGAAAGGGGGGTGACTGCTAATGGGCACAAGGCTTTCTTTTTGCAGTGATGAGAATATTCTAAAATTAGGTAGTGATGTTGGTCCTACAGCTCTGAGTATACTTTAAAAAAAAAAAAAAACCACTGAATTGTATACTTGAAAAGGGTGAAATTTTATGTATATAAATAATATCTCAATAAAGCTTTTATAAAACAAACCAAAAGCAAGAGCTTAGCCAGACTCTCTGCATATGTAAAAACAGGTTAGTGTCTGATGCCAGTTGGTGTACGCTCTTAGAGGCAATAGATATTTAAGTATTCTAGGTACTTGTCACAGTGCCTGAAAAGAGTAAATACTTAAATCTTTGTTTAACAAACGAATATTATGAAACCAAAGGCAAGAATCTTGGGTATAAATCCTTACAGGAACGTAGGCTGAAATAGAGAAGGTGGGAAGTAAAAGCTATTAGAACTGATAACAGAATTCAATAAAGTAGCAAACTACAAATATATATACACAAAGATTAATATATTTTATATATGTTTACAATAACCCGGTCATAAATGCAATGAAAAAAATGTTTAATTAACAAGAACAATATTAAAAATGCAAGAAATGTACAAAAGCCTATGTGAGGAAAAAAAAAAGACAAAACTTTACAAGGGACATTAGAGAAAACTCGAAGGCGTGCCACTTCATGAATGGGTGGACTTAATATTGTAAAGATGATCACATCTCCTCCAAACGGATCCGTGTATTTTATGCAACTCCATCTAAATCCAACAGCATTTTGGGGGAAGAACTAACTGAAGGATTATAAAGTACGTCTAGAAGAAAAAAAGTCCTCCGAAAATAGCCAGGAATGGCCAAGAATATCTGGAAGAGGCGAATCATGATGGAGATTTGCCATACCAAAGAGTAAAGTACATTGCAAAGCTGAAATACTGGCACAGGAATAGCAGACAGATTATGAAATAAAATAGACAGAGTGCTAACATTATTGTTCAATTACTCTGTTTTATGGGTATTTACATAATTTAATTCTGATACAACTCTGTGAGGGTAGCTACTGTTAATATCTGCATTTAACAGAAAAGATGTAGTGCTGGTGACACAGTGATTAAGAGCTTGCCTGCTAACCAAAAGGTCAGCAGTTCAAGTCTACCAGTTGCTCCTTGGAAACCCTATGGGACAGTTCTACTCTGTCCTGTAGGGTTGCTATGAGTTGGAATCGACTCGACAGCAATGGGTTTGGGTTTGTTTTGTTTAACAGAAAAGAATAACTGAGACTCAGGTTCAGCAACTTGCCCAGTGTTATATAAGTATGAGGAGGAACAGGAATTCAAACCTGTGCTACCTGATTCCAGATTCAGCATTCTTTAATTAGTAAAGTTTAATTCTAGGAATTTATCCTTGAATCAGTGAGGCTGAACTAATGTTTTTCACAGCATTGCTATAAGAGCCAGAATTTAGAACTAACCTAAATGTCAAGGAATAGGGTATTTATTGGTTAAGTGAAGTATGGTGGTGGTGGTGGTTGTTGTTGGGTACTGTTGAGTTGGTTCCAACTCATAGTGACCCTATGCACAACAGAACAAAACACTGCCCAGTCCTGCACCATTCTCACAATTGTTGCTATGCTTGAGCCCATTGTTGCAGCCACTGTGTCAATCCATCTTATTGAAGGTATTCCTCTTTTTTGCTGACCCTCTACCAAGAATAATGTCCTTCTCCAGGAACTGATCCCTCCTGATAACATGTCCAAAAGTATGTGAGGCATAGTCTCCCCATCCTTGCTTGTAAGAAACATCCTGGTTTGTTTGGAAGTATGGTACACATTATAATTAAAGACTCTATGGCCATTTAAAATTATGTAGAAGAATATTTAATGACATAAAAATAAGGGTAATTAAACATTAAAGTAGATTGCAAAACAGTATGTACAATATGACCACATTTAAAAAAATACTTATGCAGAGGAAAAAAGATAGGAGTTATACAAAAATATGGTTTTGTTTGGGTGATGAAATTATGAATGATTTATATTTTTGTTACTGATTTTTATTATGAAATTTATTATAAAAATTATGTAATTTTTCCACAGTAAAATACATTTCTTCTTTAAAGAAAAATAATTTCAGTAATGTTTGTGTGTGTGTGTGTGTGTGTGTTTTTAAGAGGCGTGTGAGGTTGTTGTCATCCTTTCATTACTCACCCTTCCAGGCTGGCTTAGCTGTCCCTCTGTGTCCTGCAGTCCCTCATGCTTTCCTCTAACCCAGTACTGGTCACAATATTTTGTCGTCATTTATTTTTCTGACTCCTGTCTCTCTCTCCTTGGTGCCTAGAACAATGCCTGACTTAATAAATGTTACAGGAAGGAAAGATGGAAGCAGAGTGGGAATGAAGGGGAGAGGAGGGGTGGGAGAAAATAAATAAACCTACAGAGATACAGGTGTGAGGTTTTTTTTGTTTTGTTTTCTGTATTTAGGCTAGCTTTATTCCCCAAGATCCGAAACTAACTGATGGATGACATGTTACTTGTATAATTCTTTATATTAATTCAGAAAATGGGTAGAGCAAAACAAAGACCTTCACTGGAACCACTTTAAGTTCTGATTGTGGGGAACCAAAAATATGTATAAAGGAATTTACCTGGGGAGAAAAAAAAGGAGGTGAGGGTGGGATTTTCTAGATTTAGAGAGGCCAGAGTGAATCTTTCCAAAACTACTGAGACAAAGGCTATTTCAGCAGAAAATGCTGCCATGCCAGTCCTACCCGTCCTTTCCTTCCAGCAGCTGTATCCAAAAAGCCATTTTCACACAAGATTTGGCAGATGTGGGCATTGTGGCCTGATTGCCTTCTGGCTAAAAGATCCTAAGGGAGCTTGGGGACTGCCTGCTGGCCCAGCTACTCACGCCATGCATCTATTTAAAGATTTCATTTGTTTGGGGGGAAAAGCCAGAGAAATGAACTTAATGTAACTCCCAGTATTGTTTTTTTTTCCAGGAAGGGGAAGAGTTTGTGAAGAAAATCGGCGGCATTTTTGCCTTCAAGGTGAAGGATGGCCCTGGGGGTAAAGAAGCCACCTGGGTGGTGGATGTGAAGAACGGCAAAGGATCAGTACATCCTAACTCAGGTCAGTCTGGTAGCATCTTCATTTATAATGGTACAGTGACAAGCTCACAAAGGCTGTCAGCCAGGAAAAGGGGGTCTGCTTTGGTATCCCCAAGTCCCTGGGTGGTACGAATGGTTAACATGCTCAGCTGCTAACTGAAAGGCTGGTGATTAGAGTCCATCCAGAGGCACCTTGGAAGAAAGGCCTGGTGATCTACTTCCAAAACATCAGCCACACTGGAAAACCTATGGAGCACAGTTCTTCTCTGAAACACATGGGGTTACCATGAGTCAGAATCAACTCAATGGCAACTGGTTTTGGTGTTCCCAGAAAGGCTAGCTTTAGAGGTATAGCGACTCCTTAGAAGCAGGAATAAGTCTGCTTTATTTTTCTCTATAGCACTTATTGTCATCTGGTATACCATGTGATATTTTATGTATTTGCTTATTCTCCATCTCCCCCAGTTGAACTGTAAGCTCCATGAAGGCAGAAATTTTTGCCTATTAGGTTCCCTCCCAGTGCTGAGAATAGAATCTGATGCCTGGGAAGCTTTCAATAAAATAAATAGTTTAAAAACAAATCTCAAACCTATCATGACTGAATGGTGCTTAGTAAGCACTCAGTAAGTGGTAGCTATATCGTACTATTAAGTTTCTGTTGAGTAAGGAATCAACTAGCGATTAATGAAAAAGCTGAGCAGTGGTAAGGGTGTCTGGTGAGGGCAGCATGGCTTTGCTGTGGAAAGTTCCTGGATTATATGGAGTCCTTTTTTTTTTTTTCTTCTCAAAATGAGCGGGCAGAAAATGACTAGATGGTAGCATTCTCTGAGCTGCCTCTCTAAGGTGATGTAGGAGGAAAGCGAAGTGCTTCATCTAGACTCTAGCTTTTAGAAATAGGAAGAACCTTTGGAAACACATACAGTAGTATGACCTGAGGTTAATAGTTACTTCAGAATTACATTCTGATATGCCCAGGTAGGTGTTAAGGTGATTTAAAAAAAAAACTTCTCCTCTTTTCCTCCTGTTTTTGTTATCCTAAGAGAGGATATGCTTATGGAAAGCTACTGAATAGTTTCAGAGAAGGTTTGTCCCCTGCAGATAGCTGACGGTATGCTCTCCCCAGGTTAGGTGCCCCATTCCAGACCTGAAAGGGTCTTACCCTGGAGCAGGGCAATTTCTGCTGAAACTGACACTTGTTGGCAGCCAGGAGTGGTGTTGAAATATGGGCTTATCCAGTAAAAGCCACCACTGGAAAATGCCAGCTCCATTTACATCCACCAACAAGTGACCATTTGTTAGGCATTAAGTATGTTAAAGCATTAATGACCTGTCCTAGTTTGAACTGGCATCTTAGAGAGAATTGCTAGTTCTTTTACATAGTTTTGAGAGGTTTACTTAATGTTAACGAAGTAAGATTTATGTAAATGTATTTCACTTGCATATATTTGAGGGAGCTTGGTTACGGTTATACAGATGGTTATATTAAGAACTTTAGATTTTGTACATTTTCCATAATGTTTTCTTGTTGCCTGGATGCCTTTCTGTACTTTCTCCATGAATCCTGTCCCTCCGTCCTCCCTTTTGAAACGACTCACACAGCATATCTCCAGGAAGCCAACTCTGATTAATCTAACATGTACACTCATTGTCCCTTCATTCCTTTATTCCCTCTTGAGTTCTCAACCCTGCCCTTTTGTGAGGAACATGATACACAAAGCCTCAGGCTCCCCTCTGCCCCTGCCCCATCCCAAGATATAGTAGAAAGAGCTTAGCCTTTGGAGATACCCAAACCTAGGTTCAGTTCTTAACTGTGTCACTTCCTAGGTGTATACCTTCCCTGAGTCCAATTGTTACATCTAGAAACTGGTGAGAATAATCTCCGTCTGTAGAGTTGTGGGGATTAAGTAACGATTGTAAAGCACCTGGCATAGCAAGTGCTCAGTAAACCATTGCTTCCTCCACAACCCCTATACTAAACATTAATTTTTTTTATATCACACAACTTTTGCCAGGTCAACCATAAACATTAATTTTACTTGGACACATTAGGCTTGTCCAAGACTCCTGAAAAGGACTTGGGGGATTGGGAGAGCAGCTGGGATTCATCGGACTGCTGATGAATTAAAGAAGCCCCATTAAAGCTGAGCTGTTGAGTGTGCATCCTTCCTGGGACAAGAGGAGGCAGTGGAGCATAGGAGTGGGGAGTATGGGCTTTGGCAGCAGGAATCTGCATTCAGACCTAGCTCAGCCACTCACTAGCTCTGTGATCTTGGGGAAGTTACCTGACTTGTCTGACCCTCATCCAAAAAAACCAAACCCATTGTCGTTGAGTTGATTTCAACTCATAGCGACCCTATAGGACAGAGTAGAACTGCCCCATAGGGTTTCCAAGGCTGTAATCTTTACAGGAACAGACTGCCGCATCATTTTCCTGCTGATCCTCATAGGGTTGCTTAAAAGATCAAACGAGACCAAGTATGTGAGATGCTCAGCTTAGTGAGAGCTCAGTAAATGCCGATACTACATCAGCAGCAACAGCAGCAGCAGAATCATTTCTGAAGTCACTTTGAATAACTCAGAGTCCTTCCTTGGAATATTGGGATCAAGCCCAACTATGCAGATCTCGACTTGCTAGCTTTTTTTCCTGCTCTTTGATGATATATAGAAAACTAGATTGTCTAGACAGTAAATTCCTTTATTTTCAAGGCTTCAGACCTTTTTTATAGTAGTAAGAGAAAATTTTGTTAGAGGCAAAGACAGAATGACCATTGAATCTCAGTCCCTGAGTTACAAGATATATAATAAAAACTCATATATTATTTTTTCTGACTTGTTTTAGTTATTTAACAATATGGACGTGATATGCTTCATAGTTTACCCCTATCTTTACTATTAAAGCAGCTATTCTCTGACTAGGTATTGGGCCATAATTTAATAACTTTTTGAACTCCATATAATTTATTCATTTATTCATCAAGTATTTATTGATTGCCTTCTATGTGCCAAGTACTCTTCAAGCCCCTGGGGATATAGCAGTGAACAGGCTGAAAAGGTCCCTGTTCCCATGAAGTTTTCTTTCTAGTGGACAAATACAGAAAGAAAACATATACAAATAAGTAAGGTAGTTTCATATAGTGACAAGTGCAATGAAGGAAAAACAAAATAGTGGGGAGAGGCCAACTTTAATTTGAGCCAAAACTTTAATGAGAGAAGGCCTATCTGTTAGAAACTTAGAGTACTGTTGTTACACTGATTGCCTAAAACATTGCTGAAAATTTTTATTTCTTGGTGAATTTTTTCTTTTCTATTCGAAACCTCTTATAGACACGGCCAATTTAGCAATGAGATATTAGAGTCTTTGTTGTACAGTCTTTTTTTTTTTTCATCATTATACTTTAGACAATTTTAAAAATTAATATTTTTAAAACTTTCTATTATATAAATAGTATACGCTCATTGTAGAAACATTTAAAAGCAAAACAAAAAAATTACTCCCCATAATCCCACCATCTAGGTCAGGGATTGACAAACGAGGGCTTGTGGGCCAAATCCATCTCACCACCTGGTATTTTTATTGTTGTTGTTTTTTGCTTTTTTGGTAAAGTGTTTATTGAAGTCTAGCCTATAGTAAAGAACATAAATCTGAAGTGTACAATGTAATGAACGTTTACAAATGAACACACCTCCAGATTAAGATACAGAATGTTGCCAGCACTCTGGAAGTCTCCCTCACGCTCCTTCCCAACTGCACACCTCCGAGAGGAACCACTATTCCGAATTCTGTCACCATAGATTGACTTCATTTTGGAAATGCTGTTTATTTTGGAAATGCTGTTTATCTTGGGAATTTCGTGGTAGCATCTCGCTGCTTCCCAAATCCACCTGCCGACTTTAGCAGAACGATCAGTGTTTGGGCCCATGTTTTCAAGCAACTGAAGCCCCGGATTTAGTTTAGAGAACTAAATCTATATGGCATCGTTTTGAACAGCAAATCATAAAATTAAACATCTGTGAAGGAACATCTGAGAATGATGACATCAGGCAATTACTTGCTGCAAAGTTGTATGTAATACATAAAATGATAAGATGCACAATAAAAAACCCAGCAGTGGGAATGTTAGGTCATAAAGCCCACTAGAGCCAAACAGTTGTTCCATGTGGACGTACACTTTACATTCCCTTCCACAGAATATGAGAGTTTTAGTTGTTCCACACTTTGATAATACTTAGTACTTACTATCAGTTGTTGTTTTTTAACTCAAGTTCATTGAAGTATAATTATATATGATAAAATTTTGCATCTGTACAATTCTGGGTTTTGACAAACCCATCATACAGTTGTGTAACCACCACCAAAAATCAAGACACAGCATGTCCATCACCCCGGAAACTGTCCTGATGCTTCATGGCCCTTTGTAGTCAATTCTTTTTTCCCACAACCAGTCCCTGGTAACTGCTAATCTAATTTTAATTTTTGTCCCTGTAGTTTTGCCTTTTCATGAATGTCATATAAGTGGAATCATATAGTATGAATTATACAGTGGCTTTTTGGGCTGCTGCTTTCACTGAGCAGAATATTGAAATTCATTCATGTTGTTGTATGTATCCTCAGTAGTTTGTTCCTTTTTGTTTCTGAGTAGTTTATCCATTCACCAGTTGGTGCACATATGGGTTGTTTCCAGTTTTTCACAATTGCGGATAAAGCCGCTATAAATATTCATATACAGGTTTTTGAGTGAACATGATTCTATTTCTCTTGGGTAAATACCTAAGAGTGGGACTGCTAGTTTGTATGGTACTTGCATATTTATAAGAAATTGCTGGACTATTCCAAAGTGGAGGGACCATTTTGCAGTCCCTCCAGCATCATATTGGCGTTTTAGGTGCTCCACATCCTTGCCAGCACTGAGTATTATCAGTTTTCTTTACATTTTAGTCAATTATTCTAACAGGCGTGTAGTGAGATCTTGTCATGGTTTTAATTTGCATTTCTTGATGACTAATGAAGTTGAGCACTGTTTCATGTGCTTTTTTGGCCATTTGGAGCTTCTCTTTTTATACAATGCCTGTTGTTTGCGCAAGTTTGTATTAGTAGGAGCTCTTTATATATTCCGGATTCGAGATTTTTGTCAGATACATGTATTGCAAATATCTTCTCTCACTCTGTCTGCCACTCTTTTTGAAAATAAAATTTATTGGAATACCGCCACACTCATTTGCCTATGCATTGTCTGTGGCTGCTTCTGTACTGTAAGGACAAAGTTGAGTAGTTACAACAGAGACCAAATGGCCCTCAAAGCTGAAAAGATTTACCATCTGGCCCTTTACAGAAAAAGCGTGTTAAACTCTGATCTAGAATAACTATTTGTTTTCTATGACTGCCTAACGAATTACCACAAACTTAGTGGCTTAAAACAACACACACATTTATTATCTCACAGTTTCCATGGATCAGGAATCGAGCAAAGCTTAGCTGGTCTTCTGCATAGGGTCTCACAAGGCTGCAATCAAGGTGTTGATGAGGGCTGGGTTCTCATCTGGAGGCTTGACTGGGGAAGGGCCCACGTCTAAGTTTCCTCAGGTTGTTAGCAGAATTTATTTCCTTGTGACTGTAAGAATGACAGCTTCTGTTTTTTGCATTTTTTTTATTGGCCAGAGGCCGCCCTGGTTCCCTGCCACATGGCCCTCTCCATAGACAGTTCACAACATAGCTAGCTTCCTCAAGGCAAACAGGAGAGCCAGAGTGAATCTGCTGGCAAGATGGAGCCTTATGGACTGTAACATAATCCCAGGGGTGACATCGGTCACCTTCGAACATTCTGTTGGTTAGAAGCAAGTCTCAGGTCCTGCCTACACCTGAGGCAGGGCGAGTACACAGGCATGAACACCAGGAGGCAGGGACCATGGGGCCATCTTGGAGTCTGTGCACCACAGTGACTATTATTAATATCTTGGTATCTAAGTTATCTGTTTTTAAGCAAAAATAGGAACATGCTTATAGTTTATTTTGTAACTGGCTTATGTAACAATATAACATGAACATTTTTTCAGGTTAACATATGTAGCTCCGCATCAGCTCTTATTCTGGCTGTACCTTTCCCATTATATGACTATACCATAATTTATTAAGTCACTCCCCTCTTATTAAATATGGAGGTTGCTTGTGGTACAGGCTGCCACAGAAGTGTGTGCAAGTGCCCATTTCCCCCCGGCTCCAGTGCTGGCTGTGATTCCCTTGCACTCAGCGGCTCTTGACTAAAACGTGTACATGAAAATAAACACTCCCCTTTTCTCTACCTTTTTTTCCTATGTATCTCTCCTTTAGATAAGAAGGCTGACTGCACAATCACAATGGCTGACTCAGACTTACTGGCTTTAATGACTGGTAAAATGAATCCTCAGTCGGTAAGTAGATGAAGCTTGTATCCTTCTAGTAAGTAGGTGGGTCTTTTTAGCTCTTCGCATTTCATCTGCCTCGGGCCCTATCATGCCAAGTGGTCGAACCCACCCAAAATTCAGTGTCCCCCAAAATGTTCACTTAACACATGACAAACATTTGCTCTGTGTGCTGGAAATAACCAGATGAATAAGCAATAGCTCCCATGCTCAGGGCATCCACAGTTTGGTAGGAGACAGACCTGTGAAAGAGTAAGTGCAGTCAAGGGCCCAGGGTGCCAGGCAAGGCTGTGGTAGGGGAGATGAGGAAGGGGCAGCCATGTCTCCCGGGGCCATCTGAGCAAGCCTCAGAGGAAGGACCAGTTGAGCTGAGTCCTGACGATGGTCGTAAGCTAGATGGAGGCGGAGGGAGCAATGTGAACAAAGGATGGCCTTTTACGTTTCATACCTTTGTCAGTTGCTCTTCTTTTTGCCTCAACTCTCCTTCCCTGACAAGCCCCATTTTTCAAAGTCAGCTCACACGTTCTCTCCAAGGAACTCCTTCCAAGTTGTAAGGAACTGTAGCCAGCGTCTCTTCCGTGCCACTCACTGCTCTGCTGACTTAGCACCTGTCACATTATTTTAGTCATAATGCGCCTATCTCTTCCCCATTAAATTGTGAGCTTTTCAAAGGAACCACAGCTTATCCATCTTTGTGTTCCCAGAACTTAGCACCCTGGGTGACATTTTAAGGTTTTTAGTAAACAGTTGTTGGATTAAATCTGTTGAAAAAGTACTTACACTTTGTACAGATTTTCCTGGTCCCAAAAATTTCATGGGCCTTCTTATGCTCTTCAGTTGCACAGTGTTGAAACCGAGTTGATATGCCAGGCTTTCAGACAGCCAAGGGTGACAAAAAAGAAACAAAGATGCTTCTTTCCATTGTAACTTTACATATTTATTGTGTTGCCTCAACCTTGTTAGTTTTAGTTCCTGGTCCTGTGGTTCCCTGGTAATTTGCAAGATTAGAAATTTTACTCCTACTCTTACTCATTTTTAAAATGCTTTTTCTAAGCAGCTAAGCGTGTGCTGGAGCCCTGGTAGTGTAGTGGCTAAGAGCTCAGCTACTAACCACAAGGTCAGCAGTTCGAATCCACCAGCCACTCCTTGGAAACCATGTGGAACAGTTCTACTCTGTTCCAGAGGTTTGCTATGAGTCAGAATCAACTCAACTGCAGTGGGTTTTTGTTTTTTTTTAAGCGTGTTCCAGTTGATGCCATGACAAGTGAGGGATCTGCATCTGTGGCATGTTTTAACTGAATACTTCGGGCTCTGCTGTTTCCATCTACAAGAGCCTGTTCCAGAAACCTGGACAGAGCAGAGGCCACCAGTGTAGGAGCTGGCTGTGGTCCTCCTTCCCACTCACTGCTCTCCGCTTCACTGTGCATCATGCCACGTGCAGCGTTGGCTGGAGGTCAGACTTCACACATTAGCTGCCCTCGCTCCCTAGTTGGTCTGTGTCCTGCACATTTTTTGGGGCGAAGTGTCAGCTTATTTTTCTTGAACACCTGTTCACACCCAAAGGAATTAAAGATGAAAATGGCAGACCTTTCTATTAATGTGCTAATGGCCTTCACTTGTGCTCAGCAGAGGATTTTTGACTGGAAACCATTGCAGTGGAAATTCTAATTTCAGTGTTTGGCTCCAGTTGAAACAAAGCAATGCACTGTCCGGCAGAAAGCACACATGAACACAGCGGGGGCCAGATTAAGTGATCCTTATGTTCCAGTTCTCTAGAGAGTGAAGATTCATGTTTTCTCTATTAATAGTAAATAAATCATTTTCTCTTTTAACTTAAAAAGGGGAAGACAGTGAGTTTCTTTTCTAGGTACTACTGGTCTATATTTTTAAAGGACACATGTTAAATATATTGTGTTCTAAACCACCTGACCTTTAAATCACCAGACAGAAGGCTTTGTGCCATATAGAAGGGAAAGATTTAGTTTGTCCAGACAGAGGGGAAAAAAAAGAATTAGTCACCCTTACCAGGAGATGTCGAAAAAGCAGAGCTCTGTGCATTCCCTTGGAAGATACAGAAGGAGCTCCTGACTTCTTAATGTACTTGCTTAAAAAGCTAAGGTGACCAGAAACTTTTCATTTAGCCCCTCATTTTAGAACTCAGTTAGAAGACTGGGATCCTAGTAGCAGAAAAATCATACTATGTTCCCAATTTTGCTATTTCTGTTAAGTTTTCTGGGGATTTTGTTACATGGTGACTCTAAAAAACATCATGTGATCTGAGCCCAGGCAGTTGTTAAAGTGGAACAAATTGTAGCTCTATGGTTCATATTGGTTTGATTCTTCTTATTGAGCCAAAGAGTAACACAAGCTCCCCAGTCTCCACAGGCTGTCTTCCTTCAATAGGCATAACTCCTTTATCATGCAGACTAAAAAATGGGTGGCTTTTAACCCACATTGTACTGAATACCAAGAGTTTATAAGTGTGTTTGGCATGTGCTTTTTCTCTCAGTAGACTACTAAAATTTTCAGTTCAGTTTCCCAGCCCACAGGTAATGTTTTTACACAAAATAAATCTAGTGTGAGCACACTCTGCCCAATATTTGGAAAATGCACCTCCTTTAAGGAAGGTAGGTAAGAAGGCAGATATATTGAGAAAATATTGGAAAGGTGTCCCTTTTGACTGCTCTGTGTTCAGCATGGCTTTTACAAATTCTTCCTTTTGAGGAATCTAGTTCTAATTGTATTCTAGAAAGGCAAGTTTCATATCTTGAAATTTAAGTGACCTGGATAAATTAATGGTCTCAGTGCTGGATAGTCTAGAAATACCAGCAATCTCAAAACAAAAACCACCAGGTAATGAATTTTCTTTTTTCTTACTCACAGGCCTTCTTTCAAGGCAAATTGAAAATCACTGGCAACATGGGTATGGCTATGAAGTTACAAAACCTTCAGCTTCAGCCAGGCAAAGCTAAGCTGTGAACAACTCCCTGTGGCTACTTTTGAAAATCAAGATGAGATACATAGAAATATATCCATATATTTCTTTGTCAGAAATTAGGCTGAAAGTAAGCATTGGCAAATAGCATGGGGTAGATTTGTTTTTAAATGAGGGTGACCAATCCTGTTTTTCCTAAGCTCTGGATGAGTAGAGCCTGGTGGTGTACTACTGCTTTGCCGAATTGTATACAACTGTGCATTACAAAGTTAATATGGTAATTATGGTTTGGGGTAACACTGAGTTTCAGAATAAAATTAGGAACAGTAAAATCCAAAAACTATGTAAACAAAAGCTCTCATTTTGCTTACAAAGTATATTTAAGGATTATTCTGCTGAAGATTCAATTTCAGAGTTTTTCTTGGGAGAACTAGGGAAGAAACAGAACACCAGTAGCTGACCAGTAATTAGTGTTGTGCACTTAATGACCTTAATCTGTTTTCCATTAATAGTTCTTAAAATTCTGTGCTGGGATGTTTTTTAAAAAAAATACTTTTTAATTTTGTATTTTATGCACTCAAAATGGTATTTTCTTCCCAAATCATAATAAAAGAAATATGACTAGAGCTTGGGGAAGAAAACATCTTCAGCTGAACACAGGCCTGTTTTTAAAACAAAAATATTTTAGAAATGGGTTTTCTTCTTGAAAAATCAGTGTATTTGAGTCATAAAATAACTGTTGTGAAAGATAACTGAACAAATAATATTTGCTTTGAGATGCACAGTTTTAAAATTATAATCTATTAATTTAACTAAATTTGTAAAGCCCTCAGTTCTTTCTTATAATTTTCCTTTTTCATACACATTTAGTGTAATTAATTGTCCTCATTTTTCTTTTTTCTCATTTTTCTAATGCTGATGTTACTATTTCTTATTGCTCAATGGGATATGGGGTAAAATAATGCTTTTGGAAGAATATTTAATAGAAAATTAAAATAGCTCTGCCTGATCTTCTTTGTTTTTATTGTGTTCTTTTTACTCAGAGTTTTCAAGATGATGGAGCCTAAAGGGAAAGATTAGGGGATTTATAAGCTGTGGGTTATCTAGACATTCTACTGGTTATGTCGACATAATCACTCGTCCTTGATTAGGGTGGCAGTGTGGTGTAGTGGGAAGAGCACTTGACTAGCAGCTAGGAAACTCGTTCTCGTAGGCAGATAAGTAACTGCCTGCCTGGGCCTGTTTGCTAAACTGTTCAAAAGGGCAGGGGTGGGGCGGGGGGACAACGGTAAGTACACGGTCTCTAAGGTCCTTCTAGCTCTGGTAATCACTGCGGCAGAACTGTTCCAGAGTTACCCAGGCCCATCTTTCTGTTGTTAACGTGTAACTTCACTCACAGGTGGCCAGAGGTAAAAAGCCACTTGGTTTTATTTATTTTATATAATGTTTCGCTGAAGGCTGTGCTGATCAAGCCCACACTGTGATGAGACCATTTAGCTTTGTGTGTTCTGTGACCAGCAGAACAGCATTTGGTGAGAAGGCAAGGGGGTGAATTAGGCCAGGATTAGACTGGTCTTAATTGCCACAAAATAAACTCAGAACACATTCCCTACTACTTAATTATAGGAGCTTTTTACTGAGAAGAAAAAGACTTCAAGGGAAAAGTTCAGATGAAATGTTTGTCATAGTTTTCATTTGCAGCATCATTCTGCTCTCACTTATCGTTGAAAACAATAGATACCTGCAATAGGATGAGTTTACAAAACAAAACAAAAAAGAAAAGCAAAAACTGGTACTTGGAGTAGAAATACGTTCATATGTGCGTGTAATTTATGTGTACAATAGAAAGGCAGTTGGTGATGGATGGTATATAGCAGCAGTTAACTCCTAGGGAAGGAGATAAACAGATTTGGGTTAAAACTACTGCCTTTACTAGCTCTGTAAGTTAAGTAGGTTGAGTCTCAGTTACCTCATCTATAACATGAAGATATTAATATGACCTTCTAGAATTATGAGAATCTAGAGGGATAATATATGTACAGTACCAAACACAGTGCTAGGTATACTGTAGTCATTCAGTAAATGTTAGTTCCCTTATTATTCCCACCACTATAGCTGCTACCACCTCTCCCGTCCGTGTTCTGTGAAATTATGTCTGTAGTGTTATGTCCCACCTTTTTAATCTTTTTTTTTCCTTTGTTCATTTATTCATTCCATTCACAACTATTTACTGAGTACTACATAAAGCATACAATGGTGGGTACTAGAGATAGTGGTGAGTTCCCCCCTCATGGTGCTTACAATCTAATGAGAAAGGCAAATATTTAATCAAAGAGAAGAAAAATTACAGACTGTGAAGTACCATGTAGGAAATGGTCCCAGTACTGTGGTGCAGAATCACAGTGAGGGACCGTCTTTGATAAAGTGGTTAAAGGAGACATCTCTGTTGTTATTAGGTGCTGTCGAGTCAGCTCCAACTCATAGCGACCCTGTGTACAACAGAACAAAACACTGCCCAGTCCTGTGCCATCCTCACAATTATTGCTGTTTGAGCCCATTGTTGCAGCGACTGTGTCAATCCATCTCATCAAGGGTCTTCCTCTCTTTCAGTGACCCTCCACCTTACCAAGCATAATGTCCTTCTCCAGGGACTGGTCCCTCCCATCTTTGCTTCCAAGGAGCACTCTGGCTGTACTTCTAAGACAGACTTGTTTGTTCTTCGGGCAGTCTGTGGTGTATTCAATATTCTTAACCAATGCCGTAATTCAGAGGTATCAATTCTTCAGTCTTCCTTATTCACTGTCTAGCTTTCACATGCATAAGAAGCAATTGAAAATATCATGGCTTGGGTCAGGGGCAGCCTAGTCCTCAAAGTGACATCTTTGTGACATTTTGACATCTCTGAGGAGGTAATATTTAAGCTGAGACCTGAAGGCTGAAAAGGAGCAAACCATGCAAAGAACATTGCATCAAAAAGTGGAAAGGGGCTTGGCTTGTTCCAGAAATTGCAAGGGAGCCAGTGTGAGTAGAATATGGGGAGCATAGGAGGAAGAAAGGGACGGCCCAAGACGAGGAGCCAGTTATATTGAAATCTGTTCATTATGCTAAGTTATTTGTATTTCATTCTTAGTGTAATAGGGAGCTATTGAAGATATAGCTTTAAATACGTTTATTTCTCACTCATGCTGCATGTCCGCTTGGCCACCATATCCTTAGTCCGAAGCCCAGACTAGCAGAGCAGCCACTATCTGGAACATTATGTTATCATGACAGGAGGAAAAAAGGTGAAGTACACATTGGCTTTTAAAGCTTCTGCCCAGAAGCAATACAGATCACTTTTGCGCACATTTCAATGGTCAAAGCAAGTCATGTGCTCCACCTAACTTCAGAATCTTACCATGTTTTAGAAAGAGAGAATGCAGTTGGAATGTTTGTGAACAGACTGACGACTACCACAGAAGAGCTGTTAGCAGGAGAATAAGTGACTTAAAAACTCACTCTAGCTGCTGTGTGAACAATGTACTGAGGGCAGAGAGCTGGAGAGTAGATGCCCAGGTGAAAGAAGATGCCTGGACTAGGGTGTCAGAGGTAAAGATAATGTAGAAAAGTGGCCAGTGGTAGAGTTGACAGAACTTGGTAGAAATTGGATATAGAGGCAAGGATGACTCCCAGTGACGGGCCAGGTGGGGTCATGACTGGAATGACTAGAGGGGAGCAGGTTTCAGGGAGTGGTTGCAATAAGTTCTATTTTTGAACTTAAGTTCGAGACGCGTGAGAGATTTCCAAATGTAGATATTGAGGAGGCCGTTAAATGTAGAAGATGAGCTTATCTTTAATAAAAGTTGTAGGAATGGATGAGATCACCTGGGGAGAATGGGGAGCCAGGAGTAAACTTTGAGGAACTTCAGGTAGAGATCCACAAACGGGGGTGGAGAAGAAGGGGCCAGAGACATGGAAGGAAAATTCAAGAGAAGAGGGTGCTGCTAAACAGTGGGAGTGGTCAACTGTGCCAAATGCTGCCGAGAGGTCAAGTAGAATGGTGTCAGAAGAGTTTCTAGTGTATTACATTTGGCAACATGGAAGTGACTGGTGGCCACTACAAAGTCAGTTTCACTGGAGAAGTGGGGATAAAAGCTAGACTGGAGTTGATTTCATAAATTTCTACAAATAATAAGAGCTGGAGCACTCCATTTGGTAGTGATGGGAAATACGGTCAGTTTCCAAGTAATTAATACAGAGCAAGCACATTGGCTAATACTTTTCATTCTGAATTAGGTCATCTTGTACCTTCTGTTCTCTGTGCCCCCCGACACCCCCCCCAACACACACCTTATCCACTTGGCAAATTCCTGTTTGTCTACTTCGGAAAGCTGTCCCCGTTTGCCACCAACAGAGCTAATCATTCCTTCCTAGTAATTTGTTTCTGTTTGTGCCACACTGTTCAGGCAGGAACTGCGTCTCATACGTCCATGTTGGTATCTGCAGCACAGGGTCTTGGTGTCCTATTGTTAAATGAATGAGATAAACTGAATAACAATTTTATATTCACAGGGGGCATTGCTGAAGATGGAAGCCTAGGCACGGTTGCGTTCTCTATTACACTGACTTTCTGTTACCCAGATGATGCAAGAGAACGTTAAAAAGCCTCCCTTAACCTGACTTACCCTGATCTTTGAAAATATTCACCGCTTCTCAGAGCAGTTGTTCAACTTCAGACGGAAGCAGCCTGAGGTAGTAAGAAAAGTCAGTTTATTTGTGGTTTTATGACCTGTTTTTTTAAAAAGCAAAGTGGCCTTGTGGGTTCTGTGTGCGTTAGTCTTTTTGCTGTACCCAGACTCTCAGATGTCTAGAATCCCTGTTGACTATAGAGGAACAATAATGGCAGGGGGTGGAGGCGGGATTAGGAAGTCAGAGTGTGAAGGTAGGGCCTAGGGAGGAGTCACGCAGGTGTGTCCAGAAGAACCTCAGAGCAAGACTAGGTCGGGTCCTGTCTCAGGTACCCGTCCAGTCGTTGGTGAGTGGACTCAGAGCAGAACTGCACTCCACTGGGTCTTCAAGCTTGTGGCCTTCCGAAAGCAGATCACCAGGCCTTTCTGCTGAGGCATCTCTGGGTGGGTTTGAACCACCAACCTTTCAGGAAGTAGTCAAGCACTTAACCGTTGGCACCACCCAGGGACTTCAGAAACTAAGTTAGGGCGAGCCGTTGAGGCGTTAGCAGCCTTTACTTTCTTCCTCTACTGTTAACTTCTGTTTGTGATAATCACTCGCATTAGAACATCTTGAGGGTAGAAACTTTATTCTTTGTCTCCGTGTCCCCAGTACTAGTTCCGCGGCTGCTAGAGTAAGCCTCAGTGAATGCTTCTGGAATGAATAAGGGTTCAACGATTATTTTTGAAATTCTTTTTAACTTGTAAGAGGTTCTGATATATACATACAAACTTTGTTTCCTCTATGTATTAGAAAAAAAGAAACTAAATCCTACGGTTAACAGCTTTATCTTCTGAAGCTCTAGTTTCAGAAAATAACACGTTTAGAGCAGCCTGATATAGTGGGATCTCAGGCTGCTCTAAATGTGTTATTTTCTGAAACCAGAGCTTCAGAAGATAAAGCTGTTAATCGCAGGATATAGTTTCTTTTTTCTAATACATAGAGGAAACAGAGGAAGCTAACCAAAGGGTCAGCAGTTCAAATCTGCCAAGCACTCCTTGGAAACTCTACGGGGCACTTCTGCTCTGTCCTGTAGGGTCGCTATGAGTCGGAATCGACTCGACGGCACTGGGTTTGTTTTTTTTTTTGGTTGATATAGTGGGAAGACTTTGGGGCCCATCAGAACTGGATTTTGGTCCTAGCTCTGGCATATAAACAGCTTTGGGACTTTGAGCTAATAATAAATAAGGACTCTGAGCCTGTTTTCCCCTCTGTAAAAAGGGGGGATAGTAATATTTAACTTGCTGGTTGTGAGGATTAGCAATTTTAGTTGTAAAATGTTGAGCACGTAGTAGGTATTTAATAGATGGTGCCTCCTGTTATCTGAAGAATTGTTTTAACATGGAGAAAAGTATTCATTGGAAGACCTTGTGACCGTCCTTTGAGTTCACATAATCAGCTGACTTCAGAATTGAGGACATTTTGCCTGTTTTATTGACTGTAGACATCCCTTCAGTTTCCTCAAGCACCACTAAAATTTAAAGTCTCTCCAACTGAGTGAGTGGATATAGAATTATTTCACTTGACTTTCCAGAAGGTTTATGTTTCAGCCAAAGATTGCAGTCCTAGCTGTGCATGGCATGATTGCTTTTTGAACACAAAGAAGTTGCTTGACATTACTGACTAGAAAAAAAGGTATTCAGACAGATTGTACCTCTGGAGGAATTACTCTGGGATTGAGTTTATTTAGAGGCCACACTGATAGGAATTAGGGATTTTGAGTTTAGTCGTAAACAGCCAATGAGGGGTCTGAAAGATTTATACGTTATCAGGAACCACAGCCACGTCTGGCCAAATTGTAGAGTTTTTCTCAATCCAGAGTTACAAAATCCACCGGAAAGGCCCAGCAGTGTATCTATCTGGAGCCTGCTGCAAACAAACAGCTTTTTAGTTCTTGGTAAGAAAAGAGAATATTGGGCCAGAATTCTGGCCCTTAAGAAATGTAGAGTCTGATTCTGTTTGGTAAGAAGTTTAATCTAGTAAAGAATTTCAGCCAACCTTCTTGGAGAAAAAAAAATATCAAATCCAAAATCGATTGCAAAAAAGTGATACCAGCTCCAGCTGATCTATCCACTCTACTCATAGTCATTTAAATGCTTTGTAAATAGTCACATTGCTATTTTCAGATCTGTATAGTTAGCGTTTGATCTTTTAGTTCCTGAACTTGTAGCCATAAACTTTTATGTAAAATGGGGTGGGAATTCATTGTAGTCTGCTGCTTACTTAAACTGCAGGCAGAGAAATGGTAAATGCTACACAGTTTTCTAACCAATTACCAAACAGTGATAGTGTTGTTTTTCTTTTGCAAGTTATTGTATTATTCAGAGTTCCCCTTTCAGAATCTGGCACCTTCTGTAGTGTGCAGAATACTCTCTGTTCAAGATTAGACATTTCATTAGAACAGAAATAAACAGCAAAGAGGTCCATACAGGAAGATGCAGCAATATGAGAGAAAGGTTGACTTAGGCAGGCCACAAGAAGCCTCCGGCTTGGCAAAATGATACCCCAGGGCCGGGTGTGATATCAGTTCACAAATATTTAAGAGATGGAAAGACCAAAGAGGGAGAGGAATTATTTTGCTCAGTTACTAGCAGTAATGAGAAAAAATGTAGAAAGGGAAATTTCAGACTAAAACCAGTGAAGATGCTGTCTGAGACACCCTGACTTGGTCATGAGCGGGCTGAAAGCTCCCACCGCAGAGATGTTCCTAAGCCCAGAGGGCATCTCATTGAGGGAGATAGCACCTGAAAGATTCTCATATGAAGGGAGGTGTTATGGATTGAATTGTGTTCCTCAAAAATATGTGTGTGTCATTGACAGCCAGTCTTCTGAGGACTTCTCCTTTTGCCATTTATCAAAAACTTTTTTTTTTAAAGCCCCAGAGAAGAAGACTTAATACTTGATTCACTTTTTAATTCCCGGCTTGTTCCATGATATACCACATACCTTTGAAAGAAACAGAAAGAAATGAGTGTATTTAAAAGCATTCAGGCTTTCATAGAGTGAAAGCAGCCTGAGTCTGTCTTTTTTTAAGCCCCTTATTTATTCAGCATAGATATAGTAGTAGTATCCTCAGACCACAGAATGGCAGCTGCAGGGCAGCAATCAGAAAGCTCACTGGAGTTGGAACCTGAGGACCTGAATTTGAGTTCTGGCTCAAGCACTCACTTGCTGGGTCACCTGGGCAAGTTACTGGACCTCTCTGAGCATCAGTCTCCTAAAATTAGGGGGCAATAATACTATTATGCTTGTTGTGAAGATTAAGCGATATAATTTTATGGGAAAGTGCTGTACTGGTTTTAGTTATTAACATATGTGCTGATTTCCTACACTGCATAATAAATTACCACATGCTCAGTTGCACAACACAACACAAATTTATTATCTCACAGTTCTGTAGGTCAGGAGTCTAGGTGGGCTCAGCTGGCTTCTCTGTTTTGGGCCTCCCAAGGCTGAAATCAAGGTGTTGGCTGGCCTGAGCTCTTCTCTGAGGCTCTGGAGGAGAATCTGCTTCCAGGCTCATTCAGGATGTTGGGAGAATTCAGTTCCATGCTACTGTAGAATTGAAGTCCCCAGTTCTTGCTGGCAACCTGGTGGCATTCTCAGCTTCTCGGAGCACTCTCTGCCTCATGGCCCTCTTCATCTTCTAAGCAAGCTGAGTCCTTTCTCCTTTGTCAGAGGTCAGATCTCTCTGACGTTCCCTTCTGCCTCATCTCTCCTGCCTCCACCCAGAGAAAGTTCTCTGCTTTTAAGGGCTCATATGATTAGATTAGGCCCATCCAGATAAACCAGGATAATCTCCCTGTTTTAAGGTCTGTAATCTTAATTACATCTGCAAAGTTCCTTTTGTCCTGTAATGTAATATATTCACAGGTTCTAGGGAGTAAGGCGGAGACATCTTTGGGTGGGGGGGTCCATTCTAACAACTACAGTGTTGGTATTTTAGAGCTAAAAAGGGACTTTACAGAACATGAGGCGAGGTTCTTGGCCTGGAGAGTTCAAAGAGATGAAAAGAATAGTAATGCAACAAGAAAAGTCTAATAAAGTTTGTGTGAGATGTTATAGGAGTCCAGAAGACTGGACCTGTGATGTCCATCATACCCTGTTTATTCCTCGATGAGTCTTGTTTCAATGAGAATCCTTCAGATGGAGTCCCTAGACACAAAACAACATCATGTGATTTGATTCCTTAATAATGCCCAGAATGTCAGGCTGCTGCCATAGTTCAATATTTGGGACTCTGCTACTAAGTAACAGGCAGAACCTTACTCAAGATTCATACTATTCAGATGTCAGAAAAGGTCTTGAGCCTTTAGCTGAAGGTAAGAGGGATGATGTTCTTCTCTGATGATGACATATAACAACAGCTCGTTCTTTATCCCCCCATCTCATCAACAAGCCCCCTTGAGAGCCTTCTTACCTTTCATTCCTGGCTCTCTCGGGCCAGTATGTATGTCTTCATTCCTTCCTTCTTTGGAGTTTTCTTGTTGTTTTGATGTAGAAGGCACTTGCCCTGGGCAGCACAGAGGTTTCTCTTTAATTCTTGTCACTTGTCATTTCTATTGTCATCATGTTTCCTGAATGTTTAGGGCAAGTCTCCGTGATGGTTTTGCAGTAATACCAGCTGCCACCTATTGAGCACATACCAGGTACCAGGCACTGTGCAGCGTCCTGTACGTGCATTTTCTCCTCTAACTCAAGCATTGTTTAAGGCGTAGCCACTACTTTTACCTTCACTTGAACCTGAGCTGGAATTTTAACCCAGGTCTAAGCCCAAAGCTTGTACTTGACACCGTGCCGTATTGCCTCCATGGTTTTTGTTTGTTTGTTTGGTTTTACATTAATACCAGACAGGAACTGAGATGGAGGCACACAGCATGAAGGAGTTGAAGCAGCACAAATAGATTGGGGAAGCCTAAATTTCAAACCCACTGCTGTCTGTACAGCCCTTCAGAAAGAGGATTTGCTTGCTTCTAGAGGTACCACCGGAGCCCTGGTGGCACAATGGTTAAGTGTTTAACTGCTAACCAGAAGGCTGGTGGTTCAAACCCACCAGCCCCTCCAAAGGAGAAAAGACCTGGGGATCTGCACCCGTAAAGACTGCAGTCTAGGAAACCCCATGAGGCAGTTCTACTTTTCATATAGCGTCACTGAGTCAGAACCGACTTGATGGCACACAACAGCCACCAGGATTGCCTCCATATCTCCCACCAGAGACACTCAAGGTGATTCTGCCAGTTTATACCTCAGACAAGTGATTGCAGCTTGTGTCTGTAGCACTCAACAGCCCCACATAGCACGTGTGGGCATTGGTTTGGCATTCCACAAAGCGAGGGAGTGTGCTCTGTGGCTGGCCCCTAGAAGACCCCAGCCCCAGCAGTTATCCGCTATAGCTAACAGAATAGCTTCCTCACAGGGTTGGGATAATTAAGATACATATTTAAGGATTTAGCATGGTGCCTGGCACTTAGTAGGCATTTAGTATGTGCTGGTTCCCATCATCCTTCTAGAAGATTTTCTTTAGTTCAGGGATATCCAAGCCGGTAGAATCCTGTTCTTTTAGCTCCAATTTTATGTAGGCTCAATCTTCAGGAGAAGATGAGATGCTTCTCTGTGTTGGCCCCTGTCCAATCCTGTGAATCATACCAGCTCTCATAAGTTTGAGCTCAGAGGGAACTGGAATTTGAGGCCAAAGAAGGCAAAATATTTCCCCTTCCCATTCTTGCTAGAAAACCCTGGTGGCATAGTGGTTAAGTGCTACGTCTGCTAACCAAAGGGCTGGCGGTTCGAATCTGCCAGGCGCTCCTTGGGAACTCTACGGGGTGGTTCTACTCTGTTCTAGGGTCACTATGAGTCGGAATCGATTCGACGACACTGGGTTTTTTGGGTTGTTATTATTGCTAAGTTCTTGAGTTATTGGTGTAATGGAAACACAGTAGTCCAGGGTTCAAATCCAGCCTCAGCACTTGCCTGCTCAGTTACCTACTTCTTTCTGTCATAGAAAGAATTTGGGCTGCAGAGAGAGTAAGTATGGGTCCAAAACCCCAGCTTTGCCAATAATGGGTCAATTGCTTATCCTTTCTGAGACTGCCTTCTTACCTGTAAAAATGGGGCAGCACCAGTTCCTGCCTTGCAGGAGCATGAATATTACAGAGCAACGTGTGTGGTACAATCAGTATGCAAAGTGGTAGGCAGTGAAAAGTCTGGGGCCGACTTTACCTCAGCCACTCATCCAGAGCCCTAGCAATTTAGGTTGGACAAGTGCGCCTATGTTCGATTTATTTCTGTTTCGCTCCATCAGGAGGGCAGTCAGGTAAGGTAGCAGGTATGGGGGGAGAGGCTTGCTATGCAGTGGAGGTGTCAAATACCACCTAAACCCAGCCCCTCCGCCCCACATTGGCAAGCCCCTGGCGTCAAGCAGTGTTGCTTCAGCTGCTAGCAGTTAACGCTCGTTTAGTTGGAAAGGTTTTCAGCTCCTGGGAGCAATATGGTGTCGTGAGGTCTCACAGCTCACCCCCCTTGTCTCCCTGCGACTGGGATCCGCATGCACCCAACTCCCGGCCCGATTTACCGTCCTTCGAGGCTCACCAGGCCGTGGCCGCAGGGCCACGTTGGGGGCGGGGAGAACTTTTCCTGGAAGGGCCCCAGCAGGGTCTTGGGAGGCGATCCCCTTAGCCACAGCCCGGGACCCCAGGGTGGGAGAGTGAACGGAAGGGTACTCGTGGCTGAAGCGGTCGCAAAATCCTGTCATGAGGAAGAAACTGAGCTCAGCGGCACTGGGTCGAAGGGTCCCTCGCCCCGGCCCTCTTTTCAGGTGCTGGGGTCTAAATGGGGTCCGGTTCCGCTGCCGAAGCTTGGGAACTAGGAAGCGTTGCGGGCTAGACACCCCGCCTTCCAATTTCCTAGAGGGGAAGGCGTGGTGCGGCGGGTCCCTCCAGGAGAGGGGTCGGTGCGGAGGCTCGGCCTCCCAGGGCAGTGGGCCCCGCCAAGTCCAGCGCGGAGGGCGGGCTGCCTCCCCCGTCCCCGCGCCTGTGGGGACCCTACGCCTGTGTCCGGAGGAGGCCGGCGTCCAGCAGATACACGCGGGGGGGCGGGGGCGGGGGAGGGGCGGGGAGGAGAAAACCCACAACAAAACTTGCGTCGCGGAGCGCAAGGCTCGACTTGAATGGAAGGAGCCCGCGTCCGCGGAGCGCAGCCGAGACTCGGGGGAGCGCGTTCGGCCGGCGGGGCGCGGCGCAGCGCGAGGGCGCAGCAGGTACAGGGCGCGGGCGGCCGGGGTGGGTCGGGGGCCGGGTCGAGCTCTATCCCGACGGCCCAGCAGCTGCCTGGGGCGGAGTCCCCGCCTCTCGCTCCCCACCTCGGACCCCTGCACCGAGGGCACTGCCCCTCGAAGTGCGACCCCTGCACGACCGCGGCCCGGGTAGGGGCCTTTTCGCGTCTCTGGCTAGAGGCTGATCCCAGCCCCCGGGCGCCTCCCGCTGCGCACATCTGGAAAGAATCTGAGGGCGGATGGGGAGGGGGGGGAGTGGAAAGACGCGGGCGGGGCGAGAGGGAATGTGGGGGGCAGGTGGAACTGGGGAGGGGCGTGGACCCCTGTATTTAGAGCCCTGGCGCAAAGTATCCGCGTGTCTTTCCACGTCAACTCGTCAGGGGTCCCACTGAGTCTAGCGTTAGACCTCTTCTTAGAGAAACTGAAACCCTCAGAGGGGCAGAGATCTGCCCCCAGGGCGCGCGGACAGGTGAAGCGGTGCCCGCGTGTCCGCCGCCGGGACCCACTCCCGCCGTGGCTCCCCGGAACGCTGCGCAGCCCCAGCCCAGCTTCGCGCACTCCCGAGCTGAAGCTCACAGCTGGCGGCCTGGCGTATCCGTCTGTCTGTCTACGCGGCTGTCTCCCGGACGGCCTGCCAAAACAATGGTACGAAGGGTCACGGAGCGAAACCGGCGCCCTCCCGTTCTTGCAGCGACAGCCCCAGATTCCAGGTCCCCTAACCACTATCGTGGCCTGGGGGCGGGGACGAGATCGTGGCGTCGGAATACCTGAGACGCCGTCAGGTGGAAGAGGAGGCGGCGGTAGCAGCGAGCTCCTGGCAGCCTCCGGGCCTGGGGCTGGGGCTGGAAGGCAGCGGCAGTAGGAACTTCGGGAGAGGAGCAGGAGCGGCTGCAAGGGGCGAGAGCCCTGGCCTGGGTGCGAGGGGCGCGGAAGGCCCCTGTCTGCAGAGGGATGCGCTCCCAACCCTTGGAGTGAATTACTGGCCTATCCGGGACCGCACAACCTGGGCATCTGGGAAGCGGAAGCTGTGGTCTGCCCTGGCTATAGATGTCACAGTTTTCAAGAGGCACCCGTTGTGTGAATGAGGAGAGCCCCTGGGCGGTCATGTTCCCAACTCCTCCTTTGTACAGAAACCTTCTGCACTAGGAAGGCCATAGGGAAGTAGGAGGGGCCAGCCAGACACCTGGCTCCCACCACACAGATGTAGGTTACTCAGAAAAGCCTATAGACTGACCCCTGACAGAGCAGTGACTGAGCCCTTGGCCCAGTCTTAGTACACAGTGTTAGAGTCACCTGACCGTTTTCATGAGCTCCTAGGAGCATGCTTTATCCCTTCTGTCTACTAATGGTGGCATCTTTAGGCCTGGAACAGCTCTGACCAGGACCTTCTTGGAACCCCGACGGCTCCCTGTCATCAACACCTTAATAGAGTGGCCGATGCCACTGGTGACTTGGTCCTTCAGTCTCAGCCTCCATGCCCCCCCAACTGTCTGCTCTTCCCTTAACATATCACCCACCAGCACCCCCGCTATTATGCTTTTTTTCATGCTGTTCCCTCTGCTTGAAATGCCTTTCCTCCCCTTTGTCTACTTGGACAACTCCTACTCAGTCTTCAAGACTCTGGGGAGAAGTCAGAAGCTGTGAATGCTCGTCCTGCCCTTGACTTCAACATACTAGTCTGTAAACGGAGGGAATGAGACCAGGAGACGTTGCAGATCATTTCCAACTCGGCCTTTCCCCATTCATTCATTCGGCAAATGTTTACTGAGCACCCACTCCATGCCCGAGGAGTCAGGAAAGCCTCAGCTGAGCCTTTGTTGCTGGGGCTGTGGGAGCACCAAGGAACCCCTAAGCCAGCCAAGGGGCCAGGAAAGGCTTTCTGGAGCAGGGGCGTTTAAGCAGGGCCTTGAAGAGGAATAGGAGTTTGCTGGGATGGGCAGCAGTGGGAGCCCTTTTGTGCTTGAGTTTCCTCATTTGTGAAGTAGGAAGACTAACTCTTAGTTTTGAAATTTCTGTTAGAGTTGGTAAGATGCAGCTGTTTGGAGCCCAGCACAGATCAGGTGATCAGCAAATTTTTGCTGAATTTGTCCATCCCTTTGCAATGTATGGGGAGCCCTGGTGGCACAGTGGTTAAGCACTCGGCTGCTAACTGAAATGTTGGTGGTTCAAACCCACCAGTGGCTCTTTAGGAGAAAAATGTGTCGGTCTGCTTCTGTGAAGATTACAGCTTTGGAAACCCTGTGGGGCAGCTCTACTCTGTCGTATAGGCTTGCTATGAATCGGAATTCGACTTGATGGCAACGGGTTTTGCAGTGTATGGAGGACGAAGGTGATGCTGGGGGCTATCTGCCTCCTGATCTGGTTTCCCTTCCCCTTTCTTCCTCTTCTAAAAACCAAAAAACAAACATGTTGCTATTGAGTCAATTCCGACTAATAGCGACCCTATAGAATAGAGTAGAACTGCCCCCTAGGGTTCCCAAGGAACTGCTGGTGGATTTGAATTGCCCACCTTTTGATTAGCAGCCAAACACTTAACCTTTGCTCCACCAGGGCTGCCTTAATACCCCACTCAAGCCCTTCTAGGCCTAAAGGTTTGGTTCCCTGGGGGAGAAGCAGCAGGTTCTCTCTCTCTACTTCCTCAGTAACTGTAACCCCGTGTATGTTGCACTTGCTTGGTGCCAGAATTGGGCTGGGCAAGTCATCAACATCATTTTATTTAATTCTCATGAGGTAGCTCACATCTCCATTTCCTAGAGTAGGACACTGGGGCTCAGAGTAGTGAAGTGACTCATCCAGGCTCACACAGCAGTCAGGGTTGGAACCCATGTCCTTCCCTCTCTAAAGCTCCCCATGTGCAGGCTAAGCTGCCCCTCTCGCCCAGCACTTGCTGTCCCAAAGGTTTGAGCCGTTCCTTGCCAGGGCGGCTTGAAGCTCCCAGAGACCAGGGACCTGCTCTGTCCTCTGTCCCCTGTCCCTGCATACCTCCCACATGACTGAGCACACAGAAGGCTTATCTTATGCAACATTCTTAGGAGAACAGGTGGTTAAAGTGAGGCTCAGATGGATCAGCGATGTAACCAAAGTCACGTAGCCAGCCAGGTGGTGGAGCTAGAGCTGCCCAGGATGACAAGGTCCTGAGGGTGGCTGGCCAAGCTGGGGGGAGGAGGAGGTGGCTCTGGGGCCACCACTCTCTGAGCTCTGTACTTTCTGCCTCTCCCCTGAATCCAGTTCCCCCTCTGCTGCCAGCACCTTCCTCTCTGCCCAGGCTAGGCTCATCATCTCTAGCCTGCGCCATTGCAGAGCCTCTGAGTGCTGCCCACTGGTCCAGCCGCCACATAGCATAAACCTGACTATGTCACGCTCCAGCCCTTCAACGGCCTTCAAGCCCCTTCCTGGTCTAGTCTTGTGGCCACTGCTCAGTGCCTTCAGTCCCGGTCTCCACTCCTCACCAGACACTTTAGCAAGCTTTTGCACACACTGTCCCCCTCCTGGTTTCACCTTTTCCCTTTTGCCTGAGATTCATCCTTCATGGCTAGAACAGGTATTACTTCTGCTCGGAAGCCTTCTCTGGCCACAGGCAGAGTTAAGCCTCCTCTGGGCTCCTGTGGCTGCTAAGCTTCCCACCACCACACCTCTGATCACACTGTGATTATAACTCTCAGTTTACACACAGTGCTCTAGACCAGTGCTGTCCAGTAGGAATATAGGGGGCCACAAACGTAAGGCACATACGTAATGTAAAATTTTCTAGTAGCCACATTAAAAGAACTGAAATGAAGCAGATGAAGTTAATTTTAACAATTTATTTAATCCAATATATCCAAAATATTGGAGTCCCTGGGTGGTACAAACAGTTGATGTGCTTGACTGCTAACCAGAAGGTTGGAAGCTCGAGTCCACTCAGAGGCCTTGCGATCTTCTTTGGAAAAATCAACCACTGAAAACCCTATGGAGCAGTTTTACTCTGATACGCGTGGGGTCTCTATGAGTTTGAGTCAACTTGATGACAAGTGGTTACTGGTTATCCAAAATATTGTCGTGTAATCAATATAAAAATTAATGAGCTATGATTCATATTTATAATAATGAGATATTATACGTTCTCTTTTGTACTCTTTGAAATCCTCCTACATTCCATTTGACACAGCACACCTCAGTTTGGACTAGCCCCATTTCAAGTGCTCAGCAGCCACATGTGGCGAATGGCTACCATCTTGAACAGTGTAGCTGTGAGCTTCTTAAGGGCAGGAGCCAGGCCTGAGCTTTAGTCTGGGTCTGCAGTGCCCAGTCATGCTTGGTCCAGGAAAGGGCAGCATAACATTGTGGCTAAGACCTGGGCTGGGAGCTCAGCTTTGCCACTTAACAGCTGTGCTACATTGGCTGATCCCATTGGGCCTCAGCTCCCTGATCTGTAAAATGGTGATGATAATATTTTCAATATGGTTCATAATGTTACTACATATTAGATTTTTTTATAGATCCAGTTTACAGATTTTTACAACACTGAGGATATAGGAGGAACAAGAGCCTGCCCAGTGACTGCACAGGCCACGTGGGGACCAGAGCCCTTTCCACTGGCTCCTTCTCCCTGGCCTCCTGCCCTAATTGCATTTGGGTCCTGGGCTCATACTCCCCCTCCCAGAGCCCTGGGCTGCAGTGGGGTCAGGCGGGCAGGAAGGGGGCTGAGGCTTGCTCTGCTCTAATCCTGGTGGCTCCAGGGACTTGGGAGGCCCTGAGGCAGCCTCAGCTCTGTTTCCTGTTGCTACCTCTGTGCCTGGTTCTACGTGCAGACACAAGAGAGTTGCTCTCAGTCCCACATGTATGGGAGAAAGACACGTTCACATAGTCACAACCCATGTTAAACGTGCAGACACAAGAGAGTTGCTCTCAGTCCCACATGTATGGGAGAAAGACACGTTCACATAGTCACAACCCATGTTAAACGTGCAGACACAAGAGAGTTGCTCTCAGTCCCACATGTATGGGAGAAAGACACGTTCACATAGCCACAACCCATGCTAGGGGGTCATTTATAACAAAGCCCTGGGTGGCACAAATACAAAGCAGTTGATACCAAGGATGGCACAAATAGTTACATGCTAGGCTACTAACCGAAAGGTTGGCAGTTCAAATCGACTCAAAGATGCCTCAGAAGAAAGGCCTGGTGATCTACTTCTGAAAAATCAGCCACTGAAAACCCTATGGAATGCAGGTCAATTCTGTAACACGTGGACTCATCAAGAGTCAGAGTCAATTCAATGACAACTGGTTTGTTTTTTCTTTTTGGTGGGAACGTAGAAATGGAGAGCCCTGGGCCATTCCACAGTCTTCCCAGGGGACACAGACTGGGGCTGGTTGGTGCTGGTAGGACCAGCACAGTGGCTGAGGGTTTTACTGCCCATTCTGGTCAAGGGGTGGGTGCAGAGGGGTGTGGCTGGGTGGGCATAGGGCCAGGCTGCGGCGTGCGTCACTTGCTGCTGCCGATGGATCCCTGGAGCCCAGAGCTGTGTATGTGCCGAGCTCCCTGGTTATCTGCCAGGTCAGTGGCTGGGGCGTGAGTCTGCTTAAGCTTTGTGAACCTATAGGGTCAAGCAAGCCAGACTGCACCCCTGTTCTCCTTGTTCTTTTCCCGCTGATCCTCATGCATCTCAGGACCCCTTCTACAACTCCTGGGAGCCTCAGGGCTCACCCAGTCTGGGTGGGCAGTGGCTATTGGTAGTGGGGTCTGCTGCCCCCTCCAGACCAAGAGCAGGGACCTTATCCACCTCACCTGTGTCTTCATGTCCAGCACAAGGTGGGGCACAGAGGGGGCCTTGCCTCAGAGAGTTGGCTGAGCCGATGAGCGAGATAAAGCAGCATCTAAAATACCACAGCAGCCAGAGGACAGCAGGAATTCATAGGAGGGTGGGTTCGAACTGCCATCCTTCCAGTTAGTAGCCCAATGCTTAATCCAGGGACTCCTTAGGAGGATAGAGTCTCTGCAAAATCTTGGGGAGGAGGCAGGACTGGGACTGGACTGAAAAGCATACGCAGGATCTAGACAAGTGAGGAAAGAAGCAGGAAATTCTGAAGTGGGCAATGGCGTGGTCAGGCAATTAATGGGGAAAGGATGGTCAGGATGGGAACAGCTCCCATGTATCCGGCAATTAACGGTAGGAAGAGCTAGCATTTCTTAAACGCTCACTGTTGAGCACTTTGCGGGGGACATGCATCCATCCCACCAACTCCTCAGTCTCCTCGTGAGGATGGATCTATTGTCATCCCCGTTGACAGGTGAGGAAGCTGGGACTTAGATGATTACATAACCTGCCCAAAGTCACACAGCTGATAAGAGCCAGAGCTGAGATGGTGACCCCAGCTGTCTGGCCCCATAGCCTGCTTTCTTAACCACACGTCGGTGTCTTCTTCACACTTCGGTTCACTAGACTCTCACAGGTCCAGCGCCTTGGCAGGTCCTTCTAAGCGCCCTAGAGGTTGTGGTCCTCATCTGACGGTAAGGAGGGAGGCTTAGCCTGAGCAACATACTTGAGTTGCTCAGCTCAGGAGTGGGTGCCCCCGAGGCTTGGTCACTTCAGAGGCCTAGTGAGGCGGGGTTAGAAAAGGGCATTTGCCACCCCCCACCCTGTGCAAGTCCAAGGAGGTACCAGACTATGACACCAGCAAATCACCCCCAGTGAGGCTGGCTGAGGCGGAGGGTACCCTGGCTCGGCCTCTGGGCCGCTTGCCCCTGTACCTGCTGTAACTGAATGCATTACTTTCTATAACTGCTGCGGTAGTGATGGCAGCCCTCACTAACCTAATAGGTGCCACTCCTTGGCCCCTGCTATCTGCTGACTCCTCACAGACGCTGTGAATGTAGACGTATTGTCTGCAATACCTCTGGGGATCAGCGAGGTCATAGCCTATAAGTGATGAAAGTGGGCTTGAACTCAGGTCTGTGAGACTCTAGAGTCAATGTACCTGAGCCACTGCCTGTCACAACTTAGCACAGGGAGTTTCCCCAGAGATGTTTCCTGAGTGATTCCCTGTAAGGAGAACTCCGGGGACAGCCCTGAGCCAAGCGAAGGTCATGGGGCTGCTGGGACTTGGCAGCCGAGCATCTTCGTCAATGGGCTTGAGACCACCTCCCTTCCCCTCCCTGCTCCACCAGGGGACATGCTGGGGAGTGGTGTCCTGTAGGTGGCAGTGATAGTGTGAGCACATGAGGTGCTGGGGAGGGCAGCTGAGGGTGCAAACATCAGAAACGGGACTCCGGAGGTCCTGGCGCCAGCAGCAGCAGCTCCATTTGTTGATACCTTCTCTGTGCCGGGCTTTGGACTGGGCCTAGGCCCAGACACAGAGACTTGCTCACAGGTCTGTGTGGGAGAAGGATACATTTGTGGATTCAGGGCCTAAGGCATGCTAAGGGAGCAATTTATACAAAGCCCTCCGGGAACATAGTAACAGAGAGCCCTGAGCCATCTCAGTCTTCCCAGGGGATGCAGCATTGGAGTTGGTTCTTGGAGCACAAGAAAGCACCAATTGCACAAGAGAAGGGAAGAGCATTCGAGGCAGAAGGAACAGTATGTGCAAAGGCCTGGAGGGAGGAACTATTAAATAGTCCTCTATGACTGGGGATGAGTGGGTAAGGAGTTGGACAAGAGGCAGGGACCAAGTCCTGAAGATCAAGAATAGCAAACTGAAGAGCTGGGATGAACCCTGCTGATGCTGGGAGCCCCCCAGTACCCATCTCAACTCCTGGCTCCACCATGGCTGTTGGAGAAGAGAAAGGGCCTCCCAGCACTGCCTGGCCAGGCCAGGCCCTACGAGTGACTGCTCTTCTAGCCTCAACTTGCCCTTCTGACAAACGGGGGTACAGATTCCTTGGGGTCTGGCCTGGCAAGGGTTGGGTTGGGGAAGGTTTTGCAGGCCTCACCTTACCCCATGCCCCCAGGACAGCCCTGATGAGGGTGGGGAGAGGGCAGGCGGCCAGTAGGTCAGCTGGGTGCCCAGAACAGGGCCCAGAGTGGGTGCTTTGCTGTGCCTGGGAGGGCTGCATGATGACTTTTGTGGGCCCCAGCCCCTGTGCCTCCTGTGCCTGCTCGTGGGGCTGACTCAGCCCCTCCTGCAGGCACCATGGCCCGGAGCAGGGTGCTGCTGCTCCTGCTGCTGCTGCCGCCGCAACTGCAGCTGGGACAGGTGCTTGCAGTGAGGGCCCCTGCGTCAGGCCGACCCAGCGCCCACAGCCTGAGCCCTGAAGAGAACGAGTTCACGGAGGGGCCGGTGCTGGTCCTGAGTCCTGAGAAGCCAAGGCCTGGCCAGGCCACGGTCGACTGCCCGCGGGACTGTGCCTGCTCCCAGGAGGGTGTTGTGGACTGTGGCGGCATTGACCTGCGAGAGTTCCCAGGGGACCTGCCCGAACACACCAACCACCTGTCCCTCCAGGTGAGGCCCGCGCTGCGTTAGGGTTTCCGGGGGCTCGCATCCCAGAACCCCACACTCACGTCTCCTGCTCTCCCAGCACCCTCAGTGCTCACAGCTCCCTTCCTGCCCAGACTCTAACACTCATGGCTCCCCACCCCCTGATATAGGGTGCTGGGCACCGCAGGCATGGGGAGTCCGGGCCCCACCCACGTGACTCCCCTCCTGATTTCCCACCTTGGAGCACATGATAGTACAATCTGCTTGGTTTCACCTGGAGGACACAGACCCGCCCAGCAGCCGATCCTCTGAACAGAGACCCATGGCAGGGTGGAGAAAATAAACTCAAAGCAGACCCTGGCTGGAGTACTGTGGGGGCATAGAGGACAGTGTGCTCCCAACTTGGGGATCTGGGAACCTGAACAGGCCTGGGGGCAGGATTTTGACCCCTGAAGAAGTGAGACTGGGATGGTGGGAGCTGGTGCAGCCGTGGTTGTAGGGCCCAGCGGCCCTGGGGGAGAGTTATACCGATTTCCAGAGGAGAATCAGGCCCAGTGGCCCTCCCTGGCACCACAGCATTGGTGGATCTGGGTTGGCAGTAGTGGAAACCGAAGTCCAGGGCAGCCAATGAGGGAAAGGGACAAGTTGAAGACAGCATTTATTGCTGTTCATTCGTTCATTCACTCATAAACTATTTCCTGGGTACCTGCTCTACAGTTTTGGTGCCGCACCAGGTACTGGGTTGTAGGGGGGACTCAAACACACCCTGCCCTTGAGGCGCTCACAGCCTGAGAGGGAGCAGAGACACAAACAGCAATAACCCAGAAGTGACCGGAGGAGGTAGAATGGGTTGTGAGCAGGCTCCTAATTCAACCCTAATCCAACCCAGGAAGGTTTCTGGAGGAGGCAGTGCCTGACCCAGCTTATAAAGGTTTCCAAAGGCAGTGGAGGCAGCAGGGCTGAGAAAGGGAACCAAAGTGGTTTCAGGCTTGGGCGTGGCGGATGGGCTGGGGACACTGATCATCAAGTAGCAGCATAGCAGGGAGCAGGTCTGGGAGGGAGATGGCAGGATCAGTGGTGGGCATACCAAGCTTGGGCCCCCTGTGGGCACCCAAGGGCGGGCGCCTTGGAGATGGGGCTCATACGTCTGTGTGGTTACTGCTGTGCCCCTAGTGCCAAGAACTGGCACCCAGGGTCTGTCAGCCATGGGGAGCATGCCAGGGGAGGTGCCAGCAGAGGGCCTATCTCCTAAGGGTGGGAGTGGGTGTCTATGGGGGCAGGAGCTCTGAGCACCCTTCAGGCTAATACTGCCTCATCACCTCCCCAGAACAACCAGCTGGAGAAGATCTACCCCGAGGAGCTCTCTCGACTGCACCTGCTAGAGACTCTGAACCTCCAGAACAACCGCCTGACTTCCCGAGGTGAGGGGCCACCCAGAGCCCTAGGACCAGCGACACCAAACAACATGGGGGCCTGGTGGAGCTGGGTCCCCACAGGCAGAGGTTGGCCCTGCAGATCCTGGGTGTGGGAAAGAGTAGGCCTGGGCTGGGCTGGGAGGGAGCTCCACACAGGCGAAGGGCTCCCTGTGGCTGCCTACAAGCCTCTCCTAGGTGTTTCTGCCTTTGCTTCCCCTTAGGCCTGAGACCTGGGAGTCAGGTCAGGAGAAAGGCCTCAGAGAAGCTTAGATCCCAGGATCTTTGTCATAGAATCTTCAACTCACGGAAGACCTTTAGGATCAAAGAATTGCAGAGTCCTTGAATTTTTTAAAAGTTTATTTTTTCTAATAAAAATAATTATGGGTATGATAGAAAATGTGGAAATAGAAAAAAGAGAATGGAAAGAAAAAAAAACCCACTCATAATTCTGCCACTTGGAGTTAATCACTATTGACATTTTGGTACCCTTCTTTTTCTTCTATTTAAAAAAAAAATTCGCTTTATGGAGGTATTACTATAGACTGTCCCGTAAAATATACCCAATGTAAAGGTACAATTTGATTTTGTGAATTTACCCAGCTGTGCAACCATTGTTACGGTCCAATCCAGTCTCTTTTCTTTTGTGTTTAACATACATAGCTAGATTCATGCTCTAGTTTTGATAACCTGCTTTGTTTCACTTAGCAGCAACCTCAGTGCCATTTTTCATGTTGCTAAAAACTCAATAGCTCTCATTTTACAGAGGACAGCAGGGTACTCTGTGGAGAGGATGCTCCGTGCACAGTTTATGTAACTGTTCCCTCTTGTTAGATACTTGGGTGAGGCCCAGCATCCGAGGGTCTTGGAGCCAGGAACTGAGTGTCAGAGGCCGGCCTCCAGGCTAGAGGAGGGCCAGCCTGGCCCAGCTCCCAGCCACAGCTGGGTTCTGACCCCACATCTGCCGGATGGGGCAGGGGTGTTCCAGGTGTCTGGGAGGCTCAGGGCCAGAAGCTGAGCCTCATGGCCAGCCCCACTGGCAGGTGGGGCTGGGTGTGAAGTGGGGTTCCGACTCCCCACCCCCCTGAGGGGAGCACTTCTTCCTGGCAGGGAAGGGTCTAGCTGGATTCCCTGCCCTGTGCCATGACCTTCCCAGGATCCAGCCCCTGAGCAGGTCAGGCAGTTGTTCAACAAACACTGCCTCTGCCTCTGAGCTTGGGCCCACGAGGGAAAGGGGAAAGAAAATTGGGCTGGGCCAGGCAGGCCCCCTGGGACTGATTGGGAAGGCATCAGAGGAGAGCCGCCTCAGGGAGAGTGCTCCCCAGTCTTGGCAAGGGTGTGGGTGTGGGGGAGGGCAGCTGCTGGCCGGTGTGCTCCCCTGTAGCGTCTCCTTCATCCAGGGCTCTGACCGATGCCTGTCCTTTGAAGGGCTCCCGGAGGAGGCGTTTGAGCACCTGACCAACCTCAATTACCTGTACCTGGCCAATAACAAGGTGAGGGACCCAAGCAGGGCAAGGGTGTGCTACCCTGTCCCCCTGGTATTCTCTTTAGCTGAAGTCAGGGAACTTTCACTGGGATCTCTTCTGGTCTGGCCACTGGGTCCCCATTGCTGCTCAGACATGGCAGTGTGGGGACAGACACAGACCCCTCACCTGACCAGGGCAGAGTGTGGTCAGTTAACGAAGACAGAGGCCAAGGCCTACAAGAGTGTAGGGGAGAGAGAGCTCGTCTCCACTGGGGAGGGAGCACTTGGAGGGCTTCCTGGAGGAGTGGTATTGAGCAGGGCCATGAAGAATAATAGGGTTTCAGCCAGAGGCCTCGAGGAGGGGGGCACTGCAGTAGAGGGGGCAGCAGGAGTGAAGGCACAAAGGCACTCAACCTCAAAATATCTGATGTGGCTCAGGGCTCTGTGTTGGCCCCTTCTCCCTCCAACCTCGCCTGAGGCGACCCATCCTCCCCCTGGGCTTGAAGTCCCGTCTCTACATCATGGGCATGTCCAAATGTCAGTCTTCAGCCCTTCCCACTCGTCAGGACTTGAGATTCAGAGATCTACCTGCCTACTTGACATCTCTCCTGAGAGCCCCCAAACCCAATCTTCCTGCAGTCTCCCCACTTCTGTAAATGGCATCACCAACCACCTGTGGCACCATCAGTCCACGTAAAAAATCTGGGAGTGCTTCTGGATTGTGTGCCCTCCCCACACCCTCCAGTCCCACAGCAAGCCTCTCCTGGCCTGGTCATAACCAGTTGTCGTGGAGTTGACTCCAACTCATGGCTTTCCCATGTGTGTCAGAGTAGAACTGTGCTCCATAGGGTTTTCAACGGCTAATTTTTTAGAAGTAGGTCACCAGGCCTTTCTCCTGAGGAGCCTCTGGGGCACTTGAACTGCCAACCTTTCAGTTAGCAGCCGAGAACACTAACCATTTGCACCACCTAGGGACTCCAAATGACCATCCAAAATTCATTCTCTTCTCCTACCTTCCTGATTAAAACCCTCCAGTGGCTCCCCCTGCCATTCAGAATGAAATCCATATTTCTGTCCATGGTCCATGAGGCCCTGTGGGATCTGGCCTTACCTAACCCTTCTCCTCCACTCCCTCCCTCCCACTCTGCTCCAGTCGCCCCAGGCTCCCCGGACTTGCCCACTTGGGGGTCTGTGCCCGTAGTTGCTGCTGTGTGGAATGCTCTTCCCTCTCATCTTTGGTGTTTCCTTCCTGCCATTTATGGTGCCATGATGGCTTAAATGTCACATCCCTGGCCACCCAACTCAGTCATTCTCTGTGTTTGGCCTGTTTCAATTCCCTGCACAGCAGTTATCACTGTCAGATCTTTTTATTCTTTATGCATTGTCTTCTCAAGCAAGGTGTAAGCTTTGGAGGAGGCAGGAACTTCTGTCTTGTTCCTCAAGATATGCTCAGTACTTGGACGTGTGCCTAGAGTGTTATAGCACTCAGTGACTACATGAATGATGGGTGGACATTGTGGTATATGTGAATGGCTCACTGTGACTGGACAGAAGGCCAGTGTAGGGGAGCAATGAGGGAAGAGGCCAGAAGGACAGACGGGAACAGGGGACAGGTCCAGAAGGGCTTTGAATGCCAAGCCAAGAACTGTGGGAACAATCAGGTTTTGCTCTTTTTTTTCCAAGGGAGTGGGACAGGGTTCTGTTTTAGGAAGATGGCTCTGGGTGCTGGAAGGAGACAAACTGAAAGGTCCAGACAAGTGTTGGGAAGCCCATGGGGCCCGGAGCCAGCCTCTGCCCCTCTTTGTCCCTCTGACTCTTCTTTTTTCAGCTGACCTTGGCACCCCGATTCCTGCCGAACACCCTGATCAGCGTGGACTTTGCTGCCAACTATCTCACCAAGATCTATGGGCTCACCTTTGGCCAGAAGCCAAACTTGAGGTCAGAGGTCAAACGGGGTGGCCCAGGGCTCAGGTTGGGGGCCAGGGCCCATGGCGGAGGCACAGAGAGGACCCAGAGGCCCTGGAGGAGGGACTTGCTGTGTAGTGGGAGGCGTGCTCATGCTTAGAGCTGTGGTGGATTGAAACCCAGAAGAGTCCCTGAGGAGGTGATGCCTGAGCTAAGACCAGAGTATGAGGGTGTGAGGACAGAGGGTGTTAGCTGCAGAAATTGCAGAGAGCTCGGTCAGCAGGTTTCCCGTCTTTCTTGACCCTGGGGGAGAGGCTGCCATGGAGTCTCTCTCCTGGAAGGAGTTTGGCCTAGACAACATGGTACTGCTTCTGTCCCTGAATCTATCATTCCACTCTGCTCTCCCCATCCCCCGAGGAGCCAGGGTCACTGTGCACGTTCTCATCCCACAGATGAGAAGGCTGAGGCCCAAGAGGGCCACACGGCAGGACCAAGCTCTATCTTCTGTGTGTTTATCTTGTTCCTTGTCTTCTCCCTTTCTGGTAGGTCAGCTCCAGGAGAGCAGGAGTCTTCCTGGTTGTGTCCATTGCTATATCCGCAGAGTCTTGAAGAGCCCTGGCACATAGTAGCTCTTACAGTCAGTTTAATGAATGAGATATCACCTCCTCTGGGCCAGGCCCTGTGCTGGGCATCAGGGACACAGAGGTGGGTAGGGACAAGCTCTGTATTCAGGAGGTCCCACAGGACTCAGAGCCAGGCTGTGTGGTATTGATATGCAGGGAGTTGAGAGCTGAGAGGGAGGCAAGGACTTCAGGGCTGGGATGGGCAGGGAAGAAGAGAACTTTAAAGGATATGGAAGAGGACAGACTGGGAGTCAGGGAAGCTTGGTGTGAATCCTGTTTCTACCACTAACTTGCTGGGGGACCTCTGGTGGGTCACTGGCTCTTTAGACCTTGGTCCCCTCAGCTGTGTAGGGAGGAGTCTGAGGCTCTTCTAACTCTGCACTCTGGGGATTGGAGGGGCGGAGGAGGGTACCTTGGGCTCCAAATCTGGCTTGAGCAATGGTTTGGAGGCTCACTAGATGAACTGGCACAGGGCTGGGTGGAGCCCAGGCGGGGGTTTAAGCCTGCACCTCCTCCCCAGGTCTGTGTACCTGCACAATAACAAGCTGGCGGATGCCGGGCTGCCAGACAACATGTTCAATGGCTCCAGCAACGTCGAGATCCTCATCCTCTCCAGCAACTTCCTGCGCCATGTGCCGAAACACCTGCCGCCCGCCCTCTACAAGCTGCACCTCAAGGTGGGAAGGTGACAGAGAAGACCTCACAGCCAGGGATCCGCAGTGGGGGAAGAGCTCAGGCCCATGTGGGCAGACACCAGAGGGTAGAACCCACTGGGGAGAAGCTGGCCAAAGCCTGGGTACCTGGCCTTCAGTGCGGATTGTGTATGGGCCCATCAACACCATACCTGACATGCTCCAGGCCTGGATGCCCTCCCCAAGCTCCTCCAGACTCCTTTCCACTCCTCATCCTGTGGGTTGCCCTTGCCTCTCAGCTCTCCCTCAAGTTTCCTCCCCACCCTGCAGAACAATAAGCTGGAGAAGATCCCACCAGGTGCCTTCAGTGAGCTGAGCAACCTGCGTGAGCTGCACCTGCAGAACAACTACCTGACTGATGAGGGCTTGGACAATGAGACCTTCTGGTGAGCTCCCACCTGGGCTCTCAGTGTGGCTGTGGCGCCTTGGGAAGCTCCTCCTAGACCACCCCCAGCCAGGCCCTCACACATATCCTTCGCCCACCTGCCCCTGGCAAGTTTCCCTGGAGAAGGAAGTCTGAGGATTTTGCTTGGGTTGACATTTCTGTCCCCAAGGACAGGTGATGTGTGTAGGTAAAGCCTGTCAGGTTTCCAAAAAATGAAGCATTTGCAGAGACTGGCCTCTTGGTATGAAATACGAACTCAAGCTTTCTTATTGAAAGCAAATATATTTTTATTTTTTAGGATCCGGGGAAGGTCTTAGTTGAATAATCGGTCTTCAGACAAACTCCTATGTGCCAAAAACTGTGCTAGAATCATCCTAAAACAATATATCATTGAATCAACCCAATGAGAAAACACAGGCTCAGAGAGGTTCCCTGCCCCCCCGTCCCCCCCCCCCCCCGCCCCGCCTCCCAGTCAGTGAATGGCAGAGCTGGGATGAATTAAGGAAGGCAGTTCCTGTGCTACCTCCACTGGGAATAATGGTGGAAACAGGTGCAATGTGGGCTCCTGCCAACGGTCCTAATTCCCTCCCTCCCTCAGGAAACTTTCCAGCCTGGAGTACCTGGATCTGTCCAGCAACAACCTGTCGCGCGTCCCAGCGGGGCTGCCCCGAAGCCTGGTGCTCCTGCACCTGGAGAAGAACGTCATCCGGAGGGTGGACGCAGACATACTTACCCCCATCCGCAGCCTCGAGTACCTGCTTCTGCACAGCAACCAGCTGGAGGCGCACGGCATCCACCCGCTGGCCTTCCAGGGCCTCAAGAAGCTGCACACGGTGCACCTGTACAACAACGCGCTGGATCGCGTGCCCCGCGGCCTGCCCCGCCGCGTGCGCACCCTCATGATCCTGCACAACCAGATCACAGGCATCGGCCGCGATGACTTCGCCACCACCTACTTCCTGGAGGAGCTCAACCTCAGCTACAACCGCATCACCAGCCGGCAGGTGCACCGTGACGCCTTCCGCAAGCTGCGTCTCCTGCGCTCTCTAGATCTGTCCGGCAACCGGCTGCACATGCTGCCGCCCGGCTTGCCCCGCAACGTGCAGGTGCTGAAGGTCAAGCGCAATGAGCTGGTCGCCCTCGCACGAGGGGCGCTGTCTGGCATGGCCAAGCTGTGTGAGCTCTACCTCACAGGCAACCGGCTGCGCAGCCGGGCCCTGGTTCCCCGTGCCTGGGCAGACCTCGCAGGCCTGCAGGTATGAAGATGGGAAGGGAGTGGGCCATATGCGTGCAGGGTACTACAGGTATGTCTGCCTTGAGCCCACCCATCTGCTGGAAGAGGGAAGGGGCAAAGGACTGGGTCATTCAGGGGGTATGGTCAGGTGGAGCTCATTCACCTGGAAGTACCAGCTGATACCTAGGGGGCCTGAGGGTAGGGAGATGCTGAGCCATGCAGGGGTTATGGCTGGCCTTGTCTGGGTCAGTCCAGACCACCTTCAGGTACAAAGGTGAAGGGCCTGGCAGGACAGGGCTAAGAGCAGTATATAGCCAGTATGGCCAGGCTGAGCTCATCACCTCCTTGAGGAGGGCTGGGGGTAAATGTGGAGGTGGCAGGGCTGTGGTTCAGGAGGACTGGGGGGCAGTTCAGATGGCACAGGAATGTCAAGTTCACCCACCTGCAGTTGCAGGAATGGGTTCTTGGAGAAGGCTGAACCTTGCAAGGAGCATGGCCCGTGTAGGTGGGCCAACCTCACCAGTCTGCAGAGGGCTAGAGGTGGGAGGTTCAATTCCAGGCATTCTGGGTGTGATCAGAGGGTGTGGATGTCGTGGTCATGGCCAGAGGCGGACAGGAATGTCTGGGCATATGAACCAAGCCTCTTCTGGTTAAAAGTGAAACCACCCAACTCAATCAATGTGGACACTTTCACCAGAGAAACCTGGGAGGGAGGGCCGTGGTGCTGCAGATCAGGGTTGGAGCTGTGAGGACCTGCCCTGGTGGCGGTCTGCCCCAGCCCCCTTTACTGCCCTACAGCAGCCCCAGTGCCCAGCCTTCACCACCAGACCCATGATAAGGGGCCCCCAGGGCATGGCTACCTCAGGACTTGTACATGGCTGTCCCCTCTTCCCCCAGCTGTCTTCAGAGCTCTTCCTCCTACTACCTCCTTGGGAGTCTGCTCAAAGGTCACCTCCTTGGGGCCCCCTTCCCTCATCTTCCTCTGCTTTGTTTTTTTCATCCCTCTCAGGCATTAGGTCATCTATTGGTTTGTTGCCTGCCTCTCCCACTAGAACAAGGGCAGGGATTATAGTGTTGTGTTCTCGTTGGACCCCGTGCCCTCCAGATGGTAGACCAAAGTGAATGCTGGAGGGGCGATTGAAGTAGCGCGTGGAGCAGGGGAGCTGGCAGGTTTGGGGATGTCTGATGGAGGGTGGGGAGAAGGGTGGGGAGGGAGGCCATAGCTTCGAGGCCGGAGCCCATTGCTGGGACGGACCTGCAGGAGCAGCTGGCTTAGCCTCATTCGTTCACTCCTACCTCCCCACTGAATGCCGGACACCAGTATCCAACCACCTCTGCCCGTTCTCCAGTAACCAGTTGCCACCGAGTCATGGCGACTCACGGCGACCCCATGTATGTCAGTAGAACTGTCTCCAGAGGGTTTTCAATGGCTGACTTTTTGGGAAGTAGATCACCAGGGTTTTCTTCTGAGGCACCTGTGGGTGGACTTGAGCATCCAACCTTTTGGTAAACAGCTGAGCACATTAACTACTTGTACCACCCGGGGACTCCTGCCCATTCTCAAGGGGCCCCAAACCCCATTGTCTTCTCCACATCTGCTCCTCCTGCTGGGTTTTCTAACTCGTGGAAAGAGATGATGGTCACCCAGGTACCCATGGGAAACCTGGGAGCTGTCCTTGAGATTCCCCCCTCTCCCATGCCACCTCCCTCCTCGAGCAGCCTGTCATCACCAAACCCTGTCACTGCTACCATCACATCTCTCAATCGTCCACTCCTCTCTATCCCAAGGCTTGGCCACCTCTACTTCTTGCCTGGACCACAGCTTCCTAGGAGCTCCCCACTCCTAGGAGCTCCCCACTCCTAGGAGCTCCCCACTCCTAGGAGCTCCCCACTCCTAGGAGCTCCCCACTCCTGCATGCCATATGCAATCAGAGCTATTTTGAACAGCACATGTCCATCTCAAGTTACTGCACCAAACCCTTCATGGCTCCCCGTTGTCTTTAGAACACAGGCCAGAGTCCTTGCCCTGCCTTCAACCCTGCCCCTGTTCCCAACCAGTGAGCTTCTTACAGTTTCCCAGACGCACTGGTCCTTGCTCATACTGGCCCCTCCTTCTTCACTGGCAATGCCTACTCACTCGCTCATTCCATGCCCCTGTCCTGGGCTCCTGCCTTGTGCTAGACACAGCTCTAGAACTGAGAACCCAGCAGGAACAAGAGAGATAGACAGTCATGCCCCTCTTGGACCTTATACTTAGCGCTCAGCTCAGTGTCACCTCCTCTGGGGATCCCCCTCCCCCCAACAATGGAGATGGGTTAACCACCTCCCTGGGCCTGGGTGAGCTGGGCCAGGGATAAGGGTGTCTGGTGGGCAGAGGGTGCTTCCTCACACTGCTGGATCTTTCTACAGGCACCACTCCCTCTGCTTCTGAGCCCCTGCCTCTAGCCCCCCTAGCCATCTACTCAGGTGTCTCTTCACCTGGGAAGTTTTCCCTGCCCCCCCCCGAGCTGGGTTTCCCCGACCCCAGGCTCCCTCATCACAGCCCAGTGCCACTGGGTTGTCATGCTCAGATTTTCATCTATCTCCCCCAGCAGCCGGCTTCCTGAGGGTGAAAGCCTGTCTTGGTGGGTCTCGTGGAGGTTTGGAATGAATGCAGAACTGCTAATATAGTGGTGTGGGGGCACTGAGTGCTGTGGGAACACAGCTGGACGCAGGAGCCCTCTGGGCAAGGTTGGTGACAGGGGACCTTCCCAGGGGAAGTGAATCCTGAGCGCCCCTTGGATTCTGACACCGACCCACCTGACTCTCTGGGTTCATGGCCCCTGTTTCCTGACCCTGAACTCAGCCTGCCAGGGTGTGGAAGAGGTCTTAGGGAGCCTGGAGTCTGCCCCATGGCCGCACAGGTGTGTGTGTGGGGTACTGACAGCTGGAAGGTCCGTGAAGTGGGCAACAGAGCCTGGTGCACCATCCAGGTGTCTTGCCCGCTGCAAGGCTTGTTCTGCTCCCTGGAAACTCATCCCCATTTCCCTGATTGCCTGGCTCCTGGACTCTAGGCACGTGGTGACTCTGGGACTGACCAACCTGGGTCCTGGCTGTAATACCAGGGTCATTGTGGGCCTCACACCCTCACTGCCCTGCCCCAAGCACTCCGCTGTGGTCCCTGCCCACATGGCCCTGAGCTCCTCTGATGAGCAGCCCCACCCATGTGATCCCTCCAACCTCAACCTCATTCAGAGCCCTTGGGATGAGTTTCAAAGCCTGGAGGATCCCTGGGCAGAGGCAGAACTGTGACACCCAAATATCTTAGCTGTGAATTTATATCCAAAGACAGGAGAGGCTGGGTAGGGTACACATTAATTAGGAACAAGGGTTTAGAGTCAGACCTACTGGGTTCTAGCCTCTTATAAGCTGTGTGACCTTGGGCAAATTATATCACCTCTCTGAGCCTGTTTCCCCATCTGGAAGATGGGAATACTTATAGACCCCCTCCTCACAGAGTCATCTTGAGATTTAGGTAGGCCAGGGGTTGTTGGGAGCTTCACAAGCTGTTAAGTGCTTTGCACAGGTGGGAATCCCTGAGTCCTCATGCCTGCTGGTCACCCCTGCAGCTGCTGGACATAGCTGGGAATCAGCTCACAGAGATTCCTGAGGGGCTCCCGGAGTCGCTCGAGTACCTGTACCTGCAGAACAACAAGATTAGCGCTGTGCCTGCCAATGCCTTTGACTCCACACCCAACCTTAAGGGGATCTTTCTCAGGTAGGAGTTCCCCCCACCCCCTGCCCCAGGCCTTGGGCACACCTCCTCAGGGAACCCCGCATCACCGGGGTACAGTCAAAGTGCTGGGAAGAGCTCAAATGTAGAGGCTAGTGTTTAAAGGCTGACTTCACTGTTGACTGGCTGTGTGACCCTGGGTATGGCGCAGCCCCACTGAGCCTCCATTTCCTCAGCTGTCAAGGGTAGAAGGAGTGCTGGTGGCACAAATGGTTAAGCACTCAACTGCCAACCAAAAGGTTGGTGGTTCAAACCTACCCAGAGGCACCTCAGAAGACAGGCCTGGTGGTCACAGCCTTGAAAATCCTATGGAGCAGTTCTACCATGCACGCATAGGGTTACCATGAGTCGGAATTGACTCAATGGCACCTAGGAATTGACACAACAGCATTTAACAACAACTCAGGGGTGGGGACGGTCCTGGCCAGGCCTGGAGAAGTTCAAAGTTTTGTAAAAGGGCTTTGTAAACCTTAAAAAGTGGTGCATGTGAGCATTATGGGTGATCCTGTGGCAGGAAGAGACTCCAGAGAGCACCTTCCCAATTTATAGCTGGGAAAGCTGAGGCCCAGAGAGCACAGGTGACTGCTAGTGTCCGTGGCCAGCCAGGCTGGGCCTCGCCTGCGTCTCAGGCCCAGGGCAGCAGATGCTCAGCCCCATGCTGGGCTCTGGGGATGGCGGTTTGGAATGATTGGGTGGAACCCCAAGCAAATGAGGAGCTTCCACACTGCAGAGCCAGAATGAGTCCTTCCAATACCCCTCAACTGCTTTGAGAGGATCAGAGTTAGACCAGAGAGGACAGTGGGTGGAACAGAGAGAGGCAGGGTGCCCACTCCCAGGGCTGTGTGGCCTAGGAGGCCCCCCGGGGTTGGCACCACTGGGGTAGAGTGTGGCCTGTGCCTCAGGCTTCTGCAGGGACACTGAGGTGCAGAAGAGTCTAGTGGCCTGGAGCATGTCCCCGGGCTGGCCTGTGTGCACCCTGCTCCAGGCACTGAGGTGACTCCAGGCTGTCCAGCCAGGAGCCCCAGACCTTGGGGTTAATTCCAGAGTGTAGGCGGAAGGAGGCTGACATGTCTGCCACTCCTGCAGACACAGAGGGAGGCTGTGCACCTTACTGACGGGGAAGCCAGAAAGAGCAGGACCAGCCATTGTCAGCCGCCGCCCCCTCCCAGCTGTAGCAACCCAAACAGCTGGCACTTACCATAATGCACCTTGCTTTCCAGCCTCCAGCCTTTTGCACTTACTGTCCCATCTTCCCTCCCCTTTTACCTCCTGAAGTGGTAGGGGTGGGGACTCTGAGGGTTGGGCTCCTGGCCGTGACCCATGCGTGGATGTTACACAGATTCAACAAGCTGGCCGTGGGCTCTGTGGTAGAAAGCGCCTTTCGGAAGCTGAAGCACCTGCAGGTCTTAGATATTGAAGGCAACTTTGAGTTTGGTGATGTTTCGAAAGACCATGGCCACTTGAAGGAGGAAGATGAGGAGGAGGAAGATGAAACGAGATAGTGACATGGTGAAATGGATCTGACCCAGGTAGGTGATCAGTGTAGGGGGCACCCCCTGCTCCTTGCTGCAGTTTACTGTTCCTGTCCCCAGTCTGGGATCTTTCTGGCCACTCTTCACCCTCTGTTCCCAGCTTCATCCATTTATTCTGCAGACATATACGAGCAGTTGATATGTGCCAGACGCTGAGTGAGGCGTGGGGTTATAGCAGCAAGCCTATGGAGAGGCCACCTGATGCCAGGGCACTATAAGCTGTGAGGGCTGCTATGACAGAGGCTTGCATTGTACTCCAGGCAGAGAGGATGGGGTGGAGCATGACAATGGAGACAAGCAAATGGACGGAAAGGGGCTTGGGGGCAGATGCAAGAGGCCAGAGTTGTCCTGCTGGGCTTGGAGTGAGGGAGAGGACAAGGCCTGGGCTTCTAGCTTGGGATTCGGGTGGATGGTAGAACTTGGTGGAGGAGAAGGTTTCGTGCAAATTGTTGAGTTTGGGGGTCCTGAGGGCATTGAGAAGCTGCCCAGAGGTGACTGGATATGTGGATCTGGGCTCAGGAGTGAGGTCTGGGCTGGAGATGGGGATCTGGGCATTGCTAGTCTTGAAACAGTCATTGATGCTGCAGGAGGCGGAATGAGTTTGCCCAGGGAGAGTGGGTGAGAGGCCAGGGAAGAGAGGGGAGCCTGCAGCGGGGGCTGAGATGGAGCAGCTTGGAAAGGAGGCAGGAAAATCGCAGACAGCTGATGAGAGAGGGCATTGCACACATATACAACACAAGCATCCATGCATGTGCATAACACACAAGTGCACATAGATGCACCCACACACACCCATGTACATGCATACATGCACCCAAGTGCAGAACACAATGCCACACGTGTGCATATGCAACCATGTGCACACACGCATGCACTCCATGGCAATCACATGAGCAGAACATGTATGTACATGAGCACATGCACACACAGGCCCTCATGTGCACATATGTACATACACATGGCGACACATACATGCGCAGTATGCAGACACGCACGCGCTTCTTCAGAAGTGGGGCAATCAGCTGTGCCAGTGCTGCTGAGAAGCCGAAGGAGCTGAGCCTGGAGCCAGACTGACCCACAGGAAGGTCAACCGTGACCTCATAGGGAGCAGCTTCAAGAGGGCAATGGGGGCTGAGAGAGTGGCTGGAAAGGAAGTAGATCCAGGGAGTGTAGACAATGTTTTCGAAAAGTTGAATTGTGATGTGATAAAAAAGAGAGTGTGGTAGTGGGAGGGGGTGTGGTGTCCATGAGGGGCTCATTTCTCTGTATGCGGTTTTTAAGGACTAGAGCTGGTTTCAGTGCTGGTGGGAGGGGCCAGTAGGGAGGAAGGAGTTGAAGACTTAAGAGGGGAGAACTGGGCGTGAGAGAGTCCTGTGGAAACAGTAGGAGGGATTAGCTGTGGCAGGAGGACCAGGGCTTCCTCCCCTGTGGCAGGGAATGGAGGACAAGTGGCTGCAGTCACAGGCTGGTGAGTGGCTTGGTGGAGGGACATGTCATCAGCCACCAGCCTTCTCTTCCCTTCATGCAGTGTGTGGGGGAGGGGTGCTCAACAGACTGGGGTGGGCATGAAGGTGGACAGTTTGATCCATCCATGGCTGGGGTTTGGCCAGGTGCATGGGACAGGAGGGCAAGGTGACAGGAGGTTGAGTGTATTGGCAAGAGAATGGCTGGTGTTGAGGGCCTTGGGGTCAGGCTCGGTAGGGAAGGAGATGCAGACAGGAGGGGTTGGTGGGCAGAGGCACTGGAGAGGAATGCTGGAGAATGGACACAGTGGCGGTAAGTAGCCAGCAGGAGAGGAGGGTGGTCAGAGGGGGATATCAAAGGGTAAGATTTCAGAATGGGTCATGCCAAGAAGTTGAATTGCAGTAGGGCCTGGGGCAGAGAGGGACCTGAGGTGGGTGCCAGGGTCCCCTGAGGGTGCATGGGGAAGGCCCTGGGCAGCATTGTGTACCCTCTCCTCCCCGTCCTGGAGCCCAGGGGTATGAAAGGGGAGCCCCCAGAGCCAGGGATCTGCAAAGAGGTGACTGGACAATCAGTGAGGATGCCACTGCCCTCTTGAGGGGGCTGCAGGGTCATGAGGTGGGGGAGAATCTGCCCCACTGGAGGACAATGGCCATGGTCAGATTATTTGAGCAGGGCCCTGGGAGGGACCCCAAGGAGTGACCAGTGGGCCATGCTGAGGCTCCAGAAGCACAGGGCCTGCCTTCAGGACCCAAAGGCCCTCCTATACACACTGTTCCTGTCAATGTTGGCCACCAGCACCTCCCTGTGGGCAGCCCACCCCCAACCCATAGTAACCTGGCCTTCCCAGAGCCTCCTGAAGCAGGGGCTGCCCTCTGCTCTAATCCACCTCCCCCAGGATGGTTGTGGGGTAGTCTGCCGTGGCCTGCTGCTGACCCACCTATGTGTTCTGCAGGACAGTGGACCACCAGACTCCTTTCTGCAGCACATGCTTGTGCCTGTGAGCTCTCCGTCCACCACCATCACAGACGCCATCTGACACACCCACGCTGTACCATGGGTGTCCCGACAGATACAGGCTGAGCCCACGGTCTCACATCCCCGCCTCTCTCTGCAGCATGCCCCAGAGCCAGACACATGCAGACACCATATCACACCCACACACGCTCAGCACAGCCACACACACAGCCAGCTGCACATCACCCCCCCCCCACCCCGTGGTCACAGTCTCCACCCCACGCCCGCCACAACCATCACACCCTCTGAGTCATGCGGGCTAGGGGGCGGCGGATGGGTCTGACCCCACCCTGGCACATACAGGCATGCTCCCCTCATGGACACACATGCGGACACACACAGAGTCATGTGCAAACACCCCCCACAGCCTGTGCCACCAACGGCTCTTGCCGGCAGCCAGAACTGGCCAGGACAGCTCACCATCTGCCCGTCCCTCTGTCCGTCCGTCGCCTGGAGAAGACACAAGGTGATCTCCGTGCCCTTTGTGGCCAGGTGTCTGCTGCCCTCTGGAACTCACAAAAGCTGGCTTTTGTTCCTTTTCCTCCTCTTGTGGACGGGAACCTTCAGGACTGCTGCCTGGCCCCTCCCGCCCTGCCTCTGCCCAGCTGCTGGGGGCTGTCACTCTGCTGAGCACCCCTCCCCTGCCATGGTCTGGCAGGGCCAAAGGCACCTCTCCGGTGGGCCAGCCCTACTCAAGGCCAGACAGGAGAGCCTCAGGGGGCTGCTAGCAGCCTTGGTGCAGGAGTGAGGGGGAGGCTATGGAACTGGGCCAGAGGAGGCAGGAGGGCCCAGCCACAGCACACCAGACACTGTCTTCATTCTTTGGGCCTATGGGAAAGTTCTGGGTACCCTTGTTTTTTATTCTTTTTTATGAAAAAAATGATAAAAATATCAAAGTTGATTTTTCTTGTTACAGAAAAACTAATATAAAAGTATTATCCCTGTCCTCCACAGCCTGAGGCCGTGTCTGTGCGTGCTTCCTGCCAGGTGCTGGGCTGCATGGGACGGGCTGGGGAGGAGACAAGCACTGTGGCTGCCTGTTCAGACAAGCAGGAATCGGTGCAGTCTTCTGTTCTGGGGCCCAAAAAGTAGTTGCACAGACAGAGGCCCAGGGAGACAGGGCTTAGTTGCAGGAAGGAGGAGGTCTGGAGGTGCGTGGGGACCGCCGGCTCAGAGGGAATCGGCAGGGGGTGGGGGCAGGACCCCCACAGTGTATCTGTGAGCTTACACTGTGCCCCCAGAGGCTGAGCATCCAAGCAGAGGACCTGCCGGCTTTGGGCAGCTCAGGCCCCACCTGGAGGGTCAGCTCTGCACTGAGGGGGCATTTCCGATGGGGTCTGTCCCATGGGGGATGGCCAGGGCGGGAAGGGGACCAGAGGTAGGCCTGGGAGCTGGAGCAGAGCCCACTTGGGGGCCTAGGTCTCCAGAGGGCTGCCCAGTGAAGAAGTAGTAGACATGCCCACTGTGCACCCCGATGGTGGTGCTAGGACTAGGGGAGGCAGCACCCAGCTCAGAGCATGGAAGAGCCCTGACAGGCAGAGCGGCCCCACGGGTTTGAGATGCCCAGGGAATAGTGACTCTTCGATACTGGAGTTGTGTACGCATGGGCTGATGGGCCTCCTGTCAAGCCTGATAAGAAGCAGATTCCTGCCTTGTGGTGGGGCGGACTTGATGTCTCAAAGAGATGCGGCACAGGGAAGGGGCGAAGAAGCCAGTCTAAACGAAGGTAGGAGTGACCCATAGCTTGGCATCTGACTGATCCTAGGTGATCCGGCCTTAACAAAGGAAGTATGCACTAAGGATGAACCCTCACAGCCCCCACTGCCATGGTGGGAGGGAGGATCCTGGGTCAGGCCCAGGACTAGAGCAGGCAGCAGCTTCTCCCTGGCAGTCTTGGCCACCCCACAGCCCTGGGAGGAGGATGGACGTAGTTCAGGAGTGGGAGGCTGGGGGCAGGTGGTCTGCTGACTCCCTGAGTGACCTTGGAGAGCCTCATCCCTTCCCTGGGTCTCAGTGTCTTCATGGGCTCCATGGTGCTAGACCTATCCAGACCCCAGTGGTGTATCTGCTACCCCAAATCCATCAGAGCAGACTGTGTGGCCAAGGCTGTGCCCCCTGAAAGCCTCCTGGAGGAGCCCTAAGGGGTGAGGAGAATGAAGGGACAGCTTGGAAATGTCCTTGGGCACGTTACCTCCCTACAGAAAAGCATTTACCAATGGGAGCCAGATTGGCTGAGGGAATGTGCTCTTCTCGTGGGGAGTGATCTCAGGGACCTGCCTGCAGAGCAGAGCCCAGGCCTGGCCCAGGTGGTCTGTCCATACTTGGGCCACCTGGACAAGTCCCAGCCATGCTGTGGCTGCTGAGACGGGTCCCTGGGCAGGCCTGTTTGCACTCTGGCCCCTCTGCATGTGACAGTTTCAACAGGCCTATTCTCCATCCGGCCACCTGCATAGGCTCATCTGGACTCCGGCTTTCTGGGCAGGCCTATCCACCCACCGATAGCCCAGACAGACCTGTCCACACTCTGACCGCACGAACAAGCCCATTCATGTTCTGGCTGCCTGGACAGGCTGTGCAAACTCTGGCTGCCCCAACAGGCCGTCTGCACTCTGCCAGCCTAGATTGGCCAGCAATGAACTGCTGGCTAGAGTATGGTCTCTATAAAAGCCCACAAGACTTTAGAAACAGAATACCTTTATTTGGTGACCATTGAATTTGCAAACGTAGGAAGGAACAGAAAGCCTAACTCTGACTTGTCACACAGGCTTTAGGGAGTCGTGACACCAGGGCCATACTGGCAGCTTGACCATAGCATCCCAGGCTGGGCCTCCCCTCCGGGTCTCAGGTTGCCTGTCTGTCCAATGGGAGGCTGGCCTGGATGTTTCTAAGGGCCTTTTATTCTAGTAAAGGCATCTCTGCCTCCAAATAGGATGAGCATTGCAAAAGCCCATATGGACTGTGGCACACGGAAGGCCTGTCCTAGGGGAGAGCTGTTTGGCCAAGGCCATGTGATGGGGCGGGCTAGGGGCCGGCCTGGGTGGGACCCAGCTGGGGCAGAAACCAGGACACTGTGATTATGCTTTAATCAAGTGAGAGCAGTGCGGATATGGGGGCTTCTGGAGAGGGGCAGAATCTCTCCCAGCCCCGCAGGTGTCCTGTCCTCCTGGAGAGAGTGGGCAGGGCATGAAAGACTTGAGTCCTGGCCCTGGCATTTCTTGCTCCCAGATCTCGGACAAGTGTTTCCAGCTCTTAGAGCCTCAACTCCATCACCCAGAAAGCTGGGAGGATAAGCCCTGGCTGTGCCCTGCAGGCTAACGCAATGGAAACTGTAGCTTCCGAACACAGCTCTAGGTGGGCTACGCAGGGCCCTGTCACTCTCTGGCTGGTCATCCCGCAGGCAGCCTTTCATCTGAGACTCCGTGTTCTGTCAGGTGGGGCTGATTCCAGCCTCTCAAGGGTGGAAGAATGTGTGAGCCTGGCCCCTGTCCAGGAAATGTTGGCAAGTTGGGATCGATCCCCTAACCCCGGAGGCCTCTCCTGGCCCCTGCAGCCCCTTAGGCTCAGACATTGGTCTCAAGCTCACTGATCTCAATGGTGCAGTGTTCTAGACTGGCAGTGGCTGGCTCCTCATCCTGCTCCACCTGTATGGGGACATGGTGGGGGCAGGCGGGGCCCAAAGTCAACTCCGAGGCCTCAGCCACGCTCTTCACACAGCCATTGCGCTGGGTTGCCACGATCTCCTGGAGGCTTACAGGCTTGGTCTCGAAGGGCGGCAGTTTCTGGAGAGAGGAGATGGGGCTTGGTAGCAACAGGAAGGACTGAGGTTAGACACCAGGGAGGACTGGAGGTCGGTGGAGCAGAAAGGGCTCAGGGCTGGGAACCATGTGACTGGTTTTCTACAGATGTGCTGTGTGACCCTGGTAGATCACAGGGCCTCTCTGGGCCCTGGTTCCCAAGCTGTTCTGTCTCTTCCTGGAGCTGCCTTAGTAGAGGTGGGAGCCTGACCTACATACAGAGTCCAGTGAGGGAATGGGGGGCTCACCTGCCTGAGCCTCAGGTTCCTTCCCTGTGAAGTGGGGGCAGCCTACCACCTGTGCTTATTGAAGCATGGCTGTTAAACAGGAGAGCGTCAGCTCCATAAGGGCAGGGAGTTTTATCTTCCTTACTGTGTTCACCACTGTTCCTCCTGTGTCTAGATCAGGGCCAGCCATGGTAAGTGCTCATAAATAGATGTTAGAGGAATTCAATGGTCACCCCCATTTAACAGAGGAGGAACTTGAGGCCCAGAGGCAGGAAGATCTGCTGACCTGGCTCCACCTTCCTGCCTCCCTACGCCAGGTTGGGGGCACCGCTGTCACCTCAGTGCCTGTGTCCCGAACGAAGTCCTTCCGGCAGATGTGGGCCATGATCCCTGCGGCCAGCGCATCACCCAGCACGTTAATCATGGTTCGGAAACGGTCCCTGGCAGACCAAGGCGGTGGTGGTTAATTGCCGGGCACTCTAATGTAAGGGGAGCTGGCAGAGGGCAATGCTTCGCCCGAAGGAGCGAGGCCACTGCGGCTGCACCACAGGCTGTGGCCAGCTGTCAGGGCAGGGACTGGGGGCAAGGCAGTATCCTGGCACCTCTCAAGCCTACCCCTTGGTGCTCTTGAAGCGGGTTGATGCAGGACTGGCTTCATGGGCACAGGGCTCTCTGTTTAGAAGGGCCCACGCTTGGCTTAACAGTCTGTTACAGCTGTCTTGAAATCTTTCATAATTTTTTAACATGGGGCCCTGCATTTTCACATTGAACATGGAGCCCCACGAATTATGTAGCCAGTTCTGTGTCAGTGGGAGGGCCCCTCACTGTGCCAAACCACAGCAGTTCCCCAGCCCTCCCACCCCGCAGTGCCTGGTGGCTCAGAAGCCAGCCCCTTCTCCGAGGAGGGTGGGAGGGGGGAGGTGGGGACCCCACTTACAGAGCCCAGTCGACGGCGATGATGAGGGTGATGTCGTCAGTGGGCAGTCCCACTGAGGTGAGCACGATGACCATCGTGACCAGCCCGGCCTGGGGAATGCCGGCTGCCCCGATGCTGGCTGCAGTCGCAGTGATGCTGCGGAGGGTGGGAGGGGAGGAGAGAAGGGGGGGCCCGGCACAACGTCAGGGCCTGCCTGGCTCCAAGGAGGGGCCGGAATCCCACGGTGTCTGGGAACAGCCGCCAGGCGGGGGCTTTGTTAAGAAAGCCAGCGTCCCTGTTCAAGTTCCCGTGGCCCCCACGGAGCCTCCATCCCTGGCCTCAGGAGAAGCTCTTAAGGAATTTGTCTGGAGCTGCACTCACCCCGCACCCTTCCCTCAGCTCTAGGCACACCCTGAGCTTCCTCCATCTTGTCCCTGGCCTCTGCTCACACTGTCCCGCCTTCAGTGCCCTCCCTCCCCCATCTGTGCAAACTCCATGACCTCCTCCAGCCCTGTTTCCTGGAGCTCCCTCCTCTCTCGGCCCTCTGCTTGCTCACAGGCTGCAAGGCAGCAGTGGGGCAAGAGCCCAGTGCCGGGAGTCATGGAAGCCAGGATCCAGTCTCAGCCCCTGTGCTGCCTTGCTATGTGGCCTGGGGTAAGCCCCTTGACCTCTCTGGGCCTCTGAGACCCCATCAGGTCTGGGAGCCTCAGAATCCTGAAGGCCCTTCCAGGCCCCTTCCCCCTCATCCACACACGGTGTGGGTTACCAGCAGGGGTGCACCTGATAGTGATGATCTGGCCAAAGTCCAGATCATAGTTGTTGACCTGGGCAATGAAGATGGCAGCCACAGCCTCGTACAGTGCAGTGCCGTCCATGTTGATGGTGGCGCCCACAGGCAGCACAAAGCGGGCGATGCGCCGGTCGATGTGGTTGTTCTCCAGCAGGCACTTGAAGGTGATGGGCAGTGTGGCTGAGCTATGGGCAGAGGGGCCAGTGTCTGCCCACCACCTCCTCCAGGATGGGCAGGCCCTTGGGCTGCCCACCTGCTGGAGACAGGAAGCCCACCCCTCCCAGGCAGCTGGCCCATCTCAGGGGATGAAGAGGCTTTGAAAATGGTCAAGGGTACAGAAGAACTAGAAGGTGCCTGGCTACAATCAATGACTGCCCTGACAGAGAACACAACAGAGAATCCCTGATGGAACAGGAGAACAGCAGGATACAGACCTCAAATTCTCATAAAAGACCAGACTTAATGGTCTGACTGAGACTAGAAGGATCCCAGAGGTTATGGTCCCCAGACCTGCTGTTAGCCCAAGACAGGAACCATTACCAAATTCCCAAAGCCAACTCTTCAGACAGCGATTGGACTGGACTATAAGATAGAAAATGATACTGGTGAGGAGTGAGCTTCCTGGCTCGAGTAGGCACATGAGTCTATGTGGGCAGCTCCTGTCTGGAGGGGAGATGAGAAGGTAGAGGGGGACAGAGGCTGGCTGAATGGACACGGGGAATATGGGGTGAAGAGGAGTGAACTATCTCATTAGGAAGAAAGCAGCTACAAGTACATAGCAAGTTGTATAAAAGACTGACTCGATTTGTAAACTTAAAGCAGAATTTAAAAAAATGGTCAAGAATGGCACCCTTACAGGAGTGGGTGGTCAGACTAGTGCCTCAGAGAAGACTCTCCACAACCCAGACCCACGTGGGCCTGCTGAGGTTGAGAAAGGATTTGGTCCCTTAGCAGAGCACCCACTGTGTCCCAGGCACAGAGTGAGGAAGGGACTGGCCCAAAGTCATATAGCTGGGCCAACAGCACAGGAGAGGCCACTGCACTGTAAGTGGTTAACAGCAGGGGCTCTGGGGCCTGACTGTTGTTGTGTACGTGGAGTCAATTCCGACTCATAGCAACTCTATAGGACAAAGTAGAACTGCCCCATAGAGTTTCTAGACTGTCATCTTCATGGGAGCAGATTGCCAGGTTTTATCTCCCTCTGAGTGGCTGGAGGGTTCGAAATGGCAATCTTTCAGTTAGCAGTCAAGCTCTTAACCATTGTGCTACCAGAGGTTCTTGGGGCCAGACTGGCTGGTTCCAAATTCCAGCCTCCTACTAGCCATGTGACCCTGGCGGCCTCCGTGTGCCTTAGTTTCCTATTCCCAAATTGAGGCTACTGACAATACCTAGATTATAGAGGCATTAGGAGGATGAAGTGGGTAAGTACTTAAGACCATGTCTGGCACATTGTAAGCACTCAATAAATGTTATTCATTGCCAGTATTGTTACTATGCTTGTTGTTAGAGTTCTAGGAGACTCTGAGTGGTGCCGTTAAAGCACTTGGCTGCTAGCAGAAAGGTTTGAGGTTTGAGTCTACCCAGAGGAGCCTCAGAAGAAAGGTCTGGCAATCTACGACCAAAATTCAGCCACTGAAAACCATGTGGAACAGTTTTACTCTGACACACAGGGGGTCGCCATGAGACAGAATTGATTCGACGACACCTTTTTTTTTCTTTCTTTTAGTTCCTAGTGGCAGTGCTGGGACTAAGACTCAGTGCCCTTTCCTCTCCCCTGAGGTCACTGCCTGGGGACCCTAGTTCCACTTGCTAGAGGCTTTAACAAGCTCCATAAGCTGGGCTGAGGCTGTGTGGTTCCTGTCAAGCAGGTTCCTGCTGGCTCTGGCAGGATCTGGCCATGGCACAGGGACTGGCAGCCACGTGGGGCTTTGCCTTCCCCTTTGCCTCCCAGCCTCTGCCCTCATTAAAGGTTCCTGGGCAGTGGTTCTGGGGCTTTCTCTTCAATGGGGTTCTGCTCCACCTGAGTCCTGCATGAGGTGCTTCTGCTGCCAAGGGTGGGGTCGTGTGACCACCAGGGAAGGAGGCCTGCAGAAGGCCCCCATCACCATTTTACAGATTGGGAAGCTGAGGCCCATGTACAATAAGGCAGTAATGGCTGAAGGGAAGAGAGTGGTCTTTGGCTCCAGAAAGACAGGTGTGGGCCCCACATCTGCCCCATGACTTCCACAATGTGGGCAGTCTCCTCAGCACCCTCTCTTCTGAGGCTAGATGCCAGGAAATGGCCACTTGTTTCCCTTCCCACTTGACTGACGACCGGTGTGCACGATGCTAACTCCCTGAGGTCTGCACTCAGCTGCAGTTTGGGGTCCTTAAGGGCAGGACCTGATCCATTGGCCCAACCTGGCAGTCTTGCCCTTACTGGATTATCTCAGTCCACACAGCAACCCCATGCGGTAGCAGCTATAATTATCTCCATTCGCAATATGAGGAAATTGGTGCCCAGGAAGGTTGAGTGACTGGCCCACAGTCACACAGCTAGGGAGAGACGGACCCCTGATGCAAACTCATGCAGTCTAGCTACTCTGCCAAGGCAGTAACAGGGCATCTGCAAGGGCGTCCAGACTGTCAACAGGCAAAGGGCCCGGAACTGTAGGGGATGAGGGGGGAGGGGAGAGGGGAGTCTCCAACAGCGGCACCATGTGGCGGTGAGGGGCAACAGCAACGGAGATTCCTCGGACTGCTGTCTTCCTCTGACGCGTGGAAGCTGAGCCCACTTGATTGGGTAAAGTTTAGGGATTGTGGGCATTGGGGGGAAGGAAATGGCCTCAAGACAAGATAAGGGCTTTCTGCTTTTTGGGTAGGTGAGGCCTTGAATGATAAATTTCAAAACAGGTCTCTTTACCATAGCTACCCAAGCTTGTGTAGGGGCAGACTGGCACTTTTGTGGCTCTAAGACAATGGACACGTGACGGCTGGACGGATGGGCGGAGTTCAGCCTCCACCTCCCTGTCCTGCCTGCCGCCCAGGGCTACCTGGAGGAGGTGGCCAGCGCGATCAGTAGGGCCTGGAGGATGCCGCGGATGAAGACGATGGGATTCTTTTTGGTGATGAAAAAGTAGAGCAGGGGCAGGATGAAGAGGCCGTGGACCACCAGCCCGCACACCACCGTGACCGCGTAGAAGCCCAGCTTCTTCCTGACAGCCGTGGGGTCGTCCATCTCCAGGATCTTGCCAGCAATGAGGAACACAATGCCAAAGGGGAAGTACCTGGGGTAGGCAAGGCAGCCAGGGCTCAGATGCCAGGCAGGTACGCCTCCCCTCGCCTCGCCCTGCGTCACTGGATGCCTCATCCTTTCTGAGCCTCCCAGGGATCACATGAGAGCTGAAGGGCGCTAGGGTCGGGCACATAGCATTATTAATAGTACCGTCAACCACCCCAGCCCCGGACAAGCTGCCACTTCTTCTCTCAAAGCACCCCTGCCTTCAGGAAGCTCATGTCCCAGGCCCAACAGTGCCACATCTCTGTGGGTGACCTTGGGCAGGCCCCTACATTTCCCCATTTGAACTCTGCAAGGTTGGACTAGAAGATTCCTGACGTCTGAACTCTGAACCAAAGAGTGGAAGTTGGTCCTCACTTCTAATGTTTCTTTTCTCTGAAAGCCAAGCTGATGAGGCTCCATGCCATGGGGAAACAGGCCCTGTGAGCAGCAGGGCCTGGTTTAGCTCTAAGCTCTCCTCCAGTGGGCCTGGCTGGGCCCATAGCTGGCCTGGGCCAGAAGAGGCAGGACCAGGGCCGAGACTGGGCCTGTGTAGGGATAGGGGATCCAGAGAAATGTGTGCAGCTCTGGAGGCCCCAGGCCCAGGGCAGGGCCTCGTGTGTGGCTTTCACCTGGTGGAATAGACAGTAGAGCCATGGCGTCCCTCCATCCTCCCAGGGCATGGGCCACTTTGTGGCGGGCAGTGGGTAAGAGGACCCTTCCCCAGTGAGGCTTACCACACAGCCACCGCCACAATCTTCATGACAGACTCATTGAGGCACTGGCAGAAGCTGACCAGGGGGGCCCCGCTGTCACCCATGCGGCCCAGCATGATGCCTGGGGGGGGCAGGGACACATGAGCACATCCAGATGCCCCCAGCGGAGGCCAGGCACGCACGCCCTCAAGTGCAGCGTGCGCGGGAGGCAGGGCCAGAGCAGGCCCCCACGCACGGGCAGATCTCAGCCCTGGCCGACTTCCCAGCAGCCTAGGAGGCACCGGTTCCTCCTTTCCACTGTCTTCTTGCCTTGTCCTCAGCCTCTGCCACTTGGCCAGGTCAGCGACATCCCCATGGGGCTTGCATCTCTCACTTCTCTCTTACTATTTCCACATGACCAGCAAATTCTATCATCTTCTTAAAATAAAACTGCTCCCCTGCTGAACACCCCTGCTGCCTGCCCTGTGCACTTAGACCCCAGCCATGCTCCCCAGCTTCAAGTCCCCTCCTACCTCCGTCTGGCCCTGCTCTCTCTCCTCTCCCCAGTATGCTCCAGCATTGCTGGTCTTCTTGAGGTTTCCAGAATCCATCAAATGCCTCACTGCCCCAGGGAATTTGTCCATGCAGAGCCCCCTGCCTGCAGCGCTGGCTCTGTCTTCATATGCTGGTTCCTTCTCTGCCTTTAGGTCACGGACAAGCCTGTCTCCACTCCTTTTTGCCCCCACCTGGTTATCCTGTCCTTCACCCACAGAAGCTCCCCAGACATTCTTCCCCATCTCACCCTTTGTTCATTCCTTCATATCACTTATTACAACTTAGAGCTGTTGTTTTCCATTTGTCTGTTTTTTCTGTCTCCTCCAGTGGAATGTTAGCTCCGTGAAAGTGAGAACTGTATCTCCTTAGCTGGTACATGGTAGGTGCTCAACAATGATTGTCGAATGAATGAACGAACAAGCAAGTGAATGAATAAAGCCTTCCCTGACTGCCGGTCATTCTCCCCTTGGGGTGCCAGGCTTCCCTTCATGGCACCTACCACACTTGCATTGCGCGTGCATGTGTGCTCTGTCATGGTGAACTTCAACAAGAAGCCTCCTCGGTTGGGGAGGGAGGCACAAGGGCTTTAAATAAACCAAACCAAAAAACCTGTTGCCATCAAGTCCATTCCAACTCATAGTCACCCTACAGGACAGAGTAGAACTGACTCTCAGGGTTCCCAAGGAGCACCTGGTGGATTCGAATCGCCAACCTTTTGGTTAGCAGCCATAGCTCTTAACCACTACGCCACCAAGGTTTCTATAAATAAATAGTGATGTCCAATAGTTTTGGTTGTTTCCTGTTCTTTATTTTAACCCCTTTCTCCATTATCCCCAGACCTGAGTAAAAAGTTCAAGAACAGGTGGCAGGAAAGAAGAGGGAGGGACGACCCCACTGGAGGCAAACCAGCCCCCAGGGATGGGGAGTTCTGGGTGAGGGTGGTGAGGAGGAACACCCAGCTCCGATTTGGGGGAGGGCTTGGACATCCCTCAGGAATGGAATGGGGCCTTGAGAGAGTCTATTCAGATAGTAAAGGAAGGGATGCCCCGTCCAGCAGATTGGAAGGCCTCGGGTTATTCAGACTATTGGAGGGAGGGACAGACGGGTAGAAGGATAAGGAAGGAGGAGGGTGGGCTCCAGAACCCTGCTGGGGTGGGGTGGGGCAGCACATACCCATGGTGGCAGAGAAGATGACTATGCCCAGCACGTTCATGCCATCACTGGTGTCAGGCTCTGACTTGTAAATGACCTCGGGTGGTGGGGTCAGGTCCAGGGCGAAGTTCTGCACGTGAGAGCTGTTCTCTTCCTGGACCCCATAGACAAGGATCTGCCGAGGAGGGGCCTCCTCTGATGCCACCTTGGGGGACTTGACAACGGGGGTGGTCTTCGTGCGGTACTGGCAGGTGACACCCCAACCAGGAAAGCAGTCAGAGCCAAGTGTTGTTATTAATGTCAACACGAGAACAACATTTTCTGAAAGCACATTTCCGTCCACTCCTGCCCTGTTTGACCCCTACAACACCCAGTGAGGCAGGCAGGGCAGGGCGATTATCAGTATTTCACTAGTAAGAAAACTGAGGTTCTTTCCTCCATCCACACACTCCCTAGCTTCTTTCCTTCCCTCCCGTCCTTTCCTGCATCTTTACACCCATCCCTGTCCCTCTCATCCTTCCACCTCCCATCTGCCTGGATAATCCCTATTTAAAACAAACAAACAAACAAAAACCCTTTAGGACAGAGTTGAACTGCCCCGTAGGGTTTCCAAGGAGTGGCAACCTTTTGGTCAGCAGCCAAGATCTTAACCACTGCACCGCCAGAGATCCAGTATAATCCTCCATTCACCCATTTATCCCCTTCTAGCCATCCATCATCCACCTACCTAGTAGCCAGACAGCCAGCCCCATCTTCCACCTGACACAAACAGGGGCTTTCTGTTTTAAAAAGCTCTGCCTTCTTGGCCAGGTTAGGCCCTTGCTGGGAGATGCTGAGCCCCTGAGATGCCTACTCTGGCTCTTCTGCTCCCCCGGACATTGCTGGGTCTCTCCCCCTCATTCCTCAGGTACTGGGAGCCCAAACAAGGCAGCCTCCTATCCTCCCAAATATCGCATTATCAGTAAGGCAAGGCTGCTAACGAGGGAAGAAAGAACCAGTCGGGAAACATGTAGACCTAAAGTCTCTGAGCTTCATTTCCTCATCTGTAAAATGGGGATCATCTCCCTCCTTGGCTTAAAAGAGACAATATATGTAAAGGGCTTACAACAGAGCTTGCCACATGGTAAGCCCTATGTAAGCATTACTGCTATCACTATCATCATCATTCCAGTGGTGAGTACTCTGTGCTGGGTGCTGTACCAAGCACTTGGGGATACAAAAATAACCAGACATAATTTCTGCTCTGAAAGCCCACGAGAGGGAGTGGACTCTGAGGTAGTCAGAGAAGCTTCACACAGGAGGGGACATTCGATCTGGGTCTTGCAGGATGAGTAGGAGTTTTCCAAAAGGAGAAGGGCAAACAGGTATTCACATGTTTGCAAAATAATGTGCGTAAGGGTACCCATTACAACACTATAAAAGGACTATTTTAAAAAGAGAGATAGGGTTTACTTACTAGCTCTGACATTTACTGGTGGCATAATTTTGGGTAAATCACTTAATCTCTCTGAGCCTCTGTTTCCCCATTCAGGAAATGGGACTAATACTACCTCATTGTAGGCATACTGGGAGGACTGAGTGAGATGGTGTATGTGCGATCACCAGTGTGAAACCTGGGGCAGAGCAGGCACTCAGCAAGCGCTTCCTTCCACCTCCATAATTTTCCCTCATGAAAAACTGGAACCCAGGACAGGGGTATGGTCATAGGAGGCCCTCAGGATCTAGGTCCCAGCTCTCCCCGGAAATAGGGTAAGAGAACAGCTGAGAACCTCCTGGGCAAACCTGTCTCTTCTCAGCAGAGCACAGGTTGGCCCTGCCTGTTTGCCTCTCCCACCAGCTGCCTCTCCACCTTCATTGCCCGGGGACCCACTCACCTGTTTGAATGTGGCTTCCACCAGGTTGGCTGGGAACATGTTCCTGTGAAGAAAGCCAGTAACTGAAGAATTCCAGAGCACAGGAACCGGAGTGGGGCCCTTGGGGTCATTCAAAGGCCTCCCTTGGCAGTGGAGGGCTTCCATGACTCAGCCCACCACCCTCTGCTGTGTCACCTCTCTGTACCCCCGGCTGCCTTCCACCCCTAGTACTTAAACCCTCCAACACCAACTGCTTATAGTTCTCTAAATATGCCATGTACTTTTCTAGCTCCATGCTTTCGTCCATGCTTCTCCTTCTGCCTGGAATGCCCTTCCTGCATCTCTGCCTGGCTCACTCCTACTCAAATTAAGCACAGGCCAAACCAGAGGCCAAGCATCATTTCTTCTGTCCAGTCTTCCCTGATTGCTCCAGGGTCCAGGCAGACTCTGTGGTCTCTTTCCCGGACTTCATTTTGCCCCACCACACCGTATTGTGGTCACAGGCTGACATTCTGCTTCCCCCATTGATGGTCCTCTTGAAAGTAGAGACTTTGTCATTCATATCTTATCTGTAGAGCCCAACACAGGACCTGGCATACAACTGGGATCATCATTCTTATTAATATTTTTATTAGAAAGCTAAAGGTGGAGGGAATCTTGTCCTACCAGATATTAAAACATGCTGTAAAGATGTAACTATCAAAACAGTGTGATACTGACACAGCAATCAATAGAAAAATCAATGTAACAAAATTTGCAGCCCAGAAACAGAGCTTAGTAATCTAATATTTCATATTTAATAGAAGTTGTTTCACAAATCAGTGAGGAAAGGGGTGATTCATCATACTGCACAAGTGAGCGACTATGTGCAAAAATAAAAGAACCTTCTTTCGTACTTCACATCAAAATAAATTCCAGATGGTTTAAAGAAATAAATAGTATAAAAAAACAAAATCATGCAAAGCTAAGAGAAAATATAGGTTAGTATTTTATCACATCTCAGGATAGGAAAGGACTTTCTAAGAACAAACTGAGCAATAAAAATCAATAGCTATTACTACGTTAAAATAAACAATTTCCTAAATGCAATATAGTATCCTGGATTGAATCCTAGAACAGAAAAAAATGACATTAGTGGAAAAAATGGTGAACTCCAAATAAAGTCTGTAATTGAGTTAATAGTGTCATACCAATTTAATTTCTTAGTTTTGACAAAGAGACCATAGTTACGTAAAATGCTAGTATCAAGGGAAGCTGGGTGGAGAGTATACGGGAACTCTGGGTGCTATGTCTGCAACTCTTCTGTAAATCTAAAATTATCCCAAAAACAAAAAGCTAAAAAAATAAATAAAAATTAAGAAGCTCTCTGAGATAGTTTATGATACAAATGAAATTAGAAAGCAAATGACAAACAGAGGAAACTATGACAAAGTATTATTGTCTTAAATTTATGAAGCGCTTTTGCAAATTTTTCTCCTGTTTACACGTCGCGGTCTGTCTCCTCCCACAAAAACGTCAGCTCCCTAAGGGCAGAGACCTCTGTTTTGTTCACTGCTGTGTCCCCAGCACCTGGAAGAGTGTCTGGCACATAATAGACACTCAGTAAATATTTGTTGCATAAATAAATGGACCACCAAAAACACTAACATCCCAATAAAAAAATTGATTGTAAGACTCAAATATGAAAATCACTGCACAAAAGAAGAAATATCAAAACAACTTTTTAAAAATCTTTAGCTTTTTGTGAGCTGCCATCCAAGATACAACAGTTGGTCCTCCAGGAATTGGAGAAGGAAATAATTTGCAGATCTAACTGCCTCCATGGACTACTACCTTCTTTGCCATGAGACCAGAAGAAATGGATGGTGCCCGGCTACCATTACTGAACTTTGTGATCAAGGACCCAATAGACGGATTGTGATCAAAAAGAGGGAAATTGTAGACTGGAACTTCAAATTCTCACTGGAAACCAGACTTACTGGACACATTGAGACTGGGGGGGACCCCCAAATCTATTGCCTGGAAACAACTTTTGAACCTTGAGCTCAAACTATACCATGAAGTCATCTTTAATTAAACAACAATTTTGCTCAGTAAAGAATGTCTGCCATGAGCATTGCACCGTATCAAAGAATTACCCATCTGGGATTGAAATGACAATTGTAACTCTAAAGCACAGAGGAGAACTTTAAGGGGCAGAGAGTACATATTAACAGTAGCGAAACAGTAGGGGCAGAAATAGAGTGGTGACACAATGTAAAGTAGACAACCATTGTCAATGAACTGTACATGTAGAAATGTTGAACGTGTGTATGTTTTGTTGTATTTTCACACAAACACACAAAAAGGATTCAGCTTCATCAGTAAATTAAAAACATTTTCACCTATTGAACTGGCAAAGTATTTTTTTAAGTGATGATACACAAAACTGGAGAAGGTTTGGTGAGATGGGCAATTTCATGGGTTTCTGACAGCAACTTTTCTGTAAAGCAATTAGCATTCATATTGAGAGCCTTAGAAGCATTTACATCTTTGCCTTATAATCTCCCTTATAGGAATCTATTCTAAGAAATGGCCAGAGATGCTAACACAGATCGTTGCCCACCTGCTTGCATGTTCTTGATCGGGCTGTATTCCTCACACTCCTGCTGCCTCCTCTGCTGGATGGATCTGTCCTTCCCACTCGCTCTTGTTCTTGGCAAATCTCTTCTCTTTCAAGACTCACTTACACATATATACAGTCATATAGTGGATACGAGTGTGCATTATTTCTTAACTTCACACTCAACAGCCGTTATTGGAAAGCAGAAACTATAATTTTTTTCATTGTTGCTAAAATGCAGGTTCAGTGGTAGAATTCTCCCCTTCCATGCCAGAGACCTGGGTTTGATTCTCGGCCAATGTACTTCATCCACAGCCACTGCCCTTCTGTTAGTGGAGGCTTGTGTGTTGCTTTGATGCTGAACAAGTTTCAGCAGAAATTCCAGGCTAAGACAGACTAGAAAGAAAGGCCTGGTAGTCTACTTCCAAAAATCAGCCAATGAAGACCCTATGGATCACAAGGGTCTGATCCACCACCAATCATGGGGATGGTGCAGGACTGGGCTGTGTTTTGTTCTGTCGTGCATGGGGTCACCGGAAGTTGGGGTCAACTAGACAGCAGCTAACAACAACAAAATGCAGGTTCAGTGTAAACATATGGCATGAAGAAGGCCTAGGATGAGCTACCAAGGCAGAAAATTGGGAAAGAGTGGTCATGGGTGTGTTGGGATCCAGCCATAATTTCCCACTTTGTTATAAGGGAGAGAAGAAGCAGAGGTCAGGAGCTAGGTCCTCAGAAGCTCATTTGAGGCTTTTCTTTCAATGAGTTATAATTGGATTTCTGCCATTGGAATGGTAGCTGCCTGCGAGGATTGCTGACATTAAGCTGACGAGAAGCACGAAAGTTAGTGCCTGGTGGGTACTGGGCACACGCCAGCCACACAGCCACCCAGAGTGACATGGTTCCTCCACTCACCCTGGGTTCTACAGCTGGAAAGGAGGATGCTCATTCTGTGTTGTTAGGTGCTGTTGAGTCGGTTCTGACCCACAGCAGCCCTATGTACAACAGAACGAAACACTGCCCAGTCCTGTGCCATCCTTACAATCATTGTTATGCTTGAGCCCGTTGTTGCAGCCACTGTGTCAATCCATGTCACTAAGGCTCATTCTGTACTGACTGTGAAATATTTTGAAAATCTCTTCTAGATGCAAACCTCAGGAGGTACAAGTGACTTACAAGGTTGTTTTCCAGGAAAACTTAAAGAAAAGGCTGCTTTTGACTGAGCGGAAACTACGAACATTTGAAAGGTCGTAAGAAATCAAATGGAACGTAAACCTAGAGTACACATTCCTTTGTAACTTCCTTTACAATTAGAATAATTTAAAATGTGTGCTGTGTCAGGGACAGCTAGTTTTCTACCCAATCTCCATTCTCTTTCCTTACTAACAGAAGTCCCGTGATGTTATGGAGACCAAATAGGCTCTGCCATCAAACCCCATTTCCCAGCCTCTCCTACTAGTGGGGTGGCCAATGAGATGTCAGTGGAAGTTGCTGGGTGGTGTTTTCTGGAAAACTCCTAAAAATGTGGCCATTCAGAAGTCAGAACAACTTGACCAAAGCAAGCTTCACAGACACATTCAAACTCCTTGAGGGACCGAATTACTGGGCTGGGGGCTGCGGACCATGGTCTCAGAAGACATCTGGTTCAACTGGCATAACATAGTTTATAAAGAAAATGTTCTACACCCCACTTTGGTGAGTAGTGTCTGGGGTCTTAAAAGCTTGTGAGCGGCCACCTAAGATGCTCCACTGGTCTGGAGAAAGGGAGGATGAAGAAAACGAAAGACACAGGGGAAAGACTGGTCCAAAGGACTAATGGACCACAAATACCACAGCCTCCACCAGACTGAGTCCTGCACAACCTGGCTATCACTGCCAGACTGAGTCCAGCACAACTAGATGGTACCTGGCTACTACCATGGACTGCTCCGACAGGGATCACAATACAGGGTCCCAGACAGAGCTGGAGAAAAATGCAGAACAAAATTCTAACTCACAAAAAAAGACCAGACTTACTGGTCTGACAGAGACTGGAGAAACCTTGAGAGTATGGCCCCCGTACACCCTTTTAACTCAGTACAAAAGTTACTCCTGAGTTTCACCCTTTAGCCAAGATTAGACAGGCCCATAAAACAAAATTAGACTCAACGGGCACACCAGCCCAGCAGCACGGATGAGAAGGCAGGAGGGTAGTGGAAAGCTGGTAATAGGGAACCCAAGGTCAAGAAGGGAGAGTGTTGACATGTTGTGGGGTTGTTAATCAATGTCATAAAATAATAAGTGTATCAATTATTTAATGAGAAACTAATTTGTTCTGTACACCTTCATCTAAAGCACAATAAAAAAAGGAAAAAAAAATTTTTTAAGACCTCATACACAAATATTAAAATTTTACTTTAAAGAACAAAATTTTTGGAAACAGTGGAATTCTAAACGTGAATAAAGTACACCCTTTGCTCAAAAAACAAAACAAAAAAAAGTGCGTATTCAGTCAGGACCCTTTTGTCCTTTCCTCCAACTTTCTTCTTTCTGCCTGGAATGTGGACATAATAGCTAGTGCTTGAGCAACCTTCTTGACCCATGAGACAGCATCAGTGATGAAAGCCAAACGCTAAGCATGGCAGAGCCCAAGGGAACGTGGAGTCTTGATGACCATGAGCTGCCACCTCTGGGCTGCTTATTCGGAGAAAATGTAAACCTTTATCTTACTTAAGCCTCTGCTATTTTGGATTTCTCTTAACTAACAGCCAAAAGAGTGGTGCAAATAGTTAACACACTTAGCTGCTAACTGCAAAGTTGGAGGTTTGTGTCCACGCTGAGGCATGTTGGAAGAAAGGCCTGGCAACCTACTTCCAAATAATCAGCCATTGAAAACCCTATGGAGCACAGCTCTACTTTGACAGCCGTGGCATTGCCACGGGTCGAGACTGACTTGGCAGCAACTGGTTTTTTAACAGCCAAAAGCAATTCCCAACTAATACATGTGCTCATAGTAATAACTGGGGAACTTATTTTGCAGATTTTAACAAAGATTTATACTTCTGATTATTAAATGGGAAAATGTACATTTTCTTTTGGTTTTGAACGCCCATGAGGAGCCCTTCTGTCTGCCCCTTGAGACATGTGCTCCTGGTGGCAGTGACAGAAAATGCACAGAATGTGCCTGGGAGAAATGAACAGCCGTGTCCGTAAGTCCACGCACCCTCTGCCCGGCTCTCCGCGCAGGGCCGGAGTACACCTCTTGGTTCCTCTCTTCACTTACTATTTGTAAGTTCCCATTGTGACTGTCCCCAACCCCGGCTCTAAAGGTGGGGATAATTCCTTTCTAAGCACAGCTCCTGGGAGCTTCATCCAATCCCTGAGAGGGAACTGGGAACTATAAATACAGCCAAGTTATTACTTAATCTCTCTGGTGTTTTAATAAGATTGGAAAAAAAAAAAGAAGAAGAAGGGGCCAGCTCTAGTTAGTGTTTTGCTAGGGTTTTTTTTTTCTGAGGCTGCTTTGTATGCAGACATCAGTTTTCCGGAGCCCCTACTTGGGGCCCTGGGAAACGAATTCTTGTCTTGGCGGGTCATCCAGGGACACGGCCTGTTGTGTTCCTCTGGAATCATCTTTGAGAAGGATGCATGTCTTCCCACCCCTGGGGTGTACTATGAAGCCTTATTTCCCTGCTCAGTTGGCCCCTACACCTTTCTGACTGTTCTTTTGTCCCATTGCACCCAGTCCCAGTTTCCTCCCCCCGTCACACGTGTTCTCGTTCAGGCATCAGAACTCGTTAGGCACCTGCTCTGGGCCAGAGCAAGGGTGAGGAGGCCCCGGTACTCAACTGCCAGTGTCCTCATTCAGCACAGAACCTCAGAGCTAGACAGGGCCTCAGAGAGTGGCCACCCAGCCCACCCTGCTCATCCGTGTGCCCTACGATGGCGAACAGCCTGCGGCAGGGACTTGTATTTGCCTCTCTAGCTCCCAGCGCCAAGTCTCCCCGCCGAGCAGGCACTTAAAAAAGGTGGGCTGAATGGAATAGGAGTGATGCACTCCCTCCCAGGGCATCCCCAGGCCTCCATCACATCCTGCCCATGCCACCCTGCTCCAGTCCATCCTTCCCAAACTCACCGGCTTCCCATAAAGCATGACAGCTGACCTCTCTTCCTAGCACTCAAGGCCTTCGAGGTTGGGCTCTGCTCTGTCCTCCCAACCTCATCCCCCAAAACCCACCTCCAGAAGCTTCTGCTCATGTCCCAAAGCCTCAGAATGTTGGAGGTAGAAGGGATTTTGAAAATCACTGGGGAAGCCGACCCAGAGAGAGGAAGTGGCCTGCTCAGGGTCACATAGTGACTTATTGGCAGAGCTGAGATGAGACCTCAGTTTTAGGTTCTGGTTCCCTGTCCCAGGAAGCATGGGATCTCTCCCTGCAGCCCCACTCTGTGACTAAGAAATGGTGACAGTGATGTCCAACCTCCCAGCTTTGCAAAACAACTTGCCTTGGGGTTGAGAGCAACTGAGGAAAAGTCTCAAACCAGAGGATCACTTTTCACCACGTGGAAAGCAAGTGAGAGCAGGACACATTCCTGGCACATTTGACACTGACACGTGTGTCTGATCCAGAGCCTGTAGTCCCTGAGCAGGCGGGGAGGTAGTGGGAGGGGGGCCGGGGCTCCCCAAGCACCAACAACTCCTTCCACTACCAGCAAAAGCTGTTTTGAATCATAGAATACAAGAAACGATGAATCATAGTCACCAAATCTTAGAAATAATAAACCTTAGAAAAGAGGCTTCTCTGAATGCCTCTTTTCTTGGCTTCCGGGACATCTGCTCTGGTGTCTCCTCCTGCCCCTCTGCTGGCTCCTGGCGCTCAGCTCCTCAGCCCTAGCATGGCTGTGCACCAGGCTCAGCCTGGGCCTCCATGCTGCCCACCTGCACATTCGCCCTGTGCACTTCCATCCCCTTGCGGGGCTTCAGCCGCCACCTCTGCAGACCCCACTTCTCATGTATGTATTCAGCAGACATTGGCTGCACCGGTGCCAGGCTCTGGCACTAGAGCAGGAAACAGGTTTTTGGAATCTGGCCCTCACAGCATATTCCATTCCAGTGGGGAAGACAGAAAAAGAAATAAGGAATTACACACACATGATAATGTTGGAGGCTAGGAAAGGCTATAAATGAGTCCCTGGGTGGCACAAACAGTTAAGCACTCAACTTCTAGCTGAAAGATTGGTGGTTTGAACCCACCCCAAGGTGCCTGTGAAGACAGGCCTGGTGATTTGCTTCTGAAAGGTCACAGCCCTGAAAGCTCTACGGAGCAGTTCTACTCTGCACACATGGACTAGCCATGAGTCAGGATCCACTCAACAACAACTAACAACAACAACAAAGGCTATAAGGAAAGTGAAGCAAGAGAAGGAGAGAGTGACAGAGACAGAGAGGCCCCTCTGAAGAGAGGACACCGGCAGAGATGTAAATGAGTGGAGGAAGGGGCCAGCTGGCTCTGCAGGAAGGGCCTTGCAGGCAGAGCGAACGAGGAGGGCAAGGTGCCCAGCATCCGGGAGAATAGCCTGGAGGCCAGTATGGCTGGAGAGGAGCAAGGGGAGGGGAGGGTGAGTACAGGGGTCAGAGAGGTCAGAGGCAGGTGTGTGAAGGGGGGTCAGGAAGGGCCTGTGGGCCATAGTGAAGACAGCAAATTGGGTGAAAGGTGACAGGTGTTGAGCAGGCTTTGAGAAGAACCCCTCTGGCTGCCTGCTGAGAGCAGACCGTAGGGAGGCAAGAGGGAAACGGGTGGTTAGCAAAGCTGCGGTGGCTACTGCAGGCATCACGCCGACCTGGGTTGAATCCTGGCCCCACTACTTACTTGCTGGATGGCCCTACAAAAGTCACTTCACCTTTTTCAGCCTCATTTCCTTATGTATTAAAAAAAAAAACAGAAAAAATAAACCCATTGCCTTCGGTTGATTCCAACCCATGGCAACCCCATGTGTTACAGAGTAGAACGGCTTGATGGGGTTTCCTGGGCTGTAATCCTTACAGATTACACATCGGGTTGCCAGGAGTTGGAGTCAATTCGATGGCAATGGGTTTGGATTTTTTTTTTTTTTAATCTTTACAGAAGCAGATCACTAGACCTTTCTTCCGCGGCACCCCTGGGTGGGTTCAGACCTCCAGCCTTTAGGTTAGTAGCTGAGTGCAGACTGTTTGCACCACCCAAGGACCTTATCTGTAAAAAGGGACCAGTAAAAAAGGGGGGTGGGGGGAGGCAATAACTGCTGCCCTTCCACCAGAGAAGCTGGGAGTGGCCAGGATGAGATCACAGGCTCCCTGCTGCCTGCTCTGTGCTAGGCAGCCTGATTGGCTGGGTACCCAGAGAGGGGCAGCCCCTCCCAGGCCGGTGGGCAGACCACACATGGTGAGAGACAGCAGGGGCAGCGTGTGCACAGAGTAGGTGCTCAGTAAACACTTGTCGCTGGTGTCAATTCACCAGGGCCATCATGGCCTCTGAATGACCTCTATGGCTGCCACATGTGATCAAGAGCAGACTCTGCCCACCACCACCCCCCCATCTCCACACTCTATCCTTCCCTCTGGAAGCCACATTTGGGTCTCTGGGGGCCCTGGCCCAGGCTTGGTGCCCCAAGCAGGGTGCTGGTGGAGAGGGTTACCGGATGAGGTCCAGTAGGGCATCGGCCGAGCTCATGATGGGCTTCCCACTCTGCTCCGTCGTCTCCTTCTGGGCCGCACCACCCGGGTGGATGACGGTCACCATGATGATGCCTACAATGACGGCCACGAAGGTGGTCCACAGGTAGTAGGCCACGGTGAGGATGCCCAGACGGCTGGAGGTCTTGGCATCCAGGGAGGCGAGGCCAGACATCAAGCTGGGAGAGCAGATATGGGTCAGGGTCTTGGGGGTGGGGGGACCCTGGTCCCAGCTCACTCTTTCATACGCTTCTTCCTGGCTGTGTCCAGCACCTTCCTAGTACCCCAAGGAACACACAGGCATGGGAACTCCCCTCTCCCAATAATCCAGTCCTTGTAGCTTCTTTAGCCTCTCCTTCTGCTGGCTCTCCCTCAGCCCCAGGTCACAGGCCAGCATCTCCAGGCCTTTGCACATGCTAGTGTGCTCTTGTCAGCCTTTCTTCACTTGCCTAACTCCTCCTCGCTAGGCAAGACCCAGCTCAGAGTCACCTCTTCAGTGAAGTCTTTTTTGGACCGTGGGTCTCTCTCCCAGAATAAGAACCCATTTCTGGGCCCCCACAGCCCCAGGCCTCCTCTGTCCTGGCCCTGGTTACCATTGTCTGCCTATTTGTCTGTCTCACCAGACTGAGGGCACGTGAGGGGTGGGACAGGCCTGACTTCTCTGTGGGTCCCCAGTGCCCAGGGTGGGCTGACACCAAGCAGGGGCTCACTGCAGGCTTGCTGAGTGAGTGAATGAATGAGTGAGTGCGTGAAAGCACTGGGCTGGGAGCTGATGGCTTGGGACCTACCCCTAGCTCTGTCAACTGGCTGTGCGACCTTGGGCAAGCAAGTCATCCCCGGTCTTTGGGTCTCAGAACCCCCATCTATGAAATGATGGTGAGATTTTCCCTGAGAGGTGCCACCCTGTGGCCATCTTGGGTTAGTGCCTGGGCCCAGACTCTCCCTCTTAGGAGGTTGTGTTGAGGGGGCTGGTGAATCTCTCTCCTTACCTTTGGCCACCCTGACCTGGGCTCCCCTCTTCCTTCCACCTCCCTTCCCTCCCAGCCCAGGGCCACTCTTCTGTGGCTGTTGGGGGCAAGTGGGTGAAAGATCAATTAAGGAAATGCCTGTGCTTTGCTTTGCTGCCAAAAGGATTTTTCCCTAAAGCCCTTTCATTCTCTCAGATAAAGGAAGTATTTGTCTGGTTTTAATCACGTAAACAAGAGTGGGTAATCCCTTCATGCACGCTCCTCTTATCGTCAGGCTACACGAAGGCAGCCTCCAGCGCGAAGGCTGAGCACAGAGGTCCTCCACCCAGGCTGTAACTGTGGCTGTCAGTGCCATTCCCTCTCTGTTGGCTGCAGCAAAAGTGTGCTCTTCCATTAAGGCACAGTTTAAGGGTCCCCTCCATCAGGAAGCCTTCCCTGACCCCCAGACTGGGTGAAGGCCCCTCCTCTGGGCTCCCACAGCCCCTGTGCTTCCCTCTGCCCCAGGGCCCACCTCGCTGAGTTGCCAAGGACTGTTCCCCAAAGTGTCTCCAGGACTGGACCTGGGTCCGAGTCAATGCTGGGTTGAGAGTTGGCTCAGGTCACGGCTGGGTAACAGTGCTGAATGAAGGTGTGAATGACTGGAGTCCATGTTTACAATCTCCACTCACCCCTCATCTGCCAGGACGCCATATGTTAGTGATGGGCTTAGGGTGGGTCTTGGACATAAATCCTGAAGGGCTCATAATGGGATTGCTCAGCCGGGGGCGGGGGGGCACCCTGTCAATCATTATCCATGAGAGAGATTATCCCAGAACGGGGCCAAGCAGTTCTTTGACCACAGAAGATTCCCCCACAGTCGAGTCCTACCATCTCTGCCACGGGGAAGCCATGGCTATGCGGGTGGACGGGGACTTGCCTGAGGTCACACAGAACACATGTGACCATCGGCCCAGAACTCAGGCCCCGACTCCAGGCCTGCCCTCTTTCATCCATGTCTTTATTCAGACCTTTAAAGCACACCCACTTATGCCATGCCCTGTGCCCACAGAAAGAAATCAGAATTATCTCTGACCTTAGGAATCCCTGGTGGTGTAGTGGTTAAGAGCTACAGCTGCTAACCAATAGGTCGGCAGTTCAAATCTACCAGTCGCTCCTTGGAAACTTATGGGGCAGTTCTACTCTGTCCTATAGGGTCGCTATGAGTCTGAATCAACTTGACAGCAAGGGGTTGGGTTTTTTTGGTTTCAAGAGTCCCTGGTCTGGCAGGGGGTGGAGAGGAGGAGGGAAACAGACAGGGGCAGATTATCCATCACATCATGTGGTGAAACCCATGGAAAATTGTTCGCTACCATTAGTAAGTAAGCACAAGTAAGCCCGCGCTTACCTGGTTTACTAGGCCATCCACCCCTGTAAGGGATTGTAAATTTGAAAAGAGGCTTTGAATCTGTAGGAAGGTGCTGTGGGGTTGGGAGAGAGGCAGATGCCAGCCATATTTAGAAGCAAAATCTTTGATGTGGTGAAAAATGTGAAATTATTTGTTACAGATGATCTGATAAGCAAGGTAAGTGCTATGCTTACCTTGCCAATTGGATAATCTGCCCCTAGAGACAGTTATGGACACTTTGGACATAATGGGCACCAAGAAAACATTGGATAAGGTAGACCCATCAGTACCATAAGGGAGGGATCGCTTTTAGCTAGGAGAGTCAGGAAGGGCTTCCTGGAAGAGATGGCATTTGAGTTAGCTCCTAGAGGATTAGGAAATGGGGTGCATATGCTACGCAGGGGGACAGCAGAAGCAACTGGGGAGGCCAGGAGACTGGAAAGTGGGAGAACACTGGGCCATTTAATGTGGTCGGAGCTCAGGCTGTATTTGAGGAGCAGTGATAGATGGGACAGGGAAGACAGGCTGAACTCAAGAGAAGAGGGTGGTCTTAAGTGCCAGGACCACTGGCAGTGGGGAGCCACGGAGGGGGTGACACAGGAGGGAGGAAGGCTCTGGAGGTGCTTCAGCACAACTCATCTAGCAGAATTTGTTGGACGTCTGAGAAGGGAAAGCTAAGAATTCCTCAAATATACAGAATGGGAACAAAGTTTACCGGGAGGGTCACCAACGCGGTGTTCTTAAGAGCAAAAACCTGGGAACAACCTAGGAAATCGTTGATGCAGATTAGATAAAAACTTACTATGGCATGTCTGTGCGATGGAGTTCTAAGCAGCCATTTGAAGTGACGATGTTATCAGAAAGATGTTCCTAGTTTGACGTTAAGTCAGGGGCAGATTAACCAGTAAGCAAGGTGTGCATGGGCTTACTACATTAAGCAAGATACTCAGGGTTTACTTGTGTTTACTTATTAATTCGTAGTGAATGGTTTCACATGGATTTTACCACATTATGTGACATCGTTGACCATAGATAAGTAAAACAAACAAACAAAAAAAAAACCAAACCCGCTGCCATCGAGTCGATTCCAACTCATAGCGACCCTATAGGACAGAGTAGAACTGCCCAATAGGGTTTCCAAGGAGCGCCTGGCGGATTCGAACTGTCTACCTCTTGATTAGCAGCCGTAACACTTAACCACTACGCCACCAGTGTTTCCATAGATAAGTAAACACGCACCAATCAGCCCTGTGTGTACCTGCTTATTGGATAATCTGGTCCTGTGTTAAGTGGAAAAAGCAAGTTATAAGATAATTTGTAGCTCTGCAGGGAGCCCTGAAACTTCATGGGAAAGAGATTTCTTCCAATTTGTGGTCCAGATATATATCGAGTGTTTGAGGGATCATGCAGGAGAGGGGTGCTTGTGAACACCAGACTTTAGAAAGAGAAAAAGGGCCCCTCAGAAGAAGGGCCCCTATGGATGAGGTCCAACACAGGCTGGGGCAGAGTCGGGTGGAAAGGGAGGGACCACAGATCTTAATATGGCAAGAGAAGGCCTCTGGCCTCACCCTGATTCAGCCGTGGGGGCAACCCATGGCTCTGTAAAGGAGAATGCTGATGGATAAAACGGAAAGAATTCCACCACCTGGGTTCTGCTCTTAACCCCAGCCCCCTCAATAATGGGAAGTGTTTCCTGTTGGTGAAGAGCAGAGATGGGGTAGGACTGGCAGGCAAGAGCAGAGCAGACACCCCACCCAGGCAGTGCCAGAATGACCAGTAGGCATTGCAGAAGCCAAAAAGAATAAGGAGCTAAGGAGGGAAGGGTAGGAGGCATGGATTCTTTTCAGACAGCCCCACTCCTGGAATCCACAGTTTTAAGAAAGGTCTAAGTTCGTGTGGTCATCTGGCTGGTGGTGGCTTCTTGTGGCCCGAGCCTTTAGGGCCAAGGAGTTAAGGTAACCTTTCTGAGAACCGACAAGCTGGGGCAGGTTACATGGTAGTCACATGGACACGGACAGAAAAGAAATCTCCAGAAAGCAGGAGGTGTCCTTCAAATGGTGGGATCATGGGCAATTTTTGTTTTATTTTTAATATTTCTGCAAGTCCTCTATTATTTCTAGGATGAGCGTGGCTTCCTTGTGTGATGGGAAACACAACCCCTCAAGTACCAGGCAGCCACAGAAACCATAATTTGTTTGGAGCTTTACTGTTGCCCAAACAGCTGAACATCTACACCTGAACATGACCTTCCAAGTCAGTGCTGCCCAATAGAATTATAATATGAGCCACATTCGATATTCCAAATTTTCCAGTAGTCACATTAAAACTCAAAAAGAAACGGGTAAAATAAAAATAAAGCATATCTAATAATATACTTTATTTAAACAAGTCTATTCAAGATATTATCATTTCAACGTGTAATCAATATAAGAATTTTTACAATTCTTGGGTTTTAGATTTAAATTAATGAAATGAGATTAAAAGTTGTTTCTCAGTTGCACTAGCCACATCCAGGTGCTCGGTAGCCAGTGACTACTACCATTTCGGATGGGCGCGGTTCTGAGCTCCAGAGAAGGAAAATAAAGCCCAGAGAAATGGAGATATTTGGCCAAGCCACTCAGCTGATAAACTGTAGAGTCAAGACCAGAACAGGATTTCTGATTCAGAACTCTGGGGTTTACTCCTCTGCTATAGTGGCTGTGGTACAGAGCTGGTTAAATTCCTGTGGGGGAAAAAAAGGCCTTCTGGTTTTGTCTAACCATGATTTTAATGTGACCCAGTCCATGTAATGCCTGTTGAGTTTAACTCTCAGAGTTCCCGACCTGCACCGTGGCTACAGTCCTCAGATTTGTGGTGCTGAGCGCCCCGTCTTTGGAAGTATCCAAGTAGAGCCTGGATGGCCACCTGTTGAGATGCTAGAGCGAGGCCTCCAGATTGAGTGGGACGTTGCATGAGGATGACCTCAAATGTTTCTTCTGGATTTGTGGCTTATCAGGGAGGGAAGAATAGGTAATATTGCCTCTCCACTCTCAGGTTGGCTGGGAGATACTGGAAGCCTGAGGCCCCCAAGGGCCCCAGGGAAGAGCTGCAGGGAGCCTAGAGGTCTGGAACTCCTTCCATCTGGCCACCACTCAGAGCCTAAGGGATTGTGGATCAAGAGATTGCGGTGATTAGAGACATTAACCCTGGGAGGCAGTGGGGAGTCGGCAGGGCTTCTGGGGCCCAGGCTGTTTCAATCTGCTAATGGTTCCACCTGTGGGAGTGGGGGAAGGGGGGTGGTGGCTGCCAGGCGCCTCTGGGAAGGAGAAAATGGCCACTCACTGACCATGACCTGGTTCTCACACCAGGCCCTGAGGTGGGTATCGTGACCCCGTCTTACATGGGGAGGCTCTGGGAGCTTGGCCATCTACCCAAAGGCTCGTTATGAAGGGGTAGGGTAGGACCAGAAGAGCTTCCCTGTGGCTCTGTCAACTGCTGTCCTGCACACCTCACTGTGGAAAGCAGACAGGCTGCCCAGACTTCTGGGTGCCTCCAACCCCACTTTAAAGTCCTTTGGTGGCTCCCCATCACTCTCAGGAACCGTCCAAACTTCTTCACTGGCCTTGGGTTCAGGGTGGCCTGAATCCCTCTCTTCCTGGCCATGCTGATCCGGCCACACTGGTCTCCCTGCTACTCTTTGAACTACCTTTGCACTTGCTGTTTCCTTTGTCTGGAATGCTCTACCCACCCGGTGCTCCATCCCCAAGCCTGATGAATTCCCACGTGCCTTTTCCAAGGTCAGTTTAGACAACCCCTCCTCTAGGAAGGCTTTTCAGACAGGCCGCATTTCTCCCTACCCCCAGGCAGTGGTGCCCAGAGCACCCTGAGCTTCCCCATTGGTTAGACTGGCACCCCGCCTGCCCCTTGCCACCGAATGTGCAGGACCCAGCCCAGCACATGCACCTGGCAGGCTGGCAGGGAGCATGTGCTGAGTGAAGCAGTGAACATTGAGGAACCCAATCCCTTGCCCCACCCTCCCTGCTTTTCCTTTCCTGTCCTCTCTTCTCCTGGTCCCTCTAGTCTCAGTTCAGGCCCCTTCTCCCTCAGCAGGCCTCCCTGAGCCCCCAGGTAGGCAGCTCCTACGTGCTCTGGCACGCATCCCTCAAGAGCTGGGCGGGAGCCCTTGGGCAAGTGACTGAGCCTCCATGTGCCTCATTTTCCACTGGAGGACAAAATGGCGATAATGATGGTACCTTCCTCATAGGCTTATTGTGAGGGTTAAATGTAAAGTGAACTCTGGCTTAGAATAGTGCCTGGTACATGGATTCCAATCAATAAATTTCAATTATTCCTCTGTGTCGTCATCGTCTGTTCTGTGACTGCTTCCCCCAGCTGACTGTGAGCTCCTCCAGGGCAGGGCTGAGTCTGTTCAGTTCTAGGTCCTCAGAGCCCAGAGTCTGGGATAGGCCTAGGTGCAGGTTTGCTGATGTGTGTGATGTTAAACCTGGGCAAAATTCTAGACCAGATGGTTAAAAAGACAACTTGTGAGCCCTGGTGAATGAGGATCCATTGAGGGCTCCCTGAGAACAAGTCACTTGGACAGCCTTGGTCCCCTCGGCAGGTTTAGGGGAGTGCCCCGGCACTGTGTCTGAATGACATCAAGGCAGTTGGGACCAGAATCTTTGGGAGAAGGCCAGGGCTTGGTGATGGCTTGGGGAGTCAAATGACTATTTGTAGCCAGTGGGTGTTTTCAGTGAACAGAACCTGGAGGGGTTCTCTAGAGGGGTGACTCAGGGTGCTTCCAGCTCTCTTTTTCCTGGGCATTTTGATCAATGGCTTGGACAAGGCTGCTGACAGCATGTGGATCAGGTTTGTAAAGGACAGGAAGCTGGAGGAGCAGCTTATGTGTTGGAGGAGGGAATTGGGACCTAAGCAGACCCCAGCAGGCTGGGACAATGGGCCAGCTCTGACACAATGAAACTGAACACAGACACGTGGGGGGCCGAACTTGGCTTCAATAGCTTGGAGAGCACAAACAAGGCGCGGGATTGGGGAGACTGAGCCGCAGCAGCAGCACGTGGAAAAGGGATTTTGGGGCTTTGCTGCCAACTTAGTGAGTCACCTGGGGAATGGGGCTGCCAAAAGGCTGGTAGACCTCAGACTGTGGGACCAGAACTCCGGGGAACTAGGGGAGAAGGTCATGGACCTGCCCTGATGTTGAGATCCACTGGAAAGGGACAGCAAAGGTGGGGAACATCCCACAGAGGGCAGCTGGGATAGGTGGAGAGTGACAGAGACTCAGGCCTGGGGGAAGCAGCTGAAGGAGTGGGGGCCGTGGAGCCTAGAGCAGGGCAGACCTGGGAAATGCTGAGATTGGTGGGGAAGCAGATCTTAGCTCAGCTTGAGAGACCACCTCCTAACAGTGCTCTGGAAAGACCACCCTGAGAGGCAGTGAACCCCTAGTCGCTGGAGGTGTGCAAGAAACTTGCCAAAGTCACAAAATGAGTAAGTAGATTCAAACCCTGATCTACTAGCATGACATCCAGTCACAACATGCTGGCACTGGAAGCACCTGAGAGACAAAAAGGAGCCCCAACACTGGTGGCCAAGCCCTTTCTACAGCTTTAGCTGACCTAGTCAAGGGCTCTCTCAGGCTGCCCCTGGGAGGTAGCTGGAGGCAGTCCACCGACAGGCGGCAGGAAGGAGGCACCTGGAGAAGAGGAGCACCTCAGCCCTTCCAAGCTTCATGATATAATTTCTTTCCCCCAGGCAGACGACAGGCCCAGCAGCTGACAGCAAGCGCCACGTTAGCACTGAGTTACGCTTCCCAAATGGCTCTGCCACACCCCATGCCCCAAGCCAACTCTTTCTAAGATCTGAGGCAGGATGCTCTGTCCAACCTCCCACTTGGCTAAAGTCTGTGTCATCTGGTCCCAGCACCCTACTTCCAAAGGCAGAAATCTCTCCCCTGCCTCTTTTTTACATACCTCATAGGATAGGGAACTCACTATCTCAAGTCAGCCCCCTCCCTTGTGGGCTCTTTATGCTTATTAAAAGTCCTTATTAGAAACACAGACCAAAATGCTCCCTCCAAGGAAGAAAGACGGGGAGAGAGTGCAACTCAGAGTTCAGGAAAGAAGAAGAAAGGAAGGGGCAGCACAGAGATCGGCATGGGCTTGGTTTGACCCTGCTGCCCTGACCTCCCCTTCTGCCTGCTGAAGGCCCCTCCTCCCCAGGTTCTGGGGGTGCTTGACCCAATCAGGACTTGTACAAATAACAAGCTTGAGCTGAATCAAAAGCAAACACTGGAGGAGACGCAGCTGCAGCCCTCAGAGAGCTCACCATTTCTCTATCATGAAGGTTGTGTTCCCAAGTATAATAAGGGTCAGGCCTAATTCCCAACTCCATGCGAGCTAAGCCACTACCCTTTTCTCTCCTACGTGGCCAAGACTGGCAGATGCAAGGGAGCAGAGCGTGTCCAGGGACGGCTATCACTCTGCTCTACAGCTGCAGGCTGTTGTCTCCATCATTAGCAATGGTTTCCTTGGGATACATGTCATGACACAGCTTACCATCAGTGGCCACCATACTATGGTTAGGGAACCCTCTGCTCCAGTGAGGAGGAGCAGACAGAGGGAAGAAAAAGTGGAAAAGACCCCAGAGCATACAGGAACATGGGTCTTTAGCCCCCTGCCCTCTCCAGCAGTGCCCCTGGTTTCTACTCCCACAAGGCTCAGGCTGGGCCTGCCCGTGGGAGCCTCTCCCCAAGTAGGAAGAGCCTCTTACCAGGTGGTAGGCACCTTCCCCAGGTGGCAGGAGATTCTCCCCAGGTGGGAGATGACTCTCCCCAGGTGGAAAGAGACTCTTCCCAAGGGAGATGAGCCTCTCCCTAGGTGGAAGGAGATTATCCCCAGGTGGAAGGAGACTTTCCCCAGGTGGAATGACCCTCTCTCCAGGTGGAAAGGACTCTCTCCAGTGCAGTGCCTCTCCACAGAGAAAGATAGAAAGAGCTTTCAAAGAACCACACCCATCTCCTCAGACTTGAATATGTCCCTTCCCTGCACCCTGCTGAACACCTGCTTTGGGTGCTGTGAAGTCCCAGAAATAAATGAGGTGGATTTGTGGTCCTCGAGTTGCTCATGGCTCAGTGGGTGGGAGGCTGGCAACTGGACAACACATGACCCTGGATGATGGCTGTGATTGGGAGAGGCCAGAAGTAGAGTCTAGCCCAGCCTGGGAATCAGGCTAGGCTTCCTGGAGGAGGCGGCAGCTAAATGGATCCTTGAAGGATGAATAAGAGCTCTCTAACTGGAAGAGGAGAAGAGCATGGGAGTCTGTGATGGGTGATAAAAGCTGGGAGCTTTTTGGATCCACCAGGCTGAAGGTCTGACCCCACCCATGGCCCACAGCTGGGCTATATTTCCCATCTTGATGAGTGAGCCAGTCAGCTGACTGGGCAAGAGAGCCAAAGACAGATCCCACGGCTCCCATCAGAAGGTCCAGCAGAGCCGCTGCTAAGAATGGCTGCCCCGTGGCTGGAAGGGCAGAGTCCAAAAGCACAGTTTGCACTACACTGGGCCCTCTGGCTGCCCACTACTTCTGCCTCCTCCCCTCACTGCCTGTCCTGCCCCCTGCACACTGGCTCCCAAACCAGACTTCAATGGCTGCCTGGCCCAGGACTATCTCCAATAAATTTGAACGTGGGTGTTTGGGAGTTTTCTGCCAAACTAGAGTTCCTCAGGGAGCGGGGAAGGGAGTGTTGAGTTCCTTTGGCCAAACACAATTTCCTGATTCTAAGAAAAATCAATTTAAAAATGCTTGCAAGGACTAGAAAGAAAAACAATCTACACACAGGAACTTACACACAGCCCCCTACCCCACACCATACACACAAAGACATATACCACACATTCACACACATACTCACACAAACACTTGGCTTGTTTTGTAATGATGTGGAACTTACGAAACACTCAGCCATGCTCAGCATCAGTGAATCACAAACACATGGTTTCAGTTTTCTTTGAATGACGCCTGGTTTAAGAAAATTAAGAATGAGGGGAGAAGAGGGTTTGGCAAAAAGCAAGTGGAGAATTGGAGGCCCTAGCTGGATCCAGATGTTGGCTTGAGCCACCCTGGTTCCCTGTGTCACTCTTGTCCGGGAATGTGTGAAAACAAGGCTCACTTGGCTTCTTAAAGCTTGAAGCAGCTCCAGCCTCAGTGGGGGCCATGCTGGGCCACATAAAAAGCATCTTCTGGGAGCTCTTTTGTCAATCTGCAGATGGCATTATATCCATGTTATGGCTGAGGCTAAGAGTGTAGTAAATAACAGGACTTGAGGTGAATCCAGAGCCCTGGGGCACAGCGATGCCCCAACAGTGTTCTCAGTAGCATCCTAAGTGCCTAGTGATAGGAGCAGGATGCTGCAAACTCTGGTCTGATCTCTGAGTGGGAGAACAAAACAGGATTACAAAGATGAGGTGGCAGCATAGATAATTCTTGTGACATCATGTTGAGTGGAAGCACCACCCAGGGTACAGATTTATTTTTGCAGAAGTAAGAGTAAGGTAGGCGTCCCTGGGTGGAGCAAACAGCTAAGCACTCGGCTACTAAGCAAAAGTTTTGCAGTGCAAGTCCTCCCAGAGGCACGTCATAAGAAAGGCCTGCCTGGCGATCTACTCCAAAAAGTCATGGTCATTCAAAACCCTGTGGAGTAAAGTTCTATTCTGAAACACACAGGGTCTCCATGAGCCTGAATCAACTCAATGGCAACTGGTTTTAATAATAAGGTATCCTCCCAGGACATAAAGGAAGAGAAAGTTGTCAATACTTTTTGGGTTATACTATAAATTAAAAGCAAAAGAAATCAGAGTAGCAGCAAGTGACATTACTAGGAGATAATGGAAAAGGAAGGCTCCCAGGTCCAAAAGACTTGGCTTTCCTAAAGAAAGAAGGTGTAATTAGTATGGGATCAGTCAGCGGTGGAAGCACAGAGGATAGAGCTGAGGGCAGCAAACCACTCAGCACTCATCCCAGCACCACCCAGGGGAGAGAGGGCCTAGTTCAAGTACATGACTCCTATGAAGCTGTGGGGGGTCCTGTCCATCAGACCATTAGCCTGATGGATAAATTTTGCCAGAGACATCTATGCTCATTGGTAGAGGCATCAAGTGCCCCTTGCAGCGATTTTGTTTGAGAAGAATCATTCAAATGGCAAATGTAAGGTGAGAAGGGAAAAACCAAAACGAAACCCACTGCAGTCGAGTCAATTCTGACTCATAGCAACCCTATAGGACAGAATAGAACTGCCCCACAGAGTTTCCAAGGAGTTCCCGGTGGATTTGAACTGCTGACCTTTTGGTTAGCAGCCATAGCACTTAACCACTACGCCACTAGGGTTTCTGTCCCAGCGAAAGGGAGACCTTTTTCCGGCTTGATGGAAGCTCCCCTCCTTGAGACTGCAGTTATGGAAAAGTGAAGCAATTTGCATCAGAGACTCAGGGGGCTTCTGAGAAAGAAGACACTAAGACCCCAAACCCTGCTCCCTGTGACTTGAAGTTGGCATCAGGGTACACTAGAGTGCCTGTGACCAATATCTATTGGCACTAAAGGCCCCCAGGGCTAACCTACCAGGAAGGAAAGGAGAGTAGGCTCAACTCAGAGAGCTAAGCAGGGTGTGACTGAGACTGCTGTGAGGAACAATGATTGAGCACTTGGGTGTGATCTAGGAGCCTAGAGCAGGGCACCTCTGTGGCCTGAGCAAGGATGTGAACCTGTAAGGGACAGTGTGAAGGCTTCTACCAAACTATGCAGGACCTGTGTTCAACAGCGACACCATGTGGAAGGAACCAGAGTAACGGGGCTAATGCAGGATCAGAAGTTCCAGGTCTGCCTTTATCTACCTGGCACTGGAAGCTTCTGCTGAATGAAATAAACTGACTCTAGCCAATGGGGTGGAGGCCTCAAAGGGAAGACACTGAACCTCCTGCTTATACAGAGGAGTAGGACCATATTACAAGGAGCCCTGGCAGCATGAAGGTTAAGTGCACAGCTGCTAACTGAAAGGTCAGCAGTTCGAACTCACCAGCGGCTCCACAAGAGAAAAGACCTAGAGATTACAGCCTAGGAAGCCCTATGGGGCAGTCTACTGTGTCCTGTAGGGTCACTAGGAGTCAGAATTGACTCCATGGCGCACAACAACAACAAGGACCATATTCAGTTCTGAAGTCAGTACAAAAGCAAAACCCAGCATAATTTAAATTTACCTTCAAGGTTCCTTAAGTTGCCTGTAAAGCTCAGGAGGTAATGTTTTATAAAGTTCATTCAAGGCAGTTTTCCTTCCAGTTTTGGAATAAGTTGCCATTCCTTTAGGTGAACACCAGATGAAGCAGCTGGCATACACTTAGAGGCTAAGTATATCTTTAAAAAAAAAAAAACAAAACCTCTCTTCATTCCCTAGAATCAGAGTTGCAGTGAGATGCCCACATCTGAGAGGTAGTGGGAATTGAGACTGGCTGAGTGAAAGCAGACCCTCCCCTCCCACAGTAAATCACGGGGGTAGGCGGGCTAGCTCTCTGAAGAGGGGAATCTCCTACTTCATTTAAATTCTTTGTCTGTAATTGAATTCCCTTAAGTTAAATGCACGTATGATGGAACTCCACTCTAAGGGCAGGTGGCAGCCTCAGCCCCAGAGTCACACTGGTTATACAATTAAATAATTAAATTGTCGTGCCAGCAAACAGATTTAATCAGTGGGTTCCCCATGTAGTGAAGCTACAGGGAGAATGTTCTGGCTGGAGTCTATGTGCATCTATCCTCCTGGGCAATTATACTTCTCTCTGTGGATGAATAAATTGGCATTTGGTCATCTCTTGCCAGCTTCAAAAGGACAGGCCTGACCAACTCTGGGGCCCAGACAAGGTTGAGCTCCTGAACTAGCCAGCCAAGAACCACACCCTGGGCCTAGTGAATTCACTTCTAAGAATAATAGGAACATTTATTTAAAGAAAAAAAATCACACTGGCAGAACCAGGGTTGTAAGATGATAGGAAGATTTTTTTCTCTGTTATCTAAAATGTTTGTAATTTGCTTATGTAATATTTCGAAATACAAAAACATCTTTAAAAGACAACTCCTAACCATCCTACAAGGGTCAGTTCAAATGTCGGTTATGAACTGCACTTCAACTGGCTTCCCACTGCTCTTTATTCATTTAACAAGCATTTAATAGGTACCTACTGTGTACCAGATCCTGTGCTGGCAATGAGAAATCAGGCAAAAGACAGAAAATCGTGTTCTTCACAATTCTTTTTATGGCAAGAGAGCTGTACTTGTTCAGGAGAAATTCCTTGATGAGCCACTTGGAACAGAAGCTGAGCAGCAATCCTACTCACGCCACAACTCCAGGGACAGAGCATGAGTGGAAGTGACTTTTGAAAGACAAGGGGCAGGATTTCTGGCTGGCCTGGGAGCAGGGGGAGAGAGAGGGAAGGTGGAGAGAGAGAGATAAAGGGGGGCACATACCCTGAGATGACCCTCAGTGATTAACACGCTTGTATAATCCCCTCCCCTTGAGTATGGGCAGGACCTGAGACTTGTTTCTAACCAATAGAATGTGGCAAAGGTGACAGAAGTCATTCTCATGATTATGTTATAGCAGATAAGACTCCATCTTAAATGACTGGAGAGAGAAATTCTGCTAGCCCTGAAGAAGAAAAGACCATGTTATGATCTGTCCATAGAGAGGGCCACATGGCAGAGAACTGCAGGCAACCTTTAAGACCTGAAGGTGACCTCCAGTTGACAACCAGTAAGAAGCTGGGGCCCTCAGGCAAACAGCCTCAGGAGCTGACTTCTGCCAACAACCTGAAAGAGCTTGGAATTGGATTCTTCCCTAGTCTGGAGCTGCCAGACAAGAACGAAACACAGCTGACACCTGGATAGTGGCCTTGTGAGGTCCCAGGCAGAGGACCCCCCCAATCCCAGGCCCTCAGACTAGGAGTGCTGCAGTGCAGGTCTGTATCAGGGTGGAGGGAGCGCCCAAGTGTGCTTGAGTCCAGGGAGACTTCCCAGAGGAGGTGACAAGTAAACAACTGGTGCTAGTTAAAATCATGAAGGAGAAGGAAGTCACCCAAGGGGGCTGCCTGCTGAGAGCAGACACAGAGCAAAGAGGTAGCTAAGACAGAGAGTACCAGGAGATGGCTGAAGGACTTACACGTTTCATGGAGGGTTTCATGGGCCTTGGAGAAGCCTGGCCAAGCTTTAATAAGTTAGAAAAACAAATATGTGACACGTGTATCAAGTGCATTATCTTACTTAATTCTCGTAATAACCCTGCCAGAAAGGTGTTCTTTCCATTTTACAGGTTAAGGGACACCCAGGCCTGGGAGCCAAAGCTAAGTGACTTGCTTAGGTTTGCACAGCTAGTGAGTGACTCCAGAGCCTCTGTCCTTCCCCTCAACTTGCTTGCAGATTCTCAGCCTCACCCACCTGGCTGCCCACTCACCTCACCCACTGTGACTTACAAAGCCACAAGTGGCCAAGGGTAGGTTGCACACAGATGGACTGTGGTGACTGAGGAGGGGCCCTGACTAGGGGCTGGGTCCAAGTGGATTCTAGACAACAAAGACCCAAGAGCTGGAAGATGCCAGATTGTGGGGAGAGTGAGAGAGCTGGGCTCCAACCCAGGCCCTCTGGCCCTGTTCCCTGCCTATTGAGGCTCCGTTTCTGCAGAACCAAGTGTTTCTGTGACTGCCCCCGCCAGATGGAGTGCCCCTCCAAGGCAGGCTCGGGGTCTTGCCATCCCTGTCGTAATTCTCCCTGTGACTGGCCACACTTCTTTCCATCTCATCATCTCTCTTTGCTTCTTTATTAGATTTCCACTCTCCTACATGACTCTTACACAGAGCACCAGGCAGAGGTCAGTGTGATCAAGGGTGAAAGTGAAACCGACCCTCTCCCAGTGTTTCACATAAAAACACAGCGGTGCACATGACCTTCTCTGTGCCGGGCTCACACAGACATGCCAATTTACTTGCTCAGATAAATGTCACCACTGTGCTAAAAAAGGTACCTGTACCCCATAATGTGGGATGCCAGCTGTGACCATGAGTTCATTTAACTTATGATACTGAGCACAACCCAGGGTTACGGTATCAGTGGTAGAGACAGGTCATCATCAATAGTTATCAACAAATAAGGAGCTGGGAGGATTTCAAAGAGATAGAAACTTTAGCTAGACTTGAACATAAAATGAACAAACCAACCCATTGCCACTGAGTCGATTCTAACTCATGATGACCCCATGTGTTATAGAGTAGAACTGCTCCGTAGGTGTTTTTTTTTTTTTTTTTTTCGGGGCTGTAATTGTACAGAAGCAGATCACAAGGCCTTTCTTCCACTAGGGCAGCTGGGTGGGTTTGAACCACCAAGCTTTAGGTTAGTAATTGGGCGCAAACTGTCTGCACCACCCAGGGACCTTAGATAGAGTAGAACTTAACTAGAGGAGGAGAGAGGCATCCATGGAAGGGAGAACAACATGAACAAAGGCATGGAGGCAGAAAAGCGTGTGGCATGCAAGGTGATTCCAGTGGGGGAGAGGGCTGTACAGAAGGGTGTGCCTGGAAAAGAGATGGGAGCATATGGAGTCATGAGAGCCAAGCTCTAGAGCTCACACTTGCAAGTTATTGGAACTGGAAGTAAATGAGCCTAAATGTGTATCCTCCCACTGCCCTGTAGCAGATACGCTGCAGAAAACCCCTGCCCCCCGGGTCACACCGGGAGCCTGGAACGGACGGAAGGCAGCAGTCTTCATGCTGCACGCTTCAGCCATCCTGGAGCCAGGGACTTTTTAACCATCAGTACACGTGCGGGCCTTTTAAAATATACTCCTGCTTGGACCCTTTGGGGATTCTGGTTTAGGAAGCCAGCGGGGAGGCCTGGGCTTGAATTTTTCAAAAGCAGCTATGGTGAGTCTGCTCTGCAGCCCTGAGTGACTACCCTGCCCCAGAGTGGTTGCTCCCTGAGAGCACCCAGCCCTGGGCTGCCAGGAGCAGAAGCTTAGAGAATTGTGGTAGATGGGTGGGTGAGTGGGTGGGATACGGACCCGTGTGAGGCTAAAGGAAGGAGTGTTCCAGGACGTAGGCATTTGGAACCCCAAAACACATCACTTTCCCCCATGAAGTTTTCATTCTCTCTTGGTAGGAAAAATTTTAAAGTGCTTCCATTTTTCAGTAACATGGTTGCTTTGCACCAGCTCGAACTATATAATAAACAAAGAAAATGTGTGAACACATACTGGCTTTTCTCAAGTTAATACTACATTCCATTTCCAGCCAAGAGAAAGCATGTTCTTGTGGTGGAAAAAGACCAGGCGTGTCCGAGCCAGGACTCAGAGAGCTGGAAGAGCATTTAGCTGCTGGGGAAACCAAGGCCCAGGGGAGGGGTCACTTACAGAAGCTCACATGATAATTTGTGGTGACGGCCCAGAGCCCTGACTTCTGACTAAGAATTTTTTTTAAGCTGAGTGACTTGCCCAAGGTCACACAGTCAGTTAATGGCAATGGTCAGTTAATGGTATGAATGCAGGTCTGTCTGACTCCAGGGTGCGCACAAGGGCCTCTGCCTTGGAGGTGTTCCTGTTCTGAGCAAGATGAGACGCCCAGGCAGGTAGGACGGTCAACAGTAAGGGACAGTGAGTGCTGCATAGCAAGAGCCCTGTGCTTCTTCCACCCATGCACTGACGGATTTGCTTGTTTTAAAAAATAACACTTTATTGTGTTTAAGGTGAAAGTTTACACAGCAAATTAGGTTCCAGTTTAACAATTTCTACACAAATAATTCAGTAATATCGGTTACATTTTTCACAATGTGTCATCATTCTCATTCATTCCATCCTGGTTGTACCATTTCCAGTACTCTAGTTTCCCTGCCCTCTTACCTTCTCATCTTTGCTTTAGAGTAAGTTTTTGACATTTTGGTCTCCTGTAGATGATTTTTAAAAAGAGCTCATTACTCATGGGTAATATTCTTTATTTTATGAGCCAATCTCTTATATAGCTAAAAGCTGACTTCAAGGGATAATTTTGGTTTAAGGTTTAAAGAGTATTTCAGGGCAATAGTCTTGGGGATTTCTCTTGTCTCAACCAGTCCAGTAAGTCTGGACTTTTTAAGAATTTGAGTTGTGTTCCACATTTTTCTCCTGTTCTATCAGAATCCATCTGTTGCGGCCCTGATCAGAAAAGTTGGTAGCCACACACTGATTTGGCGTGTTGTCAGTATCCCCCAAGCTGTGAACCCTCTAGGGCAGGAACAGTGCCTCATTCATCTCTGTATCTGCAGCGCACAGGACCAAGTACCCAGAAGGCACCACGGAATGATTGCTGAATTCACGAATCCATTCACTGGACGAGCATTTATTGAGTATCTATTATGTGGCAGGCAGTTGACTAGGTGCTGAGAACCCAGAGTTGCACCTCAACAGAGTATTGGCTCTGATTTTATGGAGCTTATGGCCCCCTGGGGGAGAGGAGAGTGGTGGTTCGGTGGGAGAATTCTCACCATCCATGTGGGAGGCTGGGTTCAATTCCTGGCCAATGCGCTGCAAGTGTAGCCACCACCCGTCTGTCATTGAAACCTTGTGTGTTGCAATGATGCTGAACAGGTTTCAGCAGAGCTTCCCGACTAAGACAGGCTAGGAGGAAAGGCCTGGTGACCTACTTCTGAAAAATCAGCCAATGAAAACCCTGTGGATCACAACAGTCTGGTCTTATCATGCATGGAATTGTCACGAGTTGAGGACTGACTTGACAGCTAATAACAACATGGCCCAGTGGGAGATAAACAGGCAAGCAAATGAACACATACAGAATGACAACTTACAGTGAGTGCCGTGGAGAAAAAGGAACAGGGCATAGTGACAGATAGTGAGGGTGCTGATGAGTGGGGGTGGGTGGGAAAGCCTTTCTAAGAAAGCGACATAAGTTGAGATCTGAAGGAAGAGAAGGAGGAAGAGATGTAAAATGTTGGGGAAGAGTGTTCCAGGCAGAAGGAACAGCACGTGTGAAGACCCTGAGATGGGGAAGGGTTTCGTCAGCTTAAAGAGCTAAAAGGTCAGTGGGCACAGAGTGAGTGTGGTGTGAGATGAGGTCGTCGGGGAGGGGAGGCAGGGGCAAAGCATGCAGAGCCTCCCAGGCCATTGAAAGATTTTACACAAATTAATCACACAGCCCAATTCCCTTTTCAAGGGATCATTCTGGCCACTGGGTGGAAAATGGATGGGAGGAAAACAAGAACAGAAGCGAGGAGTCCAGTCATGTTACGGAGGAGTTCAGGCACAAGAAGAGAGTGCCCTGTACCTGTGCGGTGGGGATGTAGCTGTGTTCTACTTCGGGGAATATTCAGCTGGAGTTGATATGGACTGGCTGTGAGGGAGAGGGAATAATCAAGTAGAATCGAATAACTCAGTAGATGGAGCTGCCGTTCACTGATAAGCAGAAAACAGGAGAAGAAACTAGCTTGCAGGCTAAAATCTCAAGTTGTTATGTTAAGTTTGAAATGCTTGTGAGACATCCAAGTGGGGAGGCCAAATAGGTAGCCGAGTAAGAGAGTGTGGAGCTCAGAGGAGAGGTCTGAGAGGGGGAGCTAGATGTGGGAGCGTTCAGCTTGTCGGTGGTATATTAAAGCCCTGAGGATGGACGCAAGAAGCCTGAGAAACCCCAGAATTTAGAGGTTGAACAGAGAGAAAGAAACTGGGATGGAAGGGTAGGGAGCCGGTGAGAAGCAGGCAGAGCGTAAGGCCACAGAGAAGAGTATTTCAATAAGGAAAGAGTGATCCACTGTATCAACAACTGTGGACAGGTCATGCAGAGCCAGAACTGAAAGTGTCCTTTGGATTTAGAATTGTGGAGGTCACTGGTGGCCTTGACAGGTTCACCCACTCAGGGGCTCAAAAGATGCATGAAGAGGAGGCAACAACCAGAGTGGTTGAGCAGTTAGGGAAGGCTTCCTGAGGGAGGTGGCATTTCAGCAAAGCCTTGAAGGCTGAGTCCCGAGAGGCCTAAATGCTGCCTTTAAGAAGCCAGGCTGCCCTTGACAAAGCCTCCCTGTGAGGAGCATAAAGTACCATAACTGCTGGCTTGCCTGGGGAGCATTATCTCTACCACAGAAGAGGCAGAGGTTGGAGGAGCTGGACCAATTATCAGAAGCAGTGAGGCTAGGGAGTCTGGTGACCCTCCCGCAGGTGACTGAGCCCAATAACACACTAACATCCACCCCACCTCCAGGACACACAGGCTTGTTCACTTCCTTCCCAGCAGAGGTGTCCTGGGAAGTGAGGGTTTGAAACTACGACCTCAGAGTAAAGGGCTCTTAAACTTCACCTGGAGCACTCAGCTCATTACACATCTGGAAAAACTGAGGCCTAGGGAGAAGCAGAGTCTTGCCTAAGATCACCCAGCACATCAGTGCTATGGACCAAGGTGACTTCTCTACTGAATTTCTGTGGCTCTCACCCTACTAACTAGCCTGAATTCTTTAGCCTGGCATTCAGAGTCTTTCATAATTGGACAAGAGCCCACATTCCAACCTCATCTTCCACCATCTCTTCCTCAAGCTCCATGATCCAGCCCCCTGAATGTTTAGCATATACAAACATACAGTCTTATATAGTCCTTACAACAACCCTTTAAATTAGAGGTTATTATCCCCACATTACAGATGAGAAAACTGGGGCTCAGAGAAATTTGATAACTTGTCTAAGGTTACACAGCCACTAAGGTACACAACAGAGCCATGATTTCATCTCTTGAGTATCTGCGAAGTCATCTTTTCCCCATGCCATGCATCTACTCATGATAAAGAGCCCCGCTCTGGGAAGCAATTTCTGAACACTCTGGCTCTGAGCTACCTTGGAGGAATCTCTCCACTGTCCCTGGTTCTATGTATCGCAGTCGATTGTGTGCATGTCTGCCTTCACCCTTGGACTGTGAATGCCTCAGGGGAACCCGACAGATATATATTAGCTGGATAATACCATAACAGGAATAAAGCAACTCCCATTCTACAGTGGGGAGGAAACTGAGGGACAAAGAGGTGAACTCGTTTGCCCAAGGCCCCACAGTGACAGAGCCATGTCATACAACTGCAAATCACTTGCTTAGTCCACTGAAAACATCTACATCCATTGGATGGGACTGAAATGACTGATGCCTGTGATACAGCCTATTGCCCATAAAACCCCCCAAATCACACTACTCCCAGGGGCTACAGCTGCAGTCCAGTGCCCATAGCAACAGCAGGGCACCTAGAGAATCTATCCTTTATTCCCTTCCCACGCCAGAAGGGCTAGCCAAGTCCCCTTCCCCATGATGTACTCCCCTCACCTGGAGACCACCAGTGGAAGGATCAGCATCTTCAACATCCTCATCAAGAGCTCTCCAGGGAACTGGAAGTAGTTAATCTCCTGAAAACACAGCAAGAGCTGGGGTTATGGCAGGCAATGAAGACATCACAGCTGACTAATTCTTTACGCTCTTCAAAACGCTCTCATCCCCACTCTCCTGGCTCAGTGTGTAACACATAAGCAGCACAGTCAATGGAGAAAGCATTGGCTTTGCGGTCAGACGAACCTGGCTTCCAGTCCTGGCTCCTCTCACACTACCTGTGCGGCCTTAACCAAGTTACTTGACCTCTCTGAGCTGGTTTCTCATCTGTAATATCAGGGCAATAACTACCTGTGGTGCAGTGAATTATTTAATATGGCCCTTCAAGCCATAGTACAGTCAGATTGCTCCTTAGAGGCAAGGATGGCGATACTATGTCTCACATACTTTAGACATGTTTTCAGGAGGTATCAGTCCCTGGAGAAAGATATCATGCTTGGTAAAACGGAAGGTCAGCAAAAGAGAAGAAGACCCTCAACAAGATGAAGTAACACGGTGGCTGCAACAATGGGGTTAAACGTAACAAAGTTTGTGAGCATGGCGGAGGACTGGTCAGTGTTTCGTTCTGCTGTACACAGGGTCACTATGAGTCAGAACTGATGCGACGGCACCTAACAATAACAACAGCCTCCTGGCACTTGGTAGAGCTAGGTTTGCCAACCAACGGAGCTAGAGCTGACCACCTTTGGCCTGAGGCTTACTGGCAGAGGAGGGTGCCTCTGGGTATTCATTGGCAGAGCTGAAAGGGCTTTGTAACACTTGCCCAAGTGGGTCAGAGGCCACACCAAGGGGTTGAGGGTCAGAGAGAGACCTGCTTGTGGGCACGGCTGTTGAAGAGACCGTCCTGATCAAAGAACTGTATCCTGAGCATTCTTAAACTTGAATTGTAATCTGTTGTTGTTGCTAGGTGCCGCCGAGTTGGTTCAAACTCATAGTGACCCTATGTACAATACAACAAAACACTGCCAGGTCCTGCGCCATCCTCGCAATCATTGCTATGCTTCAGCCCATTGTTGCAGCCACTGTATCAATCCATCTCGTTGAGGGTTTTCCTCTCTTTTGCTGACCCTCGACTTTACCGAGCATGATGTCTTTCTCCAGGGATTTGTCCCTCCTGATAACATGTCCAAAGTACATGAGACAAAGTCTCGCCATTCTCGCTTCTAAGGAACATTCTGGCTGTACTTCCAAGACAGATTTGTTCCTGCTTCTGGCAGTCCATGGTATATTCAATATTCTTCACCAACACTGTAACTCAAATGCATCAATTCTTCTTTGATCTTCCTTATACATTGTCCGGCTTTCACATGCATATGAGGCGATTGAAAATACCATGGTTTGAGTCAGGCACACCTTAATCTTCAAAGTGACATCCTTGATTTTTAAGACTTTAAAGAGGTCTTTCACCGCAGATTTGCCCAATGCAATATATGTTATTTGATTTCTTGACTGCTGCTTCTATGAGTGTTGATTGTGGATCCAAGTAAAATGAAATCCTTGACAACTTCAATCTTTTCTCCATTTATCATGACGTTGCTTATTGTTCTAGTTGTGAGGATTTTTGTTTTCCTTATATTGAGGTGTAATCCATACTAAAGACTGTAGTCCTCTTCACTTCAGCAAGTAAGGTTGTATCATCTGCATATCTAAGGTTGTTAATGAGTCTTCCTCCAATCCTGATGCTGTGTTCTTCTTCACATAGTCCAGCTTCTCAGATTATTTGCTCAGGATACAGATTAAATAAGTATGGTAAAAGGATAAAACCCTGAAGCACACCTTTCTTGATTTTAACCACCCAATATCCCCTTGTTCTGTCTGAACAACTGCCTCTTGGTCTATGTACATGTTCCTCATGAGCACAAGTGAATGTTCTGGAATTTCCATTTTTTGCAATGTTATCCATAATTTGTTATGATTCACACAGTCGAATGCCTTTGCATAGTCAATAAAACACAGGTAAACATCTTTCTGTATTCTCTGCTTTTAGTCAAGATTCTTCTGACATCAGCAATGATATTCCTGGTTCGATGTCCTCTTTTGAATTCTGCTTGAATGTCTGGCGGTTTCCTGCTGATGTATTGCTGCAACTGCTTTTGAATTATATTTAGCAAAATTTTACTTGCATATGCTATTAATGATATTGTTCAATAATTTCTGCATTCCGTTGGATCACCTTTCTTTGGAATGGGCACAAATATGATATCTTCCAGTCAGTTGGCTGGGTAGCTGTCTTCCATATTTCTTGGCATAGACGAGTGAGCACCTCCAGTGCTGCAAGTGTTTGTTGAAACATCTCATTTGGTATTACATCAATTCCTAGAGCCTTGTTTTTTCCCAATGCCTTCAGTGGATCTTGGACTTCTTTCAATACCATCGGTTCTTGATCATATGCTACCTCCTGAAATGGTTCAACATCAACCAATTTTTTTTGGTATAGTGACTCTGTGTATTCCTTCCATCTTCTTTTGATGCTTCCTGCACCATTCAATATTTTGCCCATAATCAAAAAAAACCAAACCCAGTAACGCTGAGTTGATTCCGACTCATAGCGGCCCTATAGGACCGAGTAGAACTGACCCATAGAGTTTCCAAGGAACGCCTAGTGGATTTGAACTGCCAATCCTTTGGTTAGCAGCCGTAGCACTTAACCACTATGCCACCAGGGTTTCCATTTTGCCCTCAGAACCCTTCAAAATTGCAACTCGGGGCTTGAATTTTTTTTTCTTCAGTTCTTTCAGCTTGAGAAATGCTGAGCATGTTCTTCCCTTTTGGGTTTCTAACTCCAGGTCTTTGCACAGTTCGTTTTAATACTTTACTTTGTCTTCTCGAGCCACCCTTTGAAAACTTCTGTTCAGCTCTTTTACTTCATCATTTCTTCCATTTGCTTTTGCTATGCTCAAGAGCAAGTTTCAGAGTCTCTTCTGACATTGATTTTGGTCTTTTCTTTCTTTCCTGTCTTTTTAGTGAACTTTTGCTTTCTTCGTGTATGATATCCTTGATGTCATCCCACAACTCCTCTAGTCTTTGGTCTTTGGTCATTAGAGTTCAATAAATCAAATTTATTCTTGAGATGGTCTAAATTTAGGTGTGATATATTTAAGGGCTTACTTTGGCTCTCGTGGACTTGTTTTAATTTTCTTCAGTTCCAACTTGAACTTGCATATGAGCAATTGATGGTCTGTTCCACAGTCAGCTCTTGGACTTGTTCTGGCTGATGATATTGAGCTTTTCCATCATTTCTTTCCACAGATGTAGTCAATTTGATTCCTGCGTATTCCATCTGGTGAGGTTCATGTATATAGTCACCATTATGTTGTTAAAAAAAAAAAGGTATCTGCAATGAATAACTCATTGGTCTTGCAAAATTCTATTGTGCAATCTCCAGCATCATTTCTATCACCAATGCCGTATTTTCTATCATCCGCCTGTTTTGTTTCCAACTTTCACATTCCAATCACCAATAATTATCAATGATTAATTTCATACTGCATAAATCTTCAGTTTCTTCATCTTTGGCATTAGCGATTGGTGTGTAAATTTGAATAATAGTTGTAACATGTTACTTTCCTAATAAACCCCATAACTCTGGGTATTGTCTGTGAGTTCTGGGTGGCCATTGCAACAAATTATTGAACCCAGCAGAGTATTAGAGAGTGCCATGGGCAGGACATTTGGTGTCAGAATTGGTAAAAAGGTCGGAGAGAAGGAGGTATGTCTGATCTTCATCTCATAGGAATTAGCCTGGGGCTGTTGATCTCGATTCTCCTTTCCCTTTTCAAGTTAGACAAGGAGGTCAGATGCCCCTGCCACGCCATTTTTACACTACCCAATAGGATCATTGTTGTTGTGTGCCTTCAAGTTGATTCTGACTCATAGTGACCCTACAGGACAGAGTAAAACTGCCCCATAGGGCTTCTTAGGCTGTAATCTTTATGGGAGCCAATCGCCAGGTCTTTTCTCCCATGGAGTGGCTGATGGGTTTGAACTGCCAACCTTTTGGTTAGCAGCTAAGTGCTTAGCCATTGTACCACCAAGGCTCCTTATAGGATCATTGTTGTTAGGTGCCGTCAAGCCAGCTCTGGCTCATAGTGACCCTAAGTACAACAGAAGGAAACACTGCCCAGTCCTGTGCCATCCTCAAAATCGTTATTATGCTTGAGCCCATTGTTGCAGCCACTGTGTCAATCATTAGGAGGCTTAAATGAGAGAATGCACATAAAGCACTTAGCATAGTGCCTGGGTGAGAGTAAACGTTGAGCAATCATGATGAATAACAGCCTCCCACCCCCATTCACCTGCCTGTCATCCCTAGTATTAATAGCTATCTCATCTAGGAAATGGTAAGTGGCAAGAAGGCAGAACTGTGTATTGTCCACACACTCATTCTAATTTCCAGGTCTGATTTATGAGGAGATTGACTCATAAACAGACCGTGGCATTCTTGTGATTCAGCTTCTCCAACTGTATCGGGTCCACTTTCTCCCTACACACTTTGCTTTTACAGGCTGCTGTCTTTTTTTATCAACCATCAACCAGGACGGAGACCCTGGTGGTGTAGTGGTTAAGAGCTACGGCTGCTAACCAAAAGGTCAGCAGTTAAATCCACAAGGCGCTCCTTGGAGCGTATGGGGCAGTTCTACTCTGTCCTATAGGGTCTCTATGAGTTGGAATCGACCGGACAGCAATGGGTTTGTTTTTTTGGTTTTATCAACCAGGACAGGATTACCCAATAAACAAGACTTACTTGTGCGTATTTACTAATCTGTAGTGAACAAATTTTTTTTTTTTTTTTAGTGAACAGTCCCACCTGTTTTTCACCACATCAAAGATGGGTCTCAGTGGGCATCAACCACTCCCAGTGGGTCTCACATTGCAAGCAATGAAAAAGAGAGAATCTGATTGGATTAGTGAGACATCACTCAGTGTGAAGAGCTCCTATTGGCCAGAGTTCTCTTGTCAGGTGGTCTCATAGGCTGCTGGTCCAGCCTATCCATGGAGCCTTTGATCAGAGCCCAAGTCCTAATAGGGTCACATAATCCGAGTCTCTCAACTGAAGCAAGATGGGATTGCTGGAAAAAAAAAAAACAAAAAACAAACTCGTTGCCTTGGAGTCATTCCGACTCATAGCGACCCTATAGGACGGAGTAGAAATGCCCCACATGGTTTCCAAAAAACGCCTGGTGGATTTGAAATGTCAACCTTTTGGTTAGCAGGGGACGCTCTTAACCACTAAGCCACCAGGGTTTCTGGGATTGCTAAAGCCAGTTAAATTTGAATTTCGGGGAAACAAGGAATAATTTGTTCTTTACTTATACTAGTTTATTTTACTTTGTTTTGCTAAATTTGGCACTTCAGCTGCTTTCCTCAGAGGATAAGGCTGTGGGTGAGGCAAGCACATGGATGCTCAAACTCCATCCAAGTAAACGTTTTGTACTTGCCTTTTTTTCTTCTTCTTTTTTAAGCCAAACATTACATTTGATTAGTGATCCGATGCTTTGAAAAGCCCCAAATCATTGAATCTGGATAGGAGAAGGGGTTTTGAAGACCTTGTATTCTAGCCCACCATCTTTATAGATGAGGTAGCTGAGCTGGGAAAGGGAGGTGCTGTGCCCACACAGCAAGTTGGCAGTAGTGCAGGACCAGAAATCATGCCACATAGTCCCATTCTAGTACAGTTTCCAACACACGAGAAATGAACATTTTTTTTATATCCCTCATGGTTTTATGTTTTTAATTAATTTTAATGCATGCATATGTTCTTTAAGTTATAAAATGCTATAATGTGAAGGAAGGCATTGCCTCACCCCTCTCTATCCCCAACCCCCAGCTTCCCAGCAGCAAACACTCTCAACTCCTCTAGCTGTTTCCCCTAGTATCATTATTTCTAAATGATGTTTATAATGCTGTTTCCTGATTTACCGTTTTGACCTCTATTAAATTCCCTGCCATGATAGGTGTTATGGATTAAATTGTGTCCCCCCAAAATGTGTGTTAACTTGGCTAGACCATGATTCCCAGTATTGTGTGATTGTCCACTACTTGTCATCTGATGTGATTTTCCTGTGTCTTGTAAATTCTACCAGTATGATGTTAGTGGAGCCCTGGTGGTGTAGTGGTTAAGAGCTCAGCTGCTAACCAAAAAGGTCAGCAGTTGGAACCCACCAGCCACTCCTTGGAAATCCTATGGGGCAGTTCTACTCTCTCCTATATGGTTGCTATGAGTCAGAATCAACTTGATGGCAAAGAGTTTGGTTTGTGTTTGTGTTATGATGTTAATGAGGCAGGATTAGAAGCAGTTATGTTAATGAGACAGGACTCAATCTATTAGATTTTGTTGTGTGTTGAGTCAATCTCTTTTGAGATATAAAAAAGAGAAGTGAGCAGAGAGACAGGGGGACCTCATACAACCAAGAAAGTAGTGCCAGGAGCAGAGTGCGCTCATTGGGCCCAGGGTCTCTGTGATGAGGAGCTCCTAGACCAGGGGAAGATTGATGACATGGACATTCCTCCAGAGCCAACAGAGAGAGAAAGTCTTCTCCTAGGGCTGGCACCCTGAATTTGGACTTCTAGCCTCCTAAACTGTGAGAGAATAAATTTCTATTTGTTAAAGCCATCCACTTGTGGTATTTCTGTTAGAGCATCACTAGATACCTAAGACAATAATTCCTCCTCCCATTTCCCAGTTATAGTTATGTCAATTTTTAGTTAAATCAGCCTTCAAAGTTTATACCATTTTGTTTCTCCAGTTTTGTTCACAGCTGAGCTAAGTGGTGTACTACAACCATGACTCCTTTCTTGTATAAACCTTCATTTTTTTTCCTGAAGTTAATAATTGCCTGGTTTTTTATATGTCTTGTTTTCTATGAACCACTCATTAATTTCTTTCAAATGCTTTAACATCTCTATCAAAATATCTATCAATAGTATTTTCCATGTACTCAAGTACATCGGTTCATTTTCATCACTGCTGGGACCTCACTCCAAGAACTCTCCATCTCCTGTCCTTTGGACAGGTCGCTCTCTAGGCCCAGTGGTTGTCATGGGTCTTTTCTTCACTGTCATCCTTGTTTTGCTGGAACATCTCCTTTGGTGGCTTCATGAGTAAAGGTTGGTGGGAGAGAAATTTTTCTGAGTCTTTACATGAGTAAAAATACCTTATTCTACTTTACCTCTGATTAATAGTCTGGTCATATGTAAGATTCTTAGCTGACAATCATTTCTCCAGAGTTTGAAAGCATTCCTCCAGTGTTGCTTAAGATGTTTGAAGCCATTCTTATTTCCATAAGACCCATTTTATTACCTCAGAAACATTTAAGAATCATTTGTTTAGCTTCAGTTTTCTGGTTCCTCGGGGCAGGTAGGGAAATGGAGATGCGTGGATGAGGAATCCCCTGACAACATGAACTGGAAGGGACCTAGGGGTCTAACTGCTTCAGTTACAAAATTCCAACCAGTGTTCCCGATTTCAATCCCTTGCCTCACCCCCTGCCTCCTACAATGCCTTGCACCCGAGCCCAGAGCCCTTCTGGAATTCTCTGAGACAAACCAACTTGGCATCTGCCTCTACATATCCAAGCTTTTAGTTTCCCCTACTCTACTAAATCAGATCCTTCAACTCCACCCACCTCCCATCTTGCCTAAATTTGTCATAGTATCTCAACGTCTATTTTCTCCTTTTTTATTCTCTTTGTTCTTGGGGGCTTGTATGTTTGAAACATTCCTTTATTCTAGTTTTAGTAGAACTCCAGGAGGGAAAGGAAAATGGATCCAATTGCAGTCCACCGTGGTTTAACCGGAAGTCTTAAAATGGTCTGTATTTTTAAATGAGATACTCATAACCCAAATAAAATCTTGTGATTTTATAAGTTCTTTTAAAAAATAGGACATTTGATCATTTCCAAAATTGATGATGATTTTTGCCTGTTGCATAAGTTTACAAAATGAGAAGGGTTTGGTTTCTGAGTCACATGCAAAGAGATCAAACAGAGAAATCCTGCATTTCAAAGTAAGTCACTGAGAAAGCCAATTCTTGCCAAATAATTGTTCTAGGACTCCATATCCTTCCTTCAGTGTATCTGGCAGGTTAACCCAGACTGGAATACATTTGCATTTCCAGACAGATGGAGAAGGCAGCTTTGGCAAAGGAGGTCCCAGATGAGTTTGGCTTTTAATAATAGGCATTCCAATTTGTTTTCACAAAATAATCTCCCTGTAGGCAATATATTTTTGTCACTGAGGAAGATTAAAAAGATCAGATTCTTTGGGTCATTGCCAATTTAATTCAACAAATAGTTGAGGGTTCTTTCTGTGTCTAGTGCTGACCTTGGCTCACATGTTCATTCAAGAAAGCCCATATGATGTTCAGAAAGTTGGAATCTGGTGGGAGAAATAGATGCCTCCATAAACAGCTCTGAAGCAAGGCAGCCAGTAGCTATGTTACAAAGGGGAATGAGCATGGGAGGAGAGTATTATTTCAAGTGCGGGCAGGTCTGGAATTATATAAGATATGGAATATGAGATGGTTCTTGATGTAGATAGGACATCAACAGATAAATAAGGGAGGGAGGGTTGAAGTAACATTCACTGAACACCTACCAAGTCCTAGGCACTGATGAATCCTTTACAAGCTTTGTTTGACCCTCACAATAACTTTTGTAGATACTTCCATCCTCTCCATTTTACAGATAAGGAAAATGAGGCCCAGAGAGGAGCTATGGTTTTGCCCAGGGCCACACAGCCATTTACCAGCAGAGTCAAAGTTCCTCCAAAGTCCATTTAAAAAAAAAAAAAAATCTGTTGCTGTAGCTGTTGAGTCAATTCCAACTCATGATGACCCCATGTGTAACAGAATAGAACTGTTCCATAGGGTTTTCTTTACCAAAGCAGGTCGTCAGGCTTGCTTCTGTGGTGCTGCTGGATGGGTTCAAACCGCCAACCTTTCGGTCAGTAGTTGAGTGCAAACGCTCTTTTCCACCGAGGGACCTCCAGAGTCCATTCTTTCCTCTCTAAATAACTGCAAGCGGTTTAACAGTGTAGTAATTGTGGTAATAGTGGGCTCAATTCCCAGGGAGGGGTATTTTCCTTTTAATAGAAGACCAACTCAGTGCCTTAAGCCCTGTTGTAGAGATAGTGTTGGACATCAATGGGCTACAGGAAGAGGAGTTTTCTGAAATAGGGAATTTTCCAGGGGCACATCTGAGTGTTCCTACCTCTCCCTTGGGGAGCGAGGCTGGCAGGGAGAGAGATCCTTCCCTGGGCGAGCCACCTTCATCCTTATAGTTACCCAAACCAGAAATCTGAGGACATACCTTGCCTCCTGCCTCCCAACCGCCCATCCAATCTGCCACTCCATCCTGAAGGCTCTTCTTTGGGAAGAGTTCTCACATCTGTCCCTTTCATTCCCACCATCATACCTCACCCCTGAAGCTGCCTCCTCACTCAGCCTCCTCCCTCGCCCACACCCCATTTTCCACTCAGCACCAGAGGGGCCTTCCCAAAGCTCAGATCTGACTATATCATCCCCCTGCTCAAAGGCTTCTGATGGTTGTCCCAAGTCCAAATTTGGTGATGGGACCTAGAGATCTGCTGGACCCTGTGCCCCAGCCCCTGCCTCACACGAGTGGCTGGCTCCACACACCCGAGTCACATGTGCCCTGTGTCTTTGCTCCTGCTGTTACCTCTCCTAGAATGCCCTTCCTTCTGTGTCTTCCTGGGTATCTATTCCTAGAAGCTTCCTTTGGGAAGCCTTCCCTCCACCACAGTTCTCAGTGTGGCGGTTATTGTAATGTGGCACCCTTGCCTTTCACCTGGGCATGACTCAGGCTTGTAACCACTGCTCCAACCATTTTAGTGGGGTCTCACTCTAGTCCTGCATGGTTTTTATCACACCCATGTTACTGAGGAGAAAGCTGAGACCCAGAGAGGCAAAGTGACTTGCCCAGTGTCACATTGCCAGGGAACTGTGGCGCTGGAATGTGACCCTAGATACCTCAGGCAGGCACACCCCTCCCAGACGGGGATCCTGTAATGTCCCCAATGGCTGACCTGTGGCGAGAGGCGCCGAGTTCTCAAGAAAAAGCCGAGGAGGCAGCCTACGATGACAGACAGCACAGACAGGATGAGCAGTCCATTCCGCCTGCACACGTCCCTCCCTCGCGCCAGGATGGCACCTGGCAACATGGTGAGCCCAGCCTGCTGGCACGGGGCACAGCACCATTCCATGTGCGTGAGGCCAGCCGGGCACATGGGCCCAGCCGGGGACTCTGTCTGCTCAGCAGGCAGGTGGTCAGGGTCGTTAGGGACCAGTTGCCCACCCCACGGCCATGGCCTGTATGGCCACTCCAGAGGGAAGCCACAATCCTATTACCAGCTGCATCATGAGGAGCCTGGAGGAGATTAAAGCCTGGGAAATTAGAGCAGGCCACGTGGTTGGGGGTTCAGACTTCAAAGCCAGGGGAGGGGATCAGGTAGTGGTGGGAGGAGCAGGAGAGTCATCTGGTTGGTTGGTTTGATTTTTACCTCCGCTTCATTCCAGAAAGCATTGAAGGTGATAAAATCCTAGTAACTGATAACATTAATTAAGTATTTACTGTGCACTGGGTGCCTTTCTAGAAGAAAATTACTTGTATTAGCACATTTAGTCCTAATACCAACCCCAAGAAATATCACCGTTTTACAGATGAGGAAACTGAGGCACAGAGAAGTTGAGTAAGGAGCATGCACTGTGTGCCAGGCCTATTCTAGCTGCTTTACCTATGCTAATCATAGGGACTAATACCACCTGGATTCCCACCTTTATTTTACTAAAAGGGAGACTGAGACCGCAGGGGCCGGAATCCCTTGGCCGTGGTCACAGAACTAGGAAGTAAAAAAAAAAAAACAGAGTGAAATTCAGGCCTATGTTGTTTTGGTTTCTACCACAGGAGCAGATGTATGGGTTCAAGCACATTTGGCGTATCATGGGGAATGTAGGATTTGAGTTCAGTGAACCTGCGTTCAAATTTGGGCTCTGCCACTCACATGAAATAGGTATAATGAGATTTACCTTTCAGGGCTGTTTTTAGGCCTAAAGCCCTTGGCAGCCTGTAGGTCCTTGGGGCCTATTATTTTTAAAGATGACAGGACCCAAGAGACCGGCACTCATGTCACAGCTCTGCTACTCACTACCTGTCTGACCTTGAACAAGCCATTGAATCTCACTGTGCCTCAGTTTCCCCATCCGTAAAACAGAGAATAATAGCATCTACTTCATTAGGGCTGGAGCAGAATCCCACACAGGGAATATTTGTGAAAGCAGTGTTGGACTGTAATGTGCTGAGCAGGGGAAGGGCTGTTAGGATCATCACCACACTTAGCTTTTTTGGCAAAAGGTTTTTCTGTTTGCTATTTCTTGTGGCCTGGCCTGCCCTTTAAAGCCAGAGGGAATTAATCCTCGTGTATTTCACCAGGAATCCGTAATCCCATTAGGGGCAGTCAGGCGGCAGCAGGGAACGCAGCTGGGGTAGTGGTGAGATGTAATGGGGGTGGGGCGTGCACCGGGGCTGCTCCTCCTGACGCCCATGGGGAGGGGTGGGGAGGATAGTGGGGACAGAGCGAGGAAGCCACGAGGGGGTGGTTAGGGAGGGGAACTGGGGTACAGTCCCCAAACTCATGGACAGCTCCCTACTGGGAAGATACACTTAGATTCTGGGCCCCACTTAAGCAGCTCTGAGACCTTGGCAAGTCCCTCCTGTCTCTGGCCTCGGTCTTGCCCTATATAAGATGAAAGAAATGGGGTAGTGCTTTCTAAGGACCCTTCAGTTTAACAAACCAGCCTTCCAAAGCCCCTCCTCTTTGCCAGGCTGAGCAGCTCTTGGGGAAAGGGGCAAACACAAGTCTGATTTCTGCCCCCAGTTCTGACACCTAAAATCAAGAGTTTCCTGATATACTTTCAACTCCAACAGTTGTCTCATTTTCCAGTTAACCAGGTCGTTCAGTTACTATCTGAAGAGAAAACAGAGTAGATATTTAGATGTTGCATTTTGAACAAGGTCCAGGCCTGGCCTTTGGCTGTGCCAGGAAGTAGGTGAGTCTTACTTTCTACTCCAGCTCTGAGACTCTGATTCCCAGGGTGCCCCTCCCAACTGCCTGTTCCATTCTCCCCACACCACCCCACCACTGCCTGCCTCTCCCTTTCTTTCACTGCTCCCACTGTCTGCAACAGAGGAATCACTTCACTCATTCAAGCACACGTTCTGGGAGCACCCATCCCATGCCAACTCTCCTGGGTACCTTGAAAGACCCAGCAGTGACTCAGACACAGTGCCTGCTCTCAGGGAGCTTATGAGAGAATTGAGGGGATCCAGAAAGGACTGCAGTTCCTGGGTGGTGTAAATGATTAACACTCTTGGCTGTTAACTGAAAGGTTGGAGGTTCAAGTCCACCCAGAGGCACTTCAGAAGAAATGTCTGGTGACCTACTTTCAAAAAATGAGCCATTAAAAACCTTATGGTCCACGGTTCTATTCTGACACACATGGGGTCACCATTAGTCTGAATCAACTCGACTGCAACTGGTTGGTTAAGAAAAGACAAATTCACCCTAAGGTGTAACTGACTGATAATGAGCTTAATAAGGATATTTGCAAATCAAATCAAAAGTCTCGGAGATCAGAGCCCTTTAATTTTTCCTCATAGAATGTTACTGTATTATATGCAAATTTTTCCATAATTAAAAACAAGTTTGGGAAATGCTAGGTGAAACAATGTTAAACAGGTTCTTTGCTCCAGGACTTCTCAAAGTCAGAGCGTGAGTTCAAATCCTAGCTCTACCACTTACTAGCTGTGTGACCTCGGGAAAGTTTCTTAACCTCTCTGAGCCCATTTTCTTATCTGTGAAATGGAGATAGTATAACAGAACCAAAGGAGCCCTGGAGGCACAGTGGTTAAGTGCTTGGCTGCTAACTGAAAGGTCGGGGGTTCAAATCCACCAGCTACTCTGTGGGAGAAAGATGTGGCAGTCTGCTTCTGTAAATATTGCAACCTTGGAAAAGTTATGGGGCAGTTCTACTCTGTCCTATAGAGTTGCTATGAGTCAGAATCAACTCAACTAAATGGCAATGTGTATAGCAATACCTGGCTCAGGGGATTGTGATGTGAGTCAAATATGGCGATGCATGCAGAGTGCCTAGAGCACAGGCTGGCCCCTTGCGGACACTCACAGACAGTTACTGTTAGTTTTAGCAGAGCCTTTACAACAGTAACATGTAATGGGAACAGTCTTTAAGTGGAGCTTACAGAATCCCATCCCTCTTTTGAGGAGAGAATTCCATGGGTCTGCTGTATGGGGAGGAGCCCCGGTGGTGCAGTTAATTGCTCAGCTACTAGCCAAAAGGTTGGCGTTTGAACTCACCAGCAACTCTACAGGAGAAAGATGTGGCGGTTTGCTTTCATAAAGATTTACAGCCTTGGAAACCCTATGGAGCAGTTCTACTCTGTCCTCTAGGGTCGCTATGAGTCAGAATTGACTTGAAGGCAGTAGGGGTGGGTGGGTGTATAGGGAATATACTTCGGAAAAATCCAGCCTCCAAGGTCACATCCCTGCTGCTTAAGGATCTAAGGCCCTCTGGGGACTTGTCTTTGCTCACCTATCACACCCCCTCCTTCCGGCATACCTCGAGCTTCCTTCTACCACACCAAACAAGTTCGAGTTCCTCAGCTAGGCATCCTCTCTGAGGCCTCCACATCATTCACCTATGCCCATGCTGTTTCCTCTGCCTAGAACATCCTTCTCTGTCACTAAAGTCACAGGTCATATGCCCCATCCTCCTTGAAGCCTTCTCTGACCACTCCAGATACAACACCCCCTCCCCTTTTCCTCTCCTTAACTCAGGCCCTTCCACAGACACCATCCGGGATTAAACCCAGTTCCCTTTCAAGTGAAGCGTAACTCTTCACCCAAGGCTCTGACAAGGAAATAATCTGTAATGATAAAATTAAGCCCCTGCTTGTTATCACTTTGCTTGAAAACATCTCAATAGGTCATCCTCAAAGTTGAAGGGTAGCTTTGGGGGCCTAGGAAGTACCCTAAGGAACAAGGAGGTGTCTCCCAGGGCAGTTGAAACTGATGTACATCAGGGAGCCTGCAAGATGCTTCTTGGGAGACTCAAGCTGCACTGATTAAGATGCTATGGGCAGAGAAGATAAACAGTGCTTTAAAACATGAGCCCCAAATCACAATTCATGCATGCAGCTGCGCCACTCTCAGAAGCTGGCTTTCAGTCAAGCTGTTTCTCATAGGGGCAGCTCTGTGCAGCGTGCCAGGGTGGAGAACAGCAGGGACTGACTTGTTTACTAATGAGAGTGATTTTTCTGAGCCAGCGGAGGGGCCTGCCTCGGCCTGGGGAGTGGGTGTAGGAAGGCTTCCAGGAGGGAGGGTCATTTAGTCGAAGACCTGAGAAAGGCAGAAGTTAGCTCAGGGAAGGAAGGACTGGTCAAGGCAGAATCGAGAGAAGGAGAGCCTTTTCTGAAAGAGCTGACCAAGCCGGAGGTGTGAGAGAAGAGCACTCTGGGAACCAGCAACAGATCAGTGGGCTGGAGGGCAGCTGGGGTCTCGTCCCTTCCACCATGTGTCAAAACAAGTTTAGGTTGTGCTGTCTGAGCTCCCAGCTGGGTTTATAGTGACAACAGCTCTGGGCCTGCTGGCTGCTTTCCACAGACATACCAGAGGCGCCTTCTTCTCCTTCCTGACACGTCTCCCAGGCTCACTGCAGGATGGGCCCTTCCGGGGAGGCTTTCTGTGGACAGCTAATCCAGTCAGGTGTGAATTCCTATGAGACTTAGTCACAGACAGATTGTCCTAGCCTCCACTGAGACCTGGTCCTTTCCCATATTTGCCTGAGAGGATGGAGAAAAGGGATTCTGGTGTGCCAGGCTCACACATGTCACCTTCCTTCTTCTTCTTCCAGCCCCTCCTTTCTAGATTTGTCATTTATAGAAATTGAGACTGAGAACCCATGAAATCACTTAGCTACTATTTGTTGAGCACCTACTAGGTGCCAGGCTGTCTAGGTACTCTAGTGGTTCCTCCTAGGTTCACTAGAGGGAGCCAGTGAGTGATTCAGCCCCTCCATAAGCACTCACTGAATCAGCCAAGTGTGGGGGTTAAGGGCACAGATTCTAGATCTGCCCTGCCCAATAGAGTAACACCAGCTGTATGTGGCTACTTCAACTAATTACCATTAAATAAAATTTCAGATTCATTTCCTCAGTCACTCTAAACAATTTCAAGTGCTCAGTAGTCACATGTGACTGCCGTATTGGACAACAAAGTTACAGGACAGTTCAATGATGACAGAAAGTTCTACGGAACTTTCTAGAATCTCACAGAGCTGGGTTCAAATCCCAGCTCCTTCCATTGGAAGCTGTGTGACCTTGCCCAAGTTAGTGAACCTCTCTGACCTTCTTTTCTCCATCTGTAAAAGCCCATGTTCTTTACATGTAATTATACTTTCTTTCACTTGAATAGCTGGAGCAAAGTATAAGGGTAGGATCCCCAGCAAGTTCAAATTAAAAAAAAACCCAGTGTCGTCGAGTCGATTCCAGCTCATAGCGACCCTATAGGACAGAGCAGAACTGTCCCATGGAGTTTCCAAGGAGTGCCTGGTGGATTCGAACCTTCCCACCCTTTGGTTAGCAGCCATAGCACTTAACCACTACGCCACCAGGGTCTCCAAGCTCAAATTAAGTTTCTAAATTAGTTAGGATTCTTGTTAGCAAATGATAGGAAATTAAATCAAGCCGGCTTAGGTAAAAAGGGAACTTATAAACAAGGCTAACTACATAATAAGACTATAAGCCATGACTCAGATTCGAACTGAGATTGCTGTAGCCACAACACAGAGCACTAACCACCATACAACCATGGCACGCCACCTGCCGGGCAGTATATTGACAGGGAACTGCCAGAAATTCAGGCTGGATTCAGAATCATTGCTGACATCAGATGGATCCTGGCTGAAAGCAGAGAATACCGGAAAGATGTTTACCTGTGTTTTATGGACTATGCAAAGGCACTCATCTGTGTGGATCATAACAAATTATGGATAACATTGCAAAGAATGGGAATTTCAGAACACTTAATTGTGCAGTTGTTCAGACAGAAAAAGGGGATACTGAGTGGTTTAAAGTCAGGAAAAGTGTGCATCAGGGTTGTATCCTTTCACCATGCCTATTCAATCTGTATGCTGAGCAAAAAATCCAAGAATCTGGACTATATGAAGAAGAATGCAGCATCAGGATTGGGGGAAGACTCATTAATAACCTAGAGTATACAGACAATACAACCTTGCTTGCTGAAAGTGAAAAGGACTTGAAGCATTTACTGATGAAGATCACAGCCTTCAGTATGGATTACACCTCAACATAATGAAAACAAAAATCCTCACAACTGGACCAATAAGCAACATCATAATAAATGGAGAAAAGATTGAAGTTGTCAAGGATTTCATTTTACTTGGATCCACAATCAATACCCATGCAAGCAGCAGTCAAGAAATCAAAAGATACGTTGCATTGGGCAAATCTACTGCAAAGGACCACTTTGAAGTGTTGAAGAGCAAAGACGTCACCTTGTGGACTAAGGTGCGCCTGACCCAAACTATGGTATTTTCAATCACATCATATGCATGTGAAAGCTGGACAATGAATAATGAAGAGCGAAGAAGAGTTGATGCCTTTGAATTGTGGTGTTGGCAAAGAATATTGAATATCCCGCCGACTGCCAAAAAAACTAACAAATCTGTCTTGGAAGAGGTGCAACCAGAATGCTCCTTGGAAGCAATGATGGAGAGACTGCATCTTAAATACTTTGGACATGTTGTCAGGAGGGATCAGTCCCTGGAGAAGGACATCATGCTTGATAAAGTACAGGGTCAGCGGAAAAGATGAGGACCCTCAGTGAGGTGGATTGACATAGTGGCTGCAACAAGGAGCTCAAGCATTACAATGATTGTAAGGATGGCTCAGGACTGGGCAGTGTTTCGTTCTGTTATGTATAGGGTCGCTATGAGTCAGAACCAACTCAACGGCACCTAACTATAGCAACAGTCCATAGTTTGTGGGGCCCAGTGCCAAATGAACATGTGGAGCCCCTAATTCAAAAAGCAGGAAAAAGGTGCCATTAAAGGTAATAAACTGTAAAGCTTTTTCTTTTCTTTAACAGTCTCTGCCTTGTCTTGTAAAGGTGTTTTTTAAATATGCTATTTAATATCATTCTTCAGTAAAGAGAAATAAAAATTTAAATTATTAGTTTGAATTTTACTGTTCATTTTAAAATAAAAAAAATTTTTTTTAATATTGTGCAATACCAGTTTTAAATGCAAACATAAGAGCGTTTAAAACATGCTGCTGTCTAGTCGATTCTAACTCATAGTGACCCTATAGAACAAAGCAGAACTACTCCATAGGGTTTCCAAGGAATGGCTGGTGGACACAATCTGCTGACATTTTGTTTAGTAGTCAAGCTCTTAACCACTGTGCCATCAGAGCTATGGTGAGGTACGGCTGCTAACCAAAGGGCAGGCAATTTGAATCCACAGGCTGCTCTTTTGAAACCCAGTAGGGCAGTTCTACCCTGTCCCATAGGGTCGCTATGAGTCGGAATCGACTCAGTGGCAACAGGTTTTCCATAAGAGCACTTAACTTGTATTCAAAATCCCCAAAATTACACAATTTGTATTCCATAGCTCATCCATGCATATGCATTTTGCTCTTACCAGAACAATGGAAAATACTGCACAAAACTAACTCGACTGTTTTTGATTTCTTGCTACATATACATTCTACCAGCACTCTCTGCCTTCAGCTTACTAATGAGTAAAGGAGGACTGAAAGAAAAAGCAGCTATGGTTGCCCTCTATTTTCCTCTCCTTCTACATCATCGTTTTCAGTATAAGTGGTTGGCTAATACAGGAAAGTAACATGAGTAAGAAAAGATATGATAGGGTTCCTTGGTCGTTTGTGTTCTTAGAACGCCATTGTCTTCTTTCTGTGTTTTAAACAAGTTCTAATTTAGGAAAGCATAGCTTCTGGGCTGTCAGTGCCCCTGCTTACTCAGTTGTAGGCATAGCATACCTACCTTGTACTTGGTTTGAGTCTCGCTGAATTCCCACACACCATGGGCCCATTGGAATTCCGTACTCATGGGGCACCACACACACTGGCGGCAAGGAACAGTTGTTGCTGTTGAGTCATGTCTGACTCATAGTGACCCCATGTACAACAGAAGGAAACGTTGCTGGGTCCTGCACCATCTTCAGAATGGTTGGTATGCTCAAGTCCATTGTTGTGACCCTTGCGTATTTCGAGTTCTTTCCAGCCTAGGGGGCTCATCTTCTAATGCTAGACTGGCCAATGTTCTGTTGTTATCCATAAGGTTTTCACTGGCTAATTGTTGGATGTAGATCACCAAACCTTTCTTCCTAGTGTGTCTTAGTAGCTCTGCCGAAACCTGTCTACCATGAGTGACTTTGCTGGTATTTGAAATACCAGTGGCATAGTTTTCATAGTGCAACACATTAACAGACGAATGGTGGAAGGAACAGTGGTGGACGTGTATATTACCTGTACTTCCATTGCCCTAGCAGACTTTGCTTAGAAAGCACAAGTTCAAAGATAAAGTTATTAACAATGCTGAGATTGCGACAGCAGAGCGTTAAACCAAGCATGAGGCACCTTCAGACAGTGGGCTCCGTTCAGTTGCACAGGTCACACACCCACAAAGTCAGCCCCGTTTATAAGACTGGTGGGTGAGGCTTTCATAGAACACAACGGCAAGAGTAGAGCTGAGCTGCAAAGCCCATCTAAACTATGTGCTCGGTTGTCAACAGAATTCCCTTTCTCAAAACGGCTCTCCATTCTGTGTGTCCAATTCATTTCTTCATTTTTTGTTCAACACATATTTACTGAGAGGTGGTATAGGGTAAAGAAGCCAAGGTGGTGCATTGGTTAAGTACTCAGCTGTTAACCAAAAGGTTGGCAGTTTGAACCCACCCAGAGGCTCTGCAGGAGAAAGACCTGGCAATCTGCTTCTGTAAAGATCACAGCCAAGAAAACACTATGGGACAGTTCTTCCTTTCTTACTGAGAGCCACTGGGTGGGTTCAAGCTGCCCATCTCTAGGTTAGCAGCCAATGGCAAACTGCTTGTGCCACCCAGGTTTCTTACGGATTTTAAGGCTATGTTATTAAGTTTGTACAAATTTTCCTTGTGATTTGATCATTTTATCATTATGCGATGACTGTATTTACCCGTAGCAATTTTTTTTTTTTTTTGCCTTAAAGTCTATTTTGTCTGATATTGGTATCTTTCAGGGAGAAAGCCCAGGGACCATATACTTGAAAGATTGATCTTGAGAGGTGATAAAAACTTCCTAAAGCATAATTCGCTGCTTTGTACAGCACCTTCCCCCACCTCCTCCCAGCCAGGATCACCCTTTACATTACTCTAAGTACATCCTGGGTTCCATCCCCCGAGCTTCTCATTTAGTAGGTCTAGAGTGGAGCCCCAAAATTTGCATTTCCATCAAGTTCTCTGGGGTGCTAATGCTGCCAGTCAGGGGATCACAATTTGAGACCCACTGGGCCAGAGAATGGGACAGACAGGGTCAGAAGTTAGAGCAGGTCTTCTTAGGGCATATATATGTATATTTTTTATCATTTTGATTTTTTAGTGATGTGAATATATTACCTACTGAAAAATAAATTTTAATTTTAAAGGACATTATTTTTAAAAATAAACACATGCTCAATATTATAGCCTTCTCTTCAATCACTCTCTACCCCTTTAACCTGTTTTATTTATTGGGAATCACAGAGATGTGGCTTCCAACTCCACTGGTCATTCACAGTTCTGTGACTGTCGGCATCTCTGGGCCTCAGTTTCCTCATCTGTAGAATGGGGATGCTAATGCCTCTCTCTTGGGGTTGCTAGGGGAATTGAATAGTAAAATTTGTGTAGCACATACCAAAAAAAAAAAAAACCAAACCCACTGCCATCGAGTCAATTCCAACTCATAGCTGTTCTATAGGACAGGGTATAACCGCCCCATAGAGTTTCCAAGGCTGTAAATCTTTGCAGAAGCAGACTGCCACATCTTTCTCCCTCGGAGCAGCTGGCAGATTCAAACCACCAACCTTTTGGTTAGCAGCCAAGCGCTTTAACCACTGTGCCACCAAGGCTCCTGTACAACACATAGCACCCAATAGATGTTAGTTACTTCTTGACTTTTCTGTTTAGTTATTGCATCAGCTCTTTCATGGATTTTCCCCCTTGGTTTATTAAATAATAGTTGTAAAAGTTTATAGCAGGTCATAAACAGTAGTTGTAAGCTCCAAGATTTAAAGCCAGAGATCATACACAAAAAATCTGGATTTGGGACTTCATTGGAAACATCTGCATGACCACAAGTGGCTGGAGCTAAGTGCCGGCTGCTCTCTCCTGCCCACAGTCCCCTGATCCCTACAGCTCTGCACCTGCTTCTGCCTCCCCCCTCCCCCCACCTTCCTGGGCTTCCTGAATAATTAGCTGCCATAGGCTTGAACCTAGTTTATAAAGTGCTTTCACCCACTTCATCTCATTCGAGCCTTACCCATGAGGGCGGTGTTAACATTATCCCTCATTTTGCAGGGCAAGAAAGTGAGGCTGAGATGTTATGTGACCTAGTTAGGGTTAATAATAATAAAGAGCTAGTATTTATTAGGTTTTCATCCTGTGCCAGGCATTATTCTAAGCACTTTACACGGTTTAATGAATTTAATCCTTACAACAAGTTCATTACATAGATATTTTCACTATCCCTATTTTACAGATGAGGAAAGTGGGGCAAAGAGAGGTCAAGTAACCTTCCCAAGGTCACGCAACTAGAAAGTTCAAAATAAACCCAAGTCTTTTGAGTTCCACTGTACCGCAACACAGTCATCCTTCCTTCCTCTCTTTCTCTCTTTTAGAATGGGCGGATCTACAACTTAACAAGAAAAATACGATCCAATCAAAAAAATAGGCAAAGACAAAGATTAGGCAGGCCCATGAACAAGATGAGACTAAATAGGCACGCCAGCCCAGGGGCAAGGACAAGAAAGCTGGTAATGAGGAACCCAAGGTTGAGAAGGGGAGAGTGTTGACACATGGTGGAATTGGCAACCAATGTCACAAGACAGTGTGTGTATTAATTGTTTAATGGGAAACTAATTTGCTCTGTAAACCTTAAGGCACAATAAAAAAAGATTTAAAAAAATAGGCAAAGAGCTTGAATAGACATTTCACTAAATAAGACATACAAGTGGTGAACAGCACGTGAAAAGGTGCTCAACATCTTTATCCATTCCATCCATTGCCATCAAGTCGATTTCGACTCATAGCAACCTACAGGACAGAATAGAATTGACCCATAGAGTTTCCAAGGAGCGCCTGGTGGATTCAAACTGCCACTCTTTTGGTTAGCAGCTGTAGCACTTAACCACTATGCCATCGGGGTTTCCCTTTACCCGTTAACCCAAAAACCAAACCTAGTGCCATCAAGTCGATTCCAACTCATAGCAACCCTATAGGACAGGGTAGAACCGCCCCGCAGAGTTTCCAAGGAGCTCCTGGTGGATTTGAACTGCCGACACTTTGGTTAGCAGCTGTAGCACTTAACCACTACACCACCAGGGTTTCCCTTTTATCCATTAGGTAGATGCAAATCAAAACCACGGTGAGATGCCACTTCACTCCCACTAGGATGGCTAAGATTTAAAAAAAAGAAAAAAAAACCCAGAAAACAACAAATGTTGGCAAAGATGGGGAAAAATTGGAACCCTTTTCCTTTGCTGGTGGAAATGTAAAACGGCTCAGCCACTGCGGAAGACAGCTTGGTGGTTCCACAAAAAATTAAATATAAAACTACTACACGACCTGGCAATTCCACTCCCAGGTATATACCTGGGGCTTGAAAGCAGTGACACAAACAGACACATGTACACCAATGTTCACTGCAGCACTATTCACAATAGCCAAAATATGGAAACAACCGAAATGTCCATCAACAGATGAATGGTACATACATACAAGGGACTACTACTCAGCCATAAGGAAAAAGTAAGTCCTGATACATGCTACAAGATGGTGAACCTTGAAAACATTATACTGAGTGAAACATGTCAATCACAAAAGGACAAATATTGTATTTTCTCACTTATAGGAAATAAGAAAAATAGGTAAATGTATAGAGACCAGGAAACCCTGGTGGCATAGTGGTTAAGTGCTATGGCTGCTTACCAAAAGGGTGGGCAGCTCGAATCCACCAGGCGCTCCTTGGAAACTCTATGGTGGGGCGGGGGGAGGGGTGAGGGTTCTACTCTGTTCTACAGGGTCGCTATGAGTCGGAATCGACTCGATGGCAGTGGGTCTGGTTTGGTTTTTGGTATAGAGACCAAAGTTTATTAGTGTTTACCAGGAACAGGAGGGAGGGGAGAAGGAGAAGATATTGTTTAGGAATCGGTGAGTTTCTGTTTATGGTGATGGGAAATTTGGCAACAATTATGAGCCATGGTTGCACTGCAGGATTAATACGACTGGTATCACTAAATTACACACCTGAAAAATGTTGAATTGGCGAATGTGGTATTAGGTGTATTTTACGACAACAACAACAAAAAAGAATAGGCAAATCTGTGGGGCTTAGCTTCTAGTAAGATTGTTATGTTTTGTTTTTTAGTATTGGAGGGTCACATTCAAACCCACCCAGGGATGCCTCTGCTTCTGAAAGGTCACAGCCTTGAAAACCCTATAGAGCAGTTCTACTCTGCACACGTGGAGCTGCCATGAATGGAAACTGACTCAAAGACAACTAACAACAACTGAATTAATATTTTCAATGGTGAAACTGGGTTCATGAGACAGAAAGACTTGGCGTTTTCTGGGAAAGTTTAACCATGAGAACCCAAGGCAAAGCACAGTTTGAAAGAATTTCCTGCCAAATACTCCATTTAGCTAGAACAGGCTCACCAGGGTCCAGCAGGAGATATTGAAACTTATAGCATGTTTGATCAAAGTAATTTCTATCACCATTTCCCTCTCCAAGGCTTCTGGAGATTTCTGACAAGGACTGCAATCTTCCTGAGGCAGGTGGGAATAATATAGCCTACAAAATTAAAATAGCCGATAAAGTTAAAATAAATTGTTGTATCAGAGAAGGCAGAAAGAAACATTAATCCCACTATTAATTACTGCTCATTGCCACTGTTAACTAGTCCTGTTATTTTTTTAAATAATAGTATTTATGTAAAAAAAATACATAAAAAATATATAATATTTAATTTCAAATAAACTCCTCTTCAAATTTTATGTTAAATCACTAATATTTAATTTTCTTGTGTACATATTTATTTATGTGGATCCCTGGTGGCAACGTGGTTAGGAGCTTGGCTGCTAACCAAAAGATCGGTTGTTCGAATCCACCAGCAGCTCCTTGCTCCTGTGGGGCAGTTCTGCTCTGTCCTGCAGGGTCACTGTGAGTTAGAATTGACTCTACAGCAATGGGTTATTTTATTTATATATGATATATTTATTATATGTTACATTTGTTATATACTATTTTATTACATATCGTGCTTATTATATTTTATATTTATTACATTATATGAATAGTATATATAGTATGGTTGTGTCCAGGGTTGGTTTTCTAGAAATTTGTATCTGTCTGCCTAGCAGCATCTGTCTGCCTGCCTCCCTCCCTCCCTTCCTTATTTCCTTCCTCCCTCTCTTCCTCCCTCCCTCCCTCTTTCCTTTCTTCCATTAGCCATTATCCCATCCCCATCCCAACAATAATCCTGAAAAGTAGGCTGGGTAGGGATTATCATTGCAATTTAATGAGGAAATTGAGTTGCAGCGAGGTGAAGTCACCCACTTTAGAATTACCCCCACACCCACACCTGCGTCCTCTGACTCTCAGTGTCCTGTGCCTCCTGACTTACCACAACTCTGTTTCCCTGCAGGAGCACAGCCTTCATGGAGGCCTTACTGCTCTATTACATGTTTGAGAAACAAGATCAAAGATCCCCTAAATTTGTGATTCACCTTGCTCCTGTTTAAAAAAAAAAATTGCCATAATTTTCAAAATGGAATTGGAAGGGAGCTGCACACCCAGCTGATAGCACTGGGTAAGCTCCAACAAAAAAATAAATCAACTAAAAAGGCTACATCTCAGGTAGGAGATCAGTTCTGTCCAGCTTAACCAGCTCAAGTCCCTCAGGCAGCAGTCAGGCTGGGCATCAAGGATACAGAGCTGCTCAAAGCATGCTCAGAGCATGGCACTGCCCTCAAGGAGCTCACAGCCATAGGAGAAAACAAGACAAGAAACCAGACCGCTACAACCGTGTGCTGCGTGCCACATAGAGAGCAGTGGCGGATTATTCAACAGGCAAAGTAAGAAGGTAACCCTTGCTTCCAGATCACTGTAGTGAACAATTTCACGTTGAGTTTCACCACATCTTTGCAGTTGTTCACCCATGTGAAATTGTCCATTACAGATTAGAAACATGCTTACCTTGCTTATTGCGTCATCTGCCCATCAGGGATTGCAAATTTGTAGAGGAAACCCTGGTGGCATAGTGGTTAGGTGCTACAGCTGCTAACTAAAGGGTCGGCAGTTCGAATCCCCCAGGCACTCCTTGGAAACTCTGTGGGGCAGTTCTACCCTGTCCTATAGGGTCGATTTGAGTCGGAATTGACTAGATGGCAGTGGGTTTGTTTGGTTTTGGTTTGATTCTGTAGGAAGGTGCTATGGGTTTGGGAGAGAGACAGATGCCAACCATACCTAGAAGGAGAATCTGTGATGTGGTGAAAAAATGGAGAATTGTTCATTACAGATGATCTGGTAAGCAAGGCAGGCACCGTGCTTACATTGCCTATTGAATAATCTGGCCCTGCATGTGCGGAATTTGGGAAAATGTAGGAGGCCAGTGAAGGGGTTCCGTATACAGCCAGGTAAGTCAGGGAAAGCTTCTTGGAGGAAGTATCTGCTGAGCTGAGTCTTTTTGATGAATAAATACTGTCCAGGAGAAGAAAAGAGGAAAGTGCCGTTACGGATTGAATTGTGTCTCCCAAAAATGTGTATAAACTTGATTAGGCCATGATTCCCAGTTTTGTGTGGTTGTCTACCATTTTGTGATATGATGTGATTATCCTGCGTGTTAGGATAACACGTTCCTCACATGTGTTATTCTTTGTTTCATAGGTGTCTTAGGCTGGTTTTTCTAAAGAAGCAAAATCGTAAAGTGTATAAATATACATAGAGAGAGATTTATATCAAGGAAATGGCTCATGGAGTTATAGAGGCTTTAACGTCCCAGGTCTGTGGATCAGGGTAAAGGCTTTTCCTGATTCTTGTAGCCACAGGGGCTGATGAGCCTAAGATTGGCAGGTCAGAGAGCAGGGCTCTTGTTCACAGGCTGCAAAGATCAATGAGTCCCGAGATTGGCAGGCAAGACTGCAGGTGAACTGCTAGCTCAAGTCCCGATTACCAGAGGTCAGACGAACAGGAGCCAGCTGCAGGATCCAGAGTGAGCAAAGGCCCATGGGCTCTGCCAGAATGTCCACTTACATTTGATGCACACCCCAGGAAACTCCCTTTCAACTGATTGGCTGCTCACAGCAGATTCCATCATGTAAGTGATCACATTATTTCAAATCTCATCTTGGAATGATCACATCATATGACTGCCAAACTGCTGAGAATCATGGTGTAGCCTTAACCATCACAATAGGCCTGTCTAATCTTTGGTTGAAAGGTAGACTTTGGAAGTGGATTTGGTTCTGAGTTAGCAGGGCATCCAGGGGCCATAGTCTCAGGGGTTACTCCAGTCACCGTCAGACCAGTAAGCCTGGTCTTTTTTTGTGAATTTGAATTTTGTTCTACATTTTTCTCCCGCTCTGTTCAGGACCCTCTATTGTGATCCCTGTCAGAGTGGTCGGTGGTGGCAGCTGGACACCATCTAGTTCTTCTGGGCTCGGAATTGTGGAAACTGGGGTCCATTAGTCCTTTGGACTAATATTTTCATTGTGTCTTTGGTTTTCTTTGTTCTCCTTTGCTCTGAACATGCTGGGACCAATAGATGTGTCCTAGATGACCACTATGAGCTTTTAGGACCCCAGACGCTACTCACCAAAGCAGGATGTAGAACATTTTCTTTATGAACGACTTTATGCAAATTGACCTAGATGTCCTCCAAGACTGTGGTCCCCAGGTCTCAGCCCCAGCAACTCCATCCCTCGAGGTGTTTGGATGTGCCTAGGAAGCTTCTATGACTTTTCCTTGCTCAAGTTGTGCTGCAAAACCAAAACCAAACCCACTACCATTGAGTCGATTCCGACTCATAGCGACCCTATAGGACAAAGTAGAACTGCCCCATAGCGTTTCCAAGGAGCACCTGGCAGATTTGAACTGCCGACCTCTTGGTTAGCAGCTGTAGCACTTAACCACTTCGCCACCAGGGTTGCTGACATCCCCTAAACTGTGTGCTGTCTTTCTCTTCACCAAAGTTAACACTTTACTACCCAGTTAGTAATTCCCCCTCTCCAGCCCTCCCCTCCTTGTAACCATCAAAGACTGTTTTTTCTGTGTGTAAACCTTTTCTTGGCTTTTTGTAATAGCAGTATCATACAATATTTGTCCTTTTGTTATTGACTTACTTCACTAAGCATAATGCCCTCCATATTCATCCACGTTGTGAGATGTTTTTGCAGATTCATCATTGTTCTTTATTGTTGTATAGCATTCCATTGTGTGTATGTATCATAATTTGTATATCCATTTATCTGTTGATGGGCACTTAAGTTGTTTCCATCATTTTGCTATTGTACACACGTCTATTTTGTGTGATGGCTCTTGTTTCTCTAGGATGTATTCCTAGGAGTGGGATGCCTGAATTGTATAGTATTTCTATTTCTAGCTTTTTAAGGAGGTGCTACATCATTTTCCATAGTGGTTGTAACATTTTACGTTTCCAGGACCAGCAGTGCACAGGAGTTCCAATCTCCCTGCAACCTCTCCAACATTTGTTATTTTCTGTTTTCTTGATTAGTGACAGTAATGTTGGGGTGAGATGGTAGCTCATTACAGTTTTGATTTGCATTTCTCTAATGGCTAATGATCAAAAGCATTTCCTCATGTGCCTGTTAGCCACCTGAATGTCTACTTCGGTGAAACGTCTGTTCGTATCCTTTGCCCCTTTTTTCACTTGGCTATTTGTCTTTTTGTCATTGAGGTATTCTATAGATTTTAGAGCTGAGATCCTTGTTGGATATGTTGTAGCCAAAAATTTTTTTCCAGTCTCTAGGTTCTATTTTTACTCTTTTGGTGAAGCCTTTTGATGAGCATAAGTGTTTAATTTTTAGGAGCTCCCAGTTATCCAGTTTATCTTCTGGTGTTTGCACGCTGTTAGTTATGGTTTGGATTCTATTTATGCCATGTATTAGGGCCCTTAGTATTGTCTCTATTTTTTCTTCCACGATCTTTATCGTTTTAGGTTTTATATTTAGTTTTTTGATCCATTTTGAGTTAGTTTTTGTGTATGATGTGAGGTATGGTTCATGTTTCATTTTTTTACATATGGACATCAAGTTTTGCCAGCACCATTTGTTAAAAAGATACTTTTTTTCAATTATAAGAGCAGCGAGGGATAAAAGAAAAGTCACTTGCAAGGGACAGCCAATAAGAATAAGCTTGGACTACTCGGCAGAAACCATGCAGGCAAGAAGGCAATGGGATAACATATCTTAAAAATTGAAGGAAAAAAATTGCCTGCCAAGAATCATATATCCATCAAAACTGTCTCTTAAATATGAAGGTGAAATTAAGACATTTCCAGATAAACACAAGCTTAGGGAATTCGTAAAAACCAAACTGAAACTACAAGAAATACTAAAGGGAGTTCTTTGGTTAGAAAATCAATATCAGGTATCGACCCAAGACTAGAACACTGGGCAGAGCAACCAGAAGTCAACCCACACAGGGAAAAAAAAAAAGCTCAACACAGGATAACGGTGATGTTATTACATAAAAGAAGACAACTTTAAAATAACAAAGAGGGACTAAAAAATGTAATCATACACCTTCCATATGGAGAGGAAGATACAAAGAAATAAAAGTTAGTTATAAATTTAGAAAAATAAGGGTAAATAATAAGGTAACCACAAAGGAGACAAACTATCCTACTCATCAAAATGAAATACAAGGGAAAAATACAGACTCAGCAGAAACAAAAGCAACAACAACAAATATGAGGAAAGGACAATATATAAAGAAAATCTACTCTGCACATAAAATCAAGTGGGAAAAAGAAACTGTCAACATACAAAAAAAGACATCAAAACGATAGCACTAAATTCATACCTATCCATAATTACCCTGAATTTAAATGGATTAAATGCACCAATAAAGAGACAGAGAGTGGCAGAATGGATTAAAAAACAAGATCCATTTATATGCTGCCTACAAGAGACACACCTTAGACTTAGAGACACGAACAAACTAAAACTCAAAGGATGGAAAAAAATATATCAAGCAAACAACAATCAAAAAAGACCAGGAGTGGCAATATTAATTTCTGACAAAACAGACTTTAAAGTTAAATCCATCAGAAAGGATAAGGAGGGACACTATATAATGATTAAAGGGACAATACACCAAGAAGATATAACCATATTAAATATTTGTGCACCCAATGACAGGGCTGCAAGATACATAAAACAAACTCTATCAGCATTGAAAAGTGAGATAGACAGCTCCACAATAATAGTAGGAGACTTCAACATACCACTTTCGGTGAAGGACAGGACATCCAGAAAGAAGCTCAGTAAAGACATGGAAGATCTAAATACCACACCCAACCAACTTGACCTTGTAGACATATACAGAACACTCCACCCAACAGCAACCAAGTATACTTTCTTTTCTAGTGCACATGGAACATTCTCTAGAATAGACCACATATTAGGTCATAAAGCAAGCATTAGCAGAATCGACAACATGGAAATATTACAAAGCATCTTCTCTGGCCATAAGGCCATAAAAGTGGAAATCAATAACAGGAAAAGCAGGGAAAAGATATCAAACACTTGGAAACTGAACAATACCCTGCTCAAAAAAGACTGGATTATAGAAGAATTAAGGATGGAATAAAGAAATTCAGAGAATCCAATGAGAATGAAAACACTTCCTATCAGAACATTTGGGACACAGCAAAAGCAGTGCTCAGAGGCCAATTTATATCAATAAATGCACACATCCAAAAAGAAGACAGGGCCAAAATCAAAGAACTATTCCTACAACTTGAACAAATAGAAAAACAGCAACAAAAGAAACCCGCAGGCACCAGAAGAATACAAATAATCAAAATTAGAGCTGAACTAAATGAAATAGAAAACAGAAAAACAATTGAAAGAATTAACAAGACCAAAAGCTGCCTTTCTGAAAAACTCAACAAAATGGATAAACCATTGGCCAAACAAAAGAAAAACAGGAGAGGAGGCAAATAACCCGAATAAGAAATGCGATGGGCTATATTACAACAGACCCAACTGAAATTAGAAGAATCATACCAGATTACTATGAAAAACTATACTCAAATTTGAAAACCTAGAAGAAATGGATGAATTCCTAGAAACACACTACGTACCTAAACTAACACAAACAGAGGTAGAACAACTAAATAGACCCATAACAAAAGAAGAGATTGAAAAGGTAATCAAAAAACTCCCAACGAAAAAAAAGCCCTGGTCTGGACAGCTTCACTACAGAGTTCTACCAAACTTTCAGAGAAGAGTTACCACTACTACTAAAGGTACTTCAGGGCGTAGAAAAGGATGGAATACTACCAAACTCTCATTCTATGAAGCCACCATATCCCTGGTACCAAAACCAGGTAAAGACACCACAAGAAAAAATTATAGACCTATATCCCTCATGAATGTAGGTGCAAAAATCCTCAACAAAATTCTAGCCAATAGAATTCAACAACATATCAAAAAAATAATTCACCATGACCAAGTGGGATTCATACCAGGTATGCAGGGATGGTTCAACATTAGAAAAACAATTCATGTAATCCACCACATAAATAAAACAAAAAACAAGAATCACATGATTTTATCAATTGATGCAGAAAAGGCATTTGACAAAATTCAACACTCATTCATGATAAAAAAAAAACTCTCAGCAAAATAGGAATAGAAGGAAAATTTCTCAACATAATAAAGGGCATTTATACAAAGCCAACAGCCAACATCACCCTAAATGGAGAGAGCCTGGAAACATTCCCATTGAGATCGGGAACCAGACAAGGATGCCCTTTATCACCACTCTTATTCAACATTGTGCTGGAAGTCCTAGCCAGAGCAATTAGGCTAGATAAAGAAATAAAGGGCATCTAGATTGGCAAGGAAGAAGTAAAAGTATCTCTGTTTGCAGATGACATGATCTAATACACAGAAAACCCTAAGGAATCCTCCAGAAAACTGCTGAAACTAATAGAAGAGTTCAGCAGAGAATCGGGATACAAGATAAACATACAAAAATCAGTTGGATTCCTCTACACCAACAAAAAGAACATCGAAGAGGAAATCACCTGATCAATGCCATTTACAGTAGCCCCCAAGAAGATAAAATACTTAGGAATAAATCTTACCAGAGTTGTAAAGGACTTATACAAAGAAAACTACAGTATACTTCTGCAAGAAACCAAAAGAGACTTACATAAGTGGAAGAACATACCCTGCTCATGGATAGGAAGACTTAACATTATAAAAATGTCTATTCTACCAAAAGCGATCTATACATTTAATGCAATTCTGATCCAAATCCCAATGACATTCTTTAATGAGATGGAGAAACAAATCACCAATTTCATATGGAAGGGAAAGAGGCCCCAGATAAATAAGGCATTACTGAAAAAGAATAAAGTGGGAGGCCTTACTTTACCTGATTTTAGAACCTATTATACCACCACAGTAGTCAAAACAGCCTGGTACTGGTACAACAACAGATACATGGACCAATGGAACAGAATTGAGAACCCAGACATAAATCCATCCACATATGAGCAGTTGATATTTGACAAAGGCCCCAAAGCAGTTAGATAGGGAAAAGACAGCCTTTTTAACAAATGCTGCTGGCATAACTGGATATCCATCTGCAAAAAAATGAAACAAGACCCATACCTCAGTCCATGCACAAAAACTAACTCAAAATGGATCAAAGACCTAAATATAAAATCTAAAATGATAAAGATCATGGAAGAAAAAATAGGGACAACGTTAGGAGCCCTAATACATGGCATAAACAGTATAGAAAACATTATAAAGAGCATAGAAGAAAAACTAGATAACTGGGAGCTCCTAAAAATCAAACACTTATGCTCATCCAAAGACTTCACCAAAAGTGTAAAAAGACTACCTACAGACTGGGAAAAAGTTTTTCGGTATGACATTTCTGATCAGCACCTGATCTCTAAAATCTACATGATACTGCAAAAACTCAACTGCAAAAAGACAAATAACCCAATTAAAAAATGGGCAAAAGATATGAATAGACACTTCACTAAAGAAGACATTCAGGTAGCTAACAGCTATATGAGGAAATGTTCACAATCATTAGCCATTAGAGAAATGCAGATCAAAAGTACAATGAGATTTCATCTCACTCTAACAAGGCTGGCATAAATCCAAAAAACACAAAATCATAAATGTTGGAGAGGCTGTGGAGAGATTGGAACACTTCTACACTGCTGGTGGGAATGTCAAATGGTACAACCACTTTGAGAATCGATTTGGCGCTTCCTTAAAAAGCTACAAATAGAACTACCGTACGATCTAGCAATCCCACTCCTTGGAATATATCCTAGAGAAATAAGAGCCTTTACGTGAACAGATATATGCACACGCATGTTTATTGCAGCACTGTTTACAATAGCAAAAAGATGGAAGCAACCAAGGTGACCATCAACAGATGAATGGATAAATAAATTACGGTATATTCACACAGTGGAATACTACGCATCGATAAAGAACAGTGAGGAATCTGTGAAACATTTCGTAACATGGAAGAATCTGGAAGGCATTATGCTGAGTGAAATTAGTAGCAAAAGGACAAATATTGTATAAGATTATAAGAACTTGAGAAATAGTTTCAACTGAGAAGAAAACATTCTTTTGTGGTTACGAGACAGGGGAGGGAGGGAGGGTGGGAGAGGGATTTTCACTAATTAGATAGTGGATAAGAACTACTTTAGGTGAAGGGAAAGACAGCACGCAATACAGGGGATGTCAGCACAACTGGACTAAACCAAGAGCAAAGAAGTTTCCTGAATAAACTGAATGCTTCAAAGGCCAGTGTAGCAGGGGCAGAGGTCTGGGGACCATGGTTTCAGGGGACATCTAAGTCAATTGGCATAATAAAATCTATTAAGAAAACATTCTGCACCCCACTTTGAAGAGTGGTGTCTGGGGTCTTAAACACTAGCAAGCAGCCACCTAAGGTGCATCAATTGGTCTCAACCCACCTGGATCAAAGGAGAATGAAGAACACCAAGGACACAAGGTGGTTATGAGCCCAAGAGACAGAAATGTAGTCACTGGCCACATGAACCAGTGACTACATCATCCTGAGACCAGAAGAACTAGATGGTGCCCGGCTACAACCAATGACTGCCCTGACAGGGAACACAACAGAGAACCCCTGAGGGAGCAGGAGAGCAGTGGGATGCAGACCCCAAGTTCTCATAAGGGCAGACTTAATGGTCTGACTGAGACTGGAAGGACCCCGGTGGTCATGGCTCCCAGGCCTTCTGTTGGCCCAGGACAGGAACCATTCCTGAAGCCAACTTTTCAGATATGGATTGGACTGGACAATGGGTTGGAGAGGGATGCTGGTGAGGAGGGAGCTTCCTGGATCAGGTAGACACTTGAGACTATGTTGGCATCTCCTGCCTGGAGGGGAGATGAGAGGGTAGAGGGGGTTAGAAGCTGGCGAAAAGGACACGAAAAGAGAGAGTGGAGGGAGAGAGTAGGCTGTCTCATTAGGGGGAGAGTAATTGGGAGTGTGTAGCAAGGTGTATATGGGTTTTTGTGTGAGAGACTGACTTGATTTGTAAACTTTTGCTTAAAGCGCAATAAAAATTATTTAAAAAAAAAAATAGTCTTTTTCCCATTTAATGGATTCTGGTCTTTTGTCAAAGATCAGCTGACCATAGGAGAATGGATTTACATCTGGGTTCTCAGTTCTATTCCATTAATCTGTGTCTGTCGTTGTACGAGTACCAGGCTGTTTTGACTACCACGGCTGTGTAGTAGGTCAGAGATAACTTTTTAGTATATACTTCCAACCATTTTTCTATGTCTAAATATTTTTTTTAGCAAACCGTACATACTGCTTTTAACTTAATATATTATGAACACACTTTCATATGAATAGCTAAATTTCCTCCTGTCCCTTTTTAGTGGTTGATTCATAGAACATCATATGGTTGTTCCGTAATTTCATTGACCAACCCCCAGTAGATGGACATTTGTTTTGTTTCTAATGTCCTGCTATTATATACAATGCTAGAAGAAATACCTTTGTGGATAACATGTTTGCATGCCTGATGGATTGTGAGCTTCAGATAAAAGAGCATACAGTCTTTAGGCATTTGGTACCCACTGCTGGGCCCTTGTTACAACCAGCCTTCTCCCCCACACACAGACAGTAGGCCTGAGGATGAGTGGGCTGGTGCACAGGCACCCATTCCTCAAGACCAGAGAGTTCCTTGATGTCCAGGTGTCCCTGCACCTCCCAGGTGTGAGGAACACAGGGTTCATGCAACAGGAGCCCATCAGTCCTCATACCTGCTCACCTGTCATGGGGTGGGTCCCTCTCCAGGAGGCTGAGCTAAGCCTCTGTGCCATGTGGCAAAGGGGTCTTCACCAGAGAACATTTGGTAAACAGAAATTTGCACGAACTAGCTCAAACAAAAGGGGAGTATTTGGGGGATGGGAACTTGAAGTCCCTCAGAGACTCTGAAGACAAGGCCAGTTGGGCTTCCCAAGATCTGGAACCAAGAACTGACAAGTCAGGAACTCAGATTACTTCTCTATCCCTCGAGGCCATTTCCTCTTTCATGCCTGTTTCTCTCTGTACATCTCCTCAACCTGTTTTCTTTCTGTACACACTGGATTATTTTCCTCCAAAATGCCATGGTGGACCACGGGCCCCAGACTCAGTGGTGCATGACCTCTCGGCGTTAGCACCATCATGGGGGAATAACAGAGTCTGTGTTCTTGTTCCAAATTCCTGGGAGAGAGTGGCCCTACCGAGATAATGCAACCACCTGGGGAAAGTGAGGAGGGTCACATGAAGGCCAAGTGCAGTCCTCACGTGGGAGATATGGGTGGAGGGCTAGACAGGAACCTCCAGGTTCTACTTCCAAAGGGATTCCCTACTTGCTCAGCAACTTCTCTTGCACTTCCAGATCTCAGGGCTTGATAGGATCGTTCACTGCCTAACAAACTTTGAGTGAGTATAACCATTCTGCAGGAAGGAGATGGCACATTCAGAAGGTTAACTGAAGAGAGTGTAATGAGGGTATTTCCCAGGCAGGGGGGCAGAGTTAAAGAACCAACAAGGGATGGCAAAGCACTTGTGGACTAGCAACACGGGGAAGCCATTCCCACTTGTAGGCCTTAGGGAAACGGAAGGGAAGCGGGCATTACTGGAACCTGGAGAGAACGACAGCCCAGGGAAAGGACCCACGTGGCAGCAATCATGCGCCAGAGGGGGAGGGCTGCCACCACTGATCAAACCGCAGGCCAAGCAGAAGAGGCAGAACAATAAATATTCCACAGCCAGAGGGCCAAGGCACCTGGGAGATGTGGTCCGAGGGTTCAGCCTTTCCAGAGCAAGTGAGGAAGGATGGAGAGGGAAGGCAGTGGTGGGGAAAGGGCCAAGTGGTATGACAGTGTGTTTCTAGAACATGGTAGGTATTTAACCCCTGACTTTGTCATCTCAGGAACATTGGTGATGCAGTGGTTAAGAGTTACGGCTGCTAATCAAAAGCTCAGCAGTTTGAATCCACCAGCTGCTCCTTGGAAAAGCTATGGGGCAGTTCTACCCTGTCCTATAGGGTCGCTATGAGTCGGAATCCACTCAATAGCAAAGGGTTTGGTTTTGTTGTTTTTTTGTCATCTCACACTTGGGAGTGTAACTTGAGGATACGATGCAAATGGAAAACAATTTATTCGCACTACGTTTTGGGAGACAGTATGACTTAATGACAAAGTGTGGGTTTTGAAGTCAGACAGACTTGATTGCAATCTAGGCTCCTTGTTTCCTCACTTACGCTTTGGGCATGTTGATTTACCTCTCAGAGCCCCCATTTCTTCATCTGTAGCCCCCCCACCCCATACACACACATATACACACAACTTTTTTACTTTAAAGAGTTATTGATTGAGATAAAGCCATATAAAGTGAAGTGTCTGGGCGTGGGGCATCTTAGGTGCACTATAAATGGTAGTTATTATCTTTCATTGCAGAATTATCTGTAACAAAAAAAGTTGGAAACAGCCTAGATGCCTAACAGTAGGGTAATGATTAAGTAATTAACGCTTGGGCTTCCATCTATGAAATGCATGACGAGTGTAATTATAAAGACAATGTAGCTACATGGGACAATGTCTGCATTATAAAGCCGGGTGAAAATAAAGAATTGAAAATACTAGTATTACGATATTGAGGAGAATATGAAAAAAATGGAGGTAATCAATATGCCTGAGAAGGATCATAGGTATTTTTTAAAATTTCTTTTGATAATTTTTCTTTAGGTGGTTGTCTTAGTTATCTAGCACGGCTATAACAGGAACATCACAAGTGGGTGGCTTTAACAAACAGAAATTTATTCTCTCACAGTTTAGGAGGCTAGGAATCTGAATTCGGGGTGCCAGTTCCCGAGAAGACTTTCTCTCTGTGTGAGTTCTGGGGAATGTCCTTGTCATCAATCTTCCTCTGATCTAGGAGCTTCTCAGCGCAGGAACCCCAGGTTCAAAAGAAGTGCTGTGCTCCTGGCACATCTTTCTTGGTGGTATGAGATCCCTCTCCTCTTGTTTGAGTCTCTCTTTTTGTGTCCCAAAAAAGAATGACTCAAGATACAAACTAATCCTGCAGATTGAGTCCTGCCTCATTAACATAACTGCCTCCAATGCTGCCTCATTAACATCATAGAGGTTAGGATTTACAACACATAGGATAATCACATCAAATCACAAAATGGTGTTCAACCATATAGTACTGGGAATCATGGCCTAGCAAAGCTGACACATATTTTTAGGGGACACAATTCAATCCATGACAGTGGTTTTAACAGTGCTTACACAAACATAGTATTCAAAACCACACGATTATTTGGCCTTAACAAAAATATCTTATTTTGTACAAACTTGACAGCAATGGGTACAGGTTGATTGGAGCATCATTCACAATAGCTAAAAGATGTAAATAACCCAAGTGCCCATCAACAGATGAATGGATAAACAAAATGTGGTACATGTACACAACAGAATATTACTGAGCCATAAAGAGTTCATGCACTTGCATTATGGTGTTGGCAAAGAACATTGCATATACTGTGGACTGCCAGAAGAATGAACAAAACTGTCTTGGAAGCAGTACACCCAGAATTCTCCTTAGAAGCAAGAATGGTGAGACTTTGTCTCACGTACTTTGGGTATGTTATCAGGAGGGACCAGTCCCTGGAGAAGGACATCTTACTTGGTAAAGTAGAGGGTCAGTGAAAAAGAAGATCCTCAGTGAGCTGGATTGATACAGTGGCTGCAACAAGGAGCTCAAAAATAGCAACAATTGTGAGGATGGCGCAGGACTGGGCATTGTTTCATTCTGTTGTGCATAGGGTCACTATGAGTCGGAACCAACTAGACAGCATCTATCAAAAACAACATAAAGAGAAATAAAGTTCTGATACATGTTATGACATAGATGAGCCTTGAGAACATAATGCTAAGTGAAATAAGTCAGACAGAAATGGACAAATATTGTATAATCCCACTTACATGAAATAGCTAGAACAGGCAAGTGCATAAAGACAGCAAATAGGTTAAGAGGTTACCAAGAGCTGGAGGAGGGTGTTATGGGAGTTATTGCTTAATGGGTACAGAGTTTCTGTCTGGGGTGACGAAAACCTTGGGAAACAAATATTGATCATGGTTCACAATATTGTGAAAATATTTAATGCCACCGAACTGTACATGTAAAAATGGTTGAAATGGAAGATGTTTTGCTATGTATATTTCACCACAATAAAATTTTTCTTAATATTCTTTTTATAGATGACAATATCGGTTTCCTGGGGCTCTTGTAGCAAATTACCACATGCTTGGTGGCTTAACAACAGAAATTTATGCTGTCATTCAGAACGGCAGAAGTTCAAAATCAAGGTGTCAGGAGGGCTACGTGCCATCCAGTGGCTCTGAGGGAGAATCCATTCTATACCTCTCTCCTAGCTTCTGGTGTCTGCAGTCCTTGGTCTTCCTTGGCTTGTGGCTACATCACTCTGATCACTGGCCCTGTCTTCACATCGTCTTCTCCTTTGTCTGCGTAACCTCCCTCTGCCTCACCCCTATAACGACACTTGCCATTGATTTACGGCCCACCCGGATAATCTCGAACGATCGCTTCATCTCAAGATACTTAACTTAATTACATCTGCAAAGACCCTTTTTCCAAATAAGGTAACACTCATAGGTTCTGGGTATTAGGATATGGACATATATTTTGGAGGATCACCATTTAATCCGCTACCCATTTAAGAGAATTCACAAACTTGGGAGAAGATTCAGAAACCTGGGGGAGGGAGACCAAGCTGAAACATCAGAACAGATGATGGTTATTGGGGGAAGAACTGATGGAGAAACAGAAAACAACGTTAACACAACATCAAATAAAAATATTTGTTGAATGAATGGAATGAACTGAAGGGAATGGAGGATGAGCTAGTCTAGAAGCCTGAAGTCCCAGGCTTGTCTGCCGGCCTCAACAAAAACCCATGGCCGTCTTAAATGTCTGCCTATGACTGTGCTCAATTCTCCTCCTAAGCTCTTGACCTCACCTTGCCTCTAGCTTGTATCCTATTTGATAAATGCCTCAAATAATTTGAAAATGAAAATCTGGGATGTGAGTGTGCTGAGAGACTGACTACAAAAACAAACAATGGTCAGGTTCTATATGACAATAGGACTCTGACCCACAACCCAGCAACCAGCCGGGGAAGCCAAACCACAACCCCTGCAGTAATCAGCCCAGAAGCGTCAGAGTTCAGTGATTGCCTGTCAATCCATCATTCGAGGTTGCCAATGAACAACAAGAGTCACACACAAGCAGTGCATGTAAATAATGCTTTACTATATAGAGAAGAGACAGAGCAAGGTCAGCTTCACTAGAAGGTGCTGGTCCTCCATGGTCAGCGAGTAGCTTCCCACAGCCAACACAGTGCAAGTGTTATGCAAGCATCCCTCTTGTGCAGTAGGTGAAGGACCTCACTCCCTCCCCACTGGGAACAGATATAACAGGGGGGTTGGCCAGGTGCCATATGGTGCCTGTGCATGGGCTGAGCAGCGAAAGTTACTCTGTACCCAGGACAAGAAGCGATGGTTCCCTGATAAGGAGAAGAAACTGGGAAACAGAGAGAAACTCAGTTCCCAGTCTCGGCAATCAGAGAATGTTCTGGGACAAGGCTTCTGATTAGGCAGCCCAGATGGGACATGCAGGGCCTGTGGCAGATCATCCTCCCAGCACTACTAGCTTTCTTATTTTCTGCACCTCCTGCCAACTCAAGGCCAACCGCAGGAAGTCAAATATGCTTTCCCAAATCAGTCACTTAAGATGCCCCACTTCTAGTCAGCCCACGTCCAGCTTTTCCATCCAACCACCTCCAACCAGAGCACCCCTGAAGACTCCCCTCTTTTTTCTACTACAAAGCTTTCCCACTCCCCTGCCTGCGTGTGGGTCTCTGCCAAACCAAGTGATGGAGACCGACTCCCTTGCTATAGAAAGCTCTGAATAAATAGCCCTTGTTTGTCCCCATTTGAAAAAAGTGACCTTTATTTCCATGGTGTAACTCGGTGAGGGTGGGTCCTGCCCAGTGCGATCCCCGCCCCCAGTCAACTGAGAGACACCAGGCCTTTGAGAAAGAAAGAGTAGACTTCACTGCAGTCGGTCAAGCAAGGAGCTTGGAGACTAAGTCTCAAATCAAGCTCTGCATCGTTGAGGATTTTAGGGCAGTTACAGGTTTAAAAAAAAAAAAAAAAAATTTTTTTTTTTTTATAGGTTCAGGATTGAGAACTTATGCATAATTCATGAGGTTTCTGGAAACAAGAAGATAATTTCAGGAACTAATTACGTGTATTGAGGGGTGCAGTGGGGGGTTCGATATGGCGACTAGGGGCATGTGTTTTTTGGGGGGTATGATGCAAGAAGTTTATCTAAGGCCAGCTTTGCGTCTTATTGCTCATGTCTGAATGGAGGGGGGGCGGCTGGTGGATAGTGAAGCGGCCTTGAGCAGAGACGCAGAAGGACGACTTTGGGCCATTCACACAGAAAACCTTACCAGAAACTCACAGGCCCGGCTATGAAGAGTTTAACCCTGTCAGTTACATTCCAGGAGGGGAACAGTTTAACCCTGTCGGTTACAACAGTGCAATCTTTCTGTTCTGCTCTGAGTGCACCTAGGCTTCTATCAGGAGCCCTGGTGGCGCAGTGGTTAAGCACTCAACTGCTCACTGAAAGGTCAGCAGTTTGAACCCGCCATCTGCTCCTTAGAAGAAGGATGTGGCACCCTGCTTCCGTAAAGTTTACAGTCTTGGAAACCCCACAGAGCAGTTCTACTCTGTCCTATAGGGTCATTATGAGTCGGAATTAACCGGATGGCAGTGAGTAAGGCCCCTACCCCTTGTTTACTGAATGACTATCACCTATGAAGCTGAACCACCGCAACGAGTACACGGCCCCAGCACACAGTAGATGCTAAATAAATTATTGTCAAGTGAATGGATAGCCCTCTAGGTTAAAGTGAGGCATGCTGTCGCAGCTCCTAGCTCTCGAAGCCAGTCCAGGGGATTTACTTTTAGGGAGAATCCAGCGAACTCCTGACTGTCCTGAGCGCTTTGGGAAATGGAGTTCTCTGGTTAATAGAACTGTCTTACTGGCTGAATGTGTACCATTCACAGAGAGTCCAGTATCAGAGAGCCTGACTGCCCTCTAATATGCCCCTCACTGAACAGAACTTAATGCTTCTTAAACTGCAGAGGACACATCATAATTTCCTAATTATCGTTACGAAAAGTCTCCAGTGCGAAGGAGCAGGGCTAGCCATTCAAAACTGGATGAAGTAGGGGGCCTACTGGCTGTGGGGCTACTCCCACCCTGGGGGCTAGTTTTGAACTAAATTCACAGCAGGAGCTGGTTTTCTTACTATGTGTTGGTTATAAAACTGAGTGAAAAATGTTCTCATCCTCCCCTGTGGAGCCGTTTGATTCTTCTGGCTGTTTAGATTGCGGATAAACAGGCACTTGGGTGGGCTACTGGGGAGAAAGGTTGGGAGGCAGGAGAGGTGGGGAAGGCGGGGGCAGCGGGGGCGGGGAGGCGTAGGCGCAGGAAAAAGCCTCAGAAGAGGCTCCTGAGAGGCTGTTATGCCCTTGAGCTGCTGGGACTACAGGATTCTCCATGTTTGTCAATATGCCGAATAGTGGCATCATTTCTAGAGACAATTTTCCTGAAAACTGCAAAAGGTTCTTCTGACCCTGCAGCTTCTTTTATTTTAAATTCGAAACATCATTTTCAAGCTCTGCTTAGCCCTTTTATAGCTGTGTTCAGACAAGCTGAACAAAAATGAAATTTATTCAACACTTCAAATGTGGGGCCTTTGGCTAATCACTGCATATTCTATATTTTGAATAGTTTTGAATTTTCATGTCAGCAAGAATTCAGCCGTGAAAATTTATTTTACCCCAAAGACCAAAGGCTGTTCTCCTTGCCTCCATCTCTCTTTGCCTTGCCCCTCTGCCCTTCTCCCTCTTTCCCTTTGTTCTGTCCATACTGAGATTCTCAGCATTTCCCCAGCACACTCAGGCCCTTGTCTAAGTCCTCACACATGCTATTCCCACTGCCTGGAATGCCCTCTCCTCTCGGTCCATCTAGTGAACTAAACAACCCTTCAAGGCTAAACACAAATGTCCCTTCTTCTGTGGTGTCTTCACTGACATTCCCAGAGTATAAAGTCATTCTCTCCTCTGCGTGCCCACACTGCCTCTCCTACCGCCATTATAGCAGTTACCACACTGTGTGTCTATCCATCTATTTGTGTCCCCAACAAGACTGTCAGCTCCTTAAGTGCAGGAGCCATGTCTTAGTCACTGAGCACCCTTGGCTAAGTTACTTAGGCTCTTAAGTCTATTTGCTCATCTGTAAAGCAGGAAAAACAATGGGTGATACAAATGGTTATGCTGGCAGCCCACCGAACGGTTGGAGAGTTTACCACCCGGAAGCATCATGAAGAAAGCCCTGCAGATCTATCTCTGAAAAATCAGCCGTTAAAAACCCTGTGGAGCACAGTTCTACTCTGACACACATGGAGTTGACAGGAGTCAGAATCAACCTGACGGCATAAAATAAATGAAGATACGGGAGGATTAAATGAGCTACACAGTGCTTGGTACACAGTAAGTATTCAGTAAACATTAGCTATTATGGAGGATTAATAATTTTAGAAATCTGCCAGAATGTTCTTCTTTTTACTTCTCACCCTTTGCCCACACTCCTCTCTCTCTCTCCCACACACACACACACACACACTCACACACACATACACCCAGCTACCTGATAACACTTCCCAGGGCAAGGGAAGCCAATGGGTTGTGGTATTGCTATAGACAGGGATTCTCAAAGTACAGTCCCTAGACCAGTAGCATCATCACCCCATGGAAACTTGTTAGAAATGCAAATTCTCCTCCCCACTCCAGACCTACTGAATCAGAAACTCTAGAGGTGGGGCCGGCAACTTCATTTTGACAAGCCCTCAGGTAATTCATGTTAAAGCTTGAGAACCACTGCAATAATAATATGAGACAATAGTGCCATGACTATTGCCACTGACAGGTGCCCCCAGACCCTCACTGTCCCAGGAACCAGAGAGCCTGGCTTTGGGAGAGCAGGGACACATTTGCTACAACACAGCTGCTGTTTCCTTGGCAACACTAGAGGAGGAAGCCCTAGGGATGGGAGGGGAGCAGGACTGGGTGGGCCAGGGACCTGCCCCAGGTACTGGTGCCAGAGCCTACCGCCCCACCCCCAGGTGAGCAATCAGGCTCTCGGGAGGCACAGTACACAGGACCCTTGACAGTCTAACCTCTGCTAACTCCCCAGCTTTGGCCCCAGCCATCCCCAACATTTGCCTTACATGCAGGGCCGGATTAAGGCATGGGAGGGCCCTAAACACAGATAATCTGTGGTGTCCCTTCCTCTGTTTACTCACTCATTCAAACAGGATATGTGAATTATATATGTGTGTGTGTGTATGTGTTTTAGCTATCCACGATGTAACTCCTTTTTAAATGCAATTATAATATCAGCAACTGAAGGAAAATGTGGGGTGTGCCATTTTATCAGAATGAGATGAACTGGATTATAAAATTTTTACTGTATGCAGGGTACTAAGATTTTTTTTACCATAGACCACATTTTCTGCCAAAAAAAAAAAAAAATCCACATTTTCTACAACAAAGAAAACGAGCCAGTGAACTTAGTTGTTTCAACAATCAATGTAAAATCCTGTTCATCTTCCACGACAAAAAATTGACTTTCACCAATTCTGCTTTAAACAGCTCATACTCGTTTTGTAATAAATGCTCTAATTATAAATGAACAAATGAAAAGGTGTTATAAAAGAAAATTTAATGATCAGAAAACAAATATTACAAGAAATTACTATATTTTATTTTTAGTCTTTCATCTCTAACATGTTATAATTAAAAACATTTCTATTCTTTGCTCTTCCAAATTCTTCAGTATTTCCCATGTATAGAATATTAAGCACTGTGTTCCATGCAACAGACAATAAAAAACAAAACTCACTTGATACATAAATTCGATCTTTTCATGTCAGATAAATATTAATATTTCCAGGATTTTTTTGACATTTAATATGTTAGTATTATATTATTACTCATGTTAATATTACATTAAATGTATGCTAGATTGCATCTGTGTGTATGCCAAACATATTTTAAAGTTAAAGTTATAAATATTATTGTTTACAAACTGTAGGAAGTAAATCTGTGGTACATATGATGGAGGATTAATAATTTTAGAAATCTGCTAGAATGTTCTTCCATCTACTTCTCACCCCTTAGGCCCACACTCCTCTCTCTCTCTCTCTCTCTCTCACACACAAACACACACCCCCAACTACCTGATAATACTTCCCAGGGCAAGGGAACCCAATGGGTTGTGGTGTTGCCATACACAGGGATTCTCAAAGTGAGGTCCCTAGACCAGTAGCATCAGCACCCCCTGGCAACGTGTTAGAAATGCAAATTCTCCTCCCCACTCCAGACCTACATAAATGCTGTACATAAATGCTACACAGTTAAAAAGTAGCTTGATTGAATTCATCGCAATGGTCGACTTATCCAAGTTCCCTTGGTTTTGGTTATCTGGGACTGGAGTTCCCATTAGTTGTTTACCAGGACATGTACAAGAACGTACCCTGTGTTTGTATCATTGCCAAAGAGCATTGCTGGCCCTCCTCGCTGGAGGTGATGGATCAGCAAACGAGGACGTACAAGATGGGTCTCTCAGAATGGATCAGAGACCTGTTATCTATTAATATAATCCTTCTTTGCCCAGTAACCACTCATGTTGGATCCAGTTGCATATAGGGTGAATGTAGCAAGAGTTAGACTCGACAGCCCACCCCTACCTCTTATTTATTAGAAAGAAACCCTATACTCCCAAGAGACCCACCAAGACTTGGGAAGGGACTGTAGAAGACAGATGCCAACGAAGGTGTTGAAGTGGTAGGGGCCTCATAGCTTAAACAACCTTGCACGTTGGCATCCTCGTGGCCCTGCGTGAGCCTCATTTCCAGCCTGCACATTCTCACGCACTGCAGCTGGTATCAGTTTCATTTAGTGCCCTGCCAGTTCCCTTCCACTGTGGCGCTTGCTTTTCCTTGTGCCCTGTCTGCTTAGCATCTCTTGGCCTTTGCTTTGGACAACTGGTTGCCCCTGTTTTGTTGATGCTCTAAGCTTACCTTGCTTATTGGATAATCCATCCCTGCTTACATGCCAGCCAAACAAAAACTCTCCTTCACTATCGGTATATTCCACATTCTTTTATGCCTCTACCTTTTTCATTCATCTAACAAATCTCTAATGAAGACTAGCTATGTGTACGGCACTGGCTAAGGGCTGACAACACAGTCCCAGGCCTCAAGGAGCTTAGAGTCTAAGGGGATGACAGGCTTGTAAATTGATACATGCCACCAAGGCCTGGCTGGGCCCTGAGAGAGGGCTGTTCAGGGAAGGCAAGGGCATGTGGTGAAGCACTCACCAAAGAAAAAAAAACCAAACCTGTTGCTGTTGAGTCGATTCTGACTCATAGTGACACTACAGGACAGGGAACTGCCTCATAGAGTTTCCACGGAGCAGCTGGTGGATTCAAACTGGTGACCTTTTGGTTAGCAGCCGAACTCTTAACCACTGCACCACCAGGTCTCTGAAGCACTCACCAAAAAAAAAAAAAAAAAAATACCATTGCTGTCGAGTCAATTCCGACTCATAGCAACCGTATACACCAAACCAAAACCAAACCCACTGCCGTTGAGTCGAGGGAACGAAATCATTCTGCTTCCCTCTGCTGCCTTATGCCTCTTCCCCAGTGAACTTCTTATCCTTCGGCTAAATAGTCTCTCTCTACTCAATAGAGTCTACTGTAGCCTCCGTACTCCCTTCAGAGACAATTAATTGTCCCCTCCCCAGTGCTCCCTAGCATTTTATATTTACCACTTGCCTTATTTATCACGCTAAGTACTACTACTAAAGAGTGTTCATCCAGTGCTAACTCTGTGCCAATCATGTGCTCACTCCTACAGCCACCCTTTGAGCCAGGAGAAGAAAGCCAGGTTGTCCCACATAGGAAGGGGTCACAGGAAGGTGCTGCCACCAGCTGGCAGCAACATGAAACTGCAGCTCCAGAATCCGCATGTGAGAAGCCCTTCCTGGTACCATGGCCCTCTCCTCTCCATGTGCCAGCTGGGGTCTCTTCCTCCAGAGTTGGTCCTGCACAATGCCAAACATCTGAAGATATTTGTAAACAACCGGCTTAGAGTTCTGTGAATTCATTCAAATGCCTGGTTTGTTTTCCTAGGCTACCAGTTCTGGGGTAGTGGAAAAGACTCTAGATGTGGGTTCAAAGGCTTGGATTTGATTGTAAAGTCACGTTGCTACTTTATAGCTACCTCACAGGGTTGTTACCAGAAGTAAGACAATAGGTGTGGGACGTATTTCACTGTAAACATGTGACACATAGTCAGCAATTCAAAGAAGCAAGAGTTTCTCAAGTCCCAGGGCAATGTAACCAGCATAGTGAATACATCCTTAATACAGATGCCAAGATGACTAACCAACCGAGTCAGTTTATCTGAGTTCATTATTGAGATGTGACATCAACATGGAAACAACTTGTTGAGCTGACTGGACCAGATTTAGTTACTCATAGAGGCAGGTGGCACCCAGGAACTAGCTCAGGAGCTGGAGGCAGAGATTCTGGAAATGAATCCTGGACCCCAAATTTCTGTTTGTGTAATCTAAACATCACTTTCCCAGCTGTATAACTGGTGTGGTAATCTCACCTCTGAATATACCCTTGACTCCTCAATTCCACTCTTGGATTACATTCCAGAGAAATTTTCTTGCAGGTGTATATGAGGATGTGTAGGAATATTTTTCATTGTGGTGGTGTCTGTGGTAGCAAAGGTTTGGAGGTACCGAAGGTTTTCATCACCAGGGGAATGAGTAAGTAAACCGTGGTGCGTGCAACCGTGGAATTCTGGGCAGCAGGCAGAAGCGATAAACTAGATGCACATTTAGCAACATGAATGATTCTTCAAAACAGTGTTGGGTGAAGAAAACAAGAGGCAGAACACAATGCATGCCACAATACCAGGGGCATAAATTAAAAATCCAAACACACACAAAACATCAAAACGTATTTTACAAGGATACATGTGCATTTACAGAACCATCTTCAATACGTTAGAATAGACGAAAGGAGGTAAAGAAGAGTGGAGATTAGGGGTAGGGAGAGTAAAACCAGAGGGAAGCCTTGCACAGACCAATGGTTATAGCAGGCTATTAACTGAGAAATATGATCAACTCCAGAGTCCTTGGGTGGTGCAAACAATTAACACACTCAGCTGCTAACTGAAAGGTTGGAGGTTCAAGTCCACCCAATGGCACCTCAAAAAAAAAGTCCTGGTGATCTACTTCCAAAAAATCAGCGATTGAAAACCCTATGGAGCACAGTTCTACTCTGACACACATGGGGTCGTCATGAGTCAGAATCAACTTAACCAGTCCAGAAAACTGGTTACTGGTATCAATTCCCACCACCCGTCTGTCATTTTGTCATACTGTGGTGGCTTGCATGTTGCTATGACGCTGGAAGCTATGCCACTGGTATTTCAAATACCAGAGGATCGCCCATGGTGGGCAGCTTCAGTGGACTCTCTAAACTAAGACAGACTAGAAAGAAATGCTGTCTAAAAATTACCCAATAAAAACCCTGTGGATCACAACAGAATATTTTCTTGACATAATGCTGGAAGATGAGCCTCCTAGATTGAAAGGCACTCAAAATCCACGGTGGCCATAACCATGGACATGAGCAAACCAAGGACTATGAAGATGGAGGAGAAACTGGCAATGTTCCGTTCTGTTGTACATGGGGTGACCATGTGTCAGAGCTGACTCAATGGCAACTAAAAATACCAACATGATTAACTCAATTTTCTGCATCAGAAGTAAAAAAAAAATCCCTACCTGAAAAAAAAGCATTGTAAAAATTACACATAAGAATTACATATGTTCATAAAGGCCCTGGCACAGTGGTTGGCACTGTAGATAACACCAGAAATGGCAGCTGTTTTTATCATTCACTCATTGGACAAAAAAAATACCAAGTGCCTACTTTGTGCCCAACACCATGCAAGGAGCTACGGGAGAGAGAAGGATGAATAAGATGACCGCTCTGCCCACCATGGTCTACAGCACAGAATGGGAGATAGGACATGGACTCCAATAACTGTGATGCATGGTAGGTCACTGCTAGTCCTGCCCAGCTGCTCCAATGGTCAAGCTTGCCCCCACGGCCATGGTATTGGCTTGGGCAGGAGATGCCCTACACAGGGGTGCCTGCCGAGGGACAAGCTGGTGCTCTGCTCTCCAGTGGTGCCCCTGTCTCAGGATGGTACCAACTTGTACAAAGGCACTGCTTGGGCTAAAAGCAGCCCTGTCTGCCTTGCAGACCATGCAGCCAGCACCACAGAAAGGCCGACCTCTGTACTGCACGGCACACCCCAAACTATGTCCCACTCTGCTCCTCACCTTCCTGGCTTCCTCATTTTCCCTTTATGGCCTCGGCTCATTGCTCTGACATGACATTCATTCTGTTTCTTCCCATCTGACTTCTGCTTCCCCTTCATTCAACAGTATTTATTGAGCGCCCACATTGTAAGGGCAGATATTGTGTTATATTCTTGATTACCTGTCATACTGCTTTTGGACACTTTAGGCCAATGCCCCACTCAGGCCGGTATGGTCCCCAGGCCTTACGCCTCCTGTGCTAGTCTCTCCTGTCTTGATGATCCCTCTTTGGACTCTTTGCTGGTTTCTCCTCCCTTACCCTCTAGAAGCTGGAGCTCCTCAAGCTTTAGCACTAGGCCCCGTTCCTTCTTCTACCCTCTAAGTGGTCTCATCCAGTCTCATGCTCTTAAATACTATCTGCATAGTGCTAGCTCTTACTGTACACAGCGAGCCCACATCTGCACTCTCAACTTGTACACTGAAGTGTTTCTTTGACGTCAGCAACTAGATGCCTCCAGCCTCTCATGCTCAAAATTGAACTCTTCTTCACCTCTGAAATCTATTCCTCCCTTTGATTCTTCCTCATCTTCACAAATGGCACCCAAATACACCCAGCTACTCAAGCCAGAAACCTGGGAGTCTTCTCGATTCTTCTCTTTCCCTGGACCCCTTCCCACCCATTCCAACCCATGGGTAATTCCTCTAAAGGTATCCCGAATCCATCCTTCTCTCCTCTGCCACAGCACCCAGTCCAGGCTGCCATCCTCTCCTGCCTGGGCTCCTCACTTCCTCTCTTGGCTACCTCAGTCCATTCTCCACAGAGCAAAAAGCAATTTAAAAAAAATATAACTGAGGTCGAATCACTATTCTTTAAAAGCCTCCAATGGCCTCCCATTCTACTGACAATATAATCGAAACTCCTCTCCACAAGACCCTGTGCCGTCTGCTGACTCGCTCCTCCTGGCTTCCTCCCATGCTGGTGCCTCCCTTGCTCACCTTTCTCCCTGAGGCCACCACTGCAGGGCTCCTCACTTCCCTGCTTTTTGCCTGGTTGCTCCCTCCTCACCCTCAAGTCTACCCTTAGCTATTACCCATTTCCGAGGCATCATCCCAGTTAGTCTCCATCACAGGTCCCCCAATTCATCAGCTTTGTGGCACTTTTTTAAAGTTTGCTATTGCATATGTGTTTATTCATTTTCCCATTTATTGCCTTTCTTTCCTGCCGAACTCTAATGCTATGAGTGTATGTTTACCTGCTCACCTCTAGAGACCCAGGGCTTGGCACAGCACTCGGTACATGGTTTGTACTTAGAATACATTGTTGAATGAATTAATTAAGCAGGCTCTGAAGTCATCATGAGCCCAAACGAGGTGAGAAGTGGTAAAGTACTAAGCACATGTAAGAGATGTTATTTTTGTTTGCAGAGCCCCTCACTGAGCCAGGCAGACTCGAATGT